>NC_089691.1:19044084-20442417 GCF_031753505.1 Anomalospiza imberbis | reverse complement strand
AGTGCTGCAGTGGCAATTCCTGCTGCAAGGATTTGCAGTAGGAAAATCAACCTTACCCAGAACAATCAGCTGTGTCTCGGCCTCAGCAGAGTCCAGGGCAGTGCTGGCCACACATCTGTAAACTCCCTGATCCTCCAGGAGCACACTGGATATGAACAGGGTATCCCTGTCCAGAATTATCCTACAGATGGGGGGAAAAAAGGTAATAAGGATGAGAAAATGTGTAAGATGAGTATGACACACAGACGTTGTTCTCTGAAAAATTGTTCTTAATAGAACTTGGCACGGGGCACTTTCATTAAAGAGCTGCACACTGGGCCTGCTACATCAAAATGCAATTGTGGCTCTGCTCTACACTGTGCTGAGGCGTATTATTTGTATTTTGTGGCAATTTAGCCTCCGTGGCTGGAGGTTGGCCTGTCAATCCTGCTCTGAAAAGAAGCACATTGAGATGCACTGGATGAGCGTCTGGGCCATAGGATTTTGGTACGTCTCTAATGAGACAAATATATGGGGTTTATGATAGAATTTTTGAAAGGCTGAGGGAAACTGAGCTTTCCCAAGGCATTTGTGTGATGTCCAAAGCACCAGGGAAGCTGCCAAGAATCCAGGGCCATGGGCTCCGTGGCAGACATGGAGTTTCCAGGGCACTGCCTCACCATCCTACGGGGGCTCAGCGGGATTTTCAGCCTCTCCAGTATTTAGGAAATCATCTCTCTCCTGTGGTAATTAATTAAGACATCTGATTTCCCCCTATGGGACCCCTCTGTGGAATAAAGGCTGAGCTCCAGCCCCCTGAGGTCAATGAAAACCCAAAAATAGGGCAAAATTCAGCCTGCAAATCCTAAACTCATATGTAGGAAAGATTCATGGCAGAATCCCTGAAACCTGCTTGCCATCACTTCAACATTGCAAAGACTTTGCTTTGGCCAGATAAGTGCAAACTATAAGAAAATACTGGTTCCACTGAAGTGGAGAAACAACCTGCACTGGGGTCAGGGTTGTGTTCTTGAGTTGGGCCAACATTTGTATTATACATAAAAATATATATATGTATTATGTATATATTAATATATAACTTTATATTCTGCTATGATGGTAACAGAGTTAATAAACCCAAACCCATTTGGCTCGAAACTCACACTGCTGCATTTATATTTAGATGTGTATAAAATGCAGATCTGCTCACGTATCGCATGAAGAATTCTTTGCAGACATAAATTTGCATTTCAAGCTATTAAGGCTCATGTTTAATGGAGCTCCAGCTCCAGCACCACACCAGATTATCCAGCTGAGATCAAGAACAGCCTTGTTCCTTCCCCACTCACCTGCCACCTTCCGTGCTGTTGACTGGCAGCTCATCTCCATCCTTCCTCCAGGATAATTTAAAACTGTGTTTCAAGTGGGAATCATACTCAGCCTGGCATTTCAATAAAATGGAATGTGATTTCAGCACTCGGGGGTTCTTCGGAGTAACAACAAGTTTTGTAGCATCTGATTGATCACAGAAAAACACTTTGATTAGGTGAGAGAGGGGCTATTATATCAAATTTTCACCAAGCACTTCATCTACACAAATCAACTTCAGGAGCAAAAATCATGTCTTTTTTTTTTTTTTTGTCATATATACAAATATTTCAAGTGAAGGATGGTGGCGTTTGAAATAGATATTTGCCAGGATTTCATTTTTTTTTTATCTTGAAACATTTTTTTATCTTCAAACATTTTTTATCTTGAAACATTTTTTAGTTCACTCCAAACCAAAGTGCTCCAGGAAGAAAAAATCCAAAAAAATAAAAAGAGATACAGGTGAAAATCCTTGTTAGCAGCTTGTCATGAAATGGATGATAAAAAAAAAGGCTTGAATATGATTTTTATGTCTAATTGCCATTTGAAATAAGCTTTGGCAATGATCCAAGAAAAATTACAAGCATATTAAAGTCAAGTGAGAAAAAATTATTGCAATCAAGTTTGTTCTTTTAATTGACTATAATCTGAATGCAGAAACAGATGAATAAGTAAGAAGAAAGCGCTAAGCTGAATTTATTTCTGCAGTGAAATGTTACTCTGTGAGAATTTCATTGTACATTTTCATGTTTATTATCACTGTAAAATTCCCAAAGCCAAGGGAGTGGGTGGAAATGGAACACAAAGAATGGGCTTTTTCCTCAAGTTTGTCACAGCAAACCTACATCAGAGAGCTTTGCTAATTGAGTATTTAAGTGTTTGTTTTTGGTTTTTTTTTTATTGGCAAGCCCTAAATCCTAAACAGATTTGTAGAAAACCCACTAAATGCCACCTGTGTGCCCAACAGGAGCTGCCCACTGCCACCACACCCTCCAGGGAAAACCCTTCCTGCCAACCAACCACACAAATCCCTTAATGCAGAGCTTCAGCACAAGGGATGGATCTCAAATTTAAAAGTAAACACATCTGAGGATTTTTATTTGCTCTGTTTAAAAATATTTATCAACAAACAAGCAAAAGCCCAGTGCAAAGTCCTTCAACCAGCAGCACCCTGCAACGTGTTTGGTGCCTACTGTGGGAGTTAATCTGGTTTGGGATGTGTATTCTGATCAGGAAGGAATTTTAGGGAAAGGAATCCCACAGCTGAGGGAGAAGCAGGAACACATCTGGATCAACAAGGATCCCACCAAGCCCAGGAGCACAGGGAAGGCTCCCAAGTGTCAGCCAAGAGCATGCCCTGAGTGTAACAGGGCAGTGACAAAAAGGAGGCAAAATCCTTTCAAGTTAATGTATAAATGCAAATTTTTGGTGGCTTGGGCAGCTTCTGCAAGCATCCAGAAGAAAATGAGCACCATGTGAGAGCATGTGAGAAATCCAGCTGAAAAGTTGGGACTGTTTTAAAGGCTCATATATATATATATATATATATATATATATATATATATGAGACCTGTGACAATTTCAGGTTGAAATATCCAGAGAATTCCTACAGTCACAGAACAAATCTGTACCCTGGACTGAATAGTCACTACTTCCTGAAAAGCATAAAATCTTAGCATAAAAGAGATAAAAATCGACATAAAATCTTAGTAGCTGTGAAATTTTTTTTTTTTTTTTTTTTTTTTCTCACCCCTTATATCCAGATTAGCAGTGATTGCTCTTTTCCCCACAGAATTTGCAGCCCAGCAGGCATAGGACCCCGAATCCTCCTTCTTCGTGTCCCTGATCTCCAGGGTGCCGTTCTTGTTTAACTCGTAGCGAAACGTTGAAAGGGGCTCTATGCTGTCATCCTTAGTCCTAAAGGTGATAAAAACAGGCCTGGGTTACTGCACAAAGTGTTAGTTCATGGTTAGGGGTTAGTGCAGGGGAATTTTGGGACTCAGCTTTGCCACTGAGCAATTAAAGTCAGGATTAGTGAGATAATTTATGCACGTGAAGCAAATCATAAAGGGACTTAAGAGCCCTGCACACCAAAGCCACAGGGACAGAGCCTAAAAAGTTCTTTAAAATATTCTGTCTTTAATCTACAGCTGCCACCTGCAATTTTATTACACCTGTCACCTGCTGTGACAATCCTGTGATTTCCAAGCCTATAGAAGCCTGTCCAGGTAAATGTGTTCTGTAAGTCACTGCATTTCCACCTCAATAGCGTGCCCAAACTTGAAGGGTAGCCAGCATTAAACTGATGAAACTGCAGCCGGATTTGGCTATAAACAGCATGGTTTTGCTTAATGTATAGCTTGGCATTTGTCTCAAACTTCCAGGAAGTTTGGGGTAATGGGGACTTCCAGGAAATCTTGTTTTTCCAAACCAGTTCTTCAGAATTCTTAAAGCGCATTTAAACACAGAGAATTTACATTACATACAGTTTTGTTGTAAATTTCTATTCTGAGCTCCGTAGAAATAGTAACTAGCAGACTTTTCAAACTTGGAAGGAAATTGTTTCACATGAAAAAAAAAAAAAACAATTCCCAGTATTTTACCATCTGACATCTGCTGCAGGTGAGGCAAAGATGTCACAGTGCAGGAAGGCGCTGTAACCCACGACCGTGGCGTAGTTTTCCCCATCTGGGGTCAGTATCAGGGGGGCAATATCTGCAGGAGAAAATTCAGGGTGAGCAGCACTGCATTTCAGAACTAGGAACATAAATATTGGCCCTGCATCCTGCCCTTTTCCAGCAAGGGTGAGAGGCTGGGGTGTTTAATGGGAATTTCACAGCTGTTTGGAAGAGTTGCACTGAGCAGCTGAGCTCTCAGAAGTTTCTCTGACAGAGATAGCAGGGGTTTACTGCTGGACATGTCAGAAATTGAAACATCCAGGAGAGAAAATAGTCCCAGTTCTGCTGCCTCCAGAGATGTTTTTTATTAAATAAATTCCCCTGTCTCCCTTTCTTCAAAGAACAGACTGAGCATGACAACTGAAATCAAAGATTAAAAATACACTTAATAATTCAAAACCAGCATTGTGGTCACAATTCAGTCCCCAGTGGTTTCACTGTGTTTGAATTCAAGTTTTTGAGCCCAACCACAATCACGTTTTTAAAATATATCAGAGCTCAGGAGTGTCTGCGCTAAGCACATAACACTGCCCATGTAAAACCTGTGGCATCAATCTGGACAACATTTCCTAAAATCTGGGGCCAGTCCAAAGGAACCATGAGATGCCCATGACAAGCCAAAGAAACCATGGAACCCAAAGGAACCATGAGGAACCCAAAGGAACCATGAGATGCCCATGACAAGCCAAAGAAACCATGGAACCCAAAGGAACCATGAGAAACCCAATGGAACCATGAGATGCCCATGACAAGCCAAAGAAACCATGGAACCCAAAGGAACCATGAGAAACCCAATGGAACCATGAGATGCCCATGACAAGCCAAAGAAACCATGGAACCCAAAGGAACCATGAGGAACCCAACGGAACCATGAGATGTTCATGACAAGCCAAAGAAACCATAGAACCATGAGGAACCCTGAGGAACCCTGAGGAACCATGAGATGGTGACCCAGGCTGCTCTGAGGATTCAGCTTGGGTTGTTGGATGTGGGAGGGGACACTCTGAGAGGGGACAGCCCAGGGGACTCACTGAGGACGTTGACATTGGCGCTGGCCAGGATGGTGCCGTGCTTGTTGGTGGCCTCGCACTGGAACACGGCGCTGTCCTGCAGCTGCAGGTTGGTCAGGCTGATCTCCCTGGTGGAGATTCTCCCACGGAAGGTCCTGCCTGGAAAACACCAGATTGTGTCAGGAGCTGGAGGTACACCGTGACTGGGGAGGTCCCAGGCTCTCCTCACTGCTTGGAAGCCAATGGAAAGTGCATCTTGAGGATCCAACCAAGAGTGTGCCCAAGACTGGTGAGTTCCAGGGCTCTGCCTTGGCCAGCAGTCCCATGGCCTGAGGAAAGTGCTCCAGAGCACCAAATTCCAGTAAATTGACCTCAGAGACTTTGTGAAATGATAATAATAATACTGCTACACCAGTGGTCCCCAGCCACCTGGGCTCACTCAGAAGCACAAAGGAGCCCTCGAGCTGTCCCAGATCCCCAAAAGACTGGAGAGTTACAGGGCAGCACCTCAAAGGTACCACAGCTCCACATGTGCAATGTTCACCGCCACCCTCTACAAGAATCCTATTTAAATATTCATTTATTTAGGTAAATAAACAATTCATATCTGAAGAGGTGCCAAACCAGACATCACTCAGCTTGTTAGGACTTGTGGGTCCCCTCAAAGTGGGTGATACAGAGGCACACCCCACCTGGGCAGAGCCTGGAGGAGCACCCTGGCCCCTGCACGTACCATCGATGGGCATCCCGTTGAGCTTCCACTGGATGCTGGGCTCGGGGTTCCCGATGGCCTCGCACAGCAGCACCAGGTTTGTCCCCACGCTGTAGACCCCACCTTCGGGCTTCTTCAGCCACTGGGGAGGTTCTGGGGAAAGAGACATGACAGGGATCAGTTGATGCCTTTTTGGGGCTACCTAAAAACAGAGGCCAGACAGAATGAAGGGAATAAAAAGCTGTTCTATTTACTGAAGGGCCTTCAGGTACATTTGGGGCAGCCCCAGGGGCTACACCCAAAATGGACAATGGGTCACAGGTTTTCACACTTTAATAAGTTTGGCCCATTTGCATATTGGGGGTGAATCTGCCAATTCCAGCTTCAGGTAATGAAGTCATTGACCCCAAGTTTGCTGCCCCATCTCACTTTTGTTCCCATCTCTCTGGCCCGAGGCAGTGAGGTGTCCTTGACTGCCAGGCCTGGAGAGGAATTGTTGTGTCTGCCCCAAATGGGGAAGCAGCAGCTCACACTGTGTGTGGAGTTTGGAGTTACACACTGAAGAACTGCAGGGTTACAGACAGATGGAAAATAGAAAAGCTGAACTCCTAAGGCACCACAGCCACAGCCCAACGTGTGCCTCTGCTGTTGCTGGGATTCTCCAGGAGATGGCAAACGCCACCAAGATTTCACAGCCGCTGCTCACAGCTCATCCATCCTGCGGCTGAGCTGGATTCCTCGTATTTCCCACGTCAAGGAAAGGTAAAATTAGCATCAGCACACGCCAGTCCTGTCCTGCAGGCTTGGTGGGTGTCAGGCAGGGCGGGGGAACGGGCAGCGTTCATCCAGGTGGGAAACGAATGAACAGGGGTGGGAGAGGCTGGGAAGGAGGGAATGGGTCGGCATTTCCACAAGGACCCTCAGATGTGAGTGTGATCTATGAATTAAAGTAAGGCTATTGCAGCAAGACAAACAAGGTGGGAATACCCATCCAGCTCGAATTCCCTTCTCCAGGCACGAGCAAGTGGCTCCCATCACCTTCCCTGAGAGCTGACAGAGCTCCAGGACAGCACTGATCCACCTCTGATCCACCTGCCCCTCTCCCTGTGCTGAGGAAATGCACCAACACCTTGATTTTCTGTTTCTCCATGGTGTATTCAGACCAGAGACTGATCCATAACACATTTAGGAATGGCAAAACATTCTCTCATGGCTGGGGATGAGTGGTGTGGGTGCCACAGGGTGGTGGTAGAGGAGCAGCCAAGTGCTTCTGCATTCCCCGTGCTCTCCTTTCCCAGCTGTTCCGGGGAAGCTCTGGGAAAACTCTGCTCTGCAGAGCAGTCCCTGAGCATCGGGTACCCAAACCTCGTGTGGAATAGACGTCCATAATGAGGGAACAGAAATGACGGAGAGAACAAGGGAATTTATCTCATAAATGCTTAATTCTGACTGAACGCAGGTCCCTGAGCCCTCAGTGGGCAGCCTCAACCCAAAACACAGCCTTGAATTCATCATTTCCCCTTGAAAGGCACCAGACTTAGAGATTTTAACACCAGACCTGACACTGCCTCTTCTGCAAGTGCTGGGAAGATCATGGGGCCTCTTTCCCTATTAAAGAGGTGAGTTGATGTAAGGAAAACGTGAGGATTCATTAGTTAATGCTCATAAAATGCTTTGAAGATTAACGGAGCTGCTGCCTGGTAATACAGCAACAGATGTTATCAGTGAGATATGCTAAAGCAAAACACCACTGCTTATATTCACACAGATATTTTAAAAAAACACTCCTAAAGTGGGGTGCATTTCTACACCCAGACCAGCATTCCCACAGGAGAGCACCCAGGAATGGTTTAATTAACATATAAAGACTAAAGTCAAATTCAAACCACTAAAGCTTTTTTAAAATGATAAAATCATCCCACTTCCTTCACACAGCAGGGATTTTTCTACCAACATCCTCACTCAGTGCTTCTTCTCATCCCACAGCGACATGACCACATCTGTTAAGCTTCCTGGTATTTGGCTCCAAGGAAAAAACTCAGCAAACACCAGAATATTTTGGTTTTGCAAATCTTTTTCCTTCTCTCTCATATACACCATGGTTTCATCAGGAAAAGATGAGTCAAAGGCACAGAGGTGAAAAGGTTTGTAGGAGTCCTGGTTAAATTGCTGGTTTGGAATGTTTCCTCTAAATCTGCCACAAACTGAGACAGGATATTTCCTTGGTTTGGAGACACCAGGCATAGGCTGAATAAAAACCACCTGAAGGATCCCTTCCTGTCTCCACCAGTGCCCACACTCTGGAGCTGTGAGCTGATATTTGATGTCACTGCTCTCCTTTCTCAGCACTGGAATTGCTGTGGGTGCTCCAAGGAAGTGAAGAGGCTGTGAAGTCAGAGGCAATAAGATTTTGCCAGGTGTGAAATGCAATTTCACAGAAAGGCTGAAGAACCTCTTTTCCACCTGGCAGATGTGCTACACCGCTTAAAGTATACAAAATATAACAAAATATTCACATATTTTTAGCAACTACAAAATCCAGGGTTTGGATAATCAAATAGTTAATCTGGAATGGCAATTATTTCACTGTATCATTTATTCTTCCTGGTAAGAGTTATCAGTTTGCTCCTCCTGATTGATTTATGTCTTTATGGGAAATACTGACAGATCCAGAAACGAAAGGGATCTAAAATGGGCATCCCCAGCAGAGCAGGATCATCTGCATCTAAAATACCCACAAAGGATCCAAACCTTCCCCTCAGCCTCTCCCACTGTGTTTTCCCCATGAGCAGAACAATTCTGGGACATCTAATCAGCTTCTGCCTTGCTGCAGTTTAACTCTCCCCTGTCTTGCATCATCCCCAGGGAACCTGGTGGAGAATCTTCCATTCCTCTGAAGGCTGTTGTGCATTCCCCGGGTGTTATTTCTCCTAAATTAAAGATTTCTATATTTTTTATCCCAAATGCCCTGATTTCGAGCCCTGTGACCACCTCTGCTGCCTTCTCCTGACCTTTCCTGAAGAAGGTGAAGTTGTAAATCTGCTTACTTGAGGTGAGGCCTTCTCAGTTCTCAGTAGTCTCTTACAACAACACTTTTCCTTCTATTCTCCAGGATGATTTTTGCCTCTTCTGCCAGACTAACACTTCCCAGAGATGCTCCTCTTGCCATCTAGTGGCTTCTCCCACTAAACCCAAGCAGGCATTGCTCAGCCTGTGCTGATGAGGCCAATCAGCGCTGCCTGGGTGAGAATTGCTCTGTGCTTGTTCTTACTGAAGCCATCCTTTTTATCCCACACCACTTTCCCAATTTGTCAAATTCTCTCCAAATTCTCCTCCCAAAGGCTGGGAATCTATCCCACTCCAGGGCCAGCAGCAGCTGCTGTTGCCACCTTGGGCTCTGCATCCCTCTTGGAGCAATTTTCCAGTGAAACAGAAAGATTGAGCCTGATTAAAACACCCAGTTCTGCTTCTGCTTCCCATTAATTTAATCTCTTTTCTTTTGCTCTGGCTGAGTAATAAAAGTATTATGAGACATAACTGTCAAGGCCCTTAGCTACTACATCATTACTATAATTAATCATTATATTGTAACAATTATTTCTATTAAACCCCGCCTAGGAGCCTCAGTCAAGATCAAAGTAACTTTAGATCATTATGATCCTGCAACAGTTGGAGGTTATATTTCCATTTTCTTTCAGGTTTGGTGAACTACAGACAACAACCAAATAAACACTTGAAGGCAAAACAATTTGTGGGCTTGCTTTGCTATTTTTTAAAAAATAATTCTCTCTCATTTTAATAACAACAGTGGGGTTTTTGCGTCTGCTCAGGTATTCCAGGCTACATCTTCCCTTGCAAAGAGAGATTAAAATGCTCAAACAGTCAATCAATTTGCTTGCTGAATATTTTCATATGCTTGGTAATGATTGCCTGAATCTTTGCCCTCACACTTGGCAGGATTAGGAAGTGGGCTGCATGCAAATATCATTAAATCTGATATTTAGAAGGATGGGGGGTTGGTTTGAGGTCCTCAAATACCAGAAAGTAGAAGAGAAAATGTGGCACAGTGACAGAAAAATCCTGATTTACACCCCAGCACTCCACTGAGGATGGCTGGAGGTTAATAACAGATATTTTTTCTTCCATTTTTAATTTTCTTCTCCCTGCATGCATCCTGTGAGAGGAACCTGTCAGGTGTGAGGAGCCCAACACCAGCACAAGTTCCCTGAAGCCTCCTGAAATTAATGCTCAGGATGTGCCCTTGAGTGTGCTCACAGGAGCTTCTGCAAGAATGATGAACGTGTCCATCTCTGATTAACGACAGCGGCATTTGCTGCTCAGAAATTGTAGAAGACAGCAGGGTTTGGGCTCAGGCTTACCTTGATACCTTGGATGTGAGGTGACTCCTAATAGGAAGAATCCCTGCTGCTAAAGGAGCCACCTTTAGCTACACACATGGAAAATGGATTTAATAGCAATTGGAAAAAGATTTTTTACGTTGCAGTGGCTGGAGTGGGATTATTTCCTGCTTTTTTCTTTTTCTAAGTTCTTGTTTGTTAATAGGAATAACAATTTGCCAGGAAGTTTTCCTTCCTCTGCAAACTGTGGGAGAAGAAGGTCAATAACACTAAACTGCAAAATTAATGTCATTTCTCTGGTATTTTAGTTTTTGCAGCTCCTGCAATTTCTTTGAAGAAAATCGATTTTTACAGCCGAGAAAATCATAGCCAGATTGTTAAAATATTCTGCTACAGCAGAGATGCTCCAAACCATCTGGAAGGATTTCTAGGAGTCAGCACTTCCCCTCCACCACAGCTGAGAACTTGCCATGCCTCTGCCACGCTCCCAGCAAGGGAAAGAGGAGTGCAAGGGACAAGTTTGGGTTGAGGGAATGGAGAGGACTCAACAGCCACTGGGAGAAAATCTTTTCCTCAGCTGCTGAGCAAATACAGAGCAGGGAGCTCAAAGTGCTTTTCTCCCATCAGAAATCTGGTGTCCACAGTGGGATGAGGAGCCCTGATGGAAATGAAGCACTTGGAAGGTTCTAACAGGGTAAAACTGCCAGGGATTTATTTTATTTTTTAAGCGCAGAGCAGAGGTTGGAGCATTTTTCATCAGGCAAATGTTTTCAGCAAGTTTTTCAGCTGGGCCTCAGGATTCTCAGTTTGTAGCTACTTATGGGCAGAGAAAGAGGCAGGGAGAGTTCTTGGCTCTGACTCCTCAGAGCTCTGCTGGCTCCTGGGAAAGGGCTTCTCCACCTGATGCACACCTCAGGGTTTGGGGAGGAGGAGAAGGGAAAGAGAAGCCTTGGGTACTCAGTGAGGTGACAAAAAGAGTCATATTTCCATTTTTTAACAGCTAAAAAATAGTAGAAAGCATCTCTTTTACTTTGTTTCACAGGTTTTATGATACGTTTCAGGGATTCCAGCAAACACTCCCAGCTCAGGTTGTGCCTATACAAAAATCAGAGTAAAGGAACAGGTGAAGGAGGCAAGGTGTGGTACCTTGTCTGCTCACTGAATTTTCACAGCCCTCCCTAATAGCCCACTTTTGGTGGAAACCAAAGAAAGGGACTTGAGCTAAATGTCCCTCTGATCCAGCCCAGTATAGCCATTTTCACAGTTTTTAAGGGCAAAAAGAATAATTAGATCTTTCTTCTGACCTTCAGCTTAGTACAAGACATTTCATCAACATCTCTGCTTGACTCCCTCCCATCTTTAGAGTATTGAACCTGCTCACATATTTATATTGTTCCCTACTTTTTAAGGCCTTCATGGTTCAGGGGAAAAAAAACCAAAAAGCATTATTCACATTTTTTGTTGCTGTTGTTTTAGATTTTCGTTTACTAGTTTACTTTGTGCAAACCTTCTCAAATCCAAGAGGCTGGCATCAACTGGTGGAGTTTCTTGAGTCAAATTTACAAAGAGCCTCCTTCACTTCCCTTTTCCCACCTTTTAGTCCCAAAACAATAATTTTAATAAAGAGTACTGAGCACCTTCCACATGCACGTGGAACTCGTGCCTGGCCCTGCCCATGGGGTTGCTGGCCGTGCACTGGTACGTCCCCTCATCAGCTGCTGTCACTTGGTCAATCTTCAGCATCTTCCCAAAATTCTCTGTCTCTGGCTCATCCTTGGGCATGTTTCCCGTGATCTTGACCCAGCTGAGATGAGGAGTTGGGCTGAGAACAAAGGAAAATAAAAGGAGATTTGCGTTGAATCAAGAAGCTGCTGTGATGCTTCACGTGGCAGAGCTGCTGTTCACACCCAGGGTTTGGGAGGTGCTTTTAGAGGATTTTGAGCTTTTAAAACTTTGAAAACTCTGGGGCTAGCTAAGGGTTATACTATACAGCTGATCTGCTGCTCCTTGTTCTTCACAACCCCTGTGAGTGGGATTTTCACCAGGGCAAAGCTGCATTCCTTAGATGTGCCTTGGCACGGACAGCGGGAACAGGGCTGGAGCTCATTCCCTCCTGCCCCAAAAGGGCACCTGAGGACAGCCAGGAGGGCCAGACTCCATTGCAGTGACCCTTGGGAGGTGGCTGAAATGCTCTTTCCATCCCTAGAAAGAGCCAGAAGTGACACAGAGTTGGGGACAGACGTTGGTGACCCCGACACCGCACAGGACATGCGGCCGCAGCGCCAGAGCCGCCTTCCTCCCGTGCCCATCTGTCCCTGTGGCTCCACGCCCAGGCAGGAGGCACAAAGCCCCCGGTGCCCAGAAATTCTGGTGTTCCACCAGCTCTGCAAATATCCCATTATTCCCTCCCACAGCTCTCATCCCACTCTTGTCCCAAAGCCAGCTCCAAGGCCCTGCCCTCCTGACACTGCCACTGCTCAGGGTATAAATCTTTAAAAAATGACAGGCTGCAAATGTCCCTAATTCCCTATTTTGCAGTCTGGTGCCCCTGATCTGAGTTCCTTGAAATACACTTCCATGGTCTGTGGCCATTTGGCAGGATGGATTGGCAGAGATGTAGGCAAAGCTGAACATTTTTCTGCTGAAAATGGGAAATTTAGCAAAGAAAAATAATGTTTTGTTCTAAAAGTTGCACTTTTGAAGGATTTCAATGAAAAGGTGTGCTTGGTGATACGACAAAGAGGTACTTTGTGCTTTTTCAAAAGTGACTGCTTAAAAAAACCCTCTTTTTGTTAAAACAATTAATTTTCTAAAGAGTTTCCTGGAAATTTTTGAGTGAAACAAAAGTATTCCTTTCTTTTTACCTTTTTCCAAAGGGGCAGAAAGACTTTTCTGGCTTTCTCTTCTTGTATCTGATATTCATGCTTGCGCATCAAAATTCATATTTGAGTATTCCCAAGGTGATTTCCCTATTAAAACCCCTTGAAAACCCTCTAAAATCAGAGCTGTGGCTTGGGGGAGGTTTGTGGGCTGGCAGATTCGCTTGGTGGGGAGTGAATTAGACAAGGAAATGTTGTAACAGGGAAGCAAAACTCACTGCAGATACCTGGAGTGAATCCAACAGAGACAAGTCATTCCCCTCCTTTCAGGAATGCCAATTCAGCTCCTTGCCAGCTTCCACCAGCAATGCCCTTTCAAGCCCATATGGAAAAACAAAATGCCCTAAACATGTGCAGGCAGATAAATATCCTGACTTTGGAATTTTATGCAGGGAATATAATTGCAGAGCCTTTAATAGGAATTATCTCTGTGTGAAGCAGAGTCTGCAGCTCCACGTCCAGCACAAGGGGATGGTGATTTAAAGCTCTGCTCTACACAAAGCTCTGTCCCAGCCAAACCAGAAGGGGCTCTGCTTTCCCTGGGGATTTAGTGGGTGCACAGATTCTCTGTTTCTCTGGTGGCAGCTCGACTTTTGCAGTGACAGGCACATGGGACAAACTGGGGAACTGGAATAGCAAAGCAGGGCTCGTGGCTGAGTGAGCTGGAGCAGCCCTGAGCAGGGAATCACAGCACCTTGTGAGGGTGGAGCTCGACATTTATTTCCCAGTCCCTTTCCTTACTTTTCCTCATTTTCCTGTGTTATTTACAAGGAATTTGTAAGATCAAGGATACATTATAAGTGTTTTTTAGCTTACTTTTCAGCACATTATGTTACAAATGTTTTAAATCTAATCATCTAAAATTACCCTTCGTAGGTCCTACTACAATACATCTTTCATAGTTTTATTTCTTTAAAATATTTAGGCTTTTTTACAAAATCATCTTTTAAAACTTATTTCTAGTTCCACTTCTCTCTCAACAATGTCTGTCTTATTCTATAATATTTTTAAATCAGCATTTCTTATCTCAAAATTTGTATACAGATACATACTATATGAACTTTTTGTCAAGCTTTAAGACTTCTCTACGAATTCATTTCCCATAAAAATTGTCCTGATTTCCCATCATAAAGCAGCTATTTTAACCCTTCCCTGTATTATTCTTTCACTACCTGAAGGGACTCAGCAAGGTAGAGAGAGGTTATCTAAAAGAGCTTGGAATGACAGGACAAAGGGGAATGGCTTCAAACTGAGAGAAGGTTTAGAGGGGATTTGGAACGTTTTTTAGGGAAAAAAACTCTTCCCTGTGAGGGTGGGCAGGCCCCGGCACAGGGTGCCCAGAGCAGCTGGGGTTGCCCCTGGATGCCTGGAAGTGCCCAAGGTTTGAGGTTTGCTCTTTGCTGCTGGATTGATCAGGATCACACTAATACAGCTGATACTGGTTCACTGGTCCTGTCCTTTGTGAGGACACCATGGAATGAACATCCTTTATGGAAACTCTGGGCGCTGGGGAATGGACACAGAAAAGCACCTCCTGCTGTGACTGAGATTGATGATTTTCCCTCAATGGCCCAACCATTCCTTAAAGGATGTCTTATGTAACATCACTCAGGAACTTTGTTTTTAAAAAGCCTGAGATCCTACACCTGGAAAATCTTAAATTTTGAGCATTGAAGCAAAACTGAATTGGCAAAACCAGAAAAAAACCATTACAGGTTGTGAACAAAAGCACTGAAGCTGATGCTGATATTATTTAGTTTCTTGACATCTCAAAAGTAGGACTAGTGTAAAAAATTCAATTATTTTAATATATCAGTAAAAAAAATCCATACTTACCACACTATGTTTTTAATTACTTGTTTACAAGCTACAACAATAACCAACACACTACTGTTGCCTGCACTCTGTGCTGCTTTACAGGTACAGAAAGCTCTGCACAGGAGTTGCATTTAAAACTGTTGCATAATTTGTAATATCCCGTTTTCTTTGCTCATTTGTCCCTCCAAAGGTGATTAAGTTTGTGCAGCATTTCCATTACTCACAGCCCTTCAGCAATACACTCGAGGAGCAGGACACCTCCCTTGATGACAGTGACTGATGAGCTACTGCCAGCAGATTCAGGAGGGATCAGCAGTTTGGGCTTCCTTTCCTTGATAAAATTTGCTGGAAGATAAAATAAAACAGAAGTTAGGTGGCAAATCTCAGATATTCTTCAATAATGCCACAAACATCACTGCTGCCAGAAGGTTTCTGACAGCCATTTGTGTGCTTTCTTTTTTTAATTATCCACTCTGAGACTAATCCAGGAGCCTCTATTTCCCCTGATAACAGCCAGAATGGAGGTACAGTGATATCAACAGGCAGCAGTGCTGGGAAACTGCTTTTCCTACAGTTTTAGATCCAGTTTTCCAAGCACTGGCCCTTCTATCACCCCTCAGACAGTCTGATCCTCTCAATTCCTGATCTTTAGCTCCACACCTCCTTTCTTAGCATCTTTCTTCTGCACTGGCTCCATCATCTTTTAAACCTCAGGTGAAACCCCACCTTTCCTGAATTGAGCATCCCACAGAATTATCCCTCCTGTTCCAATTATTAAATCTACAGTAGTGGAGATACAATTTGTAAGGAAGACTGTAAAAATAATAAAACAATATTGACCTACATTTGATTCCAACAGCCCATTTGTTCCAGCCTGCCAAACAAGGGTTTTAGGATGAAAAATGCAGGGTTCAGTGGCTGCCCAGCTATCACTATCATAACAATTAGCACACTAATGAATCAGTCCCCAAATGGTGCTAGTTCTTAAAAAAAAAAATGCCAGTTATGGATGATTTGGTAAAAGACCACATAGATCTCCTGAGCCATTTTCTAATTTTTAATTTTAATTTCCCCTTGCTTTGTATCTCTACAGATCTGTGTCACAAGTGCTCTGAGCTGCAGCAGGACACATTGGTGCCTCTGGACACACTCACACATTTCCATCTGCCCTCCACCTCCTGCTGCCAAAGGCAGCCAGGCCCCCTTCCCAGCACGAGTTCAGACATCCCTTGGGGGGACAAACTGCTTCTCTGCTTCTGGAGTGGCAGCCACAGTGCACAAGCCCTGCCTGTGCTGCTCCCAGGGCTCAGCTCCACGGGCAAAGTCAGGGGAGTGATGAGTGCTCCGAGTTATCCCAAAACACTCCAGGATAACAGGATAACCTTTTCAGAAACTTCAGTGCTTGTCTGGCAAAAAAAAAAATCTCCTAGAGGAGGTTAAAATTGGGCATTAAAAAAAAAATACTCTTAAAAGGCATTTAACCAAAGAAATGAAGAGTGAAGAGATAGAGTCTAAATTTCATAGATTTGAAACAAAACGAAGCAGGAGGAGAATTGCAGGGATAGGCACCTGCTGCCTTCAGGATATTTTCAGGATCTGCTCCACAGAGAGGGGCAGGCAAAGCAGTGGGAGATGGGAATGCACAGGATGAGAAGGGCTTTGCTGTAGTGTCACCTGTGCTGGTGACACACAGGGCACCACAGAGACACAGCCACCTCCCATCTACATCGAGGTGATGGGGACAGCCGACACAGGGCACCCAAACTCCATAAGTACACACCCTGAGCTCATCCTGCAGCAATGCTGCCCCAGGGTGACCCATGGGATATGAGTTCATGGTGTCAAACCTTGGCTGTCTCATCTCAGAGTTCTCTTAACTGCCAGAAAAAGATTTGGAGCATCCAGCTCTGTCTCCTGCTCTGAACTGATAACATGAGAAACCCAGAACACCAACGTCCTCACTTCCACCTCCTTACAAAGCTCCTTTCTCAAGTAAAAAAACCTGCCTTTTTCATTAAAAACCCTTCAGATTGCTCTCAGAAACTACAAGATGAGCCAGTTGTGCTCCCTGGACTGCTTAAATCCATTCCATCACAATCAAGAGGCTTTTGTGATGTGTTTTTGAGCAGCTCCCATTTCACCTCAGCTGGTGTAGTCTCAGTTCAAAGGCTAAAAACAGATGTATTCAACTCACCCTTGGTAACAGCAGCGTTAGGTGAGCCTGAGTCATTAGCATGCTTTACTGAAATAAATAAAAATGACAACCAAACAAACATGCAGTGTTGAGACAGAATCAAATGAAACCATAAATCAACCAAAACAAAACCATGCCCCTCCCCACCCCCCAGTTTCTGCCCCAAAAGAAAGAAAGGATGAAAAATATAAAAGAAAGCAACAGATGAGCAACAGAGTTTTGAAAATGTAATGAAAATGCTTTAAAGATTTGCATTATTCTGAAAAATACTTCATGGGTGATATAATCAGCATTTCATCCTTGCTATCTATAATAATAAAAATCACTAAGTATCCACAAAGAGAAATGTTATATAATGTTATCCATTCTCTTGATTCTTATTGCTTATTTTTGTTCTATTTATTTTTAATGCAGTCCCTTGCCAGGCACTTGGCACAGAGTAGAGTGGCCAATGTCAAGCTGAGTTTACAGAACCCTTTCAGTTCATGCCTCTCATCTTTTCCTGGCCCAAGTCCTGTGGCTTTGATGACAAGATGGACACACTGAAGTGGGTTTTTGGGCCACTTCCAGGGCTACCAGCAGCCAAAACCCATCTTGTTTTTCTCTAATCTCTGTGTGCATGTGTGGGGGACTGAACCCATTTGAAAAGCCATGGAGAGTAACATTTAATTTGGATGTTTTTCTCACAATTATTACCCCAAGATACGGTCTAATCAAGCATTAAACACACAAAGCCACTATTAATCCTTTATCTTTTTATCCCAACAAGAAAACTCTCAAAAATCGCACATTAAACATGAGGATTTCATTCATGAAGACAAAATTCTGCTTGGCTTTCTGGGCTGTGTAGGCCCAAAAGATCAGAGGTTTTAACAAAGAACTGAAATCTTACATTCCCCACACATCATTTCATCAAGGAACTGGAAACACCTCTTGTGTTTCTGATGCTCCAGGCTGCCTGGAAAAACCTGGAAAACATCATCCTTCCAACCTCACTGCTGAGGCTGGACCAAACCAGGCCTTGCCCAGGGAAGAGGCAGCCACAAAGTCCTCAAAACCAGTGAAGTCCCATTGCTGGGGGACATGCTAGACTCAAGAGCAGCAGATTTCCCTAATGCATCCTTGCCTTACTCTGGGGGACAGCAGGAGGAAGGACAGGGCACTTTTGGGGTCTGACAGTGATGCCTTAGGATTTCAACTTTTCTATTTTTCAGATCCTGTACTGCTTTAGTGTATAACTCTGAACTCCATATTCAGTGTCAGCTTCTGTCTTCACGTTTTGGGCAGACACAACAATTCCTCTCCAGGCCTGGCAACCAAGGACACCTCACTGCCTCAGGCCCTGAGACATGGAAACAACAGTGAAGCTGGGGGGCAAACTTGGGGTAAATTACTTCATTAGCTGAAGCTGTAATTGGAGGATTAACCCCTGATATGTAAATGGACCAAACTTATAATTGTCTGGAAAACTCATGACCATTGTCCAGCTTGGGTGTAGCCTCTGGGAGGCTTCTGACTGCCCAAGGTGTGCCTATCCATGCCTTTAATAAATACCCATTTTTTTCTCTTAATCTTGTCCAGCCTCTGTTCTAGGCATCCTTCCCAAGGCATCAGTTCCTGGCGACCTGTCAGAGTCCAGGACATCCCTCTGGCTGCCCTGTCTGCCTCGAGACCCTGGCAGGGGGCTCAGGGACCTTGGCATGAAGTCAAAATCACCTGTGGCTTCCATTTTAGCCTGGGGGAGAGGTTGCCAACACTATATGAGGAATTACAAGTCACAAGGGTTTGAGTAGTGTGATAGGGGAATTGATGCAGGGTGAAAAAAGTAGAATTTTGGGATTTTTAGAATGTGATTCAGGAGTACAAGATGGAGGAATTTGGGCGTGTCCTGACCTCCTTCTCCTTCTTCTTGCCCTCCATGTCTTGCTGTGATGGTGACACTTTTCTATTGGTTTAAGGTAGAGACACACAGTCTGGCATAGGTGATAGTAATTGGCACGTTATTGTAAATATAATACACGTAATTTCTGGTATAAAAAGTAGACACCGCCCGGCAGGGCAGGCAGACTTCCATGGCTTCTTTACTAGACAGACCTCAGCAGGTCAGAGAAAAAATGTTCTAGATAAGGAAAATTAAACAACCTTGAAAACTCGATCTCACATATTCCAGACTTCTTCTTAGGCTGCATGGGCTGGGGAACAAGGGCTTTTACAATCTTGGGATCAGCCCAGCATTGAGACCCCAACAGCGACCCAGATGGGACAGGAGAAACTGATGCCATGGGATGGCCGCCTAGAACACAGGCTAGAGCAAGAAGCTTTTCTCAGTGAAATTTAGCTCCAAGAAAGAGGTTAATAGTGCAGGAAATGAACTCAGCAAGGTGCCCTTTGTTGAGAGAGCCAGGGCACACATCTGCATGCACTGCTGCCTGGGGAGCTCAGAAACCAGCAGCAAACCAAGAGCTCAGCCCCACACTCACAGCGGGAAACCTTCAGCGTCATCGGCATCTTCTGCACGATGGTCCTGAGCCTCGGGAAGGCTGCAAAGCAGCAATAGTCACTCCTGCTGTCACTCTCCTCCACGTTGGCAAAGTAGAGATCTCCCTTCAGGCTCATGGAGACCCTTTCATCCTGTGGGATGTGCTGTAAATCTGGCAAGGAAAAGTAATTGTGAGGTGGGAGCAACACGGGGCTGTTTCACCAAATGCTCCCCTCATGTGCTTCCTTCCAGATACAGAGAATGAAACTCTGAAGCAAAAGAGGCAGAAAATCCAGCAGAGCACATGGGTTATTTACCAATATTCAGTATACAAGAAATAAAAAATATTTAATCATATAGATATATATTATAATAATTTATACCTATATAACTGGTAAGGAAAAATCGATAATGAAAAACAGAGTTATTGGGGAAGAGTTTTGGGGAACAGAGTTTCTGGCTTCCCCAAAACCCAGAAATTCCTGCAGAAACCAAATGCTGCAGAATAACAGGACAGAAACCCACCAGGAACTAATTATATAAACCTGGTGCATTATTTTTCCCTTAGTCTCATAAATCAATAATCAATTTATGGAAAGAGGAAAACAATGATGATAACATATTGACACGTGATATCCTCTCTCCTCTAAATGCAGGACTCCTCATCACTGACAGACTCAGCAATATATAAATTATTTGATATCTCATATTTAATGAGATGATGTGTCAATGCACTCAACAACTTAACTTTGGGTCATGTCAAACCAGATCTCCATCCTCCATTTTTTAATTTTGTTCTTCTGTATGCAGATATTTGTCCCAAGCACTTGCACAATTACAATTCCTGTCCATGACGAATCTGCAATGAAGCTGCTCTGAAAGACAACTACTTTGAGCCCCCTTGTATGAATTGTGCAAAAACCATTTACTCACCAATATTCATCCAGTAGATATGCAACGGGGGGATGCCTTTTGGGGGGTTGCAGTGCAGGATCACAGAATCCCCATGCTCCACATCCAGAGGCTCGATTTTTTCTTTGGGGAATTTTGGTACACCTGCACAAAACAGCAAAGATGTTTCCTCTATTATTGGTACCTTTTGAAATTTTGCCTTTTGCTTTCCCCTTGATACAGTTTTAATAAAATATTTACTTTTACTTCATCCTTTGCATTCTATACTTTTAATACTGATTTTAATTTACACAGAGGCACAGTGTAATGATGAGTTTTACTCAGAGTAGGAAATCCCTACATTCTGCGACACTCAGAATAGGAATCCCTTCATTCACAAAGTTCTTGGAGCATCCTATCCAAAGCCAGGCACTGAATGGGGGCGTTGAACACTTGTTTGTGATGTCCTGTGCTTTGCTTTGGTTTTATTTTAACAGAATTCTTTTCAAACACTTTCTTTAGCTCCTTTGTGCTGTCTGGAAGGGACCACTCAAGGCCAAAGGGTCCCTAAGGACAAGCCTGGCACCGAGGGCTGTACACTGGTGGGGCCCCAGCTGCTTCCAGTGATGCCTCAGGTTTCAGCTTTTCTATTTTTCACATTCTGTGCTGCTTTAGTGTGCAGGTCTGAGCTTCACATCAGGGGATGGTGAGCTCTCTGCACAGAGCAGGGAGACAAAACAATTCCTTCTCCAGCTGGGGACCAAGGACAAATGATCCAAACCTCAGCCCAAGAGCACAAACAACGTGGGCTGGAGAGAGAAAAACAAGCAGGATGGGAGTACATGGGCTAAAGCTGGAATGGGACAATGAACTCCAGTGTGCCAATGGAGCAGAGCTGATCACAGTGAGAGCCCCTGGGAGCGCTCGTGCATTTTGGGACCATTTGGGTTCATCTTGGGTGTAGCTGTGGCTCGGCTCTTGTGCTGCCCAAGGTGGATCCACTGAGGAGATCCTTTTAATAAATCCCTGCTTTATTCTGTAACTGTATAGTCTCTGTTCTAGGGCAGCCTGCACAAGGCATCACCAGGAGATCAGAAACCAGCCTGGGAGTGTGGAATGTTCTGGAATAAAACACAGTTCCTAAGGACTCACTGCAAGTCCCTGCAGGTGAGGACAGACATCAGGCTCCTGCCTGGAGCTGTTCCAGCTCTCGTCCAGCTCCAGGATCAGAAGAAGGCTGGTGTGAAGCCTCTGTTGCCTCCTCAGGCATGGAAGATCAGCCTGGATTCCTGCAGGCTCGGGGTGCAGGGACAGGCGTGGCACAAAGCTTACAGGGCTGTACCAGAACTAGTCTAGCTGGGCTTAAATACAGGATAAATGGTTAATGGATCAATGTTTCATCACCCACAGCACCTGATGCCAGCATTTTGTTCAAAGCCTAATCCGTGCTTGGCACACCTGGGGAAATTTGGATGCCCAAAATGCCACTGGAGCTGATGTGGGAAAATGGGGAGTAGAGCTGGGCTGAGCCCACCCCAGACCAAAGGAAGCTCAGCTTGGAGATGATCCCAGAGAAAGCAGCCTGTAAGATGGAACCACTCCTTGAAGGAACTGAGCTAAGGCAGTTTCATGGCTGACGTCGCCTCCTGCTTTCATTTCAGGCAAGTTCAAACTGGCCAAAGTTTCACTTGAGACCAGCATCCACCAGCAAAATGAGCAGCAATTAAACAGCAAAGGATGGAGAACGTCCTGGCTGTGCAGAGTCAAACTGGCACAGCCATCACCACCTCCCTGGTGCCTATGCCATGACAGGGAGCTCTGAGAGCACCTCCACATCTTCAGACATCGGGGGTCCCGCAGGGAATCTGCAACATCCCAGTGCAGGAGGCAAAGGAAAGGAGAGGGGGAGAAATGCAGGGACAGGACTCTGAGGACACTTCACACATCTCAGGATTAGTAAACATGAAAAGAAGCAATCACTCCAGTGCTGACTGCCTGAATGCAGACTCTGCAGAGATTTTATCTCCAGGAGGGTTATTAATAGGTTAGGAATTCTTAGGAGAGGCAAAATGCAGCTAATGAGCATCACCCACTCTGTAGATGAAATTTCAGGTAAAAAAAAAGAGCTGCATTTTCATATCCAGTACCTTCAGTAACCTGCACTCTTCAAGCCCTGGGAAATACATCTGCTGACTGCAGAGGTGGAATATTTCCCAGCAGGAAAAAGCCAATTCCTTGATCTAAAGCTTATTTATTCCCCAAAGCACGTCACTCACAACAAAACTTGAAATAAGCTGGATCAGGGAAGGATAAAGGGATTTCTGAGCAAACCAATGAGATCAGCAAATGGACTAATAGGGGATCGCTTATTTAGGACATTGGAACCCCTTGTTCAAACCCATTTTTTGCCTCAATTAGCAGAACTAAATCTGGGTTTCTGATATCCCAGCTGGGTGCCATAACCACTGGGCTTCTCAGTGAATTTCTGTGGCCAGTAATTACAGAATTATACAGAAATTTACTGAGTCCCACCAGGAGACAGTGACAAGTCACAGTCCTGGTGTCATTAGCTGGCAGCACAGACACTCATCTCCAACGTGGGGCCCAGATATTGGCAGCTGGACTTCACTGGGGGAAGCAGCAATTTGACCCCGAATGTCCTCCACCTCCAACAAGTACTTGCACTACAGATCCACAGATGGTCAGGGGGTTTGGGTCCTTCCATGCTGGTTTTTTTTTTTTGTTTGTTTGTTTGTTTTGGTTTGTTTGTTTGTTTTGTTTTGGTTTGGTTTTTTTTTTCTTAGTTCACCATGAAAAGCACTGAAAAACTTTGATTTTCATCCTCATAATGGATGAATTTGACTGGTTTAATCCTTGAAGCTTTGCAAGAGATGAAAACTCATGATAAATTCCTGAGCCAAACCCACTGACAAGCATAATTTTTTTGCTGGGGTCCCACTGGTCTCAAAGACTAGAAAGAATACTTGCTTCTGAATTCAGATTTATTCAAAATAAAAAGCTTCTGTCACATTAGACTTTGCCTTTTGCACATCAATCTTCAGGACGTTTATGCAGGCAATATTTTGGCTATTTTTGCAGGGCTCCTATGTTCTAATTAGAGGATATTCCAGAATCAATCACCACTGATTTGTGGTTGATCACAGAAACTATCATAGCTGAGTTCAACTCCCCAGCATCACACAAAATAAATTGTGCCATGGAAGTGTTTGATATTGTACAGAGTTCTCAGTGCAGCACATGGCCACTGAAAAACCCAGCTGATGTCCCTGCAGTGAGGGCACTGACACTGTTCCATCAATATTCCATGGAATCCCCCACACGGGGATGTGAGGAGAGGGGATCCAGCACAGCTCCGGGTGCTGCTTCCCACATACCCACGGCACAGGGGAGAGCAGAGGGATTTAGTGACTCTGAGAAAGCCCCAGGAGGGCTCTCACCACACACAAATCATGGGGTGTGAGTGGAACAGTCACAGGGAAGATGGAAACCTGCACTCCCAACTCCAGCTATGGAGTATCTCCTAAAATCCCACCATGACACCTCTTCAAATACTCCTGGGAAAAGCTTCGCTGATCAAGGGGTTTTTCCTGGCAAGGCTGCACTCAAAACCAGAATTGAAGTGCTCTGACAGTGTGTGAACCATGGAAACAGAAGATTATCAGTGGCCAGAGTAATTTGTGCAAGGAGCCAGGATCTGTTTAATCCCTGGGGTGACTCAAAGTTCAGTGACTGAGCTGTGCTTGAGACCAGGCTGAAGCACCAAATTTGGGGGGGACTGGGAAAAAAAATCCAGAAAGGAGCCCTAGTCTCTCCTCCTCATCCCTTCAGAATATGCAGTTTCTCAACCTAAAGCAAACAGGAGAGAGACCAATACAGTGCAACAGAAAGGCTTAATTTGAGTTTAGCAGAAATAGAGATTCAGAAATACAGCAAGCAGAGCTGGGAACTCCAGTCTCCAACACTGCTCCAGATTTACTCAGAGATACATTTAGGACATCTTGTCCTACAGCTCAGTTTTTGTCCTACAGCTCAGTTTTTGTCCTACTGCTGATTACAGTGACTTCACACTGAAACTGTATCAATTATGATAATTTATTCCAGTTTGTGTGAGAATGGAGCCCATTCCATCAGGTATTTTCCATGTTTTGGGGTCAAGTGTTGAGAAATTGAAGAAAGGAAAAGCATTTCTCCAGGTAACTTGTCCTTGAGATCCCTGTGTTTTGTTTCTACCAGTATCAAGTGTAAAATGGGAGTTAATTCAGGATGATAAATCAGCAATTAGTAAATACATTGTGAAATTATTGTAGAAAAACATCACTGTAACCCAGGTCTGGTTTTATAACCTTCCCTGTGGATTCTATTGAAGATATCCTGGGATAAAGGAGAGTTTAGCCTGAACCATCATGGATAGTCTCATATTTTTGCTTGCAAATAAACCCTTAAAGGATGCAAAAGTGAGGCAAAGCCAATATAGTAATGAAATTTCTGTAACCTCAGGATTTCCAGCTCCTTAGACACTTAAATTAGTATCTAATTATGATTTTTCATACAGATCTGTATCATGTACAGCAAACACTCCAACATTTTAAGGAATCTGAACCATGACTTGCAGTCCCTGATGTTGAACTGCACTGAGTGAAGCTTGGGAAGTTTCCAGGGCTCATCTCTGTGCCTCAATTGATATTCTGATCCATGGAGCAGGAGCAGTAGTCAAATCTGTAATTTCCATTGCAGCCTTTGAACTGTTTATGAGATGTAACCCTGCTTGTTTATGGATTTTTTTAATTGCTGCCTGAAATTGAAAAAGTTAGCAAAGCCTGGCTGTCAGGAAGAGTATTGCTGGGAGTCCACTCACACCTGAAGATGTGGAATGCAATCAGTGACAGCTTTTTTCTGTGTCAGTCTCTGTTATCCTTTTCAAAATGATGGCCACAGGCAAGAATCAAAGCCAGCCCAATGATTTAGGTGGCCATAGGTGAAGTTCACTGGCTTAGGAAGCAAGAGGGCTAAATTTCATCCCCATCACCTGGAAAGTCTCAGTGAATTGCTCTCTTTTGTTTTCTCTTCCATAAAGTCTACACCAAAGCCTTCACAATTCTGAGACCTTCTACTGCAGTATCAGCTCAGTATCTTTTACTGATTTCAGGATATTCACACCTGAGTGTTTGAATATTAACTCACGTCTGGCTTTCTTTGGGAAATCTTGCACTAACATCATATCAGAGCACAGCCTGCCACGGGAAAATTTTATATTCAGCCAATTTTTCCATCCTCAGGTCTCTGGTCTTTTGGAGCAACAGCTTTAGAAATACCAAGCATAAATCTTAACTCAGTCTGCCGTGAAGAGTCTTTTACAGCACAGTTAATTAAAGAAGTTTAAACTGTACTTCTTCTCCTTCCTCTGGCATTGGGCCTGCTCACTAATTCAAGCAGCAGATTCCCGAAATGCTGGAGGAGGGGAGCTGAAGTCTGTGTTCTCACCATTTAAATTCATTTTCATGCTGAATGTATCTTGTAACAATCTGGCCTTTGTTAGTGCTGCAAACACATCGAGATCCTCAGAGCCCATTCTTCCTCCTCTCCTTAATGTCATCCTACATAGGGGAGGTGGGGTATTTTCATTATGTAGGTGAGATTTAATGATCATTTCTGCTGACATTTCTATTGCTTCCCTGGAATGACTACTGTGAGTAAACATTCTTTTGTTCTCCTTTTTAGCAGCAGCCTTACAGACCCAGTATTCTGCTTCTGCAGTGGAAATGTAATTTATGAAAGAAACTGCCCTGCTCTGCCTCACTGGGGTTTTCTTCCCTTCCCTGGCACGGTGACTTTGCCAAGGAGCTTTACATCTGACCTGAATACAGCTGGCACAGCTCTGCCACCTCTGCATCGTTATCATGAATGCACGGAGTGATCTCACATGCACCAGTCTGTGCTCCAAAACCTGGGGGTGAATAGAGGTGATTTATCCCCAGCCCCGCCTTGGCAGGCTCTGATTTACAGCAGATCTGTGCACCAGCAGCTCTTTCACTGGGGCACAGTTGTAGAGCACTTTAGAAAATCAAAGGTGCCTTCTACTCCTCTCTGAATCCTGATTTAATTTGCAGCTTTTACATTGCACCAGTAAATGAAAGAACTGATGGCAGAAGAGTTCTAATAACAGCAAATGTGCTTCAAAAGATGTGTGAGTTGGGTAAATCCCTCTAATACATTATCTGTACCATGTCTTTTTCTTGCTGGGTTTAGGAATTTGCATATATTAGCACTAAAATTCCTCTTGCTTTTGATAACAAACATGTTTGTAACCGCTCCATAAATTTGTTGCCATCCACTCCCAATATATTTAATATCTACTTAAGCTACTCCAGACTGTTCTTCATTAAGAGCAAAAGTCTCCTCTCTGAATTCAGATCCAATAATCCCAAATACAGACATAAACTCCTTGTTTCCCATCTTTTTTAGTTCACTAGCAATTGAATATCAGAATATTCTGCTGCTGGAGGTACAAACATGACACTGAGCACTTTAACTCCTCTCACATGTAATGAGTTTGAGATATATTACTTAAGAGAAGTTGCATTAACCCCACTGCCCTGGCCAGACTCCAAAGTGAAAAACCATGTCCTGTCTGGAGTTAAACTGCATCACTCTCCTGTCCCTGCCTGAAACTCCAGCTGCCACCAGCAGTCCTGTCCTACCTGTGGAGCCTGAGGTTCAATAAACCTCAGCTCACTGTCCTAAAGCTTTCTGCAATTCTCCTCTGCTCTGGAAAGCTCTTCACTAAAACAGCTGCAAGGTGGTGGAGAGTAAACCACAGAGCAACCTGGAATGCTGCAAATTCCTCACCCAACACCAAGCTCTGGCATCAGGGATTACTGAGTGGCACATTGCAACATAAAATAGATTTCCCAAAGAAAAAGAAACCCATAAAGCTGGATGGAAGGAAAAGAAAATGTGTCTATTATGAGGAGCACTCATAAAATACATTTACATGGCATCCTCAGCAGCTCCCTCCCAGGAACCCTCCCAGCCCTTGCAATGTCTTGTTTTCAGTGTGCCCACAGCACCATGACTCTCCCAGCCCTGGCTATGCCTGGAATGTTTCTCAGGATTATTTCCTAGGCTGAAGACAGGACAAAAATGTTTATTCATGTTTCTCATAGCCCATTTCATCTGCATTGATCTGCCAGGAGTGTTTTTTTTTTTTTTTGTACAAAAGCAGCCACCTCCTGTCACTGTGGGGCTGAGAAGGCTGTGGATGCATCCCCTGCCACATGGATTCCACCTGAGCATGGAGCTGTCAGATATTTGATAACAAAATACTGTAAGAGCTTGGAAATGCAGGATCTAATCTGAAAAAATCTACTGCACTGATGCTTTTCTCCATCTCTTGCACTGAATTGATGCCTCAGGTTTCAGCTTTTCTATCTTTCACATTCTGTGCTGCTTTAGAGTCCAGTTCTGAGCTTCACATTATGAGATGGTGAGCTTTCTGCACAGAGCAGGGAGACAAAACAATTCCTTCTCCAGCTGGGCACCAAGGACAAATGATCCAAACCTCAGGCCCAAGAGCACAAACAACGTGGGCTGGAGAGAGAAAAACAAGCAGGATGGGACTGCATGGGCTAAAGCTGGAATGGGACAATGAACTCCAGTGTGCCAATGGAGCAGAGCTGATCACAGTGAGAGCCCCCGGGAGCGCTCGTGCATTTTGGGACCATTTGGGTTCATCTTGGGTGCAGCCCTGGCTGGGCTCTGGTGCTGCCCAAGGTGGATCCATGAGGAGATCCTTTTAACAAATCCCTGCTTTATTCTGTAACTCTGCCCAGCCTCTGCTCTAGGGCAGCCTGCTCAAGGCATCAGAACTGCATCATAAAACTTGCTTCAGGTTCTCACCCTGCTCCATCATGGAGCTGGAGGAGTTCCTTGTCCTTTCTACTCCCTCTAGTAAGATTCTGCTTCTGATTTTCCTCCTCTCATTTAGTATGTTTCAATCCTGAATTTAGAACCAAAATGTGTGCTCATATATCACTACAGGTGATTAACTGGATTGGTACAAGGCAGCTGTTTCAGCTTTGGGACACAGTTGAATGCTGAACCTGGCTGGGCTGTGTTAAGGGTTGGACTCAATGATTTTAAGAGCTTTTTGCCAACCTCCATGATTCTTTGATTCTATCCATAAATTTCATTCCACTCCTACAAACCTGGTCCTTAATCCCTTATCTCTCCCTCTGCCTTCTTCTGTGCTAATGGTGGAATCACAAATTTCTAGGATCAGTAATTTTCCCTGCTTTATTTTTAAGCTTGTTTTCCATTCAGTTCCAGGACTTTATTCTTCTCCCCATCAGTATTTATCCCAAACTCTGAATGCTGCTGACATCAGATTAATGAACTCACAGCTGATCAAATCACTTCCCCTGGAGTTTTCAAACATTTGCATCCGTTGCTATTTTGCAGTAATAACCTGTGGGAGTTGATAGTTCAGTGGTCTGAAATCCAGCATCCAGATTTAATTTCTGTCCTCAAAATCAGGAATTAAGTTAAATTATTCCAAGAAGAAAATACCACTTTCTTCTTTGAATGTTGACTGAATAACAAACAACTCATGCTTTGCCATGCACCACCTAAGTGAGCTGGTTCTTTCCCATTAATTTTGAGGAAAGATAGTACTCATTTTAATAATAAAAGTAATAACTACAAATTCAAAGCAAAAATAAAGCCCTTACTTGGAACAATCAGCTCAATTTCCTCTGACATGGCAGTTCCCAGCACGTTGGATGCAAAGCAGCGATATTTCCCTTGGAAATTGTTGATGATTCCCCGGTTTTGGATCACAAAAGTTCCAGAGTTGTTAGATGTAACTATCCTCGGGTCAGATGATAAATCAAATGGTTTTCCATCCTTAGTCCAGTTAAAGCTGGAAAGGAAAAGAAATGTTACAGTGAGCAGGCCCCAGGAAGCATTTTGGTACCAATGAGGGGTAAATATCGGGCCAAGAGGGTTTTTTATCAAAATAAAAGGAAAAACTGTATGTAAGAGGAGAGAGCTGAATGGCAGAGTGACCACTGTGCTCCTCTTCCTTGTGCTGCCCCTCGGGCACTTCCCTCCTTCCACACACTCTGCTTCTCTTGGCTGTGACATGGGACAAGAGCGCAGAGCTCGGAGCAAGGGCAGTGACAGACAGAGCATCTGGGAAAGCCACCAACAACACCTGCAGCTTTGCAAAGGCTGTGGCTGCAGTGGAATTCCTCCTTTGGAATGGCAAAGATCCACAAGAGCTTTTCCCACCCTCCACCATGGCAGAATCAGAAGAAACTGAGGTGATTCTATTGAGGTTCTCCTTGCCATAGATTCATTTGTAGTTTTGATGCTGCTTCAGGGTGATTTTGATAAATGCTGTTCCTGTACCTGCAGTTCTCAGATGGATTGAAATTTGCCTAAACTGATTTAAAATCAGACAGCAGGGAATTACAGTGTATCATCAATTTAGTGGCAGATGTACCTTTCTTTTTGGTTTTAAGAGAATAAATAATTAACAAAAAAAACGCTGTTTTGGTACTTCACTGGTGTTGGTCAAACTGCCTTGCTCCAGGATGCAGGGAATATGGGATCCTTGCTCCATGATGGAAGGAATACGGGATCCCCTCACCTAACACGCACTAGCACATCATTTAAATACACCAGGAAACTTTTCGTTGATGCACTGACAAACAGTGGAACAAAGAGAATTTGTTATCATGCTACAAATCCCCATTCAGAGCTCAATTAAAAATTACCAAACTGCCTTGATCTAAATAAAATAGTGTCTTTTAAAGTATAAGTTGTATTGCAAAGAAAGGAGAAGGGAAGGATTAAAGGGAAAAAATGACATTCAAACCAGCTATTAATTTAGCCCAAACACCATTCAGTGGTGAAAGCCTCTGGAGGAGTTTTTACTGTGTTATTATTCCACTCTTGTTAATCACATTTTCATTAAAAATCTTTCTCTTTTCCACACTGGTGTAAAATGCACAGAGCTTATCTTTGGATATTTATCTGAAGAACTCCTTCTGTGTCTATCTGTACCATCACCACGGCTCTGCTGAGGTTAGGTACAGACAAGGTATCTGATAAAATGCAAATGTGGTGTTTGAATACACAGTTTAATGTGTTTGGGATTTTTAGGGTTGCTGTGGAAGAGGCAGAGGAACAGCTGGGCCCCTTTGATTACCACGACACTGTCCATCTATTGCAGCACAACCCAGACAAGATGTTTTTTTAAAACCACGGGGTGAATTTGGCACGTGCCAGAGAAATTAAACATTCCCCAGCAAGGAAAACCATGTTGATACCTATTCACAGGGTGAGGGGAAGTGATGGAGCAACAAAAGATGAATGGCCTGAATGGAAAGCCAAACCTTAACCCCACTGAGGATGATGAGCAGGTTTTTGTGCAGCAGCTCCTGACAGACACAAAAATGTCTGGCAAAGGTTAAAAGCAAGCTCAGCTTCTGTTTGCTTCTCCAAGCAGTACTCACATGGGCTGGGGGTTTCCTCTGGCTTCACATTTAATGGTGAAGTCCTCATCAAAGGGGTAGGCAACCTGGGTGTGGGATTGCTCCGTGATGGTTGGAAGCTGGGAAACTGAGCACAAAGAGGAGCTGGGTTAAAACAGAATTCCAGCCAAACTGGGCTCCCCTTGAGTGGAGAGGGACAATGGCAGGATTGCATTATTCCTGCAGAAAGTGAGGCTTGCCTTGGGAAAAAGATGATCATCTCCTCCCTGGCACGGACAATACCCTCTGGTCACTGTCACTGCCTCTATGGCCAAAGAAAGGCCTGGCAGAGGGACAGTGCCCACCCTCATTCCCCTCCAAACCCACCCAGGGCAGAAGGGAGCTGGGACCATGCCAGAGCTCAAGCCAAAGCATGGGGCTGTGGCCTGGCAAATTTATTCATAGGTGAAGTCAGTCACTGGATTTAATCCAGACTCAGGTGCACACACATGAAGTAGCAAACTGCTGCCTCCATCCTGGCTAAAATTGCCAGGAAAACCCATGGACTGCAAGGCTGGTTTCATGTTTGTCCCAGGCTGCAGCTGCACGGTCACACACCGAGGCTGCACAAACTTTTTGTGTTTTCTGAGGGAATTCAAATGTTGCAAAAGCCTGTGTAACAGAGGAAGGAGAATGTTCCCTGCAGTGGAGCTGGGATAATAGGGGCACCCCATTGTTATAAACAGCCAGGAAGAGAATTCAAATGCTCTTTGGGTGCTGCTTTAAGTCCAAGGAGCTGAAAGATGGAGTGAAACACGGTGTCTTGTCATATCACATGGTCTCAAAGCTGAACACTTCCAAGCACACCAGCTCCACTGATCAGAAATAACTTTTTATTATAATATAAAATGCTTCATTACAGCTAATTAAGGGTTAGGTAGTTCCCTGGGGTAAGTTCATAAAAGCAGTGGATGCCCAGAGAGTTTGTCCTGTGCTTTACAGTCACAGCTCCACTTTGGCTTTATTGAAACACAAGGAGCCACTGCAGTTCCTTCCTGAAAAAAACCCCAAAAACCTCTACTTCCCAATGCAAATATGGACAGTTTTACAAAAATATCCTATAAACCTGCTTGGTTGGCTTCCTCTTTGCAGCCACGGCTATTGGCAGGCTGCAGAGTGCTCAGAGCTCATGGCAGATCCACAGGATGCCCTGAATCTGACCCATGTCCTACTCTGAGACCCTGAAAGGAGCCTAAATTTATTCTTCTTTAGGTTTACTTCTTTATTTTACCCCACCATTATTCACAAACCCTAATATTGTTGAGTTTTGCTTTGTTGCTTTTTTTTTTTTTTTTTTTTTTTTTTTCCCAATAGAAACAACAAAGCAAAATGCAGATTTCAACACTCCTGGTCCATTTATGTCTGAAAAATGCAATGCTGGGGAGGTCTGGGCTGTACTCCAGGCAGAGGGGTCCTCTGGCTTTCCTTGGATTGTTCCCTGTGAGCCTCATTCCATATTTTACACATGTCCTGGAAGCTCATGATCCATGTAAAACAAGCAGTTTGAATTCCTCCCAGCCGGTGAGGGATGCAGGAGCTGCTCCCCGGGGCAGGGCATAGAGTGTGAAATCCTCCTCTGGGGACCAACACTGGCCCTGAGACATCCACCTGCTCCTTCCCCAGGCTGGAATGGCAGCTTGCACAACATGGAAGGAGGGATATAGGCACATCAAACAAGCTTCAGGGGGATTCAGAGCCAAAATGAGGAACTGAAGTGAAGGACAAACCCAAACCCTCGGAGCTGAGAGTTGTGTTGGATGGCAAACACCAGAGAGATGTTATTAGACAACTTTACTGCTCCATTTAAGCAGGCCCAAACAGGACAGCTTAGTTTTTGATCAGACCTGAATTTCCCAAAGGCCACATTGTGGCGAGATTAAATTCCAAATGGAACACAACTGGAAAGGAGGATTTAGTACTTTTCCTTCAGGGATAGCTGCAAAGAAATACCAAACAGAACAGCAAAGTGCACAGCAAATAGCTACAACTCACCTGATAATGGTATTTCAATAGCTGCTGCCAAACTCAATACAAAGAAAAACAGGCATATGGTGATGCCTTTTGTGCTTAATAGCATCTCCATCACTCTTCTGTAAACAAGGAGTCCAAACAGAATGAGAGATACCTTATGCTTCCGCTCACTGTCACTTCAAATCAGGCACAGGGATGTGAGGGTGGGAGTCTGGTGAGGAGAACAAACAGTAATATTAGCCTGCAATATCAACCTGGGTCCGACACAGTTATAAAATTCAAGCAATGCCTCAGGTTTGCAGCTAATTGCACTAAATGGTCCATTTCCCTCTTGCCCCATCCCCTGGCTTCAGGAACAACCTGTATTTAAATTCTAACAAAGAAACACATGCACAAAAGTACAGTTCTATTGCAGAACAGAAATATAATTTTTTTTTTTTTTTGTGGTTTGGCAATTAAAAGTAGGGATGGTTTAGAATATGGTGCATTTGTAATCATTCCAGTTCATAAATTTTTCTAATGAGAGTTGTGTAAGTTGGAAAGTAATGTAACAGATCTAATAAGAGAAATTTGGTACACTAATGACCTTGTTCATAAATCTCATCTGCCTTTTATCTTTCATTTATGCTCAAAGAAGGACATAATCTCATTTAGTTCATTACTAGGAACCAGAACATGAAACTTTTGCTTTTTCCACACAGTCCCAGAACTACTCTACATGGGTTTTACACATTTCATTGGACATCTTAGGTTCTGAATTACAAGGAAAAAATGTTGTGTAGCTGCAAAAAGGAGACAGATCCAGCTCTAATGAGAATTTAAGTGAAATTCACAGAGAAGTGAAGGAGAAAATTCTGATTTAGATGAAAAATCAGAAAGAAATCCTTCCCTGTGAGGGTGGTGAGGCCCTGGCACAGGGTGCCCAGAGCAGCTGGGGCTGCCCCTGGATCCATGGAAGTGTCCAAGGCCAGGCTGGACAGGGCTTGGAGCAACCTGGGAGAGTGGAAGGTGTCCCTGCTATAGCAGGGAGTGGAAGAAGATGATTTTTAAGGCCCCTTCCCTTTTAAAGCACCCTGGGATTCTGCAAAAGTGGGTGCACGGAGGATTCCAGTCACCAACTTCATCCACAGCCCCTGAGTGAATCATTAACCAGCACGAGCTGTGTTTACCTGTGCACCCTCTAACAGGGCTAAGGGACATCAGTCCCAGGAGAATTTAGACCTCAGGTGTCAGGATAACAGCGGAAGAACAATTCTGAAGACAAGGCCACTGTGCAGGAGCCACGGGCCCACCAGGCAGCCCAGGCTGGCATGGCCAGCTCTGCTCCACGGCAGCGAGCCCACGGGCAGAGCTCACCAGGGCAGCCCCCTGCCAAGCTGAGCCTGCCTCACACACAGCTCTTGTATCTTTGCACATCCCAGCCCGTTAATCCAGGGATCAGAAAAGCAGTCCCGGGATCACAGGAGCAGTTGGCATGTGAGGACAGCAGGAGGTGGCTCTGCGGATGGTTGTGCTTGCCCAGCACAGCTGGAGCAGAGGCAGAGCTCAGCCACACAGCCCACACCCTCCAGCCCATGGGGGTTTTCTCCTCATGGCTGCTTTTCCCTACAAACTGAGATTTTTCTCCCCCAGCACATTCTCTCTCACATCAGCTCCAGGATGAGCACAGCTTGTGCTGTGGCCCTCCCTCCAGGATGAGTTGTGTTCACACCAGCCCACGGAAACTTCCTGGAAGTTCACATCTGTGAGACCAAAATCCCCGGCTGAGGATTGCAATTGGCCAATGAGGGGCAAGCGACAGACACCATAATCACATAAGCCTCATTTGTTTAGAAATGAGGCTAAAAACCAGATGTCTTTTAAGTATCTTAGGCCTGGAGTATTTGCTGATGGAAGAAGCTGACTAATCTGCTTAGTGCCCCCCTCTGCAGAAGGACACTGGAGGGGACAGGGACAGGGACAGGCTCAGCTGGCACCCCAGGCTATCCTGGGTGTAAATCAGCCAGAATCAGACAACACCAGTAGTTCTGTTTGTGGCAGATATTCCCTCAGCTTGAGCTCTCCTGCCTCTGCCTTTTGAGCAGTGGAGCTTTCCAAAGCTCAGCCTGCCCAAACCTGGGCTGTGTGACAGCACAGGGGACACACAGGACACGCAGCAGCCCCAGCCAGCAGCCACCTGATGGCTGCTGTCACTGCAGGATGGGGCTCTGCCCCTCCTCACCTGCTCCTGGCACACGCTCAGCCCCAGATCTGTGTCATGGCAGTAAAACAGATGCTCTGACAGAAAACCCTCTGGATGCAGAATTGCAATTTAGGCTCATAAAAACCTGAGCAGCCTTGCTGCCTGCAGATGGTACGTTGGTGGCAGCGAGAGCCTCCTCTCCCCCATCTGCTGACAGCTCTGGGGACAGGAGCAGGCAGGTCAGGATGCCAGCCAGAGGCAGGGGAGCTGGCACTACAGGAGGTGTGCAGCTTGCTAAGGTCACAGCAAGTTTCGCTTTAGATGAGTGTCACCAAGCATTGTATAAATTCAGATTAAATCCAGGAAAAAACACAAGAGCACAACTCGATTCCTTAACCAAACCAATTAGCGCACACCTTATTTATTTTTCTTATTTTTTTTAAAATGAAGTGCCACAGCAGAGCAGCAACGTTCCAAGTAAGCAGGATATCCTTCATCATGTGGCACAGCCCGACTTGCCTCTGCAGGCTGCTGTAATTAGTCGGCCTGTCTAGCACCTCACTCCTGTTCCCTGGCTTGAATACTAATGCTGGGGGCTGACAGCAGCAGCATTTGGAAGCAGGCAGCACAGGGGGACCAGCAGTGATGGACTTGTGCACACCCAGCAGATAATTCCACTTGGGAACCTCCCTGCAGCTGCCTTGGACCTGGGCTGGCTTATTGGGAGGGGATTCCACGAGGTGCAGTCCTGGGGTGATGGGAATCAAGCAAGAGGCTCTTTGCAGAGATATTTTCCCTGTGACAACCTCCCAGCAAGATAAGCCTCGTGCTCCTGTGTCTCTCATCCCTGGTGGAGTAGCAGAGGCTGGTTATGGAATACCACCACCTCACACACATCTCCCCTGACGTGCCCCACTCACTGCTCCCTCCTCTGTGCCCTGCTCTGGGCAGTGCTGGTGCTCAGCAGACAGCCAGGTGAGGCTCATCCTCCCTGCAGAGACCTGGGCCAAGCTCTTCACCTTTTTAAGGTGACATTTAGGCAGGGCTGCCAAGCTCTGGGTGTTTAGGACACCTGTCACGCCTTTGGCTGTCCCAGCAGGCCTCAGGTGAAACTGCAGAGATCCTGATTAAATCCCCAGCCTTCCCTCTCACCTCCAGCACCCAAAACACCCCGAGCTGCTTCCTTAATGAGCAATATTCCCCAGACAGCCCATCCATCCTGCCTTCAGACACAGCCACGCACCCAAACTCCAGGCAGCACAATCTCTCACTCCAACGATGATTAAACTCCAAAGCCAAACTTCTCAACGTGTGCCAGCTCCCAGCAAATGAACAATTTCGCTGCCTAAGTAATTTGGAGAAATGACTGAGGGAGCTGTGCGGGCACTTGGCAGCCGTGGGCAGGTTTTGGTCTCGCTGGTGCCAAAGCACAGCTCTGTCCTTGGGGTAGGACAGTGCCAGGGACCCACTTGCAAAATCCTGACCTTGGGAAAAACATCAGCCCTGCTCTCCGAGCTGGGTCAGGCCCAGAGTCCTGCTTTTCACAGAATTACAGGATGGGTGGGGTTGGAAGGGGCCTTAAAAATCACCTTCTCCCAGCCCCTGCCATGGCAGGGACACCTTCCACTGCCCCAGGCTGCTCCAAGCCCCATCCAGCCTGGTCTTGGGCACTGCCAGGGATCCAGGGGCAGCCCCAGCTGCTCTGGGCACCCTGTGCCAGGGCCTCAGCACCCTCACAGGGAAGGATTCCATCCCAAGATCCCATCCATCCTTGCCCTCTGGCAGTGGGAAGCCATTCCCTGTGTCCTGCCCCTCCATGTCTTTGTCCAAAATCCCTCTTCTAACCCCTCTGCAAGTACTGGAAAAAATTATAAGGTCTCCCCCAAGCCTTCTCTTCTCCTTTTCCCCAGGAATTCCACATCCTCCTTTGCTCTCACGTGGACTCTGCAGCACCACTTGCACCAGGTATGGGGGCACCAGATTCCCAGGAAAACCTTTCTCCTGCACCACAAATGAACACGGATTGCTACAGCAAATGTTACATTTGCAACCCCTCCTCTCCCTTCTTCTTCTCCCCTCCTCCTCCTCTTTCTGACTTTCTATTTGCTTTTCTCTGCCTCAGGCTTAAGTCAAGTAATTTGAATTCACTGCAAATACTCATCTGTAGTTCCTTACCTGCAATTCATTATTTACTGTGCTGTTCAGTTAATAGTAAATACTGATTGCTCTAAGGACAGCTCATTTGTTTGTTTAATGAGCTGCCTTTAACTTACACTGAGCAAATCTTTCAAACTATCAGGATTTCCAAGGAGCAATGGAGTTCCAGATTATTTTATTATATCCTCTTGTTTCCAGAAGGTTGCCATAAAAATATTGGACAACCAAACAAGAAAAAAAGATTAAATTTCCATTTATCTCATCAACCTAGTGAACAATTTTCCCTACATGTAATTACTGCATTAAAATTGCTCATAAATAGGAGCAGGATGACAGCCAAAATTCCCAGATTACTGGTCTACCACTTCCAAGAGAAATTATAATGCACTACTAAATATGGCATCAACCTCAGCTCTTTGGTTCCCTCTTCAAATATTCCTTGTTTAAGTCCCCTACAGTTCAAATCTTGAGGAAAGTAATGGATCCCCACAGCTTAACACTGGTGCATCCCTTGGCTAAGCTTTTCATTAGCTAGAACCAAGTTTAATTTCCCAGTGACATGGATGTGACAGGACAGGTAAATATTTGTAATTAGAAATTACAGCCTCCCCTGTGGCCCCAGTTATGGAACAAAAGGAAAAAAATCTGGGGGAAAAATTACTTCTGGTAGGAAGAAATAAAAGTTTGGTTGTTTAATGATTCTACATGGAATTGTTAATTGTTAGAACCCTAGATACTGAAAATTTAAAACTTTCTGTATAGAAAAACACAGACCCTCAAGAAAACAGTACATTTAACCTGAAGCTATAGAGAAGACTTCCAAAATTAAATAATAAAACTAAGATTATAGGTGTATAGTTTAAAGAGAAGTGTGTAATATCACCTAGTAGAAAACTTAAAGTTTAAAGTTTTAAAATATAATAATAGATATAAAACTAAAATAGAAGTTTTAAAATAATAACTAGTCCTTCTTCTTCACAAGTTTAAGTAATATTTTATAATTAAACAAAAAAGTCTACATTACGAGACATAAGCAATTCATTAAGTTAAAAGTAAAAATAATTTAAGTGTCATTTCTTAATTCAATAGTTTTTCCTTAAAAAACCTTACAGAAATAAATACAAAATCATTTTATAGCTTGTGAATAAAATACCGTAAAAACTCACAGCTTATAAAACTGTAATATAAATAAAAAATAATAAACATCTAAGTCCAAACTCAAAATACCATCTCAAGAACTGTCAATCCCAACCCTATCCCAAAAACAAAAACAAAAAAAAAAAAAAAATCAACAGTTAATGTAGAAAAAGATGAGTTCAGTGCTACAGAGCACAGAGGCTCCTCTGCAAAGCTTTCCAACAAGTGGGGCATGGAAAATTCACCAGGTAAGGAAAGGAAATGTGCTCCAAATGTGGAAATGTGCTCCAAAGTGTTCCCAGAGCAGCTCCCAGCTGAGGGATGGCAGCCCCGGGACCCCGGCAGGGAGCCCACAGAAGGAATCCATCACCTCGGAGCTTCTCCACACCTCACTGAGCTCCCTACTTCACCAATTAGCTGGGAAATGGGGAGATTCTGCTGCATTTCTGCTGTAAATGTACTGCCCCAGCACCAGTTTCTATGCGGCTATAGATCTTTTTTCCCCCCTGAAAAGCCCCCAAGGTGCAGAGTCACTCAGGAGTTTGGAAAAGAGAGGGAATATTCATAAGGACCCCATTTGGTTCAGGTGTCAGTGTTAACCATTGCTTTTCCCCTAAAAGCTATTTGACATCCTAGTGTAAGTACCAGGGAGGGGACAACCTTCACTTGACTCTTCCCCAGTCACCTATTTTGGGATGTTTTCAGTTCTTAAAAAAGCAGCCCATGCATATGCTGGAGGTGATTAAAATAATCACCCAAATCAGAAAGCTGCTCTTCCTTCCATGGCAAAGTGTTTCCAAACCCACTGCAGCACACAACAGGCACGGAGATATTTTTGGTTTAGATGCAGTTCCACTCTCAGGAGGTTTAGTGAGAAAAGTCCATGCATTATTTATCTTGCCAAGGACTTCATAAACATTATCAGACAGCACATATAAAGGAAAAGTTTTCAGTGTAGTTACACAACTTCAATATTATTTCACAAAATGTATGTGTTTCAGCTGTGATTGCAACTATTGCACCCTCCCAATTTTGTAATCCATCAGCCTTCCAGTTTCCAAACCAAAAAAACACTTTTAAAATGGAATTAATATAATCAACAAATAAATACATATGCAAGGCTGGAGCACAATACAGCAGTAAAACATTCAATTCAATAAAGAGCACAATAAAATTAATTTCCTTGGGCCAAAGTTTTAAGGAATGAATAAGGAATTTGGGAGGCCAGCCTGCCAGGTCCTGGCTGTCTGGGAGAGCAGGTCAGCCGTGGGCAGGGCAGGGTGACAGATGGTGCTGTCCCCTGGCTGCACTGATGCTGTGTAAACCCAGTTTCTGGTGTCTCTGCTGGAGATCTACCCTGAGCTGAGGGGAAGCAAGAGGTGCACGAGCATCTTGGAATCCAAGGGTGTGACCCCAGGAAAAGGCAGCCAGCACCAGCTCGCCATTCCCACAAATAATGCCTTATCTGCTCCCAGCTGGTCCCAACAAAACCCTGAAGTGCAATCCCCTCAAGTCTCATCAGATCACAGCCTATGCTCTGAAATGGTTGAAAGGAGCAATAAATGATTTCTCCTGGTCGTATCTCTGCCCACATAATGGCCCAGCACCTGGGAGAGCTGATTTAATTGGTTTTGTCCATCTGGCAGCTGAAGCACTCAGCGCAAGGACCACATTTCTTGCAGCTTTGCATGGCTTTTACACACACACAGGGAGGGAAAGACGAGGAAATGGGGTTTGTAACCTGCAAAGACACTCAGGAGCCCAGCTTTGCCAGCCCCACCAGACCTGCTGGAACCTCAAAATGCCTCTGAACAGCACTTGCAGTAAAGACTCCCAAGAAAACCCAGGGTGGAAATCTACACCTGCTTTAGCCTCCTCATGGCCCAAGGATTAAATGTGAGCTGTGGGTGGGCTGTTGCTGATGATGGCCACCTCATGAAACCTTAGTGATGACATTACTGACATGGCACCTCCCAGTAAATTGAGATAACCAGCCCCGTGGTCACTCCTTCCAGCAGGAGCACACAAACCTGCACCAAATTCTGCCCTGATGGAAGTTCTTAAATAGACAACAACATCTGTATTGATCTGAAGAGAACAGCTGGGAAATGGGACACCAGGTCACCCCACAGTGGCTCAGAACAGAAATCCTCTGTCCTCCTGCAGCTGCCCGGGGACTTTCTGAGCCAGATCTGCTCTTTAATGCCAACAGGTCTTTCCTCCATAAATTTAAGTATCTTTTTCTTTTAATTAATTGCTTCCCTGCTCATCCTCACTGCACATAAAACTGCTCCTTCTCCAGTTCATTTTTGGACTGGGTTAACTGGGCAGCAGCTCTGAGCACTGAGCCACTACAGCAGCTCCCGTGACAGACAAGTTTAGGTCACTAGTCACAATCTTTTCCTGAGTGGAAACTAATCCATATTTATACATTCATCTCCTTTAATCCTTCTTCCAGCTCTACTGTGGCACAACCTCTCTTTCAGGGGAAAATCTGGGTTTAATGGAGTGTACTCAAGGTGTGTGTACCACATCCTGCAGCACAAATTGCTTGTGGAGATGTTGTGCAGGCTTCTGAGAAGCCCACAAGTATTTAATTAGCAAGTTTCTAGGGTATTTAGAGTGGAATTAAAAGTACCCTGCTGAAATTTTAGACTGTATTCCTTCACTGCACTATAAAGTGTACTTTGCATGATTCCTGTACAAGTCACCATAAAATAAGGGTCTGGCTTTACATATGCATATTTACAGATGTAAGAGCAGCCTAATCCCCCCACTATGTCTGGTTTATCCCCTTCACCTGAAGGCTTGGCCACACACCATTCCTTTTTTAACCAATGGAAACACAGGAATTATTCCAGCACGAGGAGGTAATGCCGTAGCAGAGGAATGCCATGACCTACAAACACACAGTGACCATCATCCTCCCTGCTGGTCAGAAACCAACCCATATCTGAGCTTTGCAGACACATCTGAAAGCACAGCCTGTTACAAATTCAACTGTTGTCTGAGGCTTTTGCCATTCTTCATTTCCTTGAGATGCTGCATCTCCTAAACGAGTTTAGCACATTTCTGGCTGAAACTAGTTCTATATTAATTGAGATTTTCAACAGCCATTAGCATTTCAGCTCATAGGTCAAGCATAAAGCAGAAAGCAAAGGACAGCAGCAGGTGGGGTGGGTGATGGGGATGAGGCTGTGGCAGCCAGGCACAAAGAGAAGGGAAAGAAAAGAAAGGAAAGCAGGCTGCAGTTTGTGCTCAGATGAGACTGCCAATGACAGCCTCTGCCAACAGAGGTGATGCAAATTCTCTGAAATTTCAACACGAATTTGCAACGGTGCCTGCTTCTTTTTTACTCTCATCCTGCCTCTTTCAAAACACATAATAATGGGAAAATAATGAGCTTTCTCCTGTTAATATGAACAAACATGAGTTCTAGTAAAGCAACGTCTCCTTGAAGCAGCCCTGCCTCACCTGGAAAGGCTCTCCTGGAACCCAGCACATGCCACAGCCAGTCTGAGCCATTCCAGCTCCTTCTTGGAGCACAGCCTTGGCACACACAGAGCCAGGAGAGCTCCACTGACTGGGAAACGTGGGCAGGGACGTGCCAGGCAGAGCTCTGGCAGGCCTGGGGCTAATGAGATTGTTCAGTCAGCAGAAAGCTCAGAGAGAACAGCACAAAACACACTCCAAAGGCACAGCCAAGGGCTCCCGGGGATTCTGCCATGGGAGGAACCCTGCACCCTCTCAGGTGGTAACAGAGGGGGAAAATTTACACACCCAGCCCCTGATGGGCTCCAGTCCAGGCACAGGAGCCATCCCAGTGCCAGGAAAATCACCTGACAATGGCAGAAACCACTGCAGGGCACCGAGGGCTCCACTTGGTGATTCTCACAGGTGGGTTTGTGTGTGCTGGAGAGCTCCCTGTGCTGGTAACGAGGTGACATGAACAGGGGGAAAAGGGATTTAATTGCAAATAAATTACCTCTATAAACAGCAGAAAACAGCCATTATACCCACTCAATCCATTAAGGATCATCTTTGCCTGCTGCATCCCAGGCAGGTGAACTCACTCAGATGTACAACACTGGCAATACTGTCAGATATCAAAACCCCTTAATCTGAGCTCCCTGCTTCATCTGTGTCAGGAAAAATGCACACTCACAGAGCTTTTCTGCCTCGGGGACTCAGGAGATGCTCAGTGGATTCCCAAGACCTCGAGAGAAAAATCCTGGAGGGCTTCACACAAAAAATCTTAAACCCCAAGAAAAACTGACCACAAAAGTGCAGCAAATCTCCTCTCTCAGTTTTACCCCGCATCGCAGCACAATGGCAGTGAAAGTCACTGGGACACGGCGTGTTCCTAATTTAAATTGCAGCCAGTGACTCGTGACCAGGGAGAGCTTCACAGCAGGCAGGCTCTACTCTCTGCCTGCCTCTGATTCTCCTCCTTCTGTGTAATAACAGAGATCAGCTCTTTCAGCTCCCTAGAGGATCTCCCCACACTTGCTTTTCCTGATAAGTCAAGGCCATTAAGCTTCCAACATTTTCTACATTGCCAGAGATACAAGGGATTACTTAGGGGGAAAAAATCGAATTAAATGTAGTGATTTCACACAGACACTGCATGGGAGCGTTTAAGGGTACAAGTGAAACACCATCCACATCACTTTGAAATCCTCATGTGCCTGTGTGGACAGCCAGCAGCATCTCTCAGTTTGGGAATCTTGGTCTGATTCTACCAGGATCCAGTGGGACTCACAGTCTGCCAAGGCAGTAGCACCACAGGAATTGATTTATGGCAATAATTGTAGGATTTGGCCCAGTTTGTGCATTAGGAATCTGAGTAGCTGAGCAAACAGGATGGCATTAGATATTAATGGAAAATTCATCCTGATTCTGCACTTCCTACTTACTCTGTTTTCACCTGGAATCTCCAACAATTTCCTTTTTCCATGAAGAACTTCACAGCTCAACAAAACCCCCAATAAGGCTAATTATAAACAAACATTCACCAGCCCACCCACCAGGGGGAACACTCTTGGTTCACCTGCATTTTTAGGAGCTCGTCTTTAGAGACTCATGAGGAAGATGGGACAAATTTTTCTCAGGATCTCCAGAGAGGAAAGAGCTCAGAATCATACCAGGAGTACCTGAGATATTCTCCTAAGCAGCATAATTCTGCCATTTATGTGGTCATCATTTTGTTCCTACAGCTTCTGTTATTGGAAATGTTTCTTGGCAAAGCTTTCAGGGAAATCAAGTTGTTGATAAGGTGAGGATTATTTCTGAGCACAGCAGCAATTTTCTGCACTTGCTCTGGTAGTTTTACCATTGTAAGGGAAAAGCATCATTCAAAACACTCCAAACCCCAATGATTTTCTAGCTGCAACAGTTGCTTTTCTCCACTAATACCTTTTTTTTATCCAAGGCACTAAATCAAAACATCCATCAACCACACTGAAGACAGCTGGATGACAATATATTGAATATATCTACTGTAGCTGTGAAAGAAAGGGAAGAGGCTCTGTAATTCTGCTTCTCTCTCCTCGGGATCCACATTCATCATCCCTTTCAGCACTGGCAGGGTGCAGAGAAGCAGCTGTCAGTGACTGCAGTGCCTTCAGGTGATCACAGGAGCTGTTTCCTCGGGCACACCACAAGCCCTGCGTGTATTTTAAGGCACAGTTGATCTTTAGAGGTACAATTTGACTCCAGCTAGGTGGCTGAGCAGGAAACAATGAGGAAACAACACAGGCAGCAAAACACACTCTTCAAACAGCCTAAAAGCCTTGGAAAACCAAGATTGCTTGGAAAAATATGATTTACCGGTTCACTCAGTACCCAGGGGAAAATGTTTTGAAGGAAACTGAGCAAAACTAAATCTATTCCCTCACCTCCTGAGGGGTTGGTAAAGTATCTCCCAAGGCCACACAAGAGGGTTTAGAAACAACCCAGAGGAAATGCCCACTAACTGGAGGGCAATTTAGGTACCTGCTTTTCCTTCACTTTTGGTTTTTGCTTTCCATGGGAACAGCAAAATCCACTCACCTAAACCCCACCACTGAATATGAAATCTTTGTTTCAAAAGCTGGAGCTGCTGCTGGTTCCCCGTGATGTGACTTTCTGAACACTGAGCACAAACCCGCCATTATCATCCCCCACTTTTGGAAAAAACTCCACTCCACCTTGCTGGAAATTAAAGTGAATGAAATCAAATTATAAATACAGCAAGCAAATATCAGGAGTGGAGAGTTCTGCCGGAACAACTAAAATTTGCTGAAATTATGTAAAACTGCAAGGGGAAGCTTCAAGTTAAATGTTAAACAGGCAGTGCCAGGATTTCACTGCCCATTCTGTCCACAACACCAAGTTCTTCAGAACAAGGGTGGCTTTTGCCCCCCAGCAGAAGTGTTGCTCTAATCAATGATTTGCAAAGTGGGAGAAGTGCTTTTCATGCCACATGCATGAAAACTGTGTTACAGACTTCGTCCAGAGCTTCTACAGATGAGAACTGTGTTACAGACTTCATCCAGAGCTTCTAGAGCATCACAGACATTGCTCTGCCATCTACTTAAAAAAAATAAAGAAGAAATTGTCTATAAATTGTCAAATTGTTTATATCTCATTTGTGTCACATCATGGATAAACTTAATGTCCTCTAATCGTTATCTCACAAAAACTAATTATGTTCCTTATAGAGGCTGAGCAGAAAGTGGCTACACCCCCTAAAAATATCACAGAGAGGAGTCAGTTATGCACAAAGCCTTCCATACTCTGCACTTCTGCTCCTTCACACTTTCCTGTTGCCCTGATTTTTAAAAGTGTTAAGTTTTCTTTTATAGTTTTTTTAAAAGTTTTATAGTTCTCATAAAACTTCTTTAACCTTCTGATCATGTTTACATATTTGGAAGTCAGAGCTCCCACACAATTTCATGTGTAAATAGAACAGTTTACATATTTCTCTGTGGGTGGAGAGAAATGATTGACTGATCTTTGGACCAGTGTGGTTGGAGAGGTGGTAATTCCATCCTCCAATCCATGGTCACCTTTAGAATTCTATGAATACAGATGTTTGAATAAAACTGGGTCTTTTTCACTTTTGAACTTCCCAAGCTTCTGTGTGCTCATTTTGTGTCCAATAGCAACACTTCCCTGCAGCCCTGAGCCTGGAAATGCCCCCAGAGCATGGCAGAGACTGCTGGATTTACTCCTCATGGATCTGAGCATTTCAAAGAGCTCTGCTGGCACAGACCATGCATGGACACCTCACAGTCCTTTCTCCTGCCCAGCCCAACTGGTTGGTGAAAGAACATTTCTTATGGAGCTGAACTGCAGCCGGGAGCCTGTGGGATGCTCTGAGGTGCTCCCTAAAAGATGGGATTGTGTTATTATAAATAACATTTCACGTTCAATAAAAGGCATGAAGCCTTTAGAAGTCCAGGACGCAACGTGGCAGATGCAGAAGGTGCAAAGGGGTCTGGTATGAAATGCAGAACACTCCCCACATCTGGGGCAGCTCCCTGGCACGAGGGCACAAGACAGGTTTTTCTAAGAAGTTGGAAAACCTTTGAGTTTCAAGACTGAAATGTATTAATTGCTATGAATTTATGAGGTAAAAAATTATCTGGACAAGTCATGCATGTATAAATCCAGAATCTAAGATAATGATGCTTCCTTCTTTACTCCTTATTCCAAGATAATCTCGTGTAGTTTATGCCCTGAACCTCTCCTTTAGCTCCCTGAAGCTAGAAAAGAGCTGATTCTGTACCTACCAAACTCTGATTTATTCTACATGGCAGAAAAGCCTTCCTCATGAGACCCTGTACACCTCAAATACAGGCAGCAGGTGATGCATTGGCTTTCTTGACATTCTCTTCTGTAAAACTCCCAGAGCTTGAAGCATCCTGTTTTTCCAGACAGGCAGAGAAGGAGCTCATGGCCACTGAAGACACCAAAATGCAGAAATGAAACCCACTTCTGCAATTACAGCACAAGCCCTTGGAGCTTTCCCCTCCACTCTCCATTTCCTCCCTTTATTTAGCTGAAGTTATTTAGAGGACAGATCTCTGTTTAAGCAGCTGCTGCCACAACTAGTTGGCCCAAGCAGCTTTTTTAATTAAATATTTGCTGCTGTGAGAGTTTTCTCTCCCCTCCCTGCTCTCCTTGTGGACAACATTTGCTCTTGCAAAGATAAGAGGAATCAGCCTCCGCCTTCGCCTGCGAGGCCTCCTGCACTCCAAGCCCCTGCAATGGTGTGAAATCCCCACAAAAATTCATTTTTGTGATAGGCATCGCGACATTTTCCTATCAAGGACAACCATCAGCAATGAGGAAAAGAAATAAAGCTTGCTGGGATTTAATAATGATTATTAAACTATGTCATTTACATAATTAGACCTTAGTACTAACTATGGCATATCTCTTTTATGGCATGGTAAATTGGCAGAGTACTTCATAAAGAGATTTTTGGGGGTTTTTCCCTTCTCTCCCACCAATTACAGAGGAGTAGATCAGGTAAATGATATCACAACCCATACTAAGCAGGTTTACATAGAGGCAGGGAATAGAGGTGAGTTTCATGACGTGAATGAGAGAATTCTTGAGAAATACAGATTTCAAACAGGTTTCTTACACATTTGTTGCTCACAGAATTTCTTCCTAGTCAGCAGCCAGGTCCAGCAATGCCTCTGGGATGTTCTATGGTATTTTCCAAGCAGGATCAGGGAAGCATTGGGTTTGCTCTGCCATAGGTGTGCACAGAATTGTTCCCTCTGTTCCTCCCAGCAGGTAACCCTGGGAACAGCATTAAAGGCACTGGCTTGACCCAATGCCAGCAGAGGCTTGACTTGCTTGGGGAAAAGCTCCAACTGATGTTTCATACAGCAGAGGTGCCTTGAGTCATTTTTACCTGGTTCAGGTGTGACTGAGATTCTCACCTATTTCCATACTGGAAACAGCAGAGCCAAGTCAGTGTGAAAAAAACCCAAGCACAACTCTTCATTAGAGCCTGTTTGACACTGGAGGTAAAAAAGGGAAGCAAAAGCTTTTTGCTTTTTGAGCAAAGCTGTTTCAACACTTGGTACAGACACTCGGGGTCCCCCACCATGCAGAAATGAGGAAGCAGCAAGGGATGAGCTCCCTGTGAGGGTGGGGAGGGGCTGGGATGGAATTCCCCGAGCAGCTGTGGCTGCTCCTGGATCGCTGGCAGTGCCCAAGGCCAGGCTGGACAGGGCTTGGAGCAGCCTGGGACAGTGGAAGGTGTCCCTGCCATGGCAGGGGTGGATGAGCTTTTAAGTCCCTTCCAAGTCAAAACCACTCCACGATTCCACGAGGCTGAAGGGATAAAAGTGCTGAGCAGCAGCAGCACAGAGGAGCACAGGATTTGGAGTGTGAAATGGAGAGGGAGAGAGGAAGGTTTCAGGAAAAAGGAGGCAGCAGGAGGAGCACACAGGGAAATGAGAGCAACACCAAAGGAGGCTGATGCAGCAACACCAAGCTGGGGTGTAAACGAGGCTGGGAGCAGCTGCTGCTCCACGTCTGTGAGCGAGGAACACATCCTGGGAGAGGGATGGATCTGGCAAAATCTGGGAACACAGCTGGGCAGGGATCAGTGCTGAGCAGAGACAGGCAGCACAGGGACTTGGGAGAAATTGTGAGGCTGAAACAGAAACTCACTGGGGAAGAAATGAAAGAGAGTCTGAGTCAATCCCTGAGCAGGGAACTGGGGAGCCTGTGATGGCAGTGGCAGTCTGGGGGGATCAGAGAGCAAAGCAGCAAATTCTGCATTTGAGAGTATTTCAAACCTGCCTGAACTCCCCAGGCTGGAGTCACAGAGGGAATTTATTTCAAAAAGAAAAACCAGTGTCATATCACCAAGCAATTTTAAATATATATATATATAAATAAGATTCACTAAGGCAGACAAGACTGTACAAACTGTTCAGTACCTGGGCACAGGAGGACTCAGTCCTTACTTACTCCAGTCTACACCAGGGTGTATCCTCTGAGGACAGCACAGATGTTCCTGACTGACATCAGCTTCACAGGCAAAGAATTAAAAATCTCATCTTCTGTTTCCATGGGAAACCTGTCAAATTCCACTCATGCACCACAACATCTCGCTGCCTTTCCAGGAACAGAAGCAAATGGTGAAGAAAAACAGGGCTGGGGCCACTCTCTGTTACCTGTGTCAGGAAGATCTTTCTTGGGGGGTTTATTAATATGATTTATATGTTTATAAACATCACCAAAGAACTGCAATGCTTGCTGAGAGGAGCAGGAAACAGCAGTATCCCCATTCCCTCTGCTTCCCTCAGATCCATTCAGCACAGACCAAGGTCACTGGCACTCTCCTGGGCACCAGGCAGGTAAATCCAAGCTGACAACACACAGAGATCTTACAGATCGGTGCAGGAATCAGGGAGGCCTGAGAGTTTTTCTAAAATGTCCCTTACATTATGGAGCAGCCAGAAACTTAAAAATTAAAGACTGAAGTCTCCAGGGTGGGCTTCCACCCCCAGGAGACCTCTCCAAAATCCAAGCACTGTCAGGCTGAACTCACTAAAGCAAAGACAAACAAGATTCCTCCTTTGGAGGTAATGCCTTCAGCAGCTCCTAATCCAGGTGCACATGAAGTTTCTGTTTCCTAATTGTGTCTGCTTTTCATTTGTAATAACAGCATTTCTAATTTTGCAACTTTGGCTTTATTACAGTGAAAGTTGTTTCCATTCTCAACGTGGCTAATGTTTAAACGGGCTCCCAGAAGCTTGTTGGGCACAAAGGATACCACTTTCGCACTCAGAAAAATCAGTGTTTTCAACAAATACTTTAAGCTTCTACAATCCAGGACAAGTTTGGGCATCGCAAGCGTCTGGGAGTGGCTCTCACCTGCTGCAAAATCAGCTCCAGGGCTGCTGAAAGGAATCTGCAGGTGAGGAGGAGCCATCCCAGGAACTCAATGTTGTCTCTAGCACCACCTCTCCCTATCCAAAGGGACAATCCAGGACTCCATAGAACATCCAGACTGGCGCAAAGTGTGGCTCATCTGTTCGACCTGGTGGAGAAGCATTGGCAGGGGCTGCCCAGGGAGGTTTGGAGTGCCCATCCCCGGAGGTGTCACCTGGAGGTGGCACTCAGTGCTCTGGGGACAGGGTGGGGATGGGGCACAGCTGGGACTCGGTGATCCTGGAGGGCTTTTCCAAGCTCAGCAATCCTGTGACTGCTGTGTAGATGGAAATGGTGTTGCAGAACATGTCCCAGAGCCTCACCTAGCACCTGCTGCTGACCCCTACACCCCAAAATATTCAGCTCAAACACATACCTGCCCTCTGGGGCTGACCTGTGTTGTTGAAAAGCCCCTGAGCAGCAATTCAACCACGAGTAGTGAGAGGGTGGCCTTAATTTCACTGGAAATCTGGCACCTCGTCTGCCCCAGCTCCTCAGGGATCACAGGCTGAAGTGTCACCTGCAGGGAGGAATGACACCAACCTGACCCCAAAGCCACCCCAGCTCCCCTGCAGGTGACAGAGCCAGGATCCCACATATCACCCACTCCAACAGCTCTGCCTGGGAACGTTTCACTAATCCTGAAGCACAAAAAGGCTTCAAATATCTGTCAGTCAGGCTGCTCCCCGCTGGCCTCCCCGCAGCCCTCGCAGCCTTGCTGGGAGGATTGTTATTGAGATCACCAGCACTGCCAACGTGCTGAGGAAAATTAAACCCCAGCCGTGGAAACAATAGCTATTACAAAGTGTGTAACCAGCAGGAGGTGGGATGAATGGTTGTAATTCCAAGGCGTATAAAGCTTTTTAAAAATGTCTTTAATCTCATCCATACTTCTTTAATATTTTGCTGCCTAATAGTGGCGTTTTATAGCCAGGGCATAATTTCAGCGAGGTACAAACTTGTGGAGCATAATGTCAAGCTATGTGGTAGAGTCAAGTAAACATTTGTAGTAATTATATGCCCAGGAGATTTCATCACCTTGCAGAATTAACAAGCAGCTCAGTAAATTACATATCACTCCATCTGCATTTGCTGCATCTCCAGCAAAGAGCTCAGCTCCATCTCCAGCAACCCTGACACGACGTGTCAGAGCACAGTGCAAACCTGTCAGCCTGTGATTGTGCACTCCCATCAGCCACCACCTCACCTCACAAAGCTCCTTTTCAAAGGTTTGCAGCACAATTCTCCTTCCAGAGAAAACACAGCCCTATCCATAAAAAGAGGCAGTTTGCTCACACCTTGTGATTCACGCTAGAATTTGTTTCCACTTTGGCTTTGCCATGGAGCAATGTTCAAAGGGATGAGCTCGAGGTAGTGGAGATCAGCCCTAATGCCAAATGGGTGTCTGGGAACACTGAAATGCTCCAAGGCTCAGGAGAGGCTGGCTGCCTGTGGAGCAGCCTGCCAAGCCAGCAGCAGCCAGGTTCTCAGTGCACACATATGTTCCGAAAGCTCTGCACAAAGCTCATTAAGCACCCTGACAATCATCCTGATCGAGCAGAAGCCAACAAGCTACTGCCTCTCCTGTTGGAAACTCAAGGAATGAGAATGGCTATGAAGATTTCCAAGGCAGAAAATGCAGATTGCTTTTAAATGTCTCTTCCTGGGCTCCCCCAGCCATGCCAGGGTTACCAGGCAGAGCGATTACAAACAAGCTCCTCGATTAGGAATTTGAGCACAGCAATAAATTGCCCAAGCAGCTGCTGCACTCTGGCTCAGAGATGAGTGCCCTTTAGCGTTTGCTAAAGTGATTTCCTACAAAATCCCTGCCATTTGTCAGGCCACTACCTGGAAGGTGGAATACACTTACAGCACTAGCAGATTCATCACCAGCTAATTCTGTTCTCTGAACAGCACAAAGCAAACAGGAGACAATGCTCAGCCATCAACTTCCTTCATGTCTCACATCAGTTTTAAAGACAGTGGTTGCCTCCTTCAACAGAGAATCACAGAAGGGTTTGGGTTGGGAGGGACCTTAAAATCCATCCAGTTCCACCCCCTGCCATGGGCAGGGAGACCTTCCAGTGTCCCAGGCTGCTCCAAGCCCTGTCCAACCTTGGACGCTTCCAGGGATCCAGGGGCAGCCACAGCTGCTCTGGGCACCCTGCGCCAGGACCTCCCTAGGAAGAATTTTTTTCTAATGTCCCATCCAAACCTACTCTCCTTCAGTCTGAAGTCATTTCCTCCTGTCCTGTCCCTGCAGGCCCTTGCAGAAGTCCCTCTCCAGCTCTCTTGGAGCCCATTTAGGCACTGAAAGGCACAGTCAGGTCATCCCAAAGCCTTCTCCAGGCTGAGCAATCCCAATTCTCTCAGCCTTTCCTCCCAGCAGAGCTGCTCCATCCCTCACATCCAGCACACCTGAACCTCACAGCCCTGGGGCTTCACGTGGGAGATGCTGCTCCCCTCCAACCCTGCAGGGATGAGCTGAGCCCAGCCTTGGCTTTGCACCATCTGACCTCTAAAGGGACAGGAGCTAAAAGACAGGGACACAGCCAGGGATGTGAACAAGCTGTAACAAAACTGAGCTCCTTTCTGACACAGCAGTTTATCTGTTCATTTATTTCATCTCCCTGGCAAATTTAATCCTGCTTCTAACTTTTCTGGTTGCAGGAGCGATGTGCTGGAACCACATCTCTGAGCACAGTCAACGTTAGCACTCGAGCATTGTTTTCTTTCCCTAAGTGACTAATTTATATTGTGCGTTCTCTAATACCACAGCCATCTGCCAAAAGGTGTTCAAACCATCCACATTGCAACAGACTCTATTAATATGTATTAAAAATCACATTACAGTTGACATAAGCTATTTCTGTACATGCATATGAAAAATACGACTATTATGTTTAAAACTTTCAACTAATCATGCATCACTGGTTTTCTCCCTCTGAGTTTATAATTTAAATCTTTAAATGTTTCATAGCAGCCTCATCAAGCCAAGATTTCTGATGGCTGTGGAGCTGAGACAGCCCATTAGAGTAACAACAAGAAAAGGAAAAAAGAAAACAAATATGAGCCTGGCTCTGGAGAGGGGAAAAGAGAAATTATTTATAGATGGCAATAAAGTAATAATAATTAAGAAATAATGTGCATCTGCTTCCTTCATTGTTTCCTATGACACTGGTCACAGTGCAGGGATGGGGTGTGACATAAATCTGTCCAGAAGGACATGGATGGCCAGCAGACAGAGCAGCTGTGACAGATGACATGCCCAGAACAGACAATCAGAGGTGACTTTGTACAAGCCAGCACAGGACCAGTCCTGCTAAAAGCTGTCTGAACATCAGACCCCATCCAGCTCCCCAGTCCAGCTCTGCCTTCTGTAGAGCGCAAGAAACATTCCCTAATTTCTATTTCACTCACAATTTCAGGCCTATCACTCAGCACAGCCCATTGAAAACCTTGGGACTCAGCAGGCGGAAAGCTCTGAGCAGCTGAAGCCCAGAGCAGGGGCACAAAGTCCCCAATCCCTGCAGGACAACTCCTCCAGGCATCTGACATGATGGGGACCAACATTTCCAGGGATTTGGATGCTCTGCTCACATTAAATACCACCAGTAATCTGTGAGCCCGATCTCCAGGGGTAATTTGAAAATCCCAGAGTGGGTTTTGGGTTTTCTTTTTGTGGTTTGTGTATTTCCCTTCAAGAACTTAAGAGGCAGATCCTCCTCTGGAAGCATTTATTAGACTTGCTGAGCTTTTTCCCACCTGAATTACCTTTTGTGAATGTTGATCACTGTCATTACATGGTTCATTGTCTGTCAAACACTCACCTCCATTACCACACATCCCCCCAGCCAAAGAAACAAATTAAAGCAAAATTAAAACAAGATTAAAACAGGTCAGGAGAGAAAGCAAGGAACACAAAACTGGGCGCCATTTCATAAAGATTTTTCCCTAGAGATTCAGATCCCTTCCCCCTTTGCCACAGTCTTAATTTCCAAACTATTTCAACCACCTTTTCCTATAAATGTCTTCCAGAACAACTCTCCAAGAAGGGTGTAGTGCTCCTATCCGTGAGGTGGATAAAAACCTCTGGATTCTCTCCTGAGTCCAAATTTTGATCCCAACCCTTCTTTCAGAGTCACTGAATAAAGCACCAACTACTGGAATCCAAAGTAATCCAAATAAATTATTGCATTTAGAGTTGAAAGGTGAACTGGGAAAGGGGACGAGGACAACAGAAACATGTTTTTCTAAGGAGCTGGAAAACCTTTGAGTTTCAAGACTGAAATGTATTAATTGCTATGAATTTATGAGGTTAAAATTATCTGAAAAAGTCATGCATGTATGAATTAAGAATCTAAGATGAAGATGCTTCCTTCTTTACTCATTATTCCAAAATAATCTCTTGTAGTTTTCGCTCTGCTTCCCTTGGTGACCTGGTACCTATTCAATTTTCCAAAGTTGTTCATTGCCCTTAGCAAAAAATCCAGTCCAGTGAGGAATTCTAACACCTTCATTCAGGTTTGATGAATAAAACACATACCAAAATTCCAATCCCCCAGTTTTTTAGCAGTGTTAGTTGAAGCAATTTACAGAACGGAAATCCTGCAAGGAAACAAATTTCAAATGAACGTGTGCTGAAGAACCTTTGGAGAAACAGCTGCAATGACCAAGAGTAATCACTCTGTAAATTCATCTTTCAACTGTTCCCTTCCTACACCTGAAGGAGCAATTTTGTGCAGGTTTGCTTTTCTTTCCCTCCAGATTTCAGGTGTCACAGCCAGCCTGGCTCACCCTGACACAAACAGCCAGAGCAGCTGCAAGAATTTTCCATGCACTGCCATGGCTCAGCACCAGTGCCACCTGGGACTGGCCCAGCAGGGCTGGACACCCCAAAAATGCTGGGGTCACAGCCGAGAAAAGGCTCTGCTGCTGCCCTGTCACCTGAAGCAGCAACATAAAAGCAACATCCTCTGAATACTAAATAAAAACAACTAAAAAACCCCCAAACAAACAACAATAATAGCAAAACTCCACCAAAAGAAAAAAAAAAAAAAAAACACCGAAACAAAATAAACAACAAACCAACAGACAAAAAAATCCACCAAAAGCAAATCCCAACTCCTTTCAAATGTATTTCACTGCAGATATTGATGCTCTTTTCCCTGAATGCATGCAGAAATTGAGATAACACATTGGAAATGCATTCTGAACCACAAAACATCAGCTGATGTTCAAGTGGGTTTCAGATTCATTGTGCTAAGGAGCAGACTTGAATTTCTCCCCAGCATCTCTCCAGACAGACAGGTGATACTGTGATTCATTTTCATCTATCAGAATAATGTTTAAATATTAAAAACACTCCTTGCCAAGTTCATTTCAATTATTAACACTTGATTATCTATTAATTGATTGTATTATTTTTTCATCAAGTGCAGGAGTTTGTCCCCAGGATTGGTGCTATTCCAGCTTCTCCCTCCACCCTGAATTCACCCATGCCCTGCTCCTGGTTGTAAACACAACACTCAGGGGTAAGAAATCAGATTTTTTGTCAGAAGTCTGGATTTTGTTGAAGTTTTTTTTTTTTTTTAATATGAAATGAAACTATCAAAATATCTTTCATTCTATCACTTGTTCAACCTCTATGTTTTTTTTTTTTTACTACTCACGGCCAAACTCCAGCTCACCAGAGAAGAGCAATCACCTCCCCAGGTGTCTGCTGCACTGCAGGCCTGCCTTTGCACAAACCTAACAGTTCGCTTTCAAATCAAACTTTAAATTAAATCATTTTGCAAAATATTTAATCACACAGAAAGCAGAGTGTGCAGTTTCTTTCAGGGGAGATCATGTCTCTGATGAAGAATTCTCTTTAACCTGCCTGTGAGGAACTTTGGACTTGAAAATGCCCAGACCCATAGGATGTAGCTTCCATGACAATAATCTATAATAACAAGCCAACAAACACAATACTGATAAATAATGGTTATACTTCATAAATAAAATAAACTTTTACACCTTTTCCCCATCTTAAAAAAACCAATTTTCAACACTGATTTTCAAATTGCTGCTGATTTCCCTCAGCAGAAGTAAGGCCATCCCCTCAGGGAGTTACACAACTGGTAATTGTGGTATCTTGGCATGAACTGTGCTCTGAGGAAGGGTAAAACACCAAAATTTCACCCACAGTTATAGAGAGTGTGCTCCTGTTCTGGGGAAACTGCCACAGAAATACCCATGGCATTCAAGTGCCCTGTTCCTGGAAAATATTTGGCATTAAAGGACAGTGGGCAGTCAACATTTGAACACACTCACTTAGAAACAAATGGGATTATTTGCAATAGCATGTGGGGCAGCACAAGGGGGATGGATTCAAACCGAGAAAGAGCAGGGCTAGATTAGATATTAGGAAAATATTCTTTACTCAGATGGTGGGCAGCCCTGAGGTTGCCCAGAGCAGCTGGGGCTGCCCCTGGGTCCCTGGCAGTGCCCAAGGCCAGGCTGGACACTGGGGCTGGGAGCAGCCTGGGACAGGGGGAGGTGTCCCTGCCATGGCAGGGGTAGAAACAGATGAACTTTAGGTTCCTCACAACCCAAATAATTCTGTGATTCTGTGAGCACATGACAGCACAAAAATATTACATCTGAAGGGGGAAATTCAGGATAGCAAGTTGCATGAAAGCTGATTTGGGATTATAAAGGAGCAAGACAACAATCCAGACACACAACAGGGCTCTGAAGGTGAAAGAGAGGATATAAATAGCTCTAAGAAACAAAATGCAAAGCCATCCCTGTCACCTTGGCTGCTGTTTTATCATGGACTTGACATCCCCTCCCTGCTCCCGCCTGCCACCCCAAATCTCCTGGCACCCTCAGTGCCCAGGGCCTCTCTTTTCCCTCCTAACACAAAGACAATGAGGCTGGAGAGGGGCTGGGAACACAAACCCTGTGAGGAACAACTGAGGGAGCTGGGGGTGCTCAGCCTGGAGAAAAGGAGACTCAGGGGTGACCTCAGCACTCTCCACAGCTCCTGAAAGGTGGCTGTGGCCAGCTGGGGCTGGGCTCTTTCTCCAGGAACTGACAGAACCAGAGCACACAGCCTCAAGCTGCACCAAGGGAAATTTAGGCTGGATATTAGGAAAAGGTTTTTTACAGAAAGGGTGATGAAGTTCTGGAGTGGCTGCCCGGGGAGGTGGTGCAGTCACCATCCCTGGGTGTGTTTAACAAAGCCTGGATGTGGCACTGGGTGCCAGGGTTTAGCTGAGGTGTTGGGGCTGGCTTGGACTCAATGATCTTGAAGGTCTCTTCCAACCTAGTCAAAAAACCCCCAAAAAACCCAAACAAAAAACAACAACAAAACCCCAACAACAACAACAACAAAAACCCCCACATTTCTCAATATTCCATGAATTTTAAACACAGGCCAGGTTGCACAGGGCTTGGAGCACCCTGGGACAGTGGAAGGCATCCCTGCCATGGCACTGGACGGGATTTAATGTCCCTTCCAACCCAAGCCACGCCACGGTTCTGTGACACTGAAACAAACAGTGACAGACAAGCGGCCTGGCTCTAGGGAGGAGTGAGCCCGGAGCCAAAGCTCAGCCAGGAGTCAGGCAGTGCTCAGGATGCATCCCAGACCCCATCCACCAGCAGGGACAGCCCCAGGAGCTGCTGAGCCGTGGAAGGAGCCACAAGCAAAGTCCCAGTGCCCTTCACACTCAGCAGCTAAAAGGGTACAAGTGGAGAGCAGGGAGAAGAGTTTTTGAGCTCCAGCACATCAAAGGCTTAGTGACATTGAAGTAATAAGAAATAATTAATATTTAACTCCCAGCTCATATTAAAAAACCTATTAATGTTTTATTTTGTCATCCATAATGAAACAAGAAATTGGGCCAGTGGTTCTTAATGATATCTGTGGTGCATGAGGAAAATTGCTGGGCCAAAAGCAAGGCAGGAGTGGGGAGCTGAGGGCCATGGCAGACTGGGCTTGGGCTCCGGCAGCCTCAGCCACAAACCAGCACTTCTCTGCACTCTGGGGAAATTTGGGAAGGCGGAACAGGAGCTCAGGGCAGGATGATGTGGATTACAAATCTCAAATCTGACCCTGTCACTGCAGCCCTTCCCTCTCCCAAATCACTGTGGTGTCTTTAATTAAGGAGATGGCTTTGGAAATTCTCAGAAATTCAAATTCCAGCTTTGACAGACTTTACATCTGATCTTACTGAACCTTTCTGTGTCATGATGCTCCTTCTCCCAGCTGTTGGACACCTGCTCGTGTTCATACCATTCTCAGGATGGGACCTGTGTGCAATGAATGTTATCCCTGGAATTCTCATGGATACACAGGTCTATTCTAATAACAGTACATTAAACCATAGCCTTAAAGTACTATTTAAGCCTCACTTTGAGTTGCATTTTTCCCAGATTTGCCAGGAAATTCAGGATTTTAATAACAAACAAAAGGACGCTTGAATCAACCTTGTCAACCAATCAGTTGTTAACCAGGTCACAGCTGTGTCACGGAGGTGTAAAAGACTTGACAGCACCTGTGATCCTGTAAAAATGATTAATTTAACTGTGCAAATAAGATGAGTAAGTGCCCAGGGTATTCAGCAAGGTGAAATCAATGAACTCTACACTTTGAAGACCTGAGCAGGGCACACGTGCTCTTCACTCAGCTCCCAGCCTCCACGGGCTGCCCAGTGCAGCTGAAGTGACACCAGGAGCCAGGAGGACACCAGTGACAATCACTGCCACTGGGGCTCCTCACACTCTGCTGCTCCCAGGGGTCTGGGGGAGGACCCACAGAGGAGTTCCAGCCACAGCTCCAGCCTGGAGGGACAGACAGGGGCGACAGAGCTCATGCAATAAAACAGCTGAGATAAAATCTAGGGTTGTCCCTCCTGCAGCAGTCAGTGACAATGACACAACACAGGGCTCTCCCAGTGATCCCTTCCTCCTGCAAGAGGTCTAACAGACAGGATAAAGTCACACTGGTATCACGCATCCTCCTCTCAATGCAGCGTCCCCTCCCCTCCAATTCCTCACCCAGAGAGTCAAAACCCTCCCTATTCCTCATTCCTTTGGTGCTTTTCCCTCTCTCATTGCAGGGCCCAGACAACATCATCCATCCATCATCCATCCATCCCTCCATCATCATCCCTCCATCATCCATCCATCCCTCCATCCATCCACATCCCTCTATCCATCCATCCATCCCTCCATCATCCATCCATCCATTATCCATCCATCATCATCATCCATCCATCCCTCCATCTATCCATCATTCATCCATCCATCATCATCATCCAGCCATCCATCATCCATCCATCCATTATCCATCCATCATCATCCATCCATCCATCCCTCCATCATCCATCCATCCGTCATCCATCCATCATCATCATCCATCCATCCCTCCATCTATCCATCATTCATCCATCCATCATCATCATCCAGCCATCCATCATCCATCCATCCATTATCCATCCATTATCATCCATCCATCCATCCCTCCATCATCCATCCATCCGTCATCCATCCATCATCATCATCCATCCATCCCTCCATCCATCATCATCCATCCATCCACATCCCTCCATCCATCCACATCCCTCCATCCATCATTCATCCATCCATCATTCATCCATCCATCCATCCCTCCATCATCATCCTTCCATCATCCATCCATCCCTCCATCATCCATCCGTCCGTCATCCATCCATCCGTCATCATCCATCCATCATCCATCCATTCATCATCCACCATCCATCCATCCCTCCATCATCCACCATCCATCCCTCCATCCATCCATCCATCCATCCCTCCATCCATCATTCATCCATCATCATCATCCAGCCATCCATCATCCATCCATCATCCATCCATCCATTATCCATCCATCATCATCATCCATCCATCCATCCATCCATCATTCATCCATCCATCCATCCATCATCATCATCCATCCATCCATCCATCATTCATCCATCATCATCATCCAGCCATCCATCATCCATCCATCATCCATCCATCCATTATCCATCCATCATCATCATCCATCCATCCCTCCATCCATCATTCATCCATCCTTCCACATCCCTCCATCCATCCCTCCATCATCCATCCATCCATCCCTCCATCCATCCCTCCATCCATCCCTCCCTGCAGCAGTGTGGATAACCAAGCCTTGGGTACGTCTGAGTTTCAGAGAACATTTCTACCAGCCGAGGTTTCACTTTCCCTGCTGGAGCTCCATCATTTTCTACATCCAGGCCCAAGCAGAGCAGAGCTGCTTTGTATGTCCTGTTCCTCACCTGAGCATTTAGCCACAGGAGCCTCTGGAGAGCACATTACCAAAGATTAGGGACTAATTTGACCAAGGACTTCCCTGGAGAGCAGCAGTGCTCCAGCACAGGAGACACAACTGCTGCTTATCCCAAGTGTCAGGGATGAGTAGGGAAAAGGTTAAATCATCCTGCTTTAGGTTCTCTCCAGTTGAAACCGGCCACTAATCCCTAATAATTTAATTTATTTGTATTAATGGACCAGGGAGTCAATATTTGTGTTAGCCTATTGCACAAAATAATTTGAAATATTTCTTCTAAATCTGGTTCTATTTAATTTCTTAATGCTGAAGCACCTTTGTTTCATGAGATACCAGGAGCCTAATTAATATTCCATGCTTATTGGGCTCAGCCTCACAATAATCAGTTCCTAAACCCAGCTTCCACAGGACTCTGCTTGGAGTATTTAATCTTTTGGTATCTGCAGTGCAGCTCTGATTTGCAATGAATTTACCTCAAGCTGATTTCTTTCTATCCTCATAACTGAACCCTTCTTGTTAATTAAAAAAGAAAAATCAGTGTATTCTTTTCTCTGCAGTTGGGGTGTTTATTTCCTCTTCTCCTTCTCACGTCCTTCCTCTGCACTTTTTGCCTGCAAGGCACAAAGTACTGAGTGATTTCCAGACACTGAGTTCCTGAATTTAATCTAAATTAAGCCCCACATCCAATTGGATAACAAATCCTTGCAATGGAAGTATTCACACTTGGCAAATACTGCATGATTGTAATTACAAAGCTAAAAATCATAACATGAAACTGTTGATTAATGCTTCAAAGCAGATTTCCCAGCATTCTGTACATGGAATCCATCTGATTCATCCTATATGGGATTGCTCTGTTTGGCCTCAGGCTAAAAAAAATCAAATTTTTCAAACTATTTCTTCCCACTATAAATGTTTCTGCTGGGAAATTTGCTTGTTTTTTCTTTTCTTTTCTTTTCTTTTCTTTTTTCTTTTCTTTTCTTTTCTTTTCTTTTCCTTTCTTTTCTTTTTCTTTCCTTCTTTCTTTCTTTCTTTCTCATTTAAAGGTCTTTGAAGTCAAGCCATACAGCCAATAAACACATTTTGAGTTCATTATGTTCTGGGAACACCAAGGTGGTTTTTACTGCAGCAGACATCATCCCTGAGTGGGAATTGTGACTTTGGGAAGTTGAGTTGCTAAATTTCAAAGGGTTCTCCTATAGGAAGGATCAACAAACAGCCAATTTTTTTTTTTTTTTCCTAGCTGAAAACAGCCTTTTCACCTGCTAGTGAGGAAGAAAATTACAGCTGGAAATTCACCATTCCTACTCCCAAACACTCTGAGAAAGCTGGCTAAACCAAAGACACATTCAGATTTGTTTCCAAGTCTAAGACAGAATAAAATTACCTTTCTGGAGCTGCAGGATCATCCTTCCTACCTTCCCTCCTGGGAAAGAGCTGGATTCCCATGGCCTCCTTTTCCAGGAATCAGCTCTGAGCATGAAGCTGAGCTTTCCACCCTGCCAGAGCAAATCTGGGCAGCCTCAGCCCATCCAAAATGCTGCTCCTGGGAGGGGTTTGGGACCCTGCACTGCTGATAATTAACATCCCCTCGGAGCTGGAGCATCCCTGCTGACTTCCCCACCACGAGATGCAGAATTTTGATATTAAACAGCCACAGTGGGGGGAAAAATAGGGAGGGGATGGGAGGAAAAAAAGTAAAAAGACTGTTAAATTCTTGAATTTTGGTGCCTGAAGGGGATCAAACCCAGTCTGAAAATATCAGTTTGGACCGTTATGGACAGGGCTCTCAGAGCTCAGTGTCAGCTCAGACAGACGAGCTGAATATTCACAAATTCCCCACCCACCACTCAGAAATGACTTTTCTTTAGCCCAGCAACCAGCAGCTCTGCTGGCAAACTGTGGGGGAAAATAAGATCCCACCTAAGCAGAGCTTTTCCTGTACTTATTCTATGGATTCTGGGCAGAGTGTGCAGTGAGGGGGTGAGGAACCCATGGTTTCAGTCACTGCTTCCATCAAATTTCATTTTTTTGCAGCTGAAAAAGCCTGCACAAGGAGAATTAAAGCTTCTTTTATGGAAGCAGGAGTGGAAAAAATCCTAATCATCCCAATGCTCACGGAAAGTAAGGTGAGTTCTATTAGAAAAGTCAAATCCATAGGCACTAAAATTCCCACCTCAGTGGTATTTGCCAGGCCTTCCACAGGTAGATGGGGAAAAAATTCATTGATCTAATGCACAAACTTATTGTCATTAATATGAAAATGTAAACATGCCAATGTGGGGCATTCTGGAGCTTTATCCTCCTGATATTCCTGTGGAGAATATTTATCCTGTTATTCCTCCGGAGAAACGTCAGCAGAGGACTGAGCAGAAAGGAAAGCTGGAGGACTAATTAAACCACATTTAAACCATGAGAACATGCAAAACTGAGTATTTTCCAGGCTCATTAAAATAAACCTTAATTACAGAACCCAGATTTATCTATGTCATCCAATGTCACAATACTTCAAGGCAGGTGATGAGGAGAAAAAGGCAAAAATCTCCAACAACTGCATCCAGCAGCAGAGCAGTATCTGCATTATTCATCACCAGTCGTGCAGTGACAGATCCAAAATAATTAGTATTATTCACATTAACTTATGCAATTCCCCTGCCTAAAGAGAAGCCATAAAGAAATGTAAAGTAATTATAAAGCAGAGATGCTCTGGATGAGCTTGGAAGTTCTGGTGGAGCAAAGCTTGGAGGGAGGAGGAAGAACAAAACTTGGAGTGGCAAAAATGCAGTTGTCAAAGGAGAAAAGTAAATTAATTGAAAATTCTGGTGTGTACCTCACAGATTGGGAAACCTGCGACTTTGCAGCAAAAAGGAAAAAAAAGAAAGGAGAACAAAAAGAAAGGGGAAAAAAAAGAAAGAGGGACAAAAAAGAAGTAAAAAGGAGAAAAAACAACACTGGACAAGAAACAGTAAAGAAACAAAAAAATCAACAAGATATAAAAAAGAATATAGAAAATATTTTAAAAATATATATCTTATGTTCTTTTAGTCTGAGCTTTCATGACAAAAAGCTGGGACAGAGTTCTATTAAATGTGGCACAGAATCCTGGAATGGTTTGGGTTAGAAGGAATCTTAAATCCCATCCAGTGCCACCCCTGGCATGGCAGGGACACCTTTCATTATATCCCAGGCTGCTCCAAGCCCCAGTGTCCAACCTGGCCTTGGGCACTGCCAGGGATCCAGGGGCAGCCCCAGCTGCTCCGGGCACCCTGTGCCAGGGCTGCCCACCCTCCCAGGGAACAATTCTTGCCCAATATCCCATCAACCCTCTTCCCTTTCAGTCTGAAGCATTTCCCCTTGTCCTATCACTGTTTTTTCCTGATGAAAATCAGAAACTTCTATCCCTACAAGGATCTCTGTCTGAAAAAATAATTGATGTTTGCTTTCTGTCCATATAGAGCCAAATGTAAAATCACCACTAAAGTAATATCAAAGTTAGCAAGAGATTCCAGCAGAGTTTGACTCTCACCTCCAGAAGGAATTGCAGGAAACTGCAGCACAGTTTGGGTAAATCTTCAGAGTCTGGAAGGGCACTGCCTCGATGTGCAGCTGTCCCCATTTATTACAAAGACAGAAAGAAGCTGCTTTCCCTCAGAAGGAGCCAAAAAGAAAAGAAAAAAACTCTGCCAGGGAAAAAAACCTGGCACATCCCAGAGCAGCCAAATCTGGAGCTCATTAGCCCGGACTCTGCACAACCCTGGGGACTGCACCTCCTCGTGCCAGCTGGGAATGTTCAACCTTCCAAATGGCTGTGGTAGGACACTCTGAAAATCCAAGCAGTGCTGCAGAGAATCTGAGTTTCAGCCCAGGAAGTTTTCTGCCAGGTCCACACAAAGCACCTGAATCTGAGTTTTTCAAAGCTCAAATGCATCAGAAACACACTCAGCAAAGGAAACCCGGTGCATCTGGTCAGCAAACACGTGGCTAAAAATCTCATTCCTCTCTGAGCCAGAGGACAGAAAAGGTAAAAGGAATGGTTCCAGTAAAGGTTGTTGTAGAACTGTTTTAAGAAGCAGAAAGTGGCAGGCACTTGAGAATAAACTCAGGTGTCTCAGCTCTGCCCGTCAGCTCTGAGAGGACACCAGGCACAGCTGAGAGACTGACAAAGCAGGGTTTGTTAAGAGATAGAAGAAAAACATTCACAACAGCAACAACAAAACCCACAAGACATCTGGGCTAAGACTGGAATTCGGAAATCCTGCCTTTGTAGACAAAAATCCTGACCTTACACTGAGATGTGCAATAACCAAGGCTCTGAGTACACAACTGCAAAGAGACCAAGAGAAGGTGGGGGGACGGGAAAAACCAAAAAACACCAATTCAGTCTTGTGGGGACATGTCACAAGCATCTCCCCAAGGTGCTCTGACACCACCTCAACTCCCAAAGCCTGCCCTGCACACCCTGAACCAGACAGTATCTCACATCTGCCCCTTTCTGGTGCCACCAGTCATCAACCAGCCGTGAGACCCCCAAACCAGCTCAGGAATTCCAGACCTTCCTGGGTTAGCCTCTGTGCTTCTCCTCCTCCTCCTCACTGCTCTGGATGGCTCTCTTGACCCCTCATGCTCCTTCTGGGTTGATGCCTCCTCCTTTCCTCCAAGATTTCCAGAGCAGCTTCCCCAGGGAGCCCTGACAAATCCAGGGAATTTAATCTGAAATGCTCTGCAGATGCACTGAGTGGCCATTTAAGCAGTGACTCATCTTTTCTGGGAGCCTTTTAAGGAACTGGCCTGGCACATTTTCAAGGCACATTTCTTAATCCCGAGTTTTGCAATTTGCAGGGTGATACATCCCGGAGCTGGGAATATGGATCAGATGGCAGCAGAACAACTTTTATAGGGGAAAAGCGTTTAGCACCAGATTTTCCTGTATGTGGCACTTGCAAAGGGTGATCCTAAAATATCTGAGTTTGTCCTTCTGCCCTATCTCAATTAACTCCTCTTTTAAAGGGAGTCAGCTGAACTTGGCCAAGAAAGACATAAATTCTATCTTCTGTTATAGCTGAGCAAATGATATTTTACATTTTTTTAATTAATTCCTTAACTCTGTTCATTTCTGTCTCTGACTCTCAGAGTTATCTGAAACTTTTCCAAATATTTTTGTTTGTTTGTTTGTTTGTTTGTTTGTTTGCTTTGGGGTTTGTTTTGCAATTACCAGCATCCTATTCCCTACACCTGCCTTCATTTTCTGGGGGGTTCTTTTAAGATCAGTTTATCAATAAATTTTATGCGGCCAAATTACTGAAAGTACCGTGAAACTCTGAGTAATTAGTGTGCAAACAATTAACACTCAAGTAAGATCACTTCCAACAAGTCCACCCTAGGCTATGAAGGCCTCTCACACAATTTCTCTTAGGTCAACATGAAATATTTCTACCTCTTCATTTTTCCACCCTGAACCTGCAAGTTACAGAGAGGACCAGTTCTTTCCAGGAGGATCTCAGGATTCACCAGAAGACCCTGCACCAATTTATGACGTAAGGCACCTTTTTTATCAGTTACATTTCCAAACAGTAAATTATTTTTGATTGTTCTGAATTTTCTAGCAGAAGTCAAGTGTGCACCTGCCTTTGCTACGTCACCAAGCTGCTGCTTCTCTGCAACTTCCTGGTGAGATAAAAGCCTGGAAGTTCTTTAATCCATCTTTTCAATGGATTGCAGATGGATGAAAGTGGCAGACTTGGAGACAAAAAAAACCCAACCCAACTGAGTCAGAGAAATCTGATGATTCATCCAAACCCAAGGGAAGAGGGATGAAAGAGATTTGCTTCCATACCTTGCTGTAAAACAAGTAAATAACATCCAGTGCATCCAGGTCACTAATTTGGTCAACTCAGCAGGGAACGGCACAACCTCCTCCACAGAAACAGTCACAAATTAACAATCCCTAATCACTAATTAAGCTAATGCCTTATGTTACAGTTCTCAATGAAATGAGGTGTGATGGAAGTCTGGAGAGATGAATACCAAACTAAGATTCCTAAAGGAACTCCCAGTAATGGAGCAGGGATGAGCAGCAGCTTGGTCCCTAAGGATCAGGGTGCCAGCCTGTGCTCTGATGCCAGAGCTCCTACCTGAGCACGTGGAACACAAGATTTATTCTTTCTACATCTAAACACACATCTGTGATCTGTAAAGGACACTTAACTCACAGCAAGGTGAAGAATCAGTGATATTAATTAGATATTTTCATAGTGGAAATCTCTGTTCTTGAGAGTTCTACCACTCTACAGCAAAACACTCCCTTACCCTTTCACACACACAGAAAAAACCCAATTCCTTTAACACACTGATCCTTTCCTGATATATTTCTCCCCAAAACGGTGGCACACACTCCTTTGCTGCCTTGTGGCACAATCATCTTCCATCAGCAACATCCAGACCTTGATTCTTGCCTCCTGTGGGATCCAGAGGAGGATCTGCTCTCCCTCAGACACACCTCTAAATTCCAGCTCACCTTTCTGCAAGTGACAGAATGAGTTTGAACAGAACCAGTGCCACGAGAAACCCAAGCTCAGGTTAATCCTAACACCAGGCAACCTTCTCTCACTGGTCCTTAATAGCTCCTGCAAGAAGGGAAAATAAAGTTTCAGGGCTGGCCATTGTCAGCAATGCTCAGGTAGTCCAAAGGCTTCATGATGGGAGCTCCAAAAAATCTGTCAAAAGCATCAGCAGCCCTGAGCGAGACAAATGTCCATGTATGTTCCAGCCCCTTGGCTGAAGAAATCCTTCAATGAGTGGCATCGAGAGCTGCTCTTTGTTGCAAAGCAAGTAACAAGCAGAAAGTGTTGCCAGTGCTTTGTGAATGTGGCTGTTTTGGTATTCCACCAGTGCCAAGGCTGAAATACAGAAAGATTTGGTAATCTTTCCAAACCAAAATGCTGGTTTTAAAAGGAAAAAATGCCTCTGTCAGCATCTTCAGGGTGAAATTATCATTTACTCGGTTCCAGGCTGGGCTTTCAGACTTTTACTGAAAATGCTGAATTATCCAATCTCTGCCCCAGCAGCACTCAGCCCCAGGGACTGACCCATCCTCACCCAGCCCTGGGGACAGGACAGCAGCACCCAGAGGTGTTAGGACACCCCAAAAGCATCCTTTTCCCAGAAGTCACCAACATTCTTGAAGGTAAAAACTCAAATATAAACCCTTCAGAGAGATGAAAATCCTGTGTGATGAGCAGGGGTTTGGCAAAAAGTGCACACCTTGACTGGGGGGATAAAGGTTATTATGTTGAAATGGACTGGATTAATGAGAATTGTGGGGATTTTTTTTTTGTTTTGTTTTTGTTTTTGTTTTTTTTTTTCCCTTGGCAAAGGGGGAAAAAAAGGAAATGATCTTTTCTGGGACAGCTTGTTGAGGAAATGAGGCTCTTGACACTTGTGCAGCCTGTCCCAGCTATCCAAACCCCTCCACCACTGGCAGGGGAGCTGCAAAAGAAAGAAACTCCAGCCAGCGCTTCCACTGAGAAAAAAGACATTTTGCAAATTCTGTTTGAGAGCAGCTGACTGGCAAATCTCAGAGTATTTGCAGGCAGCTCAGGCAGGCTGTGCAGAACACGGGCTGTGAGTAAACCCAGAGTATCTCCTGCCTGTTGGGGAAGGCAGAACAGGCACCAGCTCTGCCCCGTGCAGGGACTGAGGATGTCAGGCAGTAGGAAACCAAGACAGCCTTTTAGGTTCACAGGTTACAGAATACCTTGTTTTGTCAGAAAGGCTCCATTTTTAATTACCTGGTGAGAATTGCTTTCCCTGTTATTTTGTGCTCTAGGGTTATTATTAACTTTTTAACATAAATCTGCATTGTAGAACTGTAAACCTGAGTTGGTTAATGAAAACAACCACCCTGTAGGGGCACAGCAGCTCAACAGATGATCAAAAAGCCTTTTTTGCATCATTAATCTGCAGGATTTCATGAAAGAATTAAGAAAAAGAAGCATTTCTCAAACACAGGCATGAAGCACCCTTGAAAATATCAATCCCTCCCCCAAAACCAGTTTGCCCAGAACCACTCTGTGGCAACAAAGAGCCCCTCAAACCCGAAATGAAATCATTAGGCAGCAGGAACTCGGTAGAGAGCTCTCCTTGCCCAGTGGAAGAGGTTTCATAGCCCTCGTGTCTCGTTCATTAATTCCCAAATGAGGGGTGTTGGGCGCAGACAGTGTCCCTTTGTCTCCTGGCCGAGTCCCTCGTTAGTGGTGTCCCCTCAGCCCTGTCCCCATTGTGGGGTGGTGACAGAGACCTCGTGGGCAGCTCCAGCCAACGCCAGAAAGAGCCCTGCTCATTCCTCAGCAGCCTCTTCCCAGGGAAAATCCTCCCCATCCTGGTGGCCTCCCTGCTTCCAGCAGCCCCTGTCCCACAGCTCCAGCCCTCAGCCCATGCAGGAATCCACCCAGGATTCCTCTGGGAACCAGCAGATTCCAGGGAAAGGAGCTTTTTGGGGAGGCTGTGGCTGTTAAATCTGGGAGAGCCATAACGGGACCCAAGTCCTTGAATTTAATGAGGCAACAGCACTTCAGGCTGCCTCTTCCTAAATGTGTATATGGAAATAATTCCCTTGTAATGAACTCCTGTGGCAACTGGCTTTGCCCTTCCTGCTAATGAAAATAAATTCCATCCACACCATTGCAGGCACTGAATAGCCCTGTCCTTACCCTTAGCCTTGTGCAGGGGCAGAGGAACAGCTGCACTGAGGGGAAAAGGTGCATCAGGCCACTGAGCAATAACTCACTGCCCTGCTTTGCCATGCTCACACACAACCAACGATTTTGTTCTAGGCAGGACAAAAAAATGCTAAGCTTGCATGGAAGTGTTAAGAAGAAATTGATTTTTTTTTCAAATGGAGTAGTGAGGAAATATGTAAAGTGAGAATTCTCCAAGAGATGGAAATCCTATTTCCAGGCAGCCACAGGAGATGGTGCAGCCAAATAAACAGATTAAAACCCACGGGCTGTCAGTACAACTGAACAACGATCCATCTTAGAGCTGCTCAGGAATAACTTCTGCTGCAGCAATTTATGATGTGGCCTGACAAGAAGGGTTTGGAGGGAACATGTCATTAGCTCAGCAGCATTTAAAGAAAACCCCCAAGTCATTTGTCACGTCTCTGTCGGGCCAGTCTCGGTGAGGTGCTCTGTAAGGAGACAGCAGCTTTTGGAAACAGGAGCTGCAGTGACTTCCAATCCTCCTGCTGCTGCCAGGTGTTGATTTGGGCAGGCAGGGGACAATCCTGGGGGTCTCCTCAGCCCACACTGTGGCACAGAAAGCAGGGATCCGTCCCGGGCATCCCCTAAGGAGCTCCCAGCAAACACAACTTGTGTGAGCATCTCCTTGTCACCACCCCGAGTACTTGGCACAGGCAGGAGAGATGGGCACTGCACTGGGCACAGAGGGGCAGGGCTGGTGCTGCCAGAGCTGGCACGTCCCCAGGGCAGGCAGGGAATGGCCAATGCATCATCCCCGTGCAGGGACTGAGGATGTCAGGCAGTGGGAAACCACGACAGCCTTGTAGGTTCACAGGTTACAGAATACCTTGTTTTGTCAGAAAGGCTCCATTTTTAATTACCTGGAGATAATTGCTTTCCCTGTTATTTTGTGTGAAATAGTCAAAGAGAGAAAGATAAACTTTCCCAAGCCTTTTTCTGCGGGAGCTTAAGAAAACTCTGAGAAAGAACTAAAATAATCTTCACAAGTAGTGTTTTAAACTTGTAAGATGTTTACAAGAAAAGTGATGTTCCTAATTAACCAGTGGCGTGAGGGGTGTTGATTAAGGAGCAATCAGGTCCAGCTCTGTCAGAACTGCCTATAAAGGAGTGTGTGGTATCTAATAAACTGATATATTTCACCTCCTGAGAACCTAAGATGCTTTATGTCACCTTATTCATGCGTCCTTAACACAAGAGTGACAATTTTGTGCTCTAGGATTATTATGAACTTTCACCTCTCATTATTAACTCTACACCTGCACCACCTCTGCCCCGGCCGGAGATGCACGGTTGGATGTCCTTTCCTGGAGAAAGCTCAGCTCAGGGAATCCCTCACAGATCAGGAATCCCATCCAGATCAGGAATCCTTCCCAGATCAGGAATCCCGCATGGATCAGGAATCGCACGTGGATCAGGAATCGCACGTGGATCAGGAATCCCATCCAGTTCAGGGATCCCACCCAGATCAGGGATCCCATCCGGATCAAGAATCCCACGTGGATCGGGAATCCCTCCCGGATCAGGAATCCTTCCTGGATCAGGAATCCCACATGTATCAAGAATCCCACCTGGATCAGGAATCCCAACCAGATCAGGAATCCCACCCAGTTCAGGAATCCCACCCAGTTCAGGAATCCAATCCGGATCAGGAATCCCTCCCGGATCAGGAATCCCACATGGATCAGGAATCCCACATGGATCAGGAATCCCACCCAGTTCAGGAATCCCACATGGATCAGGAATCCCACCCAGATCAGGAATCCCATCCGGATCAGGAATCCCTCCCGGATCAGGAATCCCAACCGGATCAGGAATCCCACCTGGATCAGGAATCCCAACCAGATCAGGAATCCCACCTGGATCAGGAATCCCTCCCGGATCAGGAATCCCACATGGATCAGGAATCCCACCCAGATCAGGAATCCCATCCGGATCAGGAATCCCTCCCGGATCAGGAATCCCTCCCGGATCAGGAATCCCAACCGGATCAGGAATCCCATCCGGATCAGGAATCCCTCCCGGATCAGGAATCCCACCTGGATCAGGAATCCCACCCAGATCAGGAATTCCCTCCCGGATCAGGAATCCCATCCGGATCAGGAATCCCTCCCGGATCAGGAATCCCACCCAGATCAGGAATCCCACCCAGTTCAGGAATCCCACCCAGATCAGGAATCCCATCCGGATCAGGAATCCCTCCCGGATCAGGAATCCCACACAGATCAGGAATCCCATCCGGATCAGGAATCCCTCCCGGATCAGGAATCCCAACCAGATCAGGAATCCCACCTGGATCAGGAATCCCACCCAGATCAGGAATCCCTCCCGGATCAGGAATCCCACATGGATCAGGAATCCCTCCCGGATCAGGAATCCCACCTGGATCAGGAATCCCAGCCGGATCGGGAATCCCACCCAGGAGGGCTCGGTGTCAGAGCTGGGGTTCAGACTGGCAGGACACAAGGCAGCTCCTCCTCATCCCACCCCCAGCAGCCCCGGCTGCCTCCAGCCGGGATGTGGGCAGTGCCACTGCTCTGCCTCACAAATCCCACCTGCACACGGCCGCTCTCTGGGGCCTTCCAAGTTACCACAACTCCAGAGAAAATTGCAATTCTAATTTCTACACTGATCATCTTCCTGGTTTTCACTGATTTAAGATTTTACCTGATAAGGAAAAAAAATTAATACAAATATTTTGGTTTTTTTTTTCCTATTCTTCAACTGACATTTCTGGTTTGCCCCACTGACTTCGTTAAGGCTGTTATTTATCTGAACTGGCTTCCAAAATAAATGCCATTGGTAAATTAATTCTGTAATCCTCCTTCCATCACTGCATGCAAATCTGTATACACAGCATTTGCTTATCTACTTTTTGCTATTAATTCTAGCATTTTTAATCACTTTCCATTCTCTGGCATTTTCTTATGCTATTCTGTCAAATAATGAATCTAGAAAATAATTCAGTAGTAGCTCACTCACTTTCAGAAAATGAATTTATAGTTCCATTTTCTGAAGGGCACTGTGCTGTTTTTTGCTTTTAAAATATTTTCTTTTTTCCAAAGCACAGGACTGAAGGTACTTGAATATCACATCTGTCTCAGAAATCCCTAAGTGGAAGGTGGCATTGCAGAAAAGAGGTATATTCTTCATAGCAGAATGAAATACATTAAAGTTCCAAACCTGCAGGGGCAGGACTTGGAATAAACTATTGAAGCATAACAAAAAAAAACAGGCTGCAGTTTTTTTGAGAGGACCTCAGAATGTGTGGTTTATCACTCTGTTTTAATACATTTAGCTGATTTACCCTGTATGTATTATTCCACTATGCCTTTTGCCATCCTCATAAGAAACAGCGCAGTGTTACCAAGCTCTAAAAATCCCAGTGCACAACAAGATGGGTGAGATTTCCAGTTTAACCCTTCCCACCCCTCTAAGTCCTCTGTGTTGGATGCTTGAGCTGCCCAAAACCAACTCTTCCTCCTCCTGCTGCTGCTGTTAAACTGGATTTGCTCCACTCAGATGGACTGACCTGCACCTGAGTGAGGATCAGACACCAGGACAGCAAGAAAGGGCAGAAAATGCAATAGGAGAACATAACCACACCTGCAGTGCACTTATAAAAATAATAGCAAAACTGCCTGGTTATCGTGGCTTGGGTGAGTAATGCAGAAATGTGGATCTTCAAATCTTCCAATCCAACTAATGAAGACTAATTAAGCAATAAGAAGTCATTCATATAAATCCTAATGAGTTTTCCTAACCTTTCAGTAGTTGAATTAACCATGATTAATAATAATAATAAAAAAAAAGATGGTCACTTACGAAAGAACCTTTTACTTTTGGTGACAAGATCCTTTCTTCCTACCTTGCCTGCAAAAAGGGAATGTAAAGGTAAAGGGCAACATTAGTCCATTATCGACCTGGGAAAGAACTGCAAATCACAAAAGGTTGGCATTTTTTACATCTTTTTTTAACCTCTTTCTTCACAAAAGTATGTTCTACAGTGACCAGATCCTCAAGAGAATTCATTTTAACTTGGAGCTCAGACCACAATCTGAGCAGAGAGCTGAGGACTGCGTGGGTAAGACACAGGTGGGTAAGTCATTCAGGATTAAATTCCTTTTGAAATACTTCTGAATCTGCTGAAGTTCTCTTTAAACTACCAGGAATTAGTTTTTAGCATTCTCTGGGAATGACTGAGGGCAGGAGATGGTCAAACAGAGCAGCTCTTTTTACAAAGGGGAAAAAGGAGGTGTCCATAAGCCTAAATACAGATTGCTGGAAGACCCAGGAATAAATGAATAAACAATTAAATTGTAAGGGCCTCCAGGAACACAGAGTGAGAAGAAACTGCCAAGATGTGAGGTTGTAATCATGTCAACCCAACCTTTTCTTTTTTTTAAATCAGGGTAATCACCCTATCACAGGAGAGAATTAGATTCTGAGTACATTTTGAATAGAAAAACAGAATATGTTTGTCCCAGCAAGGTCCATTCAACAACTTGTGAGTTTACACCGACAATAAACACACTCCAAGATTATTTTTTGTCTGTCCACTTCCAAACTGAGGGCCCTCACCAGCACACCTGCACAGGTTTTTGACTTGGCCCCATATTTTCATTAGTCAGACACAGTGTGAGGGATTCACCAGGACCCTAAAGGACAACACTTATAGTGAAAAACAATCTGAAATAATGAAGATAATTTAATAAAAATATTTTAAAATATAATAAAATAATAATTTAATAAATCAAAATATATATTTAATAAAAATATTCCCTACTTATTTTGGGAATAATCAAGGGCAAGCTTTAAATATGGGGGTTTTTTCAGACAGTCAGTGGGAACAAAGGTTGAAAAGGATAAAACCCAAGTGTGAATCAGCAAGGAGAGGCTGCTGCCAGACACAAGTGGCGTTTGGGGAAATATTACCAGATGTTAACCACAGGACACAGGAGGCAATTATCCATGTGAGATTCAGAAAACATGACCTAGAAAGGAGGAGCTTTGCTCACTCCATGAAGAGAGGGCTGGAAAAGGGACAAGGCAGCAATATTCCAACACATGACAAGCTTTAATTAAGAAGGCTCCAATCAGTTGTACTTTGGGATCACCACCAGTGGCTGCCTTAATTCACTGAGAGGGAAATTGAGGACAGACAGTATGGAAAGCTATCTGAGCTTTACAATGAATCATTTTCATACATTATCTCCAAGAAAACTACTGTGACCCATCGCTGAGAGCTTCTACAATGACCTTGACACGACCACCTCTGCTGGAGGCAGGAGGTGCACTGGGCTCCAGAGGGCTCAGCTGGTTGACCCCTTAAAATGTGTGTCAGATTTGCATTCTACCTCTTACTTTTTAGTGTCAAAACCCAATAAATAATGTTTTATAGAAACGTTATTATCTCCTCTGGAAGAAAACCATTTAATTTGGCACAACTAACTGCTGCAGCACCAGCCTTGTAATATCTTCCTTTTCAAATTCATATTGGATACCTTCAAGCCAGAGCAACTATGGACAACAGGTTGTCCATACATGAGAGTTCACAAAGCATTTCTCCCTAAAGGCAGCTTTTTATCCCAGTGCTCCCAGTTTTATCTTTTCCAAACAAACACAGTGACATAAAACCAAAATAGGAAAAGCTCCCTTGTTCCACTTCTGACCCTCCTGTGTACATTGGGTTTTTAACATGATCTTCTCCAGATTATCCTCAGGGAAAAGCCTTCAGGAAGAAAAGGGTGGCATGCAATAATCTTCCTTCACTGTGATGTTTGTATTACATATTTTACTCATTTTTCCTCAATTTTCCATACATTTGGTGGTCTCATATAGCATTTTGCAGTAAAGCAAAATTTCAGCATCAAAGCAGAATTTTATACTTCAATTTACTGAAGTAACAGATGAGCTTTGCTGATGCTGAACCTAACTTTGTATTTTTGTGTGATTTTATTAACTCATTTATATAAAACTGGATTTTACTCTATTACCAATCTATTTTCTCTGTGTCTACAAGTAGCTGGTAATACAGCAGATAAATCTGAAATAATAGGAATAACAAAAGTACTATTGTGCACGATTATAGCTTGTAGCACCCAAAATCAGACATCATTAGTAACAAACGACGATATTATATAAAAGAAATACCATCTGAAAACTGATTTTACACGGCATATTAAAGACTTGATGGCTCAGGAGAAGGGTAATAGAATGAAAAGCCTTTTATCTCAAGGTCATCAATTCAAATCCAAGTCAGACCGATAGCAACTGAAAGCCATTTGATGAGAGTGCTAATGAGCCCAGCCTCGTTACTGGAAATTTAAGAACACCTCAGCATTTAGCTCCTTGTGCTGCCCTGAGAGCAGAAGTCGGGGAGGTTTGGAGGAGCAGATCCAGCCCAGCAGGCAGAGCTGTGCTTCCCTCGTTATCCACTGCCAGCCCCGGGCTACCCCTGCTGCAGGAGCCTGCTCCGCTCCAAAATTCAGAATTCACTGCTCAGTCTTTCTTGTGGGAAGGCTGAAAAAAAGGGATTGTAATTCCAGCACCCCGAGTGACCATTTCAAATGTGCGGAGGCAACACTGCTCTGAGCTGTAACAGTTCCAGGTATTAATGCATCACTTTTACTTGATATCTCACTATTTTCCCAGCGTGGATCAAATGATGTGCCAAAGCAAACCAGTGTAGGGAGAGAAAAGAATCCCTGTGCAAACTCCAGCAACTGCTCAGCTGCTCTGACACCAGCCAGCAAACAAAGCAGAGCATATATTGCATGGCTTGACAAGCAAACTCAAAGTATTCTCAGATAAAACCCCTGGAATAATTTCCTTTGTTCTGGTATAATACCAGCACAACTCATTGCTGGCTCTGGTATTAACATGATGCAAAGCACTGATAAGAACCCCATTGATGTTGTCCTTTTTATGCTGAATGAGATTTTTATTAAAAATACCCTTCCAATAAAAGCAACAAAACACTAGAGATGCATTTTCAATTATTTTCAAATTAAAAAAAAAAAAAAAAAAAAAAGCATCCCAGAAGGAATTTGCTTTCATGCCTTTCAGGTGCAAAGCTCAGTGTTAAATCAACACCTACAAATACCTGTTTGCAGGTGCAACTGAGGACACAGAGAAGCACCAGCGTGACACAATCATTATAAATTGAACAACCTGGGCTGGTGGAAAATGTCAATGAGATTATCTTTGAGGTCCCTTCAAACCCAAACCACTCCACGATTCTGTAGGAACAGGGCAAGCGTTCCCCATAATCTCTGGAACCCACAGATTCCTTTTTGAACCTCCCCAGTCCCTTCCAGCCTCAATTACTTCAAGATTCTAAAAATTAACCACCTCATGGCTCACGTAAACTCCATCTTCAGCAGTGCCTGGGGTTAGAGGAGCAGGATTGAATAATGGATGAATTTTAAAGGTACCCAGGTGCCTAAAGATGCATTTTACAGCCAGCTTTGGCTTACCATGTCTGGATAATCAATTCCCTTAATTTGATTTTTCCCCAGTGTAATAACCATGAGAAACTCAGTCCTTACCCAGGGGAGACTGCAGAAATCCCCAAACTCTCACTTCTCTGCTGTCTAGAGATGCCTCAGCACCTACAATTCCTCAACTAAACCCCTACGGATGCCTCTTATTTCAGTGCTGAATTTGGTAACTAGTTCCTAAATCCTGAAGATCCCACATTTATAACAGTGGGAACAAAACCCTCAGATTTATGGAAGCTCTCCAGAGGGAATCCCAGGCTAGTTTGGGTTGGAAGAACCTCAAAGCCCAGCTCATTCCACCCCTGCCATGGCAGGGACACCTCCCACTGTCCCAGGCTGCTCCAAGCCCCAGTGTCCAGCCTGGCCTTGGGCACTGCCAGGGATCCAGGGGCAGCCCCAGCTGCTCAGGGCACCCTGTGCCAGGGCCTGCCCACCCTCACAGGGAAGAATTTTCTTCCTAATATTTGATCTAAACCTACTCTCTGTCAGTTCCATATAAATTCTGTATCCCATATCAGCCCAAGGTGTTCACCTCTGGAGCAGCTGTGCAGCCTCCAGCGCTGGATTGCCAATTTTTCCCCTTCCAAGAGCTCAGGATTTCCCAGTTCTGATGACCTGAGGTTAAAACCAGAGCTTCCTCCCCAGTTTGCAGTACCACATGGTCCCACTTACTGCACGTCTATCCAGCAAACGAACTGTCAAAAATTCAGAAATATGGGTTTGAGTGGATTTTGGAGTGTGGAAAAATCCCAAATCCATCAGTTAAGGTCATTAGCTCATGTGACACACCTCGCTGAAGTCAATTTTCAAGGATAAGCGTGTGACAAGCTGACTGGAGGAATTCTCCTTTAATGCATTATTAATTCATTTATTATTACAGTTATTATAATCTTTATGCAGGGCACTGAAGTTTAATTTGTTCTCTATGAGCTAATCTTTTTAATGAGCCCTTTCTTCTGCTCAGGATGGGAGCTTCCTCAACCACTTATGTAGCTTTTAAGCAAGTAGAAAATGACAGGACCATGTACCCTCCTCATAAACACAGCTTCACATATCATGCCCTGAATTTTAAATGAAAATTAACGATTACCAACTTCCCCACTGCCAAATATCTTTTAAAAGGTTTCAGATTCAGATTTTAAAAGGTTTCAGAAAGGCAAAAGATTCAGCAATAATGCTCTAAATATAGGGAGTTCATCATACAATGAAATCTTAATTACAATTCCTCTCTCTGACAAAGAGGAGAAATGTATTTAAATAAAAAGCCCCTGTGTGAGTAAATGCAGTTATTTGTGGGGCAGCACAGATTAATCCGCTCTGGAGCCCCATCTGAATGGCTCTGGGTTCATTCTCTGGTCAGGCAGGGCAAGGAGGTCACGGGGCTATCTCAGATCCCTGCCCTGAGAAACGGGTTCAGTCAGAGAGGAAACGGCACAAAAACACAGAAGTGGGTGCTTTGAGTTGGGATGCAAAGGGAAGAAATACTCCAATTCCAAACACCAGCACTGCAGGCACAGCTCTAAAGGCTGCAGCACTTTAGGACTTCCTTGATACTCAAAAACCCTGTGGATGTGGCACTTGGGGACATGGGGACAGGGGTGAGTGGTGGCCTCGGCAGTGCTGCCGCAGTCAGTCGGATTTGATGGCCCTAAAGGTCTTTTCCAACCTCAGTGATTCTGTGATTCCATGCAGGAAGCTGCTCAAGGCTGCACTTGGAATGCTGTACCTGCATTTCACTGTTCCTCCCTGGAAATGGAACAGCTCAGCCCATGGGACGCCCTCCCAGAGAGAAGGCTTGGGGGATAAAAGGTAGGAGGAGGTTCTGGAGGTATGCAAGAAGAAACAACACAGATTGGCCCTTAAGAAAACAGAATAAATACCTGAGGAGAAGGTTTGGGGGATAAAAGGTAGGAGAAGGTTCTGGAGGTATGCAAGAAGAAACAACAAAGACTGTCCCCTAAGAAAAGCAGTGTAAATCTTTCTTCTTTTTCATTCATACCCAAAAACCAGCCAGCTTTCCATGGTGGCCTTTCCAGCTGGATGGGCTTGAAAGAGGGAAAGTTTATCAGCTACCTCACAAACATACAAGGAAGTCAGCTTTTCAGGTCAGAGCTGCTCCCACACTGAGATAAATGAAAATATAACCAGATTTTATGGAGATCTGGACTTACACAGCAGCTGGATCCCACTTCCTGCCTGATTAGCTGGGGTTAATCAGAAATTAGTAACTTATTTTCTACTTGGAACAATTGCTGGCTGTAATGGAAATAAATCAATTTATCAGTGGGTATATGAAAAGAATTAAAAAAAAAAATCATAAAACATTTTATTCAGACAAACTTCATTTTGTCAATAACTTTATAATTCTGATTTTTACAGACCACCAAAGTTCACAAAATTAAATTCGGCAGCAGATACGTAAGAAACCTGCTCTCTACAGTAGTCAAGGCCAGTGAGCAGAACACAAAATCCTAAAAAATGGCAGCTCAAAAGGAACTTATGGTGTACATAATTCCCATTATAGGCAAAGCTTTCACCTTGAAGCTGTTAGTAAAAGTCCATGGGAAATGCACATATTGGTAGCCAAGACTCCCTTTTCAGCAGCCACAAACAAAAAGATTACAGAAGGGGTTTTTTTTGGGTTTTTTTTGTGGGTTTTTTTTGGTTTTTTTTGTTTTCTGAATAGGATTTAAAAATAGTTAAATAAATAGACAGAACCCCCTTGCCAGTGTGATTATTTCCTCCAGGCACATCTCCCTACAGGAAGGGCCCATGGGCACTGAAATCCTGTGGAAACAAGTTGTCCTGGAGAAGTCCAAGCCATAAATATCTCCAGGGCTCCAAAGCCTTTTTTCCCTGGTGAACGGTTGTTGGCAGTGCCACCATGAGGCCCCCGCTCTTCCGCTATTTCTCTTCTACTTTTAGGAAATCCAAGGAAATCCGTCCAGCCCCTCCCTGCCCCGATGGCCACCAGCAGCCGCTGGAGAGCAGAATGGGACACTGACCTTGAAATAATCAGGGTAGAATGGTCACAGCACCTTTTTCTACAGAACTGAGGGGGTTTTTTAAATGTAAAATCACAATTTCCTCACCAATTAGTTGCTACAACAGGATAAAGCCTGGCTTAGGGCTCAGGCCCACACACAATAACAAATGAATGTTTGCTTGAGCTGCAAAAAGAGAAGACAAACAAGCTCCATCTGACCTCGGAGCTGTCAGGCTCTGAAAGCATGTCCACACCCTCCAGGGAATTAAAATCACAGGGAAGCATTCCAGAACCTACCTACCTGCACAAACACATACACACACACGTTTGTGCTTTTACAGAGAGCTTTTTCCAGACAGAAATGGTATCAAATGGGTCCAAAATGGTTACAATGACTTCAACTGTGATGATTCAGATAGAGAGGCAAATCAAATCGACATCCAAAACAGAAATATTCAATTGAAAAGAAAAATATGCATTCCTAACCAGTACATGGGGCTGTTTCCTCATCAGTGCATGGTCAGGCTGAAGTTTTACATCTGAATCCTTCTCCCCACTTTACTGCATCTAGAAAGAAAGACAGAAATGTGAATTGTGTAATGGCATGTCATATGTTGAATTTATCTAAAACCAGCACCTTTATCAGTACAATTCCTTTGCTTTATTTTTTTTTCCCTATATGCTGAGTTTCTGTCTGATCTCATTCCCTTTGCCCTTCATTTACCTGGAAAAGGGGAGGTTTTTCATATTTGAATAACAGAAGCAACATACCCCATGGAATAGAGGAAAAATGGGCTGAAGTGAGAAGATCTGATTTTTATTCTAAACCTGGTTTATGGCCTTGGAACGAGGCACTTTTCTGCACATTTCCCCTCTCTTCCTTTGCCTTCCTTGTCTGCTTACATTACAAGCTCTCTGAAGTCTGTTAGGTGTTTATACAGCACCAAACAGATAAGATTCAGCTTTTCTCAGAATCACAAGATAACACAAACCCAGAAACAATAAATCTTATCAATCACCACCTACATTATTGCTCTCCTAACATGAGACACATTTCAAAGTGATTTTCAATAGTTACTTTCCTTTAAAGGAAAAGAAATAAAAAGGGCTCGTGGAAGAAAAGCACATCCAAGAGGAAACAGATCCCTTGAGTGTTTTTTTTTTTTTTTTTTTCCCCAAAACATTCCACCTGTTTTAAACACATTGACCAAGAGCTGCATTTCTGTACCTTTACTGCAAAGACAGGACACACCTCTGCCATTGACCTCGATATTCCCACCTAGAGCTGGGTCAACAGTGTGCTGGGAGCAGCAAAAGTGTGGAAAAGACTTTGGAGCTCCAATCCTGCTTTTCCTGCTCTCCCAAATGTTACAACCCACACAGTGCAAGCACCAGACCAATTCCTGTGTCACCCATGAGCACACAAGCACCATTTTGGTGTGGTTTTATCTCTGTGGGTCACCTTTAAAAGTGATTTTCTTTCCAGCCTCTCTGTATGAATGACAAGATATTCAGAGACGTCTTGAGGGAGAAGAATGATAAAGAGGAATTCAGCTAACCTATTTTCTTTCTTGTCACTGCTTGATAATCTCTTTATCTGCTCTCATCTCACCAGGTGCAGACAGACTTATTTCCCCATGGACAGGGCCAATCCCTCTCCCAAAGTGCCCACGTGCACCCGGGCTTCCTTTCCCAGAGTGTTTCAAATTCATATTGCCAAGTGCTCCTGATCTTTTGGGGTAAGCAGAGCCAACTTCAGCACGCACAGATGTAAACATATAAAATGTCAGTGCTTATTGCCACACACGTCTTTAGCCTTTCAGGGAGTTTCTGTGGCCATGGGCACACAGGGAACATTTATAAGAATCTCCCCATCAATAGAAGTTTGCAGTTTCACTGAAACACAACTCACTAGCACATATATTTTACAGTTTGACCCCTCTGTCGATAAATTATGGTTTTGGTGTGAACAGAAAACATTTTCTAAAGCTCTGTGGTGATTTAGGAACCCCAATTCTACTTTCAGCTGCACCTTAATCCTTCTTGACTTCTATTGAGGCTTTTGCTCAGCAATGTTTGCTCTCCTGCTGGCACTGCACTCAGCCTTTCAGAGAGCCTCCACCTCCCCAAAGCAATGTGACTGCAATTTGTAATGCCAAATGCAGATCTCCTCAGCCACAGCCTGTGCCAGCTGGGCACAGCCCAACTAAGCTGTGCCAGCCTGGTCCAAGCTTTGCAAGACATGCCTGGGCTGGAAAAGAGAGCAAACCCCAACCCAGCCCCACGCAGAATCACCAGGGCTGCAAAGCAGAGTGGAAAAATCCTCCTGCCACGAACCAGGACAGAACAGGCTATTGTCAGGATTTCAGTCCACCACAGGGCTGGATGCAGGGAGCTCAAGACAAGATGCTGTTATTACCTCAGGTCCAGACTTCCTGCCATTACACTGCCCCCAGTTAGCTCTGTATTAAGTCAAGTCTCCTGCAATTGATTCAAAGCTCTCCTCCAAATAAAAAAAATCTCCTGTTTATTTAGAGACAGGGGAGGAAAAAGAAGAAATTCAACACTATTTCAACCTGAGATTCTGAGGGAGGAAAGAATGATGATTTGTGTCTTCCCCTCCTCCTATTTTTTAATCTCTCTCAGAAATCACAGCAGAGAACAGTAACTCAAATTCCTTATAGCTGAATTCATTTTCATCAGCTGTCTCCTATCTTTACCAGCTGTTTGTCTGCTTCTCCCATTTATGCTGTGCATCTTGGACTTATCGATCTTGTAAGCTTTAAATTACAGCTATCCATGGAAAAAAAAAAAAAAAAAGGCAGGAGGCAAACCACAACAGGAAAAACTAGGCCTGATAAAGGATTTCTGAAGGGCTGCTCACTTTTGCTAAAAGAAAATCTTAATGGCATTTCCTGGAGAGAAGGTCTGTGGGGCTGAAGTTATTAGTGGACTGTATGGACAGAGGACAGGCAAAAAAAGCTGTCAGAATGAAAGGTTTATATCAAAAATATTTCCAGTGAAAAGTGTAGGAAAACTTGGGGGAAAAATACAAGATTTATACAAGTATCAATCAGCTGATTTATAGCACTGGGTTTATTAGAGCCAGCCAATTTATAGCAGTTCTTGTGGTTTCAGGATGAGTTAAAGCAATAAGAACTCACTGCTCCCCAAAACCACTGGAAATATTTCCCATGACTAAGGCAGAGCAGGGGCAGAGCTGATTTCTGTACTCAAGTGCAACCGCTACTGCCTCAGCTCAGTGCCTGCTCAGGGGCTCACTGCAGGCTCCTGGGGCTGTCAGAGAATCATGGAATCACAGCAGGGTTGACACAGACCTTAAAATCATCTCATTCCAACTCTCCTTCCATGGGCAGGGACACCTTCCCATGCCTTCTTTAAAGAACTCCATGAATCCAATACTCCTGCAGTGATGCTGCAACTCCCCAGGGAAGTTTATCCAGTATTTTGCCCAAGACTCTTCTGTAACATGAAGGAAAAATTAAGACTCAGAAGCCTCTGTTCCAGGTGAACTTCCCACCTGGGGTGGTGCTGTAGGAAGGGGAAGGGGAAGGGGAAAGGGGAAAGGGAGGGAAGGACCATCGTTCTTCCTTTGGAACAACAAGGCGCAGGTAGCTCTGGCCTCCCTAGCTGGGCTCTCTGGCTGCAGCAAGTTCCTTGAGTTTAAAAATCAACCACGGGGTTTATTTCACTGAGGAATAACTGAAACCAGGTCTGTCTTAATGAGAAAACCTGTCTGCAGTCTGCACTGAAAACGTAGCCTCTTGGGTTTTCATGCCTTGAGTACAAGGGAAAAACCTGCACCCTTCCTAACTGGGATTTCTGACTGTCCTGGAAACCTTATGGCCTGAATCAAAGTGAGGTTCCCTGGTATGGGAAATCTGTTGGGGTTTTTAAAGCCGAGAAATGAAAATCTAATATTTTCCTCTGTGGGTATGGGCAGAGTGTCTGCATGTCTGGGCTCCTGCAGAACCATTTTATTGTTCTGATGTCCCACAAGGACAGTCACTCTGTCTTTCAGTTTCCCAAAGGTCAGAGGGAGCTGACAGCTGCCTCGGTGAGGGAATGCAGCTCCTGTTTGCCTGCACTCAGCTGGTCGCTCCTGCCTCACAGTGAGCTCTGCGTGGCACAGCCAGGGGAGAGGCAGCAGGGCACAGAGGTGCCTTGGGGACATCCCTGATCCCCGTGTCCAGCTGGGGCTGCTCGGTGTCTGAGCAGAACCAGGAGCAGGGCTGGCATCACCCACTGCCTCTGGCCATGCCACAGATGGCACCAGCAGCTTCCCAGGCTCCTGCATCTCCGGCTGGCACAGGAGGAGCAAACAAAGAGGGATGAGCAGTCCCTGCTGCTATGTGACCTTCACATTCCATCCATGCATTGCTCCTCAACAGAGACACAAATGACAAAGTCAAAACCTGCCAGTCAGGCTCAGATACTGTTCTGGAAATGACAAATAAATGTTACTTGAGCTATGCTAGCTGCAGATCCCTGCAGAACAGAGGAAGGTAATCCTTCCAGATTTGTCCTGGAGGACTTGAGAAAGAAGAATGGCATCAAAGGAGGGGAATTCTGGCCAGGATGGAGCTCTGGCACTGCTCTGGCTGCTCCTGAAGCCAACCTGCTCCCCCAGCACTGCTCTGTACATCAAACCTGCCTTGACTCTGCTCTCTGGGCACACACCAAGGCTGATCCTATTTCAGGGAGGTGTGGGTAGCAAAGGGATGAAAGGACCTGTGACATTCACATTCTCTGGACAGAGAGACACAATTCTGTCTCTCAGGAGAAGCACAGAGAGAAGAAGAGAAAACAATCTTTATCTCTGCTCCTCTGTTTTCCCCATGTGGAATGTGGTGTGGAGATTGTTCACCTGCAGTGATGGCTGGGTTGGATTCTGGTGAAGGTTGTTTGGGGTCAGTGACCAGTGGGACCCAGCTGTGGCTCGGGCTCTCAGCAGAGTCATGAGTTTGAGTTAGTTAGATAGGTGAGTAAGAAGTAAGCATATAAAATAGTATAGTATCTCTTTAAATAGTATATTAATGTAATATAGTGCAGTTTTAATAAAGCTATCCTTCAGCCTTCTGATCTGGAGCAGACATCATCATTTCTTCCCTGAGCTGGGGTTCACCACATTTTAAGGACCTAAATCCCATCACTCAGGGCTGGGCATTGTCCCCTCAGCTCCACCAGTGAGCCATGAGCTGCCCTTGTGCATGGTAACAGCTGAAGGGTTTTCAAGGAGGAGGTTCTGACAAGCAATAAAAGATGCCTTAACCAGCTTGGAAAATAGCACGGGGTGAAGTGGATAAACTTTCCCAGCAAAAGGTCAAGGTCCTTACAGCTTATGGATCCCACAGCAATGCAAATGTGCTAAGGGGAGTACAGTGATGTCTTCTGACTAACACCAAGTACATAAAATTAATATGGGTTGAGAAAAAGAAGAGCAACAGAGAAAAGAAACTCTTTAATAAAGAAACAAACATCCTCGATGTAATTTTACCCATGTGCATTTTGAACACAACCCAGCAAAGATGCAGTGTGCTGAGAAGAGTCAGCACAAGCATTTTTCTGCTCCTTAAATAATATGATTATTTTCTTTTTAGCAACAGTAGGAAATATTCATTTCACAAGAATAAAATTAAGAAGTCTAGTTTAGCAGACATGCTTTGCCCATATTTCAACTTTCCCACCAGGAAAAAGAAATTAATAAAAATATATTTCTACTCTGTGGGACATAGAATAAGGTGGCTCATAATTACTCCAAGCACAGTGCTACAAGTTGCTCAAATAACTGTTTATTTATTACTGGAATATAAAGAATATGAAGAGAGCCTTGCTATACTAATCACAGCTGTCTGGGCCCACCACATGATGTTGGCTGACAATTCCTGTGATTTACTGCACCAGTAAAAGAAGGCAGCCGTGAACACATTTTTGTAAATCAAGTCTATTGGGGCAGATTCGGGTCCTCGATTGCTCAGGCATAAGAAATGTTATAGCTCTTTGCCAGTACATAATTCAGGTGGTGAACTTAATAATATGGATGCAGGGCATTAAAAGCTGTTAGAATAGTTACCAGGAGAAAATCACCTTGGCTCCAGCACCCATGCAAAGGCTCATTGCTGCACAGTCTCTCTCTGAGCCTTGTCATTACCCAGCGACAGCAGAGCCATTTTTTCCCTAAAGAAAATGTCAAGGTCTGTGCAGAATCACCCAGGTTTCATGTTCACACCATCAGTGAGTGCTCAGCAGTTAAACGCCGTGCCACGACACACACGAGTTGAGTTTAAATTTACAGTGCACACCAGGTGCTCTTATTGCCCCTTAAGGGAACCTGGGAGTGGGGCAGAATCACCTCTGTCAGTGTTCCCCTGCTGGGTCAATAAATCCTGATAGTCCATAAAAGTCAGCGAGCAAAACCGACAGCACGCAGCAGCCTGCCGGCACTTTGGGGTAAAATTTGGTGCACTTAGCACCTGCCTATTAGTCAGAATGATTCTGCACTTAATGTCCCCGAGGTACAGGCAGCACTGGCACTGGTTTTAACAACCTCCTAATGCTCAAAGCTGCGTTACAGCCCCTCTCTGAGCTCCTCACCACAGAGGATGTGCAAACCCAACAGCATGAGGGCCGAAAAAAGGATTTCCCCAAGTGGGAAGGCAGCACCCTGAGGGTTTGTACAGCAGCTGAGAAATAGCCACCATTTGGACTCTTATCACAATGTTGGGGTTTCAGGAATGAAAGCAGCCAGAATACTTCGCTCTGTGTTTAAAATATAAAATCTTATAAAATATAAAATCTTCAAAAAACTATTTTCCCAGCTATTCACACCCAAAGTCATGGTCATTCTCAGGCACTCTGGAACAACTCTCAGCATAGAGAAACAGAATCCCCAGAAGATTTGGGTTGGAAGGGACCTTAAATCCCATCCAGTGCCATCCCTGCCATGGCAGGGACACCTTCCACTGTCCCAGGCTGCTCCCAGCCCCAGTGTCCAGCCTGGCCTTGGGCACTGCCAGGGATCCAGGGGCAGCCCCAGCTGCTCTGGGCACCCTGTGCCAGGGCCTGCCCACTCTCACAGGGAAGGATTTCTTCCCAATATCCCATCTAAACCTTCTCTCAGTTTTAAGGTAAATAGCATTCAACTCAAAGAAATCAGTGTAGGTTTTTGAAGTTAAAATTTATTTACCCCACCTGACAAACCATTTCCTTCTGTCTCCTGGTTAAAAATTGTATGGAAATTGAACTGAGGATGGTTTTTTTTTCCACTCTACAACCCAGAAGCCAATCCCATGCAAGCTGTCATGAGCATGAACTCTGCAAGATCAGAAGGACCTAACCCATTGCACTCAGTAAAAATAACAGGCAAGGAAGTTTGAAAGTACTTTTTAAATTATCAGTTTTCTGCTGCCCTTTTAATAAGAGATTTAGAGCATAGTTTTAATGAAGGATGATTTTTTTTCCTGTTATAAAGATAGCTCACTGTTAAACTATAATTTTCACTTTTTTTTTTCCCCCAGGAAATGCCCTTTAAATGCACTTGAAAATTGTCCAATATTGAAATTGGAAACTGAACCTTATAATATGTGATTCTATGCTGAGATTGCTAATGATCACACAAACTAATAAGTAACTTATTCGGCATCTAAAATGATAAGCAAATGACGAAAGAAGCGAATTAAAAGATTTCTACACCCAACTGGCAAATAATTTACAGACTAAAAAATCCTCTACAGACAGACATAAAAAAGTGAATGACTTTCAAGCAGAAGGAAAAAATGAAGTCTGTAGTCTGAAGTTGCTCATTATCCCTCATTTGTTCAATTCTTATCTTGATTTGGTCATCAACTCTCTGCTTGCTTGTTAAGATGGTCAAGCCATGCAAACAAAGTGATATTTGTTCCCATAACAACATTGAACCCTTATATAGCATTTTTCATCATCAAATCTCTGAGCCTTCTGCAAAGAAGGAGAGCTTTGTTATTTATCCCCAATCCAGATAAGGAAATTACAGCAGTGGGATAATTGCAGAGCCAGAAATAAAACTTCCGAGTCCCAGCTAATGGCCTAAGTAGCAGCACAGGGCATTTGATTAACACAGGAGACAACTGAGGTCAAGATGGGCAGTTTGAGCATCCCAACTTCTGAACTGCTGAAAGCACAAGGAGGAAAGTGCAACTGAAAAAAGTCATCAATTATACGACTGCTTTACACTGGCACTCGAGGCTTGAAGTGTGCTGTTAACCCCTTCTGCCCACAGACAGGCACCAAGACTTCACACCAACAATCCCGCAGCAAAAAAGGTCAACAAGAAGATGCTTAACTTATTATGGTACTCCAAGTACTTGGAGTCCAATAGGATTTCTTTTTCTTTTTTTTTTTTTTTTATCAGAAAAAAATACACGTTTCTGCTGGAAAAGGAAATCTATATAGGAGTAAAAGGAGTTTAGAACAATGCCAAGACAACAGAATTTTCCTCAGAAAAGATTACTGAGTCAGAATTATTTCTCAGGAACATTATGCTGTGAAACACGGTTGTTGGGAGTTAATTCTTGGAGGTCAGAATGAGAGGCCATCAAAGAGGATACTGCTGGGGGCTTTGCTGCCCATCACCCAGTTAAGAACTGGAAGCAGATAAAGCTTGAGTCAGCCTTCACAAAATATGGCCAGTGGTGATGCACCAGCGACTGGGATCTCCTGACAACACTGAAATTCAGGGAGCAGTTTGGCTTTCTCTGGGAGGTGGGAGTTGTAAGGCCATGGCTGACTGCCCTGGAGGTGGAAGGGCACAGGAAAGCTCCATGATCTTCATGGAAAACCTCCCCAAGGTACAAGAACAACCCACCCCAATGAGGGGGAAGTGGAGCAGACGTGGCAGAAGGCTGACTTGGCTGGACATGGAATCCCTGAGCGAGCTCCAACACAGAAAGAAAGTGAACAGAAGGTGGAAGTGGGCACTGTCCAGGAGAACTACAGAAGCCTGGCCCAGACTGTAGGGAAAAAAGGAGGAAAGGCAGCTCCCAGGTGGAGCTGAAGGTGACAAGGGATGCTGTGGCTGGTTAGAAAGGCTCACCCACAGCTACAGCTGCAGGAAACAACCAGGGAAATGTGAGCCACTTGTGAATATGTCACCAAAACTGCTGACAAAGGGTCCAAGAGAGCGATGAGGCATTCAGAGAAGGCTTTGCCTCAATCTCCACTGCAAGGCCTCATCTCAGGCTGCCATCTCCAGGGGGGTAGGGAAGTCTGATATGCAACAGAAGAAGGCTTTGTTAGGAACCACCTAATGAAGCTGTTGATTAGGTCTGTGAGTGTTCAGGAGACACACTGACATCATCCTGAGGCTGCTCTTTGTGTCCTTGAAACACTGGGGCAACTGGTGGGTCCTTCTGGTGACTGGAAAAGGCAACTGCCATGTCCATCCTCCAGGTGGGCAAGAAGGAAACACGCACACCCACACCCAACTGCTGGGTGACTCTCACCTCAATCCCAAAGGTTACGGAGCAAATCTTCCTCACTACAATCCATTTAACCTCTTAGTAACTTAATTAGCAGCTCGGACAATGAGAGCAGGAGGTTTCCACATGACACCAGAGCTGGAGAGTGGGGCAGCCATTCAGGGGGAGCTCAGCCAGATGGAGAAAGCCTCTGGCAGAAACCTTCCAGCATGCCAACAAACATACATGGAGCTCTGCAAACTGAAACCCACGGTGCAGAAAGCCGCTCCAGGGAACACAGCCTGGGAGCTGGACAGGAGCTGGCAGCCACGGTGACAAATGCCACCCTCGCACTCTGGGTTCCATCTGCAGGAGCAGAGCCAGCAGGTCAGAAAGCAATTCTTACTCCTCAACCAGCACGCTGGAGACTGCATCTGGAACACAGCGTCCAGTTTGGGTTTCCCCTTTACCAAACTCTGACAAACAGGCAAAAATTCAGCAGAAGGGATCAGGATGGTGAGGGAGATGCAGTGCTGAGGTTTTATTAGGTTTTTTTTGTTCTGGTTAGGGTTGGGATTAAATGTGCAGAGATGGTGTTTTGTGTTTGGTTTTAGATGTTTATTTTGTTATTTATATTCCAGTTTTATAAGCTGTGAGTTTTATAGTATTTTACTAATAAGCTATAAAATGGTTTTGTATTTATTTTTAGAAGGTTTTTAAAGAAAAAATAATTTAATTAAGGAAAAATATTTATTTTTTATTTTTAATTTAATAATTAATTACTTGTGGTTCATAATGTGGATTTTTTGTTTAATTATAAAATATTTCAATTTTTGAAGAAGGAAGTTGAAGAAGAAGGATTAGTTACTGTTTCAAAACTTTTATTTTTGTTCTATATCTATTATTGTATTTAAACTTTAAGTTTTTTACTATGTGATATTATATACTTTTATTTAAATTACACACTTATAATTTTAGTTTTATTATTGAATTTTGGAAGGGGTTTTTTATGGTTTTAGGCTAAATGTAGCGATTTTTTGAGGGTCTGTGTTTTTTAACACAGAAAGTTTAAAATTCTTAGTATCTAGGGTTCTAATAATGCAGCACATAACTTGGGAGGGGAGCTGGGAGAACAGGGTTTGTCCAGCATGGACAGAGAAGCCTAATTCCTGTTTTCAACCCAACAAAGCCCAGAGCAACCAGATTTAAGTTCAAAGTCATCCCAACATTCAACAGGAGGATCTCCAAAGGTCCCTTCCTACTTATATCCCTCCACAATGTCACTGGTTTCCCCTTCACTTGTGCTCGTCAGAGTGTATCAGAGTATCATTTTAAATAATTATTCTGACTTTGTGTGACGCTTTCAAACGCGATACAAAATTCCATACATATTTGAGAAGCATCCAACTGCAGGTGAGGAACAGCATGGCCTAAAAGCCAGTCAGCTGGAGCCAATTAAAGGCTGATCAACCTCCCCTGACACCAGAAGGACTAATTGAACTTCTCCCCTCTGTGCAAGATGGAGATTTTTGCCTTCTCCACAGAAGCCCAGAATGAGGGGTTTGCTGCTCTGAGCTTCTGCAGGATCATTATCAGAACATAACCATCAAAACAAGAGATGCCTGCACTGATTAAAGTAATGCTATTCCACCCTCTCAGAAAAGAAAAAAAAACAAAACACTTCCCCTGCAAAGAGCCCACCTCTGATGTTTAGTCCCAGGCACCCATTTTTACCCTCCTGGCAAACAGAAAATGTGAGCAGGAGCAAGTGACACACAGAGAGATTTAGAATCAAACTTCAAAAGCAAGTGGTTCATTAAGGAAACAAAGACATGTTTGAATGATTGTTAGCTACAGTCTAATAAAACCTGAGCCTGGTTTTAAAGAGGAGAAAAAAAAAAGGCTAAAAATGCATGTTGACTGAAATATATAAACTTACAGTGGAAATCAATTGGTATTTATAGCTGCTGAATAATGCACTCATTACTATTCATTCTCATTACTGTGCATTTTGCAACTGTCACAAAAATACAGTGACTGACAGCTTTTAAAATATTTTTATGCCTCAAGAACCAAAATAGCTGAAAGAGAGCTGGAATTTCAAATTCAAAAAGACTGGACAAACTGCCATTAGTACAGCAATCTAACCGTCTCTTAATTCCTGGTTTTAAGTTCAAATCTCCCCAATATTCTTTGTTAATTAGAATAATCATTTTGCTTTTCTTCCTTTTTTGTGGGGGTTGGAATCATGTTTCACTTCTTTGTGGCTTTGTTGTATGAAAAATCTCTGTATATCAGGAAGAGTATGAGCAACATTTTCCCCTAATTAGTCCATAAAAATGCTAATTTCTCTAATGAATCAGATTGAAATATCACAGGAGTAGGTAATAGCACAAATACAGAGTTTGCTTATGGGGTAGGCTTTTGCTAATCACTACCACAGCACTGGGCAGCTCACAAAGCCAACACTCTAATGAGGTTAGAGAGGCAAAACATGCTCATCCGAATTTTTTTGGTATAAAAGAGAGACAGTTACTTGCCTGTGCAGCCACAGCACCTTTGAATTTGTGTCTGTATGTGAAGAAAACCAGATCCCCAGGATTTACATCCCAGCTTTTCCATCCCCACACACTCAGGTCCTCTGCCTGTTTACTCAAGCTGACGATGGAGCCATAAATCTTTATCCTGCCCAATTTCATTGTTAGCATAATCCATTTCTGAGACAGATAAAATAATACTGCCCTTTTTTTTTCATGGACCAGTAGCTAATAATGTCACCAGTTTGAATGATACAAGACTGAGATCATTGTCTGTCTGCCCCACAGCATCTTTCTCTTTAATTTTTTTCCTGCCCTTATACTTTGGCTCCTGCCTTCTGTGCTGGCACATACTGAGGCACTTGTATCCAAGCTGCAGATCTAGGAAGGAGTGGTCTCTCTCCAAGTCAAAAATCTAGGAGAATCAATGAGCTCTTAGAGGAAATCTCCTAGGGTTTGACCTTCAGGGTGGCCTTTTACTCTTTAAACCTCATGTAAAACAGCGATTCTGCCAGTCAATCCTTAGTAAAAGATTTAAAGAAAGGGACTGTTGCCTATTGGTGACACCAGAAATCTAAGCAGGAATTAAGCAGCTTGAAAAAGCCTTTAAATTCAACTCACCATTCTCCCCGAGCTCTCCATATATTCTTTATGGCCCTGTGTTCCCCCAGCCCTTTGATCATTTTATATTGAAGTAGTCTCTTGTTTAATACGCAGCTAAGATGACTGCAGGATAACATCAAAACAGGGGGGAACAGAAAGAACATGAAAGAATATGAAGTCAATGGCTTTGCCAATCACAATCCACAAACAGGGCTGGTTAAAAGGCTCGGCATTACAGAGCTGCCTTTATGCTCTCACAAAGCCTCACGCAGCGTTAAGACCAACGACAAACTGAGACTCATGATTAAAACTACACTGGACTGCCTTTCTTCTGCTTTAATTGTTGCTTGCTTTGCTCAGAGGTAACAGATCTGCAAACCCAGCACCTGTCTTTGTCCCACAGGTTCGCTGCACCAGCTGGTCTCACCATCTTTCTGTCAGGAATCAGAGTTTCCAAGCCAGGGTTTCCAATAAAACATGGTCCATCATCCTCGTGCCATCACAGATTGGTTTTGTTTGGAAAGGGCATTAAAGTTCATCTCGTTCCAAGCTCCTGCCGTGGGCAAGGACACCTTCCACTAGACCAGGTTGCTCCAAACCCCATCCAAGCTGGTCTTGTACACCTCACAAAGGAGCTCCTCTAACAAGTTCCCAAGGTATTACTGACAAGAAGCAAAAAGGGAGAAGAGTGTACAGTGAAATCTCCCTCATGCTCCTCTAAGAACATCAACCCACTTCCACAAAAAAAATAAAGAAACAAATCCTAGTTACACAAGACTTTGACTTCTTGATCCCCAACAACTTCCTGGTGCAGTATTTACATAAAAATCCACAGCATGTTTTGGACGCCAGACAGACGGAAAAGTTGATGTCTTCTGTCTAGAACTCCTCTCACACTTGGTTTTCATGCCATATTTCTTGGCTGCCTACACTCATGTTAATCTGCTAAAATCACTTTACCCACTTGGAAGGCAACGTTTCACTTGTACTCAGTTCTATTATTTATCAGACAACCAGCTCCATGACTGACTGCTAATTATCCTTCCCCTGCACCCCACCAACCGCGGTTGTGGCAGCAATTTATCCCTCCTCCCACGAAGCCACGAGGTGGGAGCTGAGGCCCATTGAAGTTGGTGACAAAGGCCCCAGAGGTTCCAATTGTGTTGGGAATTCATCTTTTAATGGGAAGAGACCTGTCTTAAGTGTTAGTTAGTGTATGATGTCACCAGCCCAAGATAACAACTGACAGGAGGAGAACGTATTTTCCCATCCAGAGCATCAGGGATCCCTGTCCCTTCTGCATCTTCCCCACCCTCTGGCTCCTGCTTCTCCTGGACCAAGACTCTTGGAGCACAGGCAGGATACGAAAAACAACTTAAACCTGTGAGGTTCTTCATCCATGTAATGAAGTTTTTCAGGGATGGCAGAGAAAGAGGAGGGAATGCTCAGAATAAGAGGAATTAAAAGAAAATCCTGGAGAAACTGGAACCATGGGCTGTGGGGTTCAACTGGTCAGGTGTGAGGATCCCACTTATTAATTATGTATTAATTCCATCATCACATGGGATTCCTTTTTAATTAGTGGGATGCTGGTCAGCTCTAGGAGGAAGAAATCTCTCAGTCTGAGGATTTGGCAGAAATTCCTGATGAGATCAAGGCAGGAATGGAGAGCTCACGTCTTCCCCCCAACCCAGCCCCAGGCTGATCTGACCTTTAAAATTCACCTTCAAAGTAACCTAAATGACTCTGGAAAATGGGACGGGACTGCTGCAAGTGTGGGTAGGTCCATGTAGGATTGGGGTTGGGATTTTCATCAGGAAAACCAGGATTCTGGTGGTGCAGGAGTTGGTCTTGATGATCCTTGTGGGTCCCTTCCCACTCAAGATATTCTGTGATATTCTGTGATATTCTGTGATATTCTGTGATATTCTGTGATTCTGTGCACGCCACCAGTGGGGCCAGGATGCGGCGCAGCTCTTGGGGGCTCTGCTCACTGTCACATCCCTGTCACAGGGTCAGACAGGATTGTCCCACATTCCCTTCTACCAGGGAACAGCCTCAGGTCTGCTCAAGCCCAGTGTGCAGTTCCTGGGAACTTTGGGGGTGATGGAGAAATTCCATTTACCTTTATCATTTTTCAGATCCAATGTGTAACAGGGAGATACAATCCCTGTTGCAAAAGGAGCTTGGAACAGTTGTGGCAATGTAAATTCCCAGTGTAAATTCCCACTGCTCCTGAATTCCTTTAATAGAAGCAAGACCTAAAAGGACAATAAATGAGATGCCAAAGCAAACTTTCCCTGACTTCTTTTCTATTCACCATCCTAGACATGCTGGCAAAGGAGGAAAACAGAGAACATGAACATTGTCCAAAATGTTCACTTCTTACAGAAGAAGTTTTAGTTTTCACTGGAAAATGTTTTGTGTATGTAAATGAGAAACGGAAGATGAAATCCTAGTGTTGATTAACACATTTTCTGAATCACAACAGACTTTGAGGATAATTTTGCTGCTTTGTTTGGGTTTTTTTCCCTTCCAAATAAGCCTGACTTGTTCTTTCTCTAACCTTGTCCTACTGCCTTAACATCCCTCACTTACATAAACCAAAGTTATCTCATTTTTGCATCTTTTCATTCCTATTCCCTCTGCCTGATCTCCCACCTGGAAAGAAAGATGGAGAGACTATTTGTGAGAGCTTGGAGTGACAGGACAAGGGGGAATGGCTTTGGAGGAGGGCAGGTTTAGATGGGATATGAGGAAAACTGCTTTACTCAGAGGGCAGTGAGGCCCTGGCACAGGTGCCCAGAGCATCTGGGGCTGCCTCTGGATCCCTGGCAGTGCCCAAGGCCAGGCTGTACAGGGCTTGGAGCAGCCTGGGAAAGTGGAAGGTGTCCCTGCCATGGCAGGGTGGCACTGGATGGGATTTAAGGTCCCTGGGCCAAGGGATGATTTCCTTTCTACACGGAAGGGAATTCTCATAAAAAAAAAATCTGAATTTTTAGCATAAGAAAATATGTTTGTGCTGGCTAAAGGGGAAGGGAAGGGAAGGGAAGGGAAGGGAAGGGAAGGGAAGGGAAGGGAAGGGAAGGGAAGGGAAGGGAAGGGAAGGGAAGGGAAGGGAAGGGAAGGGAAGGGAAGGGAAGGGAAGGGAAGGGAAGGGAAGGGAAGGGAAGGGAAGGGAAGGGAAGGGAAGGGAAGGGAAGGGAAGGGAAGGGAAGGGAAGGGAAGGGAAGGGAAGGGAAGGGAAGGGAAGGGAAGGGAAGGGAAGGGAAGGGAAGGGAAGGGAAGGGAAGGGAAGGGAAGGGAAGGGAAGGGAAGGGAAGGGAAGGGAAGGGAAGGGAAGGGAAGGGAAGGGAAGGGAAGGGAAGGGAAGGGAAGGGAAGGGAAGGGAAGGGAAGGGAAGGGAAGGGAAGGGAAGGGAAGGGAATCTGTCTCCTGAGGGCAGCAGAATGAGGAGCCAGGCTGGGAGCAGTTTGGAGCAGGTGCTTGGGAGCAGCAGGTTTTTAGCAGCTGCCCTGCCCAAAGCAAGCTGGGGGATATTGTGAGTAAATCCATCTTTCTCATGTGGTTAAAAGCCACAGGCAGTAAGTTCAACTTGATGATCTTAAAGGCCTTTGTGAACCTGAATAATCCTCTGGTTCTAATGCAAAAATCCTCTGTGTGCAAGTTACATTTCAATAACTTCACCTTAAAACAGATCCTCCAAATATATTAAAAAACCTGTTCAATCCAAATTCACAGCCCAGTACATGAGATTTCATTCAAATGTATTTTCCTTTGCTTCTGTATCAACTTGTTGGTCCTTTGTTCTGGGCAAGGCTCATTTTCCCTGAGCTATTCCAGTTCCACCAAAGCAGCCAGGTGACCTCTGAGGACAAGGAAAATCCAAGCTCCTCACTCAGGATCGGTCTCTGGAGCATCTAAACCACTGAAGCCTTAAACAATCTGAATTGGCTTTTCTGAAACCTCCTTATACTTGGGGTTTTTTTTTATGCAGGAAACGATTGCTTAAATTACCAGCAATCCTTATATATTGGAAGGACAAAAATAAGAATGATAAAAATAAATAATGGTTCCTATGTGATATAGGCTATGGCAAACTGGTGTAAGTAGAGATGGGTTGTAAAAACTACCTTGAAAAACAAAGCAGAATCCACAAGAGCAACACACCAGATTAAAAACAGACAGCGAAATAAATAAATAAATAAATAAAAATCAATGTGCACTGTACTGGTTGTTTGCAAAATTAGACAATTAATTCTGTGTAAACTAACCTATCAGGAAGGCACACTGTGGGGATTCAGAGAGCTGATATTGCAGTACACTGGATTAGGAAAGAATGCTTTAATGAGATCCCTGGAGAGTCTCCATGGACTTGGACCGTCCTCTCCAAAAGATCATTTTTACCCCATTTAACTGCCAGCGTGTTGTGTCTCTGATACACACATGAACAAAAAGAAAGAAAGAAAAAAAAACCTGAAGAAAACCTACAAATAAAGAGCACTATTAACACAATGACCAGGACCAATGAGAATGGTGCTTTTCAGGCTCAAAAAAGACATTATGTCATTTTCAACACATAGGAGCCATCAGAAAGAACATCTGTATATTAAAACCCGCTGCACTTAAAGCCATTTACAGAGTAGCAGAAGCATAAAGAAAGCTTTTACACACAGAAGGGTGTAAAAAACCCCATAATAACAATAATAAAAAAAAAAAAAATCACATTGTGCTCGCCAGAACAATCTGAAACCTGGCTTTTATTAAAATTTGATTTTTCTTTAAGTAAAGACCTAGTGTGTAGCTTGCCAAGTGCAATAAATGCCCCGGTTTAATGTGTGATTTTTCAAACAAACTGGAGAAAAACCACCGTGAGCCCCCATGGTTGTATTTCAAAATGATCACTTGCTGTAAAATAACAGCTGGAAAACAGCAAGGCAGAGTGTTTTGGTGAGAAGCTGAGTAGGAGGGTTAGAAGCTGTTCTTCTATTTGCAGATTCTCTGTAAAGACATGTATAACCACATTTATGCCTTCAATCTCAACAATCAATACTCTCAGCTTTCAGAAAGCTTTTTCAGGGAAGCCTGTGGATTTTCCTTACTCTTGTCTGTTTTACAGAGGTGTTTCTGCCACTGAGGCCTGAGATCAGAGGGGGAAAAAACCTGAAATTTTGACAGGAAATGCAAATAAACAAACAAGCCAGTAGAGAAACCCTTGGAAACATTTAAGCCAGCCTATACATTAAGAGGAATTATGTTCTCTCCAACTCTACTATTAGACTTTATACAAGGACCAAGTCTCTACCTCAGCAGCAGAAGGTGCTGGACAGCTCTAACTGTGAGACCAATGTTAATTTCCAAGAGTGTCATGTTTTGGAAAGTCAGCAGGTTTGGGAGTTAAGGGGTTAAGGAGTTGGTAGGAACACCCAGGGCTGAAGCATTAGGCAGTTAATGAATGCAATCCACGTCAGTAAATCCTGAATTCTCATTATGCTGCTGCCATTTTACCTGGCCAGCTGATGTGACACCCCCACCTGGACCATGGGACACCCCAAAATCCAGGCTGGGAGAAGCCAACAGGAGACTGCCCATGGACAGCCACCATCAGAGCCTGCTCTCCACAGGGAAGTGCACTCCAGCGTGCTTTAATCACCCCTAATTGATTTTACACCACCAGGAAACTGAGAAAGAGTTCAAATACAGTCTTTGAGTCCTAATATTTACATGGGCAAACATTTGTTTATCTGTCAGCTGTGTAATCCCAGGGCCTCTGCAGAGCCTGGGACAGGCTCTTAAGTAGCTTTCTCCAGTTTTGATTAGCTGACTGGAGCCAGCCCTATAAATATTCCTAACACTTGCACCCAATGGACCAAGTATTTTGTTGAGCAGACTAATTGGTTCACAACCCCTGCTAAGTATCAGCCCTATCATCCCCGACTGCCATGGGCTACGATCATCATTAGCCAAGTGACAGTCTCCTGGAGAATTTGGGCTCCTTAATCTGCCTTCTCCCCGAGGACATCAGACTTATTATGGGTTAAAGCTCTCCGAGTTGGCTCTCACTCCTTTCTGAGGCTGGATGCTCAGCACTGAAGGAAAAACCTCCTGAATGTGGGGGCACAAAGGAAATTCGTGGCCATGTCTCACAAAAGGTGCTCCAGAGGGAGCAGAGGGAGAGATTTTGGTGCAGAGGGACAGATCCTGCCTGCACAGTTTTCTGCAATTCCACCATTTCCAAAAGATGTATGAATTGACAGATGCCGGGTGGAAACAGTCCTTGGTCAGCATCAAACCACACTGACCCCAAAACATCCTGGCTGGGAAAGCTCCAGCGGCTGCAGAAGAACCAGCCCCTGCCCTGAGAGCCAGCAGAGCTGGGGACAGGAGCATCAAACCACACTGACCCCAAAACTTCCTGGCTGGGAAAGCTCCAGCGGCTGCAGAAGAACCAGCCCCTGCCCTGAGAGCCAGCAGAGCTGGGGACAGGAGCATCAAACCACACTGACCCCAAAACATCCTGGCTGGGAAAGCTCCAGGGGCTGCAGAAGAACCAGCCCCTGCCCTGAGAGCCAGCAGAGCTGGGGACAGGAGCATCAAACCACACTGACCCCAAAACATCCTGGCTGGGAAAGCTCCAGGGGCTGCAGAAGAACCAGCCCCTGCCCTGAGAGCCAGCAGAGCTGGGGACAGGAGCACTGCAGAGGGAGGAGCACAGCAAAAGGTGAAACACAGGCCAAATGCTGGAACAAAAGGTGAAAAAGAGAATAAAGGTGGGGAAACGAAAGGCAAACTGTGAGGAGATATCATGTCCTCAGTCAGGCAGAACCCACACAAAGAGGAGCAGCTCCAGACAATGCAAACCTGACCTTGTTAGGGCTGGGACAGGAATCTGGAGGTTTAGGCAAGGAACATGGAGGTTCCTCTGTGCTCTGTTTCATCAGGAAGAAAGATCTGCTCTTAAACTTGGGACATCCTTTCACGTTTTAGATCCTTTCATGTTTTAGAACTGGAGGGTTAAGTTTTTTTCCTTCAAAAGACATACAAATCACAGACACCAATTTCCTGAAATAGCTGAAAAAACCCCACCACAATGATGAGGCACATCCTTTTCTCATTGCACCTCTCTCCATCCAAAATGAGAGCTTGGCAGGGACAAAAAGCCCTTCCTGGCCCCCTGAATTCCTGCTTTGGCACCAAATTCTTCCTCTTAAAAACACCTGTGCTCACTGATGCTAGAGAGTCACCTGATAAATAAGATGTTAAAGCACCAGTCACCATCTGGAGGTGAAAGGGAAAAGGTAGAAAGGAGAATCCAGCTGTGCCCCGCTGGCCTTTCTGAGGTTTCCAGAAGGGAAAGAGTTGTTAAAGACTGAAGTGGAAGCAGCTCAGTGATGGACAGGGCCTCTCTTGTGTCCAAATTTGTACGAGGCAATAAACTCAGGCTTTGGTACCAGAGCTGCCCCCTCCCATCACAGCAGCCCATCTGCACGGAGAGTTTTATTTCTCCTTGAGCCACGCTGAGAAATTTCTGCAATTTGGAGCTCTGGAAAGCCTCCACATTCACATTTAATTTGAAATTATATCCTCCCTGTCAAAAAATGCCTGGGGGGCAAGTCACTTATGAAAAAAAAAAAAAAAGTAGAAATATAAATCTGAATCTTCTGAGTCATAACATCTGCCACTGAGAGTGCCAGTGCCAAAGATAGGATGAAGTTATGAAGTTGTTCCTCAGAGAGGAGCACCCAAATAAAGCAATATCCCAAAACAGAAGGGATCTGAACCACCTCTCAGGCAACACCGAATTATTAATTATTAGGAAGAAATTAACTTTGGTGTATGAGCTTTCCAGCACTTCTCATGTGTCCACAAAAGGCATAAACCCAATTATCTTTATTTACAAATAGAAGGTATAAAAGTAATTGTATGGGAACATTCATGAAAACACATTAAAGGTGTGTAATATCAAATTTCAAAGTTCATAGCTCAGGAATAATTCGAAATATTTCATATGCTCCATATTCAGCTGCTTCACTTGTGTTTGTTTCCCTTTCAGGCACATCAGATGTTGATGTACTCTGATTATTTTCAGGAAAGATAAATGTAATATCAGATTCAAGAGCCCAAGGCTAAAGCTACTGCCTGTTGCACAAAATGGTTTTGAAACAAAAAATAAAGATATATCTATAGATATATCTCCCAAAAAATTTTATTTTCCACGTACTGCCACGATGGTTAAACAATTCTGTGCAAAGCCATACAAATACAGTAATTTAACTAATTGTGTGCACACACACATATAGAAAAACATAAATATATTACCATAAATATATATATTCATAAATATATGTTTTTATAAACACTTTATCCACTCAAATTTCAGCCTGTTTGGAAATGACCAGGCCACTCAGTTCAAAGGAAACTGTGAAAACCCTTGCAGGAGACAGTTACAGGATCATCCATCCAGGGAGACATTAATTTCCCATCCCTATATTTAGAAGCAACCTATGATTTAAAACATGAGGCTTCCTCAAGGGTCAGAATGGATTTGTTTCATTTAATGTAACTGAAGTTAAATTCACCAAATAGCCCCTGGACTTGAGGAGGCTGAAGGAGAAGAGGGATTCAATTGGATTCTTTGCTTTCCACAAAAATGAATAAAAATCACTTCAATAGGAAGCATCTGCTCAGCAGCTCAAGGTGCTCAAGATGCAACTGAGACGAGGATTCTGTACAGAATCCTTTAGAAAGGACTGAAAGAGTTATTGATAATAATTATTAGCAATTTAGATGCGCTGATTTATTTTTGCCTTTGACACAAAGCAGAATTGCATTCAAAAATCAGAGATGTAAAAAGGACTAAATGAGATAAAAACCAAAGGAAAATATTAAAAGTCCCTTTAAGAAAGGAATGAGAAGAATCCTCAGGATTTCATCACAGATGAAGTGTTTCAAGGAATGGACGTGACAGACACAAGCATTTATGAAAACAGGTGGAACAAGGTCAAAGAGCCACTCCAATGATCACACTGGAATTAAGACACAGCACGTTTAAAACAAGAAAGAAAATCACAATAATTAACTTTGCGACCTGTCTGACACAAGAAAAGTTATTGATACAAAGGGCAGGATGATTAAGAGAATGATTAGGTATTTCAAGTGCTAATAATGATACTTCCCCAAGGCAGGAGAAGAATTTATAAGGGCTATTGATCTCGTGTTTCAGGATGGAAACCAAGCTGGAAGTGCTTGGGAAGAAGGGAAAAAATAAAATAAAATAAAATAAAATAAAATAAAATAAAATAAAATAAAATAAAATAAAATAAAATAAAATAAAATAAAATAAAATAAAATAAAATAAAATAAAATAAAATAATATAATAATAAAATTAAATAATAAAATTAAATTAAATCTTTAAGGGACAATTTGCTCGTTAATTTTGATCAAAGTTCATGGGAGGAGAGAGGAAGGTTTGGGGCTTTTCCCAGCGTGTTGAGCATGTGGTATTGGTTACTAACAGAGAGAGGATTCCAACTTAATTGGATCTTTAATCGGATTGAATAGGGTAATTCCTACCTCTCTGAGTTCCTAATGGATGCCACAATGGCAGGAGTTAAGTGCTGAAGAGCTGCTCTGATTTGAGAGCAGCTTCCAGGGGATCCTCAGGGAAAGGCAATTGTTGGGATGTCCGCTGAGAAAGAAAATGATCATCAAGGTTGATATATTCCAAGGATTTTGGAATAATTACCACCCACTCAGGCAATTCTTACAGGTAGGACACACATCCTTTGCTTTGTTTTTTTTTTTTTTCTCAATAAATCAGTTTATTCCCATTTAGCAGTTTTCCTAGTTCCAAGCAGAACATGGCCATAACCAGCCCAATTCCACACTCTGTGCAAAATGTCCATGGCCATCCAAGGCAGAAACAGAGCTGCAGGTAATTGGAGCTCTAACTGATCCCAAAGAGTTTATGGTTTTGTTAAATAGTCCAAAGAAAACGTGTTCCTATTTCCACTGAAAAGTTCCTGAAATAGCAACTCTCTTCCAGTCCAGAAACAATGCAGGAAACGTTGCTAAACAAAGGTAACACCTTTGGGATGGAGTTGTAAAAAAAGAGTAATGTGAGTGATTTCCCCCTCACATAAACATGACAGAATATTCTCTGCTGTGGAGGTAAAGATGAGTTTTAGAAAATTTTCTGGAAAAGTGATTTCCAGTCCTGGCTAAAGAGCTCCAATGATAGCAAAATTACTGACAGCCTTCAGGCATCTGTTTCACTTTCCTTATAGCTGAAGATCCACAGGAAAAAAAGCAGCAACAAAGTCACCTGCAACACGGTCATGACTGAACCACTGCAGTGCCCCACAGAAAAAACACAATATTAGGTGCAAATTAATGATTATCTCATTATTAGGCACTGTAAGCAGTTATAATAGAGTTATGTTTCTTGGAAAAAAAGAAGTCTCAATCCCTGGTCTGGTGAAACAACTTCAGAGGACAAACATACAGAGAGAGCACATCAAAAATCCTGAGACCACAGAGACTTCCCTGTGGGATTTCCTTGGTGCCTTAGGTTTTAGCTTTCATATTTCCCAGGTTCTGCACTGCACTGGTGTGACTCTGAACTCCAGATAAAGTGTCAGCAGCTCTCCTCACAGCTCAGGCACACAGAACAATCCTTTTCCAGCCCCAGAACCAAGGACACCGCTGCAGTTTCAGCCCAAAAAGTGCAAACAACAGGGAATGGAGGAGAGCAAACTGGGAGGATGGGACTGCATCACCTGGAGCTGGAATTGGACAATGAACCCCAATGTGGAAATGGACCAGAACTTATAAAAGTGTCAAAACTCCTGACTCTGAGCCCATCTTGGTGTAGCCCTGGCTGGGCTCTTGTGCTGCCCAAGGTGTGTCCTGTGAAGGCCTTTTAATAAATCCCTGCTTTATTCCTTTAACTCTGGCCAGCCTCTGTTCCAGGCAGCCTCTCAAGGGATCATCCTGAAAACTTGGTTCAATGGCAGAAATATAAAGCTCTTGATTTCTTCTAACACTTGTGTGTGTAACACTGATGCCAGCAAAGTGGGGGGCACACAGGAGACCGCAGTGACACCTCGGTGCTGGAATGGGACATCACACCCATGCCCAGGGACACAGGGCGTGCCCTTTCTCCAGGGGAGGGTGGCACAACTCTCCTGGTGGGATCCCACCCTCGGGTCCATCCCTGCTCTTGGCAGCACCCTCCTCTCCCCCAGCACCACAACACTGCCAAAACCCAGACCACAAACAGGAGGTTTCTTTATCATCATTAACAAAGCCCAGAATCCAAATTTGCTGTTTTGACTGGGAGACAGATGACTCCAGCTCTGCCAACACCCAAGGTGCTCCCAATGCCAAAACTCACTTTGCTCACACATATGCTCCAATACTCCGAAACAGAAGCTCTGAAACTCCTTTCTTTGTCCTTTCAGTGCTTCTATTCCTCCTTTTTGTGCTTCCCATGTAAGTTCCTGCCTTTTCTTTCTTCTTCCTTTGACTGCCCTTTCAATGCTCACACATTTTAAGGCCTTTGCACCTTTCTGTACAGCACATTTTGTTCTGTTTTTTCCTATCCTTTGCAAATCATATCCAGCAACTTGTGTTTGATGGTGTCACACAAGGTATCCAGTCTCCATCTGAACACATCACAATTCATTACAGTGGTTAATCACAGATTAAAAAAAAATTGTCTTTAATGTCTAATTTAAAATTGTCTGTCTCCAGCTTGTAGCTATTGGATCTGATTTTTCTCATCTCTTCTTGATTAAAAAGCTGGATATGCTTTCCCCATGAAAATACTTGTCCCTGTAATCAAGTCCCCTCTCAATCCTCTTTTTGATGAGCTAAGCAGATTGAGCTCTAAATCTCTTCACTGCAGGGAATTTCCTCCACTCTTCAAATCAATATTGTGGTTATTTCCTTGACTCTCCAGGTTTGTAAACCCTTTCTTTCAGCTGTTGACACCACAACTGACCCTGGCTTTCCAGCACTCTCATGGATTCAGATAAAATCCCTGTGTGAAAGGATCCTACTTGTCCTTCAGACTGTTGGGCTGCCCCTGGATCCCTGCAGTGCCCAAGGCCAGGTTGGACAGGGCTTGGAGCAGCCTGGGACAGTGGGAGGTGTCTCTGCCGTGGCAGAGGTGGCACTGGTGGGAGTTTAAGGTCCCTTCCAACCCAAAATGTTCCATAATTCTATGAAACAAGATTGCTGCCAGCTCCACACACTGTTTTTGTTGGGATTGTTTGGTTTCAACTGAGGTTTCACAGCATACCACATCTAAAACCAGGAAACCCTGACACAAACCTCAGTTATCCTCATTTATCAAACCTGTAACTCCTCCCTTTCCAGAGAGGCCTAAATTATCTATTCTTTAGCTCTATTTTAATTCAGTCCTCTGTCAACTTTTCCATTATTTTTCTGGGATTGGTGCCAAGGTCTCCAGACAATCATCTCTGACCTCTTCTGCTTTCCCCCTTTACACACGGGCTTCTCCTGTTTTCCTGCAGAAGATACACAGAATAATGGAGCCAAAACCACTTTGCCATCCTTGTATGACCCAGCCTTTCCCAAAGACCATAACCAAGACTTTTCCCAACAGATATTGACAGTTTGCCTCTCCCTCCCACACCACTCCTGCCCATCCATCCCAGTTTAGCTGTCACACAGGCACAGAGATGCCAAAGCCATGGGCTGAGAAAACCACACATCAAAAGCCACCACCAGAGCCTGCTCAGGAAAACTCTTTCAGAAGCTTCAGTGCTCTTCTTCAGCAAAAATCTCTAAATTTTATAAAATTTTGTAAAATTTTATTTTTAGGAGAATTCAGCTTTGACCCATCTATGTATTTAATCAGAAACTGGAGTGAGAGGACAAGGAGTAATGGGTTCAAACTGAAAAGGGGGGAGATTTAGGTGAGATTATCAGGAAGAAATTGTTCCCTGTGAGGGTGAGAAGCCCTGGCACATGGTGCCCAGAGAAGCTGTGGCTTTCCCATCCCTGGAAATGTCCAAGGTCAGGTTGGACTGGGCTTGGCTGCAGCAAGATGATCTTGAAGGTGCCTTCCACCCCAAACCCCTTTGGAATTCTGTATGACATCAACTCAGTGAGAAATTTGTTTCCCAGGAATTCCCTCCTCCCACGGCATCCCTCGGAGCCCCTGCTCCAGGAGCACATTTAGCATCAGAGATTGATTGAACTTGCAAGTGGCAGCCCCACGCTGGGTGATCCTAAGTGGGCTGGACAGGCTCTCCTCTCCAAGGTGTGCTGCAAACCGCCGGATTAGCGGCTCAGGCAGCGCCCGCAATCTCGCCTGTCTTACATCATTTACCTGGGCTGAAATTACAGTTCAATTACTGGAGTAATATCTCATTCAGGCAGAACAAAGAAAGGGAAAATATGCAAATGAGTGAATTTAAATTCACTTAATTTAAAGGCCTAAAATTTTTAAGGGCACATTCGCTCTCCGGGGACATTTGGGTTCAGGGATTATAAAATACATAAAGCTATAAATGGTTAAATGGATTGTCATTGCCTGGGCATCCAAACTTTGCATACATTATTCTTTTCAGTGAGTGCTTTATGTAATTAGCAGGGAAAATACACAACATTCCTGACTATATCCTAACCAGGGATAAAAAATTTGGTCTAACCACCCATTTCAGGGAGCTTTGTGCACAGAGAAGCTCAGCATACATTTTGGAGGATCACAGTGGAATAGGTTTGTAGGGAGAATACTGCTTATCTGCTGAATGCAAAGATTACTCCAATTTATTTTTTTTTTTTTGGTGGTACAGATGATATGATTGTGAATAACCCTCCAGGTTTGCTGCCTGTTGTGGTTTTCATGGTTGTTTTTTCTTTAATGAACACTGAGGCATAATTTAATGCACCAAAGATGAAATTTTCCTCTTGCTATGCAGCTGGAATTCTGTGTGGTTTCACTGCACAGGGATGTCTGACAGGGGGAATGGCTGACAGGGAAAATGTGCTGCTCTGGCAGGATAATGAGGTACAATGCTCCAAAAGGCAGCATCCTGCTCATGGGGAAGGAAATGGGAGAAATTTCCTTTTCTTTAGGTGCTGCATCACCAAATAACTATTACAAAAAAGATAGGGACTATTTACAAGGGCGTGTAGTGACAGAACAGGGGGGAATGGATTCAAACTGAAACAGCAGGTCTGGATGGGATATTGGGAAGGAATTCCTCCCTGTGAGGGTGGGCAGGCCCTGGCACAGGGTGCCCAGGGCAGCTGGGGCTGCCCCTGGATCCCTGGCAGTGCCCAAGGCCAGGCTGGACAGGGCTTGGAGCAGCCTGGGACAGTGGGAGGGGTCTCTGCCATGGCAGGGGGAGGGTTGAGATGAGCTTTAATGTCCCTTGCACCCCAAGCCACTCTGTCCCTCTGTGATTACTTTCTGGTGCCACCACACTGGCTGCACTTCACCTTTAGCAAAGCTTTGCTCTGTAATACACCTCAAACAGCTCCATTTTCAGCAATTCCCTGGGATATAATGCAAAGCTGGGAAGGCGAGCCTCTCCCAGCAGGTAGGCACTGTCTGGACAGGAATCAGCCAAAAATCAGGGTGAGCAGAACCCTGAGCTGAGCACTGTGCACACACAGCAGGGAGGCTGCAATTCCACAGGCTCAGCAGAGATCAGAAAAATCCCAGATTTAGGTGGAAGCCTAAGTCCAGCCTCACGCAGGCAATAACAGAAAGGTGCATTTGTCATGCAGGTGGTAAACCCTGAGCAATTACTGTGGATTTCAGTGCTAACCCTGTCAGTGTAATGGAGCAGGTATGGCTTAGCTCTGTACAGCTGGGACAGCCCTTTAATCACTGTTCCTCCTCACCCCACACACCGCAGTTGTCATCTGTGTGGCTCAGAAAACAGGAATATTCAGTGATCTTTGCTAGGTATTTGTTCCCAGTCAAAACACAAGACACTTGAGAGGAGGCAGAGTCACAGATCTCCCAACTCTCCTGCCTGCAGACCCCAAGTGGATGGTGGATTCTCCAAAATCCCAGATGGATCAAGTCAGGGTAACTCAATCACCCTCAGCTGAACCAGCCTCATTTGTATCAGTCAAGGACCTGAGCCATTACGCCTCCTCCTCAAACTGGTTAGGCTGCAAATTAGATTTTCATCACTCCTGGGACAAAAAGCTGACTCTGCTGAGGTCACTGGGAGTTTGAGCATCCATTTCAGTGGTGCCATGACTTCACCAGTGGTTTGCCTGGGCAATATCCAGCCTGGGAGTCACCATGGATTATCCTACAAATATATTCACTAAAATCTGCCACTGGAACTGGCAGATAGCAGTAGTTCAGTTCTGTGCCATTTTCTTTTGCCCAGATGCAACAAAAGGAATATTTGTCTCAGAGGAATGGGGATGGTAATGACCAATATTACTGCAGTTTTGACCAATGCCTTGGCAGAACTCAAATCAAGTACTGAATACAGTTTATTCCTGTAAAATTGAGTAATAATAAAAAAAAAAAATCAGACAGGACTTCCTCTGACTTACAACAGAAATCCTCCAAAATCTATCCTCTCAATGAAGTTTTACTGGAACAAAGTCATTGGTGGAGTGATATGAAAGAATAACCTGTGAAAAATAAAACACTGGGCCCTTATTCAGTAAAGCACTTGAGCAATAAACCAAATTTTAGGTAATAACTTCACTGAATTCAGCAAACAGATTGTGGTTTGAAGTATTTTGCTTACAAAGAAGTAAAATCAACAAAATTAGACAACCGTGGATGCAAGTGGACATACAGACCTGGAACAACCAACACAAACTGCCCGAGAGGGGAGGATTTTAGCAATGGACAGACAGACCTACAAGATCAACCTTGGGACAAACATGTGGCTGCTTCCAAACCTACCGACAATCTGTTCTTATTAACCACTCTCTGACTTCAGTAAACTGCAAAAATAATGGTGCATTCTGTAAAAATGCATGTGTTTAAAAAAAAAAAGCCATTGAGTTAATCACTCTTTTAGCTGAAAGCATTGTTGGGGGGGGGGGTTTCGAACAGAAAAAAATTCTGCCCCCCAATAATAATTTTCCTTTCCCTATCAGCAGAGCAATCTTGCATCAGGACTGATTTTATTTGAAGCACTGGGGGGGCACGCTGGCACCAGGCATTTTTTTTACTGAGACATTGTTCCAGGTTTCCATCGGGTTTAATGCTGGAGCAGCACGTGACAGGACAGAGCGCTGCATTTTTCAAATATCCTTTAAAGCTGTGGGAAGACTCTCCTTAAAGGCAGCCCTCTCTTCTTTCAAGTGCCATACAAGCACAGCAGGCAGCATTCAAAGCCACCTCTTCTGTGTCAGCCAGCAGGGAAGGCTGACAGGGAATTGCTTGTGTCACACTCCAAAAGTCACCAAAGCAGACACACTGAAAGGTGGATGGGCCCAATTCTGCCTTTTTGTTTTGCTTTGTTTTCCTCCTCCTCTCAGTAGATTTCTGCCTTTCCCATTCATTCCAGCCAGGATGGTGTTCTGAATAGGGACTTAAACCTTGCAGAGTCATCCCGTGGGCCTCCCAAAAAACGGAGAAGCTTGAAATGAGATTTCTGAAAGTATTAAAATCATCTAGCTAAGCTGTACTGGGGGGTCAGAGGGCTTTGGCTCACTGCAATGTTTAGAGTTCTTTGGGGCTGCAGCCTCGTGCTCTCACTGCTTGGCTTGTTTGTAGCTACACTTTGTATTCTCCAGGAGGGCACAGAGACTCCCCAGCCATCAGAGCCCCTTCACGTGGGTTCATCCCACCTTTAAAGCCCTCTCAGAAGCAGAAATGAACAGCCCAGGTGCTGCCTTTGATGCTCTCAGGAGGAGGAAGAGGAGGAGGCAGCAAATGCAGCAGCAGCATCACCAGGCAGGGAGAGTGACACAGGGCCAGGCTGGGGACCAAGAGCCCACCCAGAGCAATGCAAAGGCCCCTTGGTGCTGCACTGAGGAGAAATATCATGGCAGGTGTCACCTTTCCACAGCTCCCTGGCTGCAGACACGGGCAGGATTCAGCAGGGACACTGGCAGCTCTGGTTTTGGCACAGGGACAGTCTGGGCTGTCTGAGGTCACCTGTCTGGAGCTCGGCTGGGGCTCTCTCAGCCAGACTGGGAACCAGCTGGTGAAAATCTCCTCAAAAGCTGCTCTCTCACAGAAACAGCCCTGCTCAGGCTCCACCACTGGCTCAGGCCAGCATCCAGACATCTCAATTCTGCCGTGCCACAGACCAGGAGCAAAGGTGGGGATGGATCCAAGCAGGCTCGTCCCCATCCTCCCTAAGCTCCTCTTCACCCTCCCTTAACCTGAATCGCATCCTCACCACACCTCTGATTTAACTCTGTCCTGTTGCAAGAGGGAAAATACAAACAAATGGAGAAAACCTCCTGAAGTTGGTCTTTTTCTTCATAAATGGAGAAAAGAGAGGACTAGCAAGGGTCAAAGGAAAATGGAAAGAGAAGCTCTAATGAAGAAAGCAACATAATTTTGTCCTTCTTTCATGGAAGAGTATCTGCACTTGGAAATCACACTGAAAACCACAAGCTAGTTAAGCTGTAATGATAAACACTGCTTTTAAAGATAAACTGTTCTTCATCTGCATTTTTTTTTGATCTTCACACATCCAGGTGCAATGAAGGAAGAAGGAAACATCTGCTAGGGAGTGCTGAAACCCCAGCAAATAACATCAGCACAGCCATCACTCACTGTGTGCTTCATGCAGGGTGCCTGGACACGCTGGGAGGAGAAACCTGAGGCACCAAATATCACCAAGCACCTTCATCTGTTTGTTGTGCAGAGGCAATCACTAATCAGCATCTGGGAATGCAAATGCACTTACAGAAGTCAATGAATAAAACAGAAGAGAGTAGCTAGGGAGAAAAAGAAGCTAAATACAACAACCTTGAGTTCTGGGCGCTGACTTTGTTACACAGGGGAAAAAACAACCCACAACAAAGTCAGCCTAGCTCACAGGTCTTCACCTAAGCTCTTCACCTGAGTCTGTCTGAGCCTAGAAGGGCAATTAATTACAAGTACACAGATTATGAACTACAGTAATCTTAGCCTAGGAATAGTGACAACGAGCTGGGATTTGGTTCAGTGTGGTCTTAGTTTCTGTGGGCACTGCCACAACACCCCCCTCGAGTCCCACACACAGTCAATTATTCAATACCCAAGTTCTACAAAGAGAAGTACCTGGATTCCTGTTTCTCATCCAGAGGGATGAAATCTTCACTGCTATTTAAGCAGAATGAGTGCCATGACACCCCGCAGTTCTCCCAGCCCTAGCAGACTTTTCCTAGGTGCACTTTGAGCAGGATGAGGATTTGTCTATATGAACAAGGAACAGAGCTCAGAAGGGTGGAGATAAGCAGAGCAAAAGGGTGCTGGGAGCTCCAGGTCCACCCACACACACTGCAAAGCTTTGCTCCAGCTCAGGAGGCCACGGATGAAAAGCCCATTAGCAGCTGAAGTGCTCCTGAAGCATCCTGGCTCAAACTCACCCTGGGGGTTTCCTGTCCCTGTAACCCCAACAAAAGCACAGAGAGTGGGGATGATGCAGGATTCCCTCCCAAGGTGCAGCACACGTGGAGCCAGGGGGAACAAAAAAGAGTCCACTGGCCAAAATATAAATAATTGAAGATTGAAGCTCATGTTGGTACTTCAGGTAGGTAATCCTTCTGCTCTTTGAGTTATTCCCTTACCGAAAAAGATCTGCTAAGGACCAGGGTCTGCTGTGAGGAGAAGCCAGCAGAGCTCCCCAGCCCTGTGGGCCATGGGATAATTCAGACCACAATCAGACCACACGTTCCAGGTTTTATTTCAAAGTGGAGCACAGGAGAACCCCACAGACTTGCGGGATCTCTCAGCTCATGACAGCACATTCAAACAGCACCTGGTGGATGAATTTCTTTGATAGAACTCGTCCCACTAATGATTTGGGGTTTATAACAATTGAAACTCGTTATAAAACACTGAGCACATCACCACCAGAATATGGTTACAAGATTCCTGCTTTGTTATCATTCCCATGCTGCTCCCACAGTCTGTGCTGGGACATCAATTTTCATTCTCCATGATTTAGGGTCGTTATAGGGTGGGCTTTGTGCTAGCAAAGAACCCATGATCTGTAACAAAACTGAATTTCTACTTTACTGGACAAATATATCAAAAGAAATTGTGGCATCTTGGTGGGTTGCTAAGCAACCAAGAGCTCCAGTGTCACTTGTTTGTGATCAATTCAAGTCATTCATAGGGCTCCGAAGCAGCAGCTCAGGAATTCCAACAAAATCTGTGCCTTGGGAAAGCCAGGGGGACTTCCTGACACACAATAACACTTTCTTTCCTCTAAGATAAACTTTGTAGATGTTCTTTTGATCTGTGTGATATGTTAATCCATTATTCTTAACATACTGCTAATGGGAAAAGCTATAATTAACTAACTACAGCATTGTAATGCATGCAAGATAAACTGATCTAATTAGTAGTGTTTAAAGTAGTCCCTGTCCTCTCCCACTGCGGAAAGGAGCAGATCCTTTCTGATCACAGGAGCAACTGTCCCCAACATCGTTTTATGTAAAGAATAAATTCCTTTTTGTTCCATTTTTTTTCTCCCAAAGAGAAGTGATAAAGTAAATTTTTACTGGCAAACAAGGTGGCCCCAGTCCAAGCCACTCGAGGTACACATCCAAGCTGTGAATAATGCAATCTTTCATTTAAATGAAGGCTTATCTGTTGGCTTTCTTGGGGTAAAGAAGTGGACTGTTATATTTTCACTCATGAAGTTTAATTACTGAAGTAACTCATACTGAATGCCCACAATAACTGCACTCACTGAGTTAAATGTATATTGCTGAAGTACAGTCTTTATTTCAGCCTCATATTCAAGATTCACCCCATCCTTATTTTGATAAAAATCAATAATGAACAGGAAGAGTTTAGAAACAAATTAGTTTCCAAGCTGTGTGCTGCATATGGCAAAATTTCAACTTCTTGATTGCTGGCAGGTGTGTTTTTACTAAAGATATTTAATGATAATTTCATATACACTGGGCAATATTTCTAAAGAAATTACCTTCTGCAAATCTCGGTGTCCTATCCTGTGCATCTCATTTTAAAGTCACATGATCTGGACTTGTAGTTCCTCTGCAAGCCAGACTCCACCGACAGCAGATGCTCAGCCTAAATGAGCACCAGAAACTGGTGAACCAGAATTTCCTAATTGTTAATGACCCATTGAGAGAGGCGCTTATTTGGTTTGGGGTGGGTTTTTTAAAACATAAAGAAAATTTACTACTTTTAAGGAAGAGAGAAGCGTTACCACAGCAGGAGTTGTGCACTCTGGTATTTCATATCAGAAGATAAGCAGAGGCACGTGGGAAGCAATGGCCACAGGATGGCAAGCACAGCTCCAACAAGGTAATATTTCACGTTCATAAACGGCAAAAAAAATGCATATTAATTTAAAGTACAGCTTTTCACCTCCTCTCCTCTCTTCGGACTGGTATCTGAAGTCATAACATTTATTATTTATTGCTTGTGGAATGGGGTTCGGGGGAGCTACACAGCACACATCAACTCGGTCACACCAAACAAACCCTTGGCAACGACACAGAAATGCCACCTGTCACCGCTCTGGTGAAATTTTCCAAAACCGCATTTCAAGCAAAAATATTCCCAGGTAGTGCTGAACACTTGTACATAATCCAACAAAACACAGCTTAGTTCCTTTCTACACCAAAAGAAGCCAAGTATCCCTAAGGATGGAAGAGACAGAGGCAAAGCCCACGTACATTTGCCGTGTCTGACTACTGGAAAACAGAATCTCCTCGGTCTGCGTTGCCAAGCTCCCCGATGCTCTCTGATCATGCAACGCAAATCGATAACACACAGCCCAGACACCGAGCCTCCGCGGTTCCAGCAGCTCTCCTGCCGTGCAACACGAGCGAAAGAAACCAACCTGGGGACTTCGCTAATTATTTAGGAACTGCAGCAAAACCCCCCCAAATCCTCTCCAAAATCATTTGGAAAAGCACTAACAAGTGTTCGCCAAGATGCAGGACACCCGGGCTCGCAAACTTGAGGCCACCTAAAGCAACACGGGACTGACCTGCCAACCCCCAGCCGAGCCCCTGGCCCGTGGCTCTGTCCCCCGGTCCATAGCTCTGTCCCCCGGCCCGTGGCTCTGTCCCCTGGCCCGTGGCTCTGTCCCCCGGTCCATGGCTCTGTCCCCCGGCCCGTGGCTCTGTCCCCTGGCCCGTGGCTCTGTCCCCCGGTCCATGGCTCTGTCCCCTGGCCCGTGGCTCTGTCCCCCGGTCCGTGGCTCTGTCCCCCGGCCCGTGGCTCTGTCCCCTGGCCCGTGGCTCTGTCCCCCGGTCCATGGCTCTGTCCCCCGGTCCATGGCTCTGTCCCCTGGCCCGTGGCTCTGTCCCCCGGTCCGTGGCTCTGTCCCCCGGCCCATGGCTCTGTCCCCTGGCCCGTGGCTCTGTCCCCCGGCCCATGGCTCTGTCCCCCGGTCCATGGCTCCGTCCCCCGGTCCGTGGCTCTGTCCCCCGGCCCCTCCGCGCTGTCCCCCGGCTCCGCAGGGCTCCGCACCCCCGAAACTTCCCGCGGGCAGCGGCTCCTCCGCCCGGAGACCCGAGTGCGGGGAGAAGGGGCCGGACCGGCTCCCCGGGAACCCCCGGGACCCCCGCTCGCCCCCGGTCCGGGCTGAGCCCGGCTCCGCTTCCTCATCGCTCCGCAAGGCGCCAGGTGCGGTGCCGGGAGCAGGAAAACCAGTTTTCAAATCAGAGCGATAATAATTAAAGAGCGCTTTGGGAGCCAGGCAGGGCGAGCCGGGGCGGCGGCAGGACAGCCCCGCGGGCGGACACCCCCGGACCCCTCCCCGGTCCCCCCGGCCGTACCTTGAGCCCGGGCGGGCGGAGGGGTCCCGGTGGCGGCGGCGGCTCCGCAGCCCCGTCCCGGCGCTCCGAATTAATCGCTCCACCCCGAAAAAAAAAAGGGGGAGGGAAGGAGGGGGAGCGGAAAAACCCAACGCAACCACCCCAAAGCCAGCCCCGCTCCACACCCACGAGGAGGGAGAGGGTCCCTCCGTGACTGGCATCGCTATCTCCTCCGGCGGAGCTTGCAGGGAGCCATGGCAACGAGCCCCCGCGCTGCCCACAGCCTCCCCCGGGCACAGCCACCCCCGCCCCGGCCCTGGCCCCGCTCCGGGTCCCACCTGCCCGATCCGAACCCCCCCGGCCGGAGCCGGCTGCCAGCGGCACCTCCGCCCCCGCTGCTCGGGCGGCACCTGGGGATGCAGGGAGCGAGGGGAGCGAGGGGAGCCCCTGCCCGCCCGCAGCCCGGGGAGGTCGTCCCGCAGCCGGGCAGGTGCCGGGGAGGGGCCCCCAGGGCCGGCCAGCCCAGAAGCGGGGCGGGAGGGGGAGAACGGGATGGCCGAACCGAGGGCGCTGCCCCGGCAGGAGCCGGGATGCTCTCGCTCCGGCGGGCAGCGGCTCCGCCAAAATCCAGGCAAGGAGGAGCGAGGCGCTGCCAGGGAGGGCACGGTCCCCGCCTGGTCTCACCCCTCTCTCGGATGGAGAATTGTTGCTGCATTTCCGAGGAAAGGATGAAGATTAAGAAAAACGCAACTGGGTTTAGCCCTTCCCCCCTCTCCCCTACTAAACCCTCACGTACCCAATCATCCCAACACCAAACCTCGGAAAACCCTCTTTTCCTCGGTTTTTTATGGTCGTTGTTTTTCGTTTGCTTGTTTTTGTTGCTGGGTTGTTTGTTTGTTTGTTTGTTTTTGGAAATGCCGCCCTGTGTGCTGTACATGACCACAGAACCAGCTCAGGTTCACGCGTGCGCTTGAGCGCCCGGACTCTGCCTGGGTGCTTCATGCTCCGAGCCCTGCGCGGAATTGGCTAAATATTTAAGTGATTGGTAAAGACAGTCGTCACAAATCTGTCACTCATTGTCTTAAGCCCTCCATTCCGAGAGGTGGGGAAGGTCAGACACAATCATTTTCATGAGGGCTCGGACTCCTCAGACATTTCTGTCTCGCTGCTGACCTTTGGGTGCTTTTCTTTTCCCTGAGCCTTGCCTAATGCAGTGAACAATAATCATAAAGTAACATTCACGGACATTAAACCATAAACCCACCCTACCGAATCACAGTGGCACTCCCGGGGATTATTAGCATTTGAGTTAAAGATTTTTGGGACAGTGGCAATTGGAATTCGTGGATGCACTGGCCAACTGGTGTCGTTTATCTCCTGCAGATTTCAGTAGGTGAGCTTGCCTTTTGGATGAGATGTAAATAATTAAAGATGGCAGTAGAAGAAAAAATATCTGAAAAGTAGAAGGGAAAAGGGCAGAATAGTTTAATATATTTGTTAAGTAAGTGCAAAACAGTTCAAACAATGGCAAGTTTGCAGTCATGCAAAGTCAGGCAATTAATAAATAGCATTTTTACATTCAGCTATGCATGAGTGAACCAGCACCAATACAAATGCACGGAGTAGAGCATGGAAAGCTGCTGAGGAAGCTCTGAAGTTGGGCAGATTTCTGTGTGGCAAACACCCAGTCCAGAGCACACCAGAGGACTGGGAATCCTCCCTTTGGATCCTGCCCTCCACGCCAGATCCTGAATTGAGTCACTGTTCCATCCAAAGACAGTAAAATGTTATATTTACAGCACATTGCTTTCCAGAGCAATCAACAGCTAAGCAACAGACCTGTGCCCTGTGAGCGGAAACTCGGGAAATAAATGGACAAGGAGGCAGCTCCAGGGGAATGTCTGAGCACTGCCTGTGGATTGAAAAGCCATTTGACCCAGTACCTACGAGCCAGCAGAGACCCACTCCAATCCAGAGGTTTGGAGATTCGCTGGAGCCTTGGCAATAACTGGAAATGCCAAGGGTGGGAAGCTGCTTGTCTTGGGAGCAGAGATAAGAGAGCTGGGAGAGCCAGGGAGAGCTGACATTGCCTCTCCTGCCATTGCCAGGAGGATGAAAAGTGGAGCCAGTGACTCTCACCCTGTTGGAACCTTGGCTGCTGAGAATTTTAGACTTTCTGTGTTGAAAGGCAAAGAGACCCTCAAGAGAACACTGCATTTGACCTGAGGCTGTGGAGAAAGCTTCCAAAATTGATTGATAGGACTGGAATTGCGGGTGCGTAGCTCGAATAGAAGTCTGTAATATCACATGGTGGAAAACTTAGAGTTTAAGGTTTTAAAATATAGCAATATATATGGAGCTAAGATGGAGGTTTTAGGGCAGTGGCTGGTCCTTTTTCTTCATGGGTTTGGGTGGTATTTTGCAATTTGTTAGAAATTCTGCATTGTGGGACATAAGTGATTAGTTATTGAGTTAAAAGTAAAAATAATTTGGGTGTCATTTCTTAATTTGATGGTTTTTCCTTAGAAGACCTTGTAGAGATACGGGGCCATTTTGTAGCTTGTGAGTGAAGTGCTGCAAAACTCACAGCTTGTAAGATTGTAATATGGATAAGAAATAACAAACACCTGAGTGTTTGTTGCACCACGCTCTACTCCGTGCATCATGCTGTACTCCGTGCATTTGTATTGGTGCTGGTTCACTCATGCATAGCTGAATGTAAAAATGCTATTTATTAATTGCCTGACTTTGCATGACTGCAAACTTGCCATTGTTTGAACTGTTTTGCACTTACTTAACAAATATATTAAACTATTCTGCCCTTTTCCCTTCTACTTTTCAGATATTTTTTTCTTCTACTGCCACCTTTAATTATTTACTTCTCATCAATGCCAATTCTCGCCAATGCTGAGCTGCACCCAGGATACCTCAGCAGCACCAGGAGTCTCCAGGTTGATTTTTGCAGGGCTCTGGCAGAAAGAAGAGAGGCACCAATTTAATGACCTGCAAACACTGCTTGAGGCAGGGCTGCTGCCAAAGCCAGCTTCCCAGCTGCCCATCCCTACATCCCCCGTGCCACAGAGGGAGGGAAGCTGGGCTTGCAAAATGCAGCCACCCCTTAGACCTTCATCTCCCTGCTAAGCTGGCCCAGCTCTTAGATCCTCCCTGTCAATGGGATTTTCCCAAGGTCTTCTCCCATGTTCAGGTTTGAGGCCATAAATTGGAAAGCATTAAATGGTTTTAATTTTTCGCACAGAATCGTGCACAAAGTTTTTCTTCTGCTTGGAAGCCAGCTGATGGCAAAGCCCAAGTACAACACCTTCCCCAGGGCTGCTCCACAGTTGCAAAAGAAAATAAAATGTGTTCCTGTTAATAATGATAATAACATGGCACTAGCTAAATCTATTTGAGAAGAGGGTTTGCCTTTAGTAAAGTGTAAACAGACATAATCAATCGTGCCTCACATTTCACTGGGCTATGAAATGGGGCAAATGTCGTGGCACTTAAGTCTGCACCAAACAAAAATAAAGACAGAGAAGCTCAGTGTGGTCCTCTCTGCATCTCACAAAAATGTTCTTTATTTTGGGATTTCCTGCTGAAAATCAAGGGGCCTTTTCATCAGACCCTCTGCTTGATGTGAGAATGAGAGAGCAACACTGCTGGAAACACTGGAAAAAATTAATTCTCTCTAGGCTGGTACTGATCACAAATTTAAAATACACATTAAATGCATAATATTGTCTGAAATCAAGTGTGAGAGAACCCCCTCAGAATATTTACCTCAGGCATTGTCTGAAGGAGTCAGAAGAAACAGCAGGTGTGTTTTGCCAATCCCAGCTCTAACTTGTTACCTGATTCCCTGGACGTTCTCCCTCGAGACCATCTTAAACCCAGTTCCAGAGTCTGGTGGCAGGCTCAGAAGATTCCCAATCCTACTCTAAATGCCGTTTAAGACACATGAAATACTCAGGACAAAAGAACAGATTGGCCAGATTTTTTGTGGAGGAAATTAAATTGCTTGTAATTGCCAGCACATATCCCATCAGCAGAGCTCATCAATAAAGATGTTGTAATTTTCTGAATAGGTAGATATGCAAAAAGGGGAATGTATTTGAATGTCAAGAACCACAATTTGATATGGAATAAAAAAAAAAAAATATATAAGCTTCTGGGAATCTGGTTTGGTCCTGGACAAATTAGGTGGCTAAAATAATTGACATGATGCCATCTAAATTTTGAAAGGATGCCCTGTAGCAACATTTTGCAGTATTTTCCTTAACTTTTGAATTTTTAGAGTGTTTAAGTTATACCAGCTGAGATGCAGCTTGAGAAGCACTGAGCTGCTTTGGGAGCTTGGAGTTCACAGGAGAAGATTTGGACCATTAAGGGAAAAACACAGAGAGAAGGTGATGCACATCCTGCTAATGGTTTATTAAACACAGATCTGAGTGATCTGATTGAAAACACACCTCATCAACACTTAGCTTTGAAATGCTGAAAGTTGGATGGGTCCTGACCAGAGAGAAACTCCAGACATACCAGAAAATTCTCATCTATCCCTTCCTAATGAGAGTCCAGGAGAAATCCACGTGATCAAAGGGCAGCAAATTTAAAGAGAATTAAAGGAACTACCACTTTTCACAGCTCAAAGCAGTCCCAGGAATTCAGGCTTTGAAGAACCTGGAGTGAAATGTTAGGACTTTTTTTTTTTTTTTTCTAATCTGATTTTTTTAAGGCTGGATAATTTTATGACTGCTAATAACATTTGTAACTATGCAAGCTAAGATAATAACAATGGTAATCAAATCTCATGCTTCAGGGCATAAATTGATTGCTTGGAGGGGTTATGGAGAATTTTCTGGTTTTCCCACCACTGAGTCCATGATTTCACAATTGACTAAGTGCATTACAAGGGCGGGGGGATTTGCTGCTGCAGCCAGACAATTGATCTAATCTGTAATAACAAATCTGACACCAAAATACAGTGAGCTGCCTGTCTGCTGTGCAAACACGAAGAGATTTAGGCTCAAATTCAGGGAAATATTTGGTTCTTATTTTCCAGTTGGTTTCCTACAGTCCCTCTGAAAGAAAGCAGCAAGATCTAGGTTGAAAACAAACAAATCCAAAAAAACAAAACTTCACAACATTTAAGAGCAGGAATGTAGCAGTGCATCTGAAAGATCATTTAGGCATGGAGGCTCATCCACAGGTTCAGGCCCAAAGATCAGGATGGAAAACAATTCACAGAGTGGGCTGACTCGTGTATCCTATGGCCAACCACATATTTCCATATGTTGCCATCAAAAAAGGAGGTCGTGGTCTCTTTTCCTTGAAAAACAGGCACAGCAGGAGATGAGAGAGCTCAGCCTGGAGATGGGGATTTAGGTTTAATTCCCAGCTGGACCAGCAAGCTCCACACAAGTTTGTACTCTGCTTCAGGACAGACAGACTGAGCTCTGGAGAACATTTCATCCAGCAGAAAAGAACTGAAGATTCCCTTGAGCCAAGCTGGGTCAAAACTGGGCCTCACTTTTGTTACAGAATTTATGGAAGGACGGTTTGAGCTCCAGTGATGCCACAACAGAGTATTCCTGGTTTTCCATAGAATCCCAGAACGGTTTGGGTTGGAAGGGACTTAGAGCTCATCCACTCCCTGGGCAGGGACATTTTCACTACCCCAAGGTGCTCCAAGGCCTGTCCAAGCAGGCCTTAGACATTTCCAGGGATCCAGGGGCAGCCACAGCTTCTCTGTACCTCACAGGGCAGGACAGGAGAGCAGCCCCTGTCCAGGGCTCTGCCATGCAGAGGAACGAGGACATTTATTAGGAAAAGTGAGCGCACCTCACAAAAACAGCTGTGTGAAAACACATCTTTGGTCTCTGCAAGAACTGGCACAAAGCCCAGGCGCAGGAAGCTGCAATATTTAGAGAAATGGAAGTGTGACTCACGTCAGGACAACGACATCGATCTCATTCGTTTGTGGAAGAGATTAAAGGGGCCCAGGAATAAAGATTTCCTATTCCTGAACAAAAGCTACTACTCACTGGACAAAACCTCAGCAGCGAGGTCCTGCAGTTGTTCTGACCCCTGCCCAGTGTGGAGGTGGGATTTGGAGAGTGGAGCCTTTGCCTGGGTAATCCATGAGCACAGTGGTGTTTTTGCAGTGATGTGCATGAGACCTATCGCTCACCAACTGCTGAATAAAATGCTTTGTGGCAATTTTTCCTTTTTTTTTTTTTTTTTTTTTTTTTTTTTCTTTCTTCCTGTCAAGGTCAACTGACATAAATTTCTACTGCAAAACCCTATGCTGATATAACACAAAAAAATAAAGGCAAGGATTGTAAAGAAATGGTTTGTGCACATTTTTAGCTGAGAATCAAACCCATTTGGATTGCAGTAACAACAGACAGTATCCCAATTGACAGAATTACTGTAGCTACCTTTGAAACTGAGCAGTCACATCTCTGAACATAAACAGCTAAACCAGAATTACCAGGCACCCCCTCCCAAATTGTGCAGACACGTGGACAGGATGATTGCCTTGGGCTTCATTTGGTTTTCATGAGAGAAGAGGAAATGGCCCCGATCTCCTAAGACAGGGACTGACAGTGGGCTTGGCTAATGCTGTCATTTGTATTCTCCCATTTTTTATGTCCATGGAGCTGATTTTATTACAATGACCTGCATTAAGATCCACATAAAAGCCCCCAAAACAATAGATGGGTGTTTGCTGAACCAGTTGATGCTGCCTGTGTTCCTTTACCAGTTTAATGTGACTGGTGGCTTGCAGCATGTTCAATAGGTCACCTGCATCAGCAATTTCAGCCCAGACAATTTGCCTCTAAATACTACAAGCTCTGATACACATTTTCCAATTACAACTCAGACTGCTTTAAAATTCCACCAAAGTTATAGAAGTCTAGAGGTCTGAGGAAACGACAGCATACAAATAATTCAGTATTAAAGCAATTGTTTTTTTGCACAGTCAGGCTACGAGCAGTTTTACAAAATTATTATGCAAGCAGGGAAGTGATAGCTTGACCAACAACGTGAGGCTTCTCTAAAAATATTGGCAATTCTCATATAACAGAGCACATAAACAATTTATCCCTCTTCAGTGTCCTTCAGACAAGACATTCAATGAGAAAAAAAAAAAAAAAAACTAGTAATGGAAATATCAAATAGAATAATTGGGGAAACCCTGTTAAAAAAGCAAACCCTTCTACCTTATATGCATCTATATAATTCATGTTATGGGAAACCAAGAAATTTTATTAAAAATAAGAATCACCCAGTAAATACCAAAAATGTTGTCACTAAGGCAGGATGATGAGTGTGGGTCAAAATTATATCCTTGCAAGAATGAAAGTAAGGATTTAAAGTGCTGGGGATTACCCAAATATTCAGAATTGTATTTGTAATGAATGATAATATATAGTAATTATTTCAGTAGACTGTGCAGGCAGTCTAGCATTATTTTTTTCAGTATTTAAAGAAAAAAAGATAAATACTTCCAAAACTTTCAGATCAAACCTCAGAGTAAATGAGGTGGTGCAGGGTGACTTTAACCCCTTGGTCAGCTGGCTGCAAGCAAGCAGGAGATTTTTCCAGAGTATCCAGAAAATGCAATGGAATGGAGCAAGGACAAGGAATTCAAGTCATGGGATTGGGATCCCTACAGAGATCCTACACTCTGAGTGGGACATAAATCAGAGGGATTTAAAAGCCACAGGTTTCATCTTATCTCTTTGAGGGCTACAAAATCCAAAACTGAATGAGCAGAGAATATGAAATAGCTTTACAAAGTCTCTATTGTTTTTGTATTTTGTGACTTTTTTTTCAAAGCAGAGAGTTAAACTCTGTGCTTTGAAAACATTTGCTTTAGCAAAATTTTCTTACCTGTGGTAAATCATTTGTGATGGGCCATTATGACACCAAGACCAGATATATTTCTTTAAAACACTTTTTAGCTCGAGAAAAAAGATTGAATTGTGGATGTAGAACATGAGAAGTTCCTGTCAGTTGATCACAAAGGTTGATGCCCAGCAGTGGCAAGAGCCCAGCTCAGCACAAGATCCAGGCCAAGAGGAGCCTGGAATGAGCCAAGGATGCACAAAGGTGACCTCAAAAGAAACTCATTAATCCAAGTCCTGTCAGCAAAAGGAAACTGGTTTTGAGACTTTCCTAACTCTGAAGTGACTGCAGCTGTAGCAAACCCCACATCTTACTCCTGCTGCATAGTCCAGCTCTGGGCTGGAGCAGGAAAAACCTTGTTCCAACAGCCATGTCCTGCTTGAGGAACTCAAAAAGTTACTCAGGGAGGTAATTTGCTCCCTCAGAAATCCACAGCAAAAAGAGATGGATGTCCTCCTACAAATGCATCCTTGTTTGGGTAATTCCAGCAGGGAGGGGAGGCAAAACCAGGGAAAAAACCCCTGTCAAATCCAACCTCCAAATCTGTCAAATCCAGGAATCTCTGTGTTGAGTTTCCTGCTAAAGGACACACTTATTTAATGAATTAGAGTTTCCATGAAGTCCAAGCTGAGCTGACTTCCGGCTCCTTGAAGTTTATCTGGCTCTGACACTTCCCATCAACTGGAAGTTCATCCTGGATCCTTTTCTAAGTGTCTCTGTCATCCCTAACAGCTCCCAGATTTCAGCTTTGGCGAATCTGCTCTCTCAGTCCTTCTGCCACCTGCCTTTTCTTGCTGGGCTCACAGGAGTTTCTCTGGCAGTGGCTCTGTAGAACACACTAAAGCAGTGAAATGCACACCAGAAAGGACATTTTAAAAGTGTCCTGCCTCCTTTGGGAGCTAAATGCACGTGTAACACAAATGGGTAGCCATTGAAAAATGGCAGATCCAATAATCTACACTGAACTATAAATTTCTCTGCCTGCTGGCAGAACCAAGCCTTCCCAAGGTCCATGGCACAGCCCTGCAGATAATCCACATTGAGGAGTCACACACATCCCCTAGAGAAGCAGCAGAGAAAGAAATCCCCATGCCAACATCCAACCTCTGGGCAGGAATGCAAGCCAGGCATCACTTTCCCAGGATGACAGTAATCACCACTCTACCAAAGGAACTTCTGTAAAAGGAATTGTTTCCAGACAGAGATATTCAATCCTCTGTAAAGCTCTGAACACTCAAACTGTTGATGTTTCTCTTACCTTTGCTAAAATGAGTTTCCTTCCCTGTACCATCTAAAATACATTAAAAGCCTTACATGCTTCCTTGGTGGGGGGAGCAGGAAGGGTGAAGTTACCATTCTCTTTCAAATTATAAATAAAACAAAAAACTCTTTCAAATTTGACTTTTTCTGACTTTTCTGCCTGACTACATCTCATTCCAGTCCAAATAGTTGCAGCATTCACTTGTTAATTATCTCCTAATTTGTAAGTGACTACGGGACTGTATTTTCTCTTCTTGCAATAGTCAGTCATATAATTTTATACATTTCTTGAAAATCAATTTGTTCTCCACCCTTACTGCCAAGAAATTGAACTGACTGAAAATAAAGAGAAGGATGTTAAATAATGCAGTTGCAGCAAAAGCAAAGCCAAAAACCCCTGACACAAATCACCGAGAAAGGAAATCCTTGTAAGCTAACCTGTCTCTTCCAAAGCTGGAGTAATCTGGGATGAAAAGACAAAATAAGACCTCAAAATAAGCAGGTCCCTCTGATCAGAATTGTTTCAGTCATACAAGTTTTAATTCCACATGAAGATGCCTTTCTGCAGGCCCAGCAGTTGGAACACTACAGGGCCCTTAGGTGGAAAATTAGAATATAAAGGCAATTAACTGCCAATTAATCTTGTGAGGTCAATGGGAAACAGCCTGAATTGCTGTTTCCAGATGGGCAGAGGGACATGCTGGAATTTAATTTCTGCTGTCACCGCTGCTCCCTGGCACAGCTCCGAGCTCTCAAAACAAGGCTCTGGAACACCAATGAGTTGGCAAAATTTGGGGGTGTTTCAGCTTCTTCTGGGGCCAGACTGGAGATGTAAATCCACCCCAAATGGATTTGTTTTTTTTCCCCCACTGTGCCACCCTTAGGTGACACCTTAGTGTGGCCTGAAAAAGTGTCACCACATGCCCAAAGGTGACATGTGGATGGCACAAGAAATTCACCAGAGAATGATTTGCTGTTTAATGTTATTTAAATTTCAATGAAATATTAGCAGTGCTGGTTAAAAAACTCTAAGATTCAGAAATATACTCCAATTTCCAAGCAGGTAATGTGTTTAAAAAGAAGACAGTATTGATTTACCTGAAACACACTTTTAATGTTCCACATTGAAATGTAAAATGGGATAGGGAGTTGTGTATATCACAAGCAGCTGAGAGAGAATAAAATTTAAAAAAAAAATTAATGTCTTCAAATTAAAAAAAATCAAAAATCCCTGAAATATTCAAAGCAATGGCTGGAGGTGTGAATGCTTCCAGTGATTCATACAATGGGGAAGAAAAAAACCCCAAAAACCAGTGAGAAATACTTACACTTCAGTGTTTTGACTCATGTTTTCTCATTAAAAGATGTTATTTGGACTTAAAACACTGAGCAAGCTGCAGGAGATTTATGGCTGTGGATCTCCAGAGAGGGTTTTGAGGGCTGTGACAAACCCAGTGAAGATAAAGCCTCCTTTAAACCAGGCCTAGATGTGGCCACAGACTACTCAGCCAAGGCTGGGTTTAAATACTGCTCTAATAAAGCCAAGATAACCCCTGGGGGCACCTGTGATGGTTCCTAACATATTAATTGACCAATGCAGCTCAAAATTGAGAAGTCTTAGATAGGAACTATGTTTTCTCTTTAAAATATGTCGTGTTTTAGCTCATTGGAAACTGATCATGACAACGGTAGAGGTGAAATACAATATTTTCCCTACAGTTTTATGGCAAGTATTTATCTTTCAAGAGAAATAATTATCTTTGTCCTAAGCATTAGTTCCCTTCATGGCCAGGGAAACTTTGCTTGTGTGCCTCCCAGAAAATATATTTTCCACCTCCACCAGAAAATCTATTTTTGGTCCACCAAAGAAAATGAGGTAATTAGGTGGAAAAGTGGGAAGCCAGAGACTTCCACTCACTCTGTGGAGAGACTGCAGAGTCAGTGGGATAAGCTGTGCAAGGCCATGGAGAAACTGCAAGTTCAGCCTGCAAAAGGCAAGATAAAGTAAAATATGGCTTAAAGTGTGATGAAGGGGATAAGGAAGCTCAGGGGTGTTTACGCTGATGAGGTTATTGGCTTGGAGTGTGACCCAAGGAGAGGATAAATGGATTGCTGCCACTCCAGGGCTCTGTCTGGGCTGGGAAGGACAGAATGAATGAATTACAGGGATTTAATTGGCAGCTGCCTTTTCACCTGTGCTGAGTAAGTGCTCTCACTTGTGCCTCTGGAGTTATGGATGCCAGAAAGGGCAAAGACAAGCTGGAATGGATAAAAAAAGACAGCTGAGTAAGAGAGGAGCATGATTTGAGTGCTGGGATAAATCAGGAGTGATACCCCTGTGAAACTGGGATACATTGATCAGAATGAGACCCCTGCTCATTAAGTCAACAAGTCGCTTCTGAACCAGGGGAAAAAACGCCAAACTGCTTTAAATTAAAGCTGCTAGAGAGGCATCTTCACTGTCCAATTTGCACAGGGTTTGTTTTGCTTGCAGAATAATTTATTATTATTTCTGTTGCAGTAATGACCACGAGTTTAGCGTTGTGTGGGCTGTATGCTCACTCCTGAGACAAGATCCAAAAATACAGAGATCAGGCAGGGGCTGGTGCAAACAATGACAGTGGAATGGGGAATGCTGGCAATGCAAGTGTGTGTTTTATAGAATAAAGGTTTTTTGTTTTTTTTTTTTACCATGCTGTGATTCTGTTCTGTGATTCCACAATGCCCTTCTGAAGGTCTCACTGGCCAGGGAGGTTTGTCCTTGGGGCTCTCAGACACCTTCTGGGTGCTCTTTAAACACAGCTCAGGGTCCCCAGGGAGTAGGGGGTGCCTGGAGAGTCTGCACAGGAGGATTGAGTTTATTATTGCCCTGGGGAAGAGGGGGGGGAAGAGGATGCACAGCAGAAGGATAATGGGTAAAAATTAACTGATAGAGCTGAAAGGCATCAGCGCCTGCGTGAGGGTCAGAGCTGAGCTGCTCATTCCAGTTCCCACCTCGACAGAGTTGAAGTTTTCCTCAAGGGAGATGGGAGGAGAATTCTCTGGGGTCTCCTCCCAGCCTGGGGGTGTTCAGGAGCCTGATGCCCCTCTGGAGGCCACTCCAACTGCATGCAGCTCCCGAGTACTTCTCAGGTTTTTCCTCCTCTGTTGTTATGGAAACAGGCTGTCCAAGGGCTGCCGAGCTTCTGAATGCTGGATGTGCAAGGAGGGCAGGTAGACAGGGAATCCCTCCGTGCAGCTCCAAAGCTGAATAAAGATGAGGATGTTATTTTGGAGATAGATTAAATAAGCACAGAGAGCCAAAAGCTCTATCACAGAGGCATTCCTAGGATGGCCATATCCATAGGAAAGCCTGCTGGTGTGAATTTCTGTACCCACCTGTAGGCATGTGCAGCATCACCCTGCTGAATGAGTGCCAGAGGATTTGCCTGAGGGGACGCCTCATTACATCCTGTTTTCCCTGGTGCACATTTTGTTAGGACATTCCTTATGTTTCTCCATTTGATTTTCCTAAATCGCATTTCATTCATTTCCTGAAGTTGCAGGATCAAAGACCTGAAGATACAAACCTGTGCCAGGATGACAGTAGTGAATTTGGAGAAGGACAACTGAGGAAATTCAACAGCTGTCAGTGCTCTAAGGCTGGAGATAATAATTCCAAGTCTGTTATTTCATCCAGTCTAACATGCATCCTCCAAACCTCTGCTTCCAGTTCCTTGCTTGGCAGACCAGAGTGGTTTTTTTGGAGCTCCAGCCCTGTGTGGAGTCAGTCTGATGTTCTGAGCCCGTGAGCCAAGGCAGTTTTCTCAGAAAGACTCAATGACTTCTTTCAGAGCTTGCAAGAGGCAGCTGGCAGACACATGGACTCGTGTGAGCAGGCCAGGAAAATGTGTCTGATTGCAAAAAAAGGGCAAAAGAGATGATTAATCTCTCCGAGGGCTTTCTAGCCCACCTTCTCTGCAGTCCATCCATGGAGCAGCTCCTCTCTGCTTCTCCCCAGCACCCTTGGTTCACTCGCTGATCCCTCCCTCTTTATTCAGCTGCACAGTTTGCCTCAGACTGTTCAAAGGCTGTAAATCAGATTGCAAGATTTAAGCAGAGAACAAAACCATCACAAGCCAATTCACACAGCCTCGGCAGGAGAAAAGAGGAAAGGCAAATTCCCCTGCGCTGTTTCCCTAATGAAGCTCACACCTTTGTGTGGGAGCGAGATTGTCTGCGGTTCCCTTCTCTCAAGGAGCTCTTCAGCTCTCTGCTGAAGCTGCTAATCAATGCTCTGGGTAGTGCCAGCCTGGAATGGCAGCCTCTGGAGGGGTATTTGGCCACTCAGTCATACCTGCAGATAAATCTAACTCGCTCAGGATGCTGCAAGCTCTCGTAGGTAAAAACCTGGTGTTTCCGAGTCAGATCGTGGGGTGCTGCTGGACATAGGAATGAAGGAAGAGAAAGGGTTGGATTGTAGGAAATACCACCCCTGTTCCAGCCCTGGGCCACACTGGGACAGAGTCAGGGCTTGTGATGCCTTCTCCTGGTGCCAGAGCTCTTCCATGGCAGTGGCACCACCAGCATGGTCACTGGGGTTGGACTGACACCAGCTACTGATGCTTGTTTATGTGTCTGTGAAAGCTCTGAATTCGGTCAGCAAAGCTCCCACACTGCGAGAGAGGCAATGTGGCCAATCCATGGGGTCTGTCACCGTGCCAGGGCTGGCCAGGAAATGAGTGATGCTGCAGTGACCCACGAGCTCATCGTTCCTTCTGGAAGCACCACAGCCACACATTCTGGCCTGTGAAATGATCCCGAGTTTTTAGCTGGCACAAATTCTTTGGATGTCAAGCTGGATTCTTCCAGGCTGGTTTTGTGCTGCTCTGCACTGCCTGAGGTTGATAAAACCAAAACCCCTTTCTAGGTCTTGTGGAAGGAGTCTCGTGAACAGCAGACCTGGCTCCATGGGCGAAGTCACTCTGGGAGCTTCCCAAATAAGTCGATCCACATTCATCAGACTCTCAGAACAGACATCAGTGTCAGAGTTGTCCTAGGAACATAAAACAAAACCCAGAGAAGACCCTTCTTTGCAAAGATTGTCCTTCCCCAGAGGATACACAAGCTCTTTCCTCGAGCAGTGTTCTCAGCCTGGAGATGATAAAAGGTTTGGTGTGGTCAGCTAAAAACTTGACCATAACTCCTAAATTCACATGAGAAGCATTGGGTCACTATGGCACAGTGACAGAACAAAGCCCTGTGATGAACAGACAGCTTTTTATTACTGAATAGCACATCAGACCTCAAATTTCAGTACAGAAAAGGGGAAAACTGGAATTCTACTGTCTGTCTTTCCACCTAAAAATTAAATTACATGGTATTTTTGCAGCAGTATTTGCTCCTGAAGGTTACATCACTTCCAGTTATCCTGAAGTCAACTGAGAGCCAGTTCTCTTCTAAGTGCACTTCTCAGAGCTGGCAACAGCTTGGAGAAAAGATTATCATGCAGGAGCAAGATTGCACTAATTGCAGAAATAGGTGTTTCAGCTGCTGCTGGTTTGGAATATTGGAGTGAATTAAAACAAATGAAGCTGACATTAAATAGATATTTAGAAAAAGTACCAAGGCTGGGGAAGCAGAGCTGGGCAGGAGATGAAGGAGGTGTTTTATGATGTGCAGTGTTTCGTGATCTCATCGCTGTTCGTGTCACTGAGTGCACAAAGTGACCTGAGTCTTTCCAAGAATCTGCTGTAAGACATGGGATAAAAGTCCTGCTGTCCCTCTGCAGAAGATGCCACCAACAATAAGCCAGTCCTTGGGTCAGCAAGACATCTGGAAGAGAGCAGGGTCAGAGAATCCCAGGGTGCTTTGGGTTGGAAGGACTTTAAAGATTATTCAGTGCCACCTCCCAGCCCTGCCCTGGGCAGGGACACCTTCCACTGTCCCAGGCTGCTCCAAGCCCCAATGTCCAGCCTGGCCCTGGGCACTGCCAGGGATCCAGGGGCAGCCACAGCTGCTCTGGGCACCCTGTGCCAGGGCCTGCCCACCCTCCCAGGGAGGAATTTCCTCCTAACCTGTAATCTAAATCCCTCCCCTTTGAGTTTAAAACCATTCCCTGTTATCCATCACTGCCTGACCATGTAAAAAATCACTCTTCAAGTCTCATCCCCTCCCCATGGCTCATGCTGCTTCCTCCAGTCCTCCTCACACACAGCCACCTCAGATTCCACGAGAAGCTCTCATCACCTTGAACAAGTTTAGTTCATCAGCTGGAGCTTTCTTCTCCTGCAGAGCAGTGCCTCACTCTCCAACACATCCAGCCTCACGTGTACCACTCAGGAGATGCAGAGACAGTCTCCAGTCTACAGCTGCTCTAACAAAAGCTGTTTGGCTGCAGGAAAGAAATAAACTGGCAAAGCAGAGGTCCAAGATGATGCAGAGCATTATTCCCCTCCACAGGTCTCTGAATAGCCACGACTACTAAGCAGCATCTCTAACAAATACAGATTTTTGCCTTTATCACTCAGACTTGAACCAAAACAAATGCACAGACTGGTATTGCATGCAAACTCCTTTTTGTATCTAGGGCAAATTCAGTTGTGAGCATTTTCCAGAAAACACTGATAAAATAAAAGCATCCTCAGGGAGCCCTATCCCTTCCTTCAGCTGCTTATTGCACATCTTGCTCTAACAGCTCATCCAACTGAATTTTGAATCCCAGGTGCTGATGAGGACTGAAGCATTTTGCCAAAACCCAACTGTTTTAAAATCAGTGCCCAGAAATTTTTCACCAGTGTGTAACATTTGTGAGGCTCAGTGAGGTAAAGGCAGAACAGGATCCAAGTAGGTTGAAAGGTGTTACATGAAAAGATTCAGAGGATAAGATGTTAATAGGGTGGGGGAGAGGGGTTTTCTCATCATTCTTGCTCATAATCTTCCCTTTACATGGTGGAATAATCTCAAAATAGGGATTATTATAATGTATGAAGGCCTAATTGAAAGAAGGTGCCGTGGTTAACTCAGGAACCGTTTAATTCCAAATGCTTTTATCATCCCTTGATGTGAATCCACATTTAAACATGGAGGAAAAATACATGGTGTATTCAGGAACAAACAAAGGTATTGTCTGACATAAGAAGCTTATGTAAATGTGGGATGGCAGAGCTCCTTTTGCCATAAACCTTTCAAATACCTCAATAAATCAAGAAGGAATAAATAAAAGAAATTGTCTTTTAAGGAGGTTTGCCATGAGATTTCACCTGTCCAAGACTGAGGACAGCAATCCTCAGGGTAAAAAAAAAAAAAAAAAAAGATTTGCTAGAATCTTCCTAGACAGCAAATTGCAAATAAAATACCAACTTTTGTGTGCTTCCTTTATGGATCCACTGACAATTTGCTGATTTTCAAAGCAAGGTGACATCATGCAGGGCTGGATGCACCTGCATGGGTGTTTGGCATCCTTTCAGTCCCCCTTTGCAAGCCAGTAGATTTAGTTTTGCTTTTAAAGGCAGAGAGAAATTAAAAAATAAATTAAAAGGTGCCTGTACTCCAGTGGCTTAAAGCCTTTGAATGTAACACAGTGAGGAAAACGCAGGACCAGAAATCCTGGATATTTCCCTTCTACCCAGTACAGCAGCTATCCTGATATAATCTCAGGAAAATCCTTCACCTCCTTCTTCGTCTTGCTGTTCTCACCTTTTAATTTTCCTTTTAGACTAGAAGTACTTTGGAGAAGGAACCATGTGCTCCTAAATATGAACAGAATCCTTTAGTTCTCAGTGTTCTGCTCCCAGTTGGAAGACCAACAATTCTAATTACATGGAGGCAGGATGCATGTGGATGCAACATTACTTTGTTCAGCTTAATCAGCTCAATTCCATCACTGGAATCTCTCTCAATTATAGGAGAATCCATGTGTGCCACCGAGACAGCAGGAATCAATCCTAATTAATCCCCACTGCCTGCACCATTCTCCTGTGCAAACAGAGAAGGGATGTGAGGTGTTCCAAACATGGGTGGGAATTGTGAATTCCTTCTTCTGGGAATCTCTTACTGCCCCATAAGGACAAGCTTGTGCTGTGCCAAGCAGGAATACCAGCACTATTTGTGGCAGCAAGAGCAATAAAATGGGTGTTTCGAGCAGAAAAGCAATTGGAAGAGTGATCAGAGGCCCTTCTAGAGAGAGCAGGGTATGACCCACCTCCCTTCTGAGCAATGGGTCCATGGATTCATTCTCATTCTAAGAAAAACTAGAGAAAAAAAAAAATGAGTTCCCTGAGTTCTATACCAAGTGAGAACTTCATAAAGTAATTTCCTCTTCCTTTCAGAAAAGATGAAATTCTGTGTTCTTCGTAAATCACATCACAAATCAGTACCAAACCAAAATTCCCCTAAGGGTGAGCAGTGGGTTTCCCCACACCTGGCAGGGCCTCCTGGTTCACTCTGCAGCTGCCTCCAGGCTGTCCTGGGGGGAACAGGGAGATGGTTTGACCCCAAGAGCATCAATGACGTGCACAGACAATTTCAGAGTGCTGTAAGTACCTCTAGAGCATCCCTGGCAATCAAGCTTCAAGTCTGAGTGTACTCTTACAAAATGAGGGAGTCAATGGGTTGCAGTTGTTCCCTTTAATCATCTTTATTTGTATATTAGGCTCCTGAATGTGCTGCTTCCTGCACTGAAGTCAATTTGAGCTGGAAAAGACATGAGCACTGGCTTCCCAAAAGGGTCATGGACGGGGTCACTCAGTGCTCCCAGCTCTGACCCCAGTGCACAAACCTGCTCTCATTTTTATCCTCCCAGCTCTGAGTATCTCATCTGCTACAAACCCACACAGGAATTAGAAAGCTGCTGCATCTCAGAGAATGATTTTTGTCTGCAGCATTGACACAAATCAGAAACGAGTGAAATTATTCAGCAGAGTTGAAAAGTCAGGAGAAGAGGGCAATGAACCAGAATGGCACCCAAAACCCTCCTGCAGCACAGCACCCTCCCTTTATTTGGTGCAAAGACAGAATGCTGCTTACTCCTGACAGGAATTGCACTTCCAGGAGTCATATCCATATATCAAAGAATACAGAAGGAAATATAAAACAAAACTGGAGGAGACAATCAGCAAGATTTTGTTTCAAACTTACAGTTGAGATCACAAGGTCAATTCAGATTTCCAGCTCTCCTTGTCCTAAGGATAAGCTGAATGATGCCACTCTTCTCCAGGGCCAGATCTGGAAAATATACAAATCCTTTGTTATAATTCGACCTTGCAAAGATCTTTCACAATGGGGATTATGGTGTTGGCAGAAGATTATTCTGCACCTGTTTCCCTGACCTTTGTCCCTCTCAGAGGAAGTGCAAACACTGGTGACATCAACCCTCAGCAGTGCCTTGTCACTCCTGTGGAGACAGAGCTGGGATGCGGAGAGAAAGAAGGGAAAAGGTGATGAAGAAATAAAACCAGAAGCAGAAACTGGAAAGCTTTTTTTTCCCCATCCAGCACTTCTACCAACAGAGCAAAACAAAAGATGCACAGGAAAAATCAATACAAGCCAGTGAAAAGAAAACCACGTTGGAAACGTACACAGGGAGAGGCAGGAACGCCCTGGCATTTATTCTAGAGTTATATAAAAAACTACATCTCTCTTTAAAATATTGGGAAAGCCTGGATGAAACATGTCTGATATAAAGGGTTGCTGAGATGGAAGTGACTGACAACATCCAAGGGGAAAAGAGACAGATGAAAACCAGGCTGTTGCAGCTGGATGCTCTGACTGAAGTTAGATGTTTCTTAGCAGGAGAGAAATGTAATAACTTTGGAAAGAAAAATGAATAAAGCTGGAGAATGTCCTCTGAGGAATGAGTGAGAGGCTGGTGTCACAAGCACTGACAACAAAGCTGGAATCCAGCTTGGAATCCCAGTTTTCAAGTGGGATGAAGCTTTTCCTTTTCTCCCTGTTAACTTCCAACCAACCATAAATGGGATTAAAGGACCTAATAAATTATTACCATTTTCTGGGTTTGTTACCTGTGTTTTCATACCAGGCTATTCCTGGTGTTGCAATATTAAATTCTGTCATCCCTTGGCTGCTGATGGGAAGTGGGAACTTCTAACAAGTAATTTTGCAGGGCTGTTATTAAAATCTCATTCTGTCTCTAATAAATACTGTCTTTAATATGGATCACATCTGTAACTCTCCAAAAAAAAAGAGCTCTCCTATGAAAAAAATAGTGAGTTTTATCGACTCAACAACACAGTGTGCCACCAGCAAATCTCTAGCTTAAAATTCTGAAATGGACATATTTCTTTTAAATAACCCTGAATCTTTTAATCCCATCTCAATAACAGCAACATGAAAAGAAATAAATCTAAGTTTTGTACCTATGTGATACCAAATTCTCCTTGATTTCAGCTAGACTATAAACACATCAGTGACCCAAATTCCTGTTTCTGAAAAGATAGGTTGAGATTGAATTTCCAAAAAACATAAGCTATTTTTAAAATACTCCCCAGTTTTTCATTTTCATTCATTCTGATGCACATATTTAAGCAGTTTCCAGTTTTTCAGTGTTCTTGGCCAAGCAGAAATATTTATTATACTTGTAAAGTTTATATTACCCTGTAGCAAAGCAATTTATCATTACTATACATGGGTGACTTTGCTGATTACTAAAATACTGTTAAAGTGAAAACTGTTCCACTCACCACTCTTCTCTAATTTATTCCTGTTGTTTGACTTCAATTGGAATAATTCTGAAAAATAATACATCAGAGTCAGAAATGAGACAGGGGTTGGATAGACAGGAAGGAGAGAAGGGCCTGGTTGGTGATGCTGAGATGTTCTGAGAGGTTTAGGGTCTGGATAGAAATGGAAAATGGGAAAATGAGGCTCAGGGGGACCTTTTGGCTCTGCCCAAATCCCTGAAAGGAGAGAGGGGTCGAGTTCAGCTCCAGGGAACAGGGACAGGAGGAGAGGGAATGGTCCCAGGCTGGGCCAGGCAGGCTCGGGGTGGACACCAGCAGGAATTTCCCCATGGAAAGGGTGCTCAGGTACTGGAACTGCCCAGGGAGGTTTGGGGTGCCCATCCCTGGAGGTGTCCAAGGAAGGGCTGGAGGTGGCACACGCTCCTCAATGTGTGGATCAGGCACAGCTTGGGCTCAATGGTCCTGTTGGGATTTTCCAACCTCAGTGATTCTGGGAAAAGTTACCCAGGGATGAGGGAACACATCAGGGCAGCTGTCACAGCTCCACTTCAAACACTGCAGAACCACACAGGGTGCCCAGAGCTGTTGTTCCTGCCACACCTTTGGTTTTCTTTGTCTGGAGAAGGTTTTGGAGAAAACAGAGTAATTTTTAACAAGCCCATGAGAGGCACTTAAAGCTCAAAGTGTATAAAGAAGAAAATAAGATAAATATTCTAGATCTATTTTTTCAATCCAGTAAAAATCAAGGAATCATTAAAGCTGGAAAAGCCTTCTAAGATCATTGAGTCCCAACCATCATCCCAGCACTGCCAGGGCCACCACTGACCTATGCCCCCAAGTGCCACATCCACACATTTGATAAATTCCTCCAGGGATGGTGATTCCACCACTTCCCTGGCAGACTGTTTCAATGCCTGGCCACCCTTTAAGTGAAGAAGTTTTTCCTAATATCTAAAATTCCCCTGGTGGAGCTTGAGGCCATACCAAAATGTCTTAGGTTCCCATATCCCCATTGAATGCAGGAATAGATAGGACAAATTCTTCTTGTTAAAAATACCTCCTTTATGTCTCATTTTACAGTCCCTGTGGCTGAATTTGAGCTGGAATTTTGCACTCCAGGTTTCCAACTAGCAGGATTATTTATGGCTGAATCAACAACTTCTCTATGCAAGGGGCTGCGATGGCAGCCCTGAGAGAATGGCCCCCAAAAGCTGCAGCAGGTCCTGCTGTAAGTTTTGGGTTCAGCACTGCCCCTCCTTTGGTCTGGGAACCTTGTAAAATTAAAACATGACAAAATCCAAATGCTGGTAAGCAGATCAGAGCACTGAGCTCATTATTCTGGTCTTGTCATTCCCCAGCAGTTACATTTTCCTCTTTCGTTTGCTGTCATTGTAGCGATAACTCACATAATTTTAGAGTTGCACAAAATGAAAATTTCAACAAAACACTTATTTCTCAATCTGAATTAACCATGATTTAGGTAATATTTCCACATCCTCTCTTTTTCCTGGAGTTGAACCTCAGGTCAAGTTGTAGACTGCTCTTCTCTGACAACAATTGCCTCAATCAGAGTGGTCGCTTTACTTCTTAATGAGCTGATTTTTGTTCTGTTTCTTCCTCTGCCTTATCTTAAAATGCAGAAGATGGTAATTTACTTTAGTGCACAGCAAATCCCCTCCAGTAAGAAACACATTCTTCTGAAGCCAGAGTGGCCAATAGCAAATAAAGTTCAGTTCTTTGGGTGATGTCAAAACAATGCCTGATGGAAACAAAGGCAGCTGCTTTGATTTATATTGCCTTCCCCCAGCACTACAAGCCAGCGCTCTGCTTGCCCTTTTCTCTGCAGTTGCACATTAAGCAGAATGCTTTAGAGATTTTCCCCAACAACTCCCAGATCTCTTTCCTAATCAGTATTCGGCACATCTTTCCTTCAGCAGATGCGCGATTCCCCCGCTTTGTTCCAGGATTCATTGTTCTCCATTAACTGCAGTTGCCATTTATTAGTCCAGATGCGGGAATGATCCAACGACCCCGTGCGGGTCGGGGTGTTCACAGCCACCCACCCACCCGCCTGTGCTCCACGGGCCCTGGGATCATCACGCATTTAAATGTATGCACCGAAACCAGGGGCTGTTTACGTGAGATTTATGATGTTCCCCAAATGTGCCTATGATGGCAAAATGTGATTTTTCAGCTCAAAGGGAGCCATCTTCAAAGATGGTTTTTGAAGATTTGCTCTTCCCCAGCTCTGAGAACACAAAAATCCACAGGAGCAGATCCTCAGCTGGTGAGAAATCTTGTTAGGATTAATGCTGCTTGGGTTGATTTACACCAGGTAAGGGTGTGATCAATTAAATCTGTGCTGTGAACTATATAATTTTTTTAATGAAAATTTAAATGTAGTCATGTTAGGCCACAATACTCATTTTAGGGGAAAAAAGGAGACAAAAAATCAAGCATGGAAACACTGGGAGAGTCCATTCTGGAAATACAGACAAATTGGTAGGAAATGGAGTGTGTCATGCTTAAATATTCAAACTGCTGATAATATAAACAGGTGGCAACCATATAATATAAAGTACATCAACTTGGAATTCTGTAGACACTTGGATGATAGGAAAATAGGATTTCACATCATATTAGCCCGCTCGTCCATGAAATCCTATATCCTTCTTTCAACACTGGCTAGTTAATTCCTCAGTGGAAGACAATCCCACCTCTCATAATGCGCCTCAGAAACACAAAATGCCGCAAGACACAAGAAGCAGGAAAATAAAGTGCAAGACAGCCCTTGAAAAAATTTGGAAAAAGCCAAGAATGAGAGCTCATAGTTTAATTAGGAGCCAAGATTTGCTATCGTAGAGCCAAGCTCAGCTGGGAGCTGGGTGGCTGGAAGTGAGCGCTGCTTTCCCCCCTGGGTTATAACCCAGCTCCCCATCAACCCTGCCTCAAATTTATGATCCCAGTGCCCTTTGTAAATAAAGATGTTTCCACTTCATAAAGCCAAGGGTATTACTGGCAGTCACTCTTCCCTTTCTCCAAGGGGGGTAGAGAGGGTGGCAACTCAGTGACCCTTCCTTTGTGACAGTCCCTCAAGCCAGAACCGGGAGTCTCTGTTAGGGACAGGTTCAGATAAAATCTGACAGATCATGTCAAACCCTGTGAATATTTTCTTGGCTACCACAGAAATAACTCTGGGTTTAAATTAAAATAAATATTCTGGCATATTGTGGCTGCATCCCTGGAAGTCTCCAAGGCCAGTTGGACGTTGGGTCTTGGAGCAACCTGGGATCCAGGTGGGAAGGTGAAGCCATGGGAAGGTGTCCCTGCCCATGGCAAGGGGTGGAATGGGTGATCTTTAACTTCCCTTCCAATCCAAGCCATTCTGAAATTCTGTGATTTATTGCTTTAAAGCTGTGTTCACACTGAAAACTAAGCCTGGAGCGTCATCAGAGGACTTCTAAAGGAACTGCTCCTCCTTCAGTTGGGCAGACCCTAGCAGGGCTCCTGCATCATGTCTCCACCCTGCCCCACACACAGTTTGGGGTTTGTACCCTCTTTGAGAGAAAGCAAATCCCACAGCAGCCAGGGGAAGCATCTCAAGAGCCAGCACAAAATCATATCTTTGTACCTGAACTCAAACCACACCATTTTCCCGCTAGAACTGGGTATGGATCCTGTAACACAGCATGGGCACTTCCTTGCTTTGTTCCCAAATGATTTTTTCCCTAATACACACCAATAAAATGACAATTTCCAATGAAATGGTTTCATAACTGTAAACTGTTCTAAAAGATGAACTCAGGCAGGAGCTAATGATGCAGTGGATTTACTAAGCCAGGTCTAAGCACACAAGAGTGATGGGAAAAAATATCCTGTCCGATACTTTTTTAATAGACTTTGGATAATAATAGTATACAGAAAAGCATCATTTAATATCTTAAATGATCCATCTTGTCATTCTATGGCTTCATCTCACATGATCTATTGCTTTACAGCATGCTATTATGTATATAGAAAAAACAGCTTGTAATAAATTACCACAGCTCTATTTACTCCTCAATATCTGCTTCCTTTCCCATTTAACCCGTGCCAGTGTAAGCCCATTTCCAAAAACATGGATCCTTCTCCTAATCTTTGTGAGCCCTTTTTAAGCTTAGATATTTGTGATATCTCTCCTGGTTAGCAAATATTCAGGGTGTGACCACTAGACCTCAAGTCTTACTGATAAACACCAGAATTATAAAGAATTTTGATCCATTTTTGAAGATGATGGGCAACTCAAGTCCTATACCTATGAGGAAAGGAACAAAATACCTTGGAGAAGCTGTCTTAATTCCCCTCATGTGTTTTGGAAACCTTCTTGATAATACTTGCCTTGAAACACCTTGATAAAGAGCTCAAACCTGGATCCTCCTCGTACTCTTGGTGCTGTTCCTGCACTGTGACGTTGCCAAGAGCAGATGGGTCTTCCAAGGTGGATATTTCTCCTTCCCATGGCCTGAAATTGCACAGTGAATCCTGGGAATCACATCTGGGCAGAGTTCAAAGGAGATCTGGAGATGTTCTAAAAATGAAGATCCCACAGAAATGCCAGAATAGGGCGAGCACCAAACGCTTGCTCAGTTCTGGAGCACCAATTCATGTGCAGATCCCAGCACAGCTCCAGATCAAGGCTGTAATCTCCTGCATTTGTCAGTCTGGAATTCCTAAACAGCTTCCTCTCTGCTCTTATAAATGACATCTTTTGATATGTGTTATCACATTTTTCCATTCCAATTCCATTGAAACTGTAGAGCAGCATAAAAAAACACCGAATTATTCCTGCTAGATTCAGCAACTGGAATTAAAGAGGGTTTTTTCTTTCTTCTTGAACATAATTGTAATATTTCATATTCCTTCTACAAAGAGCAGGATTTAATGCCTGTTATGGATTTTTCACCCCCTTAGAGAATTTCTGAAAAATTCAATTATTTTTGGGGACTGCTTGAGTTTCTATCTCCCAGTGATGATGAATTACCCATTGTAGTGGCCAACTTAAAAACAAAAATACACAAAAATCAATTGTTTGACAAAAGGAAAGACACAGAAAACCTGGGACTGGCACACACTGCCTTTGCCTGAGTTTATAAATGCACTAATTTCAATCATTTTGCCTTTTTAAACACTTTCTGCAGCAGCATCTGATTACATCGCAGCTTTTTTGCTTTCCCATAGAGAGTGACTTTGCCAACAAGATGATTTGCCATCAAGAAATTGTAATTAACTTAATGAACTTTGTCTTTTAAACAGTTGGAGATTCAAGAGCTAAGAGTGATGATTATTCACAAGTAGCAGAGTTTGGTTTCAAACATACATATTCAGTGCCAGATATCAGCAATTTGCATCTTAACGTTTTCATGTTCAGACCTGCTGACTGTCTAAGGAATAATGTTATGCACCAAACAATAGCTTTAGAAATAACAATAAATAACTGTGAAAATGGAAACAAAGTGATGCCTCTTGTAATGAAGAGTTTTAGAGCTCAAATCTGATGCTAAAAGAACATTGCACCAGACCACAGCAAGAGTCCTTCTGAGGAGTCCTGAGATCCAGCTGGAAGCCAACTTTTCGTTCTGTCCATGAATCTACAGACAAATTATATCTCCTACTTTGGGCTGAGCAGCATAAGTTGTCAAGAAAAAATACAGCTAGCCTGGAGCTATCAGTGCAAATTGTTGGGATGCCAAGTGCTGGAGCTTTGAGAACCGGCTGATTTTCCTTCTCTAGGAGTATTTTATATTAATCTCATGCTAAAGAAATCCAAAGTATTGCATTGGTGAAATGTGACTGAGTTCAGTGCTGGAATTTCCCACTGCACACACTCAGCCTGGTCTCATCCCCCCACCATCAGATTTTTGGGGTTGGGGGTTTTGGCCATAAATTTCTCAGCAACTTTGAAGAAAATTATGACTTTTCACAGGGAGTAAAGGAAATGTAAGAAACACCTGCAATGTCCTTCCTCTCTGAGGAAGACTCAGCATCTTCTCCAGGAGAGACCCAGCTCCTTGTCTCTAAAATTCATTACAGGGAACTCTGGCTCTGAGCAGGACCCTCTACAATATCCCCAGTGAAAAAGGAAAGCTGTGAATGTTCAGAAGTGGGTTTAGATGGGATGTTAGGAATTCTTCCATGTGAGGGCAGTGAGCCTCTGACACAGGTTGCCCAGAGAAGCTGGGGCTGCCCCTGGATCCCTGGCAGTGCCCAAGGCCAGGCTGGACAGGGCTTGGAGCACCCTGGGACAGTGGAAGGTGTCCCTGCCATGGCAGGGGTGGCACTGGGTGATCTTTAAGGTCTCTTCCAACACAAACCATTAACTCATTCTATAATTTATCCCTCTTCTTGAAGCAGTTACCAGTGTACAATTTTCCCATTGGCACAAACCTTTTAAGCAGACCTGTAATTTATCCTAAAAAAAGCAGCAAATGAAACCCTGCCACCAGCACAGCCCATGGAGTTCCACACTGCTCGAGACAGGGACAGCCCTCACGTCTGCCTTGGGATCACCTCCACACCAAGGAAAAGAATAAACTGGGGAAGAGTGAGTGATACATCTCTGAGAAGCAAGGTGTTGAAATTCCATGGGCAGCTTGCCAGTTTTAATGGGTGACCTCATCTCTGATGCACTGAAAATATTGTTTCCTAAAATAAGTCTCCTGACAAACATTCATGCTGAGTATCTCTCTACCTTGCATGGCTTAGGTGAAGAGATTTGTCCAAAAAATGTGTGGGTTTTTTATTTTAGGGCATCACCATTTATCACTTTTCTGTTTGGATTGTTTTTTTTTTTTTTTTTTTCTAATTATTGCCAAGATATTTCCAGTCTAGGAATATTGTTCCTGTTCTGAATGTCACTCCATGGATCTCCTGCCAGATACAATTACATTGCCACTGAAAAGCAAGGAAGTTAAATCTCCAAGCTCTTACTCACTTGAGAAAAAGAGTCAAAGCAGTGGGATCCAGCTCCTCATTACACAACCCTGAAAGGAAATTTTTGACAATGTTCCTGAGCATCTTCACTGAGGACCCTCCATGACCCTCTCCTGTTGGAGGGGCTTTACAAAACCTCCAAAAACCCTGCAGATGTGGGGTCCTGCTTCCCTTCCTGCAGAGAGGAACCAAAGTGACCATGCTGCTCTCCAGCCCTTCAAAAAGGAATCTTCCCCCAGTGGTTTTCACCCTGCTGAGCTACAAAAGGGAAATGCTGAGCACATCCTAAGGTAGGAACAAAAGTTTTCTCCCTGTAGCAGCTGCAGGGTTTGGATCCCACCATAAATTGTAGATTAAATTGTGGGCATGAAGGCATGAAATTCTGGTAATGCTATTAACTCATCATTTTTATGTAAGGGCTGTCTGAACTACAAAACCTTGCTAAAACACCTTCCTAGCACGGATATGGCTCATTCAGGTAGATTCAGCTGCCCAAATTAATTTCTACTAAAGAATAACTGTATTTACATGAAGGCTTTTGCCAGTACAAACATGCAGATTTCCATGTGTGGCACACCCAAACTCCACATTCCTCAGCACTTCTGCCGTGTGCAGAATTAAATGTTACGTGAAGTCCTCCAAGAGCACAACTGCAAAAACAGTTCCCAGCTTTGGAGCAGTTTGATCTGCATGGTAAATCAAAACCTAAATTGTTCACCTGTAAAAATGTACAGGGTAATGGTGAGGGAATTCTGCATTGATCTGTGTTTAATCAACAGCAGAGCTCACCTCCAGCACAACAGGAACAAAGGAAAGTCAATAATATGGGTAAGGAAGGCAAAGAAAAAAGAAAAATAACTATAAACCAGCAAATATTCTCAATAAAAAGCCCCCCCTGAAAAAAAAGCACGACCACAGATGAAGAAGTTTGTCTCAGCGGCAGAGAGTGAAGAGCTGATGGTCCCACAGGACATCCAGAGGTGCCAGCGGGTTCATTAAACCCAAACTTGGCTGCTGTGCGGTCCAAATCACCTGATGTCTAGGGGCTTCATCTGGGCTCAGGCAACATCGTTTTTGTTGCAATCTTCATCCAAAAAACCCTGACGATGAACAGAATTGTCATTTGTGAGCTAAAATACAATCCTCTATTCCGTTTAAAAACACAGGCAGGCACATGATTTGGGGGGAATAAAGACAAACCCTGTCACTGCAAAGTGCGAGCTGCCGACAGCATCTCCTGACAAGTTCCTTGGGGGCAGAAATCAGTTCCAGCAGCTGGGTGAGCTCCCCCTGCTCTCCCTCACCTGCCCTGCCAGCAGCCCTGTCCAGTCCTGGCCTCATCCACACTGCATATTTCCACTGCTTTGATTTGGATTAAATTCCACCTGCAAATGCCATGGCTCAGTTACTTTCTGTGAGGGTTTCTAAAATCCAGGACAGCTTTGATGATCAGTTCTGGGCTGGAGCTGTTATTAAGTGCATGTGCTTCTTGCCTTTTCCTGAAGCAAAATCACAGAGAAAATGCTCTGTACAGATATAATTTATGAGGGCAAGCACATGTAGGGACATTCAGAGACAGGCTCAGCCCCTCCACGTGCTGAAATAGGAAAGATCAAGAGTTATTATGCTCAGGAGGTGGAGGACAACGTTGTCACCATTCAGCAACATCCCCTGCATTGCCAGGGGCATGAACATTTCCATACAGCTGGAAACAGTAATTAATTAAGGTTACCTTTTAGGGAATTCCTTAAGGGATCCTCACTATCCCCTAAGTTAGGCACTGCCTAAGCAGGGCCATGCAAACAGAGCAGTTTTTAAAGCAGTGAGGTAGAACAGCACCTCACCTACCCCAAAATAAGACATGAAAGAGAAGAAATGAAGGGCCAGTAAGAAAAAAAAAAAAAAATCAAAATGTTTTTCTTTCAGCACCATATTTACTGTGTGTACTACATTTACAATGTATGCCAGATTTATGGTGCTGTAAATGCCCCAGCCTCTACCTGATTGTTGGCCTTGATGTTTGCACTAAATGAACCAGAGCATAATTCTGAAAATAAAAGCAAAATAGACCTTGGTGAGCTCAGGGATTGCCCTGCAAACAGGATCCACCTGAGAGAGGTGATGGCTTGGGACACTCCATGTTTCAGTCTTCAGCCCTCCACGTTTCTTCTTTCTGTTTCTCACAGAGGCTTTGATGCCTCCTCCATTTCCAGTTTCTAATTAAACTCAATCTGGCAACTATTTCACTCCAGTGTGTCCTAATTTCTTCCAGTTTTTGGAAATTTGGAATTTCCACAGGCTTTGTGCACACAACAAATCTCAGGAAGTGCCTGCAGACATGCACAATTTGCTGCAGTAATTTTGCACAAGCGCTGCTCACGGTGATGAACTGGAAATTCCATGTGTTCCTCATCAAAATCACACTTAATTGCAGCTAATTCCAGGGCTATCAGAGGAAGTGCTTGCACATTGCCTTATCACAGCCCCACTGGCAGCCACTTGCACTTAGTTTCCCATTTATTTCATATCCAGTTCAAGGCTGCCTTCCTTGGAATTCTCCACGGACCATTTCCAGCCATCTTCACAGATCTGGTGCCCACGTTCAGTTTCATTGAAGTCCCTGGGAAATTTTCCATTGATTTTAATTGAACAGGCTGTTCAGCTTTTTTTTTTTTTTTTCCCTCTGGCAATGAAACATTCCAACCACAAAATTCAAGACCATGGGAGTGTGGGTCTCCTATTTTGTGGTGAAACTGAAAATCACCCTGGATTTTGTGAGATTTGCAAATAGGAAACATTTGGTGTGTTTTCCTCCTGAAACACACACCAGTTGTGTAATGGGTCTGAGTGTGAAACTGCTGTGAATTATGCATTGAGGTTTGTTAGAACAGGACTTGGGAAAACAAAACTTACTTTGCATTTTATGTTATATTGTCAATTTTCTTAAGTCTGTCTGTTGCTTTTTTCTTCCCCGGGGAAAAAAAAATTCATAATTCCCACATGATTACTAAAACAGTGGCTCATACCATGATTTGAAACAGGATTTCAGGCAGGGCAGATTTATTCCTATCTAGCCTATTACTGTTTCCATAGAATCATGGAATCACTAAGGTTGAAAAAGACCTCAGAGATCATCAAGTCCAACCACTGAATGAATACATACCGGAATATTTGAGCCCCTAGATCTGCTTCCTCGGCAAAATAGAACTATGAAAGATGAAACAGGGACATTGCCCATGATCCTCATCCTTTTTGAAGCAGCTGGGAAGAAAAGAAGAGGACGTGGAGGCAGCCAGAGAAGATTTCTTGGGTGACAATCAGTGATGGATGCTCAGTGATTCCCAAATAATTGTGCTCCAATTCCAGGCATCTCCTAGGACTGGCACTTCCCTCCTGGGATTCCTTCCTTCTTGGGCAGGAAAATACCCTATCCTGGTCAAATTCTGTGACTATTTTGCTTGCAGCATTAAAGGTCCGCTTTCCCCCAGGTGTCCATTCAGGGGGGCTGTTATGAGTTCAGCAGCACTGGCCAACAGTGAGATGCCTGCCATGGCAATGAAAAGAAATCTACAACAAAAGAAGTCCAGAAAGTTCAAGCCTACCTCAGGTTCACTGGTTTCTGCTCTATTCTTTCTTGCTATTCATCTCCCCACAATACAGGACTGCAGAATTCAAACACATTTCCTCCAGGCTTCTTTTGCTGTACAAAATAAAAGGTTGATTCCAAAAGAAACAGAAAAAAAAAAACCACTACCAACCAGAAAAACCCAAACCTCCAAAATATTATATGCTCTCCCTCCAAAAAAAAAACCCAAACCACCAAATAGAAGCCCAAAGCCAAACTGTGTCTTTTACACTCAAGTATCCTAACACAGAGGTTCCCCACACCAACAGCCAAGTGAAACCCAGTAATTACCTGGATTCCTCACAAAATGAAGTCCTGACAGCATAAAATTTCAAAATTTTTACCCGTGACAGAGCAAAAAAGCAGCCCCTCCTCCATGCCTGGCCAGGGCAAATGGGCATTGCTTAATGATTGTTGTTCCCCTCCAGCCAAGAGAGTGTTAATTGAATGGATTCCATTACCATAGGAATAGCAAAAACCAGATTAAAAACCAAGCCAGCTGTAAACTGAGCCAATGATTTTAATGGGAAGAAAATAAAGGCTGGCAATTGCGTGGTGAAGTGCATCAAAATGTTAATTGCTTGCAGCCACATCCTTCTGAACTAGAGGAGAGGGTGATGGAGATAAGATCTGATAAAGCTCAGCAGAAGTTCTGCAGTGCTGGTAATTGGTAATTCTGCAGTGGAAATGAATGGGTAAAATGAGGAATAAATATCTGCAGCAGTGTGGAATTAGTGCTGGTGTAAGTTCCAAACTAGCACGTTTGGCTTTTGGTTTTACACCTGTGTAAATCTATGTACATCTGTTTCAACTTGGAAGTTGAAATAGATGTACACAGATTTTTATTCTATGTGTTTGGTTAATTCTTGCCTTGATTTTTAGGCAAGGTTCTTCAGTGCAACCAAGCAGGGCCAACCTGAGAACCAAACATGACTGATACCACTGGTTTCTTCCCAAAACACAGTTCCCAGGACCAAAATTTGTTACACATTACAGCAACACACCTCAAAACACATTCACAGATGAGCAGCAGAACAATCCTTCCCAGGGTCCACCCTGGATTCCTCTTAGAAAATCCATGTTTTTTGTGATCCACAGAGGAGAGCAGTTTAGTCAACAGCCACCTGAGGCACAAGAAACTGTGGAAAATCCAGCCTTAAATACAAATTCCAAGTTGTTCCAAAAAATTCTCACCTTATCCAGACCATCCTGTCCAGGTGTTTTATAGATGGCTGAGCACACCTTGAGCCTGATCCTGACCCTGTTTGGTTTTAGGAACTGGCTGTAGGATAAATGTCCTTCTCACTGGCAATGTGAAACAGGACACAGAAAGAGGATGATTAAAAAAAAATCCTATTGCATTACTGATGGAATCATTGTTCTTACAGCCTCCCTAAATGCTAAGGGATGGAGTATTGATTTTAGTCAGACAAATCCCAAAATTACAGGAGGCTCTCCAAGCTACAGAGAGCACCCTGATGAGATCCTCTCAGCTCTCATTCCTTACTCATAACCACAGAACATCCTCAAAACTGCCCTGACGGGAGCATGGAGGAATGAGAGTCTGGGGAATTTGGAAATGTCAGAAAAATGCAAATATTACGGATTAGTATTCCACAGAGAGCCATAATTTCCAGTGTTTGCACTCATTTTAGCATTCCTTTTAAATTAAAGGCACAATAGGTAAGCTGGCAGCATGCAGATGGCTTAAAGGGTTTGAAACATCCTTATTCATAATTTTTATTTCTTTCTACCATGAGCTATTTAGAACCCATTTTTTGGTGCTCTTTCAAAGGTAACAGGATTTGGTCCGGAGACTAAATTCAGCAGGAAACCAGCAGGTGATTCCACTTAATGGGTTTGCATATTTTAAACACAAATAATATGAGTTAATAACATCCCTTCAGGACTTTCAACACACCTCGATACACAGGCATCAAGCTGTGTGGGGAAGATGGCAAGGGAGCAAATCTGAAATCCCCAGGGAACAGGCACAGGAGGAACGTGCCTCTTGAGAGAGCCCTGAAGTGGATCTGAAGAGCATCACTGCAGTCTGGTGAGTGCAGCTGGGGGCAGATGAGGGATGGCACACTGGCACTGCACTGTGCCATCACAGCTGCCAGGGGTGCCTTGAGCAGGCTGCCCTAGAGCAGAGGCTGGGCAGAGTCACAGAACAAAGCAGGGATTTATTCAAAGGATCTCCTCCATGGATCCACCTTGGGCAGCACCAGAGCCCAGCCAGGGCTGCACCAAGATGAACCCAAATGGTCCCAAAATGCACGAGCGCTCCCGGGGGCTCTCACTGTGATCACCTCTGCTCCATTGGCACATTGCAGTTCATTGTCCCATTCCAGCTTTAGCCCATGCACTCCCATCCTGATTGTTTTTCTCTCTCCAGCCTACGTTGTTTGTGCTCTTGGGCCTGAGGTTTGGGTCATTTGTCCTTGGTCCCCAGCTGGAGCGGGAATTGTTTTGTCTCCCTGCTCTGTGCAGAGAGCACAGATGTGCTTCCCCTGATGTGAAGCCCAGACCCACACACTAAAGCAGCACAGAATGTGAAAAATAGAAAAGCTCAATCCTGAGGCTTCACCAGAGGTAGCTCTAGAAGGGAAAATGCAGGAAGGGAATCAGGCATTTGGTAAAACACATTAAAACCATTCCCAGACTGAGGGAGGGGTGGGTTTAGAGCCAGCCATCAGCAAACACTGAACACTGATCATACTCATGCTGCTCTCTGACCCACAAAGGTCTCCCTTTCCTGGGGAATTTTGGGTTCAATTTCATCTTTAGAAGTTGACTGAAATGCAGACAAATTGCTATGGATCTGGCCTGGAGAGGGGAAAGATCCACGTTCCCTTTGCCCCTCTGCCTGAGGAGGACCTGACACACATCAGAGCAGCACCACGGGTGGGGCTGGGGGGTAAACCACAAACCTGGTCAGCAGCGCTGGAGCTGGATATCCTCATTCCCCACATCCCACTGGATGTCCTGAGCTCTGATGAATCCTCTCCCCCTGACTTTTACCCTTTTCCTGGCCTCAGGACTCACACCTTGGCTGTGCCAACCTCGAGCAGTGAGCGCTGCTTGCTCTGACCAAGCTGTGAACAGACACTGCTACGGGAATAGAAGGATGTCAGGTGCTCCAGTTCATCCCTGAGCTCTCAGGGAATGGATTCTGTGCTCCCCACAGGTCCAGGGGTCTCCTCCTGTCCCAGACACAACTGCTTTGTTGGCTCCTCGCATGCAAACCCGGGAGCTGTGCCTTGTTGAGCTGGCCCCAGAGAAAACCTGTTGCCCAGCCCAGCTCAGGTGGAGCCCATATGGCATCTGCAGCTCCTTTGGGGCATCTCCAGCACGTGCTGAGCTCCAGCAGCCAGCGAGCTGGGAATTTAGATGTCAAAGAGAAGATGAAAGACATCTATTTCTCCCTCTTAAAGATGTTTGTCCCTTCCCCGTTGCTTCAAGGACTCAGTCCTTGCGTGCCCAGCAGCACACTGCTGGTGGAGCCTCAGCAGTTAATGGATTTCCCCTTGCTAAGCAGGGGGAAAACACAGGAAAACAACCCAAAGAAACAAAAGCTTATCCTATTAGCTACTTGCCAATTATCCTTGATGGGTGATTGTGCCAGCGGCCAGGGGGAGATGCTGGCAGGTGTAATTACTGGCTCCTTTTTGCAGGGTTATAACCTCTGGCTTGCAAGGCCTGTCTTCAGGTACAGAAGAAAGAGAAATCACTGAATAAATTATGATGAGCGTCTGCCCTGCATAAATAAGGACAATTTCAACTGAAACTGGATAATTTTAATTGCAAAAGCATTTTTACTCTCAGTCTTTCAACCCCTCATGCTGGGTGATGTGAGAAAATATCCTCACAAAGAGTGGGCTCATGTTAAATGCAGGCATCGGGACAGAATGTTACAAGGGAAAATATTTATGCAGAAAAATATTGCATGTCTGGTTGACAAGAATCTACTTGTGTTTATTACAAAAAGCTGCAGCGCAGTTTAAAACTGACAATCCATTACCAGAAATCCATCTTTTGCTTAGGATGATAAAGCAAGATTGAATTATAGATTTCACAGCAGCAATTCTGACATTCTGCATTTCAGCTCACACCTTCTGCTTTCCCAAAGCTTTTTTAATCCGTTCATTTGAAATAAATGGTCATGCTCAAAAAATTGCCTCAATTCGTGAATGTTTTCATTACAGGAAATGTAGGAACACAATCCCCAAAATTCCTCATAGACCTTGTTAAAATAAAGCTTTCTCATCAAAACCTAATTTTTAGCATTTATTCAGCTTTTTATGTTTAATTTGATTTGTGAACAATCACTTTCCCTGAGTGCATGGCGGCTTTTCCTATTTAATTCAGATTTGCAGAGAGAGCTCAGATGTAGTTCCACGTTGGGCAGGATTCTGATTTCAGACCACTGCCATTCATAGATGAATATTTAGTCACACATGACACCCATCTAATCCACGGATCGCATTGCCAGTGAATAGGGCAAGTTTGCTATCCACATTCTTCCACTAAATTAAACCCCTCTGTCTTGTGTGAAGCCATTTAAAAGCGACATTCCTGTTCACTGTACCTTGCTCAGCGCTGTGCCCCAGCGTTCAGCAGCTGGACTATGGGACCAGCTCCCTCAAGCTGCTGTTATCTCATCTCTGCTTGGGTCACTTTGATAATTCAATGACAAATAAATCAGTTAAAGCAGCCAAACCTCCTCTCAAAGACCCATCCCCAGCGTGCAAACAGATGTGTGCGTGGGAGAGGGAAAGACCTCCCGACTCAGCCTCGAAATCTGAAAAAAAAGTTCAACATTCAAGTTCCACCAAATGCTAATGAGGCCGTGGGTTTTGTCAGGGCATGAATGATGGCAGCCAGGCCATTTGCAGCCGCTGGTGCGTTCAGCTCTTAATTGTCAGTGCCCATGGAGGGCACCTCAAATGAGCCACAGCCTCCCTCGTTCGCATCCCCCTTCCCGGCACAGGCTCCAAGACAGAACAAGAAGCTCATCTGCCAAAATCTTCTCCTAAGCCAGGGTCCTTCAGAAATTATTAGGGGAAAGGAGGAGAGAGGAAACTCAAGGATTTTAGTGGTTTTTTCTTCATCACCCAAAGCTGCCGTCTTTCTGCTCTCCCCTGTTCTCAGAGCTCCTGACCAGGCTCTGTCCCCTTTCCAGCCCAGGGGAGAAGGGTCCTGTGTGAGTGAGAAGCTGTGGCTGCTCTATTATTCCTATGATCGACGTATTTTTACAGGATTTTACAGAAATATTCCACATCTCAGACTTCTGCCTCCCTCTTCCTCTTGCCAGCTCACACAGGGGCAGAGATTTTGTGCCATCATTTCCACAAGTGCTATTTTATGTGCCAGAAAACCTCTGTTTCAGCCCTCTACAGAAATATTTAAGTACCACAATTCAAGGATTCATGAAGGATTTTGTCTTAAACAGCCAGCCCAAATAAAGTCCACAGTTTCATTTGCAGAGTGTGAAAATAAATCCAGCCACATCCACTTGCTGTGTGAGGCAATAACTCTTTCAGTGGATGCTCTGTGTGAGTGTAGAAGAACACCTGGCCCATCCCTTGGAAGCCCACACGACCATCTGCAGGACATGATATAATATTAAAAAGTAAAACAGCCCGCAGGGAAAAGCCATGCATCAGCAGAAAGAGCCACAGACCTGCTTCAGGTTAAACCCCATGAAAATAAAGCAGTGTTGGTGTCCCTGGGCATGGCAATTTCCTCCACTGCTTGCCTGTGAGGATTCCTGCTTTGTGTTCAGAGCAGGGGGATGGAAACAGATCCCACGGGCAGCACAAGCAGCGTGTGCAGCCCTGGCCTGGGCAGCGATGCTGAGCTCAAATTGGAGTGGGAAGGGGAGGAGGGAGCTGAGCTCAGGTGATGTGGAGCTGAACTGCACCAGGGGGACGATGCCAATTCAGCCCACGTCCTCAGCCAACGGCAGAGAGAGTTTAGGGATGCGTGGAACAGAAGGCTGAGGCCTTGGGGATCCATAACAAGTATTGATCCTGAGAACAAACCCCCAAACCCAGATCCAAATTGGTGCAATCTGGACATGCAGAGTTTAGAAGCTTCAGCTGCAGAAACAGCGAGGACAGGAAGGGGCACTTCAGCCCTTCAGCCAGGCTCAGTGGGGCTCAAGAACCCCATGGATCCACCACAAAACTGGCCAGGGCCACACCGATTTCATTTTTATAACATTCCGAACCCTGTCCCATTCAGCCTGTAGTTTGTTTTTTCTTTTCTTTAAGAGAATGTGGCTAAACTCCATTGCCCTGAAAATGGTAGAAAAAAATGGTGAAAAAAAACATTTTCTTAGGTCAAATTTTCTTTCTTTTCTAACTGCAGCCACGCTCAGGGTCTGCCTCATGGCTCCATTGTGAGCACGCGCAAAGATATCCTCAGATCCTCTTTCAAAAGCATTGCAAACACTATTTAAAGGAAAAATCCACAAGAATTGTGGGGTTGTTGTGTTTTTGGGTTTTTTTTTTTTTTTTTTTTTTTTGGCAGTTGTTTTGATAACAGCTTGCTTGCTTTTAATTCCCATCCCTGGAAGTGTCCAAGGCCAGGTTGGACAGAGCTTGGAGTGACCTGGGATAGCGGAAGGTGGTGGATGAAAAGATCCTTTCTAATCCAAACCAATCAATGATTCTATGATTAATCAACACAGAACCAAAAATAATGATGAGGGATTTTAGCAATTTCACTAGTGCTTTGACAAAAGTGCCATGTGCCTTACTGGGGAGAAAAATCCTAGGAAAAGAAAAGTCACCTATCTCCATGTTCAATAGATTTCCAAACTTTTTGAAAATTGAAGTGGAATCTGTTTTGCCCCAAAATTGAACTTTATCAAAGGACCCAAACTCTGACTTAAAGTTTCCTTTTGTAAAAAGCCCACTAAAGATTAGTGGAGGAAGGTTACATTTGTATTAAAAAGAGGATTTTGAATAGGCAGCAAAATGAAATAAAGAGCAGACACCAGTTTTACCTCCTGATCATTCAGGTGGAGTGAAAGATCTTATCCTGTTGCTATAGATGGAGTTGGTTTAAATCCTAAGCAACCAGATTTTATTTCTAAGGTATTTTTCCTCCACTGGCCATTCTGTCCTACACCTTTGGGAGACACTCCTAGGCAGCAGCACTACCTTTAACATCAGTTTTTATCTTCTCATTGAAGTGTCACAATTACAAGCCCTAAACCCTGGCTTTTCATGAAGGCTGATTTAGCAGCCTCTGTTCTTTGAAAATCCCAAATTCCATTACCAAAGAGACCCTGCCAATGACATGATATTACACAGCATGAAATCACTCCAACAACTCATCTTCCAAGGGTCTTACAGGAGAAAAAGAATCACAAAACCTACACACTCATCATATCTTGAATTTTTTCCAATTTCCAAGCCTAAACAAGACACGAGGCTGTTTTCTGAGCCCTGCATGCATCAGCATCTTTCAGCACAGGGAGCAATCTGCTGTTTGAAAGGAAACCACACTAGGATTCCAAATTAATATTAAAACCAACACTCACACTCTTGTTGTCTCCCCAAAGAAACAGAGTTCTGAGCTGGGAAAGGAAAGGAGGTGGGTTCAGCAGATGCAGACATTGCCCTGAATATTGCTTTCGGAAGAACAGAATAACAACAAAGCCCTGAGGTATTATCTGCTTTCTACCTGAAAGAATAGCAAAGTGGCTCAATCTACATTCTCCTCACAACATTTTCTTCCCATTTGCAGTGACACAAGACCATCTCAACAGGACTCACAGGTGGCAGTGTCAGAGCTCCAGACCTGGCTCTACAGGTACCCCAGAGAGGGTACAGTTATAATTTGTCTGATAAAAGAGAGAGAAAGAAAACTTAGTCATGGCAAGGTGAACCACAGGAAAAGGCAAAAGCAAATTTCACCTCCTTCAGCATGGATGTTAAACTCAGTGTCTGCACTTCAGCCCAACCAGAGCAGGGATTTCAGGGGGAAAAAGGGCCAGAAAAACACCCACTTGTTCCAGGGTGGTGTGATCAGGTGTCTGTCCACGTGGCTTTAGTGCAGCTGGATCCTTCTCTCTTGAATCACCCAGGAACTCCAGCCACCCCCAGGCTGAGTTTAGGAGAGGGTTATCCTTCCCAGACAGGGAAATGCAGCTCTCCACCACCACCAGAACACGAGAAGCAAAGTCTGTAGAGCAAGTTAAATCCGAGCCTGTCAAGTTTCAGAAGCAATTTTTTTACCAAAAAAGTGACCTCAAAACCAGCCTGAGAAGGGCCAGACCTTCATCTCCTCCTAATCACCTCCTGCAGGAGCTCAGCTGATGTCGGGACAGCTCAGAATCAGCTGTGACACTTCCAGCAGCTGCTGGCATGAAATACAATTCCCTGAGACAATCCTCAGAGCTAAACAACCACAGTGCCAAGACTGCAAGGAAGGAAATTGCAGATCTTCAAGTGAAAATGAACTGATGGAAGGAAAACTGAGGCAAATGGATCACAGGTCACTTATTTTCTCTTCAATTCTTTCAGCCTGTTAACTCTGAGCCAAAACTCATAACAGGATGTATTTCATATGGATTTTCATGGGAGAATGGCAGTATCCACAGAAATTGTACTGGGAAATAATTTTGAAAGTTATTCTTAGATTTTCTTTTGTATTATTGCGATCCACACCAAGTAGATAAATAAACCGAGAGTGTAAATAATAAAAATAACCCACTAAAAAGAAAATACTACAGGCAGTTTGTTGCTTGGTTACAACTTTATGGTGCACACACCCATGGGTAGCAGTGACATTGTCTGATTCAGCTCTTGGGAGAATATCTAAATCCCAGTAATTCCCCAATAACTCCAGCCCACGCCAGCCTGCAATGAAGCCTTTGCAATATAGAAGCAGGCATGTGATGTATGCCAGGCTGGAGCCTTGAATCTCCAGTAAATACATCATTTTGCTGGGCTGATAAATAAGCTGTGTCTCTCTCAGTCTGGAGGGGGGGGTGATGGCAGTGAGGGCAGGGCCAAGGACACTCCCTGCCCCTCAGCCCTTCCCCAACATCTGCATTTGTGATATAAAACATCCCAGGTGCTTCCCTGACGCCTTTTTTTTTTTTTTTTTTTTTGCAGAAGCACAAAGGAATAACTGGTATTTAATGAACAATAATGTAAGAGAGGAGAAATTCCATTGGCAGATTGCAGCTCCAGCCTTTAATCTTCATTAAGGATTCAAACACAAGCATCTAAGGCAAGATTCAAGTGGGATGATGAAATTCCTTTTGTTTAATGGATAACAATCAAGGAACACATAATCCCTTATCGCAGTGATTCTGCAACTCCTCTGTCCCTTTTATGTGCATTATACACCCTAATGGGTTTTACAGCAATTTAGGCCACAAGACAAAGCATCTGGCAAAGACTAATTTACAACAACGTTGCTCTAAGAGTAACAAATCCCACCCACAACACTGAAGTATTGGCTGCTGCAGGCTTTTCATCTCCCAGTCCTGTAAATACCCCTCAAAAAGAGAATTTCTAGCCAACAAGGAAACCTCTCCAGTGTGGTTACATTCCCTTTTAATTGTTATCTTTTTGAACAGCAGGCTGATTCCTTTTCACTCATTAAGATTATCTCCCATTAATAGAGATCTTGCCCATGCTCTTCCTCGATGTCCTTGCAGGATATCAATGCCACACAAAGTGGTCACCCCCTTAAATGGGATTAATGGGATTTGGAATTCAAAGGTAAATAAATATCATAAACAACACAGAGTAAGCCACTGAGAAGGTATGTACAAAGAGCTTACAGATTTCAGGGGGGAAATGCAGAGGGAAAGCATGATCTCTGTGTGTGTGTGCAGGCAAGGCAAGCGAGGAAATGATGAATGTGGAAAAATGGGATCAGTGCTCCCTTTTCCCTCTAAGTGAGGCTGAGGTGCATTTGAATTAGGAGATCTCTGCTGATCACAGCTCTGTTCTGTCAAGTAAAACTCTGCAAACACAGGTACAAGCAATGCCTCCCACCACAGCATTATCCAGATCCCCTTGAATTCAAAGGAATGTCTTTCCAGTCTTTCCTGAACTATTTTCAGGAGCACTGTTAAGTTCTCAAGCACTACAAGCAGTTTAGAAACCTTGCTGATATCTACACTCAGTCATTCATTTTACCTCACAGGCTCTCACCGCTCCTGGAAGCTTTTTGAATAAATCCTTGCTGGAGCAAAGCAGATCTTATGGGAGGTGAAATAATTTTCTCTAAGAAAAGTGCTGTTGAGAGAAAATCCCCAAAAAGCATTCAGCAGTTGAAATAGTTAATTGCCTGCTGAGACTGTGACTCCTTTTTTTTTTTTTTTTTCCCCTGACAAACATCTCACAGTAACTTTTGAAGGAGCTGATTATCCACATTTGGGTTCTCACAGGGAAAGGCAGAGACCCATTGGGTGAATTGTTAATATTCTCCTTGCACCTGCAGTCTGCTACTGACAGACAAATTTTCCAAGCACTTCACCAGTCTTGGAGTCTTCTCTGTACTCCCTGAAATTACTAAATTGCATAAATTGTGTGAATACTACCCCGCTCATAAATCCTGGGATGTGTGTGACCTTTTGGTCACTCACTTTCATGGGAGTTATTTTTCCACTGATTATTAAACAGCAGTTTTCACATCATTTTGTGACTATTTTGCCGGCCTTAACCAACTGTGTATTATGCACATTGATCTAAAAAGACCTGACAGGAAATAAAAATGAAATTTCAAAGCACTGTTTAAAGGATATTAAATTTCCTGAGTGGATCCAGATGTTGCCCTTATCTCTTGATTGAGAACCACCTAAATCTGAAGAAGCCAATCCAAAAGCAGGAATGGCAAATGAAAGGAAGAGCTCAGGTTTTCCTGCATGGTTCAGGGATAGACACCAAGAAAAGTGTGTATAATAATAATTTTATCCAAGCCTTATTGCAAAAGGGTGCTGTGGTTTTCTCCTCTCACACTGACTAAAAAATCCCAATTTTGTGGTTTTTTTTTTTTTTTCTTTTTTGCATTATCATTTTGCCCTGCTGAAAAGCATCATCTGGGAGAAATCTCTGCAAAGAGAGATCACTCTACAGGAATTGTGTCTCTGTGATTGTACCAGAACTTCTCTGTCTACCTTCTACCCTGCCTGCAAAGGATTTAGCAAGGTGAAGGCTGAACAAAATTATAATTTTATATATATATATATAAAAATTATATAATTATATATATAAAATATAGAAATAAATACTATATAGAACATATAAATATTATGTAGAATATATAATTATATTTTTAATGTATATAATATTTAATTCTATACATATTATATAGAATTAAATTATAATTTTTTTTGCCAGGATAGCTGAGGACTGAAGTGGGGATTGCAGGGTTTGCAATCCCATCAGCAGGGAGCAGGAACTGGGATCTCATTCCCTTTGGTCCCCTGGATGCAGCACCCAAACCACGACTCTGCTGGGCCAGACTTTATCACTCTGCATTATTTGCAGTGTGACTGCTGGCAGGACTTGCAGGGCTAATTTCAGTTAGAGTTTCATTTTTATTTCTTTAATGGCTGTGTGACCAAGCAGTCTCCCCCCTCTTTGCTCAACAGATTTATGTTGTGTGGAGCTACATCTGTTTCAGTGCCTTAAACTGCTCCAATCTGAGCACTATTGACATTTTCATTATGTGTGAGTTGACAGTACATGGCTGTATTAAGGGATTTCCAATCCTGGCAGCGAGGGGTGTGATCTCTCTTTGCAGAGATTCCTCCCAGATAATGCTTTTCAGCAGGACAAAATGATAATTAAAAAAAAAAAAAAAATTGGGATGTTTTAGTCAGTGTAAGAGGAGAAAATCACAGCATCCTTGTGAAATAAGTGCTGGCTGGAGAGCAAGGTACGTGGTATTAATATATATCAGTATCTATATTCCAGAAGGAGAGAGCCAAAGACTATAATTAGCTCTGAAGCTAAAGTATGAGCAGCATAATAATAACTATTAGTCTAAAAAGGAATATAATGAATAAAAGCTCAATTCACAAAGGAACACAGTGTTAATATTGAAATTTGGACATGGGGAAATGGTAAGCTGTAAAAGAGGAGCATTAATGACACTTTGTGTCCGGGCAATTTATTCAGGATAGACAAAAAAAAAAAAAAAGGGAACAATTATCATTTACAAGAACAAGGAGTATTTTAAACATCTTTGGTCATTGTCTACCAAATCAATCATTGCCTTTGATGTGTCTCCAGTGTGCATGTGCACAACCTGTGCTGCACAAACACACACACAAAATACATCGATAAGCACATTAAATCTGCCTTTTTCCCACAACACTTAAAAAATGAGTGGTGAAAAATGCTGGAACAGAGGAAAACCAAACTTCACAGGAGATCTCCCTGGTTGTTCTCCAGATCTGACCTTGAAGGCTCCTCACATGATTGTCAGTAAGTGCCTCCTCCTGTTATTGACCAATTATTTACACATTTCTATTCAAACCTAAGGCTTGAGAAAAGGGGGAAAGGGAGGGAAGATAATATGGCTTTAAAAACGCTCTCTTGTTTTGGATGCAGACAAAGATAAGTTGGTTAAGCCACACAAACTAAAAAGGACAAGGAGTGTTGCCTGTGTGGATATTCCCTCAGTGATCCCAGGTTTGTTAGGAGAAGGCAAGATCAAAGTATGGGCATTTCTCAGTCCAAGCCAACATCCCAAACGGGATCAGACCATATTGTAACATTTCCAGTTAAAACAGTTGTTTTCAAAATATAACACCACATGTAAGGTTTGTAGTGATGCCTCAGGTTTTGGCTTTTCTATTTTTCACATTCTGTGCTGCTTTAGTGTGTGGGTCTGAGCTTCACATCAGGGGATGGTGAGCTCTCTGCACAGAGCAGGGAGACAAAACAATTCCTGCTCCAGCTGGGGACCAAGGACAAATGATCCAAACCTCAGCCCAAGAGCACCAACAACGTGGGCTGGAGAGAGAAAAACAATCAGGATGGGAGTGCATGGGCTAAAGCTGGAATGGGACAATGAACTCCAGTGTGCCCATGGAGCAGAGCTGATCACAGGGAGAGCCCCCGGGAGCACTCGTGCATTTTGGGACCATTTGGGTTCATCTTGGGTGCAGCCCTGGCTGGATCCATGGAGGAGATCCTCTGAATAAATCCCTGCTTTATTCTGTGACTCTGCCCAGCCTCTGCTCTAGGGCAGCCCGCACAAGGCATCAGCAGCAAAATCCTTTTTAATACAACAAAACTTCTCCTGAGAATTCAATTCCTTCCTGCTGAGTTTGCAATGAGAGTGAGAGGGGAGAGATTCAGGCAGAAAGAGAATGACTCCAACCCTGAGCTGACAAACCAGTCACATTCCTGTCCTATGTCTCCATTATCTCTCCTTTGATTCCACCAGTGCCTCATTATTCAACACATAAAAACATTTCTGCACTGCACTAAAGGCCGCCATGCTCTTGACCTGACCCACGTGTCTGTTCTTCTTCCTCCACACTCTCCCTTCAAATTTTCACATTTTTCCCTGCGTCTGCATTAATATTTACACAAATTTCTGTGTCATGTAATGATATGTAATTCTCTGTCATCTTGTCACCTGCACCTAAAATAATCTGCTGTTTTTCGCTCCCAATTATGCTATCTCACCAAATAACTCTTTATAAAATATGAAAACAATAAACTGATCTCTTTCATAAATGGATGCTCCGCACTGGTGATAACAACAGGCTTTTATGCTTTACATGGCAGCTTGCTAGAAACTTTATGTATAATTTTTCTCTCGTATCTCACATGAATTATATATAATCAATACTTATAAAAATGGCTCAAACATAACCCATGCAGGAAGGCTGTGGAGTTGTAGCACCACAGAATGGTTTGAATTGGAAGGGACCTTTAAGATGATCTAATTCCACCCCCTGCCATGGGCAGGGACACCTTCCACCATCCCAGGGTGCTCCAAGCCCGGTCCAGCCAGGCCTTGGACACTTCCAGGGATCCAGGGGCAGCCCCAGCTGCTCTGGGCACCCTGTGCCAGGGCTGCCCACCCTCCCAGGGAACAATTTCTTGCTGGAACAATTTAAACCCCTGAGTTTTAATTTGTCTGCAAACCCAGAGAGCTTTCCTAAAGGTGCTGATGTTGTCGTTTCCATCGGGTTGAAAAGAAGTGTAAATTTCCACCTGCTCATTAAAATAAGTCACTTTAAACCCAGAGTCAGACAAGTTCCACACCCATCAAGGCTCTCTGACCCACGCTGACTCTACAAACGCAATTTTGTGGAACCTGTACAAATGGAGAGGGTGGAATTACAGGGAACAAGGATCACCTGTTTTCTACACAACATTCTGCCAGCACGTCAATAACACAGAATGCAACAGCACTGACTGAACAAATCTGGGTTTATATCAGAAAAGAGCCCAGAAACTTCAGATTTTTTCCCAAAGGTTGTGTCAGTTGAAGCTAAATCTTACCCATACAGCACAAAACAACAGCATTAATTTGAATTTACAGCATATTTGGAGAGCTTCTCAAGAGTTCACACCACAGTGACGTGCAAGATTGACAAGGGGGACTAAAAGTGAGAGTAGCTGTGGACAAAGCAATTAACATCTCTGTTCTGTGCTATTGATCTAGCTGATCCCTCCGCTAACAAACCTCCAAAGCCAGCGCAGAAAACGTTTGATAATCATGCAAACGAAACAGATTAACAGCCAAATAATCAATTAAACAGAGCCTTGCAAGGCCTGCTTTGAGGATCAAGAAAGAGCAGGGAGATCAAATGAAGAAAAAATTATAATTTACAGTCAGGGAAGCTCTGTAAGATGTTTATTTGAAGTCCAAACTGATAACACAATCTCACAAAACGGGGACTTCAGCATCCTGGGGGGATAAGAATGTGCCTCTCATGCTGGAGAAAAACTTCCAGGGCAGGACTCAGTCACAGCAGGGTCTAGGTTCAGTGGGCTGGGAACCTGGAAAAAGAGGTTTTACAGGAAAAAAAAACAAAAAAAAAAAAAAAAAAAAAAAACAAAAAACAACACAGCAGCCCTTTGACTTGTGAAAGCTGCAGCAACTCATGATGGGGTAAAAGAAAGTTATGGGAGCAACTGAGGAGGAAAAGAGTTAAAGTATCCTTGCGTTCATCTTGTAAACTCGTGAAAATCTGGTAGAAGCCAGCTACAAAGGAGAGAAAATGTGAAAATAAATATTATTCTATTTCACTTCATATGTAGGTGTTTTGTGTGTTGGGACAGCCTGCTTTTTTCCTAAATAGATGAGATAATATGCTCTTTTAGTAGTCAGAGTAATTAGAATAAGGAGTCATTGTAACATTTCAATCAACGTACACAAAAAAATCCCCAAAACAAAACACAAACAAAAAAACTCAAAACAAAAACAAACAAAAAAAAACACAAAACAAAAAAAAACCCCAAAAAAACAAAAGAACCCCCCAAAAATAACCAAAAACCCCACCAAATCCAGAACCTCTGCCATCAGTCCTGTTGGCTGATCATACATTCCAAGTAATAAACACAAGCATGAGATTTGATAAAGAACAGGAATGAAGACATCCAAATCTTTTTGCTGTCCTTCCCTTTTCTACTTGATTCCCCAAACATTTAAATCCTATTTTTTCGTTCAGCTGGGACTTGCAATAGTCATTACCCTGTAGGAAGTAATTCACTGGACAAAGCATTAAACAGAGCATTAAACAGCAGCCCCACTGGGCCTTTGTGGTCAAAAATACTTCAGAAACTTCAAATTACCACATTTGGGGGACCTTAGGTACTTCAGGTGAGCTATCTTTATCCACAGAAATATTAAAAAAATGAAAGAATACTGAAAGATTTGTGGAGTAAAACTGATCCAGTGTCATGCACACTATTATGTCCAAATTTGTCCAAAATTTTGTGGAAAAATTATGTCCATAAAGTTGGTTAAAATACCCAGTTGAAATGCTGCTGCTGCTTTATTTCTTCTTTACAAAATATTTAAATATTAACAGTGATTTGAATCTCTGCTGCAAATTCCAGAATGGCATAAACCAAAAGTAATTCTATTTATTTAATTACAAGGTCGGCAACTTCTTACAGAAAATCAAGTCCAAGGAGTAAAATATGAATGAGTTTACTGAGGATATTTCAGTGATTTTTTTTTTTTAATTATTATTTTTTCCCCACCTTCCCTCAGGCAAGTGTAATGCCACCAAAACACTTGTCCTGACAGGATTTCTGCCACCTCCCCAGCTGGCTCCTTAGAAAAACATCTGCTGTCCCAAAACAGGACTGGAAGGTTTGTGCAAGACAAGGAATGGAAGCTGGGGAATGATGGTGATGTGGAGCACAGGAAAAGTGATGTCACTGCATCACCCTGATGCTCAAAAGCCTGAAATCCTTCAGGAATTGGTGCAAAATAAAAGGAATAGAGAGATGAAAAAAGGTCATGAATGCTTTAATGAGACAACATCCACCAAGTTTGGCAATCCAGCCTTAGAAGGAAAAGTCTCCATCTATTTAGAGAGTTGATAGTCCTGTTTGTAAATGCACCCCGTGAGGAGAAAAGGATTTGCAAGTTTAAAAAAAAAAAAAAAGAGGAAAAAATTAATATAAATTAGCCAGGAATATATTTATTCTGAAATTAGATAACAGCCTCTTCACTATTATTGGGGAAAGGTTACAGAACAGAGTCCCAAGAGGAGCAAAATTCTAATTAGTTTTCAAGGGGCACTTGAGCACCTCATGGGAGGTTGTCCATGGCATGGAGGATATCTCCTAGAGCAGAGGACTGAACCCATGACCCAGCAGATCCCATTCACTCCTGATTTTCTCCCCATTAATTTCCAGGTACCACCAAAACCCGGCCCTTCCTCGTGCTTTTAACACCTTAGGTTCCATTTAATGCCCGAATTCATGGTCTGGGGAGCTTCATATATATCTTAATGTTTTACAAAAACACTTTGTTTCTTGAAAGCACCCAAACGAAACGTGGCACTGTGCTGCAGCTCCTGATTGCACACATACCGTTGTGGCCCTTGATGTTTAATGAGTGTCCCTGGAGGGATTAGCATGTCAATGTGTGGGTATTGATTTCCTAATCCAGCCCATCAAAGCTGCTATGATCTGGCGGCAGCACAAGGAGCAGGAGTTCAAGGTTCTTCACACAGCTCCCACAGTATGTTCTCAAGCCTCTTGATGTGAGAATTAGCTCACTCCTGAAGTCCAATTAATCTGATGAGACTGTCAACAAAGATGTCATTCCTCATCACATTTTTGGGGATGTGGACACCTGTCTAAAATAGAGGATGAGATCATCAGCTCATTAGCATTTTCCAGCAGATGGCTAAAAGCTGCATTTCGTATCATTTTTGGGCTGCTCCACATTTTGTAGCCAGACCTCTGAGCTGTGGGACAACAAAGTCAGCTTTTTCCATTTGAGTGGCTGGCAGGCACATATGTAGCCACCAACAGGATCCTGGAATCAAGATTACAGCACAGACAGGAGGAGTTTGCAATCTCAATCCAGACATTTCAATAAATAAACCAATAAATTGGAGAAAACTGATCAGAACTGGGGGAGGGAGATCAGCTAAACAAAAGCTTTTCCTGAGTAAATTCAATTTTCATCCAATATTCCTTTCCCTGGAATATTTCAGAGTGGGATGTTTCAGTTTTCTGTAGGGTCATGATCCCATCCCTTTAAGGTCTGTGACCAAGAGCTCTGCCTGGTCCTACAGAGGACACTTCCATGTCACACAGGGGTTCCTGGAGGAGGTGGGAGCTCCACACTGCCTGTGCCACCAGCAGGAGCAGGAACCCCCCTATCGTAAAAGCAGGTGAACCCGGTGGGAAGAAATATTGATGTGTGACTCCAGCTCAGAAGGCTGAATGATTTCTTTATTATAACTATGCTATAAACCATTAATATGCTATTTAAAGGAGATACTAAAACTACAAACCTACTTGTTCAAACTCCCATATCCAACTCCTCACAACTCGTGCCCCTCTCTGAGAGCCCAGCCACAGGTGGGTTGGATTGGCCATCAGCTCCAACAATCCTCACCAGAACCCAACCAAGCAATCACCCCAGGGAAACAATTCTCCAAGCACATTCCACATGGGAAAAACAAGGAGCAGAAACAGAAATTGTTTTCTCTTTCTTTCCTACGTGCTCCTCTATGAAAAATCCTGAAAGAGAAAAGGATGTACCTGCCACACCCCCCTGACAGTCCCTGTGCAGCTGCTGCTCCTCAGCTGGGGCCTCAGTCCCTACTGCGCTCACAGCAAAGCTGTTTAACAAAACTGCAGCAAAAACAGCTTCTAACAAGTTTCCAGCTGAGCTAAATATGGCAAGAAGAGAACTTGTAAGTGCTCAACCTAGTCAGGATTACTGCAGAATACCCAGTGGTGGAGTTTTCTCAGCATCTAGAGAAACTGCTGTCAAATAAAAGGAATATTTTTGAAAGTTTGATGAGGAGCCCTCCTTTTTTCCCTTAACCACACAACTCCCAGTACACAGCCCCCATATTGCTTTGGCTGCTCAGACATGTCACAGCACAAATTGGCATCCTTCCTATTTTTGATATTGTCTAATTCCCTGGGTCATTAGTTATGTAATCATAATCATTTTTCTGCTGGGCTGATTGGTGTGATCCATCTCATCTCTTTTTCCCATCTCACCTCTTTAGTAGTGCTGGAGCATGGATGGGAACATCCAAGTCCCTCAGGGCACCATCTGCTACTACCCTGAGCAGGGAGGGCTAAATGAATGACATACTGTACGGTACTTCCTACTCATTAGTTACTGATTCCTTATGGTGCTGAGGCTTTTTCATTCATTCCATTACAGATTCGTTCACTAATTTGTTCATTTCTATCCCCTTTCCTTTCTGCCCACATCTAAAGGCTTCACAAAGTGGGGGGAAAAGCCTAAAGAGTGAGAAAGTGCTAATAATATGAGCATGGCAACAAAGAAGAGTGTAGGAGATCAGTGTTCAAACTATGAACAGGAAAAAAAGACCATGAAAAATACTCCCAGGCATCACAAAGTAACAGGGATTGAATATAAAAGTGAATTTATCCAGGGCTGTGAGTCACCTGCCCGTGGAGCCTCGTTAACACAACAGATGAATCTTTTATATGTAAACAACACCGACTCCAAAAGCTCTCCCTCCTTTCCCAAAAGGATTAGAATCCAGGAGACAATCAGGAGATGCCTTCTGAAGTTGTGATTAAGGTGTGTGCACCTCCCATCGTGTACCTGTTCTGCTCCAGGAGGCACTGCCCAGGATAAAGGAGCCCAGCATTTGCATTCCCCCCCTTTATGTTCATCTCCCTAAAACAGATTGCTTCTTTTATTGTTCTGTGTAGCACCATAAATGTAGATGGCCTTTGAAAGCCAAATATCACTCTTGCTAAGTAATTGTCAATTAAATTCAGTATTAATTATTCTTAATAGCCCAATCTCATCTGCTGTTTTCCATGTGTCTCATTTTTGCACGGTTCTAATGTCAGAGCAGATGAGTTTGAGTTTGGAGGTTTACTTAAACTCCCCATTTAATGAAATCACTGTATTGTTGGGTGAGAGTGTAAAGCTCTGGAATGAAACTGCCAGAACTGGTTACAAAACCTCCCAGCCACTGCAGGCACATCCAGCTCTTGTAAGCAAACATCAAATGATGACAGAAGGTGCAATAATTTAATAATCAATCCAGGCTTTAATTATATTGCCAGTCAAAGCCTTTGTTTCTTTAATATAGAGTGTTGGAAGACATGGCTTCCCATCCCCATTAAGTCAGAAAAAATGTCAAGAATTCAATTTCTATCTAAATTTCCACTTTCCACCATGGGACAACATGCCTGGAAGGATGGAGAAGTGGTGCAGGGTTCCCTGAAGCTGTGTCCCATGTCCTTCCAACAAGGCAGGACCAAGGGTTGCCCAGGACTGGCTGGAGCAGCCAAACCTCCATGAGATCATTCCATGGGCTGCTGGACAGTCCCTCTTGTCCATGCCTGAGGGCAAGAGTCTCACCTGGCACCTCTCCTCTGCTGGGACCAGGCTGCAAACCCCTCTGAGAGCAGCCTGAACAAAGCCTCAGGTGTTCCCCCGTCCAGGTGGAGCCTGGTGAAGTTCAGGGGCTGTTCCTAAGGGGTCAGATTTTCCCTGGCCTCCAGGATGGAAGTGCTGGCATTGCTCTCCAGCCTTGCTGCCAGTCCTCCTGCACAGGAGGCAGCTCTCAGCTGCCTTCCAGCTCTGCCCGAGTGGTTCTGTGCTCACAAATAGCTGGTGCCTCATTAGGCAGGAGGCAGAAAGAGGTGGAAAGGGAACAACAAAGGTGATACAGCTCATCCCTGCCCCCAGTCCTGACCAGCTGCTGCTGAGGGTTTGTGCTGGGACAGAGTTAGTTTCTGCTGCTCCTCTTGGTCTCCAAATGGCATTTTTTAAATTTTGTGGTTCAGACTTTGGCCTTGTTACAGCACAGAGGGAGCTCGTGCACAAACAGGGGGTCAAAGATACCCCCAGTCAATCTGTCACTTCCTCAGCAGGATGAAAGGCGACATTAAGCAGTGCTAAGATCCATGAAATCCCAGGGAATAATGGCAGCTCCCTGAAACGGGGCTGTATTTTTCACATAACAGCCTCACACCGAACAGCAAAACAGCACATAGGGGAAAATTCATAACAAACAAATTTAAAAGGATCCTCAGTTCAGACACTGTAAGAGGCATTCTTCAAATGCCTTTCAGCCATTCATTCTTCCTTATATCCATGTGAATGTTCCCCCTTGGCCTTTTGTTTTCATTTGAGCTTTCTGAGCCTCAGTGCCATTGCAGAAGCTGTTTCCCCCCTCTCCCTGTCCCTTCCCATTCTACCTCTGCAAGACCCTTTCTCCTGTGTGATTTGGAATTCATGCTCTGCTCTTTCTAAATTATGTTTTGCTTCTTAAACCTTTTTTTTTTTTATTTTTCCCCCCTTGACTGATTCCCCTTTTCCATTACGCCAGACTTTTTTTATTTTTTATCCCCACCCTTAAAAAGAGCATTTTATCCTGGCCAAACTCAGGCCTTGCCATGTTCTCATTTACAAATGTCACTGCAGCAGGGCTGAAATCCTGCTCGGGCTCTGGGAGCTGTGCTGGCACAGAACAAAGGCATCGCAGTGCCTCGCACACCACAGCGTTGTTTTCCCTCATTCCTCCTCCAGGAACAGCTTGCAGTGACATTTTAGCAAAAGTCACGCTCTTTTTACAGCTCCTCCCCCTGCTGACAGCAGGAATTCCCAGTCCTTTTAGGAGAAGCCCTGAAAAGACTGACCCAGAGCAGCAGAGAAGGAGGCAGAGCCCCTCATTCCTGTCTGGCTGCCCTGATTTCAGCCCACACCAAGATCTGAGATGTTCCTCCCCATCATCAAGTGCTTAATTGTAATTTGTAATCTTCAGCTCAGCACATTAACTCCAACAGGGAGTTGGGGTTAATGGGGAGTTGGGTCTCTGTGGGGACCCCAGAAGGGTCAGAGATAACCTCGACATCACCAGGACCCAAGTGCTAAGTGCTCATTTCTAGCATAAATGCTACAAAATCCTACTCGGCAAAAGGTTAAGCAAAGAAATCCTTGATTTAATGTGTAAGACATCACCAAATAAACCCATTTTGAGGCCTCAATGCCAGACCCCTCCCCAAGCCCAGCCTCCCTCCTTGGTGCCCTCCAAACCTCCAGGCCCACCTCAGCAGCTTTGGACTCCCAAAGTCAAGAGAGTTCATAGTGACATTGCCTCTCTGGCTTATTTGGGTTTGTATTTATATTTCCCCACTCAGAATAGAACATGAAAATAGAAAATTAAGTCGGGTAGGTTAATAATGAAATCTGATTTAATTAGTGGGTGCTTTGAGAACCTGCTGCTGTTTGCTTTCCCTGCAGAGAGGAGCTCTGGGAGCTGGGCTGGTGAGGAGCAGCCCCTCTTCCCCCTGATGTGACAGCCAGGGACAGCCCAGTGCCACGGCTGAGGGTCACCCAAGGCCACCACTGCCACACAAAGGGACACTGAGGGGTCTGGCAGTGCCATCAGGATGTCCTCGAGCAGCGAGAGCATCCCAGTCCTGGCTCCAACAGGGAATGGAGGCACTGGAAAAAGGCTCCCACTGGCACCTTGGTTACTCCATCAAAACAAGCAATTCCCCCCAAAACCCCCAGAGAATGAACCTTGTCTCATCTCCAAAGGAATTCTGTGGTTTGTGGGGGGAACAGTCTCCCTTGGCCTCAGCAATTCCTCTGAGTTTCCCTCCAAAACCCAAAAAGTGGCAGAATCCCAATGATTTGGGCTCAAGGAGATTTTAAATCTCCTCTAAACCCAGCCCCCTGCCATGGCAGGGACACCTTCCTCTGGACCAGGCTGCTCTGAGCCCATGCAATAACTGCACCCCCAATTCCCTGAGCAGGGAAGGCTGCTGGAGCCAGGGAAAGCCCAGGTGGGTTCTGAAACCATGGGAGCATCCCAAGCTCCCTCTGAGCCCCCAAGCTGCTACTGCAGCCACCAGCCCTATTTCATCTCATTTATTATTCAAACAACACCAAAAATCAGAGCCTGTTTGGCTCAGCCTGCTGGTATCAACCTTGTCATTCCTCTGAACCCCCTTAAAACTCCTTCCAAGGTGGGGATTAGCAGACAGAAAACAGTAAAATTAAGCAGGCAAGCAATTTTTCCAAGCATGAATGCAGAAATCAGGGAGGAAGGAGGATTTTCTATCTCCAGCACAGGCAGGTTCTCCCTGGGGAAGAGCCAAACCTGCTGCCAGCTCTGCAGATAAAAGTGATTTCCAGCAGAAAGAAAAGCACCTTGTTTAGGGCTTCAGGTTTAAATTACTGTTTCTGGGCTAAAACTGATTAGCCTGTGGTTCTATTGCAACGTTTTTCTTTGCAAAGGACCCTGCCAAAGAAGAATATTAGGAAAATATTGGGACACTCCCAAATTCATACCTGAGCAGCCAGAGAACAACTGGTTTAGTTGCACTTGCAGGAGATCTGATGTGGGATCCCCAGGGAAGCCCTTCCTCCCAACTGCTCCAGTGGGACAAGATGCATTTATCCTATTCCTGTTTTTATATGAATATAGATAATATAAATATAATAAAATATAAATTTTATATAAATATAACCTTCCTTAAGGCTAGAAAAGCCCCCTAAGACCATCAAGTTCAACCATTAGCCCAGCACTGCCAAATCCACCACTAAACCATGGTCCCAGGTGCCTTTTCTGAGCTCTTCCAGGGATTGATCCCACAGCTTCCCTGGGCACTGCTACATAACCCTGCATCTCTGCTTTGTGCGCAGAGAAATAGCTGAGAATATTTAGTACCCCCCTAAATAAGAAATAAGTTCTCTGAAATATTTGAGACTCCTTCAAAAAGCCAAGTTTATCCCAGTTTAACTGACAGCATGGCTCATCCAGGAACTGCAAGGCTGTGGATGCAATAATTTCCAACTCCACACTCCAGTTAATGTTTTGATTGCTTTAGTTTATACAATGGCACAACAGTCAACAGTGGTTAAATGACCATAATTAAATGCCCTACCTATCAAGGAGCTGAAATGATTTATCAGCCAAAAGCCTCAAAGTGCTTGATCACTTCACCAGATCATTAATCTGCCTTCCAGGAACGTGCCTGGCACTTCTGTAGTCAATTATATTAATTTTAAGTGACTGGAAGTCAGTATATATACACAAGTTCAGATCAATATTGGACATAATTCAGTTTATATATTCCATCAGCTATTTAGTGGGAGTTTAAAAAGACAATTTTCTTTCTATTAAGGCAAATTAATAAATAATTTAGTGGGCATAAATGATGACCAGTGTGAAAGGGGAAATGCTTTCTATTGACAGCTGCCAAGCTCTCCTGACATTTAGAGCTTTAAAATGGTGAGAGATAAGCTGGGTTTGACTTAAATTCTGCTGTGCTTCCCGAACACATGGGGTTGGAAAGATGCTGCCTTGCAGCAGTGCCTTTGCCTTCTTTTTTGGCTGGAGTTTCTGCCAGGGTGGATACAAATGTGTACTGGAGCATTTATTTTTTATAAAAAATACGGTCCTAAAAATACCCACATACACTTGGAGGGTGTCAAAACCATCCTGAGTGTTAAGCACATGGAAACACATCCTCAGAAACAGCAGCCTGCAATCCAAATTGAGAAACAAAATAAGTTTGAGCTTTCCTAGTTCTGATTTTACTGTAAAAAGTGTGTGTTTCACAGACCCTCTGGGACGACTTGAGCTTCCAAGAGGCTTTGTCTTGTCAGCTCCTCTCACTCAGCTCAGAAAAACATTGCAGAAAGTTGGGCACATGCAGGTCCAGGGCTTCCAAATCTCTTTTATCCTTTCAGATCCCACATGCCTGGTGGCTCTGTGACAGCTCAGATGGTGAGAAGCAGGCAGATGTTCAGGAAGCTTTACTGGGAAAACCAGACTGGGGGAATCAGAGCAAGTGCCTGAGCTCCTCTCCAGGACATCTCCTAATGAGTTTTTCAATGTTGTGTGTTGGTCAAGAAGCCTTCCTTCAGGCCAGAGTCTTTAATTCCCCATTTCAGAGGGCTGGAGTCCTTAATTCACACTCCGGCCATGTAACAAGATGATTTATCTTTATTTAGCTCCACTCTTTTGCTGGGAATAGCAAAGAACTCCCCAGCTCACAGCCTTGGCCTGAGTCAGCCTGAGATTTCCCTCATCACGTAGCTCAAAAATTCCTGCTCTGCTTCCAAGGGCTTCTTTTACTGCCCAGCCTGCCTGGAGTTCCCTAAGTTCTCTTTTTGACTGGGAACATTTCTTCTTTCATGAGCTGAGCAGAGAACAGGAGCTGCTCTCCAAGGAGCTGCTTGGCCACAGCCCCTTCCCCCTCTCTCCTCCTTCAGCAGAGAAACACAGCCAAGCCCAAACAGCCACAGTGAGATCATGAGGCTGTTTTTGGGGCAATCTGGAATGACTTGGTTCATCTTCCTTTCCTTGGTTATCTTCCATCTTGGTCTCATCTTCCAGGGAAACACAGAGGTCTCATTTCATCCCTGCAGGCAGAGCCTTCTCCTACTCCTGCTTGGCTCACTCCTTCCTACTTGCAAAAAGGAAACTGCTCTGGTGCAAGTGAGCCAGACACCCCAACCTCATTAGAGAGCTTTGTAGCCTCTTAACAAACAAAACTGCACCACAAAGAGCATTTTTAAATAAGCCAGAAAAAAAACCACAGGCAGCAATAAAATAGATTGTGCGTATCAGCGATACTTGGTTGTGTTATTTGCATACAAATTCTAGCAGTGTGTAACTTATATATTTTTAAATGCTCAGCTTCATGAAAATCCTCAACAGTCTTTAATGCCTGGGGAACACTGCCTTTTGACTCCTGGCAAAGAACAGAAGTTAATTACCTGCTTAGTATTCTGGGTTTGCCTTACCAAAATGAGCAGCCAGCTTCGCAGAGGGCCAAAATTCAAACAGAAACCCAATTCATGCACAAGAGATCAGCCCTAAAACTTGGAGAGGGCCCATTCTGTCACCAGGGCTTCTGTCAGCCCCGGGGTGATCCCTGCACAAAGCAGAGCAAACACCCTGGAGGCAGCAGGGAGAGCTCCTTGCTGGGATGCTCTGGAACCTGTCCTACAGCTGATGCGTTTTTGGGGCTCCCTAAAAACAGAGGCCAGACAGAATGAAGGGAATAAAAAGCTGTTCTATTTATTGAAGGACTTCAGATAAATTTAGGGCAGACAAAGCCCCCCAGGGCTACACCCAAAATGGACAGTGAGTCACAGGTTTTCACACTTTGATAAGTTTGGTCCATTTGCATATTGGGGGTGAATCTGCCAATTCCAGCTTCAGGTAATGAAGTCATTGACCCCAAGTTTGCTCCCCCGACTCACTTTTGTTCCCATCTCTCTGGCCTGAGGCAGTGAGGTGTCCTTGACTGCCAGGCCTGGAGAGGAATTGTTGTGTCTGCCCAAAATGGGGAAGCAGCAGCTCACACTGTGTGTGGAGTTTGGAGTTACACACTAAAGAACTGCAGGGTTACAGACAGATGGAAAATAGAAAAGCTGAAATCCCAAGGCATCACAGCACATCCTCCTGTTAAAGCACCCAGCTGCCCATGTTCTTCCCAAAAGAGGTCCTGAGTGCCGTGGGCCAAGGGGCAGCTGGCTGGCAGCTTGTGATGACCTGTGTGGAAACCACACTGCTCTGGGATAGAGCAGGAGAATTCCAGCAGAAAACATCAGGATGGTGATGTTATCACTCCAGATCCAGGAACAGCTCCTAATTCTGTGTTATACTCCCCCCATCCCAGCCTGTGTGGTGGTTTGTTTTTTGGTTCTTTTTTGGTTTTTTTTTTTTTTTTTTTTGGTTTTTTTTTTGGGTTTTTTTTGTAAATGCTGATTTACTTATGGAGGGATTTCACTGCCCTACGTACAAGACACAAGGGACATTTGCAATGTTTTCACATCCCAGTTTTGCACTGTCTCTAGAAAACGGCCTGAGCTTCTGGTAGCCATGGAGACCTCCTGGCTGGAAGTTGCTCAACTTTAACTGATTGTTCCCAACTTCCAGAGGGAAGCCAGATACAGAAACTGCTCTCAAACGTCACCCCTCAGGCCTGGTGCCTTGCTCAAACAGCTGAGGAAGAGAAAAGGCATCAAAAACCAGATAAACCCAAAGCTACACCTGGTTCCACCCCTGCCACAGCAGGGACACCTCCCACTGCCCCAGGCTGCTCCAAGCCCTGTCCAACCTGGCCTTGGACACTTCCATTGTCTCTGAAAACAGAAATTGAAGGGAAAAAAGCCAAACCAAACACTAACAACCAAAACCTACCCAAATGAGAAATCAGCAGCACACAAAAAGATGGTTATGTGAATTAGGGAACAGGGGTGATTGCTGAGGATAATTTGCTCGCAGGGTTTTAGGCAACTGGAAAAGGTGGAATTAAAATGCCAGATTAAAAGAGTCACTAAAACAAGTAACTGCAAATTGTGCTGGTTTCCATAAATGCTTGTTCTGATTCTTGGTTCAAAGTTGGAAATACTGGGGGATGAGCAATCAGGCAACTCAGAAAAAGCAGTAAAAAAGTGGATTTGGAAACTCAAATAATCCTTTTACTTTGTACTTAAAATTCACTTTTAATGGAAATAAAATGTAAAGTACATAATATATTAGTAGTAGCATTTAATTACCTACCTTAATCAACTTGAATAATTAAATAATCCAGTTCCTATTTAAATGCAGCACTTTGTGTGCTGAAATACGTAACAGAATTAAAGAGAAAGGCTGTTTGAATCTCAGAGCTGAAAAAATTAATTCTGAGCCCTACTTCAGTAGCTGCTGCGACTGCAATTCCAATGTATTGATTAATTAGATTTCTATGTAGTGAAATTACTATGAATTTTCACATCATGCCAGGATGCAGGAAAAATGAGAAGCAATTGTCATCTTCATTACCCTGATCTTTATTAGGAAATGTTACTCTGAGCTAGTTCATTGCTGCTATCACTGGAATTTGTTGCTGGGGGATGTAAAACACAATATAATGAGAGGATTATAGTAATTGCAAATATTCCTTTAAATTATCCACCATTACTCATTGGAAACTGCTCCAAAGCCCTGGAGCCTGCAGACCGAAAGCCAGGTTCCTACAACCTGCAGAAGGTACCACAAATATATCAAAACTATCTGATTATTGAAGGCATTAAACATTCCCAGGTTGTATTCAACAGCAGGACGGCCGAGCTGCCAGCAGCAATTATTAAGTCACCTTAACACTGTGTTTATCTGTTATTTTGAGTAGGAAAGTCTTTCAGGTATCTACTTTTTGGGTGTCCTTGTTCACCTGGCAGGGACCTTCTCCAGCAGCTCCCACAGCTCTGTCCAAAGTTGCCAAATTGCAGCATCAGGCAATTGCTGTGAACAAGCACTGTGAACAAAGCTGGGAGACCTCAAGCTCTAATTAGATCAACAGGAGTCAAATCTGGGCAAGATCCCTAGGAAAGCTAAAGAAAATTTCATAAGTGTATTATGGAATTGGTTTTCTAGCTTGTTGTTTTTAGCAGCTCCAGCCCACATGGAAGAGACAGGCACAAATGCCTAAATAAGATTTTTCCATAAGGCACTTTCCCCAATCAATGTTCTTGCCCTCATTTATTGATTATTTGCTATAGCAGGCAGGAAATCCAGCTGGAGAGGGTTGAGGGACTGATGAGTTGCTGCATTCCATGAAAAAGGGAAATCTCCTTCTGGAGGGTTACAGTCCATGGGTGAAATGAATACTCCAAACTTTAAAGACTTTTCATGCCAAACACGTGGGATCACTGCAATATGGAGAGATGCCAAGGAGTGCAAGCCATCAAATTAGACTTCTTCTTTCCCCTCACATTCTCACCTTCATCTTCTTACCAAATCTTTTCCCAGGAAAATCACAGTTGTCTGACTCATTCTCCCTCACCCACCAGTTGAGGTTTCGCCACTGTCACAAAGAGAAATCTCCCAAACAACCTACAGCAGGGCCTGCTGTGCAATATTCCTCTGGGCAATTCAGATGTTTGGCTTTTATTTCTCATTATTTCCAGTTAAAAATCATAGCAGAGCTCACTCCTAGAAATGTGGTTTGGAAAGGAAGAGCCTTCCCCTGCCAGCTCCCCACCTGATTTCTTTGCCTTTGTGTTTCACCGCTTCTGTCCTTTGGAGCCCGTGTTTGATGTTGTGCTGTACAAAACCTACAAACCCAGCACACAAAGCATCTGCTCTCAGAACTAACACAAATGACTCAGCACTTGGAATTGTTCTTTTCCCTGAACATTTCCCTGACCTCTGGCTCTCTTCCTGAAGAAAATGACACATCCTCCCTCAGTACGGAGTGACCCCACGTGACTGAACCCATCACACTCTGGCATTTCCACCCTGTAACCACAGGGTTTCTGCTCTGAAGAGGACCCACTGTTCTCTGCACTCTTGTTGAGCAAGTTTTCTGGTTCATGACCTTTCAGTTCCAACATCTCTTGTATATTCATCCATTTGTGATGCCACAGCTGTGCAGGACATCAAGGTTTTGTGGGTTTTAGGATGGCACAAACTCAAGACCTCAAACAGCAGCTCTATCTCAGATCTAGAACACTTTAGATCATTTAAGGACATTAAATATTTTATGTCATTAACATGATTCAGTATAAATAAACTTCCTGCTCCCCTTTCTTTCCTAAAAAGAGAAACCACATCCTTTTTTGACTACAGTTGATTTGAAAGCAAAAGGAATGGCACAGGAAGGAAAACAGTAACACTTGTTTCTAGGGTCAGGGGCCAGGTTTTTTTTGTACTTTCTGAATATTGTACAGAACATCTGTCCTTTTCGAATCTCATCTGAAGGATGATTGCATCCTTTAAAACAGGCTTATTGTGATAAAGTTTAGATTCCATTTTGGTAGCAGCCAAAGGAGAAAACCTCCCTGTAAGAAAACACTGGGTTTGTGACTCCAGCTTTGCTTAAAGCAGAGCCACCACCCCAAGGATCCTAAGCCAGGCTCAGAGGCAGGTGTAGAGATTTGCTGTGCCTGGCTTTTGGCTTGATCAGCCAAGAATTTCAGAACCTTTAATCTGCTAAGAACCTTGTGTTTCCTGGTGATAGCACAGAGGGAAGAACACTTGGATCACACAGAATTGCTGAGGACTCCCTTTAAAGGAGGAGGACAGAGGATGCCAGGGCAGTTCTCTCACTGGGAAAGCCTCTGGTGAAAATAGAGGGGCTGAATTTAATCAAGAGAGCTTATGGCACATGGAACCAGAGATAAGAGAAGCTCCAAATGCTTCAGTACCAATGCTTAGCTGGAAAAAGGATGTGGAGTGATGGGAAGCCTCAAAGTGGACTTGCTTGGAGCCCTGCTCAGAGCTGGGAGCACAGCAGGGCTCAGGACAAGGCTCTACCTCAGCCTGTGCCCCCACTTAATAACTTATCTGGAAAAAAAAACACCTGTAAAGGCAATCTCAACGAGATTAATTGGTTCATCCAAACAATTATTGATGCATCCAGGCAAAGTCCTGCCACAGGATTTATGGGAGCTGCCTCAGCTACAGGGTCCTACAGGATCCTCTGTCCTGACCTTCAGAAACCTCTCCTGGATTTCCTGAGAGGCTCACATAGCTGGAGGTGCCTGGAGAGCTCCACACTCACCATAAAATGCTGCTACAACAACTTAACACAGCTCCAGGCACACCACCAAAACCAAACCTTTGTCCTGACAGCTTTGTTCCCACCTCTCTTTCCTCTTGGCTGGACTCGGTGATCCTGGATATATTTTCCAGCACCAAGGGTTCTGTGACTCCATGGTTCTTGGGCAGAAGGGAAAACACAGCACATGGTTTTTGAATTTATTATCCAGGGTGGTTCATATTTAACTGTTTGTATTTGTATTGATACTTCAATGTCTATATTTAACTGTTTGTAGTTGTATTTTTCCTTAAACATTTACATTTAACTGTTTGTATTTATTCTTAAACATTTATATTTAACTGTTTGTATTTTCAGGGGCAGGGCTGGAGCTCGAGTGGTGTTTGGGATCAGCCCTCCTTATCACAGAGCACCAAAGCCAGGCTGCCTCTCCCACCTCATTCTTCCTTGACACATTCTCCATTTCCAAACCCTGAACATCCTTTTTGCTACCAGAATTTTTTTTCCTTTCTCTGAGAATGTTCTGCTCGGAGCTGCTCCCTGCCCTCTTCAGATGAGCTGCAGGAACATTTGGAAGGCACCACCATGACTCAAGAGCATCCAACCTCTGGTCAGACATAAATAAATACCTGTTATTTGGAATTAAAACTTCCTTCCCTCCCCAAAGTGCCATATCACAGCACTATTTATACACAACATTTATTTTACGTTTCTGCCGAGAATTATTTATCAGCAACAAATCCTGCTGTGACGCATGAGAAACCTTTGTGTGGAATCTCGTGTTGCCTTTTATTTTGAAGGAGGGAAAGGCGGAATTTGTCTGACGTGGGTAGCAAAAGATGCTGAAATGCAATTGCTGAGTGCCCTCTCGTGATGCCAGGAGGAAACAGCTCCGCTGCCTCCCTGCCGGGATACTGAAGAGCTGCCTAACACGGTTCTTTTAATAAATCTTATAATCTGTGTGCACTTAATTCCTGTATTTACCAAGAATTTCCATTTGTGTTATTTAGAAAAAGCTCGCTAGAGCCACTCTGGCAGCACAAATTGAATGGAAGGCACAGCTCCCACCTAGTTTTATTGGACTTGGGAAATCAAATATGCTACATTTTACCTTCATCCTCCCTTGTTTCACCAGTCCTGTCCTTCCCGAGCTCAGCAGATATTACATTTTTCCTGTTACTCTCTCTTATTGTTTATAGAGCATCCAGAGTTCCCCTTGCATTAAAAAAAGTTAAAAAGGAACCCTCCAACACACCTCTGTGTGAACTGAAAACAGGAGCAAAGCAGGTAAATTAAAATAAACAAAAAACCAGGGTGAGGATGTGAAATATGAGGATGTTTCATGAAACACCACACTGGCTATTGTTTGTACAGGTGTGCCAACCCCTCCCTGTTGAAAACTGAAGGATTAATCCATGTATTTGGAGTCACCCTCTCTTCTTAACAGCACTGGGGATTTTTTGTTAAGACGTTTTCCCCAGATTTGAGGAACATTCCCAAGATTTCATTCTATTTTGGCAACTTTGTGTTTTTATGCCATCCCAGGTTCCATGGCAAGGCTGGGCTTTGTTAGAGGGTTTGAAATGCAGAGACTGCAGATGCACAATAATGCCACCACTTCAAATATTTTGAGGAAGAGCCACAAGGGCTGGAAGCAGGAGGAACTTCCTGGTTACAAAGGTGTTCCAGAAGGGTGGGAGGTGATGGGGATATCCAGGAGCATCCTGTGAGCAGAATTACACAGCACAATTCTGTAATTATGGCAGCTGCACGGGACTGATTCCAGCACCATTGTTTTGGGACTGCAATTCCCAGGTACTGTAAATGCAGGTGAACCCGGTGGGAAGAAACGCTGATGTGTGACTCCAGTCCAGAGGCTGAATGATTTCTTTATTATAACTATGCTATAACACATTAATATACTGTTTAAAGGAGATACTAAAACTGCAAACCTACTTGTTCTACCTACCATGTCTAACTCCTCACAACTCGTGCCCCTCTCTGAGAGCCCAGCCACAGGTGGGTTGGATCGGCCATCAGCTCCAACAATCCTCACCAGAACCCAACCAAGCAATCACCCCAGGTAAACAATTCCCCAAACACATTCCACATGGGAAAACAAGGAGCAGAAATAGAAATTGTTTTCTCTTTCTTTCTCTCTGTGCTCCTCTATGAAAAATCCTGAAAGAGAGAAGAATGTGCCTGCCACACCCAGGTTTCTTTAGGGATGACTCAGGTGACTCCATGATTTAATTTGATTGATCCCAAGCTGGAACCTGTGCAAATCCAGCACTGTAGGACAGATGTTTTCTGGTTCGACACCCACACATCTGAGTTATTTCTTGAGCCCCCAAGCTTTAGCCTGGCTGTGATGGCAATATTGGCTCAACTCCACCTGAGGAACCTGCAGAGGCTGCCAGGGGAGTTCCTGGGGGTGAGAAATAGGTAGTGGAATTCTTGACTCTATTTCAATCCACTTTTTACATCAAGGGTAATTTCCTCGTTTTCCCGAGACACATAAAATTCACTATGGCAATAAAACCCCAGGAAAAAAGCAAAATACAAAGACTTTTCTCTCCCAAATTGTTAATTCCCCTTCACCCACTGATGTACCCCTGCTACCCCTGGGGTTGAGGAGGCTCCCTTAGCATCTGGTTCATCACAAAGCAAAACAGGACAAGACTCCTCATTTCCAGTCCCAGGAGTGAGGAATACCCATTGCAAATGTTCCTTCTCCCTGGAAAGCAGCAGATTTCCATCCCAAGGAATGGCAGTGGCAGCGCTGCACTGAGTCAGCATAAAGTGACAAATCACCAGCAGGAGCCGATGGCAGCTCTGAACCATCGTTTTATTAGAGGAATTGCTTTTGTAAACTTAAAGAGTTTGCTTTGCTGATGACAAGGAGATGCTCGAATGACTGATTTTTTAAAATATTTATAAGCAGATATTTATAACCTCTGGCACTTTGTCACTATCTTTTCCATGTATGAGAGAGCTGTAAGGAACTTCATTACAGTGAATATTTGCTTTCCCTTTTTGCTGCTACACCAACAAAAAAGGCTTTTAATAATAAAATAGCATTTCCTAGAGTGAAAGGCATGGAAATTGTGTCTTTGGAGAGCTCTTCCCATCCCTGCTCAGCAAAAGTAGAATTTGGGTAGAAAGTTGCGTAGTGAAGAGTAATTCACAGATTTTCTTCTGATTTTTATTTGTTTGTTTAAACTTTAAGAGCTGTTAACAAGTCAAAGGATCTTGTTTATTATCTTGACTCTTATTTAGGTACTTTTGATACTGCTCTGTGCTGTCATTTATTGCTGCTTAATTCAGCTTAACCTTCACCCTTCAACCAAACACTCACTCTACCAAAAGGAAAAGCAACAATGATCTAAAATATCAATTTTCTGGTTACCAGACTGCTTTGCCATCCCTGCTGCTGCCCAAAGCTTCTCTAAATACCAGCAACAGAGTTTTGATCACAATAAAGTGTTACACCATCAGGGAGAATGTAATGGAGAATGAGATAAGGGCAGAATCAAATTGGGGAGAATCCTTCCCTGGGAGGGTGGGAGGCCCTGGCACAGGGTGCCCAGAGCAGCTGTGGCTGCCCCTGGATCCCTGGCAGTGCCCAAGGCCAGGCTGGACAGGGCTTGGAGCAGCCTGGGACAGTGGGAGGTGTCCCTGCCATGGCAGGGATGGAATGGAATGTTCCCTTCCAATCCAAACCATTCTGGGATTTCAGCATTAATAAACCTGGAATAGAAAAAACAAACAAAGCCCAAACCCACCCAAAAAGCAATTAAAGACTCCGTGCTTCATATTCACACCAGGCAGAACTGAATCCTCTCACTCAAAGCCTAAATAGGCACAACTTTCCCTCCCCACCATCCAATTCTATCTCTGTCCTAAATGCAGCAAGGTTCCCATAGAAATTTTACTGGAAATCAAGGTTTGCATTCCCTTTGTATGAATTCCTCTGAGATTATTTCAAGGGAAACTTAACTCAAGAATTCCCATCATGTCTCAACTATAACCAAACATATATCAGAGCAGCACAGAAGTTATATATAAGGTATTTAAAAGTTCATTGTTTTCTGGAAAGGAACAGCACAACATCAAAAATGCTTTCAGGAACCATTGCTACATCCACAGTACAATGCTGAGTGTGCAAGCAGGAAACTTTGCCAGCCCTCTTGTATAACCTGTTCAGTGGCTGAGGTAGATCTGAAGCATGTGATGGAGAAGAAATTAAATTTTAAGTAGTCTGGCAGTGTTGAAACAAATATAATTATAGAGCTGCACAGCAGTGGCAACAGAGAAAATAAAAAGGTGCATGAACGGCCTTGTTCTAGAGAAAATGCACACCTAGCACCCAGTTGTGGAAAAGCTGCTGCTCTCAAGAGCTTTAAAATAACTCCACAGAAAAGACTTCACATCCCAATGAAGGCCTGTGGTCAGTTAGAGAGATCCCCCAGCTTAGCAAAGATGTCAGCTTCCCTTTCCACCAGGGAATAAAACATTCAGGAAAGTCTTATAGACTGATAAGAATTTTGTACAATTCTGGAATTCAAAGTGGTTTTCAAGATCCAGGTTAGCTAAAGAATGAATAAAGAGACTCTGAGATGAACATAAAGCAAAACCCAATCAAATTTCACGTTCAAACATTTTTCCATCTAAACCAAGCTATTAAAATATAGTACAAAATCAATTCTCCCAATAAAAAAAAACACCTACAAATAAATTAAATTCTTTTACATCTGACAATAAAGACAGAAAGAGCAGCATTGCCTGCATCTAGCCAGCAACTTGTGGCAAGAGCTGGAGGGAGGTAAAGGAGCAAATCCTTGGTCCTGGGAAAAATCCACATCCACATAACTTCAGCCAATGCCAGCAGGTGAAATCGACTCTTACCTGTTCCAGGAGCTGCAGCTCAAAGGACAAGGAGCTGTTCCTGACACAGGGATCCACAGCTCCCAAATTCCAGCCACAGGGCTATGCTAGGAGACAAGGCACCCTCTGCTCCCCTGAGCATATGGAAAAGGGGAGAGGGCAATTTAAAATATAAATCTGAGACAGGTGCTCTGAGTTTCTCCCGAAACAAAATCCCTCCCATCCCACCCTTAGAAAGGACAATTTGCTGTAATGGCTCGTGGGGAGCTTCAGCTGGAGGTGACTCCTGATCCCAATCCCCTCCTCTGGCATTCCCAGGTGGAACAGCTGGGCAGGGACAGAGCTGTCACACCAGCTGGGAACCACGGGGACTGAGGGGCTGCCATCACAGGGAGGGACCCAAGGAAAGGGATTCTGCATGGATTGGGACCCCCAGCTCCCAAGGAGTTGGAATGAACCCCTTTCCAAACAGGAGAAATGGGGCTTTTCCCCATTTTATTCATTGATGGCCCCTGAAGCCCCAGACAGGAATCTGGTGAAGGACACTGATCCCACTTTGTCCCAGCAGGGAAAGGAGGTGACAGTCCCAAGGCACAGCTGTGTCATGGCCCCTGCTGGGGTGGGTGCCCTAACACTTTGCCCAATAGTGGATTCTGCTCCTCTCCATGGGACTGATCCAAAAGGCTCATGATGTAATGCAGCAATTCCAGCTGAACCAAGGACCACAGGAATACAGATATTAATGGGGATTTTAAAAACTAAATGGTGTCCCTTTTTATAAAAAAAAATAATTCAATTCTCACAATAAAATGTTCCTGTAAGTACCCTCAGTACTAAGTGAATATGTTCGTCTTATTTTCACACTTCCTGTGACCACAGCCATTAAAAACCAATCAGTTCTGGGCTTAAATACTACAGGAGGCCAGATTTTTTTTTTTTTTTTTTGCATAAATGTGAGTCATAAAACCCCCCACAAAGCATTGGCAGCTTTACTGCAAAGAAAAATTTACATCCCACGGTCACAGGTCTGTGCATTGCCCAATGCCTATTAAGAGAACTCATCAAAAATACAGATATAAACCACACACACCTTACTTCTGTCTCAGAACGTTGCACCATTTTTATCTCCTCTCCATAAATAATGGAAGCATCAGCACATTTGTCGGGGCACAATAACAAATCCCATCCTCTTGGTAATTGTAAACACACTGGAGCTTGTTATTGACCTTGTGTAAAATACTGACACAGGAAAATAGGGGAAAAAGAGAAACAAAGTTTCCCCCCCCTCCACCAGCCCTGTTCCCTCCAAAGCTAAAATACAGCTGAATTTATAATGTGACGTGGGAGGAATGAACTGTCATCAAAAATGAGCTGCAAAATAAAGCGTGGAGCAAATCTAAAATCCAATTTTAATAGAGTAAGGTGTATCCATCCACATAATGACAATTTACGTGCATATTTCACTTGATTTAATCAGTCTTCATTTTAAATCTTAAAATACCAGTCACTGCAATGAAACAGAATTTATTACCTATCTGTACAAGCAGCACTGCTGATTTTCCTAAGTAATCCATTTACATACTCGTGGACATGTGAATAGCTAAATTCATTAGGCACTCAGCTCTCCCTGCCTGATCTCCTTCCTCCTTTATGCCCCTTTGAAACGCCCGATGTTGATGCAGCACTGCCGGTACAAAATAAATTATTCATCTGACTGAGCACAAGTGCCTTTCCTGCAGTGTTCCTCGACTTGGATGAGTGTTGGGAAATACATTTTTCTCTGACGATAATGCAGCCATAACATTTTGATGTGAAGGGTCCTTTGCCACATTATCAGCTCCCAAGGCCCATCAAGGTGCTCATGTGCTCTGTTCCAATGAAACAATTCTCCCCACAGGACAAAAGGGCTTTATGGATCCAGGGAAGGCTGGGTATGAAAGGCCCACAAAACTTTGTGTGCAGGAGTGTTTGGGGGATAAATGGAGGGATTTGGATCAAAACAGGAGACAAAAAGCCTTCCCTGGTGAGAGAGGAGCAGTTCAGTGTTGGTTACAACACTTCCTTCTTCTTGCTCATGACTTTCCAGAGGAATTTCCCATGCCTGCTGTTCCTGCAAAGGCAAATCCATTTAGGAAAGATCTGTACCAGAGCCTGTTCATCCATTTTGGACATTGTTCTGTGGAGTTTCTGTTAGGAGATAGATGAATAAATAAATATGGTGCATCAGGAACAGTGTGGCAGCAGAACCAGTTCTTTCCTACCTTAATGATTCTTTGATCCTCTGTATACACACACACACCTGTTATTATATCTCCTTTTTCCAATGCAAAAGCAGGCAGTTTTAGTAAAAACAAGATATTTGAACTTTTAAAAGGACAATTCTTATCCAATCCATAACATACTTTAAAAAAAAATCAAGTTTTGTATGCAAAGCATCATTACAGAATTGTCGTGAAGAAACTGGAACCTGGCAGTGCAAAATAAAACCAGAATATCCCCAAATAAGAACAAACACTCTTGAGGGGATTACCCTGCAGAAATGCTTGTGCCAAACTTCTTTTATAAAGATTATAACTCATTTACCTGCAGGTTTTTTCTGTACAACTGCTTCCATCAAGAAGAGCACCGGGCAGCACTCAAGCCTTGACTTCGAAACGTGTAAGGCTGCAAAGAACTTAAAGAGAGGATTTTTTGTTTTACCAGATGATTCCTCTCCCTTTCTGTCCTGAAAATACCAATGCTGCTGATCTCATTCCACATCCCAGTACAGCCACATGTGAAATGTTCAAGTAATTCTATAAAAATCCTCTTTTCCAGCCAGAAAACAATTAGTAGGGATCGTATTATCTTTAATGCTGTTCTATTTTATAGACTGTTAGAAAGTGTACTTATGTGCTCAGCATCTTGTATAATTGCTAATAAGTGGCAATTAGAGTTATTAATACTTCCCTCCTAAGTGAGAAAGCAGAGCCTTTTCATTAGACAAAGTAGTTTGTCAGAGAAAATTGGGGCAATAACAAAACAATTTCCTGTTCTAATAGGGCAATTTCCAAGGATTTGTCTCCAGAGAATTCAGGGCTCTCTTTGATAAAGCAGCACCCATTGCCCAGATGATGCCAAGCCTGCCCAGCTCCAGGGATCAGGAGAGCTGGCTCAGGTTTTGGGTCACCTCACCCCAGTGTCTGTGTCCCTCTGCACTCCTCTTCTGGAGAAACAACAATATTTGGTTGGCTTAGACATTTTTTGTTATCACTCCATGCTGAACTGACTGTTGTGTTTTGTATCCCCCAGGATTTCACTGGGAAGGGGATAAACCCAAAATTCCCCAGCATCAAAGGGCGTTGAAATGAAAACATTCCCATTCCCTTTAATCAGCCACTGAGACACTGAGCTAGTTTTGAGTGATCATTAGTGAGCACTCTGGGCCAGAATGATGAATTTTTAATGTACAGGTAGAGCAAACTCTACAAATAAAAACCCTCCTGAGGCACAGGAATAGGTGTGAACACATCCCTGAGGCTGCAAACTCCTGAGCTGGAGCTGAATCAAGAAGCAATAAACATGGACAACAAGACTTAATCACATATCCACAGGGTTTTCATCCCAAATTTCTGTAACAGCCACTTGCCACTGTGGGTGGATATTCCTGATATTCCTGAATCTCAGCCCCTAGCAAAACCAAAATCCAATGCCAGTGACTATCACTGAAAAATTGAACACTATAAATTTACTTTCATACATGGCTTTGCTCTGAAACAAATGTGACATTTTTAATACATCTCCAAGAATCAATTGACAACTTTAATTTTAAAATAATAGCTTGGTTTTAACCAAATATAAACTGCATTTTATTAAACTTATGCCCAGGCTGGGCTGACTCATGAGACAGAGATGCAGAATCCCTTATAGGAAGCCAGGAAAAGTTTGGCAGCTCTGCCTTAAAATATTCTGGGGGTTTAACATTTCTTTTTATGCTGAAACCACTGAAGAATCAAGTTTGGAGTGTGGAGTTCATCTTTGGAACGTACACTTCACTTTAAAATGATTCCCCATCGTGGAAACCCAGGATTGCAAATGGGGACCGAGCTTTCAGCTGGAAAATTGAATGACATGAACAAAAGGAAACCTGGATTCCTCCTCACACCACAAGACTCAGGGGGCACAAAGAAGAGAATAAATTCTACAAGGATTTTCACAGGCGTGTTTTTAAACATAAGACTTTGAATTTTTCCAGGAGATACCAGCTCCTGTTTAGCTAGCCAGTTCAAACAAAATAGTTCAGCTTTTCTGTTATGCATCCATAAAATTCCTTGCACGAGATGCTCAGTGGAGTATCAGACAGTAAACTGGGGAAAACAGAACCATAAAGCTAAAAGGTAAACATGCAGAGAATAATCAGGCTTTTTAAAGACAGACATTAAAATGAAATTCTCTCTCTATTTTTATCTGTCTAATAAGTGGGTTTATTTTCTGTACAGAGCAAGATGTAAAGACCATCCAAGATGCTCACAGTCTTTGGACACTAAAAGAAAATGTAGTGATTTGACTCTCCAGTTTTGCTTGGGAAATGCTGATAAGTAGCCTATTAACAGCCTATTAAATCAATTAACAGCCTATTAAATCAATTAAATTGATTAACAACTCTAAAACTGAAGCCCACAATTTTAGCAGGAAGAATTTGATGTCTTCGTGTATGGCATTGCTCAAAATCTCCAGGAGAAATTCAAAGGCAATTCTGTTTATTTTAATTTTGGGACTCCTTCCCACTAATTGCTCAGCAGGAAGAGCAGTAATTACATGAGCTGCAATATACAGGGTGCAAAGAAAAGAAAAAAAAAAAAAGCAATGCAAATTTGCCACACCAATAAAAGGCTGAGAAAGTAATATTTTGTACAAATTAATTAGAACCAAGCATTAAACTATGTAGTAATCGCTCTGTGGCATAACTTTCCAAAAACTACTGGAAATTAGTTAAGGTTTCCAATAACTACATATGAGAAACATAATTTTTACTGCTTTATTTTCATTAGTTTAAGTTTCTAGACAGTCACAAATCCAACATAGCTTTCCTTTATGTTAAACAAGGAGCAGAGAAAATTCCTAGACCTTCCCAATGAAAAGCTGCTTCCAAGTATAACTCTCTGGGGTTATTTTCTTCCATCCTTTTTCATGGCATTTCCAAAATGAATTGCTTAAACTCTCCTTACTATTTACATACATTATTAGTAAATATCCCTCATATACAAAACTGGTGGGAGATTGATCCAAATAAACCTTTCGACCTTCTCACTGATATGCATATATGAGACAAAGACAAACTGGACTTATTTAATTGTAATTGACCCCAAAAGTAGCATAAATATCAAATATTCCAGCAAAAAGATGGCAAGATCTTTTAATGTAAGAGTGATAAAAGCCAGTTCTTCGAAAGAAATCTGGATTTCAGTGGTTGCCTGAAGTGCAGATGCCCAGCAGAGCCTCTGAAATGTTTTCTACCCCCTGGAGTTCCCATCTTGTGCACAGTTTAAGTAAATGAGATGCAGAACAGACAAGCAGAGACAATTTTTTTTTCTTTCCAGACAGGTTTCCACCCATTTCTTGTGCACCCAGGTCATCCTTCCTTGAAAATTCAGGCTGAAACAGCAGTGGCAGCTTTCAGTTTGAGACACCTGGGTGTTACCAGAGACTCAGGCTGAGGCTGATGAGTCTATAAAACTGGATTTAGGCTTTAGTACTGAACCTAAATCATCCAAACAAGATGATACAAAGTGCTGATCTTTGTGTTCAGTCCTACTCAAAAAAAACCTCCTAACTTTTTAAAGGGAAGGAAGGGAAATGTTTTCATATATTCCTACAGGAGTAAGGCTGTGTTCTGTCCCTGAAGGGAACAGTTGCACTTTGGTGCCTGACCCACCTCAAACTTGTATTTCTGGGTCATCCAGAAGAGGGGACATCCAGAAATGACCACGAAACAACAGCCCACAGGACTGTGGCTCATTCCTTAGGGACAGTGACCTGGTAATGCCCAGAAAATCCCAGGTGTGTTTGTGGAGACAAAGAAAAACCTGAAGTTTTGACACCTGTTTGCAGAATAGAGTGGAATATTTTCAAGCTTTCACAGCAAGTTTCACTGCTTACAGTAAGACCATTTTTACCCAGTTTTTCCAGGCAGATCCATGACCCCATGGAAGTGCTTCTGACAGAGCACAGCAGCCACACAACCCTGGGGTACCACGACCTACTCAGTCTCACACATCCCACTCCTCACTCTAAACATTTCACATTCGCTGTCCTCTCATCCTTCTCCACTTTTCTTCCTTCAGCTTAAAAATAAATCCATTTGTGTATTCACTTTTCTAATCAGCACAGTGGAAATGTTTTACAATTACCCAATTTATGGTCTGTTTTGTAATTTGAAAAGAAAATTACACTATTTAATTAAGTTTTAGTGCTGTCAAACTTGATCTGTAGCTCTGATTGATTGCTATTTATTTCTATATATTTCTAGGCGCTCTGAGCTCAAGTCACACCTCCAGCAGTAGAGCCACTTTTCTCTTTCCAAACCTCATTGCAGCTTCCAGCTCTGCCCTGAAGTTCAAAATGAGTAGTCTTGGTTTCATTTGTACTTAAAGAATTATCTGATCCAAGTATGGAGCATCTTCACTTGTTGCTATTTGGAAAAGTGTTTTTATGACGTTATCAAACATTTATTTAAAATTAAACATTTTTATCAGAAAAGACACTCAAGTGTCATGTGCTCACAGAATCCCAGAATGGTTTGGGTTGGAAGGAACCTTAAATCCCATCCAGTGCCACCCCTGCCATGGCAGGGACACCTCCCACTGTCCCAGGCTGCTCCCAGCCCCAGTGCCCAGCCTGGCCTTGGGCACTGCCAGGATCCAGGGGCAGCCCCAGCTGCTCTGGGCACCCTGTGCCAGGGCCTCCCACCCTCACAGGGAATAATTTCCCCCCAGCATCCAATCTGAACCGATTCCCTTTTAGTGTGAAGCCTTTCCTGTCCCTCCATCCCTTGTCCATTGTCTCTCTCCATGTTTTCTGTGGCTCCTTCAGGCCCTGCAAGGCCACAATGAGCTCACCCCAAAGCTTTTCCTGTCCAGGTGAACAATGCCAGCTGTGCCAGCTTTTGCTCCCAGCAGAGCTGCTCCATCCCTCTGATCCTGGATGTTCATGGAGTGCAGAATTCCAAGTGCTGAACACCTTTCCACAGAGTCCAACCAATCAACCTTTCACAAATAACTGATTTCAGTCTTTCATTTTACTAAGACTGAAGTCCTACTTCTCTTGTTTTTTCTGACTGTTTCAGAATTAAATGCTAATTCCATAGCTTTTGGAGTTGACTTTTGACTCCGACATGAAATGTAAATTTAACAACCCCTACCAGCAAGAGGCCAAATAGAAATGCATCAAAGACAGCTGAGAGGAGGAGGAGGTGCTGATCACAAGCCTGGCATTTTTAATGTTGCACAGCTCCTTTTTCAGCAGAATTTTTATTTTCTAAAAATTTAGTACTAAATCATAAAGCCTTTTCATTCTTTCTTTTTTTTTTAATAGCTGATACATAATGTATGACTCCACATAAATCTAGTCCAAGTCTGGCTTTGGACATTCACAGCCACCACAGCAGAATACATTTATAACGGAGACTGACTTTAACAGCCTTCTTCTATGGGAGTTCAAAGCATTCTGTGTCTGTCTGCACTCTTCCTAAAGTCTGCAAGATCTGGAAGATTTTAAACCTTTTCTTGAAAGCAAAGAACAGGAAAATGTTGGTTCTTGTGTCAAATCCTGGGAGCTCTAACCAGTCAAGCTCTGCATTCATGGCACTGATGCAGAATTATTTAAGGATATTTTCCATGACTGGGCTTCCAAAATAACCATGAGCAGCAAGCACAGAATCATCAGGATTGGAGGAGACCTTCAAGGTCATCAAGTCCAACAGCACCGCCATAATCACCCCTAAACCTTGTCCCCAAGAGCCACATTCAGAAGCCTCTCAAGCAATTGCAGAGATGGTGACTCCACCACCTCCCTGGGAAACTGATTCCAGTATCTGACCAACCTTGCAGTGAAAAATCCTTTTCTAAAACTCAACCTGAACCTCCCCTGGCACAACTTGAGGCCATTTCCTCTCATCTTTTCTCTTGTGCCACAGCAGAAGGGACTGAGCCCCACCTCAACCATGTGCTTGGGAGGAAAAGAAGAGAGAGGTTTGTGAGCCATTTTTTTAGTCCTTTTTGCAGATCCTAGGGTGGAGAAAGCCTTTATGGCAGCTTGAAGGTCAACCCAACCTCAAGCCAGCACGAGCATTTCCAAGGTGGCCAAGCTCTTCCTTCCTATCCTCTGCCAATCACTCTTGGGAGCTCATTTCCATGTTATTTTCTTCTTCCTTCCTGGATTAAGACATCACACAAAATCTCCAGCAGTACAAGAACCTGGAATGATTCCCATATATCCCTGCAGGAAAAGCAGTGGCCCCACAAAAGCAGCAACAGGCTGATTTTGGCAGGTGGAAATTGCATCATTTATAAGGAATAACTCCATTTGCATCCCAACTGCTGAGCTGACGTGACATTTGTTCTGCCAGGGTCCCATCAAGTGGCAGCAGTGGTTATGTGACAGAGGGCAGGGCCTCTCCAGAGTGAATCTATTAATAGACTACTCTGCCAGCTCTACAGCCACTCAAAGTAAATCAATTCCTTTAATGAATCCAAACTTGGGAAGGCAGAAGGCAATTATTTTTACATTTAGATAATTTTAGAGACTTTCTTTGGATGCAGGAGATGAATTAGAATCAGTTTTTCAAGTTAACTTTTCACATCAAATAACTTAAATACACCAAAATTAAAAACTCTTCCAATAGGACCCAGACCAGGCCTAGAGAAAGGAGGTAATATCCTCCTGAGAAAATGGGTGGGAGATCAGTGCTGAGGAAACTTTGTGTGAGGATTTGTGAATATCGGTCTCAGAAACACAGGGAGATTTAAAAACAGAGGGAAGAATGTGGTTGTCCACTCCAGAGCCATGAGGGACACAAGGCACTGAACTCCTGAATTCAAACCCAGCCTCAGGCTGAGCCTGCCTGCCAGACACTGAACCTTGCTCTACATTCCACCTCAGTCCTATGGACTACTCGGAGTTTTGCTTCTCACCCTTTTTGTCTGATGCCTTGGATGCCTGAAAAACAAATATATAAAATATCAATCTGATCAAAGCCCAGCTAAGTCGGATATTACAAGGAACCCTTGGTTTTTGTGTGCTCTGGTTACCAACATGATGAATGACAAAACCTGAATAATTCAATCACTCTCGGAGAAGTTTCCCTCAACACACCCCTCCATGTGTAAATGTGTGGATGGGAGGATATATTTTATATAAATCTCCTCATCTCCTCATTCTTGGTTTCTATGTCAACAACCTTGGGAGAAAATTCTTTCAGGGGTCAACATGGATGCTCTTATCAAACTTCTCTCTGGCTCACAAAGTCACTGTAAAACCTCTCCCACAAATTCCTGGCTCTGGTGAGAAGTCCTGGGACACTTCTGAGGATAACAACAGCTTCAGTGATTTCAGCAGGGAGAGGAGAGATCCAGGCTGGTAAGCAGCCAGAAAAGCAGACATCCCAAAGCAATAGCACACTTTATTTCTAGATCAAGTGTGTTTTATTTCTAAAAATCAAATTTATGAAGCTTCTGCATTCTGGGCAACTCACTCTTTGTTGAGATGTGCAGCTATGGCAAAGTGTTTTATTTCTATGGTGCAGCTGGGACTTCACAGCAATACCTGCTCTTTGAAATATTCTGGGATGGAAATCTGCTTTTCCTACTAAATTTAAACACTTTCAGGCATACTTATTTCTCTGTTTCTTAATTTAGATAACATGTCTGCCCTCCTCTTTGTTAAATTAGTTTCCAATTAAAGCAGCACTTCAGACTTCCCAAATGCAATCATATGCTAATAAACCTAATAAACCTAAACCCTTCTGCAGCACCAATTAGAGAAAGTGTTTCTCGTCCAAAAATAATTCTGTGTGTTCCTCAGTTCTTTCTGCAAAGCAATCTGATGAGAGTCACTGAGAGTTTGAAGAGTACATTGAATATCTGAGAACAAAGCAAACCAGATAACTGCATGGAAATTGTAGGGAAATACTGTAAAGAGATGGATTTGTTGGGAAGCTGGACTTGGATAAAATTCTGAAGTCCACTTTTGCCTCAATGATGGATCTCAAAAATTTTCTCTATGAATTCACAGTTTGTCACTTTAGCAGGAAAACAGATGCCATCAGTCTGGAAAACAATTAAAAAAAAATCACTTTTTTAATGAAAAATTATGGATCCTCAAAACCAAAGCCCCTGCAGGAAAAAACTATCCAGTTTCAGCAAGTTCTGAAAATCTGAATATTTCCTAAGTTGGTAAAAATTACCAAAATATCTTCTTTTGGCATTTTAAAAATTAAAATAAGATTTCCCATTTCAAAACAAGCTTTCCCTTCAAAATTTGCTAATCAAGCAAATGACAGATCAAAGATAGCAGCAAAATAATTAAATGCTTCAAAACTATCCAACCTATTTTTGTCAATTAAAGCAAGAAAATATCTCATCAATCTGCAAAAGAAGAAAAAAAAAGAACTAATAATGGGTTCTTTTCTGGTGTGGGCTTTGAATTAGGGGGAATCATCAGAAAGATAATTTGACAATTTGCATGTGTTTAGCATGATTTGATGATCCACTTCTGCTTGAAGGCTGCTCTAAACTGCAGCTCAGAGTTTATGCAAGGAGCCAGCCCAACTTTCAGGAATCATGGATTATAAAATGTCCCTTTTATGACTTCTTTTCCAACACCCCACCATTCATTTTGGTACCACTGGCAGCAAAGAGGAGGAGGAGAACCTCGATCCCAGCAGCTGGGATGCAGAGAAATGGAGAATCTGCCTTTCCTGGACATCAGGATGCTGCTGGTCCAGCCTCTGCCAGCAGCTTGAGACTGCCCTGGGGGGAAGGAAACACAGAAAACAATTCAAAATGCCTTTAAACTGCCAGAGGGCAGGGTTAGATGGGATACTGGGAAGAAATTCTTGCCTGTGAGGGTGGGGAGGGGCTGGGATGGAATTCCCAGAGCAGCTGGGGCTGCCCCTGGATCCCTGGCAGTACCCAAGACCAGGCTGGACAGGGCTTGGAGCAGCCTGGGACAGTGGAAGGTGTCCCTGCCATGGCAGGGGTGGCACTGGATGGGATTTAAGGCCTTTCCAACCCAAATCATTCCATGATTTTATGAAGATCAGTGACTGGGAAAATGCACATTTGTGTTTCACCTGCAGAGGTGAAACAGTGCAAGTTCCTCAAGCTGCAGAGGTGAATCACCAGGAGAATCTGCTCCTCCTCCTCCTCCTCCTCTTCCTCCAGTCCTCTGCCAAATCAGGAAAGCTCAGCCCTGAATTCCTGGTGGAGCCCAGTAATGAAGCAGAGTCATTAATTACCCACCCCTCCATGTCCAAGAGCAAGAATAACCTCACATGTGCCGACTGCACCTCACTTATCAAATCTCCCTTTAATTCAGCAGGGCAGGTCTTTCCTGAAAAATGTAATTAATAAAAACTTGATGAACTGGCTGGTTTTCTTAACTCTCCCTCTTCCCCCTTCTGTGACTTTCCCTGCTGTGTTCTCCCATCCCTCCAGCACAATTTACTACGAACGAGGTTTCAAACTCTTCCAGGGGGGAAGGAATGCAGGTAAGCATCGGCTGGGACTTCTCACAGCTGCCTGCAAGTTCACCTCTGCATCTTAACACCCCATCATCTCCTGAAAATACAGCTGCCTTGGGCACCTTCAGAGTCGGAACCCAGAATGTCCCTTGGACACTCTTGGATGTTCCGGGCCCAGGTCAGAAGCATTTGAGACCCTGGAATGCAGCCACAGACCCCTGTGGCTTTGAACCTGACCCATGGAACAATTTACCAACCTTGCAGGAAGAACAAGAAATCACAAAAGTTTAGATATTATAGTAGAAGTAGTCACAAAGTGAGAGGAAGAGTTTTTGAGTGCTGTACAGGGGGGTTTTAGGCCTTGTACAGAGGGGTCTGAGTTTTGTACATGGGGGTCAGAAGTTCTAAGATGCAGGGACTTGGGTGTGCCCTGTCCTCTTTCCTTCTTCCTAACCTCCATGTTCTTGGTGATGTTGGCACTCACAGACTGGTTTAGAGTAGAAAGTCACCATTCAATATAGGTGATAGGCATTGGGGTAAAACCATAAACATTTAACACGTAATGTGTGATATAAAAGAGGGCACCAGCCCCCTGGGAGTCAGTGTGTGCCTTTGCCTGACTGGTGAACGGACCACAGCAGCTCAGGGAGAAATCTTTTAGATAACACACAACAAACTACCTTGAGACTGGACCACTGAAGACTACTGAGTCTTTCTTTGGAGGCACAAGTTAGAAGAGAGACTTTTCCACCTTTCCGGGCCACTCCAATCAGGGAGTGAGCCCAGACACTGCAGCATCAAACAGCACTGAGAGCTGCAGATACGAGAGCAGAAACATCACTCCAGGAAAAGTCATCCAGCGCGTGGGGCACGGGGTAAAGCCAGCTGTGACTCCTGACGGGATTTGCACCAGCTGGAAAAACAGGAATTATGTTCCAAGGCCTGCAAAAGCAACATACATATGGGAGGATCTGCAGAAATGCATGTCCTGACTCAAGGACAGGGCACAGGGTAATCAGCTGAGATCCTGAATGACCCCACAGCATTTTACAGGCTGGAGTCAGTGAGCTGCTGGCAGAACAAGGCACTGGCTTGGGTTGTGTTTCATTTTAATACAGGGAGATACACCCTGCTCAATATTTACAGATAAGTCTTTGTGGTCATATCTATATTTTTCCTCTGATTTTACCTTTTTTTTTATTATTACTGCCTCGTTTACTGTCCTGTAATAAGAAAATCAGGCTGCATTTCCATAATTATTCAGGACAGTGCCAGGTTTTGCAGAAGAAAATGCATGAGGGTAAAGTTGTTCTCTCAGAGAACCCAAATGATTGAGGAAAACTTGAAATACCTTGGAATTGTACAAATAATTCTATGTGGAACAAATTTATCACGAATTCTGAACATCCAGCACACTGCTCAGTGGGGCACTCCATTTACTGTGTAAATTCTCACTTCCAGAAACCATTACTGGTGCAGAAACAAAGTGGAAAACACAAGAAAATTTTTACAAGAGCAGATTCTTAGCATGAGAGAAACTTCCCCTTTCTCCTCTCCATTCTTTTCCTTCAGCAGAGAAATTGAAATCTCCTGGAAGTTTTCTACATCCTGTTTTGAAAACTAATTTAAGTAACTCACCAAGAATTTAACTCGATTTTCCTTACCCATGACAAGAAGAATTCGAGTGGGAACAGCTTCAAAAATGAGTTTTCCTGGCTCTGAGTGGAATCAGCGTTGGGAATGAACACAAGAGGGAGAACAAACCCCACATTTGCTGCACCACATCTCTGTAGCAGCTTGATGTAATCCAGGAAACCCAAAATAAAGATCAGGGTTCAGATGGTTTAAACCAAGATTCTCAGAGCCAAGCAGAGGAATTTGAGTTCTTTGCCTTCACTCCCTGAGCTATCCTGAAAATAGGAGGGGTTGATCCTTATCCTTCTCTCATAAACCTCAGCCAAGTAAAAGAGGGAGAAGGAATTGTGGTGTCTGAAATCCCAACATCCACTATTATTTAATAAAATACATGAGTTGGAATAAACAGCTAGAAATGTGTTAACCTCAAAGGTCAGGAAGGTTTAGTAGATATAAATGAAATTTCACTCCCTTGTGTAACTTTTAACTTCCAGACCTTTAACCTTGTTATGATCTTTAGCCCTATTTTAGGTAAATCCCCTCCCCTTTTTAAAGAAGAAAAGAAATGAAAACTCAGTAAGTGAAGCCTTCAATATTTTAGGCACCTGCAACTGAAATAAGGCATGGAAAAAATAAAAATAGCCTAATTTGACAATGGCAAAATGTGTGACATTATTTAAGCAGCTCATTATGTGAAGCTTTTGCGTTGTTCTCTGAGATCAGCCGAAGTTTTTGCTGCCTTCCTGCCCTTGTTAAGTCTTTCTGGTAAAAACTAAAGAGCTGTCTGTCTAATCAGAGATTAATAAGGCTCTTCTCAGCTTATTTGGGAGCTCTACACTGCAGCAGCATCAAGACAAAAAGAACTTAAGTTAAAAAACTACAGTTGAAAAAAAGAGAGAAGATACGCAAAGTTTGTCGGCTTCCTTTGAGGAGTGATGACTTATTCCTTTAATTTGAGCTTCACACATTCAATTCCACAGTAAAAATATTTCCAAGTAGCAAACTTTAAAGCAAAGCATCACTGAGCAAGGATTATTACACTGCCCTTGCTGTCCTCAGATGTAGAATGAGCTCCTGTGTTTATCTGGGAGTCATTAAGGAAAGGAACTGTGGCTGCAGAAATGAGTGGCAGCCAGAGCTCACTCCCTGTCACCACTTCATGTTTGAAAATAGATGGGAGCTTCTCCCAAAGCCCAGCCTCAAAGCTGCCTTTGATGGATTCCACCTGCTTTGGGCTCCTGGGGGGAAATCAAAATCACAGCCCTGCTCTGTGACTTCTGCTGCAGTCAGGGCTGCTTTGCCACTGATTTCCCAGAGTAAAGTACTGGGAAAGTATTTAAAAAGAAATTTCTTAATGTTTTCTACAACCTGCTTTGCCCTAGAGCTGTTGTAAGAGTTTGGGAACAAGGCACTATGTGGATAAAAACCTCCCAAGATCTTCCATGATTACTTTCTTTCCATTTGTAGAAATTCCCTTTGTTCACAGCTCCCTGCCAGACTCTGTGGAACTCTGTGCCTCCCTCCACACCCCAGATTCACCATCCCCTGATGGCAAGAGCTGAGTTACCTTCCCCAAAATGCAGATCTCAGAGCTCTCAGCTGAAGGTGCCATCGGGAATGTGCTCTCCTGGAAAAAACAGATTGCCAGGATGCTGCAAGCACTGCAGCCTCTGCCACCACAGCAGGGACCACTCCTCAATGCTGAATCCTCTTCAAATGATCTTTTTTTTCCAGATTTTTACTCCCTGGGAACAAAAACAAAAACAAAAAAACCCAAACAAACAAACAAACAAAAAAAAAAAAACCAACCAAACAAAAAACCACCCAAAAAAACAACCAAAACAAAAAAACAACAACAACAAATTAATCATTATTCTAATATGATCCAGTGCGCCAGGACAGCCACACCACATAAATGTATCTTAAATTTTAGCACTGTTGCCTCATCTGCCATTCCCAAAATCCTAAATCTGTCACTGGGATCTCACAAACATGCACCTCCAGAAATATCCCCATTCCTGCCTGCTCTTTGGGATGAGAGGCTCTCTGGGACAGTCAAACAACAAGTGACAGAGAAAAGATTTTACTCTGCCATTCAGGAGATGAGCATTGGCCAGGAAACCTGCCAAGCTAGAGGAGAAAATGAAAAAAAAAAACCCCTCACAATGCCATGTTTTTGTCTAAATATCACCAAAACCAGCTCAGGAATATCCTGACAAGCGCAGGGAGAGCAGGAGTCGGGGCAGAAATGCTAGTTTGGAAAGTATTTTAATATAAGGACACTTTAAAAGTGTATTAAACCACTTAAAAAAAAAAAAAAAGGAAAGAAATAAAAGCGAGAGGCTTCATCTCAACCATTCTGCAGCTGCTGCTTGTTGACAAACTCAGAATTATTTCACCCCTCCTGTGGCTCTGGGTCACCAAGTGCCGCCTGAAGGGGAATTGCACACCGAGGGGCTGCCCTGGCCCTGGGGCTCTCCCAGGCCAAATTCCACGTTCTGCCCCAGCTCCCTGAAACCCTGAGCCAACCCAGGGCTGCTCCAGCTCCTGCAAGGTCACAGCCTGGGCAGACTGAATTTGGGGAAATGGAGACCACCAGAGAAATCCCACAGGACACCCCTCACTTTGAAAGGTTCCTGAGCCTCACTTTTCATGCATTTGACCCTTGGAATTCCTCTTGCTGAAATAAATGTTGTATTTTAGACACCGGTGCTGAAAATTACTTAATATCCATTATTCGTCATTAACCATTACTAACTTTTTTTTTTTTTAAAGGTAAATATATCTGAATTTAAATATTAACATTTATTACACATTTTGAAAAGGCTCAGTGCAGTAGCAGAGGTCAAGCCTCACTTGTCTTCTGACTGAAATTCCTGAATAAAAGCGAGAGCACCTTCTTTTTATGAATAAATGAAGGGATTTCAATATAGATATAACAACATTAAATGGATTTGGCCCGAGTACATTACAGCCATTAAATAAATCACTGTTTCACAGAGAAAAAGAGGAGAGTTTGAAAAGAAATCTAATTTCATACAACTTCATGACAGAACCAATTAATCAACTAAATACAATTTCAGACACTTGTTATAGAGCCCATATAGGGGTAAGATACAGATCCATGAAATATTTCATCATTTTGGGAGAGGATGGAAAATGAATTTCCCAAAGGAAGATCATTAGCTTGGGAGTTGTGCAGATCAGGGGTGTGATCAGAGCTGGCAGCAGAGGAGAGGAGCTCCTGCAATTCCCTCTGATCCCTGCCAGCACAATCACCTTGGATCCAGTGCAAAGGGGAACGAGGAGAACCCCACAGAAATCTGATTTAATCAGGGGAATCAGGATTGGTCCTTGTGGAAAGAGCCAATCTCATCCCAACCCCACCACTCCCCGAGGAACCGAACCCTGTGCTTGTTTTCCTACTGAGAATGTCCATGGGATGAGAAGAAACTCAATAGACCTAAAATAAAATTTGTTTTTTAGCATTGCCTGAGTCAGGACTGGACAAATATTGTGTCTTTTTTTTTTTTTCCTACAAAGAATCAAATTCGTATTTAATCATAATCATGGTATGACAGAAGTCACAACTCTATAATTTTGCTTCCCCTGCATTCCTTGCTCTTGTCTAGTTTATTTATACTTTTCCTTCTTATTCAATAACATCTTTTAAAAAGCAAGGAAGAGGAAAATAGAACAGTAATTAAAAAAAAAAAAATAATCAATGTCTTTTCCCAGAAGCTGAGGAGGGTTTTTATTTTCAATGCCTACTTTGCCTCTGTAATTCCTCTCCAATGTGATCCACCTGAGAAAATTCCTTATCCAATTCCTTAATATTCCAACATCTACCTGACAAAATGGCAAATGACATTAAGTTCCTAAAGAAGACAAATTTTAAAAAATAAAACCAGAGGAGTTTATTCCTCACCAAATTAATCTTTTGTGTTCTATGAATATTTTCTTTGACCTTCTCTGCATCCTAAAAATATTGGTCTTGTACAGGACAATTTCCTGACATGAAAAAACAATAATTTTGAAAGTCAAAGCAAATTTGAAATATGAAGTCAAACGTTAGCTGTGGAAGGGGGAGTTTCTCCCTTTGGCTGGGAAATCAGCTCCTATTTTGGCTCTCTGCCCTGTGCTGCTTTCTAAACACTGGCAGCTGGAGCATGAGGAAGAAAGACAGGGAAGATAAATAGGGTAGAAACTGCTTAAGGTCTTTGTAAAGTTTAATGAAAGATTTATCTCTGGAGGGTAATGTTCCTCTTTCTTCTACTGAAACAAGACTTTGATAACCTCTCATTGTGCCTTTGATAAATTACAGCTCCCAGTCATAACTGAGGGAGTGGAAAATGTAAAAGGCCAAAGCAAGGTCTGGTTATTCAGCTCTGCCAGTGAGAAATATCCAGAAGAAATGGGGCAGAACCTGGAATAATTTTAATTACAAGAATAAGGATGAAGTGCTGCACAGTGATAACAAGGGAAGAGAAGGATTCCTCTACATTTCTGAATGGAAGTCCTCATGTGTAGCACCAGTAATTAGAGCAGGCTGTTAATGACTGCTGCTGATGGAAGCAGCAGAGGCTGGAAAGGCTCATTTTGGTCATGAACGAGCTGAGAGCATCTGTGGAGTAACCACAGTCCTCTGCTTTCTACTCAGTGTCCAAACTCTTGCTGCAGAACTTGATGCTCCAGGCACACACATGTCAAGCCCTGACTGAGAAAATCCCTGGTTCACAAAGCCACGCACGAGAGAGATGCTTTTGTACTTCAGCTTGTTCTTTTAAGGCTGCATATTCCAAAAATTATCCAGCTTCAAGGAAAAATCCCATATTTTTAACTGAGGATAGAGCTATGAAGACAGACATTAATTATATTAAACATTTACAAGCATCTTTGAATTACTTTAAAAGAAAAAACCCAGCAGCCACAAGATCACCACAGATATGTAAAATATTTTTAGTTTTGCTTTCTATTTAACTTAAGTAGAAAAACTACTGTAAGACCTGGAGGCAACAAATCAGAAAACAGCAGGTCACTAAAAGCTTTTAGAGCTTCATTCCAAATAATTATAAGGATTCAGAATGGGCCAAGAAATGAGGATTTTATCTTTCCCCTCAATTTGTGGATAATCCAGGATATGCTCATTCAAACCTTTACAAATTCTACCCACTTACAGGAGGCAAAAGGAAACTTTTCCTAAGGAAAAGGATTATTAATTTTGTTCCCATTTACAAATAACTCATTTTCTGAATGCTGCAAGGGTATGAATTATTAAAGCTGTACACCCACAGCCTAATTCCTTTCCAGGACAATTTATCCTTCACTCAGTACTTCCCACCATTGGAGGCAATCAAAGCAATTTCAGTTCCTCAAATTAAAGAGAACAGAAATTCTCCATGGGTCACTTATGGATATGTTCAAAGTGGAGAGCTCTTTATGAGGCACAGGGAGGCCTCTGGGATTCCACCAAATTGATCCCATATCACAAACACTTTAATTTAATGTACCTTTTGCTGCTCACTTTTAATGAAGTGATTATAAAAAGGGCATTTTACTTTATTAAGCATTAACCTTGCTGACTGTTGAGTAAATCAGGAGATCAAAGAATTTGAAGGTCTCTAAATCCAAATGACTCATCTGAAGAAAGGACGTGTGTGACCATTATTAGTGATTATTGTTATCATTATTAACTAAAATCTCATCTTTGCAAGAAGAAGGAATTTTGTCCTCCTAGAAAGACTTTAAAGGAAACTCACAAAATGTGGTGTGTGGAGCTGTTTTAAAAAATGTTATACCAAATATAATTCAGTGTTTTCTGTGGAATTTGGTTTCTGAAGATGGGACAGAGTCCATAACACGTCACAAACACACTAACATGGAACCAAAAGTATATGACATTACAGAAATCATTATATTCACATTACAGAAATTTACTTTGGATATATCTGGGTAAAATATAAGCATAGTATTTAAAAAATGCATTTAAAATGTGTTAATTTGAATAGTACATGAGGTGGATAATAAACAGTAGGAATCAGTAAAAGGGGACAATAGATATTGGCAATAAAAATCCAGTATATTGGCGTCTGCACTAAGGGGAAACAAACCGCAGGTCTTTGCCTTAGAATTCCCTGAATATTTAAAAAACCCCAAAACCTAAAGCCCAAATGATTTTTTAATTTTTTTTTTTAATTTAGGATTTCAGTCAGCAGAGAATCCATGCTGCAGGTCCTGGGAGCAGTGGAGAAGAGCCTCCTCTGCCTCTGAATTCACACGTGTCAGATCATTTTGTCACTCCAGGTAGAGCTGGAGAGTTCACAGGGGATGTGCTCAGGCAGCCCCAGAGCAGCTCTCCCAGAGCCCTGGACAGGGATCACAGCAGCCTCGTGTCCTCATGTGCCACAGGATGTCCCTGAAATTAGGAAGATCTGCAAGAGCCCCCTCGAGGAAAGTTCTCAGCTTTGTAAATAGCAAGATTCAGGCACTGACTGCCCATTCGGAGTCTGGGCTGGCCTAAGACAGAGAGAAAATTTACTGTGCAAATTTACTTTATTTATTGCAATGTTGGTTCCTCTCCTGATGATTGTGGCACCTGGAAAATGGGTTTGGGCCTCTACCACCACTGTTCACAGGATTTCACAAAAGTACTAATTAAAAATACCAAGTGTTGTGTGCTTAAAAGAAAGGTCAAAATCAGTGCAAAAAAAACAAGCCTACAAAAAATAAAACAACCCAAAACCAAAAGAACAACACCAAAAAACCTCAACAAAAAAGAAAAAAAGGAAATATTCTTTGCTGAGGATAATTTGTCCAAAGGATCCCAATAGGAGTTCTCTAAATGAGCCCATGGAATTCTGTCCCAAAGCCAAAGCCAAGGGCTTGGATCTCCTGCCAGTTTGGAACCAAGATCCTGAGATCTGTCATTAAATGGTGACTTCACCCTTTCTTTGTCTGAATTCTCTTATCCATGAGAAGGTCACTGCCACTTTTGTTCTATGTCTTATCTCAGCCACCACTTCTTGATGAATGTCTATGAATGCAAACAATCCATGTAAAATGCACAATGGGAAATAAGATATTAATGTTAATGAATTCTGGACAAAGCTGCCATGTAATTAATGAGATTGATTTTTCTTTCCTGTGTGCTCAATTTTGTATTTAACAAGAGTATCAGAAAACATTAATTTTGGAGAAACAAAAGAGAAAGCAAAGTGGAAATAGGAGAAGTGACAATCTCATTATTATTAGAAACAAATTTTATTTTGACAAGGGAAAAAACTTTATCCCTCTCAGTATTAACCATAAATTAATGGTTAATGTTTCAGGCAAGAAATCATTTTGATTAAGAACAACACACAGAAAAAAAAAATAATAATTACAGCCTTTTTAGTCTATCATAAAGCAGTTAAAATTACATAGCCCATAAAACATGCTGGCTTCTAACAAGTAGGGCAAAGTGAAACTATTTTAAAGTAAAAGAGGAGAGATTTAGGTTGGAAATTTGGAAAGAATTGTTCCCTGTGAGGGTGGGGAGGGGCTAGGATGGAATTCCCAGAGAAGCTGTGGCTGTCCCTGGATCCCTGGAAGTGTCCAAGGCCAGGTTGGACTGATGCCTCAGGTTTGAGCTTTTCTATTTTTCAGACTCTGTGCTGCTTTAGTGTGTGGGTCTGGGCTTCACATCAGCAGAGGGTGAGCTCTCTGCACAGAGCAGGGAGACAAAACAATTCCTGCTCCAACTGGGGACCAAGGACAAATAATCCAAACCTCAGGCCCAGGAGCACAAACAACGTGGGCTGGAGAGAGAAAAACAAGCAGGATGGGACTGCACGGGCTAAAGCTGGAATGGGACAATGAACTCCAGTGTGCCAATGGAGCAGAGCTGATCACAGTGAGAGCCCCCGGGAGCGCTCGTGCATTTTGGGACCATTTGGGTTCATCTTGGGTGCAGCCCTGGCTGGGCTCTGGTGCTGCCCAAGGTGGATCCATGGAGGAGATCCTTTGAATAAATCCCTGCTTTATTCTGTAACTCTGCCCAGCCTCTGCTCCAGGGCAGCCTGCACAAGGCACCAGGACATTGGGGTTTGGAACTCCCTGGGACAGTGGAAGGTGGGAATGAGATGGGATTTAGGGTCCCTTCCAACTTGTTTTTATTTCCTTCACTCTCTTTCTTGTCATTACAGAAATCGGTGCAGCCATTTCAGCTCACACTGAACAGGTGGATATGTTGCTGGTTTTGAGATGCTGATCAATCTCTTTTCTTTTTGCATAATGTGTGACATTCACATTCTCTGGACCAAGAGACCTAATTCTGTCTCTCAGGATTTCTTGGAGAAGCACAGAGAGAAAAAGAGAAAACAATCTTTATCTCTGCTCCTCTGTTTTCCCCATGTGGAATGTGGTGTGGAGATTGTTCACCTGCAGTGATGGCTGGGTTGGATCCTGGTGAAGGTTGTTTGCTGGTCCAATGGGATCCAGCTGTGGCTCAGGCTCTCAGCAGAGTCACGAATTTATAGTTAGATAAGTAAGTAAAAACTAAGCATATAAAATAGTATAGTATCTCTTTAAATAGTATATTAATGTAATATAGTGTAGTTTTAATAAAGCTATCCTTCAGCCTTCTGATCTGGAGCAGACATCATCATTTCTTCCCTGAGCCAGGGTTTGCCACATTTTACTATACTCAGTGCTCTTTAATTCATCTGAAAGCAAGGTGTAGCTTCTCAGAGGGTGATTTTAGTACTGCAAAACCATTTGCATGCAAAAATAACAAATCTGCTGATTCAAATGTTGGCAAAAATTAAACAGGGAGGGTTTTACACCAGCACAACTCCCTTTTCCCATCTTCCTACTCCAGTGCAGCTTTCGCTGAGTTTATCTTTCACTGAAAGGTTGTGATTGATGTGTAGGACAGAGTACCAAAACCAGCTCCACCATCCTTATTAGTGTTATGAGAAGGAAAAGCAGATTTTCATAGCACAGTCCAGGCTTTTGGAGCAGTTACTGATTTTGTTATTGCTTGTCTGGCTATTACTAAGTAATGATTCTTGGATAATGGGATTATGGGACCCGCTGAACCTTGATAAGATTCCTAAATATCTTGGACAGAATATTTATACAAGAAATCAAAAAAAAAAAAAAAAAAAAGAAAAAAAGCTGTCACCATGCAGAATGCAATCTACAGATGTGATGTAAAAAAGGACAAACATTTCTGCCTTCCCAGAGCTGGGGAGCACTCGAGCTTTAACCAAAGTTAGTCCCAGCTCTACTGTGGGAGAGTCCATAACATCCCACATTCTGTGGGAATTCACCAGGGAATTCCTGCCTTGGAAACTCAGGGACAGCACCCAAGTGGATCCAGAAAAGGAGGGTCACATTTTTTAACCCCTAATGAAAAACTTTCCTTATTTATTCTCCCTCCACATGTAGAGAAATGCTAAAAAAATGGTTTAAGAAGTTCTGAACAAGCTCAAAAATACGCCTGAATATTATTTAAGGAGGAGTGGAATCTAAGAGGGTAATTAGCTGTTAATGCTGATGTGAGGAGGAATAAAAAGGAGAGGTTTTGGGTATGGCTACAAACCCAGAAGTGGGGCTGGGAATGATGGAGGTCAATCACCTGGGTGCAGAGCAGATCAGCACAACCTGTGGAATTGTCTGGGGCTGGCATCAGCTGTGTTCTGCTCTGGAAAGGATCATCTAAGGAGTGGAATGGAGAGGAGAGCAGGGATGCAGCCAACAACCACAAAATGTGTGTGAAAGCAGAGCTCTCACAGCACTGACCCACCAGGGCCAAGGTGGAAACGTCCCCACTTCCAGCATTTCATCCTCACAACTCCAAATGGCAGATTAGTCAAATTCCCACCCAAAGCCTGCACTCCAAACGAGGGGCAATGAGGGAAAACGTCATTAGGCAGCATGGAAAGTACATTTCTGGTCTATTTTTAATTTGAAATATTGAAAAGCAGGTGTGATACGCAGTTCCAGAGCAGTGATTTGCTTCATTAATGTTTGATTGGGAGGCAAGAAGTCCAGGCAGGACTGGGACATTGGTGCTCAGGGGAATGAAGTGACAGGCACAGCTGTCCTCACTTATTCAAACACATAACCCTCATCTGTAATTCAGAGAATTAAAATCTACTCATCCATGAGTAGGAATCTAAAAAAATTATATATATATATTTTTTTTTTAAGAGCAACAACTTTGGCAAAAGTTTATAAGTCAGACTGCAACACTACCAAGACCTTTCAAAATTCTCCTTTCTATAACTGCAGTGCCCAAACACCAAGTTTACATCCCATTTCCAGTCCAGTGGTGCAGGAATTGTGCTCCTTAATCTTCTATCTGAGAGCTTTATTTCTGTTTGCTAGGTGGGAATTGACACCACAGAGATGCTATAAATTAGAGGAGAGCTCTGGTTAGAGCTGCAGCTTTCCTGGGTCTTCTACTGAGTCATATTTGACTCCAAAACACCTGCAGAAATATCTGTGGCTATCTGCCTTTAATGGATTTATATTAAACCTATAGTATCACATAAAATATTCCTGTCTGAAACATGAGAAAATGTTTTATCCCTGGAATCAACACATAAATAACATTCTATCCATATTTGTTAGCTAAATTATTGCTCTAAATGAATAGATTCAATAAATTAAATATTAATATATTTAAAACTCTAAATTAATATATTCGGGGAAATATCTGCAACTACTTCTTGGCTGGAATCAGCACAAGAGTCTACATTTGTGTTACAATTATTGTACTCACAGTGTTCTCAGAGGTGCACAGAGAAACCACCAACTCCTATTTTTTCCTCCAGCTTCATGTATTTAACACAAAGAATTAAAAGCCTCTTAATGTAACATTTCAGTAATAAAAGACCAGAGTGTAAGTAAAGAGCTACAAATTAATTCTTTGTCCAAACTGATGAGTATTTCCACGTGTACTATGAAATATCTCTTATCCAGAAAGGGTTTTTGGTTACAATTACAAAAACCAAGCTTGCCATAATTCTGAAACATTACTGATCTCTGCCTGTTAACTTTATAAAGAAAGAAAACAACTACAATTGTTTGGTTGTTTTTTTTTTTTTTTTTTTCCTGTAGAAGACTGAATTAAATCATCCCTAAAATGCTAACTAATATTAGCAGTAGCAGATTTACACAGACACCCCTTCTCTGGATGTAAATGCTTAGAAATTCAGTGATTTATATTTACCACCTCCCTTGGTTTTCTGGAATAATACCAGTTATTCCATCATGAAGAACAGGTTACCTTTCCTATTTCCTACTTGGTCATCTAATTCCAAAACTCAAGCCTGGAATGAATTCATTATATGAATTTTCCTCTCCAGACTTTTTTTCCTGAAGTGTATTTTTTCACTGATCATTATAATTCATCTGAACGTGACATTTAACTGAAATCTGCTTGTATTGGGAGAATGATTTATATTCATCCTGAAAAAAAACCCCTTAGAATATTGAGACAGTGCTTAAAAAAACCCTAGTTAACTGCATGGAAGGGTCTATTCCTTGGACAAATTTATGGGATGGGGAAGGCAACACGATCTTTACCCATTTCACACCATTGCAGCACCCGTTTCTAATATGATGGAAGATTCAGGGACTTTATTCTTCAATAAATCTTTGGGGTTTTGAGAGATTTTGTCCCAAATTCCAACCAGGGGATTTGATGGCTGGTGGGATGACTCTGCCTGGCTGAGGGGACCACAGCAAAGGCCTGGTGATGAGCCTGCTCCTCCCTCCAAGTGCTCCCCCTTGACAAATGGGAGCTGCACTCATTTATTCAAGGAAAAGGCAGAAATGGGTGATAACATCAAGAGAAATATTGTTTCAGTAAGTACGGAAGAAAATCAGTTTTTTCAAGGAATGTGTCTAACAGGAAGAAATACCATTCTCTGCTGGCAACCTTCCCCTTGCAGCTCTCAAGGACAAAATCCAAGCAATTCATCTGCAGATTTCAGGCATTAATCAAGAGAGAAACGAGTGTGTAGATGTAGTCTAGACACTGACAATCTTCTTTGGTTCACACAGTGATGAAACAGTAGATCTCAAAATGTGTGAGCTGAAAGCTTCAAAAATAAAGTGTGACTAAACCAAGAATTCAGTGTTTCAAGGCAGAGACTCTTTATGTTCCCTTTTCTAGAAATATGTGCACTCTGCCTCCCTGGATTTACCCTCAGCTCCCAAACAGGGCTGGCTGTTTTCCCCACACCACCAGCCATAAAAACTTCACTTTTGGTGTATGATGGACTATAAAACAGAGGGAAATTTGTCATCCATTTAGTTCACAAACATTTGTTTTCTCTCTGCTGTGCAGAACACTGTCCCCAGTTTGAACTGATTGATCTGCCCCATTAAGAGGGAGAAAAACTGAGATTTTCTCGATTGCTGATTTCACAGACAGTGAAAAATGCCAACATTTCACAGTATCAGCAAAATATTAACCTGATGATGATGGGTGCCCTGTCATTTTGCATGGTTGAGGCACTGATATCTCAGCCACCCTATGTGGAAATACTGAGCCCATAGATATGAGTCCATATATAACCTGCATAACCAGCCCCTCGCCCCAGCACTATGCTATAAATTATCCATGAGCAGCTCTGGTCACCTAAAAGCCCTGTGAAATAGGAGTTCCCTGACAGCTGAGCAGGTTATCACCACTCCACAGGGCTTTACAGCTGATATAAAACATGTTCTGCCAAACCACATCCAGCTCAAGACAAAAGAGCTCTGGGAGCTTTCGGCATTGCAAAGAGGAGTGCAGAGCACTGCAGGGAGCTGGGAATGGCTTGGAGAACCTGTCCTGGAGCCCAGCCCATCCTGCAGAGCTGCTGCTGCTCACTGGGGTCACAAATGCAGCAAATATGTGTATATCCAGGGCTTCAGACATAAAGCTTCTCTGGAGATGTTTCTGACCCATGGAAAAATGATTTTGCTGGTTGACACATTCTAAAGAACATTAAGAATGAATGGGATGGTGGGAGAAAATTAAATCAGAGATAAAATTTATGTAATCCTTCTCCATTTGTATCAGCTAATATATTCATGTATAAGCATCAATACATAAATCAATATATAAAATAATCCCTCCTTGATAGGTTCTGAAGAATTAGATATGGGAGAGGGCTCCAGAGGAGAAAGATGAGAGAAAGTGATTCTGGAAGAAAAGATGAGCAGAGGAAAGCCCAGACAGCCACCCCAGCTGAGGTGAAGGGTGACAGAGTCACAGACTTTCTGTCAGGACTTGATTGCATCAAAATTTAAATTAAGGCCAGAAAAACCTCCAGCACTGATGCTATTAAAAAAATCAGGTCATCACCAGTTTTTTGCTTTTCAGAAACTAAACATGTCCCTCAGTAACAGAGACGAGCCCATGACAGATTGCAAACTACAGTCTTCATGTATTTAAGATAAATTTAGTTATTTATATATAATTGTGTGATGCCAGAGATATTTTCTCATTCTTTTACATCTGCCTGTGCAAGTGACAGTAGGTTTAAAACTCAAACTCTTTATGAAATGTGATGCTAAAGATGTTACTTGAATATGCAATCACAATGCTCCTAATTTGTTTTTGGACTGAAACATTTCACACATTTCAAAGCAAGCTCTAGTTATATCTGTTAACCAGAAAACTCCTTCTGACACAGTAGATTTCCCTGAAGAATTATGATCAGTGGAAAATGAATTTAGCACAGACATAATTACAAAGTAAGAATTCATCTTGTCAAGTCATGTTGAGACTAAAAAAAACACCAACAAGTACACAAAACTAAAAAAAAAATAAAACAAGCTTAGAAAGTCACTCAATCAAATGGAGCCTTCTGAATCCACTTAATTACAAAGAAACCATCTTCTACAGATATTTATTGTCCTCCCTCAGCTCCCACGTGACAAGTGGTGACCACAACCTCTGACAGAAGGAATAGAACAACCATCAAAACTGATATTATCAACATGAGTCTACAACTTGAATTTTCCTCTTTCATGTAAACCATACCAGAATTAAAGGCTACTCCTTGAACGACCAGGAGCATTAAAAAAAAAAAATACTTGAAGGTAAAATACACAGCCATAACTACTTGTTAGTTATTTTACCAGATTTTTTTTTTTAACCAAACTCCAAGGATTAGTAGATTTTTTGACTTAGGATGTCATCACTGACTCAAAATATCAAGGCCCAAAAATCCAGCAAGGAAATTCCTCTTGAGCATTTTCACAGCAGACTCATAAAGCTGCTTTGGTCTCTAACCAAGATATTCCACCAAATTTCTTTAAACAACAAAAAACTCGTGTTTTTAAATAACACTAGTTGTTATATTAGAATAAATAGTAATATATAATAAAAAAATAATAATATAGATAATATAGATTATTATATATTATATACTATTATATAATTCTATTATAATACCTTTTATATTTTCTTAAAGCTCAAAAGGAATCTCTTGAGAATAATGCTCATTATGAGGAGAGAATTTCTGGCCAGCTTTAGGTCGAGCTCTAGGATTTCATCAAGTGAAATATTTGGTTTTTAATCAGGTCCTCTTCAACAGATTTCAATTATTATTTTTATTTCCAATAACAGAAGATGTAAACAACACACCAACCCAGTCCCACAACACTTACATAAAGTGAAACTTCTAAGTAAGATAAATATGTTTTTATTTTTTTACATAAAGTTTTAAGTAACTTTCAGGGTTTTTTTTTTTCCTTCCTTGAAAAAATTAATTTCTATTTGCTAAACCCAAAACCAATCCAAAACTTAAAGGGAAAACATCTTTGAACCAAAAATCCTGTTGGTACATCTTGCTGGCATTACAAAACAACATTTGAAACAAAAAACATTTCCTTGTTTCCACTTAAGTCCTAGTTGAAGCAGCATTTTAAAGATCAGAAGTGTTTTACTCACTTGCAATAAATTTTGCTGAAATGTGGGGAGAAATTTTCCAATTTCAGGACAAGGAGAACAAAGTTAAACCTCTCCGTAGAAATTGACTGATATTTGAACTTGCCAATGAAGCATCAACAGGATCCCAAATATTAGACATTCTGTAAAGAAATTTTTAGAGTTTGTTACAATAATGAATTGGGCTGGCTGAATGTTCTGGTGGGTGGAACAACAATAAATCAGTATTCTGGATCAAAAGTTATGTATCAAAAATTCATTTTTAAACTGAGATTATCCTTGAAATAGTTGAAGCTGTGGCTTAATTCCGAGCAGGGTTTCCCAGCAGCCACCACAGAGAGCTCTGTACCCATTCCCCCAGCAAGGGGAACCTGAGAGAATCCCCAAATGTTTCAATCCTGAGTGTCACAACATCAAATATTTGTTACTTTAATGCATTTTATTCACATTTCATTTTACCCCACCTTTAGAGCCTGATCAAAGTGAAATAAAATAATGGGCGAGTGGTGCAGAACATCCAATTTCTGCTCCTCAAAGTTCTGGAGCACTTCTGGTTATTGCAAGGTAACCAAAGTTACCACAACACAACAGAATTACTTCTAATTCTGAGTTATTCAACAGGATAGAATAAAACAGCAGCTCTTGATCCCAAAAAACACCAGCAGGAGGGGAGCTCCTGCCAATCCAACACTGGAACACAGATATTTACCAGCAAAGGCCATTCATCTGCTGCCTGTCCTGACATGATTAAAAAGAAATTTGCAGTGCAGAGATTAATTACTGCCAAAAGCTCCAGAGGCACAAAGTGCAGCCTCCTCCCAGCACTGCAATAATAAATGGATAACGTGGATAATAAAGATCCTAAAGCGGCAATCTAACAGCTGGTCAGGGGAGCAAATTTTATGGGGAAGAGAGAGGCAGGATGCGATCACAGCTTCCAAAGCCATAAAGCAATGGATCATGGAGCCATAAATGCAACATATACAAGGCACGTGCAGAACTGCTGCTCCTTAGCCCTGTAGAAAATTTGATTCCCAGGCTTAGAGCTGGGCTGGAGTTGGTTAATTAAGTAAAAATGTCTTTTTCCACAGGGTTCTGTATCACCTGCCAGGTGCTTTGTCACAAGAATCCCATTGCATGCACACTGCAATTACAGCTATTTTCTCTAGTTTTCAAAATGACATTAATTTCTTCTCATAAAGCGGAACACATCCTGGAGGCCTTGTAAATAAAATGTCTTTCTTCTAAATAAATACCTAACTGGAATCTTGCCTAGATGCATCTGGAATAAAGTATAACCTTGTTCAGAGTCTGCTTAAAAATACAGAGAATGATTCATAGATAACATACCATTTTTACATTTTTTTAGTCGTTAAAAAAAGAGAGGATAATTTAGTATTGCTGTGTTAGAAAGAAACCCATTTTTACACCAGCCATCACAAAATTTTCATCCTTTTCCCATTTACTGCTGGCTGATGTAAAAATTTACAGCAGTGATTCCATAACAGAGATATTAGCAGAGCTGCAAAGACATCACAGGGGCTGGGCCATCCATGCTTTACATCCCATTTTCAACTGAAAAGTACCTCAGTTTTTAAATCTATCAGTGTTCTTCCTTTAGGAAAAGAAAGGGTCTTAATCCATGTTCTGAATGTTCCCAAATCAAAATGGAATCACTACAGTAATTTCATAAATTCAAGCATTTATACACAGAAATATTTCAAATAACTGGTAAAGAAATATTGCTGTGTTTAGCATTATTGTACTTATGCTAGAATAAAAGTTCTAAAATATTCTGCAAGGAAGAATAAAAACTAATGATCAGAGAAAAGCATTTTAGCTCTTCCAGCGTTTTTCTTGATAATCTTGACAACCTTCAATAGCATATTATGGGTACAAATTTTTAAATAAAAACAGCTCCAGAACTGGTATGGATTGGGTTTTGAAAATTCTAGGAATTTTCAATATTCTGAAAACTTCCAAAATATTTCTAATTTTTGCATTATAAATTTGACAAACTTAATGCTCCCATTAAAAATTCCCCTTTTTTTCTGGGTCGAAACATCCCTGACCGGGTTTGCACCCAATCTGCTGACAGTCGCTCCCAAATATTTGAAATTTCCTTTTAAAAAAGAATTGATTAATATCTAGGAGAACAATTGCCATCACTTCTCACAGACATTTGAAAGTAGGTTTTTGGGTTGGTTTTTTTTTTTTTTTTTTCTTTCAGAACTTGCCCAGTGCTCAGTGCCAGGAAGCCCAAAGGTGTTGGATTTGTTCTGTTATTAAAAACCAACAACACTTTGGGCCAGGGAGGAGAAAACCTTCCAGGAGGATTTGTGGGGTGAGGAACCACAGCACAGGTGACAGGAGAAGAGTTGGATGCACTGGAATAACTGGAATACAACTCCACCTGTAAATGAGAGAAATTCAAACACTCTGAAGGTGACCAGAGTTTCCTCTTTAGAGCCTCAGAGCCTCAAACTGGAACTGAAAAATGTGGTGGGAAAAAACCCAGCAGGGGTTTAAGGGACAAGTTTTGGAACTGATGGTTTATTGGGGCTTTGCCTTAAAACAGCTTTTAAGGACAGAGTCTGGAAATGCTTGTTAAGGCTTGCAAATATGCAGAAAGTGTTTTCTCCATTTCCCTCCTGCTTCCATCACAGAGCCCACTCCTTCTACAAATCAAATTTGCAACCAGCAAAAATCAACATCAGGCTAGTGAGTGGAAAGAAAAAGTGAGGATTTACAGGAGCTGCACATCCAGCACTTAACTCCTCAAAATAATTAAATTTTCTTCCTTATCATTCTTTATCCATTTGGTATAATTTTGCATGTGTTCTCCTATTACCTGGTGAAACTTAAAATGTATCCATAGCAGCATCATTTCCACTGCTAGCTGTATTATTTTCCTTTGGCCTAAAAGAACATTTCCATGGCTGTCCCAATTTTCCTGAAGTCCTTGCTGGAGCATTCTGAGAAAGAGAGCAACAAACTCCCTATTCTTCAAAACTCCAGGGAAGCTGCACATTAAAAAATTATGTGTGTTAATCAATAAAGTGTGAAAGGCCTGATGAAACAGGCTGCCTTTTTCTGGGACAGTAATTTCGCTCCATGTATTATTTATCAAGGCCCAGAAAGCAGAAGCAAAAAATTGGAAAGCACAGAGCTTACCTTACCACTCCTCATCTTGCAAACAGCCACAACGAAGCCATAATCATTTGCTACATGCTGGGACATCAAAGAACAATGGAATACCCTGGCATGTAAAAATGGATTTTAATATATTAAAGAAATTAGTCCCTGGTGAGTTTCTGTGTTTCTTTCCTCAGAGAGCCAATATCATTTTTGCTGACAAAATAATGAGAGTTTGCTCTGAGCTCTCCTTGAGGAGAAAAGTTGGAAGTGAGATGGGAAAGGTGCGGATGATTTCAAGCTTGTGGTAGGCAAAGAAAGGTGAGCTGGAAAATGACTTCCCAGAAGTTGTGCAGCAAATGGCCACAGGTTTTAATCTTATTATTTATAAATGATGGAAACTGAGGGAACAAAATTAAACCGTTTATCAGGGTTTGGACTTGGCTTATATTTTTTGGTAATAATTCTGTATTTTTTGTGTTAAGGAGGAAAGATGAAAAGAGTACATAGACTGCACATTGTTAATACAAATCCCTCATTTTTCTGACACCTCTAGTAAAAATTACAACCTGGCAAACTAAATCACATCTGAAGTCCTTGGGTTGATTAATTTTTCTACCTACGTTGCCTGTGTTGTTTTTTCCCCCCACACTTCTCAGGTTGGAGGTTCCTGGATATATTTCTTATTATTCCTGACTTCACACTAAAAGGACAGCTAGGTATTCTAAACATAGGCCTGATCAGGACATATAAATGCTTATTTTCATACAACTGGCTACCAGAACAAAAAAAAAAGGCAAAAAAACCCAACCTTATAATGCTTCTATGATGGCTTTACAGTTAGCTGGGAATATTCTCCTATTGATAGTTTCTGAATCAAGCACTGCAAATTTGGCAATGCCAAAATATTTCACATATATGCACTGATTTTCCTTTAGAAACCCTGAAAGTGTTAAAGATATTGAAACATTCAGATTTACTATTTCCTAAATAAAATTCTTGAAGTAATTAAAAAGTCCCTGGGTTTGTAAGGACATTTTCCGGGCTTTATTAAGTAAGCTGGCAGAGGAAAATAAAAAAAACCTGCCAATGCCAAACTCCCTGCCAATATTACATTTTGCATCAAGGATATCTTAACTGCATCTTTTTTCTGTTTGAATTTCAATTCACTATTAATAAAACTCAAGATTTTTTTTTTTTAACATATATGCTTAATTACAAGTTACCAAAGAAAATAGAGATGACATTAACCTGACACAGTTCCATGCTTGGAGAGGCAAACTTCACAATTTTTTGGATCCACACAATAAATTCAGGGTAATGCATGAATAGCAAAGTTTGCTGGGACTGTGTCCCCTCTGTGCACACAGATTTGTCACCGGCACACCCTCACGTGCACCTCACTGCAAGGAATTAACCTGCCCATAAAAAAATGCAAATAAAAGCAGCAGCTGTGTGACTGAAAAGCTGCACAGACTGAAGTGCCACGTTCCACTTCCCTCGTGTCGCAGCAGCGCCAGCACAAACCCTAAAAATCACATCTTTGGGTCAAAGAGGGTGAAAGGATGAAAGAAAAAGGAAAAAAAAAAACTTCAGACAAAAGTCCATGTTGGATTAAGGAAGGCACAGTTACAGCTCCATCATCTGGAGGAGAATTGGATTTGGCCCCAGCCTGAACAACCCAGTGGGAGAAATATTAAATACAGTTCTTTTAAGACTGGAACTCTTGGCACACACAACAATCACTTCATCTCTCTGCACCTCATTTTTAAAATTGAATATATCTGAGGAAAAGCTACTTTAAACACGAAGATGAAAAGCTGCCCACACATCTGAGGCTCTTCTGTTTGTGTCACTGGGGAACAGCCACAGCTTGGGCAGTGCCAGGTTCTGCATTACAGAGGTTGCAGCCACAGCTCCCACAGACAGATGTGAGAACACCTGGGCATCACATGGGACTGTGATCCTACCACAGAAATAGTCACAGAGGAAAATGTGGCAATTTTAAAATTCTTTGTCATTTTAGTTGTGTCTTGTCGCCCTGATTTCTAAAGCCTTCTGAATTTACATTCTTGTAGAGAACTTTCTCACGCAACTTTCTGTAAACAACCTATTGTTTTGCATTCTTTCATAGAGGCAGAGAAATTTGATAGACTGGTAGTTTGTCCAGTGTCGCTGGAGAGGTGGCACGTTCACCCTCCAATCCACTGGCACCTTTTGAGAACTATAAATGATTGGAGTCAGAAAAAATAAATTAGTCTCTTCATGGTGACCAAAGCTGTGGTGCGTCATTTTTCCTTGTGTCCTCTGGCGACAGTGTCTCTTGCTTCAGAATGCAGCCTGTAATCAAAGTATATTAAATTAAATTTAATTTTAATTTAAAAATTTAAATTTTAAATTAAAATCACCTTGGGATTCTTGAGTGCAAGTTCTGCCCAACTCTCCTGAGCTTTAAAGCCAAGGAAAAGCTACCAAATTTATTCTTTTGGAGCAATGATAAATATTTTTAGTTATCTTTAGAAGCCTAAGTTTTCCTTGAGATCAGTTTTCCATCGCAGTCACCTCTTTCTGCTGGCCAGGACACAGCTTCCAATGGCATTAAAATTCCTCCTCCTAAATTAAAATGCAGCATTCCAAAGTGGATTGGAACAACTGCCGTGGAAAACTCTTCTGCAGCACATCCTGCAAGCTCATCAGTCAGCTCTGAGAGGAGGCTGACACCACACTTCACCTTTCTTGGGCATTTTTGCCATTCAGGAATTGCTTGCAGGAGAAGCCCAGGTGTCATTCCAGCAGGTGCTGTCAGCCCAGGACCCAGGAAAATTCCTGCCAGAATGTCCCTGCTGCTGGTGCCTGAAGATCCCTCCCGAGAAGTGGCTGAGGAAGGTTCTCATGAAGCACTGATGTGCATGAGAACAAAACTGGCCTTGTGACAGTTCAATGTCACAGCACATGAACGTGCCATCAGTGTTTCCTGAACATCAAACCAGAAAAAAATAAAGGATCTCCCGAGAAAAACACTTCCAAAGAGGGGGCAATTTTGAAGCAATCCCTGTTAAAGTTTCAGAAATAAGCACAGTATTAGAAAAAAAACACTGGAAAATGTGGCTGCACCCCCAAGAACACGGGCTCATTCATCTGCAGCAGCAAACTGATCATCTCCTCCTCATCTGACAAGCTCTAAAAGCCCAGCTGTCCATTTAATGTGATGAATCCAATAACTTTTAGCTGTACCAAGATAAAACTGTGGGAAAAAGCTTCAAGTGCTGCTTCAAGGATTTTTAGTACGTATATCCACCAGTTAGTTTAACATTTCCTTTTATTTTCTTACCTTCTACTGGGTCATCCCCTTATTTTCCACATTTGTTTGGCTATTTTTGCATTTATTCTTTGATTCCAAAGAGATATTTATTGTTTAGAGTTGTGGAAAGTGTCCCTACACCTGTTAAAATCTGAGCTGCAGCAATTTTATTCCACACTGCTCCTTGTGGATCCCTTCTAACTCGGGATATTCCACAATTCTAAGAATCCACTGTCAATAGGAACATGGAATTACACATGAATATGTTTTTAATCAATGCTGTGATATTTGTTTTCCCTTCCCCATCATCAGCAGAACTTTGTTAGCATTGTGCCCTGCCTGGTGTTTTGATTTCCACCCCGCATTTTTCACCAAGGATTGTGAAACATTTATTCCTAAAAAATGGGCAACATTTCCCACCGGGCACCAACAAAATGCACAGAGACATATTTTAATTGCCTATGAATATTCAAACCCTCATTATTGTTCCTAGTTTATAATTATCATACTCCCCTGACAGAAACATGCAGCACACAATAAAAAATGCAATCCATTAAAAATGTTGACATTCATATTCAACAGTTCTCTGGGTTTTTTTTTTTTTTTTTCTTTTTTATTAACTAGCAGACTCTTTATCTTGGCTATTAGAATCATTCCTGGAAGGCGCTTTGTTCCAAATTTAGCACAGTGAATTCCTCCTGTAAAAAGAGTTACAACAGTCAGGATAAGCACTAACAGAGTTGTCTGTAACAGCATCCCTTAAAAATTATACAATATCATAAAATGATGTGCAGTTCTCTGGAAATCCACTTTTCAGGAGCAGAGATTCTCCTCTAGCCCAGATTCCTGCATTTATAGCTCATTTTCCCACCAGGGTCCAGCTACTAAAATTTAAAATAACTTAGAAATAAGCTGTATTGAAGGTTTCCTCATGCACCTGAGGAAATGATTGTCACAGCTACCCTAAAAATGGAGCTTGAATCTGAGCTTTAATTGTTTAAGTTGTCAGTTTTGGAGTTGCCACCTGTACCTGAAGAAGCTCATTCCTCCAGGAGCTCCTTACACAGGCTGCAGTGGAGGAAACATCTGTTTTTTCTGTGGTGAATTTGGACAATGAGGATTAAATCTTGTCATCAAGAACATCATCCAGGATGCATTGGATGTCTGGAATCTCAGCATGGCCAGGCAGGAGGATTTGCAGGATTTACAGCCTCTCCTTTTGAGCTGGATTTTCATAGCTCAGGCAGCTGAAAGCAGGGAGGAGCATGGACATTTAACAAAATTTGGAAAACTAATTAGTGGCAAAGAAATCAACTTATAATTGCTTCTAAATCAATGAAAGCTTCAAATCCCAGAAGCACAGATTGGTTTGGGTTGGAAGGGACCTCAGAGGACATCTCACTCCAACACCTCTTGTCATGGGCAGGGACATTTCCACCGGCTCATGGATTCAGAGCCCTTCTGCAGCAACACAAAATGCAAAATAATTGCAGCACAATGTACAATATAGCTGAAGGTGCATCAAAATAGACTATTAATAGAAAATATTTCTGGGGACAGTCCATGGCAATCGCTCAATAAAAGAAGTTAGTGCTGCCACGTGAGAAACAGAATAAACAGTGTCTGTTATTCCCCAGCAAAACTTGGAATTTCCATTTGCACAATATAAGGGAGGATAATGATTGGAAGTATTATTTCCATTGCACTGAAAATGAGCTGTTCCAAACTGAAATTAAGTTCATTATTTGGAAACACTGGATGTGGTTATAGCAATATTTCTAGGATCCAAATTAGGATGCATAAGTTCAGGCAGCTTTCCCTGCAGTGCAGGTTTAGACAGAAATCAGACTGTGGCCATTATTTCCAGTCCAATAAGGTGAATCAAATCATGCCAGAATACTAAACTGTCTAATGAAAAAGGATGCAGAGTCAGACAATGATCCACATTTAGCACTGATAAAGCAGAGGATGATACCAGTGAAGGATGAATTACCACCTGAGGCATTTTATTTCACCAAAAATTGAAAGTTATAATCTTGCTATTGTTAAAAACAGATGGCAGAGCAAGAGAAAATAGAAATCCAAGGCAGCAGATATGGCAAAAGGAACAACAAAGCACCTGCATTTCAAACAGAACTAAAATACAAATATATTATGTCATTTCTGCTGAGTTCTACTAAAGGAAAGCAGGGCAGACTGCCTCATATTACTTGAAGGAAAACAAAGAAAACTCAGAGAAGAGTTTTCCCTAAACAGGTTTCTGGGGTGCAGCAATCATAGAGGGGAAAGAGCTGACTTTTAGTCTCAGGCACTTTTAGACTTTTTTAGTCTCGGGTACACTCAAAGGGAATTCTGAAATTATGAAGCAGGAAAGGGTTTAAAATCAAGAGTCGGGATGTTTGATAAGTTACTTTCAGACCTTGAAAGGAATTCACTTCTTTTTTGAAACATGGATAGGAAAAGCCACCAAAGTACTTTTAAGAGACAACACAATCCAGTGGGTAGTGGGAACTGGAACACTGAGCAAGTCTCTCTAGAAAACAACACATCTTTGCACTAAATAAAATATTGGACATTTGCTTAAACATCGCGCAGCTTATAAATTTTGTGCAGTCCTCCTTGGTTTCTTTTTGCCAAGATCATATTGATGTTTTAGGGTAGCTTGGCAGCTGCTGTGCAGAAAGTTCTCTTCAACTCATTTTTTTAGGACCAACCTGAATCCAAAGCTGATGTGAACAGATCTGTGCTCTGGGGACCATCGGGTGGATTCTGCACTCAGACACCTGTGTGAGTTTGCTCTTATTTTACACCTGTGCTTGCTCTTATTTTATTTATGTACAATTCTCTGAAGGTCGTCAGTTCAATCCTCACACGGGGCACCACTAAATGTTGATTTTTTTATCTTTTTTTTTGTTTGGCTTAGGGTTGGAAGTGCTTGAGATGGTATTTTGTGATTGGACTCGGATATTTATTATTTCTTATCTATATTATAGTCTTATAAGCTGTGAGTTCTACACTATTTCCCTAATAAGTTATAAAATGGCCCGTATCTATCTCTACAAGGTCTTTTAAGGAAAACTATCTAATTAAGAAATTACACAATTTTTTTTTACTTTTAACTCAATAACTAATCACTTGTGTTTTGCCATGTGGACTTTTCTGTTTAATTACAATAATTACAAAATATTACTTAAACTTATAAAGAAGAAGGATTACCTACTGCCCTAAAATTCTATTTTAGCTTTATATATATTATTATATTCTAAAACTTTAAACTCTAAGTTTTCTACTATGTGATACTACACATTCATAATCTTAGTTCTATCATATAATTTTGGAAGCTTTCTCTCTGGCTTTTGGTCAAATGTAGTGTTCTCTTGAGGGTCCGTGTCTTTCAGCACAGAAAGTCTAAAATTTTCAGTATCTGGGGTTCTAACACAATTGTCTGGCTTTTTTTAAAAGAGGTTTCTGCCAATATTCATCCCTCAAGCAGCCCACAGCTGCTCTCTCAATCAGCCTTTCCTGAGTGGGTACACACACAGTCACACAGTCACAACTGCAATCTCTTATTTAGCTACTGACTTTCTCTTTGATAAGACAATAAATCTCACTAAGTGCTCTTTGAGCAATCAATTGATTCAGTAACTAATAAAAAATGCCTTTAAAATGCAAATTAAATGCCAATCTAACCCACCCATTTTAAGTGTTGCCTCTATTTTACGTGTACCAAAGTACACCACTTGTATTTCTGTGCTATGTGTAAGCCTAGGTTTAAAATAAACACATCGAGGTGTTATTGTGCACTATTTCTTTATTATTGGTCTCAAAGATCGAAAAAATGGGAGTAAAATCCTATTACGAAGTGAATATGTCCCCTGCAAGGCAAGAAACAGTGACTTGATGAATATCTTGAAAGTGCCAACATATTAATCAACTAATTTGAAACAACCCCCAAAACTACAACCCTTGAAAACAATTTAAAAAAACCCAACCAGTCTCAATGCATCAAGTAAGAAAGGACAGCTGGGAGATGGATCCCAATTCGGTGGCACAAGTTTGGATCTGCAGTTGTCCCTTTCTCTCCAGCTCCCAGGTATGGGATGTGAGATCAGGGTTCTGCTAAAACTGATCCCAGCACTGAGTATCTTCATTTTTATTATTAATATGATTTTATTTTAGCTTTTGCCTAAGCAGAGCCAAGATCTCTTGTCCTTCCATAGGGTTCTCTACCCTCTAAGATTGAAAACCTATGAAAAAAATCAGGCTTGGGGGGACTTTTGGGTGCTAACTCCTGGAATTCTGTGCCTGTGGTGCGACAAAAACCAGGAAATGAACCATAAATGTCAGTACTGCAGCTCAGCTGTGTCCCAGCAGAAAGGATCCCACATTCCTGTCCCGAGATAAACAGTGATCAAAGGCTGATCAATCAGTGCAATGATTTTAAAAGCTCAGAAATCTTGAATTAGAGCTGTTGAAGTGAATCCTATAGGATTTATATGAATAATTTCCTACCCACTACTGATCTCATAAATTTTTTGACAATAACGTTTTCATGCTACTTTGCTACTGCTTAGCTTTTCAAATGCTACACACAGAGTAAATTATTCACTGGTTTTCCAGCAGCTAGTGAATAATTTTGGTTGGAATAATTGTTTGCAAGTATTGGCCTGCTCTGTTCTGATGGAAGGTTCTGTGCCTGACTGTGACCCCCATGGGACACTTCAGGGGGACTCCCTGTGACAATGACTCCACATGTATGTAATTAATACAGATAATTATCTGCCTTGGAGCACAGTGATGTCATCATTTCCCTTAAACAGATCAATGATGGGTTTTCTCTGATAGTGCAAAAATGCAACCAGACTGCTAATGAACAAAAAAAGGGAAACAAAATCAAAATGAACCCCCAAAAAACTCTGATGTGTCACCCTCTGAACAAAGCTTTGGCATCAGCAGCAGCATGGCTGAATCATTTCCTGATGAGGCAAAGGCATCAAGGGATGGGTGAGTGGGACACTTGAATTATTCTTCTGTCACTTCCAGGAATAAAAATCTATAGAAGAACTTTATACCCCACTGCCTAATATGCCTATTAATATACAGAAATAATTTATTCATCACGGAAAGGAAAAGAAAGAGTCACAGGACTTCCTAAATAAATTTACTACTTCCCAGCAGCAGGTGCCAAGCTACAGAGCACTGATGCACACCAAAGCTGGCAGGCTGCCCACCCATAAATTATCTGAATTATGTGTTTTAGCACATTTGGAGCGTTTAGAATTTCCCCTGGAAGTTGCACTTTCATCCCCAAATCACTTGAGTGTGTTCATGAGGAGTTCCAAACATGCCTCAGTGAGACTCGGGTACTGCAGCACAGGATTTACAGGTGAACTTGAAAGAAGAAAATCAACCAAAAAAAAGGGACTGCACGTTTAGAAGATTACAAAGTGAATTTTATACTCTCTGTTAGCACAACATTACTTATTTATGCCACTCTAACGTGTATCAATAAACAGAATTAGGTCTGCTGCCACAGCTGGGGGATAGGGAGGGTGACAGTGTCCCTGGATATTTGTCCTTTAAAAGAAGGATGGAAGCAGCAGCTCTTTGAACGTGGTAAAAACCATTTACCTGGGTTTTAACTCCTCTGGAGCAGCTGTGTGGATCACACCCAGACTTGTCTTTCCTCACACATTATAAACAAAGCAATACCAACCCACAACCACCCAGCCCTCAGCTAACAGTGACTTCACACTGCATTAAAAATATAGTGTAAAAAAAGTAGATAAAACTGAAGCAGTGCCATCCCAGCATCAAGGGGAATTCAGTGCTCCAGTGGCTTTTTTTTCCCTTTGGACCTTTATTTTTTGAAAGCCTCACAGTGACAAGGGCTACTGTGGTTTTCCATAGAGTGCATGGGACCCCATAGGGATGTGATAAAAGAATAGCCAATTCTTCAGAGGAATACAGGAATATTAACCATGGGAGATGAAATGCCAGGGGATTCTCTGGCTCCACACAGGGAAAAAAAGTCAAAGGGAATAAGGGTATAAGTGTTGGTAGATTTGAGCACATCCTGTATTTCACAAAATCTGCAGTTTTCCTAAACTGTGACTGTTATCTCCACTGTCCTATTCCAGCTGCCCAGGCTGGATGGGGCCTGGACCCACCTGGTCCAGGGGAAGGTGTCCCTGCCCATGGCAGGGTGGGACTGGGATGATGCTGAAGGTCCTTCCCGACCCAAGCCACTCTGGGATCCTGCGATTCCATCCCTTGTTCTGTCATTATTGCAGACACCACAACCTTCCCAGACATTTCCAGCCCTTTCCCACCCATCTTCCCCCTCTGGAATCAGGATAATTTTAAGGACGGGCAGAATGTTCTGTCAATTCACTACCCTGTTCCCTGGGCCCTCGAGTTCTAGGGGATAATAACAATAAATTGCAGATAACAATCAGGTAAATTATAGAAACACGGCATTGTATTTATGACTCTAATTATGAAAACATGAAGTTGTATTTATTACTCTAATTATATTTTTCCCATGACTTAAGTGGCCATTAGAATTCAACATCATTTTATACTTATGGGAGCAAACTGCTGATATTAGTCAAACAACGTGAGGATGAGCTCATCAAATGGCCTAAATTATCATCCTGAGCTTGGAATTAGCTTTGTTCACTCTGCTCACCCTGCTCAAAATGTTTCTGTGTGCAGATATTTTCGTGTTTGCTTATTGCATGAGTGCACATCCTAATTGTTTTACTACCAGTTTAATACACACTGTATTGTTCAGTGGATTCGTTTCTTATTTCATCTGTGTTTTCCTCCATTTCAATTATTTTGCTAACCTCACATAACCAGTCCAGAGATCAAAGACCTGATACTCCATCCAGGACAAATCACTCAAAACAAAATAACCCAAGAAGGAGAAACAGAGCCCAAGAGCTGCAAATTATGTTTGTCATTAAACTTCCAATGTTCAGCACGTTATTTTGTTTAGCTTTTCTGCAGTAAATGTCTTTGCAAAAGATAATCAACGTGTTTGCCATTATTCATATAAAACACCCGACTTTCTTTGCAAGAGAAACGAATGTTGATCTCTGCTGCAGGACTGAAGAGGGAGCCCTCGCCTAGGAATGGCTTGAAAATGTCCCTGAGAATGAAGATGTCCCCAGAAAGGTTTTTTTATCGGTTAACATCATCTGTGATATTGAGAGGCAATGACACAATTAATGATGCTGTGCTTCTAATGGACACAGGACTGGCACTCGGTGCCTTAACTTCTGTTTAGAGATTGTTGCTGAAGTCACATTTAAACAGATCAGAAATAAATGTATGGTATGACTGCTTTGAGCTCTGCAGCTCTGCTCAGCACAGACAATGGTCAGCACAGTCAAGCAGATCCTGAAGTTTAAGTTTAGGAAGCACTTTCATTTCAGACACATTTAAAACACTTAAAGAATACAACACCCAGAGCATTTCCTAAGCAACACCAAGCCCTAGCAGGGTTGTTTTTTGCACTTCAGCCCTGCTCTGGTGACTCTGGCTCTGTTTTGGTGAGTCACCAGCAGCTGTAGCATCTGTGAAGTGTTTTCCTCGTGCTCATCAGCAGGCCAGGGGTATCCAAGAGGGGAATTCACACACACAGGGGCAGAGGCAGTAACAGCTAACCCTGCTGCTACCCCTGCTCAGGGCTGTACCTGAGACTGATGCCCAGGAGAGCTCAGTGCCAAAAACTCACAGCCAAAGCCAAGAGCGGTCCGGCAAGAGCATCTAATTTTTACTTCATTGTTTGCTCCAGGGAAACTCCTCTTCTTCCAGAATCTGGGCATGCCCCCGAACTTCTGCAGCGACTGAGCACTCTGCTTGGACCAGCACAGGGTGAAAGATCCCCAGGGAAACCTGGAATCTTGCAGCAGGAGCGAGGAACAAAGAATTGCCTCCCATCCTTGCAGTCAAAAAGATCCCAGAGCAAACCCAGCAATCACATGGTGGCATCACAATGATGCCTTAGGATTCAGCTTTTATGTTTTCCAGCCCCTGTACTGCTTTAGGGTAGAACTGTAAAGTTCCACAGCCTGTCAGCTCTGTTCTCCCATTTTATTCAGACACAATTCCTCTCTAGGTCTGGGACCCCAGGACACCTCACTGCCTCAGGCCCTGAAAGTATAAACAAATGTGAATTGGGGAGGAGCAAACGTGGGGTAAATTACTTCATTACCTGAAGCTGTAATTAACCCCTGATATGTAAATGGACCAATCTTATAATGGTCTGAAAAACCTGTGACCATTGTCCAGCTTGGGTGTAGCCTTGGAGGCTTTGGTCTGCTCAAGGTGTGCCTGTTGAAGGCCTGCAATAAATTCCCATTGCCATTTTATTCTCTGAATAAAAAGCCTCTGTTCTAGGTAGCTACTCCAAGGCATCAAGATTATTTTCTCCTCCTAAATTCCAAGTTCCAGGCAAAACCAACTCATTTCCTTTGGCAGCTCAGTACCTGATCTTCCCAACAGGACTGTCCTCAGATCACTCACATCCACAACACCGAGCAGACATTTGCTGTTAGGAATTTTTAAACAGCTCGTATGAAACCTTTTACCTAAATTGAGGTGTTTGTCCCTTGCCCTGTTTCAGAACTACGGTGTAAAACAAGCAAGGATTGTGCTTGTCTTAGGTACAAGCTGCAGTACAAGGTACCACAGGGGGAAGCAATTACCTTTGGATTCTAATTAAGATATAAGAAATTATCAATTAAAAGTGGTGAGGTTACAAATGGTAATAAAAGTTTTTGAACCCAACTAATTTCTATTCACAGCGATTCAGGAAATTTTCTGTATGACATGTTAAATTTATAAGTGCCAAATTCATCACAGAATTAGATGAGAGATACCATAAAATTCTCAGCTAAGTATGTAACAATTGACACCACCCTTCCCTGAAAATACCCTGAACTGATGGCTGAAGATGTAAGACTCCAAAAGTATTGTCTGACCACCAGAGGGAGTCCAGATTGTTCCACAAATATTCTGATACTACTGAGAGTGATTTGGGAAAACTAATTAAATAGAAAAGATAATTAAAAAATAAATAGTCAAAAAATAATCAAAGAGTGAAGAAATGCCCCCTCCTTAGATCAGGAAATTATATTTCAGAAGGAAAAAAGAAATAGAATCAGATAAAAAAATTACACTTTGAATTCTGAAGCTGTGATTAGGACGCTCCCCACTGATTTAAGGGAGCATCCCTTTGTATATAAACCATGTATTTCAGATACATTTGTTGCAAGTTCATATTGTGGTCCTATCCCATCTGCTGCTTATCATTCCCAGCCTTATCTGCAGCTGGGATAAACATAGATGTTTCCATAGATTTACATTTTCCTCCTTGGTGCTTCTGGATTGATCCTTGGGGGTTGGTCCCTGCAGCTTTAACGTTCTTTATTCCTGTGGGAGCCCCAACAGGGTCTGATAAAAATAAAACTCCTGCTTTTCTCACCCTGCAGCCCAGCCATGGGAAGGGGGAAGCAGGAGACATGAAACAGCTGATAACTGTGCTGGGGACACTGGGGAGGAGTTCATTCCTAATTCCTTCACAACAATAGCAAACTTCACAGAATTCACAGAACCACGGGATTGGAAGAGAGCTTCAAGGCCATCGAGTTCAACCCAGCCCCAGCACCTCAGCTAAAGCCTGGCACCCAGTGCCACATCCAGGCTTTGTTAAACACACCCAGGGATGGTGACTGCACCACCTCCCCGGGCAGCCACTCCAGAACTTCATCACCCTTTCTGTAAAAAACCTTTTCCCAATATCCAGCCTAAATTTCCCTTGGTGCAGCTTGAGGCTGTGTGCTCTGGTTCTGTCAGTTCCTGGAGAAAGAGCCCAGCCCCAGCTGGCCACAGCCACCTTTCAGGAGCTCTGGAGAGCGCTGAGGTCACCCCTGAGTCTCCTTCTCTCCAGGCTGAGCACCCCCAGCTCCCTCAGTTGTTCCTCACAGGGTTTGTGTTCCCAGCCCCTCATCCTCCTCCTTGCCCAACCTTACTTTCTTCCAGTGGCTGCAGCAGCAAGGGGAATCAGAAGAACCCAGCAGCAGAGTTCTGTTAGCAAATGGTGCCTTGAAGCGCCAGAACCCAGCTGATCCAAACCAAAACCCAGTTAAAAACCCCAGTCCCCAGCACACCATCATGTATTATGTACAGGGCGTGGATTTCATGGAAAAGCTGTTCCAGAAATGGTTTTGAATGTTTAGGAGCTATCACCAGTATGAACAACTCAATACACACAGCTTAACAGGCTGCATTAATAAAAGATAATTCCTCTGTATACAGAAAGATCAAGCCTTCTGAAAATTTATATTAAAGAAACTAGGGTTAAGATAATGGGAATTTCATGGAGTACCTCAAGGGAAGAAATTTTCTGACTTAATATCTACTCTTTCCTTTTTATTATTTTTAGTTGCATGTCTTTTTTTTTGTTTGGTCTCCCTCTCCAAGTGTTAATCACCTCCAGGATACCAAATAAATATCCACTGGCTCTTGAATAAGAAAATTATTTCATCTTCTACCACTTTTTTGTAGTTTCCAGTTCAGTGTCAGACTGGAAATAAAGAAACAACTCCTTTGTTATACTGAGAAAGTGCATTTTTACAGTCACAAAAGACAGGACAGAGAGAGTACTGTTATTCAAAATGGAATTTCAGATGTTATTTATTCCCCCAGAAACTAATCCTAAGCAAAGAAAATTAACAATATTTTTTTCTCATTAAGCAGCCTCATGATACCTTTTTCGGTACAGGTCCACATGACAGATGCTTTCAAACTCAATGATTATATTTTGCAATTATTATCTATTTCCATAATCATTTTATTCAGGGCAAAGAAAAAATTAATAACATTTTTTTGTTTGTTTGTTTCACTTTTCTCCTGGCAAGCATCTGGAGGATTGTTTTTCTTTATCATTATAATGTTAGGCCTGGGAGTTTCCCGTTTGGTTTTGGACTGCAAACACTTCACAGCCCATCTTTGATATCTGGTCCACTCTCAGCTCGGCAAATATTGACCCCAACTGGATTTTCTCAGTAGAAATGCTGGTGGAGACCACAAAATGCTTATGAACCATTGTCAAGCCTTCAAAAGAAAATGTTTGTGTCCTGAGTTTAACCTCTCCTGCCAGAGAGAGAAATGGTGTTAGAAAATCAAACTAGTAGAATTCCTAACCTTGCTCTTGTCCCTACAGCACTGAGAGTGAACGTGGCACGGAATAACCCATGGCCTCAGCCCCTGCCAGGCTCAGGGCCCAAAGGGCTCATTCCTGATTTGGATTGCTCCCTTTTAGGCACAAAAGTCATGAAATGTTAGCCCTGGAATAGAGCTCACAATCACAACTCTGTCAGTGCTCAGAGTCGGGGGCTGTAAAATTTCAAATTTCTTCTTTGACAGGGAAAGAAGGAAGCCCTGAGAAATGATGGATGAGAGGTGGCTGGAGCTTTCCAGAGATGGGAAATGACATCGAGGGGCTGGAGCGGGTCCAGAGAAGGGAACAGAGCTGGGAAGGGACTGAGGCAGCTGGGAAAGGGCTCAGCCTGGAGAAAAGGAGGCTCAGGGGGGATCTGGTGACTCTGCACAACTCCTGACAGGAGAGTGGAGCAAGGTCAGGGGCTCTTCTCCCTGGGAACAGGGACAGGACAAGAGGGAGCAGCCTCAAGCTGTGCCAGGGGAGCCTCATGTTGGACATCAGCAGGAATTTCTTCATGGGAAGGCCTTGGCAGGGGCTACCCAGGGTGGTTTGGAGTGCCCATCCCTGGAGGTGGCACTCAGTGCTCCAGGCTGGGGACAGCTTGGACTCGGTGACCCTGGTGGGCTTTTCCAGCCAATGCCACTCCAAAGTCAAGAGAAGACATCCCTAACACCTGCAAACATTCCTTATCTCCAGCTGCACACACATCCCATAATGTTCCTGCCCATCTGTATTGAATGCTGTCATGTTTACAGAAAATACAGGTTTCCTCAGACGCAAAGTCTGTTCTTAATGGAAATTTTTAAGAACGGGTTTCAGTAAGCAATTCCTAACAAATTATTAGTTCCAGCCCTAAATGGCTCCGTTACAGCTTTCTGACAGCAGCCTTGCTTTCAGACCCGAGTCAAAACGTGTTGCTGCACTATCAACACACGTGTGAAGGGAATTTGCACAGCAATGGGGCAAAGCCGTGCCTCATTGTCTGAGACCTGAATTGTGTCCGTGACAATGGGATGGGAACACGGGAACACGCTGCTGCTGCTGCTGTTACTGCCTGACACTGCAGCCGACCACATAAAAAAAAATAAAAATCAATGCGAGCAATGACTCATTTCTGAATTGCCTGTTTGGTTCAGAAATCACTGATTACTACTTCTACAACAAGGTATTATGGACTATTAGCAAGAATGTTTCTGACAGGTTTACAAGGCTTCAAGAGAGCTGATAGCACATGGTGTTACTGCTCTGTGCAGAGCTCCCCATTTTTCATTTTCCCCTCGTATTCCAGGACTATTTGAATTATGCCTCCTTCCACTGCTGACATGTTTTGAAGACATTAAAGGCAGCTCCAAGGAGCAGAAGGGAGGCTGGATTCGCACTGCTCCAAACCCTTATCAGGCACATCTCAGAGGTCAAACTCAGATATTTCTCATCCCTCCAGGCCACTCACACATAGCTGTGCTTGCAGGAGAACTTGGGTGAGTGAATAAACAGCAGCTGCAACCACACAGCGACATGGGAAGGGTGTCAGGGTGCTGCTTCTCATGATGTTTTAATGAGATGGAATTTAAAGTACACCTGAGTTAAAAAGTAGACCTGAAAATGTTTGTGCCAGGAGCATTTGAGGAAATTGCAGCTAATTACAGATTACAATAGGTAGATAAATGGGAAGGAGATGCTAAGCTGAGCTGCCTTGGCAGTTTTCCCCATTTCCATGGAAAGCTGGATAGCTCCTGGCACACAATAACCTGCAGAGTGGAGACACAAATCAGGAAAGAGGACGAAAAAGCATGGACCACACTTGAGTTGGACCTTCTCCATGCAGTTACATGAATTCTGTCTGAAAACTTATTTCACCAAGATGAAAATGCACAAAAACCCCCAAACCTGATGAATCACCTGCTTTTCAAATGCAAAGATCGCTAAAATGGCTTATCTTGCTATAAGAATGGCAACATCTGGTCATCACATGCTCATATTTAAATTTCTGCTGACAAATCCATGTTGAGTTCGTGGCTGTTACCAACTCTCATTTCAGGACATCGTTGGACAAGTTCTCTGTTAACAGGTGATTGTCAACTAAAGACTAAAACCAGATATTTATTTTTCCAGAGAAACTGTATTTTTAGCAAAAATTCTCTTCCAGCTAAATCAAACTGCATATTTACAGGTTGAGTTTTCCAAGTCCAGCATCACCCAAGAACAGAAGCTGAAATTATTCACTCTATCAAAAAAAAAAAAAAGGAATTATTTCTTTCTGAAGTGTTTTTAAACTCAAAGATTTTGTACATTAAACTAAAAATAAACACATAGGCCTACATTTTTGTTACATCCACACGAAATTTTCTTGTTCCAATTTCTGTCATTCTTAGGGGAGGGAACAGAGCTGATATTCTGGAGGGAGAGGGGAGGCCTACATTTCTCAATGAACCATTTAGGGCAGGATAATATTGAATCACCCCTTGGAGAGAGAAGATCACATCAACAATAAACATTCTGCCTGCTCCCCCCAGAAGAAGCCATTTGGCCAAAACCACAGCCACACAGCCATCAAGGCCCTTAATTACTATTTCCAGAAGTTTATTCTGCTTGACTGGATTTGGCAAAAAGTTTTCAATCAAGCACAGAAGGACTGAGAAGAAAATCATGCAGGGAGAGCCCTCCATGCCAAATTCCAACCCAGAGCAGATTTTTATAGCTAAGTAGGCCTAACTTACAAATAAATCTATTAAAGGCAGAATTTATATTGGAAACACTGACAAGCTCATCAAGCATCCCTGAGCTGGTGGCCACAGCTGTTAGGAGGTGATGACGTTAATTTAGGGAGAGGATATTGCTTCAAATCTAAAGTGTGATGGATGGGGGCTCTCTAATGCAGCAGCTCCTCGTGGTGCCAGGGCTGGGCAGAAATACAGCTGCTGGTAAATGCATTTATAGGGGGGTTGCTGGCTATAAGATCCAATTTCAGCTAATCAAAGGTAATAAAATAGTAATAGTGCTGCTCCACTATAGAGCATGACAGCAGCAGCTACTGCTCATCTATTAAACGCTGGAGCTGAGAGCTTCAGGCCCCAACTACTTTAATATCCATTAGGGAGAAGCCTGGTGTTTCCACCCTGCTCCCTCCTCTCGGATAGCAACTCCTTTAGATTCCCCAAGTTTCAGCATCCCAGTGTACAATTAAACCACACTAAGCATTGATCTCCTCCTCACTGACCACTTCTCTAACTGTAGGGTCCACAAAGAGGGCTGGAATTTGGGGTCAGTTTAAACGTCAAGAAACTTTGTGCACCCAAACCTCAACTCAACATAATTCTTATGCCCCAGAGACCAATATTTGCAGCAAAAATTAAATATAGTTGGCAGGCTGGGATGTGAAGAAGACACCAGCAGCCTGCCAGGCAGTTTCCTTACTATTATTATTAGGAAAACCACACAAAAATCAGGGCATTGCCTCACTGTGACACCTGGAACACAGAGGGAGCCTGAGCATCTCTCAGGGCAGTCACTGTCAGGAGACCTGGCCGACTTGGGCCACGCTTCCAAGTCAGTTCCAAAAGAACTTCCTTGGCTTCAACCAATAAATAACCTCATTATTTAAATGCTGCAAATATGCCTGAACCACAGGTCAATAACTTCTTAAATCCACAAAGATACCAAAGATTTTATTCACAGACAGTGCAAAACAGCTCAAATGCTGACATGATCTAAAGGTCACTTGGCAGCCTGACCTGAGATTAAACTAAAGCTCTGGTTTGGAGCTAGTAAAGAGAAACTCATTCAGCTGTCAGTATTGCATGTAAATGGAAATATTTCCTAGGCCAGAAATGCCATTATCCTCGGCCAAGCAGCTGAGAAAGCAGCCAGAGCTGCCTTTCATCCCCATCCGGCAGATTCGGAGATTTCTCTTTAACACAACTGCCCCTCAGAAGAACAAGTGTGTGGAGACTAAGTGTCCCTTCTGATATGATTGAAAAACAAATTTGGTTAAACTCTTCCATGGTATTATCTATCCTCATTAAAATCTCTTGGAAAATTTTCACTCAGCCATTTATAAAGTGCCTTTTTTTTTCCCCACATTAATATGCACATGTTTCCTTCCATCCATTTAAGAGCATGATAAACAAGCTGTGCTTCTCACTGATGAAGAGCTGAACACTGGTTGGAAACATCAATTATTTGAAATTCATAAATCACTGTGAGCATAACTCCTTCTCCCTTCCAGCCCCTCACCCTCACCTCTGCTGTCACTCAGGAGGCAGAAACCAGCCAGGAGTGTCCTAAGTGGCACTTTGAGCTCATTTCCTCAGTCCACAGCAGTTGGGAGAGAGAATTTCTTGTCAAAATAGATTTTCTCACTAGCTACAAGGATGTTAAACCTGAAGATTGAGGTCCTCATGTAGTATAAGTTTTAACTCCTTTTTCAATACTAGGCAATTTGAACACAAAGGTGTTCTCAAAGTATGTAAAGTCGTAAATTCTATTTCATTTGTTTAAAAGAATTAGGATCTTCATATTTATGTCCCTGTATGATGAGGAATGAAGAGGATGAGGAATTGTGCATCTCTTTATCAGAAAAATACTTACACCAGTGATACCACATTGGGTGGACAATAAACTTTTAAGTCTGTAGCCCTCAGACAACATGTATTGTGTATAATACAAATTACCAAGAATATTCCCAGGATCAACACTCCCAACCCAGGTCCTCTTCCTGAACCAGCCAGAGGCTCCCACACATCTTTTGCTCCTTTCCATCTCACACCAAGTTAACTTAGTGGCTGAATTTCCCATGGCATAAATCCTGACAAATGACATCATCACACCCACGGATGTGGCAGCAAAACCATTCTCTGATCCTACATCAAGAAAACTTTGATCAGAAAAACCTTAGCCTAAGTCACAAGTGCCATGAGCTTTTGGCTTCATGAACTCCTGGTGCTTTTGCCAGACAAAGAAACATTTTCCAGATTCCTGGAATTTGTCATGGAATCCCAGAATGGTCTGGGTTGGAAGGCACCCTAAAGCTCATCCAGTGCCATGGCAGGGACATTTTGCGCTGTCCCAGGGTGCTCCAAGCCCATCCAAACTGGCCTTGGACATTTCCAGGGATCCAGGGGCAGCCCCAGCTCTTCTGGGAAACTCAAGTGCCTCACTACCCCATGAGCAAAGAATTTCTTCCCAAAATCCAGTTTAACTCTACCCTCCTTTGTCCTCTTGCTCCATGCCCTTGTGCAAAGTCAGTGTTTTACTTCAGCCCATATTAAATGAGTTCAGCTTCTCTTGACCTTTCACTTTAAAAAAAGCATCACACTCACAGTGGACACAATTAAAGCCAACTGATATTCCCAATCCCCTTTGGAAATGGCCACTGGCAGCACAGGGCTGCCCTGGAGAGACCTTGATCCACAACCTCTGACACAGGACTAATCATTTCACCCCAACAGAGCCACGGCTTGGCTGGGGCAAAAAAAAAAAAAAAAAAAAAGGTCAGAAAACAAGTTTTATATAAAACAGATCTGAAATGCAACAGTTGCAGCTGATGCAGATAAAACCCTTTGGAGTGGTTTATATGTGCACATTCCTTTCAGCACATGGATGAAAAAGCTTTCAGATCTGTTCCTAAAGCAGATCTGGATTCATAGCAGCAATTAAAATTGGGCTACAGCAAGACTGAATAACAAAACTTAACACATTTGGCCTCTGAGTATCTGTTTCTATCCCAGCTTCTTCCCCAATTCACTCATCATTCCAAAACAGGGAAAAATTAATTTATTTCCCATAAAGACAAGCAAAGTGGCTCAGTCCATGCTGCTGTATCAAAGTCATGCATTTATTTCCACAAATCCTTACACAACCTCAATTTTCCAATTATTATCATCTCCATGAGTGGAGGTATCAGGGTATGGCACCAACAATAACCAAAAAAGGATCATTAATATAAAGAAGCCAAATGAAGACAGCACATCATCATAATAAGACACAAAAACCTCAGTGTCAAAAGAGCAGCAAAATTACTTTCATTTAGTGTAAATTAAAGTTCAAATATTATTCAGGCTGCATATATTTTGATTGACACCTGCAAAACTAGAATAAATATTCCGCAAGATATACTTAAAAAAATAATTCCCACAGAAATTATGCATCACAGATGTTTGCTGCATTTTCCGAATTTTCTCAAACCTACAAAATAAAATCCCCAAAACCACACTAGCATCCAAACCCTCAGAAGCCCAGCTGAGAAAATATTTTTCTTGCATGTTCTCTATTTATTCTGGCCAAACCATTAGATGCTGCCAGTGCTTTCCACACTGTTACCCCTGCAGGAGTTTAACCCCAAGAGCAGCATCAACCTTAACCCCTGGGAGACAGGGAAGACATGAAATAGGTGCAGATAAGTCAAGAAAACATTTGTAAAACACAGTGACCCCTTTGGGTGTGAATCCATGAAAACACTCACCACTCCTACTCAAGAAGGGTGGCTTTTGGATACGCAGCAGTCCTTCAAGAGATTTAAATTTACTTTATTGGGGCTGTAGAGCCCTAAAAGGGTTTAAGTGCCCTGGGCAGCCTCCCCTGGCTCCTGCCCAGCCCCATTTCAGGTGTGAGTGCTCAGCCTTGCCCTGAGCCCCACCTGGGCACCCACCTGTTCCTGGTCCTGTTGTTGATTCTGTCCCCAGCCCTGGGCTCTGCTGTCCCAGCTGGACCTTCCCTTTGTCCCTGCCTGGTGACCAGGGGATGTGGCTGATCCTGGTTCTCATCACTGGGCCTGTTCTTGACTCAAATCCTTGCTGAGCTGCCCCATCACTTTGATTTTTGACCTTTGGTCACCCCAGGAATTTCCTTTATGGGCCACGGGGCTGCCGTCCTGCCACAGTGCCTGTTCCTGCAGGAGCAGCCAGCCCTCCCAGCTCCCTGACACCTCTGCTATAAATTTTCATTTGCTTGCAAGCTGCCAGAAATCAGAACAAACAGAAACCTTGGAAGAGCTGTACAAAAATCCCTGTCTAGATGCACATCTCCTCCCCAGCCCTCCATCCCCACGGCACTCTGATATATGGCGCTGGCATCCTCCTTTGCTGTATCACCATGTACCAGTAAATGAATTCTCTGCTGCTCCTCTGTCAATGTTTCCTAATGAGAGCTTTGTTTGAGTTTCTCTTTTCAAGTATGTGCAGAATAATGGATAGACTACAGTGAAATATGTCCCTCGTGCTCTTTGATGGAAATCATAAACTCTGACTGCAGAGCTCCAGTGATTTACAGCCCTTCCAAAATGCAAAGCAGAATTCATTCTGTGCCAGCCTGCTGCAGCTCTCATTTGTTTTTACCTTTAAAATGCAATGTATGGATTCATACACCTTTTATATCAGTGAAATATATATGTAAGCATTTCACCTGGCCGTGCAATTATGCAAAAGGCAATGTTAATCATTTATCTGTGCCATTCACACCAGCTTAAGGAAAGCTCTACTTCCTTAAGTAGGAGAATTAATAATTTTGGGTCTGAGGAGCACTGGTTTCAAGTCTTTAAAAGGATTTATTTCTTACAACATAATGAAAGCCTGTTCATCTAAAGTAATCATGGGCAAAAGCTAAGCTTCGTGAATAAAGTTTGAATTTTTTGACAAACATCTAATGAACATACATAAATTAGATTCTCCAAGTTCCTGAGTAGAAGCATGATTTGCTGTTGAGTAGACCCACAGAAGAACTGTAGGAGGATTCATATTATTACAACTGGACACTCAAGAACATAAAATAATCAACAGAACCTTTAGCAAATGAAAACCCATTAGTTTTTCAATATTGTCAGCCTGCACAAACTTCCCAGGTTCACATTTCATATAAAAATTACTTCCTTGATAGATCTGATTATGTTATTTATCTTGCAAACTAACCAGCACAGGTGTCTTTAAAATAACACCATTAAAAATCAAGCCCCTAAATGTATCCTTACCATAATTTATGTTATTTATCTTGCTCTACCAAGCCCACTCTACGGAATTTACAGTCAGATGAGGGCACTTCTCATCCCTAAATATTTTTTAGTCTAATTGAACATGAAGAGGAAGGGAGCTGAAGAATTAAGGGAGGAAGGTAAAGAAGGCAAAAAGGAAAACTGAAGCAGGAAGATGTAAGCTATCCAAATAAAACATTTAAATATATTGGTCCAGCTCTGGAAATTCAGGACAGTGTTATGATTTTGGTAGGCTCCTACTCATCACAAACTGATGTGCAGGTGTTAGCAGAACAGAGCCAGGTATTAACATTTGAGTAGCTGACACAAACAGGAGTTATTTAAGTCCTGCAAGCATTCCACAAGGAGAGGTTTCACCCAGGATCTGACAGAAATAACACTGAGGAACACCTTCCATGAATCCATGTAACATTAACCAACTGCTTTGCAGGCTTAAATAACAGTCAGGTAATAATAAAATCTGAGTACACAGCAGAATGGGCTCACCTGCCACGCCGTGCTTGACTTTAAATCCACTTTTTGCACTGGTGTGCAGTGCAAAGCCACACTTCATATTGGGACTGTGTGTGTGAACATGCCATTGTGCAAGGAAAAAGAAATCAAGTATGAAAGCAATGGAAATAAAGAAAGGAAATGAAATTAAGTTCTGTTCCTAACTTCTTCAGTCTCAGTTTGTTCCTGCATTTGATGATGTGTCTCTGTGTTTATTTACCTGAAGCCTCAATAATGAGTGTTTGAGACATTCAGTGTCCTAAGTTTATTAGTACATGCAGACAAGAGTATTCTTATCTAATTCAACATATTTTTTTCATTTTTACAATGAAAGGAAAATTTGGACAGTTGTGTTTTATCCCAAGAATTGCTGGAAGCCAACATCAAATGTCCAATGCCATTGGAAGGATGGAAAACATCATGAAACCCATTTGTATTCAAAGATAAAAATAACCCTTCCAAAGCCCACTTCCTCTCCAGAGGTGTTTATTAAATGTAGAAAAGAGAGCTCGGTGGGTTATCCTTTACTCCAGAATCATCTTTCTCCCTATCCAAACACTTCCAAGGGGATCTGCTGGGCAGTTCATCACATCCCTGGTTACTCTGCTCTGCTCCCAGCAGATCCAAACACGAGAATTTCCTGAAAGCCACGGCTGTCAAAGCCTGCACAAAACACCCTGAGTTTTGCTTCCTTCCTGACAACTTTTATTGCATTTCAAAGTTTGCATCTTCCAGCGTTCATCAGCCTGGTTTTCCTCTTGACAACATGTCACATAGAGCCTTGTCTTCATGCCTGGATCACCCACTGCCCTCCTTGGGCTGTGGTGATTTATCCTCATGACACAAATAAGAAATAAGGTGTGGAAAACAGAGATTTCAGCTTAAAATTCTGCAAGTAAGTCCTTAGGAGCAGAGCTACTCTACTTGCTTTCTCTACCTTTTATTACTAAAATAAACTTTTTCTGTGTTCATGCTAATTTATACACAGCTCTCCCAAAGTGATATTCTAGGACTTCTAAAATATTAAACACTGCAAATATTCAGAGCAAATTTCATCTTCTGTATGGTATTTTTGACTGTGGAACAGCAGACTGTGATATGAAGTGACTTATGACTCAGATAAAAGTCCTTTATTTGTAGTTCTTGGTTTTCTCCAACAGTAACAAGTCGTTTATGACTATTAACAAAGGGTGGATAATACAGTGAAGCAGATTGAGCTTTCAGGTTTCTGAAAACTGTTTAAGTTTACAGCTGCTTTTGTTGATTTGTTGAGAAACCATAGGAGCTGGGAAAAAAAAAAAAAACAAACAAAAACTATCCCAGCATGAAAATAAGATCCCAGTTTGGTTATCATTTTAGTAGATTAATGTTGCTTGTGGCATTTCTGTCTCTTCTACACTTTATAGATTATGAAATCTTGTTTCTTATGGCAACCACAGCTGATGATGTTGAATCATTATTCACACTTCAGTGCAATCCAATGGGGGTTTTTAGCTGGGTTTTTTAATGGGTTTTAATTTACTTGATTTCATGCAGAACAACAGTTCAGCCAGCACGGGGTAAATTTTGAAGGTGGTGAGTAGGAGATATAGTGCAAGCACAAATCCTGTTATTTGTTAATAGGATTTGTCTGCATCGCTGTGTTTATGACTTGGGAAATGCAGGGCTGTGCCTCATTTGCAGAATAATCCCATTGGCAACAGCAGCAGCTCCAAACAGACCTGAGTGTGTGCCTGCTCCTCACATGGCCTGGGGTGGAATGATGCCTCAGGTTTGAGCTTTTCTATTTTTCACATTCTGTGCTGCTTTAGTGTCCAGTTCTAAGCTTCACATCAGGGGATGGTGAGCTCTCTGCACAGAGCAGGGAGACAAAACAATTCCTGCTCCAGCTGGGGACCAAGGACAAATGATCCAAACCTCAGGCCCAGGAGCACAAACAGCGTGGGCTGGAGAGAGAAAAACAAGCAGGATGGGACTGCATGGGCTAAAGCTGGAATGGGACAATGAACTCCAGTGTGCACATGGAGCAGAGCTGATCACAGTGAGAGCCCCCGGGAGCGCTCGTGCATTTTGGGACCATTTGGGTTCATCTTGGGTGCAGCCCTGGCTGGGCTCTGGTGCTGCCTGAGGTGGATCCATGGAGGAGATCCTTTTGATCAATCCCTGCTTTATTCTGTGACTCTGCCCAGCCTCTGCTCTAGGGCAGCCTGCACAGGGCATCAGGAACAGCTCTAAGCAGGACATGACCTTCAATTAAACTTCCAAGGAACTACCAAGGACTCCTATTCCTTGATTTACTCTGGTGCCCCTAGTCACTCTGCTCTTTATCAGTGAATTCCTCAGCTTTAGAGCCAAAGGTGTGGCTAAAAAGCTCCCCTTAAAGGGTGATTTTCTAATTATTCCAACCATGCTTTTATTAGTCTGTGTGACAAAATGTGAAGAGCTCCAATAAAACTAAAGTATTTTCCACAATCTATCACCTAAATAAGTGCCAAAGAGGATATCACAAATCATACATCGAGAACATCCCCAAAAGGAGTTTTTCTCCCACTGGTGGAACTTGCACTGACCATTGTGGCTCAGTTTATTATTTTATTTTGCCATTTTCAACCCCCTCCCTCTTATAGATCCTGAGCAAGGAAATAGTTGTTTTCCAGGACCACTCCCCTCAAAAAGCACACTGATGATGCTTTAGTTCCTTCATTGCACTCCTACCTCTCTAAAAAGGAAATTAGACAAAACTTTTGATGGAGGAGCTAAAAACCTCCCAAAGGTGATATTCATATGGGCAGAGAAAATTGAGTGTAAATCACAAAAGGAAAGGAAAACTTAAAAGCAACTCAACAAAAAACCCAAAACCCTTGAAACCAAACCACTACCTCTGAAATTTTCATGACTTGATGTGCACGTGGGAAGGGCCTCATCTGCAAATAACAAATATTTTTTACTTTCAACAGTGGGATGTTATTTGTAGTGAGAGCACCATCATCCTGAAATCACGCTGACAGCCAGGTTCTTTAAATCAAATCCCAGTGCTGTGGTCTGGGAGTCGGAATTGTGCAATAATTGGCATTTTTGGCTCACTCTGAATTCTTCAGATTCAGAGTAAAAGTCCTTTCTTCTGTCTATCCTGTCCTTGCATGTAATTAAATATTATAGAAAAAGAACAAGTCCATTCCTCCTCAGGGTCATAGAAAAGGGTGACTTTATATTAAACTGAGATTCACAGGATTAAATAGTTTCTAGTATTTTTCTCCTGCCTGGTATGACACTGAGTTTTTTTTCTAATTAAAAGAAAAAAAATGTATCTTTACAGTGTTTAATTCCAATTCTTTTCCCATCTTGCTGCATTCTTGAAAGAGGAAATCATGTCAGACCTTGGTGCCATACCGCCAAAGAAAGAAAAAAATTCATATTTAAATCAAGTTAATGACTCACTCTTCCCATTTTGTGCATTTTCTTCCATTACACTTGGTCCATTGGTTCATCCATTTTTAAAAGGTTTAATTTCCTGCTGGATCATTGACTGAATTTGTAACAGGTTCTCCTTGCATTGTGAGCTCATGAGGCAAGCAGCATTCTGTTTGCAAGCACACAGGACTGTGTGCACTAAAGGCAGGAGCTTTTCTTATTGAAGACCTGCTGGTAAATCATTTCCACACATGAATAAAATGAAGTAATTATTGCTTTGGATGTGAAGTTCTGTCAAGGCCTTTCATAACACCTCTCCTTCCTCCTCACAGGTACTTCCCCTGTGGTACCACAGCGTTCCCAGCCGAGGTGGGTGTGCAGAAAATAAAGCTAATTTCAGATTAAAGTGCTGGAAGTGTTTCTGGTGGCTGTTCAGAGCCCCTGCCACCGGCTGCCCAGAAGTGACAGATTCAGGATGCCACCACAGTGTGGGCTGGGCCTTCAAGGGGAATTGGTGCGAATTTCTCCTTCCCATTCTCTGTTGTCACAGAACTCCTCTCCATCTCAAGTTAATAATGCATTTCAGAGATGATGCCATGGTGGTTTGAATCATGGCATAACCTGAGCTTTTGGTGGTTTGAATCATGGAATAACCTGAGCTGGAAAGGACCCACAAGGATCATCAATCCAGCTCCTGTCCCTGCCCAGACACCCCAACCATCCCACCCTGTCCCCAAGAGTGTTGTCCAATGCTCTGGCAGCCTCGGGGCCGTGCCCATTCCCCGGGGAGCCTGGGCAGTGCCAGCACCCTCTGGGGGAAGAACTTTTCCTAAAAATCCATCCTAAACCTCCCCTGGCAGAGCTCCAGCCACTCCCTTGGTCCTGTCCTTGGCACCAGGGACAACAGATCAGTCTCTGCCCCTCTGCTTCCCCTCACAGATTGCAGTGGCTTAAGAACTCCAGATATTCTGGGGGACAAGGTCTGATTTTCAAGGCCACAGAAATAAGGTTATGAGATATTCTTTGTGATGTCAAGAGGTAGCAGAATATCAAGTAGGCCAGAAACCAACGTGCCAGGTGAAGAAGGCAATGAAGAATTGCTCTAGACCACAGATACCATCTGAATGATGAGCCTCATTTATGGGAAATAAGGCCAGAGCTTCTGCTGAGGGTATGTGAGGACTTACCACCTGCATTTTAAAAGGAAAAAAAGCAACTCTGAAGCACAGGGTGGGATTGTTGGGGTGTCCTGTGCAGGGCCAGGAGCTGGAATTGAAGATCCTTGGGGATCCCTACCAGCTCAGGATATCCCATGATTCTATTCCGTGGCGTTTTTCAGCATGCTGAGTTTTGGAGGGGGAGCAATTGAGGGAAAGTGCCAGTTTTAAATGCACATTCCTGATTCACTACCTTTCAGAGCCATTGGGAACTGCCCCCAGGCTCCTTTAATAAGAGAAATCTCAGAAAGGTTTTGACAAAAGCTGTAAGGGTTGCACAGGCTCATACCCTGAGAAAGGTGGGAAAGTTAATCCAATTTGCTGATCTATTATCTTGTCAAAGTTTTCTGTTTATGTTTATAGCAATTTGGCAAACAACCTATGTCTAAAATCAGAGCATAGACGAGGCAAATTTACCTCTCAATATAAACCTGAGTAGCACAACCCAACAGCTGTGGGGTTTATGCACATTAAAATACCTACATTGCTTTGGCAACTCACAGGCTATTCCTGACCACGGGAGCTCTGGATTAGGATTAGGATTTTAGAAAAGGAGATTTTGGGTTTCCACAGCACTCAGGGTGTGCCAGGCACCAGTGCTGTTTTTCTTTTTCACCTTGTGTAGGATTTCTTTTGGGTTTCACCTACATCAGCCATACTTTCCCTGAAATTATTATTTAATATATGCAACTAGAATGAGTATCTTGATAAAATGGTTTTTACCCAACTGTTGCCAGTGCCCTGAGCAAGGGTCTCCCCCAGGTGATGGAGCAGGAGATGGAGCAGATCTGCAGTGAGAACCACCCTTATTTTAAGGAGAAGCTGAATCATAAAAAATGACAATGATTATTAATAATTCACAGAGGAAAAGGGAGAGGAGGGGGCAGGTTTTATTGTTGGATCACTGCCTCTACCCTAGCAGGATTTAAAATTATGAAGGCAGCCAAGGCTGTAGCCAAGCTGTATTTCTTCCCTCGATGGCTAAAATCACAAGCAGAAGGACTGCAAATATTGAGGAAGATTCATAGTTATGCTCATATTTGCATAATATTCTTCAAACTCTCATTCCTGGCTCTCTTGAAACCTGAATTGTTTTTCACGGCACTTGGGAAAGGAAAGGGAATACATTATAAACACTTTTACAAATATTTTTTTAATTTAACACTGAGTCAAATATTCATCCATTTAGTTGAACACAGACTGCAGAAAGGTGATAAAGATATTTGTTTGAAGTCTAATATTCCTACAGTGTGAGAACCTTGACTCCATGCTCTTTATTAGGCGACTTTAAACAAAACACTGAGCAACTGCAGAAAAAAGATACTCAGAGCAGCACTCAGGGAAAATGTAGAACAAATTTTGAAAACAGGCTTTAAAAATGTAAACACATATTTAACACTGAGGAGAAAAAAAGAATGACAGTCATGCCCTGTATTAGTCACAAATCCTTAAAGCTACTCAAAATTATGAGCACAAAAGACAAAAATATATGACTGTGACTCATATATTTGAAAAAATAAAGTAAACAGATTAATATTTTCTTGCACTCTCCATATTTTAAGGACTTTGAGAATTTAACATAACATTTTAATGCCAAACTCCAGCTAAAAATACCATTTTCATGTAAAACTCCTTCTCTAAATTTATAAATTATCTGCTCAATTTCACGGGTGATGTTTGGTTTCCAAAGAGCTGGTACGACTTTCACATTGAGTCTTCCTTCTTGCCTTTAAAATATTATTTTAGAATCTGAATATTTTAAAAAGAAACTTTTGCCACCAGCAGGTTCTTTTATCACATTACAAACACAAAAGCTGATTTTTAAGAAAAACTTCAGTTGTTCTTTTTCGCCCTATGTAGGATTTCTTTTGGGTTTCACTTACATCATCCATACTTCCCCTGGAATTATAATTTAATATATGCAGCTATAATGAGTGTCTTCATAAAAATCAGGGGTTTTACCCAACTTCAGCTAGGGAAAAAATGTTAACTTTCCTGGGTTTTAAAGAAAAGTTCAAATTCTCTGCTGTCATGATGAACACTGTGAATTTTGTTGTTTCATGCAGCTTAAATCAGCTTTTTTCCTCCTTTGAAGCTTCAAGGCAGGAGTTGTGGTGTTGGAAAAGTTGGTTACATTTGCAATGTAGGTGTACTGAAATCAAAAGAATTTATCCATTCACCTGTTATGCTCCAAGGAAGCTTCCTAGTAGAGCTGGAGCTCTTCCAAGGACAGCCAGGACCAACCACCACATCCCTGAGATCTGAGAGATGTGGGAATCACAGTCAGACATCAACACATCTCCTCTTTGCATCCATTCCCCATGAACAGGACATAGTGGCTAGGAGAAATTCCCTCACTGAAAGAGCGGTCAGGAATTGGAACAAACTGACCAGGAAATGGTGGAATCTCAATCCCTGGAAGTGTCAAAGAAGGTGTGGATGTGGCACCTGGGGACAAGGTTTAGTGGTGGACTCAGAGTTACCTTGCAGGACCTTTCCTTTTCCTTGGCTGATGGGGGAGGCTCATTCATTCAGTTGGTTCTTTCCCTCAGGTGCTGCTGCTGTTCAGGATTTCCACAAAATTCCCCTCACGGTGATATGTAACAGCTGAGAAATGCAGGTTCCTACAGGTGGTGAAATTCCCTTTTATTCTGGAGATTTATCAGCTGAGTGCATTAAGTCCTGCTACAGCCACATTTGGATGACTTTAAATGGATTTAAGACAAGGGATTTCTCTTGCACTTCTTTTACATAGGCTTGGATTTAACCTTTAGGTGGCTACTGAATTTAACCCTTTTCATCCTGATTTTCAGAACTCAGAGTTCCTAAGGTAGGAGTTTTGCAGACAGAGCACATGGTGCTATCTTTTACTTCAAGGACAGGAAAAAAAATAAAGCTGCAGTCAGATCTGAACTCCTGAAGTGAAATGGAGATTGTGGAACCTCCCTGTCCCAGGGCAGAGCTGCTCCCTGAGGAGCTGTCAGGAATGCTCTGGGCTCTGAGGATAATGAAGGATGATCCTTCAAGGAAAAACCTCACAGCATTTTAAAGAAAAAGAATTATTTCATCCTGAGTACAAAGCAGAGGAAGACAAGTGCAAAATATATTTCAGGGAGGAGTGGAAAAGCTGTGTTCATTGGAAGATTTGGAGATTTAGGTTTGATATTGGAAGGGAATTGTTCTCTGTGAAGAATTCCCTGGTGCCCAGAGAAGCTGAGGCTGCCCCTGAATCCCTGGAAATGTCCAAGGCCAGGCTGGACATTGGGGCTTGGAGCAGCCTGGGACAGTGGAAGGTGTCCCTGCCATGGCAGGGGTGGCACTGGATGGGTTTTAAGGTCCCTCCCAACTCAAACTATTTTGGGATTTCATTATTTTATGAAAATTGCTGAGCAAAAAATTGTTGTCTTCTGAAAGTAAGAGTAAGCTTACACCAAATAAATATAATTTATTTGATTAACTTGCACATATAAATGGGTTTCTATGAGGTTTTCCTGAGCTACATGCAGGAATCAGGAGTTGTGTAATATGGCTATTTTTTTTTTGTCTACTTCCCTCAGTGCTGCAGCAAAGTGCCAGTTGTGTTTTTGGTTTCTGGAACATGGAGACCAAGCCTTCTTTCAGTCAATATTTTTCTAAGCTTCTCCCCAGTTTTGGCACAAAGGATTGCATTAAAACCCAACAAGACTTCATAAATTTGGCCCCAGCTCTATTATATGAAATAAGGATTACAGAACTGGTAATTTTCCATTATCCAGAAATCATGCTGACGGATATTTAGGAGAATGGAGATTTTCATGCATAACTCACCCCAAGTTAATATATCTTGAGGCAGTTTTAAGCTCCTGATGATTCACTGTGCACACCTGGCTCATTGATTTGTCCTTACTGTGCCCCCATGAAGCTCATACATCACTGGGGAAAAAATTCAGAGCTCCACATTCAGGAAAACAGGGGGAAAAAATGGATTTCCAAACCTGAAAGCACATATGAAATTTTTGTTTGAAAATCAAAGCCCTCTAAATATAACTAAGCATTCAATAAATAAAAGGGGTGGATTTTTTTTTCAGATACAAGATGGTGCAAAAACTTTTGCAATTACCCAGCTGCAAAAACTCCTGACAAGTTAAATGGAGATCAATCAGAATCAATCAGGGTTTTATGAGAAATTAGATGTAAACTCAGCCTCCCATTATCTGCCTCAATTTGAAGCATTTCATGTGGAATTTGAGCTTTGCAAGAACAGAAAGAGTAAAAATTGTAGGAATAGTACAGTTTCTGTTTATCATTCCTGAAAAGACAAGGGGCACTTGAACAGGTTCCAGTTTTTGGTTATTGAATCACAAAACACCAATAATTGCACTAAAATATAGATCTAAAAGCTTAAGCCAGAGTTTATATAAACCAAAATGCTATACAGACACTTAACTAAGTAAATCAAAAGAAACCTGTAAATATTTGTCAGATTTTCCAGGTGGAACCTCTTCCTTAATGGATGTGGAGAAGCCTCAGGTCCCAAAGCATGAATCCCTTGAGGTGACCTGCAGAAAGTTTGCTCCTTCCTTTCCCTCACAGCGTGGAGTTGAAATATCCATGGAAGAAAGAATCCCAGAATGGTGCTTTTACCAAAATTTCCTTGCTGGAAGGAGGAGGGAACAGAGCCACTGTCTTGGTTTGAAAAACCAGGTGTCTGCTAAGGAAGGCAGGAGCCTCCCTTGGAATGGAAAATGTAAACCCTCTCCCTCCAAATTATTATAATTTTGAAATTAAAGGGCTCTCAGTCAAATATATGGGAGCAGGAATAAAAGCTCTTTATTAGGGAAATTAAAAATACAAATTCAAGAGTACAAAAGAAAAAAAACACTGGCAGAGTCAGAGCAGGCCCTGGCAGCCTGTGGGTCAGGGTGGTGGCAGCAGTCCCATCCCATGGTGGCTCAGCCCTCCTGCAGTGCCAGCTGTGCTTCTGCTGGAGCAGGGATCCTGCACAAGGCTGGAGTTTTCCTCTGAAGCTCCAGGGCTGCTGGAGATGGGCCTGGGTTTCCTCTGGGAATGCAGTGGGGAAGAAAGCTGCTCCTCTGGGAATGCAGCGGGCAAAGGCTGCTGTGGTGCTCCAGACCTCAGATTGTATCCAGGTAGGAATGCTTGGCTCCTCCCCTGGGCGGAGCCTCTCCCCGTGGGATGATGGAATTTTATCAGCCATGCAGGGACACTTACTGGCCCATGAACAGAAGAGATCTCCTGGAGGGAGGATGGGTTGTGGAAGAGATAAAGAAAAGTGCCCAGTCAACAGCAGAGAACTGCCCCAGCTCTGACAGATGGCAATAGAATACACACCCCCTGCCACATTTTGCAACCTAAGACAGCCAGGCAAGGCCCTCGGTCCCAAAAAACTTCCCAAAAGCTCCTGAGTCTGAGCCTCTTCCACACCAGTTTTCACCTTCCCTCTTTACTGAATTTCAGGGCAGCAGCTGGACCCTGTTTATTTTAGGGATAATCTCATCTGCTGTTTGGCTTGGGGGTAGGAAAAGGAGTGCTGGCTGATGACTTCCTCCTGACACCTCCAGCTGAGGCTGACATTTGTTTTCCAGCTGTTATTGGCTTCTAATTATGCCTGGATATTCAGAGGATCAGCTAATTTGCTCTGCAATTTTTGGATGCAATTTTTAATTCCCTTCGCTCAGTTCGGAAATCTATGCTAATTTCATGGAATTATTAAATATTCAGACAGGATGGGACTAAGCCTATTGGGATTCCCTGGAGATTCAGCTCAGGTGTGTCTGTAACACTGCTCTGGCTCAGAAATCCAGACTTCCTGCAGGTGGCACAGCCAAAAAAATTGAGGAGCTTTTGCTTCATTTGTGTTGTCCCACTCACTGCAGAGAACCATTGGCTCCTTTCTGCTGCTGGGCAAGGGCAGAGAAATAAAGAGCCCTGATCAGGAAATAGACACTAAAACTGGAGTGTGTGGAGAAACTGAGGCTCTTCTGAATTAATGAAATAATGGAAAACACCAATGTCAGCACCATGGAAGAAATGCTCCCATTTGTGTTTCAGTTTGCTTTCCATTCTGCGCCAAGACCTTAAAATAGAGCCAAAATCCTACCCTTAAAATTCCAGATTCAGTGGTGTATCAGGGATAATTTCACAGGAATAGGGGAAAAGGATGAAGTGATTTTGCACTGCTTACTGAAAACACTTCCAGTGTTGTTTCCAGAATATTTCCAAAAAACACGTTCCCAAGTATCCCACAGGGGTATCCCTGTATAGAAATATTCCAGTTATAGATTGGAGTTGTTATTGCACCAGCAAGAATCTAGCAGCATTTCAAGCTGTTTGTAATATTTAGCCTTCTGTATATTCCAATATAAATTCTATATATTGTGAAGCCGTTCCTTTTTAAACATCCAGGCAAGTTTGAAATAATCAAGGCTGTTTAACAAAGTGCAGGTAAGACCTGTGCACATTAGCTGAGGAGCCATTAACTGCTTTACAACCTTATTTTTATAGGAAAAGTAAAATCCATCCATATATTCATGCAATTCACAGGAATCCCTTCATTTCCTTTACCATTTCAGTCCATTCTGGTCTCTATCACTCTCTTGTTTAAAGGGTGAAATCTTTTGTAGTTTACAATGAAAGAGTTTTCTCCTGACCACCCCAATCTTAGTGAGACCCTACAGTGAAAAATCAGCCAAACTAGATGGTTCACTGCTAAGGAAAAAAATAACTTTTTGACATCCACAAATTTAAGCCAAATGACTACAGTGGCACTCTGAATAAAACATCCCAATTATTTACTCTTCTTTCCCCACCCCTTCCCTGATGATCTGCCTTAATTAGGTTCTCTGGCTTCATATGAAGATTTTCCCTTCTTTTATTCACATTTGGTGAAATACCGTTGATGTTTGGAGCAGAAATAATGAATGTAAGGAATACAGAATATAATACCACAACATTAAACTGAGCACTGGTTCTAGCTGAGCATCCCAACTACCTCCTCAAATCTGAGTGTCATCCAAGGACTATTTTCCAGAGGCAAATTTCGGCTCTGGTTTTGTTGGTGAGGACATTCCCGACTGGTGCACTTGCACTTTACAAATATTTGGGGTTTTCCTGGTTCCTTTTCTGGTTCACTCCAGTCAGAGCTTTGAAAGCACCAGAAACTTCCACTGAAGAATATATTGATTGTCCCCAAACAGAAATAACCAATTAAAACAAACTCAGTTTTCCATGAGTTTAAACACCAACCTGATAAAAATTTTTGTAAAATGGGTTTTTTGAGGACCTGTGGCAATAAAGGACTTTCTGTGTCTGTTGTCCTAAGCTCTGTCACTGCTGATTTTAATACATTAAAAATGGTTAATTTTAGCAGATTGTTCATGACTTTTAAAGCAAGTTATGGCAGTGCTAAAGTACATCACTGCTTCGAGCTCCTCTCAAGAAAGCAAAAATCCCTGAAAATTTTCCTTATTCCCACTCAGCAGATGATGAAGATAGAATGGAAGTAGCTTGCCCTGAGTCAAGTCCCTAAAGCCTGAATGATCTGTTGGGGATTTAGAGAAAATGGAATAGGTTTAAGAGAGAATTTGCTGCATTAGAGCAAAAAAAAAAAAAAAAAAAAGAAAAAAGGAAAAAGAACCCCATAACCCCAACAACACAACAACAACAACCAAACAACCCAAACCAACTGAGCTGCTTAATTGTCCCATCTCTCTCTTGTTGCTTCAGTAAGAAATAGGTTTAAGGGTCTCTAGATTTTGGACCTATCACTTTTAAGTCCATCAAGCTCCCATCAAAAAGAGTAAAGAAATATTTTCCTTTTTTTTTTCTCCTCAGCACCAGCTCAACAGAGCCTCAGTATCACAGGAACAATGGGTAAAAGCACTCAAAAATCAGATTTTATTCTCCCCAGTCAACTTTCCTGTCTGGCAAGGCTTGGATGCACAGAGTGGGATGTCAGCCAGCAGGTGTGATTAAAGTAATAGGATAATTAAAAAGAGCTACATGTGGACATAAAAATTGGGTTTTTTTCAGGCTGGTTTGACTCAGTAGCAAACAGCTGCTGCACATCTTCTGCTGCTGCTTTCAGCATGGAGTTATTTTTGTTTGCCTCAGTTGTCTTTTATTTTAAAGGGGATTTTCATCATCAAAGAAGTAAGTTTATTGTCACAGACATGCCAGGAGGAAACAGAGCTCTGTCCCACGTCCCTGTGGCACATGGAGGATGAGTGTCAATCTTTGAACCCAGGAGTGAACCCAAGCCTGGCTGATTTCAGAAGCCAACCCCAGTTATCTTTAAGCCCAGTAGAATAAAACATAACCTGTCAGGCTGTATTTCAATGGTAGAAATGGGAGAAAAAAAAGTGGTTAAGCCTCCAGAATAAATTTGTTGAAAAATAGTTTCAAATTATCTAATTTTTAGAAAAAACATTAAGGGAAATGCTGATAATGAAATATTTTAAAATTATTTATTCTAGACTAGCTCACATTGCCCCTGCCCTAATGAGATAGCAATATTTTAACTCTAGTAATACTATTAAGGATATCTTATCTCAAAATCTGATTCCTAAGTGTGTTTAAATAGGTATAAATCTTATCCTTAGATCCAATGTGACATCTGTACAAGAAATTTACTGTAGAATATTTTCTTTCCCTTGATATCATCTTTTATAGATATATTAATATAATTTTGGATGGAATTTTGCCTTATTCCATTCTTTTCTGCCTTACAGACAGGCTGTTTGTGCATAGATGGTTTATAGATGCCCTGGGTAGTGGCAGAATTTATTTCAACATGAAAATTTTTAAAGTGAGGAGGTCTAATTTTAATAATGGATCCATTAAACCCTCCCATTCTCCAATGGCTTCCTAAGCATGGGGAGAGTTCTCAAATATCCCAAAATGAAGTAACTCCTCAGCTAATTTCATTTACAAAGATTGAAAAGGGTGGGCACAGGCTCCAGGATGTTCCTGCAATAAACTGAATTATGCAGTTTCTTTTTCACTGTCATTGCAGATCCTGACTGAAAAATTACCCAGTGTGTTCATACAGAAAAAAAATTCCATTGTCAGAGCATTGGACACCACCATAAAATGTCCCTTTTATTGACAGGGACTGCAATCTGTCACTTCCAAAGGGTACATGGAATAAAAACACTGTGGGATTATTGAAGAGTCAAGCCACTGGTAACAACATAATTTGTATAAAAACCACAATGTCTCCAGCACATTTTATGAAAAATCCAAATTGTGGTGTTTTAAACGTTAAAATCTATTTAGAAAGAAACAGTGAAAATTACTTTTCTTCCTCTACCAAATTGTAATGATATTTTGCAAATTTATGACCCAAAACCTTTAGTGGAACTATGAAAATAACCACATTTATTTTGCCATTGAAAATCAGGAAAGGAAAGGACCAATGCAAACAGCAAATGCAGGAGGGTGAGAGACCCAATGCTGCACAAAATGAAAGAAAAAAAAATGGGGATGGAGCAATAAAATTACAGATAAATGCATGTACCCAAAATGAACTTAATGTTCTCTTTCCTGTTCTGATTTCCCTTCCACTCCCCCAGACAAAAATAGTTCTGTGCACAAAGTCAGATCATTGAGCTAATTAGGTTATTTACAAAGAAAGGTCATTAAAATGGTATCCACCATGTTTTACTGTCAGAAAAGAACCACTAAATAGAAATATCTCTCATTGTTTCAGTAGCTTTGAATTTTTCTGCCTAATGCCCAGAAACTATTTATTGTTCAATATTTCTGTATTATTACCAGTGATATAAATTATTGTGCATCTGAAGCATGTTTTTGTAGTTACATTATATTGTCTCAAATCTGTGGGCAAAATACATCCCAGATATTCAAATACATTCCCAAATAAGCAGAAGCTGGAAGCAGCACTCGAGCAGAAACACTGACTTAATTCCAGAGCTCCTCTCTCCAAAAGTCAGTCCAAGGGATGGGATTTCCTCCTAGATTTGGTGTGCAGGTTGAAAAACAAATCAGCCAACAAGAGGGCATCATGTGCCTGAGCCTGTGCCATGAGCTGGCTCTGGAGAGAACTCAGGGCTGCACAAGGCTGTCCTCCTCACGTAGCCCCAGGAGAGCTCAGTGCCAAAAACTCACAGCCAAAGCCAAGAGCGGCCCGGCAAGAGCATCTCTTTTTTACTTCATTGTTTGCTCCACGGAAACTCCTCTTCTTCCAGAATCTGGGCATGCCCCCGAACTTCTGCAGCGACTGAGCACTCTGCTTGGACCAGCACAGGGTGAAAGATCCCCAGGGAAACCTGGAATCTTGCAGCAGGAGCGAGGAACAAAGAATTGCCTCCCATCCTTGCAGTCAAAAAGATCCCAGAGCAAACCCAGCAATCACATGATGGCTTCACAATGATGCCTTAGGATTCAGCTTTTATGTTTTCCAGCCCCTGTACTGCTTTAGGGAAGAACTGTAAAGTTCCACAGCCTGTCAGCTCTGTTCTCCCATTTTATTCAGACACAACAATTCCTCTCCAGGCCTGGCAGCCAGAGACACCTGATTGTCTCAGCCCCCAAGAGATGGGAACAAATGTGAATTGGGGAGGAGCAAACTTGGGGTAAATGACTTCATTAGCTGAAGATGTAATTGGAGAATTAACCCCTGATATGTAAATGGACTAAACTTATAATTGTCTGAAAAACTCATGACCATTGGGTGTAGCCTCTGGGAGGCTTTGGACTGCCCAAGGTGTGCCTATCAATGCCTTTAATAAATACCCAGTTTATTCTCTCAATCTTGTCCAGCCTCTGTTTTAGGCAGCCCTCCAAGGCATGACACAAACAAGCTGGGAGCTCTTGGCAGGGCTGCTGAGCATCCTGTACATAACCTACCCCTGCAGAAGGCCCAGAGAAGCCTGGCAGCCTCTGGGGATGGCAAACAGAGGGTGGGAAGGATGCAGGAACTGCTGGGAGGGCTGTGCAGCTCCCCAGGGTTGGGTTCTGGGTCAGCACAGACCCAGGGCTGTGAGCAGCCCCAGCAGACTGATCCCTCCTGCAAACTCTGCAAAAAAACAACATCAGGGAAGCAAACTGTGCCCGTGTGTGGGATGGGAAAGAGCAGGGTTGTTCCTTATCTACCAAGGGCAGATTTAATTATATTCTGCAAAGCAAACTTGGGGAAAAATGATGCCAAAACGGCTCAGATTTTGCCTGGGAACTTTATTATTTGCTCTTTTATTTGACTTAAGTTGTAGTAAATCAGACCAAAGGAAAGTGAGTAATTACTTTTGCCTTATCCAGTGTATTTCTCTATTACCAATATTTTTGACAGATGGCCCTGTTATACCCAAAGATAGAAAGGAAAGCATAATATGCAGTAGATATCCCAGTAAATGTAATAAGGCATCACTTTCAGGATCTCTAACCATTCTTCCAAAACAAAAAGCAATGATTCCTTTATTGATAAAGACTTCTTAAAAAAAAAAGTGTTTGTTTGTATTGTTTGTTTGTATTGTTTGTTTCCTCTCTCTCTCACTTTGCAAGCAGTAACTGCAGATCTCTATTTTTGAGGTGAATTGCCACAAATTTAGGGCTTAGCACCTTTCCCCCTTTTTCCTCCTGATGAACAGGAACTCGGCAACTGAATTCCCCAGGACGAGGGTTTTACCAAACACCAAAAAAGTAGAGATTTCTCTCCAATGTGGCTCCCTTGATGGTAAAAAGGGATCTGAGCTCATCACCAACAGCAGGGAGCCTGATTTTAGCAGGATAAATCTTAGTGCAAGCAAGTGGAATAGGCTTTATCTCAGCACAGGAGAGCCTGGAGCCTGGCCAGGTCCTGGACAGGAACCTGGTGAGAAACACCAGACAAGAGTTGGACCTTCCAGCCTGCCATGCCAAAATACTTCCTTTTTGGAAGGTGTCAGGAGAACTCTGCTGCCAGGACTTCACCTTCCCACAGACACTGCTACACCAAGAGAAATTTGCCACAAATCCAGCCAGTGCTCCCTCAAAAACAAACACAAACAACTTTGTGTTGCAAAGACAGCCCCCAGATAAGTGTGGCTTGAGTGTATTTTATTTTGAGAATACAGGTGGAAGAGTAAGAGTTCAAAACACATCTCCTACCCTTCAAACAACAGGGAAGTCAAATATCAGAAGTAAGATATGAGTGCAAGTGCCATTATTTGGTAGTTGGTATCGAGTGTTGAATGTGGGATAGAGCAGCAGAGGGACATTGCTGACCCCACTGCCTAAAACAGCTAAAGGCAAAGGATAAAACAAATACCCTCTTCAAGGCAGGTAGGAGTTGACAGTAGGACGTAATTCAGAAATATAAATACAGTCACAATGATGTGATCAGAAAAGAGAGAAGAGCTTTAGACTCTTCACTGTGGCTGTAATCCCTGTGCTTAGTGCAGCTTTCCATGCTCAGCTGAACCTGACACAAAAGTGATGAGAAATCTCTACCAAAACCTCTGCAGAACTCTGTTCATTACCATACAGAGCTCTGACATCTTGCAACATGAATGGAATCACAGAAAAATAGGGATTAAAAACTCAGTGCCTGCTCACCTCCAGGCTATGATCCTTGCCAGCATAAACCCAGTGGAAGCTACATGGAAATATCCACCTGGAATGACAGGAAACAACCTCAAATCAGGGCAGTCTTCCTGCAGCCTCAGTGCCAGTTCTGATCCCATTTACTACTAATATTTGAAGGAAATAAAGGATGCAATGGTGGCATTGATTCCCTTAATTCAAGTGCTGGATACCCTGCTCCATACAGGAGTGGATGTCATTCCAGGGATGTTCCCTGCCTCTTTACCCAAAACCTGCTGAGAGCTGTGAGGAAATTCTGTTTGCCCCAGCCAACACTTCCTTTTTCACTTCCTTTATTTCTTTTCTTACCCCTTAATTGACTATTAAAACCCCCAGACACTTCCAGTGTGCTTTCATTTCTTTCTGCCTTCGACTCAACTTTTAGCATTACCATTGCGGTATCTCCTTGGGGATTATCCTGTTCCAAACCCCTGCCATGGGCAAGGACACCAAGGGCTGACATTTTCCTTGTATTTCAGACACAGCCATAAGTTCTGTTGAAGAATTAACTTGGTACTACTTAAATAAAAACCCATCTCAGCCTTAGAATATTCTTTGTCAGAAAGGACAGGGAGAAAACCCTTTAAAACCCAGCCCATCCAAGGCAGCACATTTGCAATGTTCATGACCTCCTTATTTCATTTGCCCCAGTTAAATTCTTGGTTTAGCTGCAAGAAGGTGAATGGAAACTTTATCTGCCTGCTAGAACAGCCTCTTCCCAACTGTATTAGCTCTTTAACTAACACATAATCAGAAATTAAGTTCTCACTGCCAGCTGTAGAAATGCAGCTCAGGGAAAAGTGGGAAGTTTTAATTTCCCAGTGCCCCCATTATGCTGCAGCTGTAACAGCCCTGTGGTTTTGTCAAGATCCACAATTTTCTTGTACTTTCTTTTTCACATTTGATTCCAGGATGTTGTCACAGCAGTGCATCCAGGAAGAGAATTTAGAGAAAACAATTGCAAGAAATGCTCACTTTTATAGGTCCCTACTCTAAAGTCTTTGCAGAGAAGATTGCAGAAAAAAAAAGTATTTATATGTATGTTGGCTTCTCTTTATGCTAATATTATGTATTACTCTGCATTACAAAAAAAGAAAGACTGTGTTGCATTTATGCTCAAAAGAGTTCCAATAAACATAAAAATATGGGTGTTTAAAATGACAGCAATTTTTAAAATCTGTAATTTAGAAGGGTAACTTCATAATTTTCATATCTGCAGGAAAAGCTGTTTGGGCAGTTTTAGAAGCTCACTCTAACTGTAGTTGTAAACATGTAGCTGAAAAGCATAAAGATGAGTTGCTCATTTACATTTTTATCTGTGTTGTCTTAGAGCCATTAATTGTGGAAATGAAACAGAGAAATATGTATTAAACCCCAGGCTACTAGAAATTAATATACACAGAGAATAGAAATATCTGGAAGTTAGGGATGACCTCCATGTTTCAGAGAAAGATTAATCAAAGACCGAGTTATAGTTTCCAATTTACTGCAGAACAACAGATCCTATTTCATAACAACTCCAGGAACACCATCCCAGCTTCAGCAGCACTTAGATGATGTGGATAACAACTAAAGCCAGGGCTCGGCGTTCTGGAGCATGAACTGCTGTGCAGGAAAGCCAGGAGTGTGTTTGTTTAATTGCAATGAGCTTTTGATCCCTCTGGCTGCCCTGGCTGTCTCAAGACCCTGGCAGGGGTCTCGGAGACCCTGGCATGAAGTCAAAAACACCTGTGGCTTCGATTTTAGCCCATGGAAAAAGCTGTCAATTTTGTGTGAGGAATTACAAGTCACAAGGGTTTGAGTAGTGGGATATTTGAATTAACACAGGGTGGAGAAGGAGAATTTTGGGATTTTTAGAATGGGGTTCAAGAGTGTACAAGATGGAGGAATTTGGGCGTTTCCTAGCCTTCCTTCCCTTCTTCTTGCCCTCCATGTCTTGGTGTGCTGGTGACACTTTTCTATTGGTTTAGGATAGGGACACACTGTCCAACATAGATGTTAGATATTGGTGCATTGTTATAAACAGACTGTGCATAACTTTTGATATAAAAGGCAAATGCCGCCCGAGAGGGCACGCCAGACTGCTGTGGCTTCTGTTCTAGGCAGACCTCGGCAGGTCAGAGAGAAAATATTATAGATAAGGAGAAATAAACAACCTGGAAAGCACAATCAGACGCATTCCAGGCTCCTTCTTCGGCTGCTGGGTTAGGCGAACAAGGACTTTCACACTGTTGGGGTCTCACCAGCTGACCCTGACAGCCATCCACACTCATTTTCAGCCCATTCGGGACTCAGTGGGGCACAGCCCTGAGCTGATGTCAATTGTCACAGCTATACCAGAGAGAGGCAATGAGGCCCGTGCAAACTGACACCATCAAGGAGGGGCTTTTGGCTGTTGGGAGCAGGGCCTGGCTCAGATCAATCCCCTGGCTAGAGCCCACGGGGGCAAGGCAGAGGCCCCAGGAGCCACAAGCAGCCCTGCAGAGCTGCAGGACAGGGACAGGGCAGCTGGACAGTGCCCAAGCTGAAAGGCTCCTGGGGTTGCTGATGGACAGCAGGCTGGACATGAGCCAGCCGTGTGCCCAGGTGGCCAAGGAGGCCAGTGGCTCCTGGCCTGGATCAGGAATGCTGTGGCCAGCAGGAGCAGGGCAGTGATTCTTCCCCTGTGCTCAGCACTGGTTGGGCAGCACCTCGAGTGCTGTGTCCAGTTCTGGGCCCTCAATTTAGGAAGGACACGGAGGGGCTGGAGTGTCCAGAGAAGGGCAGCAAGGCTGGTGAGGGGTCTGGAACACAAGTCCTGTGAGGAGAGTCTGGGGTTGTTCAGCCTGGAGAAAAGGAGACTCAGAGGTGCCTTTATCACTCTCAACCACCTTTCAGGTGGTTGCAGTCAGATGAGGTTGGTCTCTTCTTCCAGGCAACCGCTGACAGAACGAGAGGACACAGCCTTAATCTGTGCCAAGGGAAATATAGGTTAGACATCAGAAAAAACATCTTCACTGAAAGAATGATTGGGCACTGGAATTGTCTGCTTGGGGAGGTGGTGGAGTCACCATCCCTGGGTGTGTTTAAACAAGCCTGGATGTGGCACTGGGTGCCAGGGTTTAGGTGAGATGTCAGGGCTGGGCTGGACTCGATGGTCTTGAAGGTCTCTTCCAACCTGATGACTCTGTGATAAAAAAACCAAGCAAACCAAAACAAAAAAAACAAGAGTACACAGCCTCAAGCTGCGCCAGGGGAAGCTTAGATTAGAAATTAGTAAAAAATTCTTCACAGAATGAGTGATTGGGCACTGGAATGGGCTGCCCAGGGAAAGGGTGGAGTCACCATCCCCGGAGGGGTTCAACAAAGCTTGGACCTGGCCCTCAGTGCCACGGTTTGGTTGATGAGGAGGTGTTAGGTCATGGGTTGGACTTGATGATCTCAAAGGTCTTTTCCAGCCTGGTTCATTCTGTGATTCTGAGCTGTCTCAAGGCATCTCAGAGCAGGATTTGCCTCCTGGTTGGGTGTACCCCTGGAAGGAATGTGGGAGCTGCAGATGCAATCAGGTAAAACTCTGAGACTCAGTGAATCAGCCAGTGAATTCTCCCCAGCCACACAGAGCTGCGCTCCCCGAGGAGCGTAATTTTAATTTAATGTTCTTTTGTTAATACCTAGGAAATGTCATGGCATTTAAGCTGCAGGACTGCATTGTAAGCAACTTCTTTATCAAATTTAAGGCTCTCTCTCGCCAGCCAAGGGGTGTGGCTCAAATGGGGCAAACAAGAGGCAAAGAGGGCCAGATGCTCTCGACAATTAAAACAAAGGCTGCTTTTCTGTGCTGACATGGGAATGCTGGGCTTCAGCCTGACTGTTACCAGCAGCCAAATTGGAAAAAATATTGATTGGGGGAAAAAAATACAACACACAGAACACCTATCTAAATGAATGTGATGCAGTCTTGTGTAAATCAATACCCAGTCTTCTCAGCTGAGGAGTGAGGAGATCTTTCAGCATGCCTGACATTTTCCCTATCATTTATGAGTCCAAAAATGCTTCCCAAATTCCCATGGAACACTCCAACAATTGCTGAAGTGCAGAAGTTGGAGCACAGGGATCTGGAAGCAAATAGAGCTGCTCATTTGAGCATCCTCATCACTTGCTAACTCCACTGAGGCCTCATCAACAATTCTTTTATATTAGTCATGTAATTATTGTTATTATTATTATTCTTGGGTAGCAGGTGCATCCTGATTTTACTTTTCAGGACACAGGAAAAGATTGCATTGCAGCAAATTTACACTCATTAAGAAGTAGAGAAGAAAGGGCAAAATAATCTCCTTTTTGCTGCTTGAGAAAAAAGGCAGATGGAGGGAATTAAGAAATTTGCCTAGCAAATTCATTTCCAGCAATTTCTCAATCCTTGTCCTGGTTACATCTCTTTGCTCAAATCTGACCCCAGACAAAGCTGTAGATGTGAAGGCACAAAGTCAAGGAAATATCCAAAATCCAAGAGAGAGATCAGTTTTCTCTACAAATTTAATCGATACACTTTGAAAATAGAGGGCTACACCCCCTTTTTTTGCTTCTGATAAGAATTGGAGACACATGAATAACCAACATCCTAACTGCCCTCAATTTTCAGTAAGATCAGACTCTTACATTCCTATTACACCTGGTTTGAAATTTTTCCTTTAATCTCCATTTCCATCTCCACCCTCTCTAAAAATATTGATTCTCAGCATCTTGCTGATAATTCCAAACTTCTTGCATGTTAAGATCACTTGAAATGACCTGTTACACATCGAACTTGACTTTCAGAATGATCAGAAATTGTGGCTTTACTTAGAAATATAAATTCTAATAAAAACAAAGCTGCAGTGATACATCGTAAGTGTTGAAAAGAAGTATTTTGTTCACAATTCATCACCTGCCCAGCTGTAATTCTCCATATCCCATTTTATATAAGGACTCAGGTTTCCAAATCACCTTGATTGATGTGAAAGGATTGCCCTTATATGTTACTGTATAAGGAAATATCAGGGAATTCTGCCATGTGCAAGTTAACATCCATTGTTCACTCAGAGGTAGTCATGGCTGGAAACAGAGGAAAATATCTTAAAAGCATCTGTTTTCTATCTAAAACCCATAATTTAATTTACACTATTTCACACAAGTATTGAACAAAGTGAGGAAGACAACAGCTCTGTGAGGATATTCAGGATCACCCTTCCCACAGGAAGGGTCCTTCGAAATCTGCTGGGAAGGGAGGATCAGAGCCCTCGGAGGGATCCCCGTGATGCCTTTTGGGGCTACCTAAAAACAGAGGCCAGACAGAATGAAGGGAATAAAAATCTGTTCTATTTATTGAAGGGCCTTCAGGTACATTTGGGGCAGCCCCAGGGGCTACACCCAAAAATGGATGATGGGTCATGGCTTTTCACACTTTGATAAGTTTGGTCCATTTGCATATTGGGGGTGAATCTGCCAATTCCAGCTTCAGGTAATGAAGTCATTGACCCCAAGTTTGCTCCCCCAACTCACTTTTGTTCCCATCTCTCTGGCCCGAGGCAGTGAGGTGTCCTTGACTGCCAGGCCTGGAGAGGAATTGTTGTGTCTGCCCAAAATGGGGAAGCAGCAGCTCACACTGTGTGTGGGGTTTGGAGTTACACACTAAAGAACTGCAGGGTTACAGACAGATGGAAAATAGAAAAGCTGAAATCCTAAGGCATCACCACGGAGCCGCTGCTCCTTTCCTGCAGAACACTTCTCATTCTGGGCATGCACAGCCCCAGCACTGCAGCTATTTAGGGCTGGAACACCTGTGTGATACTGCCGAGGAAATGAGCAATAAGCATATTAATGACACCATTATTAACCAATTAATTAGTTCCTGCTGTCTGCACTGGAATACTCGTGCTTTCCCTGTCTAAAGGGCAAAATACTTCTGTCCACATGGGCCAATATCCCAGCTCACCTTGCTGCCAGGGAAAGTTAGCAAACATTGTTCTCTGTTTGGAAATGCTTTCCATCAGGAGTTTGGGTTTATCTAGCAGTGGTTTTAGATTTTTTTCCTCAAGGAACTCCAAAAGGAAAACACTGTTCTGATTCTGAGTGTCTGAGCCTGTCTTCCATGCAAACACAGCCCCTTCCCACATTCTTCTTTCTCCACAAGCTCTCCAGGCAGCAGCATTAGGACAGAGCCTTCAGAAACAAACTGTCAGCTCTGGGATCCCACATTAGCAACATCATTAGCCAATTCACTGTTGGAAAAAAGCCTTCTCATCTTAAACACTCCTACTTCTACTGAACTTCACCCACCCATGTTAGCAATTTAATTTTAATGTTTCATTTCACCCAATACAATTTTTTTTTTTTTACTTTAGAATTTTAATCGCAGGCTCATTTTCCTTTTAGTGCAAAAGCTGTCTTTAACCTTGTTGTACTTAAGCTCTTCAGCTCCATACAATGGTTAATGTCATTTTCTACTGAGGTTTAGAAACAGGAAAAAAAATGCAGTGTTGATGAGGACTGTATTGAATAGCTAACTTCTCATTATACCACATAAACTCCATCATAATAGAGAACAGAGATCACCTTTGGGCTAATAAATGAATGAAAAGAAGGATCTAAAGCTGGACTCTTGCTCGCATTACAAAGATTACATTTACTGCATGTTTCACCTTAGACTCTCAGCTCTTGTATACCAAGACGTAAATATCATAATCCCTGTGAGAAGACAGAGGGGCAAAGGACTTAAATAACATTTATTCTTCAGAGCATTTAAGAGCAGTGTTTAGAAATACCAATTTCCTGATCAGTTAGATGCTACTCTAACCCAAGCCCAGATGGAGGGGCTGGAATTTCACCCTCATTCCCTGGGATTCCTCTGTGAAGCTGCAGTTCTTCCCCTTTTCTCTCTCCTATCTCAGCTCAGACCTGTGCTCATCTCCTCCTCCTGCTACAGCAGCAGAATTTCCAAAAATCCTCAGGCAAGGACACAGGTGGAGGTGTGTGCTGTGCAATCAGAGTGCCTGGGCAAATATTTATTGTTAATATGAATTATCCAGATTGGCATAAGCAAACTGTGCCCAGCCCAGAGCCAGCATCCTACTGTGCCAGGCTCTGGAAGCACACAGTGGGATAAAAGTTCCTTCTCGGAAATCTGTTATTTCCTCCTAGTTCTGGTGGAATTTTCTGCACAAAACACCACAGTTATCCTTGTGTTCCTCCAGTAGTAACTTGCCATCACTGTGCTTTTGGCAATTTGGGATAACAGCTCTGCTTAGGTTTGTAATTCCTACAGCTCCTGTTCTAAAGGAAGTGAGCTACAGAACAATTATGGCAGCTGAAGAAAGAAGATTTCCAAGGTCCTGTGCCTTTCATTCTTCTCTTTCACTGACCTCTAAGATCTAAAGGAGAAGGTAAAGATCCAGGAGCAAGGAGAAAGTGACCTTTTCTCTAAGGCAGACAATAAACAGTAAAGGGTATTGTTAACACAGTGCACATGCATTTAACCACACATCTCATTAACTCTAATGGGAGCCTCACCTAAAATATCCCAACATCACTCCCAAACTATATCCTCAAGTGGGATGTATGGGGGAAAAAACGCCCAGAGAACATGTAAAAAAAGAAATTAAAAAGAGAAATACTAAAGGGGAAGGCAGATATAAAAGTAGCTGTGTGGGTAGGAATACATGAAGTTATTTGTGAATTTTTATATATTAATTAATTATATATAAATTAATATATTAATTTATATGCATTTACATTTATATACATATACTATATTTGTATATTTTTTATTTATATTGCCCCATGAAAAGAGGGATAATCTCCCAACCAGACAGGAAGGGGCTTTGGAGTATTCAACAGAGGGAGAACATAACTACAGGGAAAAGGTATCCAAGGAGTAGTTCCATTAGCAGCAGCAGGGATAGTTATAGGAAAGCATAAGGAGAATCCATAGGGAAAATCAATCTACAAACCCCAGTGTGACAGTTTTATGTTTCCCCATTATTTAATATAATAGAGAGTTGTAGGCATTAAAGTATTCAGGTTAAAGTATTCATGAATAATAAAATCATATTCATTTTGTCTGGTCACATTCTATTCAAAATTATTTTATTACCTTCCAAAGGGTAAATCTGGCAAGGTTTTTGAACATGTTAAGATAATTTAAAAGTAACCGCTTAAGTTGTTTAAACCTCAAATGGCTCCTTCCATTTCTGTCTTTCTGAAAGCTGAGAATGAAGAGGGAGGAGAAGAAAAACAAAATGTGCATCTAGAACAGAAGGGGACAGGCTGTACACAACATGGCTGCAGAAATTAATTTGCTTACAGGGAATTTCACACATTAACATTGAAATGTTTTGTTCACAATGAGCTTTGAAATGAAAAATGGCACCGGGCATGGGGCTGCTCCTTCACACACACAGAATTATCACAGCTGATAAAAGTGAGCATTAAGATCCCGACTGATAAAGGCATTTAGCATTGCAGAACTGAAGTTTTATGGCTCTGTCTGAGCCTCTGGAGGGAAGCAGCAGGATGCTGGTGGCATGGTCCTGTCACCTGAGCCCGTTCACAGAATTCACAGAATGACTAGTACATATTCATTTAGAGAATTCACAGTTGTCCCCTCCCCACTGGGACTGCTGCCCCAAGTGCCCCAGTCCCCCTTCTTCACCCCATTGTGCTGCCTGGGGCTGGGGGAGCTCCCTTCCCCTCTCGGGGCTGTGGTTTGCAAGCAGGGTGATAGAGGAGGTGCTGCTGCTGCTGAGCACAGAGCCAAAGGCCTTTTCTGGTTTTTGTGCTGCCATGGTGGCCAGGGGACTGAGTGGGAAACGGGGAGGGGACACAGCCAGCACTGTCGCTATTGGACACGAAATGAGTACACAGAAGCTTGGTGAGTTCAAAGGAGAAAAAGAGAGAGTTTTATTCGAACATCTGGTATTTATAGAATTCCAGAGGTGACCGTGGATTGGAGGATGGAATTGCCACCTCTCCAACCACACTGGTCAAACCAAGAGTCCATCAATTCTCTCCTCCCACAAAGAAGAATGCAAAACAATCATTATTTACATGAACAGTGCGTGAGAACTCCAGGAGAAATATGTAAACAGATCAGAAGGCTGAAGAAGTTTTATGAGAACTTTAAAACTTTCAAAAGGACTGTAAAAGAAAACTTAGCACTTTTAAAAATCAGGGTAACAAAGGACAGCTGGTCCCACATGGCCAAAAGGACATTCCAGACCAGGAGCCCCTGCTCAGTGAATGAAGCAGGGGGAAGATGAGGAGGGGACACTTGTAGTTATGGCATTTGCCTTCCCAAATAACCTTGGCCTTTTGAGCCCTGCAAAACATGAATACAAGATATTTTTATTTTTGGCATTTCATGAGCTTTAGTCTCCTGTGAGCTTCAAGCCTGGCTCAGGGGAGCTTTGGGCACGTGCTGAGAGCACATGAATAACCCAAAGGCTTCGAGCTGTTTGGTTCCTCCCTTGCACCCAGGGATTTGGCAATTTCCTGGAGCCAGGCAAAGGAAACTGCAAATCATTAACTAAATAATCTTTGCTCATGACAAAGACATTAATCAAAATGTCTGTATTCATGTTCCAGAGGGGCATTTAAACCATCATCCAGTCGTTCACTCCAGTACAACCCAATGTCACTTCCACTGAACAGCACTCAGAATTCCTTCCAAAAGTATGACAGTGTCTAAACTAATTTTGGCTTTATGGAACAGCTTCCTTTTCAAAAGCATGCAGTATTTATGGGATTGAGCAGAAGCAAAAAAAAAAAAAAAAAAAAAAAATCAGTTGTGAAAGTCAGTTTTGTGTCAGGCAAACAGAAGGAAATATTCAGCATTTGAGCACGGGCAGCCTCACCACCTGGACAAGGCTTTTTAATAAAAAGCAGCCAATCTTTTCTCCTCGCCAGTGCAAACCCCACTGTTAAATTCCCAGGTGCCCCAGTACCCCTCACTCTCATTTCTCACCAATTCTAATACCTCAGCCCTAAATCCTTCAAGAGCAAATCTTCAGCAGTGCACAAAATGTGAATTCAGCAGGCAAAAAATCCCGAAAAACAATCCCCATCAAGCCCATAGCACTGTGCATTTATTATTCCTCACAACAAATTGTTTTTGTCAGGAGCTAAACAAAACACAAGACAATAAATCCAGAAATCCTGTTATATTACACAAATTATTCCATAATTGGAAACAAGGCTGTTTTACCTCTCCAGTGAGAGCAAGAAACAAATGCTTAAAAATAACTTTCCAGGAAATATTTGATTTCTTGATTATTTTGCTTTTTAATGGGAAACTATGGAGAAACAAATGGAGTTGACGCTTTCATTAAATCCCTGATAGAAAGTGAAATTCTTCCCTGTGAGGGTGGGCTGGCCCTGGCACAGAGCAGCTGTGGCTGCCCCTGGATCCCTGGCAGTGCCCAAGGCCAGGCTGGTCATTGGGGTTTGGAGCAGCCTGGGACAGTGGAAGGTGTCCCTGGTTGGAACTGGATGATCTTTAATGCCCCCTCCAACCCATTCTGGAATTCTCTGATAATTATCGTGCAGCCCTGATCTTTCTATTGGAAAATACAATAATGAGTAACCAAAGATATAGTATAAAACCTTGGAATATATTGGAATTTATATCATAAATGATGGAATCATTCTAGTTTTTACTCGCAGTCCTACTGGCTTTAATGAAGTATTTCATCATCTCAAACAGAGAAGGTGAAATGAGTGACAGCAAAACATCTTAACCCAGGGATTCAGCCAACAGGAAAAGGCTTCCTGAGGGAAAAAGCCACATTTCCACATGTAACAGAAGGCTGCTCTACCTAAACCCTCATTAATCATTAAGCCAGATTTCTGATGTGTTTGTCCAATTCCATTGTGTTTGCCATCGCCTGGGTAGGAAGCTGGAGGAGATGTGTGCAGGGACACAGCTCAGCAAGGCTCCTGCAATCCTATCACTCACACAGCTGAGAAATCCTAATGGATGAATCCTAATAGATGATTCCTAGTGGATGAATCCTAATGGATGAATCCTAATGGGTTCGTGGCTTCATTAACAAGACTTGAAGAGAAAAAAAAAAAGATTTACCTCAGTGGCAGGATCATGTAAATACAAAGAATTTTTTAATATATTTCTAGATGACAAATTGGTGCATTGCTATATTCTAAGACATATCCAGGCAGTTTATTCTTTCTTCAGCCCTAATCAATATCTTGGATTATCTAGCTGTTCCTTACACAACATTCCCATAGCAGAGCAGGACCAAGGCATGTGCACTGATATAATTTACAGCTGATTATTTCCTAGCTGCCGTTTCCAGCTGCTGTTTGAAGTCAATCAGCAATAACAATGACAACAAAGTACTTTGCTCTTCATTTCTGGGCTGCTGGAAGCTAAAGCATTGAGAGGAACACCTTGCAAATGTCCAGGTTGATGTTTGGCCTCCCAGGTGTGCCCTGAAATGTGAGTTTGCTGGCCCCAAGTTGGGCAACTCCCTGGGGGCTCCCCTGGCAGGGGAGACCCTCCTGGAGCAGTTCTGTGTCAGGAACCAGAGACGCATAGGACTTTTTCGGTCTTCAGCTTCTGTTTATTGTTATCTTATCAAAACTTCAGCACGCCGTCTGCACCAGACTCTGCGTGCAGGAAAATCAGCACAAACATGGCTAACAATCTCTTGTTACAAGGTATTTTAAATCTAATCAAAAACTAAGTTACCCAATTAAGAAGTGGCACCTAAATTATTTTCCTTTCTAACCCAATAATTGACCCCTAAAGACCCGCAATGTGGATTTTTCTACCCAATTAGAAAGGTACAAACTAAACCCAAGAAGAAAGAGGAAGAAGAAGAAAGAAGAAATTAACTCAAGACAACACCCTGTACCCTCAATCTTGAACCCATCTCTAACATGCTAAAAATCCTAAAACCTAAATTTCTCATCCATGTGACATACTATACTACTCTCTACAATCTCTTTCACACTTTTGTGGTTTTTAGTTTGCCTTGAGGCTTTGGAAATTTTCTCCATGAATGAGGATCAAAGTCTGTGCTCCCCTGGGGTTCAGGACACCCCAGAGCAGACAAAGAAATATTCCCGGTGCCCTGGGTTTCCACACTGAAATTTCCCAAATTGGTTCAAGATCTCTCAAAATTCAGAGAAATTAACCCGTTCCTCAACAATGTTCATTAACCATGACCCTGCTCCCCACCCTCCCACAGCTTCGTTGGCTGCTTCTTGCTCCAGAGCTCATTTCTGGATGTGGAATTAGCCCCTGTTCAATTCCCCCACACCATCAATCACCACCTAAAGCCCCTGACTCCTGTTCTGTGGGCTGATCCAGCTCCTGCCACAACCAGGAGGGACAGTGAGGTGGATGCTCCAGGAGATGAGGAATGAGCAGATGAAGTTTGGGGTTGCTGCAGAACCACGAGCACAGCAAAGAGCAGCTCCCAACCTCTTGTGAAAGTTGGCAAGGAGAGGCACAAACATCTCAGAGGTTCTAATGCCTTTTTTCCCCCCCCATACATTACTGTCAGCTCCACTGAAATCACCTGCCACAAGATATTTTTTCCTCATAACGGGCACTGTGGCTTATGCACTCCATCAGGGACACTGGAGAGGACAAGAGAACGTGGGTTACCTTTATGGCCTGAAGAGCCAATTTTATTACAGATTTATGTTGCCCTGATTTTTAAAAGTGTTTTCTTTTGTAGTTCTTTTGAAAGTTTTAAGGTTCTCATAAAACTTCTTCAGCCTTCTGATAATGTTTACATATTTCTCCTGGAGTTCTCACGCACTGTTCATGTAAATAATGATTGTTTTGCATTCTTCTTTGTGGGAGGAGAGAATTGATGGACTCTTGGTTTGACCAGTGTGGTTGGAGAGGTGGCAATTCCATCCTCCCATACACTGTCACTTTTGGAATTCTATATATTGTGAGGTCAGAAATACAATTGGCTCTTTTTCTCTCTTGAACTAACCTTCTGTGCACTCATTTTGTGTCCAACAGAAACAGATTTACATCTCCCTCATGTGCCATGGCCACAAAACCAGACTGGGGGAAGCTTAACCAGCACCTCAACCAGAACCTCCACAGCTCACTGAGTTTCACCATCCAGGTCTACACTGGGTCACCCACCCAGCTTCTGTGCTGGTCTCCACTGGAATCCAAAATTCAGCCCAAGAAATCCTTGAGAGGACCAGGCTGATTCTTTGGCTGGAAAAGGTGGAATCTCCACGCTGAGGGCTGGAGAGGTATGTTCTTTTTGAAACATCTGAGTTAAGTGGTATTGTCTCAGAGATTCAAAAGGCTGTGGGCAGTTGGGGTGGGTGGGATTTTTGCAGGAGAGCTCATGCACTGAGAAATACAGTTATAGGGAGGAAAATCATGAAGTATTTGGCAGGTAGGTCATGTCTGAGTCATAGTCACTTGACAAAAAACCCACAAGAGTTTGACTCTGATTTTCTCAATTTAGAATATTTCCAGAACTCCTAGTGCAGAGTTTGAAAAGGTGTTAGAAACTCAAAAATGAATGACACATTTGGATTTTCAGCAAAGAAAATATTTTAAGTTTAAAAAACCCAAAAAGACCAAACTCTTCACTGTGGGAAGAAAACCAATAAATCATTTCTGCATTCAACTCTAATTTCTCTGTCAAGTTCACTTTGATTATACACCCAGGAGCTTGATGAGGACTAAACTACAGGCTCCCTCATCTGCAGTGTGCAGCAATTCCCTGCTAGAGATGCTCATTATGGCCACAGGCACTAGGCCAGTGGAATAAGGCTGCTAGATAGTTATTGCTAGGTTTTAAGCAAAAAAAAAAACAAAAAAAAAACCAAAAAAACAAATCCATTAAAAAGCACAGTAATCACAGCCACCTCAGCTTTCCCATAATAGCCCAGAAAAAAAGAGGGCTGGCTGGGTAAGGGCAGCCTGGCTGGGAAAGTGTGCCAAAATCCCAAATCCCAAGCACAGCCAGGTGCTGTCATGGTGGGGAATTGAGAAAAGGGTGTAGAGAGACCTCACTGTTCTTTACAACAACCTCTCAGCCCCACATACCCAGCAAATTCTCTCCTGGAATGTTTTTCCTACCGGGCTATCCTGTATTTTATTTATTAAGCTTAGCAACAGACAGGTGTGGGGAAAAAATATAGATTACAAAAGGCCCAGTAAAGAGATAAACCATACACTGCTCCTGCAGCAGAGCCCACTGCAGGGCTGGCAGAGGGAACCAACATTTTAGCTGGTTTAGAAAGGAGGTTTTACCTTGATGGATGTTTCTGTTACATATAGACATTCTTAAATTAAAATGAAGCTAAGCCAAAAAATATTTATCAAAGGTCATAGACTTCTTATTGCCTGTGTAATAGTATTGCCATCACTTTGGCTCACAGCTCAGTGAAATTCTACTCATTGGGCTGAACAAGGTTGTGCCAGGTAATGTTCCCATAAAACTAAAGGACAGTTCTTGCCCTAAACAATTTACCTGTACAATAGCATATATTGCCTCTGCTACTGCCTCTCTATTTTTGCTTGTCCTAACACAATGGGAACACACTGATGTTACTGCAGAAAAAACTGGGATCTCATCTATTGGGTCTTAAATCCTTGTCTCCCCATCTCCTTGGCTTCCATGGGGAAGTTGCAGCTGCTTCCCTTCCAGCTTCCTTCCCTCCCCCACGCCCTCCCAGCTCCACTCCTCACACAGAGGACTGGGAAAAATGAAGTTGGGTTTATGTTAGGACAAGGGTGTTCTACTTCAGTTATTTATTGCAGTAATCACCCCTTGGAACTGTGCTTCCCTCAAATTGCACATATAAATTATCAGCTATTTCTCCCCCTCGCAAAGGTTAATGCAACCTCTTGTTTTACAGGTAGAGTGAAATTTAGAGGTTAAAACATGCTTATGACTTGATTTTTCCTCCCTGCTTCACCAGCGACAAGGTAAGGGGAGAGGAAGGCGAGGCATTACCCTGAGAGCAGCTCTGCTAAGTGCAATTACAGAGGAGTTTTGTGAAGCATTCTGCAGTGCTGTACATGAGCTCTGAGATCTGGCTTCCCTCTGCTATTCATTTTTCAATTTTCAGCTTCAAAGATCTTGGACAGTCTCCTCTACGCTCATCTACAAGCAGGAATCCAAGGTCTAACCACGTTGGATGATTTGCTCAGACGCAGGATTTGTTGCAGCAGTCTCGAGACAAACCAGCAGAAGGTAAAAAAAAAAAAAAAGGCAGGAAGTTCATGCAATATTAGAGCTGCTTTTATTTTCCCCAAATGCCGTGACAATCCTATTGTCCTTCAGAGACGTGAGCAAGTTTACCTTGTGGAATTTGAGCAGGATTATTATGGCTTTTGTACTTGATAATCTGCTTTTCTTACAGAGTCTTTTGTGCGAGGCTGTGTTGGCTGTGGCTCCATTGTTGGAGACACAAGAGCCCTGCTGATTGCTGACAAACAGCACCCCTGGAACGAGGCCACACTCCCACAAGAGACACAGGAAGAGGAGCACAGGAGATGCCACCTGGTGCAGTCAGCCCCAGGTAGAAAGAGGGGACAAGGAAAACTGCTGTCAAATGCTGTCTGAGCAGGGGAAAAGCCTTTTAGTGATGAGAGTGGTGGGAAGTCACCATCTGAACAACCCACAGGTATTCAAATGTCTCTAGAACCTGGGGACTGCTGGTGCCAAAACAGGAGCAGTACGTTCTGACACTCACATTGTTTCCTGTACATAATTTACAATATAAGTAGGAAAAAAAAATTAGAAATAATCCAGAGCCCATCAATATAGAGTTCCTCCCACAACACAGACTCATTCAGGCTGGAAAGTTCCCTCAGCAGCACACCCCAAGGAGCCTCTGGGTTCTTCCCAACATGCTGGTGGAGGGAATTCCTGCCAGGGAGCTCAGCAGTCTGGAGCTTTTCCCTCAGAGCCACCTCACCTGAGCAGGGCAGGGTCAGGGGCAACCAAGAGCACTAAACCAACCTGTGGTGACAAAGCAGGTCCAAGGCGCAGCTGGAGAAGCCAATCCAGCTGAATTAGTGTCACAGGCAGGGACCACCTCTCCCTCAGCAGAGTTTAAACCAGATTAAGACCCCAGGGCTGAGCTTAAATATAAACCCCAGTGGGAGACCCAGGTGAGGCTTTTCAGGTCCTTCAGGGGCTCCTGGGGAGACCCAGATGAGGCAGGTCAGGTCCTTCAAGGCCTGAATGCTCTTGGGGATCCCCCATGCCCTTGTTCCCTCTTCCCACTCAATGATCAGCATTAAAAACCATCCAGAATGGACACACCAGTGAGATACAGAGGTATTTTTTCATTCAGAAATGCTGTGGGGCTGAACCCTCAGCTGCTGCACATCATTTGGAGTGGAATCAGTTAACAGCAGAGGAGGATTTAGCACCTGATTTTGTTCTAATAACCTATCACATTGACCAGTCCTTTTATTAATCTGAGCATTTAAATGAGTTCTTATTAGAAAAAAGTAACCAGAGCTGCAAAAAAGGAACAAGGTAAGGCAAGGACAAATGCATAATTATCTTGAGTATGAAAAAAAATGGTGCAGCAGAAGTTCATGTTCCTTTGTGTGGAACACAGCCCAGTTAATGTACAATTTAGATGCAATAGTTTTCTCTGGCTGGGAAATCAGTGTGATTTTTTTTTCCCCCTCAGCTTATGCTTTTAACATTTTCCCAAAGAACAGAATGATGATGGAACTGAACTGCTGCAGCAGGCTGAACAAATTCATTAATGTCATTAGCCAAATAATGATCCCAAACATGTGTGGCAGCACAGGCAGCAGCACCACACTTCCAGGGAGGCTTCCAGCATTCCACCTCCTCCTTAATGGGAGCACACAGCTTTGTCATCCCTGCTGCAAGAAATACAAGGTCTTAAAAAAGCTATATTTGCCACCTTCCTGCACGTGCTCTGCTCGTAATTTCAGGTATCCAGGCTTGATTTGGCAATCAAGCAGCTCCCAGTGCCCTCCAGGAGAAGCTGGGGAATGGGACAATCTCCTGGGGTTAATCACTAGCCTTTGTTTAGGAAATTTGCCATGGAGATGAGCAAGTGAGGTGTTTCTTCTCTTACTAATGAGACAGCCTGAGCCAGACCCACAGCTCCTCTGAGAGGTGTGGGGTGAGAGAAGGCTCTGTGTCACTCGTGCCTCCCCTGAGGTCCCTCCCAGCCCCAACCATTCCATGGTTCTCTGCATCTCCTGATGCACAGGGAGCTCTCCAGCACGTGCTGCTTCCTTCCCTCTCTCGTGGCCAAAGCCTCTCCTTGCCAGCTCTGGAGCCCTAAAGCTGCCAGATGGGGGTGTCTGTGGAAATGGGTGTGGCATTTGGTGTGGAATTTGGATGGGAAATGATGTCTGGGTCTAAAATCGAGCATTGATTGCCCACCAACATCCTGCAGTCTGGGACACCTTTGGAAAGATGGGAGAAGGAACTGCTGACCTGGATCATGAGAATGCAAAGGGAAATGGTGAAGGGTGCCAGAGTAACTGGGGGAGCAGCAGGAGCAGGAAACAATTTTAGACAATGCTGCTGCCCTTGGGGCATGAGTTATTCATCAGATTGGACCCATCTAAAATCCTGGGCAATTTTGTACCCAATTTTTCTTCAGCTAAACTGGCTGAGTGCTTGCAGCAACCCTCCCTTCCTTTTTGGTTTGGCTTTGTGAGTGGTTAAATCCTGCTGGAGCCAGGTCCTGCTCCACTGAAATCAAAACAAAATGGGGAAAATGGGTTTCCTGCAGGATCTCATTGCTCCCTCTGTGTGCCTCTCCCTGTCCCAGCCCTGATGTTGTCCACCTAATTCATCCTGAGACCTTTCTGCCAACTTTTTTGGCTTTTTACTGTCTTTCAGGTCTCTTTCTCAGTTTTCCAGTGCCCAGCACAGCCAGGTCTGTGTTCAGCCAACTCTATGGTAAAACACATGATTTATTTATTATAAAATATAATTTCCATAATTTATTACAGGAATTATTATATAATTAAGTTAATGGTGGAGAATTCCAATTAAGGAGGTGTTGGGAGAGTCCAGCAAAGCAACCAAATCATAAAACTGCCCACAATCCTTCAGGCCAGACCACGAAACGAGACTTGCAGGGCAATGGATAACATCAAAACATTGAATATATAAATAATAATAATGACTAAAGCTTTGGTTTTTAGAGCTTTCATCACAAGTTCTGCTGATGCATTGCAAAAGTTTATAAAGCTCATTGGGAAATTTTAATAAGGGGTAAAAACCACACTCTTCATCTACTAAAAGTACCTGATCCTGACTTATTTTATAATAGGGTTATTCAAAATAACTCCACTGACATCACAGCCCACTGGGGCCAGAAAAAATAGAACCAGTCCCTTGGTATTCATAAAATAACCTGCCTGGGGTACACAAAAGAAACATGAGGGGAAACCTGAATAAATATCCTCATAATTAAAAAAACGCTGGAGCAAGGATTTTTTTTTTTTCCTTTTTCTAATTTGGAAGCTTCTTTGATAACACACAAAAAGTTGATAACTGAAAGATCTGGAGCAGCTAAAATGCAGCCATGGATTGAAGATGCAGTGATAATCTACATGTTTGATTGCAGCATTTATGGCCTAAATGCAGAAATAATGGTGACAATACAAAGCCCTGATTTCTCTTGCGGAAATTAATCTTCCTGTAGGCTGGAGGAACTGGGGGGGTGTTAAAAACATCCCAAAACTGGGCATGGCTGTCAGCAGCAGAAAGCAGGATTTGCTGTCTCAACCGGATGAATTATTTAAGGATCGAGGGAAAGAATCCAGGAATGAAGGATGGCGTGTGGAGCACAGCTTAGAGAGGGGTCACGGGTTTGCCTTTGGCTTTGGGGTGTCCCCATCCCAGCGGGGTTGGAGTCAGCAGGCTGCTACAGCTGGGCTCTGGAACAGGTTGAGGGAGACTGGGATGGGCTGGGATCCGTGGGATAGGATCCGTGGGATGGGATAGGATAGTATAGGATCCATGGGATGGGATGGGATAGGATAGGATAGGATCCATGGGATGGGCTGGGATCCGTGGGATTCATGGGATGGGGTGGGATGCATGGGAGGGGCTAGGATCCATGGGATAGGATGGGATCCATGGGCTATGATCCAAGGGATGGGCTGGAATCCATGGGATGGGATGGGATGGGATCCATGGGCTGTGATCCAAGGGATGGGCTGGGATCCATGGGATGGGATGGGATGGGATGGGATCCATGGGCTGTGATCCAAGGGATGGGCTGTGATCCATGGGAGGGCATCTATGGGGTGGGATGGGATCCATGGGATGGGATGGGATGGGATGGGATCCATGGGCTGGGATCCATGGGATGGGATGGGATCCATGGGCTGGGATCCATGGGATGGGATGGGATCCATGGGCTGGGATCCATGGGATGGGATGGGATCCATGGGCTGGGATCCATGGGCTGGGATCCACGGGATGGGATGGGATCCTTGAGGTGGGCTGGGATCCATGGGATGGGATGGGATGGGATGGGATGGGATGGGATGGGATGGGATGGGATGGGATGGCTTCCAAGCTCTGATAAACCTGTCCTGGTTTTGGGTGCCATCTCATATATTCCTCACAGAGTTAAGGCTCACTCTTCTCAAACACACAGGCCGTGCTCTCTCCAGGTGCTCCAGAGTCCTGAGGGGAAAAAAAAACTGTTTTCTCTGTCCCCTGGAAAATAATTAGGCACAAAAAAGGAAATAAAACTGCTGTCTTGTGGCAAGGTGTCTGCATTCTTTGGGTGGGTGAAAACAGAGCTGAATGAGGCCTGCAGGCTACCAGGGCATTGACAGCACAAAGCCATAAAAGGCTGGGAATCTTCTCTCTTAATTCACTTTATCCTTGTGTTTACAAGGTGATGGGAGCAGACAGAGATCTAATCCTGCTGATGAGAAATCCTAAATTAAAGCTGAGATTAAAGGCACGACTGACACAGATACACAGAGCCAGGTTTAGCTAAAACACACAAAAATGGGGGCAAGGGCTTTGCAGGTCTGGGACAGCCTGTCCTGGCTGTGGTTCTTGTCTCTTCCACCTGTACACAAGCAGACCTTGAAGGCCTGAAATGAGGGGAATCATTTGCTTGAAAATCAGTTTTCTATGGAGAATTGAGTCTGGGATGGTTGTTTTATTGCCTCTCAGGAGGCAAGTCCTTTTAGAAAGTGTTTTTCAATTGTCTTTCCCCCTCAAAGGTAGCACTGTTACTGTGGGAAGTGACTGACATCCCTTTTCCATCAAGCCTTTCTTCCTCCTTGAGCTGCTGAAGTGCTTTTGTCAACAAATATGAATAGATCAGCCACTGCTTTCTCTTAAAAAGCAAAACAAAAGTTCACTTCAGGCTCATAAGAAAGGAGAGGAAAAAAAACCACACTTTTTAAAAAATAAAATCTCACTTTTGTATTCCTATTTTAATTACCTTAACTGTTCTTTCATGTACTAATCTTTAGACTTTTTTTTTTCCATTTGTGAGCTCCACTTCATTTGTTAAGGTTTTTAAATCCTCAGTTGTTTGTTTCATGTTGTTTTTTTTCATGTTGTTTTCTTTTGGGTTATTTTTCTAAAAAGACATTCTTCTCATGAGTTCCCTGCTCTGGCTACAGCACTTACATGAGAAGAAAAAAGCATGATCTCACTTTTCATGCTTATAACAAACAATTCTATCAGCTGATCCAAAAATAAACTATATTAAAAAAAAAAAAAAAAAAAAAAAAAAAAACCAACACATTTTGTGCAACGTTTCAGGAAGTTCTGATGTCCAGACAGGATCTAATAAGGGTTTAAATTGAGGGTTGAAGTTGTAGGAGGTGGAAAAAATGAATTACCTGTCTACAAGGATTTACCTCTGCTCTCTCCTCTGGCAGGAATTTGCTTAAAATTCCCCTCTTGCAGCTGTGCCTGTGAGGATCCCACTCCCTGGCCTCTCTGTTATTTTTTTATTCACCTTTTTCCTCCGATGTCCTCAGGCTTTGCACCCCCTCCTCTCTGGTGCATCTCAGGGGCTGTGGGATCTCTGCTCTCCTCTCCCCCCAGCATTCCTGTCCCTCTGCATGCAGATGTGGTGGATGAGCTCCCAAAAAGCTCTGTGGGCAGATCTGGAGTAAAGCTGCAGAGTGTCCCTGTCAGCTCTGGTGCCTTAGGATTTCAGCTTTTCTATTTTCCATCTTCGTACTCCTGCAGTTCTTCAGTGTGTAACTCCAAACTCCACACACAGTGTGAGCTGCTGCTTCCCCATTTGGGGCAGACACAACAATTCCTCTCCAGGCCTGGCAGTCAAGGACACCTCACTGCCTCGGGCCAGAGAGATGGGAACAAAAGTGAGTTGGGGGAGCAAACTTGGGGTCAATGACTTCATTACCTGAAGCTGGAATTGGCAGATTCACCCCCAATATGCAAACGGACCAAACTTATCAAAGTGTGAAAACCTGTGACCCATTGTCCATTTTTGGGTGTAGCCCCTGGGGGGCTTTGTCTACCCTAAATATATCTGAAGGCCCTTCAATAAATAGACAGCTTTTTATTCCCTTCATTCTGTCTGGCCTCTGTTTTTAGGTAAATCCAAAAATGCATCAGCTCCTGCCTGAGCTTGTGGTGGGGTTTTAATTGGGAATAATTCCCTCAGTCTCCATAAGGAGGTAGGGAAAAACTATTCACAGGGAAACTCTGGTTGCTCTTTGGTTCCCAATCCAAAGCTCTTTTTGGTGTTCCACAGATGAGTGTGAGTGAAGTGCTTTTTGATAGCCACACCTCTATTCCTCACTCACTGCAGACATCCTTCCCTTCATGGAATGTTGTGGGGTTTTCTCCTCTTGGTGAGGAGGCTGAGGGTGCAAACCAAATCAGAGACACTTTCCTCCATTGTTTTTCTGTGGTTGAATGTCTGTACTGGGGATAGAGCCCCCAGAAAACTCCAGCAGAAGATAACAGGTATTTTCTTCTGTCTGACCTGGAATGGGGTGAGTTTAATGTGTGCCAAATCCTGATGTCCTTACTCAGTCAAACTGCCCAAACCTGCATTAATAATGCCAGGAGGATGGGATAAAAGCATCAAAATAAAATCCTTCCAGCAAGAAAGTGTGAACCACCTCCAGTCTAGCCCAGAAAGGTGTTTTGGCTCCAGAGCTGATGGGTTTTGCCCCAGGGGTGCTCTGAGCCAAAGGGTTCTGCTGGCAGGAGAGACAGCAGGGCATGGGAGTGGAGTGTTGGATGAAGGGCAGAAGAATGAATCCTCCTCCCCTGACCATCTCTGCTCTCATCCCAGGCTAATTAAACAGCAGGGAAATACATGGAATCAAAACTTTCCTTCCAATAAACCCTTTCAGAAGTGTATCTGAGGAGGTGATTTAGGAGCACAATGACACAGAAGTGTTTAATGAATCTAGACCTGTGCTGCTGCATTTGTATGGACTTTGCAGCAATAAAGTAGGTTAAAAGACAAATTAATTGTGTGCTTCCTCTCCAAGAGAAAGAGACCAATGGTAGTTTCTATGGCAACAACTTGCAATTCATCCTATTAACTTTCTTATTGCAGGAACAATCAATAATGATACAGATCGCTTTAGGATAAAATATACATGAAGATTTGAAAAAAAATATTGTTTGCTCTACTTTCAAATCAAATCTGATATGCTCTTGAAAAAGCAAAGACAATGTTCGAGAGAAGCACAACGTGGATTTGCCAGGAGGGGAAAAAACCAGGTGAGTCAATTTGTACCAAAATCCATCTTAGCAACTCGAGCAACCTGCTCAGATTAATTATTTTCTGAAATGTTTTGACACTTGTGCTCACTCTGATTGTGAAGGTTATACCTTATTTAAAGGTGTTAGTCTGTGTGCTGATATCTCTGCTCAAACCAGTCAAGTGCATTCACAGCCCCTCAAAGGACTGGTAGCTACTCCAAAAGGCTTTTGGAAGAGCAGAGCTCTCGGGGAGCAGCGTGACTGATGCTTCTCCCTCTCAAAGAGCTACCACAGGGCTCTATTGCACTTCATTTTTCAGATGAAGATCTCCAGGCAGATCCCTCCTGCCTCCTGTGGCCCCAGCAGCAATGATAGCCAGGCTCAGCCTCCCTGCTGATGGGTTTGGTCTGCAGGACGCTGTAGAATTCTCAATTTTCCCCCATTTGATTTTTGTAGTTGCCAGGAGGTATCACTACCCCGAGGTTTGCATCCCCTCCGTGGCATATCCTGACACTCCACTGGCTTTAGGGGCAGTGAGCCACCAGCAGAAAGCTCCTTAATCTGATTTATCAACAAATAAAAATATCATTAATCAGCTTCAAACTTTGCCTTCATTTAAAGAAAGTGCTGGTGAGAAGGGAACGGATCTTCTGTGCTTACCAAAAAATACAAAAAAAAAAAAAAAAAAAAAAAAAAAAAAAAAAAAACAAACAATCAAACCCTGAGTACTTTTGACTGTTCTTGCAAAAAAAGAACAATAAAATAACCAATATGAGAATCAATCTGTAAGTTTGGGGGTTTTATAAAAGAAGGATGCACAGCAATTCCCAGAGGATGCATTTAAAAGCTCTGCAAACTCTCTCCTTGGAGACTTGGATTTTCCTGCCTTTTTAGACTTTTTCCCTACATTTAGCTTCTGAGAATCTTAAAGGAAAAACTGTCACAGTGTCTTTGTGAAGCACCCAGTGAAGCAGGAAGGCTCTTCCAACTCCAGCAAGGCTGTGCACACTTGGAGTCTTCATCCAAGCACTTCAGCTCTGTGATACACCCAGTCAAGGTGTGGTGAATCAAAATAATCTCATCATAAATTGGGTTTGGGGTATGAAACCAATAAGTGAGGCTGCCCAGGGCTTGTTCTGTTGTTAGAGGATCCTGTGCAGTGTCTCTGGTGATGGCTCTGTGGAGATCTGGGTACAGGAAACGCTCTGAGCTGCAGAACGGAGCCGACAGAGGCTGGAGAAGGAAACAGGAGCTGGCTACAACAGCCAGGGCAACAGGATGCCATCAGCTGAGGTTCCTGCTGCCTCAGCTGCCACAGCCCACGCTGCAGGGTGAGGGTTGTGACTGAGTGGCATGAAAGGAAAGAGAGGAGCCCGAGCAGTCACTTGGAACCTAACTGAACACGCTTTGATGTTTGTTGCAAATGGCATTTCTCCCGTGGAGAGGAGCTTGCTCCTGAACTCCATCCATCCAGGGGCAGCCCAGGAGTCAGTAAACTTGCTCCAATTGAGATCACAAACATAAAAAGCCTCTCTGAAAATCCACGTGTAGACATTTCCTCTGGCAGGAGCTGCTGCCTGCACTTGCCATGGTGTGAATTAGAGCAGCCCCAAACAGGGTTTGTGCCCCCTGGGTGAGAAAGGTGGGATCCAGAGCTGGAGCCCATTTGTGAGGGTTTCTCATGATTAAACATCCAGATGTGCTGAAGGATGGAGGGGTGAAGCCAGGCTTAAACCCCAAAACTATAATAGCAAGGGGAAAATAAAATGCCCTCTTGCCTCCTATTTGAGATTTGCATTTTTGAATTCATTCCCTCTTGAATTATTGTGCTCTCGCTCTATAAATTTGATGACCTCTGACCAGAAGAAATTAAGTTCAATGATTTTCTGGCTTGTTTGAATATGAGCCTCCCCGGGAACTGAATGTCATGTAAGGCTGCAATTTTTGGCATGCTAACTTACATCTCCTCAAAACAGGTGGCTCTTCAAATGATCATATTTTAAACTATTTCTGAAAAGCATTATGTATCCAACAAATTACATAGCAGGTAAAAAGTCTTGTGATAAATGTCATGCCTTGGCTGTAATTTATTCAATAGGAATGTTTATTTTGCTTTTTGATCAATTTATTATAGTAGTTGTACCAATCCCTCTATTATCTTTAAATTCATGTCACCTTTTTTTTTTTTTTTTGCAGTTAAGAATGTGAAGAATTGATTTAAAAAATGCCCAAATTGAATATCCATTTGGTTCAAGCTGTGTGATGTGAGTGAAAACACAGCTCATGCTCAGTAGATGTCAAGTTACACTCACACTTTGTGATATTATCTCAGTTTTATGCATCTTCTATTTTCTGTTTTATCTGAAGGTTTGGTGCCCTTCCTGCTGCTCCCACAGAAAATTCTGCAGCCACTCCAGCACCTGGGATGCTCCCAATCTCCTCTGTTCTTTCTTGGAGTTCCTTCTGTGTTTAAATAATGTCAGCTTCAATTGTGCTTGAGATGAAGGTGGAGGAAAACTGAGGGATTGAGTCTCTGCTCTCATGGTTAATGCACTCCGATTTGGGATGAGGAGAGGTGTCAAGTTCAATTCTCTGCTTCAAATAAGGAGGATGGATTTGAACTTAAATCTCCTCTATTCCCATGATTAACCCTGGGCAGCTGAAGGATGGCTTTATTTCTCTCTTTTCCCTTTCTGGTTCTGCTCTGGTCAGGAGAACACTCAGATCTCCTATCAGGAAAGGCTGGGGATGTTTGGCCTGGAGAAGATAAAGCTCCAGGGAAAATTTCTTGCAGCCTTTCAGGACCTGCAGGGGATAGAGAGGGATTTTTGGAAAGGGATGGAGTGCATGAAGTGGGGACAGTTGCTTTAAACTGAAGAGGGCAGGGTTAGAGGGGATACCAGGAAGAAATTCCTCCTTGTGAGGGTGGGCTGCCCCTGGATCCCTGGCAGTGCCCAAGGCCAGGCTGGACAGGGCTTGGAGCAGCCTGGGACAGTGGAAGGTGTCCCTGCCATGGCAGGGGTGGCACTGGATGGGATTTAAGGTCCCTCCAAACCAGAACTGGTCTGTGATTCTGGGATTCCACCATTTTTTATGAATGGTGTAAGGTCCCCTGCAGCCAGGGGCCAAAGACAACACCTCCCAAAAAGCAAGAGTGGAGCTGTGGTTTATTCCCCAGGATCTCCTCCTGCAGGTGCAGATGGTGCCAGTGGCAGCAGGCTGGACCTGTGTGAGCTCTGCATCCCTCTCAGGGCATGGTGGATCCCAGAATCCCCCCAGGAGCTGCTTCCAGAGGAGGAGGGACAGCAGAGCAGAGCCAGCACCCATTCTGTGGCTCTCAACCAACAGCTTTGAGCTGAGTTCCTGCCATGGGGATTGTTTCAATCCCTGTTTCACCTCAGACTGTCTCCATGGGAGCACTGGATGCGGAGCCTGTCAGAAATTTCAAAGGAACATGGCATTAAGGGTCTGGGAATGTTTCCTCTTCCCTGCCAGTGCCAGGAGCAGGACTCCACTGACATCACTGCCGAGCCTCCAGCCTGCTGCCAGTGCAATAAATCTCTTTTTTTCAGAGGGTAACAACTCTGTGGGAAGGTCGGAGCGTCCCTCACTTGTCTCTGAGAGCATCCAGCATCCATGGAGAGAGAGGATGCCACAATTCTGCAGCTGGTGGAGCTTCAATGCTCAAGCACTACCCAAAATCTGCTCCAAAACCATGTGACCTTAGTGTGCTATGAGTGATTTCCAAAGGCAGCTTGACTGTTTTCCAGGTAAAATATTGTGACTAGAGAAAGAAAACACACAAGGGTTAAAAATGTGGGGTAAATAGTGTTTGATAAGATAATGATCATAGACCAGCTGTTGCTGAAAAAGTGTTTAATATTATAAATCATCAGAAGCCTTATAAAATATAGATTTGCCAGAACAATACCAAACAAAAATGATTCTGTAATAATATTGAAATATGTAAAATTCACAGCTCCCTTGAGAATTCAATTTTTTCAGGGATAGGCACAAATCTGTTTCACTTGCATGAAAACCACACATAGACAGAAGTCCTGAAAATCCTATGTCCTTGCTTAGATTTATTTAAATCGTTTAAATCAGGATTTGTATTAAGACAATGAAGATATAAGTGTAAGATTACCCTGGTTGTAACATAGCAGTGGTAGAAAATTCCAGATAAAATCTCATATTCCTTCTTCTTTTTATTGGGAAAAAATGGAATTAAGAGAAATGCTGAACATGTGAAGCTGCACTAAAAGGCGCTGGGGTAAACCTTAAATTTCTTTCCATGATTTATTTCTAGCAGCTAATACACACCAATATTGCTGAAATTCAGCCCAAATTTGGAAGGACACAGACGGAACAATGCTGGTGAGGAAGCTGGGAAAGGACAGAGGTTGGGAAATATTTTCCCTGTGGAATGTGTGTTCACACAGCCGAGAGGAGCCGAGCTGTGTTTTCCCAGAGCCATAACCAGAGGGTATCAGCCCTCCTGGTGTGAGATCCTGTAAGAAAATGAGGCACAAACAGGCCTTGCAAAGTTAAGCAATATCAATTTATTCCCCTGAGACAGAATAAGATAAAAATAACTCGGGGCTTGTGAGAATGGAGAGAAGCTAATAAATTGTTTTTAAACCCAAAGCAAACCAAACAATCCCTTCAGAAGGTGACAACAGCTGAGCACACCGGGGTTGGGGGGGAGATCACAAACACTTGAACCTTCCCAGAACACTTGAGCCTTCCCACCAAAAACACATTTACTGCCAGGAGAGTTGCAGCACTGTTGCTATTGGACACAAAATGAGTACACAGAAGCTTGGGAAGTTCAAAAGAGAAAAAGACCCAGTTTTATTCAAACATCTGGTATTTATAGAATTCCAAAGGTGACCATGGATTGGAGGATGGAATTACCACCTCTCCAACCACACTGGTCAAAGATCAATCAATCATTTCTCTCCACCCACAGAGAAATATGTAAACTGTTCTATTTACACATGAAATTGTGTGGGAACTCTGACTCTCAAATATGTAAACATGATCAGAATCAGTTTTATGAGAACTTTAAAACTTTCAAAAGAACTATAAAAGAAAACTTAACACTTTGAAAAATCAGGGCAACACAGCACTTCCCTTTGGCAACTCCCAATTGCTCTGAGGGAAACTGGAGCTGCTTTGGCCCCACTCTTTTAAAGCTGAGCTGAATGTGATGCCTTCAGTTTTAGATTTTCTTTTTCCCAGGTTCTGCACTGCACTGGTGTGACTCTGATCTCCAGATAAAGTGTCAGCAGCTCTCCTCACAGCTCAGGCACACAGAACAATCCTTTTCCAGCCCCAGAACCAAGGACAGCGCTGCAGCTTCAGCCCAAAAAGTGCAAACAACAGGGAATGGAGGAGAGCAAACTGGGAGAATGGGACTGCATCACCTGGAGCTGGAATTGGACAATGAACCCCAATGTGGAAATGGACCAGAACTTATAAAAGTGTCAAAACTCCTGACTCTGAGTCCATCTTGGTGTAGCCACAGCTGGGCTCTTGCACTGCCCAAGGTGTGTCCTGTGAAGGCCTTTTAATAAATCCCTACTTTATTCCTTTAACCCTGCCCATTTTCTGTTCCAGGCAGCCTCTCAAGGCATCAAATGAAACAGCAAATCCTCAGGGGCCCTGTCTGGAGGGGCCAGGGGTGAGCAGCACACGGTGCTGTGCAGCTCGGGGTGGCAGTGTTCCCACCTTACAAACATCATTTATATTCACATTACCTCCCTCCACTTCCCAGGAAATCTCTCCTGAGGCCCTGCACAGCCCCCTGAGCCCTGCCAACACCCCGTGCCACTGCAGTGTCACTCCCCAAGGGATGCTTTTCCATTTTTCCTGGAAGTTCCAGCAGCTTTTGGCGCTTCTCCCTGCTTGCTCTGCATCCTCGCCATGTGGAAAACACTGGCTGCTGTCGAGCTGCAGGGTCAAATAATTTCCCTTGATTCACAGAATTCACAGAATTCACAGAAAATAATTCCCCTTGATTTGGTGACAGGATCTTTGAGTGGTGCAGGGTTACTCTGGGCAGGTAGGGAGTGGCTTTAGGAAGGACCCGGAGATAGCACAGATTCACTAAACGACATTTTAATCACACCTTGAGCAATTTGCTAATTGCATTCAACAGCACTTCGAGGAAAAACAGGAGCTGTCAGGGTTTGTAGAGACAAGAAGAAAATTGGTTTGGGGACACCACTGATTATTACAAATACCAAGGTGTCATATTATCCAGAAAAGGCACAGTGGAAAATCCTAGCAAAAGTCAGATTTGCAATTTTATCTCCAACTTTTTTTGGAGTAAATTTGATCACAAGTTTATACTTTTTTTTTTCCTCTTCTATGCAGAAGGTTTTTTTTTCTATATTTAAGTATGTATAATGGATCTGCTAAAAACCATCAGAGACCATTAAGCCAGAGAAGCATGAAATCAAGTAGAAATTATTATTTTAATTCTATGCACTTGTGCATAACAGTATGAACATGGTGCCAAATAAACATTCATCAGAACTCCAGCTAGTACTCAAGGCAGTAACCTGATTTTCAGTTTGGAAGCAGGGAATACACCCCTGCTCACATTTCAAGAGATTTAGGTGCAAAGCCCAGCTTGTGTATATTCTGACAGCAGGAGAAAATGTCAGTTGCTCAAAAGCCATTTTATTATTAAAGAAACTCTTCAAATGGCAGCACTGGGCCTTGACAGACAAGGATCCATCTGTGAACTTTGCCAATCATGTGTGGATACAGAAACATCAGCTGAGAGTTCATTAACTTTGCATGATGTTGTTTCATGGTGAGCAGGTTTAGGGTCTGCATCTCCCAGGTCATTCCTAAAGGGAATTTCCTGCTTGCCTGGGTGCAGCTTGTGGCAGGGATCCCTGGTGTGCTCCAGGCACAGGAAAATAATGATTATTAAAATAATGTGATTTGTTCTGCCTAGCATTGATCCTGTAGGTGTGGCAAAGGTACGCTAAAAGGTCATTTGAATGTTTATTTAGCTGGTGATGGACAACTGGACAAAGAGGAGGATTCCGTCAACCTAAACAGATCAAAACCTGATATTTTCTTTTGGAGACAAAGTCTTATGAGACCTGGATGTCATCCTCCTAGAAAGTATGTTTCTCCTCTGCACCAGGACCAGTTCTAGACTCCAACTTGCTGTAGCTGCACGTTATAGGAGAGTTTGGTGAAAAATTTTGGATAATTTTTCCACTCAGTAGTCGTGACTTACCATTCTCTGACTCTTCTGCTAATTCAGATGTCATGCTCAGGGCTTAGGCAGAGAACCTTGTGCCATCTGCCTTCCAGCAGTGCTGCTGTGCAGGCTCCACACTGAAAATGTGTTCAGGAAACCTTTCTATGTACTCAAGGCATTTTCATTTCATGAAAATGAAATACATTTTCATGTATTTTATTACAGGAAAATAACCTCATTTGCCAGAACCTGGAGAAGACACAGGGGTAGTGGCTGCAGGTCAGCTCTGCTTTCTTATTTCTGTGTGCTCATCTTGAGAAAGGGGCTTGTTTCACATCTCCACACCTCTGAGTGAAAATAGAAAAAAAAAGGTTGCTCACAACTTGGATTCACTTGAAGGGCTCATAAATATGGATGTTTGTAGCAGTGATCATATGATGGGGAAGGAGCAAAATATACTTGACTCTATAATCATGTAAAGACTTGAGGACTTGTGTTCAGTGTCGTAGTGAGAAAGGGAAACCTGCTAAACCCTCTCCTCATTCCCTCACCATAAATCTGTTCTCTTAACTTGCCAATACCAAAAAACTTCCTACCAATACTCCTGAACTCGTGCTGAGCTAAGAAGTGAGGGGGTTCTTCCTTTCTCCTTCACAAGGACCCAGGAAGAGCAGTTTACTTACAGCATGAACATCCCAGGGATTTTCAAGCTACAGCAGTTTTCTTCACCAACAGCTGTCTCAATTATCCTAAAAATGCTCAGATGTGATCTGGAAAATGAGTCCTTGCCTCCAAACAGAAGTTTGCTGTACACTGAGCTAAGAATAGGTGAACTTGTCGGGATGCTTCCTTAGGCCTGTCACATCGTGTTTGCTAGGCACATTCACGAGCAGCAATCCTCAGTGAAAATGGAATATATTAATCACAAGCAGTCTGTTTTAAGTGCTGCTGCCTTGTCTCTTTGGCCTACCCTGCCACTCTTGCTTCCCTTTTTGGAGCAGCTTCCATGGAAAGATGAATTTCCTCGTGAAAATTCCTGGAGCTGATTTAGCACTGTGGTGGCTGAGGCTGAAGTGCTGATGGGGCAGGAGTGCCAGGCTGTGACTGCACTCTGCTCTCTGTCCAGGCAACACAGGAGTTCCCTTGGAGGGTTTCAGGGAGATGACTCCCAGCCCTGTTGGGTTCAGGGCTGCCACTGCCACATTTACACTCAATTTATTTATTTTACAGACAAACATTTTTTTCCAGGGAGGGAGCTATGGTACTTCTAGAAAGATAAGTAGAATAATGCTCTGTTACAAGCTAATTTATTAATTTATCTGTTACAGAGTTTGAAAGCTGTCACAACTCAGGGAGAAAAAAAGGGACCCATCCTTTTTGGACAGGGATTGAAACCCAGGGGAAAAGGGGCATTCCCCAAGGGTCTTTATGGAACCTGCTGAGGAGAGTCTAATCTGCGTTCCCTGAAGTCCAAACTGGCACTTGAGGCACACAGAAATCTTCCTTCACTTGTCTCACTGCATTTTAAAAGCGTTCAGAGGGTGATTCCTGGGGGTGTCAGCAACCCACTGACTGCTACTAACAAATTCCACAGACAAAAGGTGGGAAAAGAGTAGGGTACCAAAGCTCAGCTTTTTGGAGTAGGAAAACACCCAGCAGGAGCAACTGAAAAGGAGAAAGTCCTCGTAAGTATTCTGTGACTCTCAGGTGTGATCTTCATGAGCATCCACAAAGAGCAGCAGCTGGTCTATAGCCTTTCCTTCCTTCCCAGATAAATAATCTGATTTAGCAGATGACTCATTAAAATTGAAAGTTGAATATGACAGCACCTCTTCTCCTTTGTTTCCAGGTTAGTTTAATGGTCTGGTTTAACCCTCAGACTAGAGCTGCACTGGGCCATTCCCCTTGGGTGAGAAGTAGAGAAAAACTCCTGTAGTTCCAGTGTAAAATGCAAAGTAAAGCAGCTCAGCCCTCATGCTGCCCTGCAGCAGGGAAATAAGTGGCTGTAAGGAAAGGATGAAACAGTATTTCCCTGTTTCCCCTACTTTCCTGGCTTCTTGATGTTGTCTGTGTTGCCCTTTGCTCTGTCATGTCCTTCCCTGGCTCTGGGAAGGAGGAGGATTCCCTGGAATACTAAAGAGCTGCACGCAGCTAATGAATAACAAAATGAAGAGCACAGCTTCCCGGACTCTGTGGTTCCAGAAAAAGCCTTACAGGAGTTCAGGGCACCTGAAATCCCCAAAATTTCCATGTGGGGAAAGAGGCATCTCTCTTCTCACTGTGTGAGAAGGAGCTGTGAGCTCAGAAGGGTCTCTTGATGGTGTTAGAGTGGTGACATCTCCCAGAGTGACATCTGTCAGCCCTGCTCTTGCACTTTTAAGGCCACTTGGGTCTTTTAGGACAGTTCCAGCCTTGGTCTTGCAACCTGTGTAGTTGAGTTTCCTGACCCTGAACTCTGCTCTCTAAAATACTGAACAAGAACAGTAAAAACATACCCCTCATTATTGTCTTTATGGGGAGCTTGCTGATCTGTTGAGCTGATTGCCATCAATGAAATTTGCTTCAGAGCAGTGAATCTGCAAAATTCACCCCTTAAACTCATAGTCTAAGTCAAATACAAGCCATACAAAAGAGGATCAGACATGTGATTGTCATCAGAAACACCAGCTGAGAAATTGAACAGGGATTAGGAGTACGATCTTTTAAAATACTTCATAATTTGAAGCATAACAAGGAAGAATTATGTCAAAAGCTTATTCAGAACAAGATAAGGAGAGAAATGTGCAATAATGCCTTGTATTAATTTCTGGTAAGACTCTGTATTTGTTTTTTAGCACCATTCTCCTAAAAAACAGGTGATATCACTGGTGCTGCTGCATTGAAATCTTTCTGCTCCTCAGACAAGGCTCAACACTGCAGATGCTCTCTGAGACCCCCTTGTCCCTGTTCACAGGCTGTGGTGGGCAGGAGATCAGCCCCCTTTGCTCACCAGAGACAGTTTTTGGCAAAAAAAAGAGTGTTTGTCTGCTCAGCTGAGACCACAGAGATTTCAAAAGAAGCTGTGCTCGAGCCAGAGAGGAGAATTTCTGACAAACCTGAAATACAGAAGAAAGCAGCTGTGTGGATTAATTGAATACCTTTTACATAGGAGCAGACATCTCCTGTGGTTTTGGTTGGACACTCCCACTTAAACCACCTGCAGGTCAGTCCTCACAAACAACACACATACAGCAAGACCAGAGCCCCTGCATCCTTTCTGGAAGTAGGAAAGAGGAATATTCTGCAATTGTTTAAGTCTCTTCCCAAGCAGGGAGCTGTTCCCTTGGAGCACATTCCTTGGCCTCTGGAATACCCTGGGATCAGACCCTTACCCTGCACACAAATCAGTATTTTTCATAAAATCACAGAATCATGGACTGCTTTGGGTGGAAGGGACCTCCAAGCTCTTGTCATTCCCTCAAGTCCTTGCCTGTGCCCATTCCACCCCCTGGCATGGGCAAGGACAGCTTCCCCCAGCCCAGTCTGCTCAGATTTGCATTTAATCCCTCAGGTACAGAGCTTTGGGCTGGTCACAGGCCAGCAATGCAGCCAATCATTCTGTCCTTCAATTCTTCCAGGAAATATCAGCATAGTTTGGGAAAAGAACTGAATGAATGAGTGTTGGCATGCCTGGAACGTGTTATCTCCCCAGCATGGTTTGCTGTCCCTTACAGAAGATGGCAGAGACAAGAGGAAAAGCAAAGGAATCAAGAATTTCAAAGTCTCTAATTAATTTGGAGCTTTTCATTCAGTTTCAAACAATAGGAGCAGCCTCCAGTTCCTCCTAGGTTGCCATGGATTAGGAATGCTTCAGTGCTGGTTCCCAAATCCTGGTGCTTATTAACACTCAGCTGGCTGAGGAAAACCAGGGGAGGAGATGTTTGGGGTGATTGCAGGAGTTCAGATCTTCTGGGCTGCCTGCAAATGTCATTTTAGCCCTGATGTAACAGAGACATCAAAGTGAAGTATTGATTAAACTGCTCGAGCAGGCAGGCTGGAAAGCTCAGTTTGGAGGTACAGCTCTGAGGATTTCTCCCAGCAAACAAGCAGCCCCTGACAGCACCTGCCTCTGACATGGGGCTGGTGACATTCCCAACCTCTGCTGCTGCGGGAATCTCCTGGGGCATGCTGCTGGCCCTGCTCAGTGCTACCACCTTCATTACACCCAGTGTCCGAGGGGTTTTAGATGTTAAAGATTATTTTTCCTTCCTGCTGCTTCTTTTCTCTGTTCCATGCCTCTGGCACCAGCTCTGCTCCATTTCCAAATGCCTTTCCCCTGGATAATTCAGATTGCAATCTCTTTTGCAGATTACTTTTGTTGTGACCTCTGAATTTCCTGAATTTCTGACACTATTTTTGTTGGCATGTTAGAAAGAATAAAGCAATAGAAAAAACAACAGAGAATGATGCCAAAATGACATTTATTTATTTGGCTTCTTCAGCCCCTTGTGCTTTTTGGAGAGCAAACCCAAATTACTCCCACTTGATGTCTTTTCCCCATGCCAGGTTTTCTATTTGACTTTCCTTGCTGTGACCTTGGAATTACTCAGCAGGCACTGCTTAGAACAGTAGCCAGAGCAACAAAAACCTCTTCTGCCTATTGGAAGACAGCTAAAATTGCTGCAAAATCACATTGTGGTATTCCAGTATTTACTCAGGTTTAACAATTCTTATAATTGTTCATGTTATGTTAAAATGCAGGAGGGAGCTGAGAGGTTCTGAAGTTTTCTTTTAGAAAATATGGAATCTCCAGTTTATTAGAATCTTGGAATGGTTTGTGTTGGAAGGGATTTTAAGCCCATCCAGTGCCACCCCTGCTATGGCAGGGACACCTTCTCCTGTCCCAGGCTGCTCCCAGTCCCAGTGCCCAGCCTGGTCTTGGGCAATGCCAGGGATCCAGGGGCAGCCCCAGCCGCTCTGGGCACCTGTGCCAGGGCCTGCCCACCCTCCTAGGGAGGAATTTCTTCCTAATATCCAATCTAAAACGACCTGCCTTCATCATAAGGCCATTCCCTGTGTCCTGTCCCTCCATGCCTTGTCCCCAGTCCCTCTCCAGCTCTCCTGGAGCCCCTTCAGGCCCTGGCAGGGGCTCTGAGCTCTCCCTGGTACCTTCTCCTCTCCAGGTGAGCACCCCCAGCTCTTGCTGCCTGATTTTTCTCTCTCTTGAGCCAAAGCTACCCCAGGAGGAGCAGCTGCTGAGGAGTTGGGCTCCTCTGATGCCCTGTGCAGGCTGCCCTAAAGCAGAGGCTGGGCAGAGTCACAGAATAAAGCAGGGATTTATAAAAAGGATCTCCTCCATGGATCCACCTTGGGCAGCACCAGAGCCCAGCCAGGGCTGCACCCAAGATGAACCCAAATGGTCCCAAAATGCACGAGCGCTCCCGGGGGCTCTCCCTGTGATCAGCTCTGCTCCATGGGCACATTGCAGTTCATTGTCCCATTCCAGCTTTAGCCCATGCAGTCCCATCCTGCTTGTTTTTCTCTCTCCAGCCCACGTTGTTTGTGCTCCTGGGCTGAGGTTTGGATCATTTGTCCTTGGTCCCCAGCTGGAGAAGGAATTGTTTTGTCTCCCTGCTCTGTGCAGAGAGCTCACCATCCCCTGATGTGAAGCTCAGAACTGCACACTAAAGCAGCACAGAATGTGAAAAATAGAAAAGCTCAAACCTGAGGCATCACTGAAGGAACAAATTCCAGTGTGGTCCTTTGCTGCAGTGCTCAGCTCAGCAGGAATTGCCTTCACCAGGGCTTTTTAAATGATATAATCTAAAGCCATCTGAGTAGATAAGAGGGGTGATTGATTGCTGTGTTATTACTAATAATACTTTAGGTTAAATTGCACTATTTTTTTTTAATCTGCCCTATGTCCTTCTGTGCTCCTGTTAATAAATTTTAAATCCATCTTAAATTTCATGGAGAATTTTAAATTGGTTCCAAAGTACAATTTGTTGGACAAAATTGAATCTATGGTGATTTTTCAGGTATAATGTAACACTCTAAAAATTGTTGAGCGTTATAACAGGGCTGTGCTGCAAGAAACCTTATTTAGAACATAAAAAAGCAGTACAATTTCTGTGAATATTGGCTACATTAATACCTAATTTAATTAGGTCATTAGTAATATAAGCATATTTCTGCCTTTACTTTTTCCCTGCTATTATTACGAAAGCTGCATCCTTATCTTACTCAGTTTTTTTAATTTAATATGAATTTATCCCTAAGCATTCCTTCCATGATAACCGATAACTAATTTCAAATTCTGCCCGAAAGAGGCACATAAACAGACATTAAAACCCACAGCTAACATTGTGAGATGGCAGTGAAAATTTAATGGTGGAGACATAAATTCAGCCTAATTTTATTGCAATTCTTCAGGAATCCTTTTTTCTAAACATTGCATCAATTTCCAAATCCATTTGTTATCCATTATATCAGAGGATAATGAAACCATTTAATACACTATAGCCTGTCATATATACTTCTCTTGGTGTTTCATTTTAATTTAGCTTACTTAGGAGACACTTAACTGATTGTCACTCTTAAATTTAATAGGCAAAATCTATCTTTATCTTGTTCTTTTCTGTAGATTAATATTAATCTTATTCCATGATAAGTTTCTACCATTAAGACAAAAAGGATTTCTTGAAAAAAAACCCAACTCCTGGCTGGCAGAATTATCTAGACCACATGCTAGGGATGAAAATGTAATAAATTCTCCAGCTTTGTGGAATGGTGCAGCTTGGGAGAAAACAAAGTGAGGTGGACAAAATTAGCCCAAAAAATGGGGATACCCAGACCACCCTAAGGCTGAGTTAAGATAATGACTGCTAGAAAATAAAACACATTAAGATAATAAATGGGAGAAATTGTGGATGTCCCATGCCTGGAAGCTTTGTGTGAGTCCAGGAAAAGAGAAGAGGGTCAGAAAATCATGGAATTGTTATCCAGCTTCGTGTTTAGGAATCTTTGCAAATACAGGGGTTGACCCCCAGTGCACCCCCAGTATCTTGGAAAGCTTTGGCCAAAGAAAAGGGAAAATGTCACAAGTGAGGCCTTGCCCCGGTCCTCCCCCACCTCTTCACCGTGGAAGAACCACCCAGAGCTGCACTTTGATGATGCCAGCTACTCCAAGGTGATTTTTAAAGCTTCAGGAAAGCCCAGTGAAGGTTTGTGTGGAATGCCCACGTCCCGACCCTGATTGCCAAGGCTCGAGCAGCTCTGGGTGAGGGCTGAGCTGAAACTCTCGGTGCTGCTTCAGGGAGGTTTGGGAACCCCAGAGAGGGATCCAGGGACGAGTGGAATGTCCCCAGGCCTTGTCACAGCCACAGGGCTCTTCACCTTGACACGAGGCATGGAGAACAGACATGGGGTTTGCTCTCAACTCTGCCTCACATGTCCTTTTCTTTCTTATTTCTGTTTTGTTTTCTCTTCCTCTTTACCTTCTGTTTAGCAAAACCCTGGTTTAATCATCCAAAACTGCGTCTCTGCAACACTGCTGTGAGCCTGTGACCAAGGAGAGGTCAAAGCAAAGCCCAACCAGCCCAGTGCTCCCCAAAACTGCCAGATTTTGCAGTGCCTGACAAGAGTGAGCTGCGCTTCAGCTCCTCCAGCTGCCTTTGTGAATTTTTAAGTGAGTTTGGGAGCAGTGGGGCAGTGCCAGGAGGCTGGGAAAAGCAAATGTTGTTCCACTATTTAAAAGAGTGAGATGCGATGACCCTGGTAATTACAGGTTTGTTAGATTGATACTGGGCCTGGAATGGCTGCTGGAGAATTTGATTAATAAAGGATTAATGGTAGAAACCTAATTAATGCCAATCAATGTGGGCTTAGGGAAAGAATCTCTTGTCAAAATTGCCTTTTTTTTTTCTGAATGATATTACAAATTTTGTTGATAACCATGGTAATGTCCTGTAACAGCCTTCTATAAAACATCTGACTGGGTACTGCATGACTGATTAAAAACCAGAGAGATACAAAACAAACAGATCACATTAAATGGGGCCAAAACTGGCTGACAGGACTCAAAATAACTCTAAGTGACCTTTACCAGCCATGTAATTCTTTTGCTGATGGACTCCATGAATTTCTCATTGTTATTTTGGCTGTTGTATTTATGATTTCAAAGGAAAAAAAAACCTGATTTATTGTGGCTGTAAATCCTTTAGTCTTTTCTGCAAGTGATGCCAGGCCTTGCAGGAAGAGTGGGTTGTGAACATTCTAACTTCATTTTGTCCAGTTGAAGCTCCATAAATCGAAATACGTGGCCCTTAAAATGGAAAAGTTTGGACCATCAGGCAAGAAATCATTCAAGTTTCAACCCCTCCCTGTGAACATGGAACACAAGTAGCAGAAGAGCATTTTTCTAGTTTAGCAGTGGTGAGGAGCTGAAATCACTCCAGAAACATTGTCTCTGCTTAGAGTTTAGGTGATTAAATGTTGGGCAGTGGGCTGTGGCTGATTCTTTGTCAAACTCAGGCTCCAAGTTTTCCTGATTCCCTAAAGAATTAATTCAGAAATAATTAATGTGAACCTGCACTGAGCAAAGCACTGGCAATGCCCTCCAGCCTTTCCACCTGGCTGGAATCAGGCTGCAGGAGAAAACCCACCCCAATTAGAGAGCCCAGATTTGTGTTGTGTCGTGTTTATTGCTGCCAGGGGGGCTGTGGGATGCTGGGGTTGCCTTTGCTGTGTTTGTATTTGCTGTTCTCATCTGCAGGCTTGAGGTCTTGGACCTTCAAGATTTAGGTTCAGTGGCAAACAGAGCCAGAGCATCTGAACCATCTTCTCCTTTCCTCCAAAAGATTAATTATTAGCCTGCATTAAAAAAAAAAAAAAAAAAAAAAAAGAAAAGAAAAAAAAAAGAAAGGGAAAAAAAAGAAAAAAAAAGCATCAAATGCAGAGTTGTCTTTATAAATATCTCCTGAGCCTAAGATAAAAGGGATGAGGCTGGTAGGACACCTGAGGTGTAGCCCAATTAACCAATACTTTTATCTTCAGCTGTTCTAATGCAACTTTTCTTCAGTTTTTTAATAAACCTTAGCCATATGTTTGAGGTGGTTATTGCAAGGAGATTAAAGCTGAGGTCCTTAAAACCTCCAACAATCTTTTCCTTTTTATTACACAATATTATGTTCTAATAATGTTAAAACCTTTTAATTCAGTGAAATAAATTCACTCAGAAATTAATACAAGAGATCTGTCATTTATCCTTTACCTGCAAGAGAGGAAATTAAAATTGACTTTCCAGATGATCCTACAGTAATGCTGGAGCCATTTGCAAATTTTGGTCAAGAATAGTACAGAGGTAGTTTAAGTTTCTCTCAAGGATTCAAATCTCAGATTATATTGAATTATTACGTAGTGAAATATAAACAAATGAAAGTAAAGGATGAAAATTTGGCCTTTTTTGTAGTAAATAGGAGCAGTGAGGGGGCTGTGTGGGATGCTCCAAGAAAAGCCTGGAGCTCACAGAGGTGTTTGATCTGTACTTTTTTGCAGAAATTCAATATCTGCTGACTTTCCTTCAACAATATCCTCTGTCTCATGGCCATGTGAACTCAGCTCTCGAGCACATGGACCTCAAGGTTCTCAATACAAGAGTTGATTCCAAAATACCTTATATTTTGTTGAAGGGTTTGAGGGAACCCAGTAGAAAAGCTCCAGCAGTGAGAAATTATAAAGGAAATGAAAGTTTGACCATTACACCATGACTTTTAAAACACTGTTACCTCCCCTGGGAGTGGCTGATATTGAAGGAAGCGAATTTAAAAGGATGTGGTTCAAGTTATAAAATCCACATACCAAACTGCAAGTGATTGCCCTGTTTTTATTATTCACATTATGATTCCCAAAACACCATTTTTTCCTGGTGCTTTAATTATTTTCTTTACCAAGTCTTCCAAAGGTTCATTTGAGGCTTGTGAACCTAAGAAACTTTTTTAATAAAAGAAAGATAATCAGTGAGTAAGATTGTTTTGCAGGGTTGATTCTCTCAGGTATTTCCAACACCAGTGATAAACCCTACGAGTCCATCTGCAGAAAATGTGAGTTTAGCCTGAGACCAGGATAAGCACTAAATCCAGCTGGAATTGGCTGTAAAACCTGACAGCTGATTCAAACAGATTGAACTCTCCTTTCTAAACATCCTGGGCGTGAGAACCCACAAACCTTCCAATGGGATTGCATTTGGGAAGAAATTCCTCCCTCTGAGGGAACCTGGCACAGGGTGCCCAGAGCAGCTGGGGCTGCCCCTGGATCCCTGGAAGTGTCCAAGGCCAGGTTGGACACTGGGGCTTGGAGCAGCCTGGGACAGTGGGAGGTGTCCCTGCCCTGGCAGGGGGTGGAATGGGATGGGTTTTAGAGTTTTTTCCAAGCAAAACCATTCTGATACTGTGGTGGGACACCAGCACTGCTTCCCCAGAACTTCTGATGCCTCAGGTTTGAGCTTTTCTATTTTTCACATTCGGAGCTGCTTTAGTGTGCAGTTCTGAGCTTCACATCAGGGGATGGTGAGCTCTCTGCACAGAGCAGGGAGACAAAACAATTCCCACTCCAACTGGGGACCAAGGACAAATGATCCAAACCTCAGGCCCAAGAGCACAAACAACGTGGGCTGGAGAGAGAAAAACAAGCAGGATGGGAGTGCATGGGCTAAAGCTGGAATGGGACAATGAACTCCAGTGTGCCAATGGAGCAGAGCTGATCACAGTGAGAGCCCCCGGGAGCGCTCGTGCATTTTGGGACCATTTGGGTTCATCTTGGGTGCAGCCCTGGCTGGGCTCTGGTGCTGCCCAAGGTGGATCCATGGAGGAGATCCTCTGAATAAATCCCTGCTTTATTCTGTGACTCTGCCCAGCCTCTGCTCTAGGGCAGCCTGCACAAGGCCTCAGCTGTACGTGCTGCAGGTGAGAGCGTGGCCACCCTTCCTCCCTGGGAATACCCTGGGATTGGGATGGAGCAGAGCCTCTGGTTCCAGTGGAGGTGGTGTGGCTGAAATGAATGTCAACAGGGGACATGCGCAGGCATCGATGGGAGTATTGGCTTCATAGTGTGCTAATTAAAAAATATTCCCCTATTGTACCTTACCCCACTCCTATAACCAATTTACTCTGCAGAACTGATTAGCATACTAATAGCCTTCCCTCCAGCTCACTGATAGAACTCCAGTTGAGAATATCCATTAAATCTGAAGTTATACAACCTGTGAGGTGCAATAAGAGAAGGAAAACTTCTTAAAGTAAGACTTCCTTTGGAATGACTGTACTTTGTTACCACTTTCTGCTTTCCAGCTTTAATTTTCAATGCTCACCTAGCAGCAATTCCTAGGTGTGGAGTGCTCAAATCAACACCTAAAGACAAAGACATCTTTCATCATGCACTTCCTTCCTAAATTAACTCTTAAATTTGACTTCTCTGTCTCTTTATCTGATTCCCCTTTTCTGTCCCTCCATTGATTTGAAGCCTTCCCCTTCCCTTTTCTCTCTGTTATCTTTACTTTTCCTCTTTTCCCAAGGTGTGGAAATATCTGTGCCATTCTTCATCGCTTGCACACAGCCCTGCTCCTCTGCTTCAGAAGGACTCAACCCTCGAAGTGTTCTCAATGAGGAATACACTTCAAAAAGAGCAGGGCTGTGTGAAATTTTACTGTCAGTGCTGCTTCCCGGGAAATCCCTGTTTTCTAATTGTTTTCCACACCAAAAAAAAAAAAAAAAAATCCCATTCACAAGGGAAGGAAAGGAAAAGGAAAAGGAAAAGGAAAAGGAAAAGGAAAAGGAAAAGGAAAAGGAAAAGGAAAGTCATTAACACAACTTTGACACAACTTGACTCCAAACAATAAATATTTTTATGCTAATGTTCTCCCATAACATTCAAGCTACAGTTTTTGTGGATTCTGTTTTCATTCTCTGTGGCTCATATGGGATGTCAGTAGCACCAGGATTTCACTCAAGGAAATTCTCATGGAATTCTTCTTGTAGGAACAGCTCTCAGGAAAGCAGCTGATCTACAAGAGCTGCTTTGGAGGTTGGAGATGCCCTTTTGAAGTCTGATCACAGGAACCTGAAGCGCTCAACATGCCCACCTCTGTAGCAGGTTAAACCATGGTGCCATTGGCAAAATTCCCCCAAGGCTCCAGACATCACCAAGGCCTTGGCAAACTCAACTGGAAGAGCAAAAGTTGTAATACAAAAATGTATCTCGAAGGAGCTTCACAGTCAGACAACACTTTCTTCCTTCGGGCAGAAGATAAAGACATGTAAAAATATGAATGTAAAGAGATATTTTGGTTAAATGGGTTTCAATTATTCTAACTGATGGGAAGGTTGCAGCTTTCTCTGACAAGGACAGCAGAGACACGTCAGTCTGAGGCAGAAATGTTGACAGGGACTATCTAATAACCAGCTCCCTGATGTGATGGCAATATCCTTTTACTTGTAGTGAGTAAGTGTCAAAATACCTGCTTGCTGAATAACATAAATTGCATGGAGTTATAAAATTCAAAATAGACTCAAGTTTGAAAAGCTCTTTTTTTCTGCCAAACTCTTCTAATCCCTTCGTCTTGACACAGCAGTGCTTTAAGAAACCTCTGTGACTCTGCCTTTAGCTGTGGGGGCTAATATAGAAATAATCTACCTGTAATTAAAAAAGATAGATATCTTCCAGCTCAAAGATTACAGCTCATTACTTCCCTTGGTCTCATGTGAAAACCTTCTCATCTATCTTGTCAAAAAATGTAATCCAGGAGCCTTTCCTCTTTGAGAAGCACAAAGGTTTTGCAGAAGGACACTTGATGGGAAGAAGAGTTTGTGTTTGAGAGAGAGGGAGAGAAGGTTTTGCCTTCTCTCAAGGTGTTACTCCTTGAGCACCTGGCCAAGGAGTGACACCAATCACCTTGGGCTGGTTCCAAGGAAACCCGACTGAGGTCACTTTGTCACCAGCTCAGCCCGTGTTGCTCTGCAGAACGTGGTAACAGATATGATTTGTCACGACTTTATTGCAAGGAAAAGTAGGAGCTGAGGAGAATTCAGGGTTATGTGTCCAAAGAGGGGCCGTGTCCTTTGTTCTCCTTGGTGGGAAGAAGAATCTCCTCATCACCACGAGGAGATGTGGACAGGGAGGGCTTTTCTCCATGGCAAACACAGCAGCTCGTGTTGGGTGTGCTGTGACTGCAGAGTGGCAGTGTCACCCGGCCAGGACAGCCTGGGAGAGCTGCCAGTGTGCCCTCTGTGCTCTGGGGATTGATGGGGAGGGACCCAAACTGCTTTGGTGTCTCAGGAAATTGCAGCTGGTGGCCATTGCTCCCCAGGAACTCAGGCAGGTTGTTCTGAAATGCCTCCAGTTGCCTCCTGCTTCCCAACAGGATAAAAATCTCCCTAATGGATTATTGAGAAGTTTGGAGCAATCTGGTCTAGCAGAAGGTGTCCTTGCCCATGGCAAGAGATGATATTTAAGGTCTTTTTAAGCCCAAGCCTTTCCATGGTTCTTTGATAAATTTAAAGCAAGAAATTCCAAACCAGAGCTGGGTAATGAACGTTTCAGCACATGCTGTGCTTTACAAACTGTGGTTTCCAAACCAAATACCCACAATTCACTTGACACATCTTCCTCCATTGTCCACAGAGCCATTCAAAAGAAAAAAATAATCATAGATAGAATAGTGATCTTAGGGGAAAATACATCTTGGTCTGATTATCATGAAAAACTTCATTTAGTGGCAATCTACTACAAGTAATCACACACTGAGAGTTGTTGTGAAGGGCAGGGCACCTTGACAGCCAAGGACTGGAATCAAATCCTCAAAATGGTGATGATAAAGAAAAGACAATTTTTTTTAAAAAGACTCAGTCCTCAGTTGATCAGTTGATGGAAAGGTGTGTCCCTGGGGAGTGGATATAGGAATCTGTTACTAGAATATAGCAGGAGAGAGTAAAAAAATTAAGACAACTTGTCTATTTTTTTATGTGTTGAGGCAACTGTTAAATTTTATGAGGTTATCTTGTAAAACTGTGCTCTGCTCCTCCTGTGTGTCAGTCTCCAGCTCGCCCTCACTGTGCTCCACTGACAAATCAGCATTATTGGAGCTCATTTGGAGCATCTTTAGCAAAGCAGAATGGATGGAAAAATAAAACAAGTTGTGCTCAGGGAAGAACAGTTGCACATGAGATGCTCAGGAATTATATCCCTGTTAAGGGTTTGTGTGAGCTGGGGCAAAAGGTCGCAGTGGAATGTGTGAAGCAAACCCAGTGAAAAGTCTCCTGGGCACCTGGTGCTTCAACATGAACAGCTTAACACACATAAAAAGCTGTGAGCTCCTTAAAGTGCTCCCAGTCCTTAACTCTGGGCTGAAATAGTGCCTGGGTGATCCATTCCTAAGCACACAGCCCCTGCCATCTGATGGGGAGAGCAGGGAAGGGGTTAAAATGCAGAGCCCTGCTTTTGGGGAGGCTGTGTGAAAGCAAGGTACATTTTAACCTCTGCTCTCAGCAGTGTCTGTTCTCCACTCAGCAGAACACTTAGGGATGTGATGGAGAAGGAATTAGAAAAAATGAAGGACTTTTAAGGGAAGCAGGTCTGTTAAAAGGGTCTGTTCATAGGTAATGAAAAGGAATAAAGTGACCAGAAACTGAGTGGCAGAGCTGAACTAAGGAGGGTAAACGGATTCCTACAAAAATCCTGGAAAGTCTCCTTGAAATATTTTACATTAAATTGGCCTTAAGATGAAGGAGGGTAGATTAGATTAGAGATGAGAAAGAAATTCTTGATTGTGGCAGTGCCCAAGGCCAGGATGGACAGGGCTTGGAGCAGCCTGGGACAGTGGGAGGTGTCCCTGCCATGGCAGGGGTGGCACTGGGTGGGATTAAAGGTCCCTCCCAACCCAAACCACTCTGGGACTGTAAGAGCATTTCACTTACGTAAGTGTTGATTATTAATCCTATAAAGAAATGAAATTAAAAAATTAAAGTTTTAAATCTCCTGAATTTTTAGTCCGGTTTTGAATTTTGAACATCTTATTTCCCACCCAACCACCTGATTTAAAATGTCTGAATTCAGCAAAGAGCTTTCCAGCAGTGTCAACTTTCAGTCTAGAATTGAAAGGTCCAAGACGTGAGTTTGAAATGCAGCCAGAGGCTTCCTTATTTGTTCTCATGCCAAGTTAAATGTATTTTAGGGGAGAAAAAAAGCTCAAATGTTGTTTTCAAAACTATTTTATTCTTTATACTTCAAAAAGGTTCAATTACATGTCCATTACGGTAGCAGGTAAAATGCCATTTTATTCCTGAGAAGTTGGCATTCATCATATGGTACTTTTTTCCAATAATAAAAATAATTGAATGTATTTATTTGCTGTTTAATAAGGATTTTTTAGAAATCAACATCAAAAAAAAAAATAGCACTGCTCCTTCCTACAAGTAAAAGATTTTTATATGCCAAAGTCTTTATGATTTGTGCTGTAATTAGAGAAATTTTGATTTGAAGAAGATAAGCAGACAGGGATCTAAGGAGAGGAGCAGCTGTTATCAGTGTTTTATATTTTCAGTTGTTATCAATATCTTGTTTCCAAATAGAGGGGGAAGCACACGATCCCAGCAAGGAAACTGCAGTAAATGGTTGCAGAAGTGTGTGAGGTTCTGAGGTTTGCAGGCAATGAGAAAAAGGTGAATTTTTTTGAAGATTCAGAGTTTTTTGTGGGCATTTATCCACAGATCCTTCCAGACTCTTCAAAGATCACTGAGGAAGGTGGGTGATGGTGGCTGGAGACTCCTCCCATTTCTTATCTGGAAAGAAATTGGAAATTACCAATACTGCCTTTTTTTGGGAGGGGGAGGAAAATAAGGAGTTGTGAAATAATGACCCAAAACAATGTGGAAGAACCTTCACTGCTACACCAAACCTTTGTATAAAGTCTGAGATCTGTGGGACTTCCTTGGCAGCAACCTCCAGGCTCCTTCCCAATCAGCTGGTAAATTTGGGATGTGGATGGAAATGAAACCACATCTTGAGGAATTCTGAGGAAATCTCTCTTTTTCCAGCAGGAATTTGATAGTTACTCCTCAGATGGGAAGAATGGCAATGGCTAAATAAAAGCTTGGGTGTTTTTTTAGGATTTCCTTGGGAAAGCCATGATTTTTGAAATGGTTTTGTTTTGCTTTTAGAGGGGAAAGGGAGTGAGTTCCCTGGGCAACTGGTGTGGGTGTGGTTTGTTTCTGTCATTTTGCACTTTCAAAATGAGTGAACTGTTTCTAAAATTTATGGAAGTGAGAGGAAGGGATATTATTTCAGTAGTGGACTGAGTGCACACCTGACCTAAAAATAAAAGATTTCTGTCACTATAACCACACTGAGTGAAGCTTTGCAAGGATATATTCCATATCCACTCTCCTGCTGAATATTTTTTCAGTTTATAGATTAAAAAGACATTTTTGGGGAATTTAATGACCACTAAGGTGAGCTAGTGTAGGTATGTAGCACCCCTAGCAGGATATTGGATATGAAAGACAAAATTCCACCAACTGAAAAATGTCAAAATTCTTTCAACAGCATCTGACGTTGATGTGATTGAAACCATCCTCTGTATTACAGCAGGAGGCTTTATTTTTCAGGATGCAGGTAATGTTTCAATTTTTTTTGGTTTTGTGCAGGCATGAAAGAGAAAGTTGTATTCTCTCTGTAAGATTGACTTAATTTCATTTTTCTCTTGTGTCTGTTTCCCTCGGATTTGGCTGCTTTCAAATTTCACTGTATGATTCTGAGGCGAACAAAGGCTGTAAACTGCATATGGAAGGAGTGATAAAAAACAAGCATGATGTTTGCAGGGAATAATCCCTGCTGAATAATCACTGTACACCTTTGATTGGAAAGGCAGCCTCTGCTGGGGGGAAATGTGTGCAAAGCTCTGTAAGGTAGCATGGAGGGACGGGGTTATGTGTGACATTTTCAGGTTTTGTCCCACTTAACCATGTTTAAATGCAAGATTATATCACAGCACCTGAAAATATATGTTTACAGATAAAAGGATATGTTTGCATAAAGAATACAGTTGATGATTGTTGATTATTTGGGACCAGACTCTGGATGGGTGAAAAAACTCCTTCTGCTCCTCCCATTTCTCTCCCCTTTAACTCTCCTCTTCCTCCCATTCTTGACTCAGTTATAGTCTGAATAATTAACAGGAATAATTAACCCCTCTGTGCTTTTTAAAGGAGACGTTTGCAGGGTTTTTCTTCGATCCTTTTCTTTGGTGCAGCTGCCAAAATTCAAGGGGGGAGAAAGGTCATTTTACCACTGGCAGCTGGGGAGTTTAACCCAAACCAGGCACCACTTCAGGAAGGAAAGAAGGCTTTTTATTTGGTTTTCTTGTTTTTTTTGGGTTCTTAAATTCATGAATCTTCTCTCCCACTGCATAAGCGCTGAATACAAATTTGGTTTATTGGCCATTTCACAGCTGTTGATTAAAATAGTTCATATTTAACTGCAAATGGGCTTATTTGGAGGAGATTCACTCACAAGAACAGTCCAGTTTTCTCCCAAGTCAGAGCCTGAAAACACATAGGGAATTCAGTGGCACAGTGGATAATTAAAATAATACATATGCCAAGTTCTTTCCAATGTAAAGACAGAGGAAGGGAGCAAAGGAAGAGAGTGGATAAAAGGTTAATTAAAAGTCAAGTTGTGTCTCATAAAACATCAGGCACAGAAGAAAAGCAAGAAAAAACCAACAGGATAAAACAAAAGAATAGCATAAAATTATATATATATTAAAAAAATTAAAAATTATTAAAAAAAGTAGGAAAAGAAAGGAAGTTTTCTGTAGATATTAATATGAACAATAAAACATGTTTCAAATGCATGTGGAAGAACCCAATAAAGTAGAAAGCCAGGCCTCCAGGAGATAGCCAAACAAATTTATTGACTGAGGAAGCAGCTCTTGATAAATAATTAAAGAAATTATTTGCTTCATTGTTCTCTGGGGAGCTCAGGGGACAGCTGCTGGCAGCTGCTATTCATCTCCAGGCTGCTGAAGGCAGCTGGCACCGAGGCCTGCCAGCACCCCAGGGTGGAGCAGCAGGCACAGCTCCTCGCTCTGCTCCTGTGGCAATGCAGAGGCAGAGGGCTGTTCCCAGATTTCTGCCTCTGCCACTGGAATGTGGACGTTTTCTAAGTGCCATGAAGTTGGACAAGTCAATTGAAACTCTTATCTTGGAGGCAAAAAAAGAAAAAAAATCTCCTTTCTTCATTTATGTGAGCTAACGAGCAGAAACGTGAAAAATAAAATCCTCGAGGGCTGCAGCAGCTAGTGGGTTTTATCTGAATGAATAGCCTGAGGTGAATGTGAGGATCCTTCAGAGCCCTTCTTGACCTGCTAACTTTGAATTAAACTGCATTTTGCTGTCACTGTGATTTAACTTTCTGTTGGTTGCCTTATGATTTAAGAATACACCTGAAAATAGAGCTTGTAAGAGGAACTTGGGTTTCAACTGAGTTGCTTAATATGTTGATAACAAAGTCTACTCTACCCTGACTTTCCTTCTTTTGGGGAGTCCTTGTTAAAAGCCATTCCATTATATTCAAGTCTAAAAAGCCTTTGAAAGGCCAGGAAATAATAATGTACTGCTTGCAGAACTGGTGGTTGGAGATGTATTGAATTTGCTGTGTAAATGCACAGCCTCATTAGTTCCAAAAGAGAAACAGGGAGGGAGATTTTCACTGCCAGAGGATGTCTGGGGTCATAAGGCAGGGATGCCTTAGAATATATCAAAATTGAAGCTCATCAGTTGTTCTTGGGCAGAAATATCAGGCTTTTCCCTAAAAGAAACCTCATTTTCTGCCCCCCAGCCTGCAGAAAGACATGGAACTGGCACAGGAGGGAGAGAGAAGCGTAAGGAAAGGATAAAGACTCTGTGCTGCCATTGTTTGAAAATGTTTGGCTCTTCCTTTGCTGTTCCACCTGCTCTCAAAATCCCTTTTCATTTTTCCTGATGGGAAAAATGATGGTGTTAGATCAGAGAGCCAAGCTCAGCCATGCTAAAACATTAACAGAGAGGACAGAGAATGGTTTCTCTCTGCTGGTTTTCCCCGTGCTCACGCAGAGCAGGGCGCAGAAATCCAGGATGGACACCACCGAGAGCTCTCCCTCTGGAGGGTGAAGCTGCTGAGTGGTGGAGCACAGCACTGAGCTGAGCCAGGTGTGTGGGATTGTCTCGGGGTCTGTGTCTCTGTGGTTTTGGAATGACCCCAGGATTGTAAAAGTCTTTGCTTCCTAGCCCGCTGCAGCCAAAGAAGGAGTCTGGAATGTTTCGGCTCGCGTTCTCAAGGTTGTTTATTTCTCCTTATCTACAGCATTCTTTCTCTGACCTGCTGAGGTCTTTCTAGCAAGTCATCCATGGTGTTCTGCTCTGTCCTCAGGGCAGTGTTTACTTTTTTATATGAAAAGTTACGTACAGTCTGTTTACAATATTGTGCCAATATCTGTCATTTATGTTGGACGGTGTGTCTCTACCATAAACCAACAGAAAAGTGTCACCATCACAGCAAGACATGGAGGACAAGGAGAAGGAGAAGAAGGTCAGGAAACGCCCAAATCCCTCCATCTTGTACCCCTGAACCCCATTCTAAAAACCCCAAAATTCTACTTTTCCACCCTGTGTCCATTCCCCTATCACACTACTCAAACCCTTGTGACTTGTAATTCCTCATACAAAATTGACAGCTTTTTCCACAGGCTAAAATGGAAGCCACAGGTGTTTTTGACTTCATGCCAAGGTCTCTGAGCTCCCTGCCAGGGCCTCAAGACAGCCAGGGCAGCCAGAGGGATGTCCTGGACTCCGACAGGATTGTCTTCAGCAGGGGAAGATAAATTGCTGCTGGCCCTTTCCCTGTGTTTTCCACTTCATCTGCCTGCCTGCCTATGTTCCATCTAGCAACGGGACGTTCTCTGGGCTGGGGCTGTGCAGGAAAATATCATCACCTGTGGGCAAACTCATCAGATATTCCTCCAAGTTCCCAGTTTTGGTTCTCCAAAATCTGCACTTGGTGTTAAATCTTCTGGCCTGTCCCTGTCAGCACTCCAGGAGGGAAGGTGGTGACCCAGGGTGGGGAGGGACAAGCAGCAAGGGGAGATTGCACAGCCCAAATATTGGGAGATGTTTGACTGGTGACGCACTTGGCACTCTGCAATCTGCTGGGGTGGGGCACTAATTTTACTGGAAATGGAGTAAAATAGCCTTCCTGGGCGTGCTGGAACACCAGTGACACTGGAAATGCCCCATAAATCTCCCTGAAGACCAACTGGAACAAAAGCTGGTTTGCTTTACAGTGTTTGCTGGCATTTCTTTCTGAGGGGAAAGAAAGATAAATCCAGCTTCTCTGGAAATGCTCTTGGTCTCAGGAAGCTGAAGATGCCAGGGCTGAGTTGAATGTCAAGCCCTGGATGTTTTGCCTGAGGTAAGCAAGACAGAACAGGAAAAATCTCCACTGGGGATATACCAAAAGAATGGCTCGAGATGACAAAGAAATGAAAAACACCAGGGTTTTTTACCTTTTTTCAAGCAAAAAGCCCCTGTAATAGGAGTCTCTGAACCCTTGAAGATGTTGCCAGCCTCAGGAGCACCCTGAGGTGGAGCACTGCCCACCCCACGTCCACATCTCACTTCACATCAAGGGAACAGGAGCCTAATGATCCCTGAGCAGCCTCTCTCCTTCTCATTGACTTCTTGCCAGTGAAGCCAGGTGAGTTAAAAATGCCTCCTCCCAATGCTGTTCCATTTCATTTTCTTCTTTCTCAGGTGTAATCTAACTCAATACCTACTATTTAATTTCAACAAGACTGTGTAATGTTTCCTGTAAAAATCGTGGCTTTGTTCCACAGCACTTCATTACAAGGTCTGAGTTGCTCAATCCCTTTTCCTTTTGTCTCTTTTCCTTGTTTTATCCTCCTCTTGCCTCTCCTGCATTGACACTGGACAATAACAAATATACAGAGCACACAAAATAAAACACTTTTTCCATTTGTGCCTCACCCAAGTCAGGGCAGCTTTTCACTTCTGCTCCTGCAGTGTCCATTTGGCACCTGAAAACCCAAAAGTAGGAAGAAGCTGCACAACAAAATTTGAGGTTTTTTTTTTTTTTTTTCAACTGTTGGGCTGTGGGTAAAAAAAAAAAAAGTAAATATCTCTTCTGAAACTTGTAATTCACCATTTTGGCTTTGCTTTACAACTGCTGAGAGTCACAGAGGAAAAAATTTTTTTTCTACTGTTGATGCTCAGGAGAATTTTCCACTTTGTCACTGAGCTGTTCAGCCACTCAGCAATGAGCTCAGGAGGGGAAGAGCTCTGCAGCCAGACAGATGAGATGAAAATGTTGCCATCATTGCACTGTATTAAACAAGCTCTATGATTACACTTGCTACAGTTCCTCTCTGGATTTAATGGAAAACTTTATATTGATGGAATGCCTGATTAATAGGGATTTATAAGAGAAGCCCTGTTAATGTGGAAAGCATATAAATCTCATATATCTGTATCTATTGCCTGACTTTACAAGATTATTTTCACTTGGTTCAGGCTTTAACTCCAGTAAGAAACAACTCTAGTGAACAAAAATCCAATGGCTGTACCAAGAATGAAGCAGGGAAATTTGCAACTTGTGTTTTTCAAAAGCTCTCGAGTTGAATTGAATGAAGAAAACCAAAGCAGTGTTTATCCCCAGCTTTGGGAGGTGTCAGATTTAGCAGCTCCAGGAGGAGGTTTTGGTGATGAAGGGCTCTCCCTGCCACTCCTGCAGCCCCTTGGCTCACCCTGAGTCTCTCCAGGCAGGTGAGGGTGTGACACAGGGTAAGTTGTTCAAATCCTCTAATCTTTCCCACACTTTTTCCCCCTTCACAGCTTTTCCTCTTATAGAGCCACCTGTGGATTTGCACTGGTGTAAAACAGCTCTGAGAGGGCAGAAATTCAGGGGGGATTTTGTCTTGACTCCTCCAGATTTGCATCTCCCCAGCTCCTCCAGGCTTTGGGATGGATTTGGGATCAGCCTGGACGGCTCCTGCTCCTCTGGAGAGCCTTCCAAGCCTCAGTGCCCAGCAAGGCACGGCTGTGTGCTGCCATCACTGTTTAACTGGGGGCATTTGGGTGTTTGAAGCTTCTGATTTAGTGTCCATGCCAACCAGGCACTTGCACCAGAGGTACTTGTATATAGAAAGTAAATTCACCAGCCAGCCTACTTGAGCTATTTCATTTTCCAGCCCTTTCTGTCTTCTAGATCTTAGGTTCAATTTGATTTTATAAACCTTGCTGGAGCTTCCCTGCCTCGTGCCAGAATCCAATCTGGGCCGGATCCATACATGTCTGAAAACAGGGCTGATGGAAAGGAAGAAAAAATCAAACTCAAATTAATAATGTTTTCAATTTTCAATTAATTACATATTTTATTGATAGGAACAGAAGGAATCCACATTCCTGCTAAGGCTTTTTGGTCTGGCATATTAGGGTATTGATCAGTGTTGCTGAGAGGAATAGTTGCCTTTGGGGGAGATTGGCTGAATAAAGATTTCAGTGCTGGGCTCTCCAGCACTTAAAATGTTCCATTACTCAAGATCATGGAGTATGAAGATTCTTGCAGAGGATGTGTTTTGCACTGAAATGTAATTGAAACATATATCCTGGGCAAGAGATGCCTCAGACTACACTAAAATAAATACATTATAGGGAGACAGAGTTCCTATTGAGATAGGTAAATGCCTTGCCTATTAAAACATGACATATTAAATCAGGTACATCACTGGTAAGCCAGAGTTCCAGGCAGTGCTTGGCCATAAATTTATTTCTAAATAAAAATTTTGCCTTGCAAAATGTAAAGCTGAAACCTTGTTTACTTCAGACAAAACATTTGGGGTAGAATAAGACAGCATTGTCAGAGTGGAATCCTAAATTAATGGATTTCCTGATTAGGGTTTGGTTCAATGTCCCTTCTTTAGTCAGACTGGTTTGCATGTGAAGCACATAAACAGTTGCAGTGTAAGAGAAAAAAGGTGAGACATGGAAAAGAAAGGAAGAATGAAATGAATTCGTGGCCATGAACTGAGTTTTATTCATGAAAATATCTATAAATTGTTTTTGAGCATTTGGGATTCTTTGAAACCTCCACTTCTTCTCCTTTTCTTTTCCTGCAGATGTGTGCATAGCAGGAAACAAATGTAGGACAATTATTCCAAATATAAAATGCTTTTGCAATTAGTACAGGCACAAAAAAAAAAAAAAAAAAAAGAGGTGCTATTTTAAAAATTCACCTCTCATCTTTATCTAAATGCTGATGTCTTAAATTCTTCCAGCACAAATCTGTAGTCAATCTTTTTTGCTGTAGTTTTGGAAAGTCTATCCAAGTGTCTAAATTAATACCCATAATTTTTTTCAAGTGCTACTTAAGTGAGGTTGAGAGCAGTCTGAGGCAAACACTTGAGGAATCTGGGTGTCTCTCTGTCACTCAATGTGTTTGCAAAGAGATGGAGCAGCTCATCGATTTATTCACAAATATATCCCCACAACCCGCTTTTTCCCTTTTCTTTTTCTGTTACCAGACAGTGGTGCCGTGCAATGTTTGTTGTGGCAAGAGAAGGGAATGTTCTGTCCATGTTGCCTTCGCCAGGCTTTGGGTTTTCCTGTCACCCAGCTGTGAGGCACAGCTGATAATGGGAACCACACCACAGAATTTCCTGTCCTGGAGATAAATCCTTCATAGGATCAGCCTTCAAAATACCCCCAGACTGGGACAGAATTAGCAGAATATTCAAGTTCTACCTTTATTTCATTGGTTTCACTCGTTTAAAAATTTTTTAAAAGTTTTCTTTCCTTTGCAGAGCACGTTGAAGTGCAGCCACTGATATTCCAAGCCTGTTGATTTTTCTCTGTGCTGCTAGAGAGGTGGTGTTTGTCTTTCCAGCTGGTTTTGCCCCCTACTCTTTGGCTTGGGAACACAACTGCTGTCCCAGCTGGATGAGCAGGGCAGCTGGAGTGCTGATCCCTGCTCACCTGGCAGTGACTCTGCCACCACCACCCCAGTTCCTCCTCTGTGCCCTGCCCGGTGACCCCGTCTGCTCTGGGGCTGCTCCTGCCTCTCTGACATCACAGACAAGAATGGTTCATTTCATTCTAAGATTTTATTTGCAGAAGAGTTATTGTTTCTTTGTCTTGAACAACAGCAAATCCACCGTAAATCCTGGGTCAGATGGTGGAGAGAAGTGTTTGGAGACTCCAGGAAAGCCATTTTCTTCTCTACTGTTAATTGGGATTGTTCTTTGGCACATGAAAATCTTGATCTCTCCTGAACATTTTCAGCATGGGAATAAGTTGCCGCTTATATTTGAGCACTCCAAAACTTAATTCTAAACTAAGGAATAGGCACGAGAATAATAAAATCCAGATTCTCTGATGACTACAATCATTGTCTGGAGACAAAGTGCAGCACTTTGCTGTGTCTGCCCTCAGGGGTGCGTTCCAGCCCCTGGGCTCTGGATTTGGGAGCAGAACAGGGGGGCTCTTTGACCCCAGGGTTCATGTTTGACTTCTCCCAGCTGTTTGCTCGAGGCCTGCATGGCAAGACAGGCGCCAGCTGTCATGGACAGAAATGCGTGGTGCTTGAAGGAGCGCGCATCAGAAAAGCAGCGTTGGGATTGTGATCCCCATCCCTCAGAGCTCTGCAGGTGGGACACACAGGATGGTGAATTTGGGACGGTGTGACAGAGGAGCCCTTCTGTCACCTGCCTTGCTTTTGGACAGCCCTTTGCCTGCTTTACCCGTGGAGAAATGCCCTGCTGTGTCAGAAGGTGACCTGGGTTAAGATGCAGAGCACGGGGATCAAGGGCTGCAGACCCCACCTGAGCAACCACAGAGCTGCAACTGATAAAGAGCACAAGGCAACACAGATCCTTTATATTTTGCCTTTCTTTTCACACAAGAAGGCCACATTGAGCCATTAAATAATATCCATAGCCAGGGTGGATTTGCTATTGGGTTGTATTATGACAGCTCCACAATAAATGCTGGTTCTGTGGCAGGGGGAGCTCCTCGTGCTCCTGCAGGTTCCCATTCCTCTCTCCTGGCTCTATTTCAGTGATGAACGAGGAACTTGTGGTGGTAAACAAGTCTTTGATTGAGCAGAAAGAAAAGATATTAAAAAGATTTTTGCTGAAGTGAGGCTAACTCAAGTTTGAAATGAACATTCTAGCTATTAAAATGACTTATTTTTGGAATTAAATGGACTTTCTGCTCTGTGATACCCTTGAATCAAAAGCAGTTGGCTTTAAGGAAGTATAACCATAGAGAATGGTGGATTTACTGAGTAAAGCTGTTCAACCCTCATTATCCAAGGTGACAGACAATGATTGTAGTCATCTGAGAATCTGGAATTTATTATTCTCATGTCTGTTCCTTAGTTTAGAAATCAGTTTTGGAGTGTTTCAAACATAAGCAGCAACTTACTCCTATGCTGAAAATGTTCAGGAGAAATCAAGAACTGGTTTTATCCCATTTTATCCCAGGTGACAGTAGAGAAGAAAATGGTGGTCTGAGTGGGAGAAATTACAGAAGCCTTCTCTCAAGGAGGATGGGAGAAAAACAGGATAAAAAATAGAGGAGAAACAGAATAAATAGGCAAATAGCATGAGGAGAGAAAAAAAGTTGGGTTTAATTATTTTAAATTTTACTGTCTTCTTATGCCCAAAAAGTCTTAGATATTTTGTTGCTAAACACAGCTTTTCATTCCATCATCCATGCTGAAGGAGAACCCTCCTATCTTGTAAAGAGGATGAAGGAAAACTCTCCAGCTCCTGCTGGCTGAAAATTAATGACAGTTGTAGCATTATTTCACTGGAAGCAGGATCAAAGTTTATAAAATTTTTTGTTGCTTTTATAGTTAATAAATATTATTTAATGCTGCAGTATCATGAAGGAAGATCCCTAAAATAAGATAGGAAAGGTAATAATGTCCTAAGTAGTTGGAATAACAAGAAACAGGAGAGAGACAAGAAACTGAAGGAGGGTTTTGATGCAGGTAACCATAATGAAGATAATTAGGGACAAAAGACCCCACCACTAAGACAGCCCTTGCTTGCCTGTTCCTGCCAGTGCTTGATACCTCAGAGATGTAATTCAGAAAGAGCCAGGATGAAATCTGGAGAGGCTGGGATTTCAGGAGTGAGACTGAGTAATGTGCTGCCTGTCTGCTTCTGGCTCCTCACTCAAAACTCAGTCTGCTCTTGCTTGCACATGGAATATTTTCTTTCCCAAAGCTTGCTGGCAGCATTACACATGCGCCTCGTGTCACTGGGCTGCCTCTGCTTTGCTTTTCCTCCTCCTGCATCATCTCTCATATTCCAGGGGAGATTATTTTGAGGTCCAAATCACAGGGCAGAAATCAGCTCCCATTCCCTCCAGTCAGCGTTAGTGCCATCCTCAAGCACAAGCACACATTCCTTGTTCAAGCTTGGGTTTTTTGCTTCTACAAACCGGTGGAAATACCTGAGGGATGCAAAGCAGCTCTGTAATAATCAAGGTTGCTCAGAGACACAGTGGTCGACCAGCCAGGGCTTCCTTCTGGGATCTGTCTCTGCTGCTCCCAGCGTCCCGAGACACAAACATCGCTCCCCATCACTACATTTTTATTATTCTGTGGGCATCTGCTCAGGTGCAACATGCAGAGAGGATGCACTGAGAGGTTATAACTCATTTTCAGAGCCAAAGACCTGCTTTTAATCCCTTATCTGCAGGATCTGTGTGCACGTGCCTGTGCAGTGCGTATTTAAAATCCTCTCCAAAGTCCATAGCCAGGAGGACAGGCTGTCAACAGTTGAACTAATCGAAGTCTCAGTTTTCACTAAAATTCCTCTGAAGTTTGGGTCACCTTCATTTCACATCAGTTCTTCCCTAACCTGAATATAGCTCTGCTTAATTACAAGTCAGGGCTGTTTGAAGTAGTTGGGAAATTATTTATGCCTGATAGCTGGGATTTCCTAAGAAGCCCGAGAAAGTTGGGCATTAAAATCTAATCAAACTTTAATGGAAACCAGGTACTTCAACACAATGGATAGTTGAAGCTTACAGAAAATCCTCCAGACTACAAACGAGGCTAACAGCTCCAAAATGTGTGCAGGGAGAGCTCTGCCTCCTGCTGCAGATGCCATTGGAAAGATTGAGGTCGTTTTCCAAAATACACAGTGGAGGAAAACAAGCATATAAACATAATAATGGCAGCCTATGAAAAATATAGCCAGGGAAATTTCTTTTCACTTTATTCCCAGCAAATGGGGAGAGTGTCAGTAGCTTTTCCTTCAACCCTCTAAGATTGAATTTTGCAGGGCTTTTTTTTTTCCTTTCCAAAATTTTCTGTTCTTTGATCCTAAAGGAATCCTTAATCAAGAAAAAATGACACCTGGATTTACAGTTTCTTCCCTTTCCCCCCAGCTTCCGTTTCTTCCCTTTTTTTGGATAAGGCCAAGTTTATTCTGAGATGCTTTAGGAAAAAAAAAAAAACCTGTGTCTGGTATTGGGTTTTTTGGGCGGTTTTCATCCATTTTCTGGGAGAATTAAGGAGGTACTGGCAAATTTTCTGGTATACACAGCCAAGACATGTAAAAATGACCCAAAATGAACATGCTGATGTTGATGGCAATCATTTTTAATGGAACAACTAAGGTCAGTGAAATAACTCAGCAGAATGGCTGTAATGTTTTATTACTCTCACAGTCAGGTATAATCTTAATTTCAAATGTGAAAGAACATATAGCAGTTAATGGAAAGGGTCTAATTCTTGCTCCATTAATTTTACCTCACTGAGTTAACAGAAATCAGCTGATCATTTACCTTGGGAGGCAGAGGGAGATGGTCCCAGTCTATATTAATGGAAATGAGGGGAGAATCAGGCTGAAAGTCTGGGGGTTTTAAGTAAATTGTTTCTATAACTATTATATACATTTTCATTAATTGTGCTTGGAAGCAGAGCCTGTGTGATAAAATCTTCCCAGGGAGCCTTCCTTACCTGTTCATCTTCTCGGGGTTTGAAAAATAGCCGCCTTCTATTTCCAAACAATGAGCAGTGGTTCAATGTCACAGACAAATGTGGGCTGCAATATTTAGACATAAATTATAACAACCGGCAGTCCTAAATGGGGAGGAACAGGCAGAGTGTTTCCAATTCATTGGAGGTATGATCTGAGTGCATCCATGCTGAATTCCTGATGAGCCCATTCCCCTTCCAGCACCCATGGTTTTACAAGAGTTTGGATTAAGCATTCAGATAAATTCTGTCGAAATCTTTGAATGGGTATTTTTGAACCCACTCAGGTGTTTTTGGAAGAGAGGGTTGAGGCTTTGGAGGAACACACTCTGAAAGCAAGGAGAACTGGAGGTACCAAATCTCCCCCTGGTGTAAATCTGTCAAGCTTCACCTGGTCGTTGGGATTTGTGCAGATCAAGACCCTGCATTTGGGTTTGAAATATGAAGGACAAGAGCGTGGTGTGGCTGCAGGGCTCAGGCTGAGAGCAGCCTGACCCCGTGGAATCTCTGCTGAGCCACAGCAGGCCACAGTCCTGTGAACTTCAGGGAATGACCCCAAAAATGTCCTCAAAACCACTGGAGTGGCCAAGGGGTCACTACATGGGGCATAAGGAGCTGGGATTTGGCTGCTCCTGCCCTGGACCCTCTCCCATCTCAGTGCTCTCCTTGTACCTCCACCACCGTCTCCTCTGCTCTGATAAGCCTTCAGCTCACACCTCTCAGATTTCTCCTCCCTTAGTTGTCTTCTGCTTTTGAATCAACAGCTCATTTTTATTTGCTCCCTGAGGCTGGGAGAGTCTTCTTTTCTGTACACCCAAAATATTGGGCACTCTGTTCTCTCCCTTCCTGGAGCACACACTCCAAAGGCTGCACTTCAAATGGAGCAGAGGACTGAGAGAAGGAAAAATCACGGAGGAAAATCCTGAAAATGAAGAGCTGCCTTTGGGCAGATCTCACAGGCACACACCTTTGTTATCAGTTTTTTCCCCTCTAATGTTGCTGTTGCTGACTATAACTAACTTGGCTCCACTAATTGTTCTCCCAAAGAACAATTTTTTTCTGTTTTTGAGGACAATACAACCTGTGTAGACTTTGTAACTGCTGAACCCAAATCCACCATCTCATCAGAAAACTTGGCATTACAAATGTCCCTTGCAGAGTCCTTAAATGCCTCCCTCCAGTTTCACTCCAGAGGTGGATGTGGAAATGCTGCACTCAGCTGACACAGAACAAACACACCACATCCCAAAATGATGGTTATTTCCACAGTCCCCCACAAACAGCCTGCAAACACAGAATTCTTTCAACTTCAGAGCTATGACGACTCCCTCTGGTTTGTAAAATTAAGCACGGGCATAAACGCTCCCAACATCAGAGCCTTAATTTGTGTTCCTTGGAACTGGCAAGGGGCCCATTTGCTGCAGAGCTCTAATTCCACCAGACAGGCTCTGTGCTCAGAGAAACACATTTTAAAAATGGAGTGTCTGTATTAACAAGCACTTCCATGAGCAATGAAACTAATGAAGCTTTGCTTTCTTATGGCTTTGTCTCTCGGTGTTGGATTCTCTGGTGCCCACTAAAGCGAATTCCAGCCCAAGTTTCTCACACAAAGGAGGCGTTCATAACATCCCCTTCCTGGAGAGGAGGAAAGGGACAGGACAAATGAAGGTATTACTTTGCTTCCCCCCTGTTTTCAATACAGAAGCAGGATGTGTTCCTAATGCAAACTTTAGGTTTCTATTTCTGTAGAGCTTGGAGAGATCCCCTTAGTTTTGAGATGGTTACACAATCCCTGAAAATTGGTAAGAATTGGTCATGGAGCTCAAAAGCTGCATGAGGGAGGACAGGACAGGAAGAGGAGGTGGATTGAGTAGGTTTTGGGGGGTTTAGGCAAACAGGATTATACTTTTTAAATTCTTGTCCAATTTCATGGTGTATTAGGATGACAAAGCAGATGTGAAAAAAAGAGCAGTTCCCATTACAGCATCAGGAGTTGACACTTCTCTCCTAAGACAGGTGTAAGTAAAGTGTGTAATTAACAACCTCCACATCTTATACTACATAAATATTCTTTGGCACATGAAAATCTAAACTCTGCTGCCTGTTTTGTGAATAACCTGGACTTCCTCAGGCCTCTTCCCTGGTTAGTTTTATGGGGAGGATTGTATAGTATGACAAGCCATAATTCCAGAAGGCATTTCTGAGGCAGAATGCACCCATCAGTTGAGATTTCTGTTTCAAAAAATGTACAGCAGTGAGTCGGGACTGTTTGAGTTTGAAAAATGCTATTAGGCATATTCAATATTAACATCTCTGGCTCCTGCAGGAAACCTCCCATTGATAAATAGACACTTCATTTGAACTTGGCACAACCTTCAGTCAGCTTTGCATAACTGGGATGATATTACAGATTGGAACAGAGGAGAATACATTAAAGATGGACCAGGTGACATCAATTCAGCAACTCGCTAATTTCAACATGAAATATTTCCCCATGAATATGGGAGTGTGTTTGCTTCAAGGATAAGGACATGTTCTGTTTGAATAGGCAATGGAAATGTAACCAAAAGCCTTCCAGAAAAAATACTTAGAGCTTGTTTCTCCCCTCTCTGTAATATATATTAATGATACATTTCAAAATTTTCCACTGTTTCTTAGCTGCTTCTTTGCTTTTAAAGATGTCCCAGAAAAGTCCTCTCCTTGTAAAATTTAATATATATTAAGTATTTTACTGGTATAAATCAATTAGGGCTTAACCTAAAGGCCAAAGAAATCTTCCAGGATGTACTTTAAAATTTATATGATTTTTTAATATGGATATTTAATACTAGTGTAAAAGCATCTGAGAGAAACTAATAGGAATTAATAGCTTAGATATAATTTCAAACCCCAGGACTGAGGTGCTCCCTTAGATCAGATTCTTAAAACTAAGCTGTAATTTTATATCAAGCCCAAGGCTGGTGGCTGCAGTGTTCTGCACCAGTGTTCATTCTGTATCATGAAAGCATCAGTCTCAGTTCAGCAATTTTTCCTTCTTCTTTTGTGAAAAAGGCTCATATCTGCATCAGACCTGTCCCTTCATTATTGAGATATTACCCATTTGAAAAACGAGATTCCTATCAAGGCACAGAATATGGAAAAAGTGAGGGGGAAGGGGAGCAATGCACATGCCAGCCATGAGATGCAGAGAGGAGAGGTTAGAGGAGGTGATGTTATCTATTAGAAGAACAAAGCAGGAGTGATATCCCTGAAAAGGCTGATAGAAAATCAATTCCATAACATGCCATTAGTCTGTTCATATCAGACAACTTAAGCCTGGAATCTTTGCTGTGCACATAATGCAATATTCAACATTTGGAGTGTGCCCTATGAAGAAAGTAAATCAACTGACTTTTTTTCTTTTTTTCCCCCCGTTTTTTTTTCTGTTACCTCCCAAGGAGAGCAGCTGTGGGAATTTGGTACTTTTGAGCCCACAAATTCCATGCTTTAAACAAACAAGGAAGCAGCAAAGGGAGGATTTCATGGCAGAAAGATCTGTTGATCCATCAGCAGATATTCAAATAAAGCTGGGAGTAGACTTTCTCCTGATCTGGGGGATTGTAAATCTCTGAGCATTAGTGAAGAAATTTTTCTGGGTGGAAGAAATAAATCCTTCCAGCTCTCCATAAACCATGCAAAGGAGGCTTCTACCACTGCACGCTTGCTGTTAAATTTACAGTTTTAACAGGGATAAATATAATCTATGGCTGATGGTGGCTCTAAGCATGGAATAAGTCAGTGCTTGGAGCAGGCAGGCTGTGCCTTGAGCACATGGAAATGGGATCCTGCACCCCCTGTGTGCTGAGGGGGCAGGGATGGAGGAGAGGGGCCCAAATCCCATCAGAGAGTGAAAACTGCAGCAGCAGAGCCCCCAGAGCAGCAGGTGCAGGGAAGTCCAGGTTGGAATCACACTGCCTGTGATCCACGAGGTCCCACCAGCCCATGGAAAGCCCTGGCTCCTTCCTGACGGACTTCCCAGGCAGCACATTTTGACAGCACATTTTGACAGAAGCCAGCCCACCCTGATTCCATGTCTGACCACCACCCCCTCCCCTCCCCAGGCTTTGCAGAACTTTCTCTTTTCCATCCTTCCCCACATCTTTCTGGGAAAGCAGAAAGATTCTTCCCCTCGGGATAAGCAGTGGCTCTCAGAGCCCCAGCAGGCAGCAGCTGCTTGCAAAAATAGTGACAAATTCTTGACAAGTGGCCACCAAAAGGGATGAAAGGTGAAGCATCTCCTCCAGGACAGAGGTTAACCCCGATGCATCCCACATATGCAGATTTTCCAAAAGTTTAACGTATGCAGCAGCTCTGTGTGACCCTTTCAAATGCTCCTGCATGGAGCTGGATGGAAAGCTTGGTTTTTCCTCGTGGTAAGCAAATCCTACAGATTTCCCAGGGGAGCAGCAAATTCTCCTTAAACATCTCTTGCTGAGTCTCTGGAAAAAAGAAGTGAGTGGTTTAAGCTACTCCTATTTTAGCTGGAATTGTAAGTTCTTCATCCAGCATTCCATCAAGGGATAGAGCCTCACCTCCAAATTTTTTTCTGAGGGGAAGGGAAAAGTAATTATGTCTTAATGGATGAAAGGAATATTTTTTTCATATGTATTATAAGTTCATGGAGCTCTCTGACAGGAGCAGGGATGGAGTGCAAGGTCTGCCACAATTCCAAGGGGAGTCCATCAGGGTCTGTTTTTATTAAGCTTAACACCAACTATATTTCTTGTGGAGTTATTTTCCTCTCCGAGGATAATTTGTCAGAATCAGACAGGCTATTCATTTCTGCTTGCTTGTAAATGCCTGGTGTGTGCTCCAGCACCAGCACCCTCTCCTGAAGTACAGGGGGCTCATAAAAACACACAAAAGTTTCATTAATTACTAAATAACACTCTACTTGGTTTTTTTCCCCCATATTAATATTCAGAAATAAAATTATTTTCTCCCTCTTTACTTGCCAGAATGCATTTTAATGGTCAGTCATGCACCTTCTACAGCTCCATTCCCTAATTCTGGATTACTGAATTAGAATATCAGGCACTATTTGATCATCACAGGAACTTCCTCATCCTCGGGATCCTCAGTGATGCTCTGAGATCCCAGTATAGGCTTTCATTTTCTGTCTTTGAATGTGTTCTACTTCCCAAGGGGTTTAGGCAACAGATTCTGGGGTTGCCAAATGCTCCCTGCCCTCCTAACTGGAATTAATTTGCTCTTTAATTAAACAGATAAATAACACACACATCTACTCCTGCAGTATTTTTCATCTCAGAGTCGTGGCTGTCAGGCTTCTGTCAGCACCTCGTGTTTAAAAACAGAATTTTCTCTGTTGATGGGAGACCACTGAGCTCCTCTTTAAACAAATTCCCACCAGTTTAGGTTAGTCCAGACTGTCTGAACAAATCAATTGGTCCTTACTTGGATGTAACTCATGAGGTGAAATGAATAAGGAACAACTTTAGTGAATGACAGACTTTTAGAAGACTTTATCATTCAACATAAACTGTTCTTACTGTTAGTCCAAGGAAAGGAGAATCATCATTTACAGAAGGCAAAGCTTTAAAAAGTTCATTTTCCTCAGAGTTCACTGAAACCTTCATCTCTGTAACTCACCAGACAATACAGAGCAACTTTTTCCAAAGCTTGCATCCTGCAAAAATCCTTTCCTAGATTTCCTAGAAAGGTCCTATCCTAGATTTACATAATCAATGGTATTCACAAGGAATGAAATCCTGATTTCCATCCAAAGCAAAAATTCCCTTCACTGGTTTTGAGACTAACATTGATCCCAACCCACAAAGGGAAGGTAAATGTGTGTGCACATCATACTGAGCTCAGCCTAAACCAAGAACTAGATCTGCAGATACAGCTTAAAAGTTTAAAACCCTCATCTAAATCAGATTTTTTAAGACCAAGGTGATTGTTAATTTGGACTATATCTAATTCACCTAAGTTTAAATGTATGGGGTCAAACAACTCAAATATTTATCCAAGACTAACTTTTAATTTTCCATTCTTTCAATCCAAACAGCTGCAGAGTCAGCACTTGCCCACTGGAAATAGGGAACAAAATTTCCAGGGAAAGTTTTGCTCGTAAAATATAATTTAAAATCCTTTGTATACAATATCCTTCACAAATACTGCTGAGCACAGGGGTGTGAGACAGCCTGGCAGCCAGGAGGTTAATCTGGTTTGTAGACACAGTCATGTGCTGGGAGGGCAGGAATAAAGCTGATTAGGGGACATTAATTGGCTCCTATCTAAATGAGGAGGGAGATTTGCCATGGAGTGGAGTGTCCTTTGAATGCTGCCCTGAATTTATGACACAGCCCTGGCTATAAATGCTACAAAACCAAACTGTCAGAACTGAAGTTTGATTTCAGGGCTCCGATCCCTTTGTTTGCCTACAAAGCTCTGGGTAAACTGTAGCATCGAGGAAATAAATAATGAATTCTGGCAATTAATAATTCATCCTCTTGCTTGATCTCACTGTTTCACATCCAGTGACCTACCTGGCCTCCTCTAAGACTACAAAGATTCGCCGCCAGCAAATGTCTTTTAATGGTTGCTTTTACCTCTTGTTTACCAGGATTGTTGACCCCATGCACATCCCATAATGTAATTTTAATGGTGACTTTGTAATCAAGGAGTGTGTCTTGGAGGGAGCTGCAGCTGAGGCTCAGAGCAGCTCCCAAGGCAGCTCTGCCTGGATGCTTCCCCTTCCCTTGGATCCAGCAGGATCTAATGCTGGGGACACTCTGAGCATCCCCAGTCTGCTGATTCCAGTGGGACTCACACAGAATCAGAAATATTCCCCCAAAACCTGTCCCAAAAGTGGCTTCAAGGAGGGGACATTGTGCTGCTGGGGCAGAGCAGACCTGGGTGACAACCACCCAGTCTGGATCTGCCCATGGAGTCTGGCTGGGGCACACACCCCAAATTCCAGGGAATCCTGGAACGTTTTAGGTTGCAAAAACCCTCAAGGATCACTGAGCACAACCTCAGCACTGCCCCTGTCCCCAAGTGCCACATCCACACCTCTGTTAACCCCCTGCAGGGATGGGGACTCCACCACTACCCTGTGCCAGGGCTGGACAAACCTTTCCATGAAGAAACTTTTCCTAAAATCCAATTGAAATCCCTCCTGGCACAGGGGATTAACGTCATGATGGTTTTTTTTGAGAATGGCTGGGGGCAGATGATGCCTGATGTCACCATCTCTTAAAAAATTAAGTCTCAGAGTGTCAACCTACACATCAGGGTTTGTGTCATTCACAAAATGACAGGAGTAGGAATAATAGTCTCAACTGTAAATTTAATTATTCCTGATGTGCCAATAGTTACTCTTAGACACAGAGAGGCAATGTTATCTACAGAGGAATTTCAGGAATAAAGTTGATAAATAGTGAAGATTTGAACCGGAAAACCTTATGTCTGTGTTCTTTTAAAGACAGTTTACAAAATTATCTCCAAAGTCCAAGCACGGCAGCAATAAACTGTTCTGAAATTGATAGTCACTAAGAAATCTGGAATAAACACTACCCAGAAAGAAATTGATTCAGTCTTTGAAAGGAAATTACAGTTATGAATTAATTTTTGTTGATAAAAACTATTTTGCTTGACAGCTTGCTGAGGTTCTTATAAATATGCAGTTCAGGGAAAAAAGATGAGGAAAGAAATCCTGTACACAGTAGAAAACTTTCTTTGGAAAGGATGAGTTTATTCACATATATATGGGCGTGTATACATTTCTCATGTGACCCCAATGCAGCCATGTGTTTCCAGTTCTGATTATTTACACACAAATATTCTGAATTTCTGCAGAGTCGGCAACAATCCCCTGCAAATGTGAAAACCTCTGGATCTGAGCAACTTCTAGTGCTACTGATTGGATTTCTTTGGTGAGAGAAAATGAGAAATCAGGAGAAGGAGCAACTTCTAGAGCTTTCTAGCTCAGCCTGCTCAAAGCTGATTACAAAAAGCTGGTTTTCCTCTCAGGAGGAAAGCTCCAGGAGATCCTGCAGTTCTCAGGAACCACAGTCTGCCTTCAGAGATCTGCTCTGGTCCTTCAGCAGTGGATCTGGGACAAGCAGTGGGAACGCTGCGTGCACCGTCTCAGCAATTTAATTACCACCAAATTACTCATTTAATCACGACATCAGCTTGAAACAGGAAAAGAAAATAAATTCTGTGTTTTCCCCTTCCTCCCTGCACCTCAAGGATCCACTGATGAATGCAGGAGGTGCTGAGGTGATAATAGTTGTTAGCTCATGCTGTGCAAAAGCTTCATTAAGCTTGTGCTGAGCTCTGTTGGTAAATCCCTCCCTGCCATCCATCAGCAGATAGCTCGAATCTGCTCCAGATATTGATCAGCCTGTTCTGCTGAGAGCTGAGCTCCTCAAAATCCCATCTATTCCTCCTCACTATACCCCAGTGAAGGAACAAGGGGCTTTTTTTACCCTTCCAGAGACCAGGCAGATCCTGAATCTCAACTAGTTACCGAGTAACACTGGAGATGCACGGGAAAGCTGTTTTCTAAAGTCACACAGGAAGTTTTGGACAGAGCAGGGAAAGAAACAAAATCTTCCTGGTCCCAACCCTGCATCCTAAGCGGTGACCTGCTCTCCCCATGCCTCACAAGGACAGAGTTTTTGCAGGAACACAAAGCAATCCTTTTTTTTGGGTTTTTTGGTTTTGTTTTTTTTTTTTTGGTTTTTTTTTTTTTTCGTTTTAGTCTCAGGGTCACAAATCACTGAAGCATTTGGGAATGAAGCAGTAGCCAGAACAAAATCCAACACTGTATTTTTGATAACTTTATGGCCAGAGCAGCTGAGCTGCAACTCAGCCACGGAATGAACTCCCCTTGACTCACTCCAGGTGCTCTCCTTGCCTCCCCATTCCCAAGGAAAAAGCTTCTTCCCTTTCCCACTCATCCTGTAGTTGGCCAAGGGATCCATGCAGCCACTCTGGGATCCTGGATCAGCCTCTCCATGCTGGGAGCAGAGCAGATGGAGCAGGGAACACCCCGTGCCCTGAGCAAGGATCGTGGTTTTTCCTACAAAACTCTGCCCAGCCGAGGCAGGCGTGAGATTAAACCCGGCTCCCACAGGTGGGAATGGATAAACAAGGTACAAAGCAAAAAAAAACCAAGGGAATACTGGTTTTCTGCTTGACTTTGCTGCCTAATTTGCTTTATCAGGTGAACTAAAGCATAAAGGAGAGAAAAGAAATACAGAATGGGGAAAACATTATTTGTTTTTCCTCACTCTTTCTCACCAAAGTGAAGAATTCAGCTGCATGCCATGCTTTGGAGGGATGAATTTCACAGTCCTGCTCCAGGAATAATAAAATTCTTCTTTCCTCTCTACACTCTGTGTCTCCACTTAAGCAACGATTCAATAGTTGCTTATGCAGAATAAAGAGAAACAAATGTTCAAATTCTCTCCCTGTTGAAAAATAATGAAACCCAATCTCATCTCTGAGAAGATTGTTCCAATCCCATCATCTGTGTGTTCCAATCCCATCATCTGTGTGTTCCAATCCCATCATCTGTGTCCCCAGCACTCCCTGCTCTGGTCCTGTGGCACAGGACAGCAATAAAATCAGGTGTTTTTCTTGTGCTGGGGAAGCCAATTGCACTTTTCGAGGGATGATGAAGGAGTGGACACTTTTGCTGGCTTTATATTTGGGTGAAAGAACACTTTTGGGTGGTCTTTTTGTTGTTTTTGAATTGTCTATTTAATTTTTTAATAGCAATTCAGCGAGATGCTGCTCCAGCTCCATCTTCTCCAAGGGCAGCATTCCCAACTTTGCTTTCTCTCTGGCAGTGCTCATGGCCCAGCTCCCTCATCCTGCTCACAAACTCCCTGTCCTCCCCTCCTAAAGTGATGGTCACTGGGTGCAGACTGCAGGCAGCACCAGCTGCCCAAATGTCCCAGCTTTAGGGAGACCTGAGACATGACTTGCTCTCCCCTAAAGTTTGACTTCCAGCCTCAGCTCATGTTGTATCTTACTACTAACATGGTTAAGGCCGTTTCTTCCTTTTATTGAATCTGTTTCTGGCCCCTGCAGTAGAATTTCAGCATTGTTTGCAATGAGGAAATAAAGCTTTGATCCAATCATAATCTCCAGTGCAGGATCCCAGCTCAGCTCTCCTGTGAGCTATCAGAGGTTAAACATCAACATCTGCTTTAATTGACAGGATTAATATTCTGCTTCAATCTCACGTTGTGTTTTATTAAAAAAAACCCCAAAATTATCCAGATTTCCATGCTATGCAAAAATCCTCCACTTGAAGAAAGTAGTTTGTATTTATATTTTCCTAACTACAGTGACTATTTTGTATGAACCATTAGCAGCTCCATCAGATCATTTTTCCCTGATAACCCAGGTGTTTATGATAAGCACAGGGGTTTTGCAGGAGTAGCAATGTGAGTACAGTGATGGATAAAACCAAAACATTATCACCCACTTAGGAAATTCTCTGGAAAATCTTTGTTGTGGGGACGGGACAACGAGGATATTACACGTGTCACGCCATGAGGTCCTTCAGGATGGGGGTCTTTGTGCTGGTACAAAGGAATTGGATTGGAAATTCAAGGTTCATTGCCCTCATCTGTCTGGGATTTAATTCAGTGCAGATCTGTTGTACTGTGGTACGAAATAACTCACGCACGCACACTAAGATTAAAAGAGTAAAAGGAAGTGACTTTTATTTTTGATGTCGTAATACATAAAATTTCAAAAGTGACAGAGGATTGCAAGGTGAAATTGTCGCCTCTCCAACCACACTGGTTAAACTAACAGTTTGTTAATTCTTTCTTCCTATAAAGAAGAATGTAAAATAATTATTATTTACATGATAGTGCGTGAGAAACTTTAGTAGAAATAGGTAAATATTAGAAGGCATAGAAAACTTTTAAAAGAACTTTAAAACTTTTAAAAGAGTAGGGTGACATAGATCTTGTATTTATTTCAAAGGAATTGATTTTTTTAGGAAAAACAATTTTAAGACTACTTCTCTTTTTCCAAACCCAGGAAACTTTCCCTAGGAGTCAAAGATGGCTACGGGTCGATATTACCTGGTCATACCAAGGAGACAGAGCTGCTCCATGTGGAAAAATCCTCAATATCAGACTTTAGAACAGGGGTAAGACGTGGATATTCTCCACATGGTGGTCACCTGGATGGCAGCTGCCATCCCCAGCCTTACCCCTCTCCCTTCCTTCACATGGTACATTAAATACTTGCTGCAGTATGTTTGGCACTTTTTACAGATTTCCCCATGGATCTTCAGCTTCAGCATTTCCATTGGCTGGATGTTGACTGTAAACACATTAATCATCCTGCATCGTCCCAGATCCAGTTGCAGGATATTCACCATTCTGTCGACTAAATGCTTCTTCAGATGCAAAAGTGAAAACATGTAAGAACATTTAATTTTGATTAATTAAACTGTATTAATTTAACAGATGGTGTGCTGTGACACCCACCAGGCTGAGGTTTAGATTTGTGATACTTTAAAGAGGGATCACTGCCTCTGTTTTGATATAAATTTTGAATCTCTGCACAGCCAACAGATGTTCAACTCAGGGTTGTTTTCCTCCCCCATTTTGTTTTGCCTTCAATTCATGGTTGGCAAGTCCTGGGACTTCCAGGGGGTTGACACTGCTGCCTGATAAATCTGAGTCCTTGGTAAGGAGCCCTCTCTCATTGTGTGCAAACAAATCCTCATTTTAAGTAGCAACGCAGAAGAATTTAGCGGTGAATCCTCTTTCTCCTAGTGAACTGTTAATTAGTGGAGTGGACCCCTGCTGTACATTGGTTATTTTAAGAGGAACCATCCAAGAGTTCAAATATTTTTTAAGAAAGAAATTAATTTAGAAAGAAGCAAGATTTTAACTTTACAATCCTTCCAGAGGGACTGTCATAAGAAATTTTTTATTCTTGTTTTGATCCACTCCTATGCTTACGCTGAAGCCCTGTGGTAGAAATCATATCTTACACGTATATATTTATGATTTTCCCCTCCAGAAACAGCCAGTGTTGGATTTATCCAGGGTGCATTGATGCACTAATATCCCGTATTTCCAATGACCTGTGCAACACAACCAAAAATTAGCAGATTTTATTTATTTAAGTCTCTCTACCCTGCTTTTCCCACTGCTGTAACATCATGCAGTAACTGCCTACAGTTAGAGCTTTTGGGATTCTGCTTGAGCAGCCTGAAACTTCCCCAAGCACTCGTGATCTCCAGGAAGCAGATTTTGCTCTTTATTATCATTTCTGATTCCAATGACTTCCACAGAGTAGATATCTCTGGTGAGATTTCTTTTTCTCCTACTTCCTGTTACATCCAGAGGTTTCTAGAGGATTTTTAGTATTTTTGTTTTGGCATAGGATCAGAGCTGAGTTGGGAACAAGAGTATGGGGTTCCCCTGTGGTTCACTCACATTCTTCCACCACAGATTTCCTGCTTATCAAGAAAAGATCTCTCCAAAGCTGGCAGTCTGTGGATGCCCCATCCCTGGAAACACTCAAGGCCAGGTTGGAAGGGGCTCTGAGCAACCTGGGCTGCTTGAACCTGTCCCTCCATGGCAGAGGGGTTGGATAGATGGTTTTTAAAGGTCCCTTCCAGCTCAAACCATCCTGTGATCTATAATTATTCTGAGCATTTTGGGGAATTCAAGGCTTTTAAGATGGACAGGTTCCCTACCCCGTCTTACCTTTGAATAACAGATTTATTCATTAACTGTGTGAATGTGATAGAAAAACAAAGCAATGAAATAATGGCCTCACCAGGAGGGAGAGAGAAAAGGGAGGGATAAAGTCACACATGTGCTTAAACCCATGGATTTGCAGGAAGAATGGTGTTGCACTGATGCCTTTGCTTTGGTTCTACAATTAAGAGCCAGACATGATTAAGGGATAAAGGGCTTTTTACTTTGGTATTTAATAAGGATCTTTGCGGTGCAACACTTCTCCAAGGTGGAACACACTGAAATGTACACACATGGTAGATCATGTATACAATTTCATAGACTTTGCAAATTAGCATATTTAACAAAGATGCTCCAATGAGAGGCTTGAATGAACAGCGTGATATCTTTCTATCTCAAACTATTTCCCTTTAGATGGGTTTAATCTTGGTTTACAGGATGTGTTTTAGGGGGGAACTTTGGTTTTTCAAGACAGTGTAAAGCTTTCTGGCTTTCGACTGTGAGGCCTTTAGGATGTTTGCTCCTCTGGCCTAACAGAATATCAAGATTATGCTGAAATATCAGACTTAAGGAATTACAAGTATGCATGCTAAGGGTACTGAGAATACATAAGAGGTATATAAAAGAAAATGCAGAAAATCATCATGGCATCAGTGCAAAGCAAAAATGCATCAGGGACCCTCCTGAGCTGGGGCTCCTGAACCTGTGACATTGTCTGGGCTTTCACTGCCTGGCCTGTGGCACCTTCCTGCAGCCCCCCGTGTCCCTGCCTTGTCCCTCTGCCTCCTGCTCCTCCCCTCTGCCCAGGGCTCCTGGTGACAGCCTGTGAACATCCTCAGCTCGTGGGGGAACATCTGCCTCCCCCTCTCCTCCATTCCCATGTCAGGCTCCAGGCTGCTTCCCCTGCTTCTCCAAGCTCTTCACACTCCGTGGCACTGCTCCGTGCCTCTTGTGACAGATGAGTTTGAAGCAGTGCTGCCTTCTTTCAAGATTTATGAGATTTAGCTTGCTTGGAGCACTTCACAGAATTTACAAATGACATCGAAACAGAAACCCCCTGATTTGTGAGCTGAGCTGTGCAATGCTCTACACATGCTTTTTTTTAATTTTCTTTTTTAAATTTAGGAGAACCCTTCCATTCTGGAAGCTGTTCTTCCAGGGTTGCAGAGATGCTGTCACAGGCAGGAAATCTGCAGGAATTTCCACCAACCCTGGCCCCAAGAGTTGCTTAGTAACTACCAGTGGTTTCCCAGGCACAGCTTCCATGTACCAACCTCAAAGCCCAGAAGAGCCAAGCTTGAAAGCAGCTCTGAGCTTGCACATCCCCTCTGCTCCTGATGTGCCATGAGGCAGGAAATCTCACTGCTGAATTTCAGACAACAATTAGGAATGTATATATCTGACAGCAAGGGTATTTACTTGGTTTAGCTCATGCTGATTTGGAAGGCAGTTTGTGGGATTAAAACATTGCCCTTATAAATTGGATTTACAGTGGGACAATGGGCATTGAATACATTAACATAGGTTAAATTCCTGGAAGAAGATAGGGAAAAAAAACCCTAATTATTCACATTAGAATTTAGTGATTTATTAAATTATAGATTTCAACCTGTTCAGACTTCCTATACTTATATCCTGCGAAGGAAGAAGAGAAAAAGCCCCAGTGTGGCATTACTGCTGGGAGCAAGGGAAAAGCTGCAGTGGAGGGGAGGCAGAAGAGAAACTGGACAGTGCTTAGCTTGTGTCAGAACTGGAACTAGCAACTGAGACTGTGAGAGCTGATATCTCTGCAGGATTACTTTAAATCTGGATTAATTTTCTGAACTGATTAAGAAACTGCTGCGTAATAAAAGTTCAGTTATGTACTTAGAGACTTGCAATTTTAGACAGGTGAGGCAACCTTGCTGGTGAAGGCAGTCAGGCAGACCACAACAAAACTTCTTTTTAAGTGCATTTTTCTCTAAATAAAGATAGAAAACAGGAGCTAATCATTCAGAAAACTCTATTGGAAAAGCTTGGGAATTGTGTCACTTCCTAACTAAACTCCTCCCATGCAGACAGTGAAATCCCTCTGTGTCAGTGCCAAAATGTGACAGCACCAGGCTGCTGTTCCTGCCTTCAAATGCAGCCCTTGCGGGATGCCAGGCAGCCAGGGGAGGATTGCAAGGAGGAGAAACACAACTGCAAAGACAAAATGCAGCTCTTTACCTGTGCTATCTTGCATTAAATACTTGTTTGATGTTAAAATAAGTGTGTTTGAATCACATCAGTGTGTTTCTATTTCAAAAGGAGACCTCTAAGGAATTTTTTTTACTCTTGTTTTTGGTAGGAGTCAAATCAGCAATTCAATTGGTGTCCTTTGTGCCAAAAGTGACCGTTCACCACCAAGTGATGCAGGGCAGCCTCATCAGCCTCAGTCTGGAATGTGGATTCTTGGTGCATTCAGTTATTGTTTGCTGTGCTTTTGGTTTGGTTTCTGTGGGTTCTGATCACCAAAAGCACATTGAATGCTTCAGCCTCTGCTGTGGCAGCACAGTTTTAGACTGTGAGCTTCCATCCCTGGATGTGCCAGCACAGCCTGAGCAGCTCTCAGCACAGCCATTATCTTGTCCCTGCTACTCACATGCTGTGGCTGGGTAAGCCCATAAAACTCCCAAACCACACATAAAACCCCCTCAGTTGCCTGGAGCCCCAGCCAAGGCCCATTTTGGGTAATTGCATTCTGTCTCTTTGAAATTCACACATCAGGTTTCACTTTGGGGTTGATTGGACTCTTCCTCCCTGTCTTCACTCCACCATCTGCAGGTTTTCAGGCAGGAGCTGCAGTTTGTCTTCCAGGTAGCTGTGTTCCAGTCCATGGGCCAGGGGCTGGATGAGGGATGGCCAGGCTGTTCCAGTGCCATGGGCAGTTCAAGTGGCTCCTTGACTGCCTCACCAGCAGCTGCTCCTCTTCCTCAGCCAGGGATGTCACCTCTGCCTTCGCACGGTGAGAGAACTCTGCCAATTCCACCCCAGGAAATGGCTGAGATTTACTTATTTTTGTTCTTGGCATCAAATCCCTTGAAAAACTCAGCCTAGGAGGAACCTTGTGCATTGAACTAAACTTGGTCCCCTGCCACCTTGGCAGGCACAGCTTATGAAATGCTGCTGCCCCATCCCGGGCTGCACTGATCCCAACACTGCCAGGAAAAGCTGTTCACTGTTTCAGAGGTGCACACTGACCCTGGGGGGCTGAGCTGCTGATCACATTGCTTGCTGCTGGCCTGTCTCCACCCCTGCAGTTTAATATTCCAAGAGAATTCTTTTAACAGGAATGTGAACTTTGCTGCAGAGCTGAAAGGTCCCAGACAGCCCTGAGGAAAGGTCCCCGAATGCAGCTGGGCAGGGGAAAAGAAAAGATATATTCTTCCCTTTCATCCTGAACTTTCCATGAGGCAGTCAAACCAAAGTCGAAGCTTTCCACCAGCTCCAGATAATTCATGGCAGGAAGGAGGAAAGTGAGATATAAGATCTATTTTTCGCTGAATATATTGCTGATGAGCAGTGGCTGAAAAGCTCCGATGCACAATTACAGGGACGGAGTCCTGGAGCCAACTTTAATTAAAGTTCTTTTGACATTACAGTAAATCCTTAGTAATGGTGTCTTATTATTCCAGTTTCCTCTGACTGGCATGCCTGCAATGCCCACTGGGAATGGGAGAAACCCTCCCTGAACCCTCCTCTTGTCTACTCTGCTTTTCTGTAATTAGCCTGAGCCAACAATGCTCACAAGAATTTCTCTGAGCCCCTCGATGGATGCTCAACTCTGCTCGGAGTGCTTTATAAACTGGAGATAATTGTCCACAAAATAAATGCAGCTCCACCTCATCCTGCTGAGCCCTTGGGTCCATCTGGGCACCTGAGAGCTGTGCCCATGGCTGTGTCCGTCAGGATAAATGTGGGCACCCTCCTGGTGTGTCCATGACCAGAGGGGTTCTCAATGAGCTTCAGAGAGAAAAAGCCACCTATCCTCTGATTAGAGCCAGAGATTTACAGTACAATTAATAAGGGTGTAATCCATCCTCTCTAAGTCTCACTCATGCTTAAAATCTGCTGGAAATCTGTGTTAGTGGACATTGCCCAGCACTACCAGGGCCGTAGTGCTTAAAGCTCCTGGTGTGTGCAATTTCCTGGGGTTGAAGCTGCTTCTTGGGATTTTTTTCTCACATATTAACCAAGGAGAGAAACCCATGAACCTCATTTACTCAGCTAAGAAATGTAAAAATGCAGTCCAAAAAGAGGATCCCATATATAAATAATCACAGCCATGTCATTTCCAGTGTTCCCTTCTCTATGATATCTATTACCTTGCAATGGATTTTGGTTCTTAAATTTTAACGATGTAAACACTGAAGATTTGCAATATCTCCAAAAGCAAGATACCCAGTGACATTCAGATGTCACTCTCCCAGGCCACGTATTTATTTCTCACTTTTACAGCATTTGTAAAAATAAACAAGTAAATACATAAGGAAAAAACCAACCACGTTTAAAGATAAAAAAGAAAAATAAAATGTGGAGAATTCAAAAGCAGGAAGGGAGGAATGAATAGGAAGCAGCTCAAAGCTGCTGGTAACAGATTTAGAAACCTTTTTCCTTGTGAAGAAAGTTCTAAACTTGTGCTCTCATCAGCAGAGTTCAAAATAAGCATCATACCTGGGGAGAGGTGGCAAAGCAGGGCAAAAAGTGTGGGGAATTAGGGTTAATTAGCTCTGTTCAAGTAATTGAGAGGGCATTTATTTGTATTGCTCTAATTCTTGGATTACCCTGATCTATACAGTGTTCTATGGAATATATACAGTACACGCCACATATTCTATGGGATATATACAATGCTTCTATGGAATTGCAAATTTATTCACAGGTTGCCCGTAATGTCTCGATGTGGTGGCCCAAATGGGGCAGTTTGTTCTCTAGATTGTTCTAGAACTGGACAAAAAATATCTCAAGCTTCTCTTTTGGGTTTTGGGGTTTTTTTTAGTTTGTTTTTTCTTCTGGAAGAACACAAAATTGTGCAATCTATGAAATTATCCCTGAACTTTTGTTTTGTTCATTTGAGGTCCATTAAAAACAACAACAAAGAAAGACCAAATAAATGGCAGCAGAATAATTCATTTAAACGCAGACAAGTCAAGAATCTCCTGATGAAGGAAAAATAAAAGTCACATTAGTGCAGGAACGAGGCTTTGCAGGAAGGTACAAGTGTTAATACTGTTGCCAACTATCCAACAGCTCATTTTGTGCCTTTTGCAGGGAACAAAACCCTTGAAAGGCAAATCAAAAGGCTGATGTGGGAGACAATCATCTCTTACTGACGATTGTGAGCATTCCCACAGAGCTGAGGGTGTTTGTGTGGGATATCCCTCCTGCCATCCCAGAAAATCAAAGTGTGGGGTTTGGAGCTGGCGGCCACTTCCCAGGAAGCTGGGCTGGGATGGTAGCAATAATTATATTTCTTATTTTATTATTATAATTGCCCCTTTGATCAGAATCCTATGGCATTGAACCACATTTATACAGTGATGCTGTACATAGGTTCTGAATCCAGGATTAATTATTTTCCAAGGGAAAACTAGAGGAGCTGGGTTTCCCTTTACTGCACACACATATTGGAATCCCATACATCTGGCACCAATTTAGGCTATTATCATTTCATTCTTCCTTTTTATATTTTTTTCACTGTAAAAGCAATACTACCAAATCCTTCAGAACGAGCCCCGTGGCTGATGGGCACTGCTGGGAGTCAGCTCAGAGAACAAAAAAAATGAAGGTATTTAGGGGCACTGCATTGGATGGAATTCTGTGAGGCCTAAATGCTGTTACCACTTTGTCATGAGGACATTTCTCTGGAAAAACATAATTAAAGAAGACAATCTGTGATATTTAGCCTGCCAAGGAGCTAAGAGAAGAGGAATGACTTAGTTAATAACTAATTTTGGTTATTTCTGAATGTTCTAAAAACATACCCAAAATTATTAAAAATTAAACATCAACAAGATGCTAAAACCATATGTTTCCAATATGCTGTGTCTGAAAACTTTTCAAAGCCTGGATGCTTCTGAGTGGGTTAAAATCCTGTGGAAGAAATTCCTTCTGAGCTCCTCCATGAAGCAAAGACCTTTGAAATGGAAACAGGCCACCAGCAATGATGGGTTTTTCAGATAGACTTGGATGGGAGAAAAAACAACTCAAATATCTAAATTACACCAGATGTTTCTGGCCAGCCCTGACCTATGAGCATGAACAGCTGCACTGATAGGCAAGAACGAATGCACTTTGAGAAACTTCACTTTCATTGGTTTATTTTGGTGGCTAAATGATGAATCTGATAAGACAAGTGTGTGCTCATCCCTTGCTTAAAACTCAGCGTTTTTTTCACTGAAGTGTGGCATCATCTTCACAAAGGAGCTCTTGTCCTCCCCTCTCCCTTTTTATGAAGCTGTTCCTTGAGTTATTTTGTCTTTTACCATCAGAGTGGAGGCAATGAATATGTCACAGAGGTGACTGGAGCCCAAGAGGTCCTAAGAGAAGCACTTTTGCTCCACAAAAAAACCTTAATTACTGAGGAAACTTTCTTTTTACATACAAAAAAAAAAAAAAAAACTTCTTTATTTTATGAAGAGGAGGAGCAGAAGATCAGAAATCCCTTGATGTTGTCAGAGCTCATTCCCACTGAATAGACCCTACAGACTTCTCTAATTATTCACAAAACATTTGGAGCAGATGTCCACAAAATAAATTATCTGCTGTCTGCCAAAAACTACTTCTGGCAGGCAGCACACCAGGTAAATAAGACGAGAGGTTGGGAACATGAATAAAACATGAATAGAACAGCTTAGGGCGTTTTGTTTCTCGTAAATTCAGCAGCACCAGTTGAACCCACAGAGATGCAGAAGGCAGGGGAGGGCCACCATATAAGAAGGGGTTGGAGGAAAAGCTCTTAACAGGCATTTTCTTGTGTTAGTGGCAGTATCCCTGTGCCAAGGCACAAAAAGCCCTTCAGGGCAGCACTCTGCAGCATCTACCATGGGAGACAGAGAATTTGGACTTCCAGCAGCAGCCTGAGCACTGGAAGTCCCATGGGCCACCACCTTGGAGTCTTATATTTAGCAAAAGTTGCTAAACTGTGCTATTGGCAAGGACATCCTTATCTAATTTAGCCTTAGTTTGATAATCCAATGAAAAATATTTACTTTCTTGCCCTTCCTACTAGGAATGTGCCTGATGTTTTCTAATGAAGGCAGGATGCTCTACACCATTAAAATCAGGGAAAAATTACCTCTACAACAAGGCTGAACATTGCAATGAGTAAATCTGCAAATTAGAAATGCTATTCAGGAGGCAAAATTTAGGTTTTAAACCACTCAGCCTCATGTTGGCTCATCTAGTTCTGAGATCACCTTTTGAGTGTGGTATCATTTCAGGCAGGTTTATATAGATGAGGCCAAAGAGAATATCAATTATTTGAGAGGAAGGGGCTTCCCAAAGACTTTGCATTGAGTTAAAGTTTGCTGCTCTGTATTCTTTCATTGACTAATAAAAAATTTATAGTGCTTTAGGAACAGATATTGTCCTTCATCCATATCAAAATTTACTGTGCTGCACAAAATATGCTGGTTTGTTGTTTCAAGAAAAAGACCTCATAAACTGAGGCTGGTAAATCTAAACATCAAGAAAATATGAATTAATCATTTTGCCTTATGGAAAAGGTTGCCCCATAGGAAAGGAAAAGATGGGAGGGCAGAGTAATTTGAAAATTGTGATTAAAAGAAATGTATGGGCAGGTAGGTAACCCCATAAATAATGGACCAGATTTATTCACAGTGGGTTCGTTAAAAGCAGTGATAAATTAGTGCCAAGCAGAATTCTGCTTCTTTGCGGTGGTTGTGACCTATTCAGTGGAACCATTGTAGTTACTAATTCATACAGGATTATACATAATTGGGATGCCCAATTATTACAGCTGAGTTTTAGAAATGACAATGTTCCCTTTCCTTCAGGGATCTGTAATTTATTCCATTACCTTGAACCTGCATTACCCAATCTGCCAAAATAAAATTTGCAAATGTTCTGCTAAATCCTATCTTTGGTTCATACTGTATGTGTGAGGGAAACATGTTGAGAGGATTAAAAATATGGGAAAGAATTACCATTTTAATACATTTGACTTGTCCACCAAGAGACAACAGAAGGTTTTCAGCCTCAGTAAATCCACTTTAATATATGTAAAGAGTTCATAAAAAATTATTCTATCCCATTGTCATCATGAAAGCTATAGCTGGTCTGTGCTAGAAAGGGCAGGATTAGTTTACCAAAGAAAACTGCAGGTTTATTTTGTTTTGCAGGGACAGCTTCCTTTACCACATTTTATTCCACTCAAATACTTCCTTACCATATTAATTCAGGTGAAATCTTTTTTATAAACTCCCAGCAGAAGCATCAACCCTTTCAAAAGCGTGGCTGATGCTACCTTTCCCTGCACTTTGAAATTTCCAACGTAGAATTTGGCTAATGGCTCTGCTTTCCATGTGTTGTCTCGAGAAGCTGCTGAGATATTAAGATAATAAATGTTTGAAGAAAAGGATCTATTCATGCAGAATCAATGAAGCGTTGCCAGGAGAAATCTGAAGCTCTCAGAAGGAGGTTTCCTAGAAAAAAGGGTTTTCCAGGGAAGAATGGCTTGTACATGTTTGACTCTTTCTGATTGTTGCTGTCTCATTGCTTTTGTTCGTGTGGCACTCAAGCCTGCCTGCTTCAAAGCAGGAATTCCCCTCGGGAAGATCTTCCAGCAGCAGAAAGTGGAAAAATGACTTGCTGGGATGTCCAGCCTGTGGTACAGGGGTTGGGTGAGAGAGGGGTGTGTGAGCAGCACCTCAGCAATGCCAAATGATGGGACAAGAGCTGGGCAGGGCTCAGGGTTTGGGGACCTTTGGGCGTGCTGAAGAATTCTGGGGGGAGGTGTGAGAGCTCTGGGGTTTTACAGCTTGCTTACAGAGTAGGGATGATGATGATGATGATGATGATGATAATGATGATGATGATGAGGTCAGCTTGCTGGAACTCAGAGGAGAAAGTGCTTTTTCTTACTGCTTTTGTGCCTGGACAATGCTCTTGGGAGCACGGTGTGGTCCTTGGGGTGTCCTCTGCAGAGCCTGGACTTCACTGAGCTTCTGGGTCCCTTCCCACCCAGGATATTCTGTGATTTCTGTGGTTTTTCTCTCGGTGGAACAGTGCAGACGTTATTTTGTGGGTGTTCAGATGATATGAACTACAGAATGTGCATGAAAGTACATTTATACCTTTTTCCAGGGTTTGAGCGTGGATATCAATATCTGCAAGATGTGACAGCATTATCTTCTGTTGCTACAGTGAACAGTTCATCACCAGCCTCTAAAAAAGGGGGATAAATTGGATTCTTTCCCAGTCACTCCTGCAGAGTTTTTCCTGTGGGGTCAGCAATGCTTTGGGCACACATATGACACAGTAAGTGGTGCTGTTGTCACCCCGTCTGCCTCCCCACAAAGCCAAAATCCTTGGATTGTCAGCCCAGCCCAAGGATAGGGTCTGTGCTGCTGCATATTCCACGGGTATGAACTGAGGGGCTGCTTCTTCGGCTGCCTCTGAATTCAGTTTACGAGGCAGTGAATTGGAACAAAGCCAGAGACATCCCTGAATGTCAGAAATGGGATCTTTGAAGAGATTCTGGATGCACAGCCAGCCAGCCGAGTTCGGTCCCTCTTCAAAGTCATGATGCAAGTATTGTAATGCAGATTACATCGATTTGCTAGCAGTGGCTGGCAGCTCGCAGGAGTCTTTTCAAGATTCTCCACAGCACCCATGGAATAAAGAGCTCTCTGCATGAAAAGGAAGCTGTATTTTCATGCAGATGACAGCTCAAAAAAATAGTATCAATGTTATCATATATGTAAGGCAAAATTCAATTTTGTGTAGTGGATTTCATGGCTGTGTCAGGGTTCAGTTTACAGCATAAAAAGAACTTACATTTGGCACTTGAGGACATGGTTTAATGGTGGTGCTGGGTTGATGGTTGGACTTGATGACCTTAAAGGTCTTTTCCAACCTGAATGACTCTGATTTTATGATTTAGGCACATAAGAAATGCTGCTGGCTCGAATACCTGCTTAAGTGCTTGTTGATCATTTGTTTTGTAATTAATGTATTGCAGAGAGGCAGCAGAAACGCTGACTTGCAATATCCCCACAGCAAGTTTGCTGTGGATCTGAGCTCTCCTTGGGCAGGACTGGTGTGCAGGTGTTTGATGAATGGGAGTAGACAAGATTCTACAATAAATACCTGAAATACCAAAGCCATGACTACTGAAGCATAAAAGGAGTGCTGCACCAGGCCATAATTCAAAGCAGCATTCCATTTACAAATGGAATAAGAGTAATAGAAAAGATTAACTTTCATAGGGAATTACAGTTTGGGTGTGTGGAAGTGCCTGTTTTTATGAAGTGCAGTTTCTTACAGGCTTTATGTTGCTACATCAAAGTTACCAGAACGATTTGAGGCTGCAGCTCCTTTCAGTGATGTTCTGTCACTGTGTATCAGTGCTCCCAAGGACTGCTTCCCACTGGGACCAGGTTTTTGCAAAGATTTCTGTGTGTATTTGAAGCCTAACCATAATCCAAGCCCTGAAAATACAGTGTGTGCTCTTCTCTTTTTTTTTTTTTTTTTTTTTTTTAATTTGCATGTAAAGGCACCTGCAAGCCTTTGGGATTACACCTGACCACTGGCTATAGCTGGATGCACAGATTGGCAGACTGGAGGAATGCTTTCCAAAATCTGCTCCTGTATGGAGGAGCTGGAAGTGTTTTAGATTCGCCCAATGCCATAAAATGTGCCCTGGCCTCTCCACCTCCTCATTGTCTAAGGACAAAGGGATGCAATGTGCAACCAGGGCAGGGACACCTTCCACTATCCCAGGCTGCTCCAAGCCCCAGTGTCCAACCTGGCCTTGGGCACTGCCAGGGATCCAGGGGCAGCCCCAGCTGCTCTGGGCACCCTGTGCCAGGGCCTGCCCACCCTCCCAGGGAGGAATTTCTTCCTAATATCCAATCTAAACCCTCCCACCTTCAGCTTAAGGCCATTTCTACACATCCTATAACTTCATGGCCTTGTGAAATGTCCCTTTCCAGCCTGGACAAGAGTCCCTGGACAATACCAATCCTGCAGTCCTCGTTGTTTGCTTCCTTCCTGATAAAACCTCCCAGCCTAATAACCCTATTTAAAAAAAACAAACCAAGCACAAGAAAAGGAACCTGAAACCAAAACACAGGCAGTATAAAAATGTCATTGCTCAAATGATGTTCATCCAAAAATAAAATCAAAAAACAAATGTGATTATGCAGGGAAGAGGATGAAAGCTAAATCATTGCTCTGCTTCTTCCTTACTCTTCAGAAGATGCTCCACATCTGAGTTCCACAGAGTTGTTTAAAACACGTGTCCTTTAAGAGTTGCTATCAGATCTCTGACAGCTTTAATTTTTCTGAGTGAGCTCGAGGCCTATCAAAGCGGGAGCAAAGCACGGTGAGAAATCTGCTCGGCAGATCCCTGCGCACGGGGCCGGGCCGGCCAGGCCGTAATTGCTGTCCTGGATTTCAGCCGCCCCTCGGTGGCATTACCCACACGACAGCTTTATTGCATGCCCAGCTCAGAACACGAGCTGTCAGCAGTGCTGAGGAGCAGAAGTGACATCCCCGAGCTGGAGAGGGAGCAGCTGTCACGGGGACACGCCGCTCAAATGCCACCGAGGCTTTAATGGCAGCACAGCGCTGCCAGGCCGGGGCACGCGGGGATGTCACACACGGGACTGCTGCTGGAGTGGCTGTCATGCCTTGGGATTTTAGCTCTTGTATTTTTTTTCAAGTCCTGTATGTAGGAGGGACGGTGGGTAGGAGGGTCGGGACGGAAGGAGACGAGAGATGTGTGAAGCCAGGTCTCGGAACTCGCGGTTTATTGCAAAGGGCGTGAGTGCAGGGCCCTGCTTGGGGCTGCCAGCCACAGCTCGGAGCAGGCCCGAAAGAGAGACCCCAAAGAGAGCGAGGACATTCCCCTTACAATACAATAAAACTTCTTCTGTGCTGAATATTCTAATTTTCACTAACCAATCTAGTACAAGATTCAGCTCCTATAGCATTTACCTACAGCCTATAAGAATCATGATATTACCATACTGTGTTACATTTTAAACCCTAAAAACTACTCTTTGGACCCCTTCTGCCAAGCTCCTAGGGTCTGCTCTGCCCCTTGGACCTGTCTTCAAGCAGAGGGTGTTGTTTCATCAAAAGGTGATTACCTCCAGCTGTCCATACCATTGTTTTCCAGTTGTTCAGTAACCAAGGCTTGGTATCTCAAAGCTTCCTTTCATTTCAATCTCACTTATAGTTTCCATATTCTCAAAATCTTTTGCCAGGCAATCATATTTATAAGGCTTCCCTGTTTCATCTTCCACAACACCTTTAGTGTATAACTCTGAACTCCTTGTAAAGCGTTAGTTAACTGTCTTCACATGTTGGTTGGTCAGACACAAAAATCCTGCTGTGTGCCGAGCCCTTGCATGACTTAAAATCCAAACTGGAAGCCCTTAACATGATGGACCACCTCTAAAAATTCTAATTGAGCTGCACACTGTAATAGATTGGGGAAAATGAGGTAAAACGTTATCACCAATCTTCGTGCTAACTGCATTAAATCTCAGGGTATGTTTATAAAGGCAAGGGAGGATATTAGCAAAAAGATTTATCCAACAGTGAAGGGTTTTTTCCCCATTAACCAACTTCTAAGTTTCAAAGTTCTTGCAGTTTAATTGGAGATAGTGGAATTTAGGAGAAATAATTATAAACATGACTACATAGGCAATATGCTGCCATTAAGCACAAAATACAACTGTTTGTTTGGGGCTAGTAATTGAACCAACACAATAGGAGAAAATTCAAATAAAATTAACTTTCATTGGAAAATGGGAAAACAATAATAAGGAAATTTTGAACAAACAGTCAAAGGCTTAATCTGACTGCCATTGAGAGGAGCACAAATAAATGGAGCAAGAACAGAGAGACAACTAAAACCAAGTGGCCTTATAGAAGGTTAGGGGTTGTTTTTCTCAAGGAAAAGAGAGAATTTAATGTCTGAAGTCAAAGTTGGACTCAATCAATACATTCAGGGCTCTTGAGAAATTTTGAAAATAGTTTCCTACTTGTAGTGATTTAGGGCAGTCAGGCATATAAAAAGATTGAATCAGTTGTGAGAAATCAATGACCTCCCTCCAACATTCCTCCCCAAGATTCCCACTGAAATGAAAACTTGCCAATTACAATGGGAGTTTTGATAAGGCCAGCAGGAGAGGAACGTTCCAGACTTGAAAAAATAGCATGTGAAATGTAATATCTGTTATTTTTTGTGCCATTAGGGTGTGAGACAGAAGCCTGCTGAACATCTTACCTCAAAACTCCAGCCTCTGCCTCCCGTGGCAGATTAGGGGTGGTGATGAAAAGCAAATAAGCAGAGTTTACACCTGCATGTGATAATGATTCTCCATCTTCCAGGGATGTCTGCAGACATTTGCTTCCCCACCCAGCAGGTAACTGAGATGCTCCTTCCTTGCAGCCTTTGGAACTCCCTGTCAGAGCTTCCTTTGGGTAAAATGCAACGAAAAACCCCTCAGCAGGTAAAATAACAGATGATGGCTGATTCCCCTTCACCATTTAACACCAGGATCACTGGTTTCTTATTCTTTCCCCATGATGTTCTGTCTTGTGCCACGCCAAGCACACAGGTACTGGTGGGGCCCTGTCACCACCAGTTAATGGGGCAGATCCACTGCTGTGGGGAGCTGGTGTTGGCTCTACAATTCCTGGGGCTTTTAACTGCAGACAGGGCTGGTCTCGCCCCCTGGGATGAATTTCCTGAAGGTGTGCATCGGGTGTGCTCCTGTGGGGACATTTTCCAGTTTATTTTCACCTGAGAGGAACCAAGTGGTGCAAGGTGAGAGTCTTCCATGATGGGAAGTGATGGATATAGGGGGTGATGGGGGATTCATTTTGGTGAGAGCAGAAGGGAGGTCCTGGCTTACAGAGCCAAGTGCAAACATGCATTGCAGGCCACCATAACACTGCACTGCCCTTTTCCAACCCTCTCCCCCTCTTCCATACCTTCTCCTTTCCAATTTAGACATTTCAGTTGGGACAGCATCCTTCCTTGACTTGTTGCTATGGCCACTTGCCAAAATATCTCTCCAAGGGCTCTGAAGAGCAACCAAGCTCTTGGGGATGAACTTCTCAAACCTCCACATAAGTACAGGTAGAGAGGACCCCAAAAAACCCTGATTGCCATGGCCTCCTGCAAGCACCCAGTGATTCCTCCTAAAGGCCAAGCCCATTCCCTCTTCTCTTGCCTTCCAAGAGCAGTGTTTGAGGGAAAAGCCAAGCAGCTGTGCTTACAGGGTCTCACAGAGATCCCTAAAAGCTGATAATCTGGTTTGACAGTAATGTCGTAATTGTTAACAATGGTACTGGAGACACGCCAACAGCCTCACACTCTGCTGCTGCTTCTCTGGCTGAGAGGAATTGCGCCACGAGTGCAAGTCTGCAAACCAAATTTGACATCAAGGGATGTTTCATTGAGAGGAAATGTAAAGCACTGGATTGTATTGTTGCCAGATTACACAGCAGCCTCATAGGGCAAAGTAATGAAAGAGAAGAGGCTGCAGTGACACCACATTAATGTTTGGTATTTCTGCTCTCTGTCCACTCACACTTATTATGCTGTTAAGGCCTTTAGGAACCTCACGGAGAGCCTGGCACACAGGTTTGGCAGAGGGTGTTGGGCACGCTCTGCTGGAACAGCCAGCAGTGATGGATTCACGTTGGCCAGTGTACGTCACCCCACAAAAGGCTCTGCTCTTCTCTGCTCCTGATACACCACGCCGAGAAAAGTTTCCAAAAGTGTGATTTGGAGCTCCTTGTGCTCCTTCCTGCACAGCCATCTGTCCTGGTAAACATGCACCCAATAATGTACCTGCCAGAATAAATCACAGAAAATGATACTTTTCCATGTGGGTGTCATGAATTTCAGAGCTCAAGGTTCTGGGATTGTTTCAGGCCGATGGAGGGGACCAGCTCCTTGTGAAATTTGTTGACCCTCAGACAGCTATAACTCCTAGCAACCTTCACTGTGAAAGGAATCAAAATACAAATCAACACCATAAAAAGTGACACATGAGAACGATGTCCTTTCTACCTGTGTTTGTAATTCCTTCTCAATGGCTCTATTAGAACTCCTATCAGCTAACCCATGCAGATCTCTGCACGAGCTGTTAATGATTATAGACTGTTGTTTACCTTATCAGGGAGGCTGTCAATAGGCCTAGTTAATGAATTTTTTTTTTTCTTGTCATGGACATTTTATTTAACAGTTTATTAACTCCCAATCCAATTCACTAGAGGTCTTGGCAGAATTCTAGAAGATCTATTATGCATATGCTCCTGCTTTCTTCTCTGTTTAGACAATTTCTGGTCCAGAATTATTACATCAATTTCCCAGCATTGCAGATACAACTCTGACCACTCCAATTATCTGCCTGCTCCACAATACAGTAGCTGTAACTTCGAGCCATCATAAAGAAGTTTATTAATTTAGCTCCAACTGAGTGCCAACCATTTCACTGCAGTGCAACAGGAAGCAATCTACCCACAGAAGAAACCTTGCCCTGGTTGGCTCTTGGCTTTTCTAAAATGACTTTATAAAATGTGCAAGGATGAACAGTGGCTCCAGTGCAGAATCTGCATGGAAGCTTCCCTAAATCCCCGCAAGAACAAAGGGGCATTTCAGGTGAGAAGCTGCTATTTTTTGAGCCTCAGAAGTCAGGTTTGCTGGGGATACAGCAACACTTTCCCCTCATTTCCAAAGGCTGGAGTTTATTTCTTTACACTTATTGGTGTGTGCTGTTTCCCCTTGAGTGAGCTTTTGCTGGTAACTCTGAATATAAACCTCCAAATTCACTCCTAACCATATTCTTCCCAAGAATGCCACAATATTAATATCCTGAGCATTGGATAAACCTGACCTAAAGGCAAAATTGGGTTGAATTTCAACTGACCACTGTGCCCTGGGGCTGTACAGTCACCTGAAATGTCCAACAGCCTGGCAGGAAGGAGCAGAGCTGCAGCAAAAAGAGATGCTCAGAATAGATAAAGCTGCATTCTAATGGCCAGTCTATCATGGAGAAGCCATCTGCAGAGCACCTAGGAATCACAGAGCTGGCCCAGGTCTGAGTAGAGGGAAGGGAAGGGAGAAAAAGCTCCTCAGCTGGATAAAATGAAGGACCCACCCAGGAAAGCAAGGCAGACACAGCTTTCATAGGGTTGCCAGCCAGGTTGTAACACCTGTTGTCTGTAAGCTCCAGCATGATCCTCACTCTGCATCCTTCACATGACAGGAAAATTCCCAGGGATTTTCTCAGGCAGCAGAGATTGGTCTGGGATGCAAAGGGATTGCTTTGCCTGCAGAAAGAATGGTCTTTCTCGATGTTTGGAATAGATTCTGTACTTCCCAAGGTACTGAAGCAAAACAAAATTCCCTGAGCTCATGGCAAGTCCAGGTGCTGCAGCGAACTCAGCCACTGAAGCTGAGCACATTTTGCAGGTGAGATTCTGCTGTCTGTTTGAAAATGTTAGTTGTCGTGGGCATTATGGTACAATTCCAGTCATCTCCTGTCATCTCGAATTGCTGTTGGTCACATACCTGTAACCCCAAACTCAGAGCCTGTCTCTGAATTACAGAAAACAGCTGCCAAAACTGGCAGCTTAAATACCATCACTCCATCAGCTGGGCACCAGCCAGGGGGAAATGCCAAGGAAATGCTCCTGCAGGGCCAGGCAGGAACAGCACAGCCAGGGCAGAGCTTTGAGGATCTGTGGGGCTCCTGAATACATCCCAGTCAGGGTGCGGAGCCCAGTACAGGGAACTGGGACTAACTGGGAGCAAGCTGGGTTTCCTTGACTGCTTTGAGAAGTCACACACAAACCCCTGACAGTCAGTGGAACACAGGACCAAAATCTCTGATTAGATTTTCTGCTGAGTAGGGGGAGGAGAAAAAAAAAAGCAATTCCTGTGCAGTGCTCCCAAAAGAGCCAAAAGTGACCCTGCAGAGCCGGGCTGCTGCCCAGGGTGAAGGTCACACTCCGTTTCACAGGAATATCAAACATGTTTGGCAGTCAGGTCCTTTTCTGAGCTGAGAGTGAACTGTTGCACTTCATGGATGGTTACTAGTGCAGATGTCTGGGGTTATGAAAGAGCAAAGATAGATTCCTGGTCTTTAGGCAAGGCAAAATGGAGAATGGAGTAAAACAGAGCTTTTCTCAAGTGTAATAAGGAACAAATGTGAAGCGACTATTTGAAAATTGCTTCAAAGCCACTTAAGTCAATGAGAGGTTTGATTTCCCACTCATTCCAGTGAGCTTTTAATCAGGCCAATAAAGGGGAGACAGAAACAGACTGGTGGAAATTAGAGAGGTGTAATCAAAACACATGTATCCATTTGGAAATGGGACATAAAACGGACTTTTCCCTTTGCACCGTGTTTAATGCTCATGCTTCTGAAGATATTTATTTAGAAAACCAATCAGATTCTAGTTGGCAGTGAACATAATAATCTAATAAGTTTTGCAGACTTATATGGAATGGTAGCTATAAAAGACACCACCTATAAATTAAGGTTCAAAAGGTGACACAGAAACAGAATATTAAATAACAGCACCTTTCCCTAAGTTGAGTTAACTGTTCCAGCAAAATTTATTGCCAATATGGCTACAACATCTGCAGAACTAAAGGAATTGTTAGAGAAAAATGAAACTTGTCTTCCTGCCAAAGTTTGGAGAGGTTTAAACAGAAATTAATATCCATAAGAAATCCTGGAACATTTTTGAAAAATTATCTGCCTGGCAATTCCTGCTGCTTTTCAGAGAAATAAAAGCATTTTAAAAGGCATTTTTCACAGCGCAGCACAAACTTGCTCCACAGAAATGATGGTGCTTTGATACAGCTGCTTTCAAATGCCATCCCTGTGGTAAGGTAAATTTATGCTAATCACTCTTATTTCTGTCAAAACAAATCTGATGCATTCTCTACAGAAACAGACACCAGGCTCTTGTATCCTCCCAGAACGTAGCACATGTTGGTGCTGGATGTAAGGGATATGGATGATAACGCAGAAGCCCATCCATATGAGCAGGTTCAAGGTGACACCTGAGGACAGTGCTCTCCTCTGGGACATAAATCCTCTCTCTGGTTTGTGTTCTGGAGGAGAACTGCCAGAGCAGCTGAGACGGGCTGCAAAGGCCTAAAAACTCATCAACACTCGCCCATTTTTGCCTATAAAATATCCAGCTGCTTATAGTCAAACATGCTAATGGCTCTTCCCTTCAAATTCTGGAATCTTCCAGTTCCTTTTAATTACTAGGTTGTAAGAGATTGATGGCACCAAGAATTCAGCCACTTGATGAGATGCTGCTTCTCTTTTTATCACTGAAATCTGATGCCTACAGCCTCTACTATTTGTGATAATAGACCATGGAAAAGAAGATAATCTATACTGCTACATTTTAAAATCTGAATTCTCTCTCCTCTCAGGGCACCTCGAAGAGAACTGGGCTCTCTGGGCTGTTCCTCATTAGCAGGAGGCACATGTTGGATTACCAAACAACATTGCACTTGCTGAGGGAGATGCCCAAATTCCTGCCTTGGGGTGCAACGTCAGCACTGCCTGCACTGTTGGAAAACCTGGGTTTAAAATGGCAAGGCCCAGAGAAGAGCATCAGTTGCAAATTGAGATCCCAGTATTGGGCAAGGGAAGGGGCTGGAATGCTGAATTCATGACCTGAAAAATAAATTTTTATTAACCAGTAGTTGGTGGAGGACTAGAAACCAGGATTAAATCAACTCACAGATGGCAAAAGGTACAGCATTTGGATAGCATGGACTTCTCCAACACATGCAGCACTCTTCATTCCTGTTCAACCAAACTGAGAGAAATTCTTGCACAGCATTTAAGGATCGTCAGGACTGTGAACAATGATTTCCGTTCATAATGCTTTGGTTGTTATGACACCTTCTGGCTGTGGATTTCAGCTAATTACAGTAATTACTTTATCTACAGCATCTTTAGCTGTGGAAAGGGCACCCCCATCCCATTCTAGACAAGCACTTCTGCTCACGGCAAGTTTGAGTTCCCCTGTGCCCACAAGGACCAACATGTTCGGATTTTTCTTCCCAACAGAGCATCAGGGATGGATCCAAGGTGTTTCTTGATTCTGGGATTTCAAACTTGCACGGTCCTCATGTGTAAATAAGTCCCTCATGCATATTTGATTGCTGCCTTGGGTGGCAATATCCCTGCCTTTAATGTCTGTGCACATTGTGCAGTTGCTGTGGGAACTGTAACTTTGAGGTTTCACAATTTAAAAAAACAAAATCGAAAGAATGTATTTATAGCCTTTATTTATTTGGCTTATGAATCAACATGTTAATATTGATGCAATGGAAGAAGAAAGGAAAACAAACTTCTAAACAGAAAGTGCAACATCAAACACTGATCTGTTTGTTTTTCTCTTCTGCAAAGTTCCCATAACAGCAAAATTGCAGCAGCAGAAAGAAAAAGCATTATAAACCAAGAGGCAGACAAAAGAGGAGAAAGCAAGCTGCAGAGAGGTGAGCAGCTGAATTAAGTTCTTAGAGACCAAGTTTGACCAGTCACAGATGACAGCGTACCCGAAGATGCTGTGACACATCCCAGGATTTGGCATCCCCAGGTGTTCCCCCCGGAGCCTCGAAGCTCACCCAAGGCCCAGGTCGGTGCCCCAGGCTGCTCAGGTAATCACAGCACTGCTTTCCACAGTCATCACTGAGGTCTGGCTGGTCACAGAATGTGGGATCGAGGTTTGCTTGTAGGTTCAGGCTTATGTGAGCTGCCCTGAGGGGTTGGTCACAGCAGCAGTCACAGCCCAGCACTGCCCTCACTGACCGGGGGAGTGGGACTGGTGCTGGTTCAGCTGCAGCTTCACCACAGGGCGAGCTCAAATCACAGATATGTTATGAAGGAAATAGAAAAGTCCCCTCATGGTGGCTCCGTGGGGTGAGCCTGATCTCCCTGAGTCTGGGAGTGAGAGATGCTCCTGTGGTGAAGTCAGAAGAGTAAAGCACCATGGTTAATTTGTTACACCAGGGAATTTCAGGGAAGGATCCAGCTCGATCCCTCTCTCCCTCTCAGGGCCAGGCCACTTTAGCACTTCCCTCTCAGATGTCCTTTACCTGCATTCCCTCCATGGGAGTTATGGCCACAGAAAATGCCTGATTTCAATAAAATGTGGAAGGAAGGGGAAATCTTTCCACTCTCACTTCACAGAGGGCTGGGGTTGTGCCAGAGACAAGGAGCTGAGCAGAGGAATGGGGCAGCAGTTCTGATGTGTGGATAAAGTGGAATGAATATCCAGAAGATCCTGACTGAACCAGATGTAACCAAGGGCCATCAAGCCCTGGGCACTCTGGCTAATTGTTGTGACCAATTAATAAGTTGGAGTCCACTTAGTGAAGCCCAAACTGCCCCATGCAGCTCTTTTCAGGAGCAAGGAACGAACTTGTCTGCAACACTGCCTGAAGGTCAAGAGTTGGGTTACCAGGCTCAGGGGTGGAGGTGATCATGGCAATAGAATAGGTTTTCTTCTCTGAGATACTCCTGTGATACATAAAAAAATATTCTGCTTTCCACTGATTCAGCAAAGACACACAGTAGATTCCAAACTTAGAATATTAAGGGATTTTTTTTGTCCAGAAAAAGGTTCTGCCATAAAGCTGAATATGTTTGAAACACACAGCAGTTCAAAGCAGCAGTGCTACCTGAGACACTAATATTTACCTCTACTGTGACACAGTTCAGCACAGAGAAGTTGGCAGACAGAATTGTGCTGTAAGCACAAGTGCATCCTCTGCTTTCCTGTGTGATTACAGCTCATTTGGGCAGTGTCGTTTTCTCTGGCAATGAAGCCCTTAATAGCAGCCTGAGATTTCTGAAGGCTGACCCCCGTGCTATTTGTACCCACCTCATCTCCAGACACAGGTCCTAATGAATAAAGCCACTTAGAGGGGACATTATAACTTAATTCTGTGATGAATGATTTGGATTCTGCTGGTAAACAAACTCTTTCCACTGCAGAGGGACAATGCTGGAGCCAAAGAGGGCCAAGAGTACACTGGCCCCTTCATCTGCTGACTATTAAGTTTTCTGGGATGTAATTATTTTTTTTCCTTCTCTGACCGTGTGGTCTGGTATCCATTTAATCTGCAGTCTGTAACTACATTTTACAAAAGGTGAAAAATGAGGGATCTGATGTGTTCCTACAGGCTGGATAGAAGTGTGGAGCTGACTCCCAGGGCAGGGCTGCTCCCCACAGCTCGTTTAGATATGAACATTATTGCCACTGTGCTGAATGCCTTTCATATTATGGCATACATCCGTCAATTAGGATTGCAATTAGCATCCCTGACTAATCCTGCCCATGCTGGGAAGTTGCAGCATGCGAGTTCCTCACCAAAGGGGATGGTTTTGTTTCTTCGTTATTCCATTTTAATGCCAGTTGACAACTGCAGCAGTGGGGGATAGGACAGAAAATCAAGTTTCTTTTAAATGGGAGGTGAAGCGTTGATTAGAAAGGTTTCAGCAGAGGGTGAGGTCTTGATTGTCCTGTATCACATGAAATTCTATATTCAAATTCACATTATATATCAAATTCTACAGTTTTTCTTTAAAATGAATGCTCCAGATTTTCTTTAAAATGAATGCTGCAAAACTGCTCTGAACTTCATGAAGAACTTTGTCACACAGCTTTTTTCTCATGGTCTCTGACAGCGCAACTCTTAAAAGTCTCATAAAAATGAAGTTATTCCTAACTGTGTAAACACACCCTCCCCACATTATATTCTTCTATGGCAAAGCCTTTTTATACTCTCTTAACAGTGTAAACAGATTTTTTATTTAAAAAATAATATCTGTAAGCATTTAATGTGCTGAGATTTAATGATGAAAATAATCCAGTCTTCAAATATGACTAAAACATAATTTAAAAAACCCCAAGGAACAACAAAAACTCAATTCAGGCACTGTGTTTTGGTACAACATCTGGAAACAAGGGATTTCTTTCTCTTTTTTCATGACTTTCTTTATGCCAGTAGAGGGCACAACTGTTTAAATCACATTTATTTTGTACACAGTGGGACATAATAGAGGCAATTTAAAAATTCATAGAAAAAAACCCCATCTATTTCCAATAATGAAAATTTTGTGGCATTTTCCTGTATTATCCAGAAACTGTTAATAGCAAAAGGAATGTTATTTAAATGATTTTGCATTCCACAACTGCAAGAGTGTTTGAGTGTTTCTGTTGAGTTCACTATCAGAAAGCAAATTTTTGGGCAATGAGATTAAGGGAATGAAAGATAATGAGATGGAATTGCATGAATAGAATAAAACCAGTATTAATTTAAACCCAAACCCCATTAATTTGCTGCTTTTAAATAACAGGAGTTGGACTGTTTGTGACTTTTTAATCAAATTTTATATAAAAACTTGGCAAACTTTCTGTACAAATCACCTCTGCAATGGGAAACAAAATCTTGAGGTAATTTTTCATTGTATTATTCCACCTGACATCCATGTAAAGGGAATTAGAGAGGCTTGGGATAAACCATGGGCTTGAAAATGACAAAACAGCAGTTCTACTTTTCATGCATAGCTTAGGATCCTTTCATCCCAGAGTTTATTTTGGGAAAGGCTTTGAAAAATCCTCAAGTCAATAGATTATTAGCTTACCTGGAATTGTAAAGGAAAAATTAATTAACAGAAAGAGCATCCAGTGGGACAAAGTTTAATAAAACACAGAAGAAAACAGTAACTTGTTTTCTTCCACTTTCTGGCCAACATCTCTAAATTTTTGGAGCCAGCTCTGTGCAGGGTTTCAGTGAGCAGAAAACATGATATTGGATTGATTCTAATGCTGAAATTAGAGATGTTATCTTCCAGCCAAGCAGCGCTCTGCTGTCAAGGAAAGTTTGACGGAATTATTGAAGAACGTGGAAAATTGCCAGCCTCGGATGGAATTGGTGTTTGGGAGAGAGGCACAAGAACAATCAACAGCAGGAACTGGGAAAATAATGTATTATCAACTTGAATTCTCTTAGTATCTTCCTTTTATTTTAACATCCTGCAAGTATTTTAAAGTCTGCTTTCAGTGTGTTATGGTTCACAAGTGCCCTCGCTCTGAGCTGCAGGAACATTCTGGCTGGAGGTCACTGACATGCTGTTTTCCTTATTTTTCCTGCTCAAAGACATTTGCACAGGGTCATTTGTATTCATTACTAATGCAGAGTTTTCCCATCAGGGTATTTATAGATCTCAAAATTATTAATATTTGATTTAGGGAAGTATTCTTAACATGGACAAGCATTAAGGCATGTGCTTTCATGGAGACAAATGTAAATTGTGGCTGAAATACTTCCCCAAATCCAGGCTCCTGAGGTCCTTTTTTGCCTTATTTATCCTTCAGGTAGGCTGGTTTTCATTTTGTTCCTTTCCAGGTCACTGTTATTTATGCTCCTTGTTTTATCTGGCTGCATCTGATCCTGCTGGCAAAGGATTAAATGCATTTACCTTCTCTTTCCCTCAGACATGTTTGGGATGCCTGAGCTAACTCATGAATGAAACTGCATAATGCTGAAGCCTGAACCTACTTTATTATATTAACATATAAAGTGTCAGATGATTTTTAAAGTTCTACAGAATTACTCCTTGGCTGCACGGAAGGTGCTGTGTAAGAAATGGCTGAAGGGATGAAGACAGCTCCTGATATTTGGCTGCCATGAATTCCCCAGCAAGGAGGGAAAGCTTTGGGAAAGGCTAAAATCCTGCATCACATTTGCAAGCAAATATTGTCCCATTAGAGAAATCACTTTAAAAATATGAATTAAGCTCTTTGGAGTAGAATGAAAAATCCCTGTGAAGCTAAGAAGAGAAGGAGGAGGAGCTGCTGTTTCCTCCTCTCCTCACAGTGCCAGTGATCACATTTTAGAGCACTTTTCAGTAGTATTTCTTTGCTGGTCAAGTATTTCCTAGCCACATTTCACTGGCAATGGCTTCCTGAGCTTTGGTTTCTGTCTTCACCCCTGAACAGCAAATTCAGAATCATTTTTTGGATTCATTTATCCTCTGTGGGTTCCCCTTCTCAAAAGTCAGTTTGAGCCCAGGAGAGGAGTCATTTCTCCTCCAGAGAGAGCCTCCTGCCCTGTGAGAGCTCCTCAACACTCTAAACAAAATATCTCATTTCTTTAATAAACTAAGCTGAGCTTTTGGTGGAATTAAAACCTCTCATTAATAAAATGTTCCTTATTTAGCAAACTTGAATACTCCATCAGGCAATTTGTTGGAACAAAGGATGGCAGGGGTGGTGGGAATACAATTTTGTGTTTAATTGGATTTGATTAGGAGAGTTACACAGCCCATCACTCAGCTTCCAGGACAGCCATAAAATGTCTTTGCCTTCCACTGAATTGCTGGCCAGGCCTCCAGGCATCAGGCTGCTTCTTGCTGAACACTTCAGCTCAAGGTTGCCAGTTAATGGGCAATGATAAGAACTGATCCCTTGCATTTTAATGGGTGTGACAAAATCAGGCAGAAGTACTGCAAAAATAACTTGAAATACAGGGGAGTGATCATATTTTAATGCCTGGTAGCTGCAGATGTTCAAATTACTATAATGCTATTAAAATCAGTAGCTATTAATACACAAATATTTCAACGACACACAAAAGCAGAGTCAAAAAAAACAAGCCTGAAATAATGACAAAACTAAAATTGCCCATTTATTGGAATTAGCCTTCAATCACTTCTTTGTAATGGGCAAGAGGCTGCACATCTGACAGCACCACTCTCATTGCTCTCCCTCCCAGAGTTCATAGATTGCTTTTATGTCTCCATCTACCTATATGTGAAATCATTTCCCCATTTTAATTTTCTTTCTCTGTGATTTCAAGATATTGTATATCAGTTTGCACTTGCGGGGCACTTAACCTTCCTATTATCATTTTCTTTCTGTGAGATGCTCTCCAGCACAATTGCACATAATCCACTTTCTTTGATGGCTTTTGGAATAGTCACCGTGGCCTGCTGCACGCCCTGCCTGCATTGAGGACATTTGCATCCACGCACCACCACTGGGGTTATTACAGAGGTGTAAACCCTGAAATGCAGATTCTGTCAGGGCAAAGTGAGGCTTCCAGTGCTGCTCTTTAAACCAGCCACAGAATTAATTTCCTTAATACAGCCAGAGCCACTCATTAAGCCTCCCCCTTCCAGCCCTTCCCTCCTGCTGCTCCCAACACCAGTTGCACTCTCCATTTATTAGCACGAGCAGCAGCTCATGGAGGCAATGAAATGGGAATTTTAAGATGCTTGGTGATTTAATCAATTGGGTTCGATGCCAAAAGAAGTGTTACCACTGAATTCAGTGAAATTGGACCAGAGCTGTGCTGGCTGCCTCTAAAAACAGAATTATTTTAAGATAACGCCTCCCAGGCCTGTGGAGAGCAGGATTATCCAAAATCCAGCTGGCCACGGGCACGAGGAACATGGCTGATGTTGGAGTCAGTGTTGGTGACCATGGACCAGGCAAGGGAGCGAATTCAGCTTCTCCTGTGGCACCACCACACCAAGGAATCTGCCCTGGGCTTGTGATATTCCAAAAAGAACCCCAAAACTTGTTACAGCTGACCTCGATCGTGAAAGAAATGCACAATCTCTTAACTGTGCCTGCAGATCAAGGCCTCAGATTAGTTGGTATCAGTGTCAGCTTAAGGAGAGAAGCATCACTTAAAAATTGGGAAGATTAAATTGACATTAAAAAGTTCTCTTTAAATAAGAATCCCATAAGTATTACTGGAAAGAGTCGATTTTCTACTCATTTAACTGCATCCAAAGAATCCTATATTTTGTCCATATATTTTTGCCATTGACACTATAATGCCTGAAAGTGTGATTGGAAAAGGTGGGCTGCTCTAACCTCTATACCCAAAAGGACTGAAAACTAGATTTTCAACAAGTTTTAAATTTATTTTTAATGTTCTACTTTCTAGGCTGTTTCAGTTAATTGAAACTGATAGTGATTGTCAGTGGTAAGACCAGACTAATGGTCCATTGAGCCCCATTGGCAAGATCTCACTTTGGTAATGTCCTAGCGATGTTTTACAAACCAATTTTTAAGTTTTTAAGCTTGAGGTGAGTTCCTTGGTATTTCTGCCAATGGTAAGGGAAACTATTCAAAAGCTAAAGCAGCTGGGAGAAAAACACTGATTTTTTTTTTTTTTTTTTCTGGAGGAATTTACCATGTATCTGAGTCTGTTTGTTACTGATGGCTAAATTTCCATCTCAAATTTGAAAAAAACAAGGTTTGTCAAAGCAGGACACAAAAGTTATGTGGGCAATCCATGTGGTGAAAAGATGAACATGGAAAAACTGCTTGGAAATGGACACAGCAACTAAAGCAGAGAACAGTCAGAGGGTGTAAGTGATAGGAACAAGAGCTCAATTGGTATTTTAGGTCTACAGCTGACATCAGGATGGACAGGGTTAAACCAGGTCTTCAAAACAAATTATTAATTGGGAAGCTTAATTTACCTGCTTACACCTGTGCAAGGCTTTTTTCCCACTTTGATTCTTAGGAAGCCTTAATTAGACAACACTAGAGCAGAAACATTGCTGTTCTTCACATGTAATTTCAGAGAGATGTCTGAATGACAAGTGGAAATGAAAAAAAAATCATTAGCTGGAAGGAGCGTGAGACTGGTAATTCAGTTGTTATTACTGAAGGTGAATATTGCAGTGGGTTCAGAAGCCTCAGGTGGCAGAAGGGCAGCACAGGCTCAGGGGCTGTGCGAAAACATTCCAGGTAACCTCAGAGAATTCACTGTCTGCAAATTGCTTCCCTTCAGTAAGTATATGGTGATAGTGCACCTTTGCTGTGTTTTCTGGAATGAATACAGGAAAAGCACTTACAAACCCACTATTTCTGCATGCCTGGGTTGCTGGAAAATAAGTGAGGGGAAGAGTGGGTTTTGTCCTTTGTAACTTGTCACCCTAAATATTAGAGTCATCTTTTCAACCTCACAATCTCATAAAGTGCCTCTCTGACAAACTTAAAGTATCTTTTATGTGGCCGAACTTGATACCTATGATTGGACTTTGAAGTCCTTGACTTAGCTGAAATTGAAAAAAATATATTAGTTGGCCAAAGGGGTCTAAAGATGGGGCTGGGCTGGAGGTGACAAAGGACACCAGGCAAGGCAAGCTGCAGGATGCATTTTTAAAATTTGAACGGCCTCTGTGGTTGGTCAAGCATAAAAATACAGGCTTATCCTTCTCACGCTGGCCTTCACAGCTAAAGCTGCTATTTCCATGTGGAGAGCTGTGCCACAGGTCCCCGACCTTGTCAGCTCTCGTAAGACTCGGGTGTTGTGCATACGTGAGCAGCACAGCTCTGAGGAAGCCAAATCTTCATTTGGGGTTTGCTCCTGCCCCGTGCTCAGCCACTGCCCCACAGAGGAGTTCACAGCCACCACGCTCTACCTGAGCTGGAGCTTGCTGGGGAACGAAGGCTTGACCCCAGTCCTAACCAAGGATTAGTGCAATAATAACTGGAATTAGTAATATCTTCCAGGCAAAAGCCCAAAGTGGAGTTTCAGAGATGTGGTGGAGTTATCAGACTGCGCTCCACCAGCCCAAACAGGCTGGGAGCACCCTCCTGCCCCATGCCAGGGCTGAGCTGGACCTCACTGCTACAAACCTCTGAGCTCAGCTCATGGCAGCTCGTTAAATCCCTGCAATTCTATCATCTCTACGAGTCCTACGTGATCACACTCTGCCAATTAAAAATGCATCTTGTTTTCGTGAGATAATTTATTTTTTGACATTCCTTCCTCAGACCAGTGCCACATTTGATTACAGAAGTGGCTACACTTCTGTGCTGGACGTTTCTTGATTATAAACCTATACATGCATGGAAAAGTAAGGACATCTCTTCAGGTCAGGGCTCCTGCACCAAGTTGGGGTCAAGAGATGCTGTGCCAAGTCTCTACTATCCCCAGAGGAGATGCCATTGTTTCTCAGCCAGCACATTTCAATAATTCATGACACAACTGGACAGGAAGGGAAATAGAGGTGGCACTGACTTAAATCTTATTTGCTGAAGAAGGAAATTGTTTTCCTCACATCCTTCCTCCTTATGCCATGACAGCAAAGCACCAGCACCCTGTCCAGAATTCCTCTGTGTACAAAACAACAGCCATTAAGTCCTTTCTCCCTTCTGGGAAGATCCCAGCATAGGGAGGAACTGGAGCTGCTGGAGAGAGCCCAGAGGAGGCTCCAGGGGGAGCAGAGGGATGGAGCAGCTCTGCTGGGAGGAAAGGCTGGCACAGCTGGCATTGTTCACCTGCACAGGAGAAGCTTTGGGCTGAGCTCAGGGTGGCTTTCCAGGACCTGAAGAGAGAGACAATTGCCAAGGGATGGAGGGACAGGACACAGGGAATGGCTCCCACTGCCAGAGGGCAGGGCTGGATGGGAGATTGGGAATAAATCCTTCCCTGTGAGGGTGGGCAGGCCCTGGCACAGGGTGCCCAGAGCAGCTGTGGCTGCCCCAGGATCCCTGGCAGTGCCCAAGGCCAGGCTGGGCACTGGGGCTGGGAGCAGCCTGGGACAGTGGGAGGTGTCCCTGCCATGGCAGGAGGTGGCACTGGGTGGGATTTAAGGTCCCTTTCCACCCAAACCATTCTGTGGTGCTATGACTGACTCTCTTACGTCAACACTCCACTGTGGCTCTGAGACAAAGTCATCTCTGGTAAAATTTGACTTCAACTGAGGCACACTGTATTATAACACACACTTCACTGTGCTTTGGGATGCTGAAAGATAATACAGGTTTCAGAAAATTTAGTACTGCCTGCTAAGAAAAAAAAAAAAAAAATAGGAACGTAAAGGAATTCTGCTCAGCCTTAATTACACCACACATCTCTAATGCTGCGATCAGCCGGAGCCAGATCCAATAAAACCTCCATCCGGCTCCTGCACAGCGACCTACGTGAACCTGACTCTTTCCCTGGGCTTCCAGCCCAGAAACGAGATGCAGTTTTTATTTAAGCCATAACGCCTCAACTTTCCCCGGCAGCGCATCCACCCTGAGCGGGTGGGTCCAGCGGGGCTCTCGGGGGAGCCGCGGCCGCCGCCAGCGGAGCATCCCCGGCGCCGGCGGGCCCGGCTGCGCCCGGAGGGGCTGTGCCGGGCTGGGCCGTGCCGGGCGGTACCGGGCTGGGCCGTACGGCCCCGGGGCGGTGAGGAGCGGTGGGCGGGAGATCGCGCCGGGCCCGCCCCGCCGCCGGGAGCGCGGCCAGCGCCGCTCCAGAAGAGGCGCCGGGAGCCGCGGGAGCCGCAGGATTACCGCGCTGGCTCCGCGGGGAAGGACAGCGCTGCGGCGGCTGCCACGGCTCGGCTGCAGGTGGGCAACTTCGGGGAACAAAGTTGGGCAGCGGCTGAGGGGAGCGCCGAGCCCCCCGCATCCCTCGGGGGGGATGGAGCTGGGGGAGCGGCACCGGCGACACGGAGAGCGCTCCGGGCGGGTCCCTGCCGGGCTCGGGGGATGCAGCGACTGGCACTGGCGCTCGGTACGTGCCGCTGCCCGCGGGGGTGAGCCGGGCAGGTGGCATTTGCGCAGCTCCTCGCCCACCTGCGGGGAGCTGCTGTCTCCCCCCCGTCCGTCTGTCCCGGGGGCCAGGGCTCCGCCAGGCGCCCGTGGCTCCCCCGAGGGCCGGGGATGCGCTCCGGGTCCGGCGGCGCCGGAGCGTGCGGCTGCCGGCGCTCTGAGCGTTGGCACGGGGTTTGGGCTTTTTTCCCCCGCAGAATTGTTCTGAGTCTGGAGTTGCTCAAGTTCTAAAGCTGGGCGGCTCTGGCTTTGCTTTTAATTAAGTGCTAATTGTCTCGAATGCGAGAAGGCGCGTACGGGAGCTCGCCCCAGCTCTGGTGTCGGCGGGGCTCTGGCGTGTTGGTTTGAAACAGCCCCCGCACCACGCCAGTACCGCTCGTTGAAAAGCTCTTTTCCTTTCCCTCTCGAATGAGAACATCGCTCTTTCTGCACGTCCCTCGCGGCCGTTCGGGTTTGGCCGAGTCGTGGCGACCGCGGAACTTTGCCGTCAGCCGGGCAGAGCAGACCGAGCCGGCCAAGTTTCCGCGGTGGCTCGGCACAGCCGCTGCCTGCGCTCCCCGCAGCAGCCCCGCCGGCGCTGCTGCTCCTTGTCTAACCGCTGATCTGCCTTCTCTTGCAACTTTATGGTTCGTACCTGGCTGGGTGCGAGCTGCTGGTGTCCCCAGCATCGTGGTGTGTCACCTTGTTGCCAGTCCAGCGTTGTGCCTGCTGTGATTGACCCAAATCCAAGCATTATTTTGTTGGATGCGTCGGAGGGAGATCAGCCCGTTCCTGATGGGGAGTGAGCCAGCAATAGCCTTGGGTGGGAACTGGTTAGTTGGGTTTATCTTATTGGTGCCATTGGCACACGCACAGAATCAATACTGATTTTTAGCTGTGGTGTTTTACACGGGGGGGAAAGAATATCAGTATTTCTGTTGAGTGCAAAAATCAAACCCAAGACCTTATGAAGGACAGGAAACTCTCCAAAGTATTGACTGCTGTATTTTGCAAGAGAAACTTGAACTCCAGCTTAAGCTGCATGCCAGGCTTGTCCAGTGGTGTATTTTTTAAATGTATATGGGAAATTATGAGCAAAATACTAAAATCGGGAATGGAAATACTGAACTTGTAAGCACTGAAAGTGTGTTACTACCCATGTGGAATTGTTCCAGAAAGTTGTTTATCATGCTAGAGACTTCCCATAGTAATCTGGCAAATGCTTGCACAGATGCATTTGAGGGGAATGATTGGTGAAGGTGCTTAACTCCTGCCAAAACGCTGCCGACTTGGTGTTGGGGCTGCAGCTAAAAGCAGAGTGCTGTGAGCTCTGTCCTGCCGCGCTGGCTCTTCCCAGGGCTCCCGCAGCATCCGTGCTACTTCTGCTTCTGTCTCTTACTCCCTTGCACAGCAGGGGATGGATGGGCTGCAGCCTTGGAGCTGGAAGCAGTGCTGTTTTCTGGAATAAAGCAGTGGGAGGTGCTGCTCGGAGCGCAGGATCTGCGAGCTGCCAATGGCTGTGGGGTTTTTCCAGAGCGGGTTTTGTGGATGTCACCTCGGTGAATAGAACAGGTAGGGATTGTCTAGCTGATCTTGCAGCTCGTTTTTTTCTGTGTTAAGAAAGTTAAACTGCTGGATTTTTGGGGGATTTGGAGCTGCTGTGGGGTGGTGGCAAGCTCTGGTGGTGACTCCTGTGGCTGTCGCTCACCTCCAGTGCTGGTGACCTAAGCTGGGGTCTTGTCCGGAAATCTGAGCATGCACCCAGCTGGCTGCACACCCTGCAAGCCCTTGAGCTGGATGTGAAATACAGGCTTACCTAAACAACTTGTTCTTTAAATCCCTAAAGATCACGTCACTGTAGCTAGGGACCGGTGCCATATTTTCCTGTCACTTTTCTGTAATGCTTCTGAAGTTTCCACCCACAAACAAATGCTTCCATCCACTTGTGCAGGGGAGGTGGTTTTGGTTGTTTGTTTTTTCTGAGCTAGCTTCGCTGTCTTTGATGTTGTTTATGTTTATGTTCTTGTGGTGTTTCTTGTGGGAATTTTCCCATTGCAATACCACAAGAACATCTTAATGTTGTGATACAGCGACGGGAGGTTTCTGCAAATAGATTCAATCTTTTTACTGTTCTTCCTGGAAGAGGCTGAGTCTTAAAAGTGACATAAGCCAGTGGTTTTATATGTATGGAAGGGATCATCAGGATTTACTTTGATACCAGAAGACACAGATTAACTGCAGTCTGCAAACAAGATTTTTTGTGTGTTCACAGTGGTGTGAGGAGTTTGAGGAGCCAGCAAATGTGCAGGGACTGGGAAGTGATCAGTGATGAGGAGTGACTGGGGCTGGAGGTGAGCATCCCTCCTGACTTTGGGTGACTTGAGAAATAATTATAAGCCTGGTCTTGGTTTACTGGAAAATCAAGGGAAGTGGGAAGTTTGTTCATCTGTAAAGTAAAAATTAATCCTTCTTGGTGCTCAGCTTGGAGCTGGGTCTGCCTTGTTGTGCTGTCAGATCCATAACCTCCCAGTTCATGTTGGAAAACCAGGGAACAGTGGATTAGAGTCCCCTGGGATGCATGCACACATTGAACACTACTGGAGATACAAGTGATGAGAAATGTCTTTTACAAGGGTCCTGTGTGATGCAAGCATTGCTTGAGCTCCTGTTGTGCATGGGGGATGTCAAAATGGGCTAAATGGCAGGATACTCAGAAATTAACTTTGTTTGAAGAAGCTTAGGAACCTAATGTTTTGGTTCTTCAAAACTGAATGTGCCACTGGCTCTGGAAATGGACTTGCCTTGGTGCTCTGTTGCTGCTGTCTTTAAAATATATCTGCAGTGACAGCAATTCCTGTTTCAGGTATTGTTGGTTGGCTTTGCAGCTCTACAGCTGAGGTTTCCCTCTCTCAACCAAACCAGGGATAGTTCAGTCAGTGATTAGCCCATTGAAAAACAACTGGAATGCAGAAAAATGAAATGGGAAGAGCCGTAGTTCCCTCCTGTGCTGACATCTCCACCTTTGATTTAGTGAAGCTGTTTAGAATTGTCGCCCAGACTTTTCAGTGGCAATTTGATGGTCCACATTTTGTAGCATGTCGTGTAGTAAAATGAATTGCAGGGAAAAAAAATTAATTATCAGTGATACCTTGTAATGTGCCTTGGCCAGGGAAGGATTAGGTAGAGGCTGCAGGTTTCCATAAGCTGAGGAGTACTTTTCTGATTCAGAGCTCAAAAAGCCACAGTTCTCTGGTCTGCTGAGACAGATGAAAACCAGATCAGAGCTGATGGCCTTTTAAACAGAAGTGTACCCAGGAGAGCACTGTTGGGGTAACAAGAGTTGGAAGTGGGGGGAAAAAACCTCTGAGCTTTGACTACAGTCAACTGAAATTTACTCTATATTGATTTATTTTTTTTTAGTGTGCTGTCTAATACAAAGAAAAGACTTAATACAGAGTGAGAGAAAGTGGCAGGAGTTCAGAAATCTTCTGGATTCTCAGTCTTCTTGAGAAGGTGGTGGGCAGCTGATGAAATAATGGAGTTAGTTGGTATTTTACTAGTGTGAAGTTAAAATCTGCATGTTGAAATTTGGTGTGAGAAAATACCAATTGAAATGCAGGTCGTAGGGTTTACAGCATTGGCTTTATTTTTAAAGAGCAGATAGTTTTATAACCCCAAAGTTTCACTTTTTAAGTGTAATAAAGTATAATAATATTCCTTAAAATAAGTAATACTTTAATTTGGCACAGCTGATGTAGGAATTTTTCTCAGATTATAATATCCAGGTATTTTTCTCTTGAAAAAATTATCTTTTAATTAATGTAAAGTATAATTAATTAGCTGTCAGAGGTCTTGCACTTCCAGCTGGGGGAAGCAGCAGTGGGAGCTGCTGAAGTTGTGCTCAGCCCTGGACAATCCCTCCTGCAGCTCGTGCTCTTCTGGAGAAACCCATTTAATGGGAACAGCCAGCATTTGAAACCTGGACATGTATTTTAGCGTTTTCTTAATCCTGACTGCACACAGAAGGAACTTTATCTGTGTTTGAATCATGAAACACCTGAAATCTGGACTGCAGAGCTGCCAGGCTGGGGGGGGCTCCCAGAAGATGAGCTGTGGGCTGTAAAAGGCTTCGGAGTGAGTGGTAACAGGAGGAGAAAAGCAGAGTGACCAGACTTGTCTGGGGGGTTCTTTTTGTCAGCCAGCTCTTGGTTGCTGGCAAATACAAATCACGCATTTCTGAGCCAGAGTTTGAGGGGGAAGCACTGCCTGCGAAGGCAAGGAGCGAAATAGGTGCGAGCAGGAAGGAGCTGAAAAAAATCTTTGTGCAAGGGAAATCTGACTTAAAGACAGTGCCACCAACCTCCCTGAGACCCTGGGCACCCTTGTGCTCCCTGAGCTCTGCAGTTCCAGGATGGAGCAGGGCTCCTGCGGGCCCCTCAGCAGGTGTGTGAGCAGCTGTCTCAGCTTTCCTGAGCCCAGCTTATTTGCAGGAGTCCAGAAGGCTAAACTGGTTCAGCTGTCACAGATTAGTCCCTCCACACCGGGTTTAAATGAAGAAAACTAAATAAAGTATTCTTTAGCCCTTGTAAGTCATTTGTGTAGTGCACAAAGGAAGCTGTGCAGTCCAGAGCTGTTCTGAGTGAGGGGTGATGGACACAGTGCTGCAAGAGGTAAGGGCAGGTCTCCTACCACTCCTATACATCTATTCCTATAGATCTATTTCTGTATCCTTTCCCCTTGGTTTTGAGATATATGGTTGAGGAAAGACAGATTTGTACATTCAATTTTAACGGAGAAGTGAGAAATCTTGAATTTGACTGTAGCTTTGAAAAAGTGGTTTGAGCCTTGTTGAAACATTATGGTTAAATGCAGATTCTTTATCCACCAACATCACAAGTAGTAATGAGCTACCCTGGTATTAACTATTCTAAAAACTCTCCTCTCGCTATTCCTGTTTTTTGTGACTGACTCCTTAAAAAAAAAAAATCCTACTGCTTTTCTAGCACTGCTGAAATCACAGTGCCATGCTCCTGATGTGGGAAGCATATTTCACTTCAATAGGCCTTGACAATTCTGAAGAGTATTACTGCTCAACATGTTCAGGCCTTTTGTGAGATGTAAAATATAATAAATTACAGCTGTTTGTAGCTGTAAACCTCTCATTGGAGTAAACTAGTGGGGAAAATCAACTGGTTTTCCACAGTCTGGCTTAATGTGAAGCATGTCCAGTATTCCTTTTGCTTGTGCTGAGGTCAAGACAGTAATTTCCAGTGTACTGCAGTACTTGACTACATAAGGAGCAATTCCTGTCTAATCCAATACAGGGTGGATCAGTAAATGATAAATTCTGTTTAGCTTGCAAGCATACAGATTTTCATAGTTCATTTGCAGAAGGATCACGCATCTCTGCATTTGAAGACATTCCATTTGTTGAAGTTGGCATCTCTTAGCATTCCTGGTGAAATGTGCAAGATGAAAAATACTGTTATAATGACATATTACTGTGGAGTATTTTACAGGGAAAAACCAGCAAATTCAGTAGGTATGGTTGTTGCAGAAAGCACTGTTTATTCCCCTGGATATTGCAAAATATTTTGATTTTGTCCTGCCTCCTTAAAGCTCTGTGCTGTCACCTGGATGTGTCTGTCCCACTTGTCCATCTGTCCTGCTGCTTGAGGGTAGTTGGATTGTTAACCCATGAAAGCAGGGTCTGGTTTTGCCAGACTGGGGGAGATACTTGATTTTTGTGAGATGCTGGAGCAGGTAATAGCCCTTGGTGTGGTGCAGTTTTCACATCAGAAGCTCATGACTAAAATACCAGCATTCCTGTGATGACTTTTTCTTTGTTTAATAGGAAATTTTTGGTGCCTGCTGCTGCGAGTTTGGTGCAGGTTGTTGTGTGGGCAAAGCAGAGTGGGAGGAGAGCTCTCTGCAGCACCCTGGGTAATTTAACATCTCAGCCCAGTGTGTTGGTGTAGGTTGTAAATGACAATAAAAAGAAAAGGCTGTATATGCATGTTTGCTTTGCCAGGGTAATTTATAAAGCAGGGTGTAATTGGGAACATTTCTGCCAGGTCACTGCTTGACCACCAGCACCTCTTTACCTCTGAAGTTTGTGTGCTCAAGCACAGGCTGCAGGACAGTTAAATAATAAGTGACCTTTTTTTCACTTTCTAAAAACAGATGCTCTGAGGAAACAGCATGAGGAACCATTAGCATCTACCCTGACATAGGTGCTTTCCTTTGCACTGTTAAGGTCAGTAGAAGACCCAAGGTTTCTATGGTTTGCAGTCCTTCAAGTGCATCCACTGAGCATTTAAGAGCATGTTTTTAGCAGTGTGCACCTCCTTTGCCTAAAGATTTATTGATGCTGCAGAGCTGTTATGTTTGTGTGTTTGTCAGTGGTGTATGAAAAACATCTGTTTGCACACTGAGCTTTCCACCCCACAGAACATGTTTTGTTGTTTTAGACTCAAGATCTCATCATTGATCCTAAGAGAAGGAAGATTTACCTTGATTTGCTTGCCCTAATGTTCCTGCAAAAAAAAAAGGTAGAGGTTGGCTGGCTAAATCCATGCTGAAAACTTTCAGTTTTGTGTGTTGGAGTTGAATTCCAGTTTACCTGGACCTGTGTTAGCCCAGGGCTGCATTCACAGCCCCCAGGAGTTCTGTGCCATCCCTGCCTGCCTGTGGGGGAAATGCACTTAAATGGGTTTTTATCCTTCTGGACAGGACGAGGGGCAGAAGCTGCTCATGTGTAGCCCTTTCCCATGCTTGGGCATTGACTTTTTTTCTACTCTTGACTTAGCTTTCGTCCTAGAAGGAGCTAAATTAATATAAACCAAAGTTGTTTTCCTCTTCCCCCCCATTTTTGAGGGGCTGCATTCTCACATAGCACTTTCTCTCTCATTCATTGTCACATCTTTCCTGGTCTAAAAATCCCGGTGTAAAATCCTGTTGAAATTATAGTGGAAAGAGCAGTGAAGCCTTACAGAGAACTGGCAAACTGTTTGTAGAATCAAATACAGTTCTTGAAGTGGCTGCATACACATGGTAGTTTTCCTTTTAGTTGTGGAGCTTAATCTGGTTATAGATCTTGCAGTTTTTCAATTTCTCACTATAATTTTTGTAGCTATTTGATTTTGAATCTCACATTGACTATTTTTGCTATTGTATTGCTGAAGAAAATAAAAATTGCTATGCCCTGGTGAAGAGCAGTGTTTCTAATGCTTTAAAAGCTGTAGTTTGTAGTCTCTTGAGCATCTCTTTTCCTCAATAAGCTTAAAATGCAAACAGAAGAGGTGTTACATCTAACAGTGCTGTTCTTCTGCAACTGTTAAATGAAGGATAAGTAGAGTTTCATGCCCTCTGCTCCTGGAATAGGAGATTGTGGATTTTGCTTGGCACTTTTTTCTGCAGCAGGTTCTTCCCTGCCACAGAGCTGTGGTTCACACACTAAAATCCTGAGATTAGAAAGTTCCAGTCTTTCATCAGGTGCACTTGGAGACTGGAAAGTTACTCTGCAGATCTGTCCTCCTACAAAACAGCTGAAGTAAGCTGGACCTTGATGAGGAAGGCCCCCATCCTCTTCAGAGGCACAGCCCTGGGAGCCCCTGGCTGCAGAGGGGAGCGGTGCCAGCCCCTGGGGTGTCTGCTGAGCCCTGACCTGGTGAGTGACACCCTGGAAAGTGCTGGGGGTGGCATTTGGTGCCCCCCCAGAAGGCACTGAGGTGAAAGAAAGGACTTCTCCAAGCTTTTTTCATGCTTTCTTCAACACCTGCCAAAGCGGGCTGGAGTGTCTCTCTCCTGTTTGTTTCTCACTCAGTTCCCAGCTTGGATGGATCTTCATCAAGCCTGTTGTAAGTCCTTAAGGCTTTAACCTGGTCCCTGCCCTGTCCCATAAATACCCTTGACGAGGCCCGTTGTGGGTTGATTCCAGGTTTATTTCCAGATGAAGAGCCTGAACAGCCTTCAGTAGGTGTGTTTGGTGACTGGAATGGCTGCAGAGTTTAAAATCCTTTCTAAAGCTCTTCTACTTTCAAAAGTACCACCCCAAAGCAGCTTCTTCATAGTGAGGCTCCACTCAGAAATGTGAAATAATCTCTGGCTCAGAAGCTGGTTTGGAGTTCTGTGCCATTCCCCAAGTCATGCCAGGGAAACATCAAGGAAAACAAAGATGGAACTCATCTCCTCTACTAAACCATACCTGACTTTTCCTGGATAGATTTTTTTTTTTTTGATGGGGACTTGTTTTTTTTTGCTTCTTTCCTTGGTCAGGGGGCAGGATGAGTCCTGGAATGTCTGTCCCAGGTGTAACTTAACCTGAGCACTGTTTGTCATCACTTGCTGAATGTTCTCCAGAGTTAAGAAAGTTGCATAAGCTCCTTATCTGGAGCTAAGCAGCTTAAGGAAGTTGCAAAGCTCCACCACCTCGTGCTTCTCCTGTTGAGCTGTTTTAACACAGTCCTCTCTTCCCCCAGCATCTGAACATCCTGATGGTACACATTTTGATAACCTGCTCAATTATCTCCTCCTGCCTCTGCATCCTGAAAGAACAAAAAGCTCACAGACATTTGTGTAGTTGTGGATACAGAATAAAAACACAACAGTAAAATGTGTCAAACGGGTGGAAAACTGTGTGGGGTTTGGGATTAAATCTGGAGTTTTCTCCAGTCTGTTCTTCTGAGATGGACTCTTGATTACTTCGTGCAGAACAGGCATCAGTTCTGATTTGGGTCATTGAATCCCTTTAATTCCACACCTGGTACCTGCTGCCTTTTTGAGAACCTTGGGCATTGTCACAGTAGGTGTTTCCAGCCTGAAAAATTATATGTCTCAAACTTATAAATCCCTAATGACATAGACATACTTACTTCTAGTGCCCAAGGAAGTTCTCTGTCCAGGAGAAAACAGTCCAGAGTGACTTTTTTAAGAGAACCAGGCTTGGAATTTTTATTTGGAACATACAATAACACCCTGAACATAAAAGTGAATTTTTTTTCCCTGCAGTTAACCTAGCAAAACAAGCATAAGAAAAAAGTCTCCTCTGTCCTATTGCCCCTTTACAATATTGTAACAAGGGCCATCTTCTCCCAGCCCTTGGCTCCCTGCAGCAGGGAGAGAGGAATCAGCAGTTCCTCTGTATTTTCAGAAAAAAATGAAGTGCATTATTTCCCAGAATAAGCACTGCAGACAGTTAAGTGCCTGTAATTCTAATGCAAATTTCTTTTAATTCTAGACTGGTAAAGATCCACATTTTTCTTTTCCAAAAGGCTCAGCAGCTTGTCCAATAAGCCTAATTAAAGGTGGTAATGGACATTCCATTCTCAGATTGATTTATTCCTGTGCAAAGTGATTTGAACTGGTTAAATGGCACCTGTGCAAAGGGGTTGAGATACAGGCAGGGATGGCAGCAGAGAGCTGATGTGGTTTTCTTACTGTCACAAGAGAAATGTTAATGTTGCACTGATGGAAAACCCATTTACTCTTTCCTATTGTAAAGTTTAGCTCACAACGAACTTACAGAGAATCCCAGGATGGTTTGGGTTGGAAGGGACCTTAAAGGTCATTCCACTCCCATCCATGGGACACCTTCCACTGTCCCAGGCTGCTCCAAGCCCTGTCCAGCCTGGTCTTGGGCACTGCCAGGGATCCAGGGGCAGCCACAGCTGCTCTGGACACCTGTGCCAGGGCCTCTGTCCAGATGCAGGACACTGCAGTTCTGGACACACTGGTTATTTGTTATTTATCTGGTTCCTTGCAAACCCTCCTGAGGGATGCATTATTCTGATAAATTCCACGAGTTCTCTTTGCGTTATGTGGAGGATTTCTAAAAAATCCAGCCCTTTCTTTTATATATCTGAGAGTTTCCTGACTAAAAGGGGTTGGTACTTCTAGAAACAAAACCCCAGCAAGGCTTTATCATCAATTGGCAAAGCTCTATGAATGTGATCTTCGTCTCCACGATGTCCAGTATATGGGGATCCAATTAATATTATAGGAAAGTGAAAGAAGTCTTGAAAGTCTCCTTTAATATTAGGCTTTGAAAAATCCTGCTTCTCTGATTCATCGTGGTCAGGTGAATTTAATGGTCTGCTTAGTCCAAGAAAAAAAAAAAAAGCTAAAGACTCCAAAAGCCTTTGTAGAATTAAAATTCTTTTTTATGAGTTAAAAACACACATTGCAGGCACAGCTTCAAGTACTCTTGTGCAAGGTTTTTTTGTAGATGAGTTTATACTTTGTTCTTGTGCTAATGGCACCACTTCAAGCCAGGCACAATGTGTTCTTCAAGGCTCTGATTTTCACCTTCAGTCCTGTACAGTGAAGGATGCACAGGGGTCCCAGATATTTTAGGAGCTGCAGCCTCTTTCAGGCCATGTGAAAAAGATGTGACTCCTCAAATTCCATATTCAGCTTAGAGTAACTTCTGCCTGTGAGGAGGATGAGAACCCACCCAATATATGTGACACACACAAATAACCATTTTCAGAGAGGATCTTTCCTCCTGATGATGATAACTCCAGCAAAGTGAAATGCAGAAGATCTGGAGTTCTCTGGGAACATCTGGAAGGAGTTAAGGCATGCTGCTGGCCCTAGATCTGAGAGGTTTAGGAAGAAGTATTAGGTAGGACTGTGCTTCAGCACAGAAAAATACAGATTTAGTGGTGGATTGAATTTATGTAGCACATGTCTAGTCTCTGTTTCTAAAGGACCTCTGGTGTCTTCTGGACTCTTCCTTCCTTTGCTGGCTCAAAACCCAGCACTGCTGTTAAACCATATAAACAGTTTCCACTCTGTGCTTTAAATCAAGGTGCTAGTGGATCTTGCTAAAGGGAATAAAGCAGCTTTGTGTGCCTGTAGCCCAGTGCAGAAGGGCTGAGCTCTCTGGTTCAGTGGCTTTATTGGCTTTTAAAGAATTATGAATTTAGTTTGAGGTCATTTCTGGAAAAGCACTTTCTCTTGGTCTGCAGTACACGATTAATGGTGAGAGCAACGCCAAGTGCATTAAGACATGAAGTGAACCTTGGAGATCTGAAAGAAAAACAGCATCTCCTCAGGCCTGGGGCTTGCTGCTGCTTTCCTGTTAGACATGGTGCAAGAGAATTGTTACTCTCTGAAGGAAAGGGATATTTGGGAAGTAGAGCTTTGTGGTTAGTAAAGCTCTCAGTGTAACTTTCCTGGAGTTGTACCTCAAACTCACTTTGGTGCCATAATTAACCTCACAACAATATTATCGTCATCATTATGGGAAAAAGCTCCTGGACCTCAAAATCTAAATTTGTGCTTGTTTCTCCATCCCCCTGCACGGGCTCTCTCTGCATCACCCTTCTGCAGATTTGTTTTCCTGCCAGGGCAAAATGCCAGGGCATTTTCTATCTTGGTACTTCCAATAATTTACTAACCAATTAACCTCTCTCCCCATCTTCTTTTCCTTCCATGTGTTTCAGACCTTTGTCAGACAGAGATTTCCTAATTTGAATTTAGTTCCTAAGTCAAGAAATTGATTTTTTTTTTTTAGTTCTTTAGGTAACTCTTAGGTTCATCACCACTGAATGTGATCTCAGTGTAGCTCTCTGCTCTTCCAGTTTTGTTTAGGTTTTTGGTGGTGTTTTTTTTTTAAACCAAAGCTGTCAAGCTTGCCCAGTAAAGCCAGTGGAGTCTTTATCACATCTAACCTTGTACTGATATTTAAAGAGATCTTGTTAAGTAATTTAAATACCAACCAATAGGGTTGGTATTTTTTCTCCCTGAAAGTGAGGCCTCATTACATGGGAAGGATAAAAGAGCTGTTCCACAGTTGTTTGGCTAAAAAAGCTGGTTTTCTTTACTGCTTTTGGTGGATCAGCCATATTTGCATGCATTAATCTTGGGATGGGCTGTAACATTCATCTTTTAGTGTCAGTGTTCTGGAATTTAACCTCTAATTTCTTCTTTTTTCCAAATTGTGGTCTTATGCTGAGACTCATTTTCCCAAAGACGCAAGGAACAAAGACACCCAAGTAATAATAACTATAATATCTAGATTGTACAAAACTGAGATAAACTTCCCTTTCCTTTCCATCTCAGGCTGCTGGCCTCCTCCAGCAGCGAGTTAATGAAGCAAATGTGTATCTAAACTAATGCTGGAATTAAGTGGATTAATGAAGGGGAGCAGGGATGTGAGCAGCAAAGCACAGAGAAAGTGAGGGGTGGGAGGAGGTGGCAAAGTGTTTGTTAAAATGAAGATAAAAACTGAAAAAACACATATTCAGTGTTATTAATAATAATCATAAAATGGTTTGATTCTCTTTCTCTCCTGTCACGTGCACTCAAATCAGCCACGCTCGTCCCCTGAACATCTCTAGTGGGATTCTCGTGGTCTCCTGTGGGTTTTGTTCTGCCTCCTGGTTGGGTGTTTCTTGTCTTACAATCTCACTTTTTGATTAATATCTGTGCTACTGGTTTGAAATTTGGCTGAAATGCAGTATTCAAGTTCTCAGGCAATGCCTTGTCGTTTCCTTTGTAAAAAAGAAAAACTTTTTCACAAAAATATTTGAGCATTATATTCCTATTCATAAGAGAGAGGAAACTCTCTCAGGCTGAAGAACTTTTCAAGTGAAACTTCATAGACATCAATGCAGATTAAGCTGCCTTGGTCTCAAGTAAGAAGTAGAAGGGAGGGGGAAAAAAGTGCAGAAATGGGTTCAGCTCTAACCATTCAGCTGTGACTTTGAGCTTTTCTTTCCTTTCACATCAGTGCTCTATGCTGCAGAGGATTATTTTCCTGCATGTGACTTGCAGGGAGATAATCACAGACAGGATAGATTAAGGGTACCTGTGGCCCTATCTCCCAAAGCTCAGTTCCTTCCTGAAATTGGTGAATATTTCTGTCAAGCTCCTCCATTCCCTCTCTCTCTCTCTCTCTCTCTCTATATATATATATTTGAAAAGAATAAGAAAAAACTGGCAAAGCTGTATATGAAATAAATAAATTTCACATTTTTTCCTTTATTCCTCTTGTTTGCTTCCCTGCTTGAAGCATCTATCCCATTTTTCTCTCTTGCTTTATTACTTCTTGGGAATTAATTGTTCTTTGGTGATTTAACAGACAAAACATCTCCTTACCTGTTGCATGTTGGGCTGTAAACAGATGTGATGCTGGAGCACCAGTTTTATGTCAGCTTTGGTCTGGGGAGTTTCCACTGATGCTGGTCAGGAAGAAACAAATGTGTAATATAATAATAAAATGTGTAAAATAATAAAATATCAAATTCACACCATGTGTAGGATCCATTTAGAGGGCAATCATCTGCCTTTGTGTCATGTAGTACATTTATTTGTTGGAATTTTTGGTGGATTAGACTCCCTAATGTTAAAAACCCCAAATAAAACCATCAGACATCATCTGCAGGGCAGTGGGAAAAGGCTGTCCTGTCTTGCTCTGAGTAAATTGGCCAGAAAAGCCTGCATTAAAATTAATTATTAAGGAGTTAAAAATCTGCTGTCTTGGAGGCATTTTCCATTTAAAAGCCAAGTTGAGGCCGGGGCTTTGTGGGAAGCCCCAGTGCCATGGTGGCATTTGGGTGGGAGAGGTGCAGGTTCTCCACATCTATTAGGAATCCTTTTTAATTTCTGTTGGGAAAAGAAGTAACTGTACTGCTTTTACTGGGAAATTCCTGGATAATGCAGTGCACAGGTCACGTTTTGATGTTGGATTGGGTGTTTTAAAGATGTGGTGGTGTATGGGGGGGATCTCTACCCGTATTGGGTTGGTCATAGGACAGAAATGCCATTTAAATGGAATAAATTTTCTTGTAGGTGCTTGAGCATTAATGAGACTTGGGAGGAGGAAAGAGAGGCTGAGAAGGAAGAGTTTTTTCAGCCATTCTCTCTTTAGTACACATTATTAAACTGATATATATGTAAATATATATATGTGTGTGTAGGTAGCTACACATTTTACTGCTCAACCTAAAAAGCCTCTGGAGTTTTTCAATCCCAAAGTGCCTGACTGTTTAATTTGTCAGCTCTAAAGGTACTCAGCACAGAATGGTTTTCTCATGTGTTGCAGTTTAAATTGTCAGAGTAAGGGCAGTTTAGTGGGTTGGAAATGTTGTTTCTGTCTGCTCTGATGGAGTTTGAGCCTCTCCTTTAGTGAGAGGGACCAGGCAGGCTGGAGTGCTCATTTGAATGAGGATTTTTGGCACTAAGAGCAACAATAGGAAGCTCTGGAAATCAAAGTAACTTCTTAGGAGAAGAACACTATCTTTGTGTTGAATTTTACATTTTTTTAAGTTGCAGAGTAATACTGTCAGCACTTTCTAAGTGGAATGTCTGTGTTGCTGTTTTGTGGTGTTTAATGGGCTGTCTATGGTTGGTTTTTGTTGTCTCATTTTTAATTTGTTTAAAATCTTTTTGTTGGGAGGGAGTTGAGGACAGGCTTCATGTTTGTGTTGGATTTTTTTGTTCTGTTTATTCAAGTGCTTGCTGGCCTGTTGTCATTTTGCTCCTTGGATGCCTCAGTTCAGGATCTGCTTGGATTTCACTTCCTGGGATTTGCTCAGGCATAGGATCTTGTCATACCCTGTGATTTTGAGTAGATATGAGGGAGAACAGCACATTCTGTTAAAAAATATATTTGAGGAAGACGATTTTACTGTGGGCTGTGGCATCATTGGAAATTCAGCAGCCTGTAAATTTTTGATGAGGAGGGAACTGTTGACAAATTGCTGCAGGTGACCCTTGGAGCCAGGGCAGCCAGCATGGATCAGCATTCCTGGGGATCCACGTGGGATGGGGGTGTTAATTCCAGCTGGACACCAGAGAGGCACAGATCAACTTTGTTCTGGCCAAGGAATATCAAAGTGGAATTATGTATGCAGTGGAAAGTGATGAGTTTTCATTGGGGCAGCCGTGCAGGATGAAAGAGGCTTTTGAAGCTGTGATTTGTAGTGGATGGCACGGAAGGTGCTTGCAGAGAAATGCTGATTTTTGTGCCCCACCAGGGACAGCTCTGTGCGCTGGTCAAGGCTCCGGACTCGGGAATGAGGAACGGGTCATGAAAGTACCCTGGGCTGGTCCCAGCAGGGCTGGGGGGATTCTGCCCCTCCCAGGTGAGACCCCACCTGCGGAGCTGCCCCAGCCCTGGCCCAGCACAGGGAGGAGCTGGAGCTGCTGGAGAGAGCCCAGAGGAGGCTCCAGGGGGAGCAGAGGGATGGAGCAGCTCTGCTGGCAGGAAAGGCTGGCACAGCTGGCATTGTTCACCTGGGCAGGAGAAGCTTTGGGCTGAGCTCAGGGTGGCTTTCCAGGACCTGAAGAGAGAGACAATTGCCAAGGGATGGAGGGACAGGACACAGGGAATGGCTCCCACTGCCAGAGGGCAGGGCTGGATGGGAGATTGGGAATAAATCCTTCCCTGGGAGGGTGGGCAGGCCCTGGCACAGGGTGCCCAGAGCCCCTGGATCCCTGGCAGTGCCCAAGGCCAGGTTGGACACTGGGGCTGGGAGCACCTGGGACAGTGGGAGGTGTCCCTGCCATGGCAGGAGGTGGACTGTGATGGTCTTTCATGTCCCTTTCCACCCAAACCATTCTGGTTCCAATGGTCACCTTTCTTTTCAGGGACTAAGAACTGACCCAGCAGGATCATCTCCTCCATCCCAAGGCTCCCTGTGCTCCTGGCACTGAGTCCTGGAGAGTTTGGAACCCAAATGCAGACATGGGAGTCATTCCTCTTACGGAAATAAAAATCAGGTCTCACCCTTTCCCCCCACTGCAGCTGCACAGGCCAGAGTTCACCCAACTTCATATTTTATTTTTTTTTTCTTAAATTCCAACAGCTCTGATTTATTTATCATAATTCTCCAGCCCCACATTATTTGGAAGTGATTTATGACATGCTGCCATGTGGGTTCACAGAATTCCTGACCTTTGGATGTACCTGCCTTGGGATGCCTGGTTGTAGGTGTTGACCCAAAAATCTTACCAAAAGGGTGTCTGGAATTGGTAGGTCACAGGGGGACAGCCTCAGGCATACAAATTACAACAACAGGGGCCTGAAAATAACAGAGGAAATACTTGATTTTTGACAGGTCACTCTTCTGGGAAAAAAAAAAAAAGAATTTTTCAAGTTGATTATTGGTTTAAAATATTGTTATGCTAAGAAAGGAAGAATTAATGGGCAGAGCACAGGTCATGTCATCAAGGGTGCATTGCAATTTTAACATTTTTGTGTTCATCACCACGGGTTTAAATGCACAAGTTTGTGCTGTCATTGGTTGGGAAGGCATTTAATAATTACTGAAGTGTAGAGAAATGTATCTGTACAGAGTAATACATGGAAATATTTAAAGCAGCAGGTGAAGTTGGCTTTTGGCAGTGAGTGGTGAATATGAATATCTACTTTTCAATTTTATGGACTTGTACAGACTCTCAAACTATGTGCTAAATATGCAAAATTCTGGGTTACCACAGGTAAAGTATTCTTCCTGAAAGTATTTGGTTTTTAACATCCTTCTCTCCTGTATGTTTGGGAAGTGCAATTTTGGCACTGAATGAAGGTTTTGGTTGGAGCCTGGGCGTGAGTTTGGTGTTAAACACAAAGTCTGTGTGCAGATGAGATAAAGCAGATTTCCACAGCAGTTCCATGTGAGGATGTTTCACTAAGTGATGCAGAAAAGGGCAGTATAATTCTGATTTAATTTAATAGCTGCTTTAGCAGTGTAACACCTTCACTGCACCAACACCAAAAACAGTTTCCAGTAACTCCACGTGCCATGAGATTTGGGTCACTGTGGTGGGAATTGGTCTTCACTGTTTGCTGGGTTTTGAGCTGCTGTTGCTTCAGACTTAGTAATTTCAAATATTATCTCGTAACTCATAAAATGGCAAGAGTTTAAAGGGAGTCTGGTAAACATTTCCCAGGAAACTTTGGGAAGAATGCAGAGCTGGTTCTTTGGTGAAGTGTTCCCATGGCTGTGCTGGGGTTGATTGAGCTGAGCTGTCTCCACGGGTGCTGCAGAGTAAAAACCTCGGGCGGGATGCGAAGAGGCTCTCGAGCGGTTGATGCACAGAGCTGTGGAAGCTGATGGTCTTAAAACAGAGCAGGATTCCTGAGGACTTTAAGATAAATGTCACTCCTTAATTATTTTTTTTTTCTTGTTACTGTGCTGCTTCTGTTGAGGTGGAATGACTCCCTGTGGTAAAGGCTGAGCTGAGCTGAAGGTGTTTCAGTGGTTACAGCTCTGAGGTGGCAGAGCTGCAGACAGGGAGCTCGGCAAACACCGCTGCTGCGTGCAGGGGCTGGGCAGTGGGAGATGAGAAGCAGAGATGTTCTGTGGCACTCGCTGTGGGCACAGTGGCCATTCAGGCACTACAAATGTTCTTGGCTGCACTGGGAGAAGGAGGGGCTGAAGCCAGTTCCAGGGCCAGGGAGGGTGTTGTGCAGAGCAGAGCCAGCTGTGTGAGCTGAGCTCCAGGGAGGTTTGGATCAAGTGCAGAGGATGGATGGGCTGGGGAGGCAGGGGACCGTGCCCGAGCGCCCATAAATGATGCCAGACAGGAGAAGTTGTAATAAAACTCCACAGAACAGTTGCTGCTTCTTCCACATTAAGCTGTAAATTAATTTTGTATAAAATTATGCTTTTAACTAGGCCTCTGCTAATGGCACACCAGAGAGAGCTTGAATCCTGCTCGGGAATGGAGAAGTTTCTGTGGAAAGCTGATTTTGTGCTTGCAGCTGGGTCAGGAGGGCTTGGCTGCTGCCGGAGCCCCTGCAGGGGCAGGAGGCTGAGGAAGAGCCAGGGGCACCTCACAGGGGCTACCTGGCAAGCAGCTTCCTAATGAGGGCTGCTGCCCTGGAACAGGGATCTAATGAGACCCCAAAGGAGTTGGAGCAATCCCGTTTTTCCTTGGAGCACCATTTTAAACTTACCTCGGCAGCAGGGCACAGCGTTGCTTAGCAGGTTTTGTAACTCTGTTCTTTGTCTTGCTGCTGTGGCTTTTAACTGGTCAATCCTTTTTTCTTTACAGCCTTGTAGATGGAGTGGATGCATTTTTGTTTCTTTCAGAAGCGTGCTGCCACTTCTGGCTCTGTGCTGGTCAATATTGCCTCTGTGTTTTGTTTTCCAAAGCCTTTCCAATCTCTCCCATGAATTTACTCTGATACCTTTCTCTCTAGACCTGCCTGGTGGATGATGTCAAATTGAATTAACTCTTTCCTTCAGCTCACCAAAGTCCCCTCTAAATTCTCTTCTTTAAACTGACACCATCTCTGCTTCAGTGCAACAAACAACAGATACCAGTTTGATTTTAGCAAATAATTAGTGGTCAGCTGTGGCATTGGACAGTCTAACCTTGCCTGGATATTTGCAGATACCTTCAGCCCTTTGGAGTTGGATTCATCTCAATACAGATCCAAGTGAACTGGGCTGTGTTGCTATGAAAGCAAAATCTGGGGATTACTTGGTGTTAGAGAAAGATTGGCTTGATAAATCAGGTCCAAATGGAGAACTCCCACAGGGGTTTAGTTCTTTTTCCTTTGCGTTTTCAAAAGCCAGCGACTGTAGCATTTTTCTAATTATTTTTTAATTGACCATGGATAGGTAAATGTGGAGTTCCCATGCAAAGCTGGAATATTTTCATCTTGGCACTGGTGTCTTCAGGCTTGGCTAGGGACTGTGGGAGGTTTGACTCAGTGATGAGGAAATTCCCAGCTCAGCTGTTCTCATGGAAGCCAGGTGGACTGGGTCACTTCTCACAACTGCTGATTGCCTTTGGAGGGCAGTCAGAAATGGGTATCACTCCCCTCCCTGAAAAACAAATCAAATGGGCTGCTGGAGCTTCGTGTGGAGTGTTCAGCACCTCATCTTTTCATGCTGTGCTGTGGAGATGACTTCAGCATTAACTGGAGGGGAAATCTCGTATTTTATCCAGATGAGTGCCTGGCACAGGTGCCCAGAGCAGCACCACTGCCCCTGGATCCCTGGCAGTGCCCAAGGCCAGGCTGGACACTGGGGCTGGGAGCACCTGGGACGGTGGGAGGTGTCCCTGCCATGGCAGGGTGGGAATGAAATGATCTTTAAGGTCCTTTCCAACCCAATTAATTGCATGATTTTATGAGATTTTAATAATTCCCTGCCTTAGCAAAGGTCTGCTGACCTCTAGTGTCAGGACATCACTTGATTTTCTGTGCTGTGCTTTGTGATCAATACAGAAAAGTAAGTTCTGGGTCTCCACAGCTCTCCCGAGTTCCAGGAAATTCTGATTAATTTAGACTCGATGACTCTACAAATTCCTCCTGCTCAAACTCCAAGTTTAAAATGAACTTGCCAGCCAGCTCTGACAAGTTCCAGTTATATATATGTAGAAATAAAAATTCCACCTTTAGGGAACTACTGCTTTTTATGTTTGACTCTGTATAGGAAAAATTAAGGTCACTGAATAAAATTTTTGACTCTTGAACTTTTCCCAAACTTTTTATTTCTTTCAAACATTCATGTGTATCACTTGCCATATTATATGATCTGAAAGTTCAAAGGTCTGAAAGGCTAATTTTAAAGGAAAAAAAAATTAAGCTGAATTTTTTTTATATGTGTGTGCTCCCATCCTGTTGAATTTGTTTGGCTGGTGGTTTGTTTGGGGTTTTTTTTCTGGATAACTGGTTGTTTCCATCAAAAAATTTGGAGCAGCTAGTGAGAATTGACTTTTCTCTGAAAGTTGAAGACATTAATAATAAAGAAGTGTAATCTGTTAATTTTTCCTGGTGCTTTTTTCACCACTTCACAGCCTTGCTTTTTTACTGCCTTGAAATAACTTTGGCTTCTAAAAACAGAGCACTACCTAATAATAGTAATCTTTCTGATTTAAAAATAAAGTTCTATTTCCTTTTGCCTATTCTGTGGCTATTTCTTTGTCTCTTTATAATCTTTTCCAACCACATCAGGTGCTGTTTGTCTTTATTCCTCCTGGCCTTTACATACAAAGTGCTGAATTTTGGGGGAGCCAGTTTAAGTCTTATTTCCAAAACCCCCCAGAAGATGATGTGAATCTGCCCCTTTGCTGTTGTAAAGGGGGACATGAAATGACTCTTAATATTAAGAGTAATTTTATAATAATTGATTTTTTATTAATATTTTTATTTTAACGCGGCTATTTTAATATTACATTAAAATTTAATTTGTAAAATGGGACATGTTGAACACAAAATCCAGAGGCAAAGGGCTGGGACCTGAGACACAGCTGGGGTTATGGAGGAGCTGTGAAGGTGACAGGGATGCTCAGCGTGGTCCTTGGATTTTGGATCCCTGCACTGGCAGTGGATTTCTTTGATGCAGGTTATTTCTATCTCAGAAACAACTGGAATATGTATATTACAAAAAGCAACTCACTGCAGCCTTTCTAATACAATGTTTTGGGGATTCTAACATCTTCATTTTTAGATCATCAGGGTAAGGAAGAAAAGGTTACAGCGCAGCTGAATTGCTGTGGTGTCCAGTATTTGATTTTTTTTTTAATTATTATTTTTTTAAGTTTTTTTTTTTCCTTTTTTTTTTACCTTTTTGGAGCAATTTCCCAGCAGAAGCTTTCTCCAGTGCCAGGCATTGGCTCCGTAAACAGCCTGATCCCCCTGACCTGGCATGGGGCAACTCTGCTTTGCAGCCCTTCGTGTACCTCTCTGCAGAGCAAAACTTCTTTGGGCTCCTTTTCTTTAGAGGAAAGCAATGAACTGAGGAGAAGCTTCAACAGGTTCATACTTTGGGTGTGCATCTGGGTTTGCATCTTTGTAAAGAACTGATATTACTGAGCACAAGGATGCATTTATGCGGCTTAGAGCTGGAAATCTGAGCGCTCCTAAGTGTGGTGCTTTTAAAATGAAGCAGTGGTATTCAGGAATAGATCCTAGATTAGCAAAACCTCACAGAACACAGGGGAAATGAAGTGTTTAAACTCATTTAAGTCTTACAATGTTGGCTGGTAGCTGCTATTCTCTCTTTAGATATTAAAATTTATTAAAATATAAAGCAGCCAGAGGTTGAAATGTATTTTTATGATTTTTATACCCACACACAAAGCTTTCAATTTTTCAGTTTTTTTTTTTTAGCTTCTACCAAAGCAGTTTTTTTCTGGCCTGAAATGGATCTATCACGTTCTGCTTTGCCCAGAAGCACTTAGAGAACAAAACCAAATTAATTTAGCTCCTCCATATATTTTTTTTCCCTTGCAAGACCGCAAGGAAGCTGACACACAAGAGTGACCTACTTTAATATTGATGCTTCACCTCCTCCCCTCTCCCCTCCCTGCCCTTCTGCTCTGGGCAGCTGTGGAATTCCTGGATTCCAGGGCTGGGATGGTGATGATTGTTATCCATGGATAATATTCCCTTGGGAAGGATTTGTGGGTGCCCCTTGGAAACACAGGGTGAGGAATGGCCAGCTCCAAGTTTACAGCTTCAACAAGAAGTTTTTTATGTTGTTTGGTTTATTTTTTTGTTGTTTCAGTTTGCCCCCTTTTTGTGGGGTTTTGTTTTGATTCTGTTCGTTTGGGATTTTTTTTTTTTTTGGTGGATTTGCTTTGCCAAGGAGAGAAAAAAAGCAAAACCAAAAACCAAACAGAAAAGGAGAAAAGTAGAGCCTTGAGCTGCACATCTGCCACAGAACAGATTTCTTTGTGACCTCACTTTTTAATGGGCTCCAAGAAAAGTTTGGGCAATTTACTGAGGCTCAGGGTGTAGGCTCAGGGTGTCCTGTGCAGGGCTCAGAGTTGGATTTGGGATCTTTCTGGGTCCCTTCCAACTCAGGATATTCTGTGAAGAACTAACCTGTTGCCAAAGCACGGTCCTGAGGTTTTTATCATACAAAATGAACGGAATTTATTGTACTCCCGTTGCTCCTTTTGGAAACCAATAACATTTCAGTTGTGTATCACCAACACTCTTCCATCTGAGATCTGTCAGAACCTGGGTGAGGCTCCTAAAATTGTACCCAGGGAGGTGCCCTGGGGTGGGATATTCCCATTTGAGGTGCCTGGGAATTGCTGCAACCCTGCTGTGAGCCTTCCTGTGTGCCACCTTTGCTGGGGGATCAATACCTGGTGTTTGATAGAGATGTGAGGGCTTGGATTTGCTTATTTTCTGGTTTAGAAGCACGTGGGAAAAATGAGAAGGCAAGAACTTCAACACTGGATGGAGCATGCCACTGGCAGCCCTGTGTGGATCCCACAGGAGCCAGGGATGGCAGGATGAGGAAAAAATAATCTCCTTGTGCAAAAGGGTGATGTGTCCTGGAGGAGAGTAAATTCTCCTAGCTAATCACTGGCTGGGGATGTATCAGAGAGGAGAAAATTCTCCCAGCTAATCCCTGGCTGGGGAGGTATCAGAGAGGACCCTCTGTTTGAATTCTTTTTCTGGGGAGCTTGGCTGGAAATTCAAACACTTGTTCCACAGCAGTATTAAACCCTCAATTCTAATGTAAAAAAAAAAAAAAAAAAGGTAGTTCATGTGGAAACATCAAGTTCAGACAGCTCAGATTTGGCTCCTCAGAGTTAGCAGTTGCTTTCTTGACCTTAATATGGCCATGCAGTGATCTGTAGGCCAATTCCAGAAGGAATCATTTAGTCTGGGCTGTGTCCTGCCTGTCTCCCCTTCCTCTGAACAAAGAGGATGCTGTGGAAGTGACATCCAGAAAATACATAGGCCAGAGTTGTCCTGCAACTAAAGAAAAATGACTGTAAAGCTGCTTTAGGAAAAAAAAAAGTGAAATAATGTCATAGCCAGGTTGGTAAGCCTCAACACAGGATTTGTCATCTGGCCAGTGACAGAGGTAGAAACTGCAGTGAATTGGTTCATTGCACCTGGTGCAGAAGTTCAGAGAGGAAATAAAAACTAAAAAAGCCATCAGTGAGCTCATCACACTCCAGTAGATCAAAAAAGGATGGGTTGGGCATGGCTCTAATTAAATCAGTTACAGGTTTGTGTTGTTGCCAGCGTGGCTGGCACAAGGCAAGTGCAGCACAAGCTGCGCCTCCCAGATGTGTTCAGCTGCTGAACTGTGTATGGTTTCACCCTTCCTTTAATTCCACTGTATCTCACAAATAAATCAGTGCTGGAGCTTGGTGGGAAGTGGGAACTGCAAAATCAACTTTGCTGTCAGCTCCGCTCCTGCTGGAGAATAAAACTTGCAGCACCTCATGTACATGAAAAAAATGTGAAATATGAATGCACCCTTCTGTTGGGGGATTAAGTCCTGGAAAAAAGAGGAACATTAAAGGATATGTCAACTTTGTATTTATTTAAAAGTGCATTACCAAGGAAGCCAGTTCTTAAGGAGCATCAAGGGATTCAGTTTTATGTGTGTTCTTTTAACAGGTTAAACCTTGCCACCTGAAAGACTCAGACACACAGCTCCTGTGAGACAACCAGAATTACTGAATTCAGGAGACTGAAGATGCTGCTGCTGCTGTGGGAGCAGCTGTTCCTGGTGTCATTTGTTGGCTGCCTTGCAGGTAACAAAAATCTCTAATTTGTCTTTCAGAACTGTGTCTGAGTTCCCAGATTCAAGGTTTCAGCTGCACTTGAGGAGGAGAACCCAGGGGCTTTGAAATGCACAAGTTATGTAGAGTTTAGAAACCAAGCATGCAATAGATGTGTTAAATAATGCAAAATATTAAAAGTGAGTGAATGAAAAGAGCCTTTGCTACGTAGGGATGTGCTTTCCAAGCAAGCAGAAGATATGTGGATGCAGTAAGGATGCTCTTGGTAGCAGTGCATGGTGGGTGTGCTGATTGAAGAGCATGTGTTTGTCTTTAACTGGACACTCCAGATCCTCGCTGTGGCTGATTGCTGCAGCTTTTCTCAAAACTCTGCTTTAGAATGGGGTTTATTCCTGAGGAGCAGCCCTGGGTTGTTGCTGAACTGCTGAATTGGTGCAGAGATTTGCTTTTCTTGCTGTGCCAGGCAACTCTCAGAGTTCGGAGCTGGCGCTGCTGCTGAGGTCTCCTCTCTGCTGCCACATCAGCTGTGCAGAGTCATTTTTCTTTCCCTTAGGGAGCTCAGTGCCTGCTCCCAGCAGCACAAGGCTCACCGTGGTGATCTCTCTGCTCAGTTTCTTCTGCTCCAGCCTCCCCAGTGATGCCAAGGGGGTGAGGGGAGAGGAGCAGCTCCTGCCCTGTCCTCGGGGCTTGGCTCTGGTGAATTCTGTGCCCCCTGGCTTTGCCAGGAGCAGGGCAGTGCCCAGATGCCCCCAGTGCGTCCTCGTCAGGAAGGTCAGCACAGCTCTGGGGAGCAGGGCAGTGCCTGCACTCCACGTACCCTGAAAATGGAGTGGTTTATCCCCGAGGTCTGCTGTGGGTAGATGAGTTTGCTTTCCAAGAACTCCGGGGGGGAAAGGAGGGAAATGCTGTGGCTGCCCTGGGCAGTCCCCTGGCTGGGATCTCCTCCTGGTCCTGTGCTGTGCCAGCCTCTCCTTCCATCCCCTTCCTCCCCTGGGCACTGCTTGTGTCCTGGCTGTGCTCAGCAGGGTTGGAGTCCTGCACACAGCTCCAGGGTAGATGGATTTACCTTCTCATGGAGGCTCAGAGGGCTAAGATTTGGTTTTGGTTTAGTCGGGTACTTTAAAGAAGGAGAAGTGATACTGTTAAACCAGTGTCCATCCCCCAGCCCTTCTTTGCACCTATTTCAGGTCGCTCCCTGCAGCTGGGTACTTGCCAAATGTCAGCTTAGTGCCCATGGGGAGTTGGTAGATGGGAGAACCAGGAAGAAGTCAAGTGAAAAGCTGCTTTTCCTGTTTCCAAAAGCCAGCCTGGAGCACCTATCAAGGATGTACATCCCAGGTTTAATGTTGGGTTGCTGTCACTGAGGACGTTGTGTGGAGTCCCAGTCAGCACTTGCAGAGACAAGAGTTGAGCCAGATGGAATTTGAGGAACTGAGCACTTCCAGCTGCCTGACCCATCTCCCTCAAAACTCTGCAGAAGGGCTCAATCCTGACATTAAAATCTGTTCTTTGGGCATGTGTTCCATGCTAACATGACCTGTTTGCTTCAATTGCATGAATCTCTTCAGTGGACCTTTGGAGCAGCAGGCTGCTAAAAGCCACTTGGGAATCCTGGAGCTGAATTGATCTCAAATCAGATTTTAGTAAGAGCACACTGTAAATGTGGAGACAAGTTATCAAACAGTTTGGAGAATTTTATTTTAACCTCTTATTAAGACAGATCAGCAGGTATTCTGCCTGCCCATAGAGAATAATTTTTCTTTTGCTTTGCCTGTAAGCAAAAAGACAGTTCTTGAAAGAGCTGTGTGCAGTTCAGTGTTGTGAAATAATATCACAGCTGCAGAAAAGGAGATGATGCTGATCTTGGCTTATGAACCCTGACATTGTCTGTCTTTGCAGATAATGTATTTCAAACTAGGCCCCTTATTGGAGTGTCCTATACTGAATTGCTTTTCCTTTATCTGTTGTGAATCTTCATAGTTCATCAAAGAGAAGAATGTGAGAGGATCTAATAAAAAAAAAAACAGTGGCACTTGGGGTTTTGTTTACTGAAGTATGATTATATCTGTATGACTAATGATCTCATGGGTTTTTTTTTGTCCATTTACCTTGGGGAGCAAAAAGGTGATTACTGAGTATTAAATACATATATGTGGGGATTCCAAATGTCTGCCTTGTTAGGAGAGGCATTTCAAAACACACACTTTAGCATTATTGTCCTTAAATTGCTCTGAAGACCAGCTTCAAAGATAAAAATGAGTAAAAGATGCAGAACAGCATCAACAGTGAAAGTGCCAAACTAAGCAGTGGTGAAGTCATGAATTAATTCCAGGTGTAACTTCTTGCAGTTTTTGATTCTTGTAGGGCCTTCACCCCTCCTGGGTGTGCTGATTGCACTTGGTCCTTTGGGGAACTGGGGTAGAATTCCTGTCTGGAATGTGTGAGGAGCAATTTGATGAGCAGTTTGATGAATTTGTGAACCCCTATCACATGAGTGTGTAAAAACTTCCCTGCAGTTTGTGAGGCAGCTGCGTTTTCTGACCGCTTTTGTGAATTTTGGCTTCATTCTCCTGCTCCTGGAGAGCAGGAAGAGGCACGGAGGGCAGTGCTTGGGCTGCTCCAGCCCTGCAGAGCACAGGCACTGCTTTCTTCACTCCCTCATAGTGCTCTGCTGTTCTCTCCTGCTAAAACCAGCTGCTCTCTCCTCCCCAGAAAGGGATGTTCTTAAATCTCCTCCTGAGATTTAACAGGAAAAAAACAACTACTGAAGGGTGGTTGAAGGGGAAGGAAAGCTGTGAATAAAGAGAGAGTTCAAAGAAATGAAACAAGGAGCACTCTGCGTGTCAATGCATAAAATTTTTCTCCTTCAGGAGATGAATGGGCGCGTTTCAAAGGTGGTGTCCAGGGGTGAGACCTGGAGACTCCACTTGGATTAACTTTCTCTCTGAAATTCTGACTCCTTGCCATCACAAACAGTGTATCCTAACACTGGCCTTGCTGCACTTCATTTAAATAGAGAAAAACAAAAATAATTATTATATTTTTTTCTTCCAGCCGTTGCAAACCTTGGCAAAAAAAAAAAAAACCCAAACAAACAAAACCACAAAGCCACAAAGAAAAAACCCAGTCAATGCCCTACTGTAATATATAGAAATTATTTGGACATTGAAGCCTGTTCCTGTTTTGTCACTTTATATTAAAATTTGCCAATAGGGAGAATTTTCTAATTCCTTATTCAGCAGTCCTTTTGAGTTTAAAACCAGATCATATTCTTTGTATTTCTTTATGTCAATTCAGGTGTTTTTATTGCTTTCATTTTCATTTTTCATTTTGTTTTCTCAGTCTAATACAGAAATAAACTCTTAGACCCTCAGGCACAGCCATGTCATGTATCGGATTCACAGTTCTCTTTTTGAGTATGAAGTTTTGGAGACTTATGAAATCGGAAGGCATGATTCTTTATTTTCCAAAGAGCATGAAAGCAAACCTTCTGTGTTCTTACTGCTCTGAAGTTGTGATTAAATCATGCCACAAGGAGAGCAGAAATATCCCCTTCAGATTTAGTGTTTGCTGGGGAGTTTCTTTATGGGTAAAAGTCCATTTGTAAGAAAAAAAAAAATCATTTACGACTCTTGTTCAAATTCAGTTTTCATTAAGAGTTACAGAGCCAGCCTGGCTTTTGATGCATAATGCTTTGGCATATTAATAGTAATCTCCTTTTTGTGCATTTTACATGTCCAGACATCATGTTCAAGTGCAGCTATGCCAGTAGTGACTGTCAGAATTGTTTAGCTGGGATGGCTTGTGCAGCACTACCAGCATTCATTGCACTGCCAGAAACTTTGGGATCAGTTAGTTACAAAATGAGGAACCAGTCTTGAGAGTTGTGCTTTTTTCTGAAGTGTTTGGGGAGCAAAAAGGTGATTAGTGAGCCCTAAAAAAAAAAAAAATTAAATATATAAATATATTTTATATTTTTTAATTATATATATAATAGATATAAATATATATTTGTATATGTAGAATATATATTTGTATATATAAAATATATATTTGTATATATAAAATATTATATATATAGTCAAAATTTCTACTTTGTTCAAAATTTCAACTTTGGCATTATTATCTTTAAATTACTGTGAAGAGCAACTTCAAAGATAAAAATGAGTAAAATATGCAGAACAACACGAACAGTGAAAGTGCCAGACTAAGCAGTGGTGATGTCATGAACTAATTCCAAGTGTAACTTCTTGCAGTTTTTGGTTCTTGCAGGGCTTTCACCCCTTGCTGTGGCCCAGGGTAAATCCTGCCTTCCTCTGCAGCTCCTTTTTTCCTCATGTAGCAGCCTTGGGCACTCCTCAGTGAGGTGACCACGTTTAATCCATTCGCTTGGAATCAGGTGAGGGGAAAAGGGAGTCTCCTTTGTGAGGATCTGTGTTTTCTGGTCAGCTAAATATTAACTTGGAGCTGGGTATAAATTTAAGTCCAAAGCCCATGGAAGGACCTTTGTTGACATCCCACATCCCAGCCTTTCTCCACGTTCATGGATTTCACAGAATTCACAGAATTTTCTAGGTTGGAAGAGACCTTTAAGATCATCGAGTCCAACCCATGTTCTAACACCTCAACTAGATCATGGCACCAAGCGCCACATCCAGTTTTTTTTAAACACATCCAGGGATGGTGACTCCACCACCTCCCTGGGCAGATGATTCCAGTATTTGACCACTCTTTCTGTGAAAAACTTCTTCCTTAAGTCTAGCCGGTATCTCCCTTGGCGCAGCTTGCGACTGTGTCCTCTTGTTCTATCTGTTGTTGCCCGGAGAAAGAGACCGACCCCCAGCTCACCACAGCCACCCTTCAGGAAGCTGAAGAGAGCGATAAGGTCACCTCCGAGTCTCCTTTTCTCCAGGCTAAACAATCCCAGCTCCCTCAGTCGTTCCTCATACGACTCATTTCCAGGAATCCGGGTTTCCATGGTGGGCATGCCCTTACCAGTTACAATATCGAATTCCATAAGTGCAGAAAATGCTGTTATATTCAAATTCTTTTTGAAGAGAGGCCTTTAATAGCTTTTGAAGAGTCTCCTTGGTCTCTGCTTTCTCTTTCAAGCTGAAGAAAGCCTCCTCTTGAAAAGCAGCTCCCTCGTGCTGTAGATACTGTCTAACCTTACAGCTGAATCCTCACCTTCAGACAAATCAGTGCTTCATTTTAACGAGACAAATGCTGCCTTTATCTTCATTAATTAAGCTCATTGCAGATTTGATGACATTGGAATGGAGAAATTTTGGCTGGTGGCAATTCTGATTTTCACATAAATTACCAAGAAGGAATTTCCAAGCGGTTTATCCTGCTATAAAATTTTGTTACTGCACATACTACTGAGCATGAAGGCTGTACTTTTGTACTTACACAGTTCTCCTGCCTACTGCAGTTTGAAGTGCAGTACAATAGAGTAAATAATTCCAATATATTTCTTGTAAAAGGTTATGGAGCTTGGGCACACTGAATAGTAACCCTTCATGGAATGCTTACTCCAATCCACAAATAAATAGTGATTTAGTGGGAATTGTGGTAGATCCCAGTGCCTTAGGACTTCCGTTTGCTGAATTTTTTGGTAGCTAGATCATTGCCTGGTATTTTGGTTCTGGCTACTTATTTTCTGTGTGACTTCAGCCTTTTTTTCCCAGACACCTTGGAAAAAGTGCCTTTTGAAGATTCCCAGCTTGCTTGCCTTGTGACAAGGACAGCACAGGAGCCTCTCTGTGGGTGTTTTTTGGGTTTTAGTGTGAGCTAACACAGTCAGAGTTTGAGAAGTGAGGTCCTGAAAGTTGTTGGAAGACTCGGCTTCCATCCCTTCAGCCCTTGGGAAGCTCAGGACACTGTGGAGTTAAAAAAATCAGATTAAAGAGGCTGTGACTGACAGTTGAAAAACAGGGGAGGTACACTGGGTTGAAATCTAAAGCTGAATAATTTGGCAGATGTTCAGCAAAACAGCAGAACTGACAATAATTCAGTTTGTATTTAAAAAAAAAAGCTCTTCAGTAGAAACTGTTCTGATTTTTCTTGTTGTTCTTAATGATGATGTTCAAAATGAATGCTTTAGGTTTTTAATTTTTGGTGATTTTAAATATGTGGCTGCCAGTGCCTTGGACAAAAGCTTTATTTGTGCCATAATTAACCTCTCAGTTTTTTGTGTAATAACAAATGTGTTAATAGTAGCCTTTAGCTCCTCCAATGCAGGATGTACATATCAGCAGTGAGATTTCAGGGATCAGTATTTATCAGGGATTAAAACACAATTTACACACTGTTTTTTCAGTAACAAAATAACCCAACATTGTAAAGTATTAAGCTTAACCCCAACCATGTTTACTAAACGTGTTTGAAAACCTAAGCGAATAAAAGCTCATTTATATTCTTGTCTGATGAGCACAATCAGAACTTATTGATGCTAAAACGAGCCAAATTTCCATAACTATAAACAGAATATTAAAATACAGTTGACTAGCAGAGTCGTGATGCTTTTCCCCTCCTTGGATGGAACATGGAGTTACGACTTTCTTAGTGATTTTTTAGGGGTCTTTCAAGAAAATCAAAGGCATTTCAAAGCCAGGCTTTTGGGCAGGAAAGCAGAACTTTTTCCAGGCAAGTGTTTGGAATAGAAAGCAGAAGATGGTGTGTAGGTAAATTTGTGTGTGCTTGGCTGTTCTTTATTTCGGCATAGCTGGGGCTCAGATGTTCAGGAATATTTGAAGGTAGAATCCACTCCTTTTTGAAGCAGCCACCACAAGTATTTGTAGTATTTTACTCAGTAGATGGGACCAGAAAACCTTAGTGAAGAAGGGGAGGTACAGAGTGACTTTGTGCAGTGATGCAAATTAAGGAATTCCTTACTGAAGCCAACTGGATGTTTCCCTGTGGCGTGAAATGAGAAGGACAGAATGGTTTGGGTTGGAAGAGACCTCAAAGGTCATCCAGCTCCATCTCCTTTCACAGGCAGGGACACAGAAACATGGAATAACAGCACAATGCAAGCAGTTTTGAGGAGACCTGGGTTTGATTGTGATGCCTGTGAGCTTGTGCAGGTGACTCAAGTTTCCATTTAAATTGCCAGGAAAAAGCCCAGTGACACTTCGGAAGTTTTTGTGTGGTCCCAAGGGTGTGGGTGAAAAGAGTGCCCAAGCTGAGACTTGCCACATTATCCTAAATACACATCAGGGTTTGTTCCTATCTCTGAAGTGTCATTTTGTTAGAAAGTACCATATGAGGAGTGAGCATCACTTTTATTCAGCAGACACAGCAGAGTGTATCAGGATCCTGTTTGATGTAATCAGAAAATTTTTCATCTCCAGTGCTGGCGCTCCACCCTCACAGACTGTGAGCTGCAGAGCCACACCCTGCACTTGCTTTGCAGAATTATTTGTGGCAGCTTGAGGTGCTCTGCATGCAGCAAGAAGTAAAGGACTACAAAGAGAAGTGTGGCATTCCCTTGCCTTTGGCAGTTGTTGTGCAATGAGCACTTGAAAATGGTTTAAACCTGAATTAAAACCAGCTTCATTTGCATAGTCAAGGGTAATTAGTGTGTATTTTATCCTCGTACAGCTATTTATAACTCTGAAAGCAGTAGAGAAAATCCTCAGGTAGTTTGATGTTTGATTCAGTTAAGGATTCTCCTGTAGCTCAGGGGTGGCACATAAAGTTCTCACTGTTGGTGAACACCTGAGTGGCAAATTTTGATACTGGAGATGTTGGGCATAGCTTGGGAGAGTTAAGGTGCAGATAAGAGTTCCTCTTCCAAAGCTCTGCTGCATGTCCAGGAAAAGTTTTTAGCTTGATTATTCCAGATTATTTCCAGACTTTATGTTGTCAGAGATTACCCCCTGGTAGGGACTTTATGAATTGGGTATTTTAAGGTTTCATCCCATTATTTCTCATTTTTAAGGTTTGCTGTGTAGGGAGATCACCTGGCCCTGGATTTATCAAGTCAGGGCAGCTCTGGGGGTGTGGAGTGGAAGGAAAGACATTTTCCCTATGCTCTTCAAAATGAGAAGAGACATTTATCCTGTATCAGCCAGTTGAAAATAGGACAGATTCATTCCTTGCCACGATGTTTTGTGCAGGCTGGGAGACGGTTCCAGCAAGCGCTGATAAGAGACAGTGTTTTCTGAGATAAACTACTGACAGTAATGGTGCCTTGGCTTTTTGGGGAGAGGGGGTGCCTGACAGGTCTTTCTGCCTTCAGACTTCATAAGAATTGCCTTTGATTACAGCTGTAGAAAAACCCTAAATCTGAATTTGCTTGCTAGCCTATGTAAAATTTTATTGTAGACCATAGACTCTAGTTAAAAGTGAGACAACTACATGGCTGAATCCATTTTTTATACATAATTTATATTTAAAACTAAGGATTCATCTCCAATTTCACATCTACATCCATAGCATTGCTGCAGAAGGGACATATTTCAGCTTTTGCAAGAGTTTGCCTAGTGAGTGACAGTAGTGAGCAACATATAGGAAAATATTACTTCTAATTCATTTTTTAAAGTTTTTTGAATTTTAACGTGAAATATTGTATTCTGTAAAGAGATTCTGAGAAGAAAATGAAATTACATAAAAGCATAGAGGAAATGAGGGAGAAAAAGCAGTTGTTTCAGATCATAACCTCATTGGTTGGGTGACAGTTTCAATTCCATCTCAGTTCTCTCCAGTTCTCATCTTTTTATGTTGGATTAAGTAACAGTTTTTGTCTTCTTATTCCCATAGCAACCTTATCTCTCTTTATTTTTTTGATGTAAATCTGCTTGTCTCTTACTATCTTTCAAAGCTTGTGCATGAATAGCTTGTGAAGGAGAGGAGTGTGGCAAGGAGAGAGCAGAGACTTTCTGGCATGGAAAATAAGGGAAAGAGTATTTTGGAGCAAAAAACAGAGAGCTTAAAAAATACTTTTCTTCTCCCAAAGCTATTTCTCATCTTCATTTCCCATGTGGTTTTTTCATGAAGGCTAAAGCTTTAGTGCTGTTTTAGGATGTTGTGTGAGCTTAACTCCTCCAAAATGTTTAGGCCAACCCACGTGTGTCGCCATAGAGCAGGACGGGAACAGAAATGACTCCAAGTCGAAGGCAAGAAAATGAACACTTCTTCTTTATTTCAAATGCACTGCTCTATAAATAGAGAACATCATGCAGACTAATTTCATTGGTCTTGGAGTAAAAACATCTCACACCATCGGTGTGCAGTGAATGACGCACGGTGGCAGAACATATCTACAAACAATGTGAAGAACAAGATAGATTAGAGAATTATTTACATTCTTTCCCAACTGTCTCCCAGGCTCTCGCCTGGTTAGAAAACCTTCTCTTTTTCTCTCTGACTGAACTGAGAATATCCACACACATGCTCAGCCAGAAATGCAGATTTAATGCTACAGAGCATTATGGTTTCTATAACTTGGGGAAAGTGCCACTCTGAGGAAGAGTAAACCTTGCTTTGCCATGATTTTTATCCTCACGGAATGTGAAGAGAAGGCTGAGTTTTGGGCAGGACCCCCAGCTTTGTGTCCAGCCCTGGGCGAATCCTGGTGCTTGAACGCTCAGGATGCCAGGGATGAGGCTCCAGATCCCAGCACAAAACCTGTTCATCCAAAAGGCTGCACATCCTCACTCAGGGACTGTTGCTGTTGGACACGAAATGAGTACACAGAAGCTTGGTAAGTTCAAAAGAGAAAAAGACTTAGTTTTATTTAAACATCTGGTATTCATAGAATTCCAAAGGTGACTGTGGATTGGAGGATGGAATTACCACCTCTCCAACCACACTGGTCCAAAGATCAATCAATCATTTCACTCCACCCACAGAGAAATATGTAAACTGTTCTGTTTATACATGAAATTGTGTGGGAACTCTGACTCTCAAATATGTAAACATGATCAGAAGGCTAAAGAAGTTTTATGAGAACTTTAAAACTTTTGAAAGAACTATGAAAGAAAACTTAACACTTTTAAAAATCAGGGCAACAAGGGGCAGCTGCTGGTTGGCTTCAGGCATTAAAGGAAGTTGAAAAACACAGCTGTTGCTTTGTCTCCCTACATATTTTTCTCCTATTAAATACTTCCCTTGACTGGACTTGCTGATTATAAATGTGTCTGAAGTGCAAGGGAGACAATGGACACCAATATGATTTTAGATTTTTACACTTTATGCCTAAATTCTGAAATCTTTTTAAAAGGAGCCTTTTGAAATGCTGACTTCATTTCTGTAAAAAAATATTTATAAATAACTAAAAATTTTGGCATTTCCTGCACAGCTCCCCTCAAATCAGAAATACTTTAATTCTTTTGTGTGTGTGCTTGGTTTCTTTGTTTAAGAAAAGCAGTGATGTTGCTTAGGATTTATGCATTGCAGGACTGTTCTTAAAACTCTGAAATATAGGTTATTTGGGAAAACAGAGCTTACATTCACTAAAAAATCAAAGCAAGTCCTTGCTAAGAAAAGTATTTCAGCTTTTGATTTGTCAGAATTTCCCTAATGTGGTCTTGTTAGCCCATTTAACATCCTCCTGATAATATTAAGATAATACTTTAAAATGTTTATGTTACATTAGTACCCCATTAAGGGCCTGATCTAAAGCCCATTGAAGTTAATAGGAACATTCAGGATGAACTGAATGCTTTGATCTTTCAACTGTACTTCTTGCAAGTTCAAAAAAAAAATCAAACCGGAAAATTGTTCCAATCAACAGAAACATGACTGTGCTGTGTCCTACCCCACCCTTCATGGCTCATATTGGATTTGGAGCCTCCTCAAACTGAAATAAAGATGTACAATATCAATTTCAAATGTGTTTTACAGCTGTGATGTATCAAAAAAAAAAAAAGGGTGTTGCTAAAAGGCTTTGGATAAGGAGCTGAAATAAGGGAAAGCTTGGCTGGGTGGCTGAGAGAATTCGATTTCATCATTTAGTAGCTGTTAGGTTTTTTGGGTTTTTTTGGGTGTTTTTGTTTTGTTTTGGGTTTTTTGGTGTGTGTGTTTTTTTGGTTTTTTTTTTTTTTGAGATGTAGAGTGCCCTGCCATGGTTTTAGACAACATTATCTTATTGAAGGTGTTCTTCAAATAATGTAGAGGAGATGTCCTTTTCTTTTGAGGTCACTTGGAAGACGTGCAGAGGGGGATTTAGGGAAGTGGCTTAGTGGGACTTGGCAGTGTTGGGGAATGGTTGGACTCGAGGCTCTTGGAGAGCTTTCCCAGCCTAAATGATGCTGTCAGTCCATAACAAGCACAGTATCTTGTGATGTACAGAGTTACTCTGACATTCAGTGGATTTATAAGAAATACACAGCAAAGTTTGACTGAATTAACCCCTGGCTGCAGCCCAATAAATGTGGACAGATTGCAAATAACAGTTTTGGTGCCTTCACTGGGTATCACCTTACTTTAAAGATATTTTTTCAGAGCTGCAGTTTGCTGCCAGCCTGCGTATTTTGCTTTCTGATGTTCATTGCAAAGCAAAGTAGGCATCTTGAAACTGAAGCAGTGGAAGTTAGAGAGCTGCTCCTATTACACTGCATTGCTTGTGTCTTTATTCTTGTATTGATTATATATTTATGTCTTGTTTCTCATCCACTGTGGCACTGAGTAGTTACAGAGAGCACAGGCTGGGACTTGCGGGGAGTCTCATTTAATAACCAAGGAAATTCTCTGTACTTATGAGAAGAGATGCAGTACCTGATTTTATTTTCCTGTGATTGCCTCTCTCAGCCCTGTGCAGCGAGACATCTTCTCTCTTTTTTTTATGAAACTGTTTTTTCAGCCCATAACTTTTTATTCAGTTGTAGTTAAGGATGTATTTCTGAGGATTACATCACCCTGCAAGGAGCAGGGGATCAGGCTGCACATGGAGCATCTGCCATGGTACAATTCTGCTCAGATACCAGCAAAAAGATTTGAGGCCCCCCTGTCTTTTGGGGGCTTTCTCCTTCTTTACATGTCTCAATCTATTAAACTCTCCTCAGCAACACTGGGACTGTATTTGTTTCTCTAAGTGGAGTAGCAGAACTCAGCTATTTCTCAGGAGTTGTTTTTTTTTCCACTTCAGCTTCTGTTGTTGAATGGTCTGATGCTGAATTTATTAATCTGTGCTGTTGCTTGCTCAGGTGTAATCCCTTGTTCAGCCACATTTATTCATCCACTGAAGGATGTGCACATTGGTCCATCATGGCATATTAAAGGTTTGCCTCCTCCTGCCACAGCTGTCATCTCTTTGACCCCTCAGTAAACTAACAGTCTTCCACATAATTTTGCTTTCATTCAAGTGTAATGCCATTACTGCAGAGGCAGACAGAATGCAATTCTCTAAAGATCTTGTCTCATTCCCTTTTCTTCCAGGGAGGTTAATGTGCTCAGATGATCCCTGCCTTTTCTTTTTGCTCTTTTGCTGCAAGAAGAGCAAAAAAATAGTGCTCCTGGATAATCAGTTTGGACTGGCTTTTGGGGGATGGAGCAGACTGGGAAGATGAACTCACCAGCTGGGTAGAAGCTCTCTTTACCACTTGTGTTTCAAATGCCTTCATTTGTTTTCTTAGCACTTTTTTATTTCTACAGCTCCTTACAAAAACATTGTACAGATGTTTTCCTGAAATAGAAGTAACTGAGTCAAAACCTCTTTACCCAAAACAAGCCAAGCCAGGTTTAAATATTAATGACCTGTGGGAATCACTTTAGTCTGAAGTTGAAGCAGTGTTTTGTCCACAGCCATTTGTCTCTGACAAGTGGTACCATTGCAGAAAGCCCCCAGCCTGCAGGGAATGTCTGCAGTGGCAGTGCTTTGCAGCCTGTGGTCACAGTGATCCCTGATTTTGGGAGTGAGAGCTGGGAGAAGATGGTCAGAAATGAGCCAGCCCCAGCAGGAATCCTGTCCCCGAGTGCAGCTTCCCTGGATGAACTTACTGTCATTGTCACATCTAATGACTTGGAATGGCATTGATTGCCTCTACTGTACACACTGCTATTTTATCCACTAATTAAGTTAAAAAATCAAATGAGCCAGTGATTTGTTGGGTGTAGGGGCTGGTTGTGGACTGCCACAGCCTCTCATCGGCTGGCTGAACTCTTGTGTGTGATTTGCCAGAGGCTTGCCTGGGTACCAAATGAGTGTATGAGTGTGTGTTATGATGCTTTTGATTTTTGATAATCTGATATTAACAGTGGTATTTTGCAGTTCCTTATCTGTTGTTAAAACTCCTGTGCATTCAGCTGGTTTTGAACCTCTGATTTCTTACTACATCTGTCTTCCTGATTTTATTTCAGATTCTTTTCAGAAGAATTTTTATGCTGCTTTGGTTAGCAATATGTAGCACTTTTCTCCTTAGTATTTTATAACTTCAGCTTTTAATAACACATGCTGCTCTAACTTACTCTTTCATCTTTTTGTGTATCTCTTTTTTGCTTCCATTTAAAAATAACTTTAGCATCTCTTTAAGCCAATTGCATCTTATCCATGCCTTATTTTTCTCTTATCTTTCCTGATGAGAATTCAGTGGAATTGCTGTCTTATTTCTTCAAGAAACCTTACTGCCTCATAATAAATCCTTCTTTTGTGAGGAAAAAAAAAAAAAAGTATCAACTTGTCTTGTGATTGTAGGTCTGAGCTTTGTATCTAAACTTGTGGGACCTGCACGTCCTTCCAGACTCTGGTGTTCACTGACTCTGTGGCAAGGGTAGAATTGGTTTGTCACGTGCCAGTGTCTGGAGAGGCTGGCAGAGGGCTGCTGTGCTCCCAGCTGAGAGCCTGGCACGTGGGCACAGCCAGGTCCTCGTGTGCCACACGCCCTGGGTGCCATTGATCTGTCGCTGTACAAGGTGACCCAGTAGGTCAAGGTTCTGAGTTCTCATCACAAAAGCTTTGTGGAGTGAATTTAATTTATTCCAAGTCATGCTTGCAAGGGTCTCCTGCTCTTGCTCCAGACAGGGCAGATCCCAGTTCAGTCTGAGCCAGGCCAGATGCAGTTTTCTCTTCTATTTACCCTTTTGTTTAATTGTGTAATGATTATCGTTCCTGCCTTCATAAAGCAAAACATGGGATTTGTTATCTGCGTGGGGATTACACTGATTGGGTTTTCAACGTGCCTCTGTTACATCTGGGTCACAGCAATGATTAATATTGAAAGAGAGCTTTTGTAACAGGCTGAAGCTCTGGCACGTGTCCTGAAAAGGCTGCTGTGATTTTTAGAGAGGCTGTGAGGGGCAGAAGTGGATGTGTGGCAGAGCAAGTGGGATTTGGGCTTGATTACGAGCGTGTGGAATTTGTCACCCTGGTTGGGCTGATCAGCCTGGGCTGGTCACTGGCAGGAGCAGTGCTCTGGTGGGATGAAAGGTAGTGCTTACAGTACTTAGAGTGGAGAAAATAAGCTGTGCCAGAGGTTATTCATGTCTCCCTCTGATGAGAGGTCAGGAGGAGCTGTGAGAGGTCTGTGTGGGTCTCACAGGTATCACAACAGGGTTTTACTGCGTGACCCTGGTGTTAGCCCTTCCCCACTTTGCAGCAGCTGACCTGGGGTTGTCATTCTGACTTGAGTTTGTCTGGCTGCAGCCTTTGGGTCTGCCCTGCCTCAGAAATGCCACCAGGATCAAGTGCTTCGACCTTGTGATGGGAGCATCCTGCAACGAGCCACTCTGGGCATCTCCTGGAGCTGCTCCCGAATCCCTTCGCCCTGCACCACGGAGCCGTTGCTGCCTGCTGGGAGCTGCTGATGGCAAGTACAAGTGTGAGGAAGTTGTTCACACAGCTACACATCAGTAGAACAGCAACCACAGGTCCGGCTCTGCGTGTTGGAGCAACTACGAGTGACCACTGCTCCTCTGGTTTCCCCAAACATCCCACCAGGAGCACGGAGCCAGCGCTCAGCCCGAACTCAGAGCTTGCTGCAGCACAACCTCACACCTTCCACTGAGCACTCAGGCTCTTGAAAACTAATTAAACACACTCAGCAGCACTGAAGAGGTTTCCAGGTAAGACAGGAGAGTGGCTGCTTTAATGGCAGGAAGCCCTGGTGGGAACCATCAGCCGTGGTGCAGGAATCTCACTGATGGGGCTGTTGGTTTGTTCCTCTGCCAATATTTGTGGTCTTAGGCAACCTTAATTCTGGGATTTTTTACCTCCAAATAATTGAGTTTGCAGCCTCAGTGTGTTCTTTTAATTTTATTAGGGACTAGAGAGTCATAAGTTTGCACAATAGTGAATTAGGTTATGCAGTGGTTTTCTGCTTTTCATTAAATAATTAATTACGAGCTCGTGCTTGTGCACAGGTTGGAGATGTGACTTTGTTGGGAAGCTTCATCATTTGGCTTTCATCTTCAGCACTGACGAAATGATTTTGCCTCATGGACTCTTCCATGGTCTGTCTCCTGGAGATAAAGTTCTAATTTTCATTTTTGCATTTTTTATGTGAATCTGGCAAATTATTATTGTTTTAAACACCTCTGCTGTCCACATCACAGTAACGTGGGGTTTCTTTCCATTTTTCTGCCTTATCTGCCACAGAAAATACCTGTTTTTCTTGTCAGCTGCAAATGACATCAGGGTAAGAAATGCCTTTCCCTGCATTCCTGTTCCCTGAAGTCTGTAAGGAAATAACTCCAGACTGTCTCCTTTAGCCACTTTATGCAACTGTGAAGGAAGTGAACAAAATCTCTTCTGGTTTGCTTTGATGTGCTCTTGAACATCCATTAAGCTACAACTTCAGTGTTGCTGTACGGTGCTGGGATAGAAATAGATCATTTTTCTTATCTCTGCTGTCCTTCTGAGCCTGTTAATGTAGTCTAACCCCAGAGATTTACAGTCAGAAACGTTTGCAGCAATTCTGCAGAACCTGTTTTGTGCTGTGGTGACACCTTGGTGCTCACTCAGATCCTGCTGGGGCTGGAGAGGAGTCCAGGGAAGAGCACATTCTATCCCTGATTCAGAAATGGTAGGTTTGAACTTCACAGGAGCAATTAATGTCAGTCCCAAATGCTGTGCTCAGGGTACTGAGGCTGAGGTACTTTATTTGTCAGACGTGGAAATTCGCCCACCTCTTCCTTCAAATTGTGACGTGAATAGTTAATGCAGTGAAATAACTGTTCTTCCTCTGCATGGGCCAGGCAAATGTACTCTGAAAACATATTGCTTTTATTTCTGCCTCTTTTTCATCTTCAGTAATAGAATTAAAAGTTTAAATTTCTCCTAAATTCCTCTGTAAATATTATTTTTGTTACGGTATGAATCAATCCTTGCACCTTATCCTCTCTGCAGCTTCCATCAAGTGGGTTATTGAATTCAGTTATGTAGAAAAAGTCACCTTCTCCAGGTTCCCTTGTATTTCTTTTCTTAAAGAGTTGAGGCATAACATACCTGAGGTTGAGAACCAGTAAAGAGGAGAATTATTAAAATAAATAGAAAAAATTAAAGTGCATTTGTGTTTAACATGTCCAGTTAGAAATACTGAACAGCAGCTGGACCAGGAAATAAAACCCAGCTGATTTTGCAACAGAAAATGGCACGGGTGATTCTGGCAGGGTGAGTAATGGGTTAAGGTTGGATGTCTTATTCTTGGCTTATTATTTCACTGTTGTGAAATAATTATTGTTCCACTGTTACATATTAATAGTAATAATATATAAATATATAATAATATAATATATATCATATTATATATCAATTTAGATATAATATAAATAAAATAATATGATTCCACTGTTACATATTAATAGTATTAATACATATAATAATGTAATATGTGCTATATAATATATTAATTTAGATATAATATAAATAAAATAAAATTATTCCACTGTTATATATTAATAGTATTAATATATATAATACTGTATTATATGTTATATAATATATTAATTTAGATATAATATAAATGAAAAATTATTCCACTGTCATATATTAATAGTAATAATATATATTATAATGTAATATATATTCTATAATAGAGTAATTTAGATTGAATATAAATTAAATAATATTATTCCACTGTTGATGGGTGGGGAGATGATGTGTTTCATTGCACATGCAATAAAATATTTCATGTTCTTTTGCTCAGCCCAGGTAAGGCCACACATGTGGATGAGAACACAACGAAATGGAAGGCTGGTGAACATTGGATTTTTCTGCTGACTCACAAGTTTGGAGGTGTGGAGAGCAGCCAGGGTGGGACATCTGTGGGCAGGACACTTGTCCATCTGCTGTGTCTGCTCTTGGCCACCCTCACACCTGAGCTGGCCCACGTGGCCCCAGTCGAAGCTGGGATCTGTGCCAGCTGCTCCATACCTTGTGGAGTGAGGAGATGACAGATCCTGGTTGCCCCTGTCCCAGGAATCCTTTCTGTGATGGGATATTTTGCCATGCTTGGGGCAGAATCTCTGCATTTCTCTGTGGGCAAGGTGCCATCTCTGGAAACATAAAGGGCTGAAGTCAGTGGCAGGAAAAAAAAAAATAAATAAATCCCACTGTCATCAGCATGTTCCCAGTGCTTTTAAAACTGAGCTGTTGTAGGATGGTTTTCATTGATTTATTTATTGAGGAAAGGCTTTTTGGGAACATTGCTGCATATTTAATAAATAAACAAACCTTCAGATAATTAGAGCTAGATCTGGCAGGGCTTTAGCCATCTGTTTAACTATGAAAACGTGAATAGCCTGGTGTTCTTCAGCACTAAACCTGCTTTGTGCTTCCGAGGCTGGTGCTCAGTGGACTGCCAGGATGTTCTTAGGGCTTGTTTTGGGGAACTGTTAGAGGGGAAAAAAAAAAAAAAAAAATCTGTGTTGTATCTGAGAAGTTGACTGTAGGATAATCCTTGAGCAAACATCTTGCCTCCTGAGATATTTCTCAAATTGCTTGAATGGCTTTGTTCAGTGCTGTGTTTGCCTGGAGTTGAGTGGTAATTCCCAGATAATATGAATTTATGAAAGGCATATTTTTGGAAATACATATTGGAGAACATTTTTCTTTCAGAACGTGCATTTCCCTAGTAACACCGCTAGGGCTTGGTTTGGTTTTTTCCCAGTTCTTTCAGTGCATTTTTGCCAGTGCAAAACATGTTTTAAAAAAATATTCCCTGCTTATCAGATGTTGACTGAACTTTTATGCTATTAATATTCTTTTACTGCCTTTTTAAAAATCTCTTCTATCTCTTCTTTCCTTCAATTCCACAGAGCCCACAAATCACCTCATCCCTTTCTGTCCATCTTTCCCCTCATTATTGCAAACTCTTCTGCCTCTTCCCATGCTGGCATCTCCTGTTCACCACGCTCTGACACATCTGTGCCAATTTATTTTTTAGCTTTTCCTGCTTGTGTTTATATAACACAGACTTGTGAATTATTCTCCGTTAATGGGTGTAAGAGCATTTAATTGTCTCCCGTTTTCATACGTTCCTGCACCTCAAGTTGATTCAAGGGAAGGGGAAGAGTTTCAAAGAGCTGTAGGGTCTTTGGGCTGCTGTTGGCTGGTCGTTCCCTGCACCTGGCTCCAGCAGCCTGTTCACCCCAGCAGGACTCACCTGTGAGATATTCAGCATTTCGTGGGATGGAAGCAACCTGCAGGGTCTGTTCTGCACTGAGGTCCGCAGCATTTTTTTGGCAGTATTTCTGTGGATTTCTGTATTTCAAACTCAGTGGATTTCTGTGGTGTTCTGTGGACACTCGGATGGGCTCTGCTGGTGGGACTGACGTGAGCAGAGATGGGGACAATATTTCAAGCTCACAAGTTGTCTGAGCAGCATTTTGGGTGTAAAATAAGCCTTGAAGGCTGGGAGGTTGTTTTGCTTGCTCTGTTGTGGAGCTTTAAGGGCATAAAATGCAAGTTCAGCCATGTGGCAAGGAAAAAAGGGATTTTGTAGAGGTTGGTGTGGAATTCTGTGATTTCCCTGTAGCACCAGCCTGACCAAGTGAAACCCTGGAGATGCTTCCCCAGCAGCCTCTAAATCTCTCCTCAAGTGACAAATCACCCCCACCCTGCCTGCTCTGAGAAATGTTCACTCCTGCACTGTGAATATTCTTGTCCTCTCTCTCTCTCTGCCCAGCAGAAATGATTACAGAGATAATTTTTGGTCTCATCCCTCACTCCTAGCTCAGTGTGATTCTGTCGGGCTCCACCCAGGCCCTGGGAAGGCAGCAGAAAGTTTTTCACTGGCTCACATTCAGCCCTGGTGTGGTGTTTTTCTGTTGGGCTTAACAGGCTGTGTGCCCCAAATACCCTGGTGGAAATTAATTATGCAAAGTGCACATTTAGTTTTGGGTGTCTGTCTAAAGAAATACAAAGTTCTTGATCACAGCAGTGCCTGGGTATAGCCAATTTTGGGGTATAGGGTGCTGAGGAAGAAGATTTGTTCATGCACACAGGTGAGTTAGGGGATGGTGTGAAGGTTGTTGGGTTGTTGTTGCTTGTGTTTGTTTTTTCTTTTTAAAGAAACAAATTGGTGTTACTCTGTTTTCTCCAGCAGTTCTCATTACCAACATAGCTATTACAACGTGCTGAGGCTGTTATTTGCCCTCAAGAGCTGAGAGAGTGGAATTTCTGTTATTTTTAATAATGTGACTTTTACCAGGGCGAGTGGGCTGTGAATTAGTGCTTCATTATGGGCTGACATCAGAGTCCCCACTTCAGAATTACCCACTCAAGAAAACAGCTTAGATTTGGTTGTCTGACTCATTTAGGCACTTGAACATCCTACCAATACAGAATTACACCTAAAGTATATTTAACAAGTTCTGCTCCTTTGAATAACAGTGGGTCTGGTGCAGCAATACAATAAATATTTTCATGGCTATTAAGGGACAATTATGTTTGTAGAGCTCGAATCCTTGTTCTGCAGTTTTCAAAACATGGTAGAATTGCTAACAAACATATGTTGACAGTAAAGAGCAGTTGATATAAGTGTGATGATGTTCTTGGGTGTTGCTGGACTTGGAGTCAGAAACCTGAATTAAAAAAAAAAAACAGTTGGAAAACTGAATCCTGTGTTTTCAAAAACAGTGAATGTGTTCTGTGTATCACTTTAAAGAATAGTGAATGTGTTCTGTGTATTACTTAAAAAAAAAAAAAAAGTAGGATTTGGTGTAACTTCTAGCACTGCCTACAAATCTTACAAAGTTCCTGTGTACAGAACTGGTGTCTGGGGGTGAAATATCACACAGGTTTCTTGACAAAACACTACATAACTCAGCATTGCCACACGCCAGCAGCTGTGAGTGTGGAGCAGCTTTGTCATCAGAAATGCTCTGAGTTTTTCATTCATAGCAGGATGTTCTGTGTCTTTCCAAAGCATGGCTGTGCTGTTTGATGTGATCTTGCCCCGTCCCTTCCCTGTTGCACGAGATCACAGAACAGAAACATCTGGGAGGTGCTCGCAGTGAATGTGGTCAGCAGGGTCTGAGATGGGTTCTGAATTATTCTTTTATTAAAATGTCCCCGTTCTCAGTCTTGTTTACCTTTCAGAGATGCTCCAGGTCGTGTTTTCCCCTCCTGAATCCACACGTCCATGTCTTTAATTGTCTTTGATTGTCCTGAGTATCACAGGAGTGTTCCAGTGCAGCTGTTAGAGGTTTGATACTTGCATCACTGTCACTCCACATTCTGGAATCTTTCTCAGCCACTTGGAGTCTCAATGCTTGAGGCTGAAAACTTGGCTTATTAAACAAAAGGAGAGGACCCAGTGGAATATCCAGATTTCACAATCTTTTTGCATGGGTAGGAACTCATTTTCTTGTTCTCACTTTGGGCAGAATCAAAGACTTTTCAACAAAGCTGAATTGTGGGTTTTTTTCTCCATTTTATTGCAGTGGCATGTATATTTCAGTTGATACAACTTTATGGACTTGGTATTAAAGCAATGAGGCAAATACATGTATTAGCAGGGGAAAGGAGAAGAATATGCTGTTTCAGGAGTCAGAAAGCCTCAAATGCTAATTTTAAACTTCCTTCTATATGGCAAACTATAAACAGGCAATAAAAACATTTAATTTGCAAATTACAGTTCCAGCTTGGCTTTTATGTTGGATTTTTTCCCCTTGTAGTCAGGATTTTTGTAACATTTTTACCAGAATATTTTCAGTGGCAGGATTAGAGCCTTTGCCTGGTAGGGTTAAGTAATTAAATTGTTAATTTTATCCATGAATAGTTGCTTTTCAGATGAAAGGAGATTAGAAGTGAGGTGTAATAAATGCAAGGAAGAAGTGAAAAGATTAAGGCAAGAGAAACTAATGAGTGCACTTCAGTTTGGTGACCAGTTTGAGAGAGTTTTAAAGATCTGCTGATGAATAAACCAGTCTTTAGTTCGGCAGATAAAATGCAGAAACACTTCATGTGTTTCTGGCCTTTTCTTTCACTGATCAGTGGGATCTTGTCATCCCATGGGTGCTGGAAAGCATGTCCTGACTCACCACTCCTCAAAGCATCTTCTCTCCTGATCTCTGGTCTTTGTTTTCAGTTCTATCTATTGAGACATTTCGGCAGGATGAGATTTCAGAGGGATAAGTTCAATCTGTAAAAGTAAACAAGCTTTGCCATTATTAGTCCACCTTTTAAGGTATTTTATTTACCCTGAGGACTTAATGTCCCTTCTCAATGAGTTCATGTAATACTAAGTTTTTTTAGAAGACACAGCTCTCCTCCCTGGTGTTACTGTGCTTGGGATAGTGGCTTTATTAAAAATCAAACAAAAACCTAATAAAGAAGCTCAAGGATAAACAATCACTCTTGATACACTTCCAAACATGCCTGGATTTGACCTTCAGTCCTCTGAATGTGCTGCAGGAACACCTGAAAATCTGCCCAGCATCGTGTTCAGGAGCAGCCAGTGCTCTCCAAGGTCAGAGATGGGGACTACACTGTGTAATGCTAATGAAGAGCCCTGCTCCTGTTTTGCATGCTGATTTTTCATTATTCATTTCAAAGCCCTGCCAGACAAGAGAATACAGAAGTTTGTAGAGAAATTAAGTGCTGGTGTTCTGGCAGCTGTGTGATGAGTCTGGTAGTTGAGCTGCTCTGGAAGTTGGGACGGGGGGCTTCCTGCTAATTTGTGGGAAATGATTCTTTTACTGTAGCATGGCTTGTATTCTCCATTTTTGGATGGATATGCATTGCTTCTTGTTTCCCCAAAAACTGGGTTTTTTTGTGATAACAGTCTTCAGCTGCAAGCACTTTTTAATAGTTCCAATTTTTACAACATTACAACAGCCCAAACTGCAGAGTTTGGTCCTCAGTGGGTACCTCTGGCATGATTGCCTTCCCAATCCTCCAGCATGTCCCACATCCCTTCTCAAGGTGCTCCCAGCCCCATCCCATCCTTCCCATAGGATTTGTTGGACAACACAAAGACAAGGAATGTTCTGAAGGTCTGTACTTGCAATAAGTGAACGTATGGGCTTAAAACCCCAATTTCAGTTATGGAAATGGTATTATTGAAGATTTATGACTTCTCATGGTTGTGACATAAGAGGGCAAAATGTGGTCTGAATTGATTTTTTATGTAAAATATTCATTCTTTGGGTGTGATTCATCCTGAAACAGAGCAGTGTGTGTTCTCTGAGGTGCTGTCAGCTCCTGGTTTTTCCTTCCATGGCTCTGAGGAATGGTGTTGGGGCAGCTGATGGATGTATAATGTTATGGGAGAAAGAGCAAGGTGCTGGAAAGGCCTGAAACGATAATTTAAGGCTGTGCTCTTTTGATCCCTGAGTGAAATGAGTTTGGCTGGGGTTGTATATGACTTCTCTGTCATGTCCAGCAAAAGGATCTGAGTTTATTCTGAGGATACCTGCGTGGAAATTCACTTGGGAAGCTGAAAACAGCCTAAGAAACATTCCTGTGAACTTCAAGTGCACTAACAAAGGATTGTACATCGCTCTCTTACTGCAGCATTTTTCAAAGGAAGCATTGAAATTCTGATGGCTCTTATTCAGTGTTCTCCCTGTAGCAGCTGTTGCTTTGCAGTAATAAAAAATGCTGTATTTTGGGGAAATAGCGGCTGTTGGTCAACTCACTGCTCCTATTATGCTTGGTTATAAAGACAGCCTTATTTAAAGGCTGTGTTAGTTTAGCATCCTCTACAAGGTTGTAAACAAATTTTTTTTTTTTACATTGTCATCTGTTCTGTTATGGAAAAACGTATGGCTTATTTATGGAAAAGCTTTTGTTACTGTAGGATTTTGATCTTGGCTTGTATTACATGTTGTATTCAGCTTAGTTTAAGGGTATAATGGGGCCCAACTTTTTTCAGTTTTGACTCACCAAGAAGAGGGAAAACCAGTATAAATTTATGAAAAAATTTTTACATTTATGGAAACTGATGTGTTTGCTTCCTCCCAAGAATTGCTGTTCAGTGCTGTGTGTGATTCTTGGGGTGTCCTGTGCAAGGCCAGGAGATGGACTCAATAATCCCTTCCACCTCAGGGTGTCCTGTGATCCTTACACATCTTAAAAGAATTCCAGAGACCCAAGGCCAGTCAGAGCAGAGCACTGGCTCAGCCCACCGAGGTGCAAAGCTCTGGCTTAGTGATGCTCTAGGGGATTCTCCTGCAGGATTGTGGTCCAGGAGGTTCCTTGCTCTTGGGAAGGATCCCTGTCTGTTTTCTGACTAGCTGTTACTAATGTTATTTATGTTGGATGTGGGAGCTTGATGCTGTGTTCATCATAGCCTTCATCTCCAAAGAAACAGTGGATTAAGGACCTGTTTTTAAGTCACTGGCTCCTTTTTGGTTATCAAAGTCAGGGTAGCAGAAGCCAGGCATAAGAACAAAATTAGCCACAGGATCTGATCAGTTATCTCACTGCAGATTAGGTCTCTTCAGCCCTAATTCTGTCATTCCCCCTCATGCCAGGCAGCCTTTTCTTCTGCAAGGGCTGCGCCAAGTCTGCCGGTGTCAGATGCAGACCAAGAGATGGGAGGTCAGGTTTTCAGAGTGCCAGGATTTCAGAGTGTCAGTGTCCTGTCTGTTGATGTTTCCTGATGTCCTGCTCACTGCTGTTCCCCTGGCAGATGTGGAGAGCTCCAGGACGAGGATGAGGAGCGCGGTGTCGGTGCGCGAGGGCCAGGGGGTCGTGCTGCTCTGTGGGACCCCGCCCCGGGCTGGAGGTAAGGGGGACCCTCGGGGTGGTGGGGCTGGGCAGCATCCCTGGGAAGGCTAAAATCACAATTATAATGAAATCTGAGTTCTGAAGTAAAAGCAGGGAGAAAGAAATTAAAAACAAAGGAGGGGGGAGGGAAGTATTTAAGAGGATTTACTTTTATCTTGAAATGCCTTTCTCGTTCCTAGTAATTTCTGTGCACTTAATGTGTCTGATTTTTATGGGATTTCCTTTAATTAATGGAGTATCTTCTGGAGTTACATTCTGCCCAATTTCACAATCGCTGAGCCTCAATGAATCCAGTTTTCCCTGTGAGCAGAGAATAGCAGAGAGTAAATGGTTGTCTTGAACGGTGCCGGTGTCTGCCTGTGTTCTTGCAGTCGAGACATTCTGTGGTGGGATGGAATGATGCTGTGTAATTTAAACCACTGCTGCACTGAGAGGGTGAGAAACGTGGATATACGGATTCTTGGTGGACCAAAATTTGCAATTGCATTTCTTCCCTCATTCTACATCTTCAGGCTTTGACTAATTGCTTTTGAGCCTCAAGTAATATCTGAAAGGGACTGGTTTTATGGTTTTTAATTGATACGGAGTGTCGTTATTGAAGGGCTGTGATGTTAAACATTAGATCTGATTGCAAAGACAAGGTAATAAAAGCTAGACATTATATTCAATAATATAGGTGTTGTGGCCTCATAAATTTGGCAGAGTCCAAGCAGACACAGCCATAAAGTGGCAATTTTACAACTGTCTGAGCTTGCAGAATTTTTTCTCCTCTAAACTGATACATACTCTTAAATCATCTTTATAGCCTTGCAACAGCTTTGTCTTTCAGCAGCTGAGGAAATGGGTCATTCTCCCAGCTATCTGTGAGAACTAGAATGATTACATCTTCCTTCTAGATACAGTCCAAGGCGTGAACTGCCCCAGCTGTTCCTACAGCTGTGTCCTGTGTGTGGGTTTACACCCAGAGGTGATGGCCAAGCTGAGGCAACGCTGCCTGATTCTGGCAAGGTTAAGTTTGAGGTGTGGAACAGGAGGTGATGCCAGACGTGCTCATGGTGCTGAGAACAGTGGTTGGAAGAGGTGAGAATTCCTCTTGCAGGCAGCAGATGGGAGATGATTGACACCCCCGCAGTAATTGAGGTATTCATGCAAAAACAGAGCTGAGCTCTCCCAGAATTACCAAATGGGATTGAGAACTGGTACCAGAATTATTTCAAATCCTTGAATCTATCTGAGAGTTGGAGGATTAACTGTTAAAGTTTTAGGAGGATAAACTGTTAAAGCAAGGTGGAAAAATACCCCTCTCCTTTCTTCACTGAAATAAAGCTGTAGCAAGGTGACATCAAACATGCAGGGTGGGATGCAGGGCAGGAGGTCTGGGATAAAACATCCAGCCAGGAAGCAGAAGTGGTTTGTTAGGAAGAGCAGGGATGGTTTAGGACCAGCTGACCTGGCCTGAGGGCTGTTCAGCCCTTTCCAGATCACTGATCTGACTATTTTTTTTTCACTTGGAGTCTGTTTATTGCGCTGTTTATTGCGCTGAGCTATCAAATAATTCCAGACAGTACTAATTCTAAAAACCTTCTCCACCAGCTTGTTTCCTCTCCCCCTGTAGCCCCCAAAATACTCTGCTTTTGTTTTCTGGTGTGTTGTGCAGTTTCTAAGAGCTCGCTAACTTAATTGCACTTATTTCTTGCATTCTCTGTAAAGAGTTTGCAAGAAGAGACTTGATTAAATAGTGATTATTCCTCCGTGTACAGCATCCCAGTTACAATAGGAACCAATGCTCATCCCCAAAGAAATGCCAGCTCATAGTATGGAAAAAGAAAATTGCTTCCCTTCTGCAATTTATCGTATTTTTTTCTTTGCTTATCTTGGGCACAGATATTTACATAAGTCATACGAATGTCCCTTTCCAACAGGGAGCAGATTATTCCTGCAATTAGCAGTGGTTTTGTCCTTTTGAGTGTGCAGTTCCAGCTCCTCTGGGCTGTGGACATCCAGCATTAAACCAACAATGAAGCTCCATTTACGAATCACAAAGCGCTCCAATACTTCCTTTAGAGCTACCACATTTCCCCTTTCTGGAAATTAATAAAACTCCCTTTTTTAGCAGTCTTGTTTGGGATTTACTGAGTGGAAGATTTGGTAAATGACTGGATTTGAGTGTGAAGACTTTTTCCCCCAAATATTTTTCTTTTCCAGGCTGGTTTTATGTTAAATACTCTAAGTTGTATCATAATTGAGCAGTGATGTTTGGATAATTAAGATGGTCATCTGTCATCGTTCTGCATGGCAGTACTTTTGGATCTTTGAATTCTGTTGCAGGGAACCTGTTAAAATGCCCTTTTTTTGCCACCAAAAATCAGTAAATCATTTCACCCACATGCTCAAAAGGTAAAATAACATCAAAAATGGATTTATGTAGCTCTCCTGCTACTTTCTCAGTTGTTACAACCTTTAAATTGCACTGAAATCTCTACAGCTATTTTGACTTTTTACTGTGTTACTGTGATGTCTTTAATGGTTTTAAAGGGCTGTCGATCCAACAAACATCTCAATATCCCAGACTTAATCTTGGACACAGTTAATGTGCAGCTGGTTAAAAAACATTCATGGGATGCTAATTTTTGCCCATTCTGCCAAGAATGGGAAAAGCTAGACATATGGAGATCTAAAAATGATTTTTCTCTGCTACTGATTTTGTTCCAAAATTGGTATCTAACGAGTGACAAAGCCCTCAGTAAAGCAAATCTGAGTTCCTGTAGGGTTTTACCTCCTGTTACTACTGTACTGTATTGTGATTATTGTGTAGCTTGTCTTCAGCTGTTATTTCTGTTCTTGTATATTGTGATTTATATTTGTTTAGTACTCAGTTTTCCTCAGCTGACATTGATTTTGGATTTATGAGGTATTTCTGCTCTTTGAGAGAGGAGCAGGCAATGAGGCATGGTCCTTTTGTGTTGTCTGGGGTGGTTTAAAACTGCTTTATACACAGAGAAAAAGATGATGATTTTTAATGGTAGAAGTGAAGATTTGCTTGATGGTTATTTGAACATTTCAACAAATTTTAGTTTGCCTGGAAAAACACAACATTATTTTACATTGGTGTACTTCCTGCTGCATTATTCCCATGGGGAATGTGACCATAACCCAAGAGAACTTAAATAAATAACAAAAGTTTTGTGGAGCTGATGAAATTGTCGCTTGGAAATTGCAAGGAAATTCTGCTTTATTCCTAATTAGCCTTGTGTGCTCTGTGTTCCTGTTTCATGCAGTGTGGCAGGGATGTTCCTACATGGATAAAGCAGCAAGGATTTGTCCTCCCTCTTCATACAACTCCCTGATAAATGTAGGTTTAATCCATAAATGAGGCAGGATTTGAAGGGCAGGGATCAATTCAGCTCACAGCATATTGTGTCAGAGTTGTGACATGCTGATAGGAAATAATATTAGATCATGGAAGAATAGATCCCAGTTTATTGCTCAGTGTTTGCTGTGACAAATCCTTCACTGAATAATGTCATGTCTGTTCCAAATGAGTGTTTAGACTTGCAAATTTTTGCTCGTGCCTCTTGCATTGCCATTTGGAGACCTGCAAGTTCCAGCAGGGTCTGCTTCATGAATAACATGGCATGGAAAGAGTCTCAGATGCCAGAAATATTTGGATGCTGTTATTGCTTCTCTTCTGCAGCTCTTGAATAACAACATGCCATATTTTCAGGGAACTGTAAGAATTAATTTTATGTATTTGGCTTTGGAAGCATTTTATACCTTTAAAGCAAAAACAGCTGCAACTCCAGAATAGGATTTCTGTCCTACTGCACATCAGTGGTTTGGGTTGGAAGAGACCTTAAAGATCTGATTCCACCCCATGGGGCTGCTCCCAGCCCCAGTGTCCAACCTGGCCCTGGGCACTACCAGGGATCCAGGGGCAGCCACAGCTGCTGTGGGCACCTGTGCCAGGGCTGCCCACCCTCCCAGGGAGGAATTCCTGATATCCCATCTAAACCTGCCTTTCCCCACCCTGGATTTGCACCTTTGCTTCCTGCTGTCATTGCTGGCTGTGGGTGACACATGTCTGGGCATCAGCAATAAATCACACCTGCAGAGCTTCTTGCACAAAAATGTATTTTGAGGAGAGTGGTACCTTGAATATTGTAAGAGCATTGGCCTTGAAAATGGTTCCATAGTGTTCCTGTGCTGTTTCAATCTGCCAAGGAGAAATGGCATTTTTATTTAAAAACATATTTTTCAATAGTCCTGCTGGTGTCATCATCATCATCTGCACAAATTTCAGCTGACAGTTTGAAATCAAATGGTACCTGAGAGACACTTATGTTTGTCCATATGAGGGGAAATAATAGATGTTCACAGCTGGATCTTCCAGTGATTTCTATCTGCCCGAGCATTATTTTCACCACCAGTACCAAACCAGTGCTGCAGAGACACTCTGCTGTGCACTTTGTCAAATTCAGTCTTTCCAAAGCACTTTTTTCTTTTGATAAACCTGTGTTCCAGGCTGAAATGAATATATCTCATTTATATATTTGTACACCATCTTCAGTTGCTTTATAGTGCATGTTTTTAAGCTGATACAGAGGTGGATAAACAACCTTAGAAGCTTTTAGCAGTTTCTAACCCCAAAATCTTACAGTGCTCTTTAACTCCACGTTCCATTGTGGGATATCTCTTGCAAGAATGGGGAGATGGAAAGAAAAAGGGAGAAGTAGATTAGGAAGAATCAAATTGCAAGAAAAAAATACAGGTTGAACCTTTTCACAAAGACAGTCCCAGGTATCTCAGTTCTGCCTTGGGGAAAAAAGGAGAAAACTGGAGACAATAACTGCATTTGGCTCTCCACCAAGTTTATTTTTATCCCTAAATTGTGGCGGTGGAATATTTCTCCTCCAGCTCTTTATAATCTTCTCTACTAAAATATTTGGGTTTTTCTTTGCAAACAGGATAATTGATCAGGAGGAGGCAGGGGGGAGGTGGCTGCAGTCCCAGCACACAGCTGATCCCAGCACTTGGAACAAGAGTGCTGAAAGGAATTTTTGTTTTTCACAAGGGTTTTATCAAGTACCTTCTCTTAAAAGAGTGCAAGAGTACCAAATGAAAGTGTCACTAAGTACTGCTGCCACGTATAAATATTGGTGCTTTACTTTGAAAATTGACTTCTGGTTATTTCCATTAGTTTCCCTTGGTTTATGTCCCTAATATTTAACATTCACAAGAAATCAGATTTATTTTAGTTCAGCAATAAACTAAACTATCGCCTATTTTGTCCTCAAAATTATTATAGGCAGAAAGCAATTTAAAATACTTCCAGCTATTGAAAAAGCACAACAGAGTTCTGGAAATGCTCTCAGCAATTAAATGCAAAGTTCTAGGGAGGTGATTAAAAGAACAATTTGTCACTTGAAATGGATGTGGCTAATGGGGATGTATTTACATATTGCTTCCTAAAGCACTTTCTTACTTTTTTCTGCCTGCTTCCAGAGTGGGAGCAGCAGTGCTCAGAGCCAGGACTCTTGGAATGACGCAGCCAGTCTGGAACAATTAGTGCAGAAATGTGATGAGGAGAAACCAATCCGTCTCCTGCACAGCTCCAGGGGAGCCAGAATGGGGATTTTTATTCAGGCCTGGCAGCCAAGTGCAGCAGAGCTGTTCTGTCAGGCTCTCATTAGCATCTGGGCTGCCCTGGGAGCACCCAGGGGTGTTCCAGCTGCCAGCTGAGGAGCACTTTGGGATGGAGAGGCATGGTCAGGCTCAGAGCTCTCCTGGCTGATGGTCCCTGGCCAGCAGGCAGGGCCACGTGCTGAGCCCTTCTCCAGGGAATCTTTGGGGCTGGACTGACCAGGAGGGGGTTAGTGTTAATAAAGAAATCAGCTGCCAGCCTGGAGCATCTGTTTTCCAAGGATGAGCTGAGAAATGTCGGTGCTTTTATTGCAGTGGTGAGCTTTGCTTGTGATGCAGCTTGGGATGATTTAGAAAAGCTCCAGGAATTATTTAGTGTAGGGAACAAGGGACCTTCGGTGGCTGTGTGACGTCCCTGTGGCCTCTTGGCCTCTTGGCCAGTTCCGTGGCTGTGCTCTGGGCTGGGGGACAGCAAAAAAAAAAAAAAACACCTACTATTCAGTATTTTTGAAGAATTACATCTGTTTTTACATCAAACTGAAGCTCACTCCAAAATCAAAATAACAAGTGCACTCCTACCCCGTTTCATTCAGAAATGAATATCGGGTTTTAGCCTGAAGTAGAAAGCTTGCAGCTTCAGCAGAAACATTTCAATATTCTCATTAAGTGAGTAGATTGGAATTGCAAGATACCGTGTGTGTTTGTGCCTCACTGCTCTCATTGTTCTGGGCTGTTCCATACACACAAGTTGCATGCCTGATTACCTGCACAGCAGGCTGAAAATTGATCTGGTACATTTTAGCTATAAAATAATTCACCTTTCATGCCAAAACAATTAATGTTATACATTAGTTTTAAATCAGAGTGTTGCCATTATACTCTGGAATAAAATTAATTTCTGGGGATACATTCTTCATTTTTTGTCCATAGGCTGGGCTTGCATTCCCATCACGCAGTTTACATTTGGTATGAACAAAAATTCAGCTGAAAAGAGTTCTTCTGCAGAGTTCAGATGAAATTTCAGTGCTTGGGAAAACATTGCACCTATTTTAAGCAGATCTCACTGTCTCACATCACTCCTGGAGGCCACAGTTCAAGCCCTGCTATAGAGGTTTTGTAATTGTCATTATTTTTATATAGAGAACATGAACAAAAAGTAAATATCAACCCCGTTTGTTCTCTGAAGTGTGACTGCAGCTAAAGACTTCTTCATTATCAGTGATAGAACTACTTGAATGCCAACAGCCCAGGATCCCCCTTGGAAATGCAGTCTGAGCCTTGGTTTGGTTTGTTGTTCCCAGCTGCACATACCAAGGATAGTTTTTAATTTCTGAGCATAGAATATGTGCAAGAATATACCCTAAACCCTTGAAATTATGTACAATTTATCTCAAATAATACTCTAAACTGGCTTTTCATTGCCAAAATGCTGCCGTATCTGACAGAGGCACCTCGTGACATTTTAAGCTCCAGTTTACACATATGTTATGGGAGCACATAAACACCTTGTCCTACGCCTCCAGAGCAGAAGATTTTTATTTGGAAAGCAACCTTTAACATTTGCCAGAAGAAATGAGGGAGATGTTACTTGGTTTATGGCACGGGGAAGGTAACACCCAGAGCAGCTGGTGGTGGGGGCTGGCCCAGGGCAGGTTGGGGTGCTCAAGGTGGTGAACTAAATGCAGCAAAATTGGCCCAAGTGAGAAAGGAAAAGTATTAAGGAGAAGCTTGAAGTAATTTATGTAAAATAAAACAAATTCTACCCCTGGGAGCACTCACATTCCATTGTCCCAGTCCCACAGCAGTGTAATCTGAGGATTTGCCTGCAGGGAGGTGAGCGAGGACAGTTTGCACCCCAGAGCATCCTCTGGGACCTTAATGCCCTTTTATCCCATGAATTAATTTCCTGCTTGTCGGTAATTTGTTTGCCCTTTCCCAGAGGTTCCTGTGCAGAGAGCCGGAGCTGCAGCAGTGATAAATGGACATTTTTGTGGGTGATTGTCCCACAAAACCCAGCCTGAATGCTCAGTGTGTGCTCTCCGAGCTCCTCCCTCCTGAGTGAGTGATGCTCATCCACAAACTGCTCCCTCTTCTGCCATTGCATCACACTTGGAGCTGAAATTGGGCCAAATGATGAACTAATTGGTTTCTGCCTCAATTAGGAAGTCTGTTATTATCCTCTCAAAATCAGTGTTACTTTCCCATGACTTTTAACCTAAGGTAGATCATTCAAAATAGCTGTTTGCTGCGGATTTCCATGTTTTTAACTGCATTTTCTGTCATTGCCAAATTCTGTCTTGATTAGTTTCTTGGAATCAGTTTTCCAGGAGCCACGTGCCATCCTGTGGGATAGGCAAAGAGCCATTTGGAGACAAAAAATTCCAGGATATTTCAGCTTCTCCTTGTGTCCCTGCCACAGAATGTTGTAAAATCAGAGTTGGAGAAGTGCATGAAATAATTGGGATTTGGGGTATCAGTGACTGACATGAAAGTTCTTTATGTTTTGATGGTTGGTTCTTTTTATTTGTTTGTGGTTTTTTTGGATTTTTGGGGTTCTTTTAAACGTTGAAGTATTGTTCAGTCAGCTCCATGCTCCCCAAAATCAAGAAATATTCATTTCTTACCAACTTTATTTCTGGAAACACCCACTTGGCTAATTCAAATCCAGTCAGATTGGAACATTTTAAATCTGGTTCAGAAGAACATTGTTCACATCACTTACTTGTGGCTATTTTAGAAGTCTCATTTAGGTGTGAATTATGGGGCTGGCAGGTAGATATTAAGCAGGTGTAAAAAAATGATGGGCCAGAAGACAAGTAGCAAGAGCTGGCATTATTTATGCAAAGAGTGGATGAAATTAACTTTGTGAATTGTCTTACTTCTTTTGATCATAGGTCTGTGTGCCTTTCCCCCCCCCCCTTAAATTTCTTCTTTTCCAGCTCCCTGAATTTAATTACAGTTTGGGATTTCCACCACTGCTGTTGTCACTTAAATTCTATTTACAAGAAGTAAAATCACCCTGCTTCTGTAAATGATCTCCCAGTGAAGTGTTTCAGTCTCACTTAGAAGAAATGTGTCATTTCTTTAAGTTCTATGTTTCTAAAATTCTTTATACATAATTTAAGGCCAAATTTTCAAAAAGACATGCGTAAGCTTAAGGCTTGATTTCAAACATAGTTAAAAACCAATTAATGTGTGGGTTTTACCCCATTATGTTCCTTTAGCAACAGTAATTGGGGTTTTTTTTAGGTTCATAAATAGCAGGAAATGACCCTGGTAAACCTCAAAGGCCATGGTGATTTAATTGTTGAATTTCATAAAGAATTCAGGTTTTAAAATGACAGGTAATTTTATAAGCATTTTTTTAATTGAGCACTTAGGTGCACAAAAGGCCTGGAACAGTGTGAACGTGCTGAGTGTGTTGGAAACTGCACAGTAAATAATAATCAAATAATGCAAAATAAAGAGAAGCCGCCAACCAAGACGTAGTAAACAAATAAAAATTGAGTAATAACTGTAATTTCCAATACCTTATCCATGTATGGTCGCCAAATAAGGAAAAAATGCATTGGAAAGCAAAGGCTTAGAACTCAGAGGAAGCCCAGGAGAGACATATTACTTCCATTTATAACAGAAAATCAACTGAAAACTTGTAATTGACAGAAAGGGAGTGAGTTTGTGTCCCTGGAGGTGCCCTAAGATCAGCAACAGGCAAATGGTGTAAACATAATAAATCACACCACAAGTTGTTTAATATGATTTTTTTTCTTTTTTTTTCTTTTTTTTTTTTTTTTTTTTTTTTTTTTTTTTTTTTTTTTTTTTGGAAAACAAGAGTGCAGTTTTGTAAAGGACAATAAATATAAAATGAGGTGGTGGGGCACGGGGAGATAGAATTGCCCCAGCCTTTTTTAAGGGAGTCAGTGAAAATAAGTGTTGAATGGGGAATTAGGTTGCCAGGAGTGTTTATTCATGGGTTGAAGGACCCAATTAAACTGGAATCCACTTTGCATGGCTGACATAATCCCAGTGACTGATTTCGGTGGGTTCACTCTTGACTTAACCCAATATCACAGCAATGAAATGAAGCTGCTTCTTTTCCTGCTGCATCTCCAGATCTCCACGCTGTTCTGGACATCTATTTTCTTTTTATTTCCTCCTTTTTTTTAAGCATGAAATAATATTTTGAGCAAGGAAACACAGGTGGTTCAATAAAAACCAGAAGCAGTAAAGCCTGGAGTCACCCCCTGCTGCCTTGTGGGTGTCCAAGTTTGGTGTGGAGCTGAAAATTGGGGTTTTTTGGTCCCTAACTTGGTGTGCAGCCCCTCCCTCAGGCCTGAGATCACTCTTTCCACCCAGCTCTTCTGCAGAAAGAGTTCTCCTCTATTTCCTGCCTTTCCCATTTAGAAAGGCCCCACATTCCTTGCTCCCTAAGACCCCTTCAAACTCCTCAGGTGTACTCTCTTTTTAATTTTTTTATTATTATTATTGTTATTATTATTTAATGCTTCCCACTGCACTAATTCCCCCATTGTTCATGACAAATCCTTGCTGCCTTCCTTTCCATAAATGAATTGCACCTCTGAGTTCTGGAGGAAGGAATTGTGGTGAAAGCCATTAGTGCTCCTGAGGAGATGCTGCAGGTCCACAGGGGTGATGACCTTGCAGGTCTTTTCCTCCTTATGTTTCTGGTTTTGACAATAAATATTTCTAATATTTATTTATTTATTTATTTATTTATTTATAATATTGCTAATATTTTTATTATTACTTTTATTTATTTCTAATATTTCTAAATATTACAAAAGTTTCAACTCCTGAGCCTGTTAATGGTTGGCACATGCCTCTGCTGCAAAATTAACATAATGGAAGAGGTTTAAATATTGATAGAAGAAAATTAAATGCAGTTTAATGATCCATTTCATTTGATGCCTTTTTTTGCATTAGGCAGCCTATAAATATCTTAATAATTTCATTTATTGAGTGTTTTTTTTCACCTGCACTGTCTTACCTTGTGTTAAATTGTCCTGTTGGCTTTGGCAGCCTGGTGAGGTGTTCAGGGTTCAGAATGTGTCACCTTTTCATTTCGTGGTGCCCCCAAATTGATGCAGCCTCAAATTAAACCTGTGCAGGAAGGGCTGGTCTCCATTTCGTGGGGGCAGTGCCAGTGCTGCAGACCCTGCAACACCAGAGAGGTCAATCAGGCTGTAATCACTGCTAATTAGCACTTCCAGAAGCTGTAATCTTTGTATAAGTGCCACGTGGGTGAAAAAAATTATTCCTTGCCTAGAACACCATTAAAAATTTATTTTCCTTTGATCCTGTAGGAAATGAGTGAGACAAACACGTGGCCTCGCACAGGAAGGGGCTTTTGCCAATTAAAATTGGCCACACAAGGCTCAGTGATGCTGGAGAAGCAAAACAAATTCAGTGGATTTTTTACCAAATCTCTTAGTTTCTCTTTTGAGGTGTGGGTTTGTTTTTTTTTTTTCCTTTCAAATAATCATAATGAATGGTAGCGAGGGCCTCTTCACCACATCACATGGAAATGTTTTTAATGGAGGTTTTACAGATTTTTGTGTGAAAAAAATAGTTTTGCTCTGTGATGAGCCCTGCTGGGAATTCAGGCTTCTCCTGACATTCTTATCACATGGATACTGCTGTCCTGTTTCTACCTGCTAATCATCTGGCTAAGGAGTTAAGTAGCTACTGAATGAATAATCTTTCCATTTTAGCGAAGTTTGCTCTCGTTTTTGCTGTCTGCTCCTATTTCTGTGCATATTAAATTAAAAAAAAAAAAAAGGAGAAAATAAGGAGATTTAAACAAACCTGCTAATATTCTGGATTCTTTTTGCCTTTTTTTTCTTCTTCTGGAGGAGATGGTGAAAAAAAATGGGGAGTTTTGCTAGTTTCAGGTACTTCTTAAAATGTATTTTTCTCTGTCACTGGCTCTGTTTGTTACACAGCAAAGCGCTGTAAATAATGCAATGCTGTCAAATACAGCAATAAAGCAGTCTTGGAAGGAAAAAAAGGTGGGGAAAACCCTATGAAACACCTTTGCCTGTGGTTTTTTTTTTTCCCCCACCCAGACTTGTCGTTCGCCTGGATCTTCAACGAGTACCCGTCGTTTGTGCAGGAGGACAGCCGGCGCTTCGTGTCCCAGGAGACAGGGCACCTGTACATAGCCAAGGTGGAGCCGTCAGACGTGGGCAACTACAGCTGCGTGGTGACCAGCACGGCCAGCAGCAGCCCCGTGCTGGGCTCCCCCACGCCCCTGGTGCTGCGCACGGACGGTACGGCTGCGCCGCGGTCAGGGAGCCGCCAGGAGCCGGGGGTCGTTCCCAGCTTCACTCCATTCCCAGAGTTCTTGGCTCTTACGGCGTCAATCCTCATGGGTCATCCTGCCCTTGCCGCTGTTTGGAATGAAGGGATGGGAATGTTGGGCTGAGGATGGTTTGTTGCTCAGAGAAACACCAGTCTCAGAGGCTGTGAGGTTTTAGAGGAGCAGGCATTCCCAGCTTCAGTCCATTCCCAGAGTTCTTGGCTCTTGCAGCGTCAGTCCTCATGGGTCATCCTGCCCTTGCCGCTGTTTGGAATGAAGGGATGGGAATGTTGGGCTGAGGATGGTTTGTTGCTCAGAGAAACACCAGTCTCAGAGGCCGTGAGGTTTTAGAGGAGCAGGAATTCCCAGCTTCACTCCATTCCCAGCTTCACTCCATTCCCAGAGTTCTTGGCTCTTAAGGCGTCAATCCTCGTGGGTCATCCTGCCCTTGCCGCTGTTTGGAATGAAGGGATGGGAATGTTGGGCTGAGGATGGTTTGTTGCTCAGAGAAACACCAGTCTCAAAGGCTGTGAGGTTTTAGAGGAGCAGGCATTCCCAGCTTCACGCAATTCCCAGAGTTCTTGGTTCTTGCAGCATCAATCCTCGTGTGTCATCCTGTGCCGGGTCAGTCCGTGTCACACAAACAGGATGGACCCTGACTGGCTGCAGTCTTAGGATTTATTATCTGTCTGTATCATACAAGCAAAAAGCAAGAGGCACAGGAAAATGACAGCATCCATGCAAACACAGATCAGAGACAAGAGGGCAGCCCATGCAAAGCCTTTTCCTACATATTCTTTGAACCAACAGCGTAAAAGAAAAGGTGTAAAATTATTATACTCTAACCAATAAGAAAAAGACCTACATAGGTTTAACAGTAACAAAAAGACTTCTGTGAACCTCAAACAATACACAATAATTCATTATTTAAGATTGAAAGTTTTTTTTTTCTGTGCTTAGCATAGCATATATCTAGGACTTTTCACATCTTGAGCTATCAATAAGTTCTTGTTCTTTCTTGTTCCTTATGATAAATACAAATGTATTCACTTGGTTCTTAACTTCCTAGCTTCCCATGAGAAGGTTTAGAAAATTCCCAGCCTTTTTTAGCTTTATGTCTGCTTTCTGAGGCCTTTTTGCACTTTGTAAAGTCTTTTACCTTTTTATATTCCTACAGTCCTGCCCTTGTCGCTGTGGGGATGAAGGGATGGGTTCACAGTTGGGCTGAGGATGGTTTGTTGCTCAGATAAACACCAGTCTCAGAGGCCATGAGGTTTTAGAGGAGCAGCATTCGGCCACAGCTCAGAGTAGTCACAAGTTCTTTGTCACAAGGCAATACAGAACTTTCTAACCCAATGGACAGTTGCCACAGGGTTTATTTTGGTTTTCTGACCTTTCACCTTTACTTACTTCTGCTGCACTGTGGATACTTTTATCCAGTGGGTTTCTAACTCATGTACACACATATGCTTCTACCATAACTTCTAAACTCTCAGTTTATTCCATACAACCCCACCCTTAGGTTATAAACCCTTCACCATCTTATCAGTACAGTTTCACACTTAAGGTATATTTTCACCTACAACTATAGAAACATAAGTTTATGATTTTTTTGCTTAATGTTTGTGCATTGTATTTTTGTATCAATCCAAGCTTCTCTCAAGGCTGCAGATAAATCCTTCAGTGTCTGTGGAAGTTTCTGTTTTTCCAATTCCCACAGTCAAACCTTCTTCTAAGATAAACTGTTGCATCCTAACTCTGTCTCTGATATCACTGTGCTTCCCTTTATAAGCAGAGTGTCAGAGAAATAATCTTGAATTGCAAAAGAGAGAAAGAAAACCCTTTGAAAATCACCTTCCAAAATTGACCTTCTCATTTGTCTCACACAGGTGTGATGGGGGAATACGAGCCCAAAATAGAAGTTCAGTTCCCTGAGACACTGGCAGCAGCCAAAGGCTCCACTGTGAAGCTGGAGTGCTTTGCACTAGGAAAGTAAGTGTTCATCTTCACTGAAAACTGAAGAACCTTTGGCTTCACCTGCACAAGAGCTGTGCGGTTCTGGTGTTTCCCCAGCACCTGATTCTGGTCATCACAGCTCCTGGCATGAAATGAGAGGGCAAAGCCTCTTGGAGTGTATTTTGATTTTGTTTAGAATTAAGATGTGTATGTTGGCAGCACAGGAATTTACATTTCATTTCAATTCAATTCAATTCAACTCCAGTGTGCTTTTTGCGTATGACCTTTGAGCTAAGTCTCTTTTCTTTGTGCAAGGAAATGGTGCTGAAGTCTGTGAGAATGTTGTCTGAATTTTCCCCTTAAATGTACTTGATGCTTTCATAATATTGTTCTTTCTTTATAGCCAAAATAAAGATTGAAATGCATTTCTCCTCTGAATGATGCTTCACTCACAGCTGATATCTTTGCTCTTTCACAGATGATCTGAGAATGCATTTGTGTTTCTGTAAATGTATTTATTTACCCGTGTGGGGTTTGTTTGCAGGCAGTTTGTCAGGTGCCCATATCAGATTGATAACTTGATCACACACTATTGCTTTGGCTCCCTGGCGAGGGGATGGAAAGTTTGCAAATCAGAGAATTAAAGGCTGCTGGAGGATGGCAATTCCAAAAGACTTGCCTGGATTCTTCCTCCATGGAAGAAGCCTCTGGTATCTCACCCATCCTCTGGGGAGGCCAGTGCTGATTTTCAAGAAATGTTGCAATTATTGGGCATTCACAGAGTTATTCCTGACAAATTTGGGCCCGCAAATGCAGCGTAGGAATCAGCAGGGAATGCAAATCAGGTGCCTGAGTGTCTGACCATCTGTCATGTACAGTGTGGTTACTGCTTTTAACACAGCCTGGAAGTCACTGCTGAATTTAGTTTGCTTTAAGTATCTCATTATGACAATCAAGGACTTTAAACAAAACTGTTTAAAATCTCATTACTCTCTCTTTAGCCCTGTGCCTCAGATTAACTGGAGAAGAACTGACGGGCTGCCATTTCCGAGTAAAATAAAGCTGAGGAAATCCAATGGCATGATTGAAATCCCTAATTTCCAGCAGGAGGACGCAGGGCTCTATGAATGCATTACTGAAAACTCCAGAGGCAAAAACATTGCAAGAGGACGTCTCACTTACTATGGTAGGAAACCTCTGCTCTGCCTCTCTCCCACCTTTCTTTACTCATGAAACACAAACTGCTCTGGGGTACTCTGGAATTTCCACTTTCTGCAGTTCCATCGGGCATTTGGGCTTAAAAATCCACGGCGATTTAAGGGCTACCAGAAAATGAGAATTTCTGCAGCAGTTTCTTGGTAAAGTCTCTAAGAAATGGCTTAAAAGCTCACAAGGATTGCTGAGAGAAAAGTGCAGTGTGCTTGTGCTTGGTTTTGTCTGTGATGGAAAGGCTTTTTTTTTTTTTTTTAAACATTTCTTCTTGGTCCATTGGTGAAACCTTCAATTTTCAGTCAATTGGATTTATTCGGGGGATCATTTAGGCCTCTCATTTATGGGAAGTACAAATTTTGTCTTGCTTTTTGAAAAGATTACTGATGGATATTCTCAATCCTGTGCTTTCAAAACAGCCAATTTTATTTTAAAATGAGTAAATAAATGGGAGGATATAATCCAGTATAGGAAATGAAATAATATGAAATTTTATAGCTGGTAAAAAAGCAGTCTCTTGTGCATTGGAGGCTATAGAGTGAAATGAGTATCAGCAAAGCACACTGGTGGTGGTGTAAAGCGAGAGTGATTTGCAACAAAGTGGTAATTGACAATTTTTGTTAAAGCCAGATCTCAGCAAATATAATTTTCTTTACTTCAATGGCAATTTAAACAGTGATTCTGACTCTGCCTTGGAATGTTTCCCTCATGGAGGAATATTTGAGCAAGGAGATGGGTTTTGAGTTGGATAAAGGCACAGAGCACAGCTCCTCTGCAGCTGGAGCAAGTTCTTTAGTGCCTCTGCATGGGGAGCTGCTGGCTGGTAGAACACACAGATTTTGGTCCATGAAGATTTTTGTTTAAGGCACAAGAGATTTTATAAGGAGGAAGGTAAATTTCTCTCCTTGCCAACTTCCAAATTAATCTTTACACTGAATGAAGTTGTTGGAATTGTTCAAGGTCAGATTGGACAGGGGACTTGAAGCAACGCAAGTTTTCCATGCACTGATTGTAATTATGACTTTTTGAGAAATCCTACAACTGACATAGGGCAGTAAATCCAAGCTGCTTCACCTGCCAGTGTCCTCTGCCATGCCAAACCTGGCACTGTGCATTTGGTTTTATTAAGTGACCTTATTTTCTGCTTGAAAGTTCCAGAGTTGGGGTTTGTACATCATTTTGGCTCAACATTCCTATGGCAGTGTTAAATCGGGGCAGTTGTGATATACATCACTGTAAATGAGATATAAATTAGAGTAGATAAAAAATAGAGAAATTAGATATAAAATAAAGTGGATTTGTTCATCAGGCCTTGTAATTCCAGGGTTCCTGCCCTGCTGCCCAAATTCTTCTTTGCTCCTTAAAAGGCCACAGAGCTGAAATTAAAGGATGCTGCTAATGAACAAAAGCAGCCTAGCAGCAGTTGTGTAACAATGGAATCAGTGTGAACATTTTCATTGCAAATCTAGAGAGGGATTTGGACCCTCAGATGGAGTTCGTGTTCCAATAGGAATGGCTGCCCATGGTAGGAGTCATCCCTGATATGGATGTTTATCTTAAGAAGAATAATGGGAGCTGTAATGGCAGTAATGGCACTCCAACTGTTTCATTTCATTTGTTCTGCTTCAAGGAACCCATTCTGCAGAATTAAATAGATTTAAGTAATCTTTCTTATTTTGGTGCTTGCTTTGTTGTTGCAGTGAGAATTCCAACAAGTTTGTATTCAGGATAAGAGCATTTATAACTCCTGTTGATAATTTGAAGTTTTATAACTGAAGATAATATCTTCTGATGGATTGCCACCTCATCTGGTGCCAAAGCCCAGAAATCTGTCTGGTGAAGAAATCTAACCACATCCCACTCAGCCTTCCAGTAAAAGATCAATATTTAAGGAAGTTGTTCTAAAAGCAGATGAGGATTTGGGGGAAAATAATGCAGTAAACTGAAGGCATAGAGTAAAAACTCGCCCATCTGCCAGAAAGTACCAATTCTGTCAAAAATCCACAAATCTGCTGTTTTTAAGGAGTGGTGGCTGCTGTTAGAACACTTTACTGGTGGAAGTTTAAGGCATGTCTGCTTATCAAACATAGAAAAATAGAAACATTATAAAAGTACAAATGTTTTTTATTTCAAGAGTGACACCATTCATTTTCCTTTAGGCAAAACAAAGCATATATCTGCCTGACCCAAAAAAAAAAAAAAACAGTACACAAAGGATTGGGGTTTATGTTTTGCAAGTTGTCATGGTGAAATAATATGAGAAATAAATCTTTTGGCAGAAAAAATATTGATAAAAATCGTTCATGTGGCTGAAAACTAGGTTTTTCTTTCTTTGCAAACTTTAAGGATTCTTTGTAAATGTAACATAAAGCTGGTCCTAAACCAAAGCTTGAAACATTCATTGCTCTGCTACAAAGTGAAACACTCCTATTCTGATTTGTTTTATGAGCTGAGACTGCAAAGTTTAAAATCTGAAAATCAGGTTTCCCAGTTCATAAATAGTTTGGTTAAAAGCCTTACTTTTTCATCCAACAGTGAATTACAGCCTTGAAGCCACAAAGCCCTTGAACACAGGTTCAACTTTACTCCTGGCCATTGTCAGTTTCCCAAGAATTCCTATAAATCTGTCACATCTGTAACTCCTGAAAGGAATGAAATTAGTCTGTTTTATTGTCATTATGATGTGTTTTAAATATAGCTCTCAGCCCATAGTTGGTGTTGATAATTAAAATAGATATTCTAAACCAGATATTCTGGGTTCATTATAATACTCACAGACTATTAATCTTCCTTTTTTCTTCTGAAGGATTTTATCAGGAAAAGCCTGACATCAAATGTTCAGTTTTTTATCCTTTTTAGAGTTCCAACATTTGTTAAATGCCAGTTTTCTACTCAGGGGAGTTGAGATTGTGCTAAAAATAGGACAAGATTATCCAACTTTGATTGAATGTAGAACCTGAAGATTTAAATAATTTGCTTTCCCTTTATTAGCGTGTTCGTTTGTCATCGCTTTTAGCTTCCCATAAAGAGATAACAGAAAAAAAAAAGAATCCACAGAGATGTTTGATGGCAGAGAAAAATGAGAGGAGATGAAACAATTGCATTTTTGTGGTTTAGGATGCAATTAGACATGAAGCACGGTAAAGATATGTCAAGCAATTAATTTAAAGTATAATTGTAGAAAATATATTCTTAATTAGCCCATGCTGATATACCAGAAGTCCTGCTTGGCAGTACAAGGTAAAATGTTTGACAGGGAGAAAGAAATTCTGCTGCTGTTCTCCTTTTGCTCTGCAGTGCTGGACTGTGATAATGAAGACAAAATCCCCCAGGAATAAGTAGAATCTGACTCATTTTTATTTAGTGTGTTAAAAAATACTGGTGTATTTGGGGAGATTTTTTTTTTAAATAATCTATCAGCAAAATTAAACTGAAACTGTTATTTGTGTATGTGGGAGAGGATCTCTTTTTAAAGGTTTTATCTGATAGCCTGGCTCCGTCTTGTGCTTGGCATGTTTTCAAAACATCAGCAGCAAAGTTACAAATGACTAAATAATACCAATGAGTTGCTGAGTTTGATCACCTAGAGTTTAATTGTTAATGCTGTTTAATAACATAATTGTCTTGCTGCCCAGACAAATAGTTTGTCTTCTTTTACATACTAAAGCTTTTCTCATTGATTTGGAATTACCTGTTGCTTGGGGGCATTCTTATTTTTGAATGGGAGCCAAAAAAATGGACATTTTCAGAGATGTGTCAGCTGCTTCTCCAGGCCCAGCTGTCTCAGCAGAACAAAAGTGATTTATGCTTCGAGTCCCTTGGAGTTCTGAGGTGAAATAAGGGTTCATCCCTGCTGCAGGCATCACTGGGAGTGTCAGAGCCTGACTTGGAGACGGGAAAACTGCAGGTTACACTTTTGGGGTGGGATTTTCCCCCGTTCGCTTCACAGCTTCCCCTCTTGAGCTCTGGGAAGTTTTCTGCTCTGATTTTCTTGCCCAACTGCTGAGCTCCCCAGAGGTGTTTCAGGAGATTTCCAGCCCGGCTTTCCTAGGGGAAATGTCAGAGTAAAAGTGTAAGAAGGGAACATCTTGTGTGAATCCCTGTTCTGGAGGAGCTCCCCAGGGGCTTTGGCTCCCAGCAGAGCACAGAACTCCCTGCAGGAGTCATGGCCCTGAACTTCTGCCTTCCCTTCACTCCATTCCCCTGGTCTGTAGGATTAAAACCAGAATTGTGTTGGATTCCCTCACGCTGAAGGAGATAATACACAGAAATACATGTTTTGATGCACTGTGCGTGGTTAGCCCACAAATAATTCCCAAATCCCAGCGCAGCCTCTGGAAAGTGTCGCTTCTCCAGCCAAAAGCATCCCTGCAGTTGGTCTTCCTTCACATCAACCCCCAGGACGTCACAAAGGATTTTGTAAAATCTGAAGAAATGGTTCCTCCTTCCCTTTTGGCCCACAGGGAAGGCCTGGAGTGTAATGAAGCAACAGTTGTTCCTGCAGGCTTAACTGGCTGGAAGAGCAGGGTCATCATAACCACCAAAAAAAGATGAGAGAGGCCTCTCGCTGGGATACTTTTATGAAGTTGCACACTTGTTCTCTCCTTGCCTCTGGGACCATGAGCACTGCAAGGAATATTTTAGGCTGAAACAACTGAAGCAAAATGCAGGCTGCTGCTTTTCCAAGTGACTGGCCATGGAGCTGACGGCTAACCTGCTTTAGGAAATCACTTACCTACAAGCATTTCGTCCTGGGGGAGCTCCAGATGAATCTTTCATGGAGACTGCACAGCAAGTTCCCAAGAATTCTTAATATTATCCCAAAATACGGATTCCTGTCACAGCCTCAAACCCTGCACTGTGAACTCCTTTAAAATTAACTTCCAACCTCTCGGCTTACAGGACAATGTCTATTTTTTTTTTTTTTCAGTCTCAGCAAGGATGTGCTGCCTGCTTGCCTGTTCCTTGCTTTAGGAAGAAGTGACTCAGGAAGATCCAGGTTTCACAATAACTCTGCAGTAGTTCCAGGAGAAAATGAGGCTTTGTTAGCAAGTCTTCCTTCAGGAGCACGGGTGTGGCAGTGGTGGTGGAATCAGATCTTTTGGGCCGTAAAAGTTGCCTGGCAGTGACTGAACCTTGAGAGGAATAAAGCTGTTTATTCAGAGTCCTTCAGGTGTCCTCAGGCAGAGCGGAACAAAAGGAGGCACTGCTGGGCTTGGCAAGTCCTGCTCCTGTTTTGGGAGGGTGTCAAAGCATCAGAGCAGTATCAGAGCTGCTGATAGCTGACTTTCTTTCTCTGCACATGAAACACCTTTATCCTGGCCAGGAGTCAGAGTGTTCCCAGCTGGAATTGCCCCTGTTGAGCTGCCTGTTCAATTTTGAGCTGGTTGGTCAAATTGTTCTCTTTCAAAGACACTGAAAATGGTGCTTTTCTTCCTGCTCAACTCCTCCATCAGGAATTGCAAGAGAAAAAGAGCCTTCCTCCAGGAAATCACTGAAGTCTCCACCAGCACTTTCTTGGGGATGGACCAGCAGCAGGAATTTCTCACTCTGTGCCTTGGGAAGCTGTTCTGTGCATTTCTGCTTTATTGTGTTGTGTGGGAACTTGGGAAACCCTCCTATGGCAACTGCCTGACACGGTCCTGAAACAAGATTAGATAGACAATGATTTTTTTATTGGTAGAACTGAATCCAGGATCTTTCGGCTTGAAAATAGATTATATTTAACCTACTTTCAAGTGGAGATGGGCAGCAGAGGTTAAATATTCCACATGTATGGATCCATCAGTAATTCAGACACTGCTGAATGTTGCATAAATATTTAGTTGTGCAAAGTGCTCATTGCATGGAGCCCTGAGGTTTCACTCCCTTGGCACATGTGGGACAAGTTCTCCCAGTGACACTGTGGGATGAAACAAGGGTTGTCTTGAACTCTTGTTGTAACATGGACTTGGGAGATTTAACCCCAGTTAATACCAGTGAAATTGTACATCCATGTGACACAAAGATCATCCTGTCTTTTGCAGCTGACCTTGATAAAGAGGGTGCAGAAAAGAAATTATCCCCAAGTCACTGAAAGGTGTGAAAAAAAAAGCAATATTCAGAGGGTGTCAGCAAGTACTGGTTGAATTCCAATATTTATTAGTAGTTAAAACCTCAGTGAATACATTTTAGGAAGTTCTTCTGTAAGAAGGTAACCCCAATTATGGATACATAAATCATAAATAGATTAATAATCATTATCATAAAAGCCTGGTGCTGTACATGGTCGTGTTGAGGTCTTTTCACTGCATTGCAGAGCCTGGGATTGAAAGGAAATTTCCATGCTAAGAAACAAGGAATCTTTTAAAATGGAATTAGTGCCAGCCCTGGTCCAGACCTGGCTTGGCTGGTGCTGTGGCAGTGGAAAGGTTCAGCTCTCAGCTGTGCCCACAGGCAAATCATTAATTCCCTGAGCTCCATGGAAGTTCAATGGGAATTAATCTGACCTTCTGTCCTTCCTAAACTCGGGTATTAAACAATGTTTTCCTACATCACCAGGGACTTGTCTTATCCCTGTTGTTTCCATATGAGGGTGGTAGGAGATTTTCCTGAATTATTGACTTAAGATAACCAAACTGACTCTGGAAAATTCTTTGCCCATAGCTAAGAGTTTGCAGCCAAGTCTCATCCTGCTCTTTCATCTCAACAGGCAATGTCCAGAATTTATCTTTTCTTGGAGAAACAGCATAGGCTGAGATTATAAACTTTCTAGTAAATTAAATAAATTAAAAGAAAATTCACAAATTACCTATAAGACAGTGTTGAACTGATGTGTGAAACAGCACTAACGGAATAAAAATAAGGTACTGTTCATGCATTGATGTTTATTTGCCAAGTGAGCTTTCTCCTTGCTGTGAAAGCTGTAATGGATGTGTCAAATAACTTTACAGTTTTAACTGTATTTTGGGTAATTCTGAAGGATGTCTGGTATTATTGCTTCAAATTTTGGCTTGAAAAAATAGTGATTTTTATGGAGTTGATTCTACTGGTTTGCATTACCCAAATTCTGTGCCAAGACTTCTACTTTCAAAAACAATCTCGTATATCCATGTTTTCATCCAGTTAAGTGCTGCCTTGCATTAGAAGGCAATTTAAATGGTATTTAGCACTAAGGCTGACATACCATTATTTTTTTTTAGGACTTAAAGGATTCTCTTCAGCATTAATTTGATGATTTAGCCACATCACTTATTTAATTTCAGTCTTGCCATTAATGTCTTTCTCTTACATTTGCCTCGATTGCAAAATGATGTTGTTTAATCATTAGTGATTTTAATATTGGTTTCACAAGTCCAGCTTTAGTGATCTGTACTCAGTTTTCTTCTGGTTTAGTGCTCATAATAAAAATGTGCAAGAGGAATAATAAGTGATTTGTTTCATCGGGGGGCTTGAAGCAGGGCCAGTGGGAAGCTCTGTTGGTAGAGATGAGTCTGTGCAGGAAATGGATGAGTTCTGTGCCCATTAACCCTTGGATTCTGATCTGGAGCAATAGCTTGTCAGGGTCTTTGTTGTGTGTTCTACCTGCAGCAAAGCCTCACTGGATCCAGACCATAAAGGATGTGGAGGTTGCTGTGGAGGACACCTTGTCCTGGGACTGCAGAGCAAGTGGGAAGCCCAAACCATCCTACAGGTGGCTGAAGAATGGAGAGCAGCTGGCAATAGAGGTAACAATCTGTTTGGAAGAAGTGGTGCTGTGTAAAGTTAACAATATCCATGCAAATAGGAGAATCCAGAGTTCCTGGTATTAGTCAGGAGAAGTCTTTGATACGGGGTTTGTGTTTTTTGAGAGCATCCTGATGAAGCCTCAATAGCTGCAAAGACAAATTTTGTTGTACAGAAATATTCCAGGTAAAAGCAGATTCAAAACCAATAGAACCACAGAAAGAAAGATATAAGGAATGACTGGAGAAGGAAGTTTAATAATGTTATAAATAAAGAACTGTAAATAAGGGATGGAGAGCTTGAATTATTTTACCATATTTGCAGCTGACATTTCATTAAAGGTGGTAAGAAAATATTTTTTCAACTTCTTGAAAAAACTCCTGAAGATTCATGAGTTTACCATTATTTGTTGCAAAGAATGGAATACAAACAGCAACATAACCTAGATATTTGTTTTAATGCTGTTGTCATAGTAATTAATTGAAAGTAATGCATTTGGTAACAGGGAAGAGAGGTTGAACTTAGAAGGGGAAAGGTCAGAAAAGCAGAACTGGATCTGATACCCATTATTTATTGATTTTAAATCTCACTGCTTCGTTGGAAAACAGCTGCTTTCAGGTTATCAGGAATATGAACTCCAGGCACTTCTGCCCTTGGCCAGTGCCTTGTGCTCAGCACTGACTTTTGGGGGAGAAAGGACCTGCTCAGCTGAATTCACTGGATGGTTCTGAAAAATCACCAGAGCACTGGAAAGCATTTCTTACACCCGTGCTGGCTAATAGGAGTGGTGGTGTTTTGTGGACAGGTTAAATGAGGGAGCACAAATCTCTGGGTGATTTGAGAGCATTGCTGCTGTGTCATACAGAGTCACTGAGGCAGTGGGCTTTTTTTACCTCAGGAAGTACAAAAATACCTTGGAATCATTCAGTCTCCCCCTTTCTCCAGTTTGGAGTGTTGCTGTCCAGCCTTTTGGTTGTGACTTCTCTGGAAGCAGTGAGGGAGCTCTTGGAGAGGCAGCACTGGCAGGCACCAGAGGAGTTCTCTGTGTGCAGTGACCAGGTGTCCTCTGCTCCTTGACTGCAGTAATCCCTGTGCTGGCTCTCCTTCACAAACACCTCTGGGGTTGTTCCACTCGGCTCTCCCCTTCTCCATGAACAAATCTTCCCTAAGAGCAGCAGTTTGGGATGCTACGGAGGAGATCAAGACATGGACGCTCAGCTTTTTCCCCTTTGGGATTGCTGTCTGTCTGTCTGGATGAGCCCCTCGCACTCAGCTGGGACAGGACCGGTCAGGGAAGGAGCTGAGCTGTCCTGGAGTCACCCTGTGCTTGGGCCAGATCCCAAAAACAGCCCTTGGAAAATACTTCTGGGCAGGCCCTTTGGGGTTTTGTGCATTTCTGTGTCTCTGGTTTCCCCCAAAGGCTGTTCCCCAAAGCTGCTGCTCCTTCGGTTTCGTCTTTCTCACTGGTTCTTTTGCCACCAGTTCTGCCACTCAGATTAGCCACTTCCTGCTGGAATTGAGCTTTCCAAGGATGAGCAAGGTGAGGAGTCCCAGATCCTTGAGTAGCTGTGCTGGCTCCAAGGCACTTCAGTTTGTGTCTTTGGTGTAATGGCTGCTGGAATTTTTTCTGCAGTGTTAGAGAGAGCTCATTAGCAAGTGGCACATGTGAAATCTCTTAAACAGTGTGAAATGCCAGGGCCATCTGCACTGTTTGGATACTCTGGTCTGTCTGAGGGGGCTGGTAGGATTCTGTCAGTATTTCTGGAGAAATAAAAGGGCATTTGAGATTGCCAGACCTTGGTGCAACTGGGCAAGTTTGAAGAATTACTTCATACACTGCGTCAATCTCCATATCTGATCACCACTGTTGTACCTTGCTGCAGTCCTGTCACTTCTTTTGGAACTGTTCTCGTGATTGTGCTTTTGCATTTACCCTATTCGTTGTATTTATGCTGTCCTATTTCTATTCCTTACTTATTTTAAATTTTTCACAGGAAATATATCATCAGTAAAGATATTTTTCTTAATATTCAGGGAAGGATCCAAATTGAAAATGGTGCACTTACAATATCAAATCTAAATCTGACAGATTCTGGCAGATACCAGTGCATAGCTGAAAATAAACATGGTGTCATCTCTTCGAGTGCAGAGCTCAGGGTTGTAGGTAAGATGTTCCTTTTTTCACTTAAACACAAACCTCATTATCCCTCTCCACACCCCCCCAGATTGCACCTCAGATTTAACTCACTCAGCTGCTGTCACTGAAATAAAACATTTTTGTCACCCTGATGTCTTTATCTGCAGAGCTGAGGAGTTGAGTCATCAGCTGCCAGAGGATTTTCAGGCTAATCATTCATTTAAAAGAGAGCAGGATAAATTATTCACGAGGGGAAGAGCAGGGATGGGGGTTTGGGATTAAAACCTCTGGTGTGCTGTGCTCATGCTGGCTTCATGAGCTGCTCTCACCTCTGTGGGAGGCTCAGGGGTGAAAAACCTCAGTGTGCAGCCCTCCAGGAGCCAGGGACAGGGAGTGACATTCACCCACCCAGCCTGTGCTTGGGGCTGGAGTAGTCACAGCTGTTTGTTGGGGGGAACATGCCTTGGGACTGACACACCTGTGCCATTTCTCCCTCCAGCACAGTCCAGACTAAGCTGTGGCTGTGTTTTGGGAAACAGGTTATTTTCTTTGTGCTGTGGATGAGCTCACAAGGCTCCTTCAGCCTTGCTCTCCTCAAACACTGAATTTCTTTTCCAAGTTCAGTGTTACTGCAGGGAGAGACCACGAGCCTCCTCAAAACTTGGTTCATGGAAACCTCGCCCAGAATGAGCTGTCCTGTCACTGGCATGTGGAACTGGGAACCTTCCAGTGAGTTCAGCAAGACTCCTGGTGTGATACTGATTAGCCTGATCAGCTAAATCTGCTCCCTTCAGCAGAGCATCCTCTTGGGCAGGTGCTGGACATGAAACTGGGTTCGTTGAGCATTGGTGGCTTTGATCTGTGCTTGCCTTGTTGGGTGCTCACCTGCACAGCTGAGACCTTTGGTGGCAGGATGAGGTACAAAAAAGGAGGAGAAAATGCCGAATTGCCCAGTAGAAGATCTGTCAGAGCTAACTAATGGTGTTAATTATCTTCGGGAATCTGAGAAGTGCTCGTGTAAGTGCTAACTAGTAGTATCAGTAATATCATTAAAAGTGCTTTATTTCACTGCTACTTCCCCTTCTGTTTTAGCTTCTGCTCCAGATTTTTCCAAGAATCCAATGAAGAAACTGATCCAGGTTCAGATAGGCAGCACAGTTGATTTTGAGTGCAAACCCAAAGCTTTCCCTAAGGCCAAATGTTCCTGGAAGAAGGGAGGTGAGCAGCTACAGGAAAATGAAAGGTACCACGTTACATTGGTTTATTTGTTTTAATCTTACAAGAAGCTTTTGTGTGTCCTTTTGTGCAGTAGTGTCAGCTGTAGATCCAAACACTTGTAAAGTCTCTCTGAAGTCTGGCTGGCCTGGGGTTTTTTGCTTGGTTTTTTTGTTTTGTTTTTTGTTGTGATGGTATGAGAGCACTGAGAGTGCAAGTGTGCTGCTTTCTCTGAGGTCAAGGGTCACATTTTGTTTTCAGTTTAATGTAGAGTTGAGCCTGATTTAGAGCGAACAGGAACTGCTAGAAAACTGGGAATGCAAAGCCTGTACAAAAGTACTGAAAGGCTTCAACAAAATGCTCTGGAAATGTTGGCAAAGGAGCATTTGAAGTGTGTTACAGACATGGGGATGATATAGCTGAGAAGAGAAAGAAAAGTTAATTTGGAGGTCAAGAGTAGCAGACGAAAACATGAAAAGAAAAGGAAAATGCACTTCCAGGTCCTTTCCTAGCAGCCGTGATCCTACCAGGGATAACAGATGCCATCACTGTTTATGTTCATTTGTGAGGGTTAGGGTGATAGTGGATGTGTTTTGGGGTTGTAATTGTCAGGGGAGAGTTTGGGATTCACCCATGCCCCTAGCTATTGATTTCCGACAGCATACAAACGTTTTTTTCCAGCAATACCCATTAAAGCATTATTGAATTAGTCATAAACTGAAAGTGCACACGTGTGCTGGTTAAATTGCGTAAAAAGATAATGCAGGGCTCTCCCACACTGGGCACTGCTGACTTCCCAGCCTTTGTTCTACATTTCAGTATTTACACAGACTGGGAGCTCCAGGGAGCGAGCTGGGGCGGCGCAGAAGCTCCTTGGAGGAAGGGTGTGATTGAGATGGTTACAGGTGTGATTTGGCATGGGTACAGTCAGTGTGGCACTTTGGGCATGCCAGCTGCTGCACTTCAGTGCTCAGGACAGGCTGTGCATGCTCAGGGGAGCCAGAAGTGTTTTTTGGGAGCTCGCTCTGGGCCCAGGTCGGCCTTTCTGCCCGAGTTAGACACAGGCAGCAGTCCCAGCAGCAGCTCTGGAAGGTCCCAGTGTGTGCTGGGAGCAGTGGGGACAGGGACTGTGCGTGTTCCTCTGGTGTCACTCTGTGCTTGGCAGGATAATTCATGGACAGAGAGGGTCCAGAAGGCCAGACATGACACTGAGGAAAGCAAACGTGAGGGTTTGAAGGAGGATTGCCATGGCACTGTGGTGTGATTTAAGGAATGTGTCCCTGCTCCTCTAGGAGTGGGTTTTGATTTGTACAAAGCGTAGCCTGGCATCAGGAACCTGCTTCTAAATTAGACAAAATTCTTCTGTCCTGCTCCTGTAGAACACCGTGTTGTGTTTTTCTTCTGCAGTTTTTAAACACAGAAGTTGCTCCCAGATAGATAAAACCTGGGGAGACTTCAGTGGAGACCTTTATTTGTGCCATCATAAGGCTGGAGCTGTCTCCTTGTACCCAGAAGCTTTGGGCACTGCCATCTTTGCCCTGGCTCTTTGTTCACAGGGGCCTCAAGAGTTCTCATGTGTTCTGGTGTTAAGTGTTGTCAAATGTGACAATTTGGCACAAGTTGGGGCATCTGTTGCTGCAGAGTTGGACATGGTGCCACAGCCTCACTGGCTGCCTGCCTGCCAGCAGGCCAGCAAAATCCCTTTCAAAATAGCACTATTGGGTTATTGAATACTGCTAGCCTTTAATTAAACAATATTAATGTATTAAATTAAACAATGACCTCTAAAATTCATGTGAAACTTGTTGCCATTTGATGGATCTCAATCAGTTTTATTTTTATGACTGCTTTTGTAAAGCGTGTGCCAAAGAATGCACAGCAGCTGATTTTGTCGATTTAGGAAAATTCCCAGCTTTTGTCCCAGTTCCCTTTCCATAAAAAGAAGAATGGTGTCTGTTTCATTTGGGGTGATAGTACCAGGCTGAAGAAATCAACACTCAGTTTCCAAAAATGAATTGAATATGATGCTGCCTGCTTTAGGTTTATGAACATAAATTACAGCTGTTGCTTCTGCCAAGTGCAGGTAATTCCAAAATATGACCCAGAGCGTGCATTTTTGACAACATACTGTAAATGGCTTCCAGAGGAAGCACAATAACAAGGCAGTAATCCTGAATTAATCTAAATGAAATAAACTTGCCTTTGGAGAAGAGCAGAGTGAGGTTCTTTGCAGAAAACCCTGGAGTTCATTACTGTCTGCTGTGAATAATTGCAATTCGTGAATTTCATGCAGTTCTACAAATTCCTGCAATTCAGGAAAGGGTTTCAAATTAGAAGTACATTTTTCAGCCCTGAACTCCAGTTCCAGTGGAGAAGTCTGCTGGGGAGGGTTTCCTCTTCTTTAATTTCAGCAAGCAGGAGGAATGGATTCCTCCCACAGGGAGGTCCAGCCTGGACAACACCTGGGAGAGGTGGGGAGGCAAAAGGAGCTGAATTTTAATTCCATTTGCAGCAGCATGGCTGGAATTTATGTCTTAAGAAAACTCCTATTTGAATAATAAAGATAAAGCACAAATACTTGAATTTCTTGTCATCAGAGAACTTGGGTTTCACTGAGGTACTGACCACAATGCTTTAGTAAAGCCTGAGAGAGTTTCATTTTGATGGCACTGTTGCTCATGTTCTTAATTTATTTTTAAATGGTGCTGCTTTTTCCGTATGCAGAAGATTTGGATAATGACTCAGTAAATTTTAATTAAATGAGCTGAATATAGTGTGTCTTGTGGAGGGGAGAAAATATAATTCAAAATGGATTCATGAGCTCTGGGCTGAGAAATTGCTCAGCATTGAAGAAAGCAATCTTGTTCCTTGTTAATTTTGCGAAGTATGTGATTTATTTTTTTTCTAGAATATCTTTAATAAAGAGAGCTAAACATTAAAGAGCAGTGGAGTGCAGAGAGCAGTGAAAGCATAGGATAACATGCAGAAGGACAGACAGAAAGTGGGAATTAAATTTATCAGCTGCCCGAGACACTTCCACCTCCTGATGGATGAATTTTTGTTGTCGTTTTATCCTCCAGAAAAGGAGGATTAGATGTTTAACCAAGGTTAAATGCTCCTGATGCTGGTTTAACTCACCAAAACCAGAATAAATACTAAAATAGCTGTTGTCCAGACATAACCCCTCCAAGATTTCCTAAATGGTTTATGTATGTACATGACTTTTAATTTTCAGTTTGTACTTGATAGTCACTGCCTGTGGGCTGAAGTGGGTCTGAGATCCTGGCTCAAATCCCTGACTGGAAGAGGGTTAAAAACCAGGATTTTGTGAAAATGCAGAGCAGCATTTAAAAATATTTCACCTTTAAACAAACTCACCTTTATTCCTAGATATTTCTGCATTTACTAAGACTTGAAAAAGATGAGAAAATGCTGCAAAAAACTTGACTAAAAGACTTCCCAGTGGAATTCCCTGAGGAAAACTCCAGTTCTAGCAGCTTTCATTGTGGCCAAGTGCTGGCAAATTAAAGAAGGAAAGAAATAATTCCTGATAAAAAATTGCACTATACTTAGAAGTATTAGTTAATGGTTTTAGCTTCCTTGCAATTTGAATTCAATATTTTTATTCATTTTGTGTTACAGTTTGAAGTGCTGTGATGTGAAAAGTAATACATTTACTTACCAGTACTTGCATAGGATTTTATTTTGCTGAATTGCCTGTTAATTAATCTGCTTTAATTTAGTTGGAATGTGATTGATACATTAAAAGACAGTTTTGACCCACTTTTCCACTGTTCTTTGCACTGAAGTGCTATGAACTGGAAAGGAATGTGTTTGTGTTTATTACCATATCAATAAGGATAATAGTTGCCTTTTTTTTTTTTCCTGAATAATCTGAGAAGTGAAACAGGCAGTGATTCCTGAGTTTGCTGGTGTTTGATAGTTCAGTAGTAAAGCATTGCCTTGGGAAGATGAACAGGTCTGCAGTCATTAACACCTGCATTAATGACACCAAGTCTCAGTGGAGGCACATTCTGTCTTCTCTCTCTAAATACCAGTATATAAAGAGGTATAATTTTTAAATAAGTGTATAAAGAGGTATAATTTCTCTCAGGTGAGGAAGCCCTAAGTCCTGAAGTTGTTTAATCCTTCTCCCCATCCCGCTGACCTCAGTGTCAGGGTGTGGGTGTGAGTTAAGGGGGTTTTATTTGAGTGTAGAGAAAAAGAATCTCCCCAAACATCAACTGCCCCGTTTTACTCAGGAATTAGTGAGAGATGATGACCAAACAGGTCCTAAATCCATCTCCAGCTGGAATTGAGGTGGATTTGGGACCATCACTCCCCCTCCATGGTCCCTTTTGAAGGGCTCAAGATTTTGTGCTATTTGCCAGGGTACCAGAAGGGTGCAGGTTGTGGAAAATGGAATTTCCATGGAAAATTGCTGGCCTTAAGCAAAATGTTTTGGAAAAACACCTGTAGATACAGGAATGCCAAAGGCTGGATTGTTACTTGCGTGTGTAACAGGTCTGGGTCTCTCCCTGGCAGTGTTCCAGCACCGTGTGTGAATATTGAATAATTCTATTTGAACTAAAAGCTGTGGTTTGTCTCCTGTTTCAGCAGGAGGTGCAGAGCTGTTTTTGGGTTTGGGGGTTTCCATAGGCTCTGAGCTGCATTTACTGTTTTGTAATTGGAAAAAGTGGAGTATTGCTCATTTTCTAATTTACCAGTAAAGATTTTATTTCAACTATATTATTTTTCTGTAACTGATTTTTTTCATGTATTATTTGCTTTTTGTTTCTAATTCTAGAAAAAAAAGTTATTCTTAATTATATATCAGGGTTTTAATAAGCTTTCTTTTTAATTATTTTAAGCAAGCTTGGCTTGCAGGTAGCTCAGAGCACTCTAAAAATGATTCGTTTTAATTAAACAATAGACATTTTCAGTTTTATTCCCTGATCCTGCTTTTTCCTTTGTTTGATCTTAGCCTTTGTCATCACTTGGGGTTTCTTTAGTTTTGTATTTTTTCTGTTGGAAATTGCATCAAAGTAGATGAAGCCTCAGCTAGAAAGTGCAACAGCACTTGCTTGTAACCATAATTGATATATTTTAACACCTTTTTTTGATGTCATTCTAATTACCTATAAAATGTATCACTCATGTCTTTAACACATTTAAAATACCTATAAACCATATGGCACGGTTTAATTAATTTCAAATGTTCCATCTAACACGATGCGCAGCCAAATATGACTGAGGAATTTTCCAAAGCGAGTTAATGAACCTCAGGAAAGTCACTGGTGAGGCACATCCTCCCTTGAAAAAACACCTCAAATGCCACCCCATCAGCTGAGGAACCTCAGGATACTTTGTGGTTATAAATGGATTAAACTGCCTCTCTTTCTCACCCCAATAAAATGCTTCTGTCTGTTGTTCTAGCAGGGTGACTTGTTAGCTCTTGTAATTTGCATCTGCTAATTTCATTATTGCACCACCTTTGCCCAGAGGAAGAGAAGCTCAGCTCCAGCACTGAGAGCTGAAACACCCTTTTTAGGGAAATACAAAATGCAATTTGAACTCATTAAGAGAAGAGCGTTTAAAAGTTTGTGTATATTTCTGTGTTGCAATTCCAGAAATTCTCTTTTCCTTGTACGGAGCAGTGCAGAGTGGCAGAGTGCAGGTTGCTGCTTTCAGAGGGTGAAATCAGCCTCCAGGAGCTGGATTTGCTGCTGAGGGAGTGGGGCAGTGGAATTCCAGAGCCCTGGTGTTCTCCCACTGCTGGGATTTGCATTTAGGGAAAGTGGGTTTGGGTCAGAGGAGTTCAGTGTGCGGGACAGGATCACTGAATCACCCTTTCATGAAGAAATTTCCCCCAAAATCCAGTCTAAGCCTCCCTGGCCGTTGCTCTGCTATGGCCCCACGTTGGGCTTCTCCCTGGGGGCTCCCCTGATGGGGGAAGCCCTCCTGGAGCGGTTCTGTGTCAGGGACACATGGGCATTTTCCATCTTCAGCTTCTGTTTATTGTTATCTTATCCAAACTTCAGCAGCCCTCTGCACCAGGCTCTGCGTGCAGGAAAACCAGCACAAAAATGACCCCAGATGTACAGTTTCAAGGTCTTTTAAGGCTGAACTAAAACTAAACTAGCCAATTAAGAAATGACACCTAGATTATTTTCCCTTTTAACCCAATAACTGATCCCCCAAGGCCTGCAATGCGGACTTTTCTGTCCAATTGCAAGATGCCACCCAAACCCATGGAGGAGAAGAAGAAAGAAGAAGGCAAAGAAGAACAACCTGCCTCCTCCCTAAAACCTCCATCTTGCTTCATATCCATTACTATATTCTAAAAACCTCAACTCTGAGTTTTCCACCCTGTGATATTGCACACTTCTAACCAGCTACACACCCCTAATCCCAGTGCTGTTAATAAATTTTGGAAGTCTGTTGCTATTGGAGACGAAGTGAGTACACAGAAGTTTGGGAAGTTCAAAAGAGAAAAAGACCCAGTTGTATTCAAACATCTAGTATTTATAGAATTCCAAAGGTGACCGTGGATTGGAAGATGGAATTACCACCTCTCCAACCACACTGGTCAAAGATCAATCAATCATTTCTCTCCACCCACAGAGAAATATGTAAACTGTTCTGTTTATACATGAAATTGTGTGGGAGCTCTGGCTCCCAAATATGTAAACATGATCAGAAGGCTAAAGAAGTTTTATGAGAACTATAAAACTTTGAAAAGAACTATAAAAGAAAACTTAACCCTTTGAAAAATCAGGGCAACAGAAGTCTACTCCACAGCTTCAGGTCAAATGCAGTGCTTTCCTGCGAGTCTGTGCCTTTCAGCACAGAAAGTTTAAAATTCTCAGCATCCAAGATTCCAGCACTCTGGTCCTTGTCACTTGTCACCTGGGAGAAGAGACTGAGCCACCCCTCACTGCAGCCTTGTGGAGGGTTGATCCCATGCTGATCCCAGCTCAGCAGAATTTTGCCAGAGAACTCAGCTGGGACGAGTGCTGGGGATCTACTGACATTGTTTTACCTCGGGAGTGTTGGAAATAAAAAGAGCAGCAGAGGTGTGTGATGAATTCATTCCTTTTGCACTGAGTAAAGCAGCAGGTGGAAGTGAGCAGGCAAAACCCTCCCAGCTCTTCTGAGGGAGGGAAGGTGGCAGTGTCAAGTTTGGTGACATTTGCTGCCTTTTCAGCTGGCACTTCCCCTGAGAGTGAGCAAGACTCAGCTAATGCAGGCAGAGCTTTGCCTGGAGAGGCTTTGTTTGCTGCTCTGTTCATTCTGCAGCTCAGTTCCCAAATTTCCAAATCACCACCCAACCAAGGTGCTGTGCTCCAGTTTGGTGCCTCTCAGATGGGTTGATGGGAGGTGAGAGAAAAGCTCTGAAGCTCTTTTGACATGGGCATATCAGGAAAATGTGCATTTTTTAAAATTTGTTAATTACTGTGGACATTTTAATATATATTCAGTTATTTTGCTGCTGCAGGTTGTCTTAGGGTAGAAGTCCCTGCAGCTGTGGGTAGAACAGATGGGAGGACAAGAAACAGGGGAAAAGGGAGTCAGATCAGCCTTACCTGTGTATCAGCAGTGCTGCTGTCTGGGATGTCACCTCTGCTGTGGGGACATTCCTGCTCCTCTGTCCCTCTATGGGTTTTCTTCTCTCCACATCTTTTATAAGCACCTTCCTGCTTTTCCGTGCTCTCGCTGTGGGAGGTTGTGTGGGGTGAAGGGAATTTTCTGTCCCGCAAGTCCTTCCACAAAGAAGGTTCATGAACAACCCCATGGAGTTGTCATGGTAATCACAGTTATTTCAAAGTTGCTGTGCAAGATTGCTTGAGGTAAACAACAAAAGAGCTGAAAATTATTCCAGTTTCAATTGGTGCAGCTAAAAAAGATAGAGCTCAGGTGGGATTTCTCTCTTTCACACCCATACATGTGCCCACATCTCTTAAAAAATTGGTTCTACTGTTGTCCTAAGTGCTATGTCCACAGTAATATACAGAGTTGGGTTCAAATTTATTGTGCATTATCAGTGGATGGCCACAACATTTTCAAACCCCAGCTTGGTAATTGTCCTGCTTTCAGCTGGCACAGAGCTCATTTTCATCTTAATTGTTGATAGTGTTTAATGTGTGAGAGATAACAGTAAAGCATGAGAGCATTTTGTCTACAAATGCTGCGACTTCCAAAATCTCCCCGTAATTTTTCAGGATCAGTCTGTTAAAGGATGGAGGACTGAGGATAGCCAACGTCACCAAGGGGGATGCTGGCAGCTACATGTGCCTGGCCACAAACCAGTTTGGAACAGCCAGGGGCTCCACCAGCTTGATAGTTACAGGTGGGTGAGCTGGGACGCAGGGGCTGGAACTGGAATTGCAGCCTCAGGAGCCTGCAGTGGTGTGGTAGAATGTAAAGAGTGTGAGAAGTTATTTATTTAATGTATAAAGATAAAAGGATAGCTGTTACAGCTCTTTCATTAGTGTAAAAGACACTGAGGGATTTTTCTGTCTTTGACAAAGATATTTCTCAGATGTGAAGGAGTTCTGAGCACTTCCCTCCCTCCTCTCACTTCTCTAAACACTAAATAGTGCAATTATGCTTTTAAGTTCGTGGGGGTTTTTAATTTGTTATAAAAAAACACGTCAATCAAAAAAACCTTTGAGGTAATTTTATATTCCAGTCGAAAATCTGTTTTGCCCAAAAGAGGTTTAAATGCTGTTTGCTTATGGTAAAAGATGTGGTGGAAACTCCAGCTGCAGGGGAGCATTCAGGGACTCCACGGGCAGTAGAACACAGTCTTTGAAAAGCAAATTTTATACAGAATTGTTGTTCAGAGGGATCTTTCCTCCAAGTCATCCATTCCTGGCTGTTGGAGATACTGGATGAAAAGAGCCAAGAGTTTGTGAAGTTTATCTGAAGAACGTGTTCTCTCATAGTGTTCTTTTTCAAAGATTTTAATAACTAAAAGATTTCCCAAACTCGGAATTATCTAATATCCCACTGCATTACAAATCCTACATATCTCATAGGTCCAAACAGAATGATTTTGTTCAGTGAATTAACAGCTTCATGTTTTCAGCCTGTGCTCCTAATGATTAATATCCCTTTATATACAAATAATAAAATTATATACAGAGAATTCCTAGAATCAAATTTTGTTGTTGCAGTATTTACAGCAGGTGAAATTTTTCTCCATTAATGTGATTCTGGAATAACAAACAGCTGTTCTTCACGACACTGTTTATGTTCTGTGTGATGTATGGACCCACATACGCAGTGTGCTCCTCCTTAAGTGGATTTCCTGCAGTTTCTGGGGTTTATTAGGTTTATTCCCTTACTCCCACCTCTTCACCTGCCCAGTGGCTGCTGCTGCTTCAAAAATCAGTGGTGTTGCTGGGAGCCACCTGTGGCAGTTCCTGCCTGTGGATTCAGCTTGGTGCAGTGGACTAATCGGCTGCACCCAGCAGGCTCAAATTCACCTTTGCAGTGCCCAGGAGCTCCTGCTGGGAAATGCCAGGACACAAAGCTCCAGGCAGCATTCCCAGTCCAGCTGCACCTTCGGAAGTGGCTGTCACTGATCCCACCTGAGGAACGTGGGGGGATATCAGTGCAGGCAAAGCTCAGCAGTGCAGAAAAATCCAATAACCAGTGTGTGTGCTCCCTGCAGAGCCAACCAGGATCACCTTGGCACCTTCCAACATGGATGTCACCGTGGGGGAGAGCGTGGTGCTGCCCTGCCAGGTGCAGCACGATCCCCTGCTGGACATCAGCTTCACCTGGTACTTCAACGGGACCCTCACGGACTTCCAGAGGGACGCCTCACACTTCGAGAAGGTTGGAGGGGTGAGCTGAAAACCTCTTCTTCTCTCTTCTTCTCTCTCTTCTCTTCTCTTCTCTTCTCTTCTCTTCTCTTCTCTTCTCTTCTCTTCTCTTCTCTCCTCTCCTCTCCTCTCCTCTCCTCTCCTCTCCTCTCCTCTCCTCTCCCCTCCCCTCCCCTCCCCTCCCCTCCCCTCCCCTCCCCTCCCCCAAGAAGTCCAAAGGAATTGGCTTTTCCTTCATGAAGAAACTGAGTCCCCTCTGCTTTACTGCAACACAGGGGAGCTTCCTGCTGCTCCCCCAGTCCCTTGAGACTCTTGCCAAACCCCCACAAATAAGTGAAATGCAGAGTTAACATTTTGCTGAGGTTTATTTCAAGTAAAACTGTTCTATTTGAAGCCCCCCTCTCCTTTGGTGAGATGTCTCAAATTGAGTTTGCTGAAATTTGTGTAGGACGTGATTACATTCTCTGCTGGTGTTGGGCATTCCCTGAATATCCACTTCCAATCAAGGAGATGGATTTTAGATTGCTTTTGACTCAACTTTTAATTTATTGTAAGCAATCAGCACTGAATTGTCCTGCAAACAGCTTCCATCTGTGCTTTCACAGAAGACCAGGCACAGGCAGAATTGGCTTCAGCTTGTGTTGAATAAAGAATTAACACATTGTAATGCTGAAACAAAGAAAAATAATCAAATGTTTTGAAAGGTTCATGTTTTTTCAAAGACTAAAATAAACTTCAGAGTCATGTCTTTGCCTTTCTCCCAAACTACTGTTTGCCCATGAATTAGTGGCCAAATAGCTGAAAATACCCACAAATTAGGGTTCTGTCCTTGAAGAAAATGCTGCTTGTCCAGAAGAATTATAATTTAAAAATTAAAATCTGACTGAGGTGTTTTTCACCTGGAAAATTCGACTAGAACTGAGTTAAGGCAGTAATTGAGCTGACACAAAGAGGAGATTTTTTTTAAAGGGACACTGTTTAGCAGAGGTTTAATATCAAGTTCTCTGTTCAGTGGTGTAGAAAACAAACATTGCACAAGAAGCCCTAACGTGATAGGAAGTTACAGTTTCATTCAGGTTTTATTTCTTTTCCCATGATCCGGGAAATAACCACATGCTGTGATCTGAGAGAGAACAATGGAGAAAAAAGACTAAAGATTAAATACTCAGTGAATAGCAAAGAACAGAACTGGGGCTTGTAAAATGGGAAATTTAGCCTAGAATGTGCAACCTTTAAATGAAGGTGCTCAAAATAACCTGGAGGATGGACTGAATTCAACTTTGTCTTTTACACATTTGAACGCCTTAAAACTCTGTCATGACTTGACTTACAAGTTCCAGATATAAACTCCATGAATTCTGTCTAGAAATCAAATTGGTAATGGCCACAGAAAACACATTTTTCTCTTTTTGGGGCTTTGAGACAAATGGTCACAGGGCACTGAGGTTACTGGGGGTTCCAGGCAAGAGCTGCCTTCCCAGTGTGAGCTCCCCATGTTGGAGCTCATTTCCCCCAAAAAAGGGACATCACCTCCTGATTTTTGGGAAAATGCTCCTAGACAACAAGCATGGAGCTGCTGATGGGCAGGAACTTGCTGTCCTGCAGTTCAGCTTTTGAGCAACCTCACGTTTTTGGTGGATTTCTTTTCCCCTTCCAAAGAAAATACTAAACTGCAAGGGAGGAGTGTTTGCACTAACGAATGTTCTGTGTTCCCCAGAGTGCATCAGGGGATTTAATGATCAGGAACATCCAGCTGAAGCACAGTGGGAAGTACGTGTGCATGGTGAAGACAGAGGTGGACAGTGTGGCCTCTGCTGCCGACCTCATCGTGCGAGGTACATTCCATCCCAGCCCCAGGATCATGTTTTCCACCTTTTCTTAAATTACAGGCTATAGAAATAACTGATGGTGGAGGTTACAGAACCAGTGCATGGTGTGAATGGGGTGATGAATGGCTGTGAGTTGAATTATGTCATTCTGACCTGCAGCTAGGGAGAATTACAGCTCACGTTTTGGGTGAAGCCTGATTTTTCCCAGAGAAATGAGGAGCTTGAGGTTGTAATAGTGACTTCACATCTTTTTTCACTGCCAGTCCTTCAGGTGACTGCCAAGAGGGAACTCACTGGCAGCTCTGAGGCAGCTGGGGTTGCTGCCTCTGCAGACTGAACTTCTGGGAACTCCAGAATCCTTCCTGTGAAATGGGCAATTCTGCCAGAGCCCAGGAGAGGCTTTGTCCTAGGCTTTAAAGCCTATAATGCAGGATTATTCCTTTTCATTCCAAGCTGGAATGCTCACAGTTGAGCCAGAACTGTGCTTTTCTTTGCTGATGTTACAGCTACATTTTTGCAAGGTAGAAGCTTTGATCTAGAAAAGCACATTATGTGATCAGGGCTTACTCAATATATTTTAAAATAGTTCAGATATTTTCTCATTGTTAATGCACTGTTACTCATTTCAGCCCCCTTTGCTGGTGCAGGTGAGACAAAACCCAGCATTTTGGCCAGGAAATGCCCAGAATGAGGATTTTCCAGAAGGCAGCAGGAAGTTTGTCTGACTGAATTGCTGCTTGGGGTGCTGGTCAGATGTGCTGAAAAATTGTTCCAGTGCCATGTACAGTAAAGAAGTTGTAGGTAAAAAACTTCCAGACTACAGAGATGTGTCTGTAGATTAAAGAGGACATTTAGGACTAAAGGAAAAGACATTGGGAAGATAGAGGGGTGTGCTGATGTTCTTGGTAAAAAAACCAAAACCCAGTCATCTGTTCTGCCCTTGAGAGTATTTCAGCTTGAAATTATCAGAGTTAAGCTTAGTGAATGTAAAACCATAATTACGAGTGTTCTGATTTTGGTCTGAATTGTTTTCCTCCTCCCTGAGGAAGAAAAAAAAAACGGGAATCCATCCTGCTGGAAGTGATTCCCAGGGCTCCACCAAACTCTGCCTGGTTTCCCATCCCATTCCAGGCTCTCCTGGGCCCCCTGAGCACGTGAAGGTGGATGAGATCACGGACACCACTGCCCAGATCTCCTGGCAGGAGGGCACGGACAATCACAGCCCCGTGACCACCTACACCATCCAGACCAGGACTCCCTTCTCAGTGGGCTGGCAGCGAGCCACCACAGGTGAGCACAATTCCCAGCCCAGGCTCTGTGGGAATGGCTCTGGCACCGTGTTCCTGAGCTCCCTTTTCCCTTTCTCTTCCCCAGTTCCAGATGTGATCGATGGGAAAACCTTCACAAGCACAGTAGTGGATTTAAATCCTTGGGTTGAATATGAATTTCGTGTAGTTGCCAGTAACAAAATAGGAGGTGGAGAGCCTAGTTTGCCCTCAGAAAAAGTAAGAACTGAAGAGGCAGGTTAGTGGGTCCTTCTATTTGTTTTTAATTCAAGAATCTTGAATGTTAACAGAGAAAAGGAGTGTAAAAATCTTTGGCTCTTTGCATACAAGCTTGGAATTGCCATTGGATATAAAAGCCTGAAGCAAGTTTGTTCATATTTTTCCATTTAGCTGTGGGACAGTTTGTGTTGCATTACTGAAGCATAACATCTAAATCAATTTAAATCCATTTACTGTGGCAAAATCTGCCAGTTGAGGCAGTGCTGCAGAGTCTGAAGGTATTAATGGATGGAAAGAGGTTAATTTTGGCAGGGATTTTTCATTCCTGGTGTTTGATCAGTGAAACCCTTCCATGTAACAAGCATGTGGCCCAGAAGAACCCATCAATTATAACCCCAGTTCACTTGGAATGAGGCTGTTTCCCAGTTTATCTGCATAACATCCCTGGAAGTGTTCAAGGATGTGGAATTCAGAGCAACATGGTCCACTGGAAGGTGTCCTGGAACAAGATGATCTTTGAGGTCTCTTCCGATCCAGGCCATTCTCTGAGTTAACCCTAGAAAAATGAAGCTTGGCTCCAGTTTTGGAAGTTCCTAAACACAGCAGCAGTGGTGTAATCTGTGAGCTGCTGAGGTTCTTCACAACTCGGAGGAACCCCAGCCTGGCCCAGGGAAGGATCAGTGTGGGTCAGGGCTGGGCTCTCCAGTACTTCCCACCCCAAAACCATTCCCCCTGATTGCAAAAGGAGTATGAATATGGGTTAAACTCAGAGCATGAGAGTGATGTGGCATGTTCTCCTGTCTCTACTCTCTGCTGACATCTCTGCATTTCCTTTCCACAGTTCCCGAAATTCCCCCGTCTGAGGTCAGCGGGGGAGGAGGCAGCAGATCTGAGCTGGTCATAACGTGGGATGTAAGTTTGCTGGGGAGAAGTGGTCTTCTCAGAACTTCCTTTCTTTTCTTTCTGCTCTCTCTGAATTTCACTGGCTGCAGCAGCTTCTCCTCTGGGATGAGCATGTGCTCTGGGCCCTGTGTGATTTGGCCTTCGTTCTTGCCTGTGTCCCTGGGCTGGATGGAAACCCCCAGGGAATTCAGTTTGGCTGGGATTGCTTCTCTTCTCAAACAAATGTTGATGCTAAAAAGGAGGCAAGAGGGCTAAGCCAAAGAGTTGGGCTTTGCAGTGCAGATTTGCAGTTCTTGCTTTCCCACCATTAAATCTGATGCACATGCTAACCATTTTCCATTTATATTATGTATCCCTTTTTTAATGATTTAAAGAACTGTTAATATTCTGTTCCTAGCATTGACTACTCTGCGTGGTTATCTAATCATAATGACATCAGAAGAAGGTTTCATCCACTCTGTGAATGTGGTATTGCATTCTCTAACAGCTGACCAAGCAACTATTCATTTTTTATGAACTGTGGATTGATGAAAGAAAAGCTGTATTTACTGAAGAGCATCTTGAAGTAGAATACTTAGTGAAAACCAGAGATTATACCTGAAAGTTGTTCTCTTCTTGAAATGCAAACCTTAAAATAGGTTGTAGGGAGCACATTTTGCTGTTCTGTACCAGAGTTAATTGGCTGAGGGTTTGGTGCCGAGTGCAGTGCCAGTGCCTGCATCATGTCATCATGCCCCTGAGTTTCTTCCTGCCCAGCCTCCCCTGTGGCCTCACAGGTCCGTGTTGTTCTGTCCCAGCCTGTCCCTGAGGAGCTGCAGAATGGGGAGGGATTCGGGTACGTGGTGGCCTTCCGCCCCTCGGGCACCACGACATGGATCCAGACCGTGGTGACCTCTCCTGACACCCCCAGATACGTCTTCAGGAACGAGAGCATCCTGCCCTTCTCGCCCTACGAGGTCAAAGTCGGGGTCTACAACAACAAGGGAGAGGGGCCCTTCAGCGCCGTGGCCACGGTGTTCTCAGCCGAGGAAGGTACAGCCTTGGGCTGCCCCAGACCCTTCCACCAGCTGTCCTGGTGCCTGGAGAGGCTGCCTGGAACAGAGGTTGGCCAGACTTAAAGGAATAAAGTGGGGATTTATTAGAAGGCCTTCACAGGACACACCTTGCGCAGTGCAAGAGCCCGCCCAGGGCTACACCCCAGATGGACCCTGGGTCAGGAGTTTTCACACTTTTATAAGTTCTGGTCCATTCCCACATTGGGGTTCATTGTCCAATTCCAGCTCCAGGTGATGCAGTCCCATCCTCCCAGGTTGCTCTCCTCCAGTCCCTGTTGTTTGCACTTTTTGGGCTGAAGCTGCAGCGCTGTCCTTGGTTCTGGGGCTGGAAAAGGATTGTTCTGTGTGCCTGAGCTGTGAGGAGAGCTGCTGACACTTTATCTGGAGTTCAGAGTCACACCAGTGCAGTGCAGCATCTGGGAAATATCAAAGCTAAATCTGAAGGCATCAGTGCTGCAGGGAATCCAGCAGCAGCTCGGGGAAGGGAGGTGGGTTGGGATGAGGACAGGTTGCAGGTTTATTCCCGCTGTCACCTGTCCCGTGTTGATTTCCCAACACAGAGCCCAGCACGGCACCCTCGGGAGTGTCTGCCACCAGCCTGTCCTCCTCGGCCATCCAGGTGTCCTGGACAGCCATCCCCTGGAAGATGAGCAATGGAAGGCTGCTGGGGTATGAGGTGAGTCTGTGGACAAAAAAATATTTCAATGGATCAACCCTATTTATTAAATAAAATTCACTCCTCTTTGTAAAGGGCCTTGGGCCAGAAGGGTCGTGCAGGCTGCAGCACAACCACGCAGATTCACCCCAAATCTTGCTCTTCCTGCCCCACCTACAGCCAGGAGAAGGATAATTTTTTTATCTTGGTTAAAAAAACCCCACAGAATGAAGTTGTGTTTTGCTTCTTGTGCTGATAGATAGTCACGTGTCTGACATAACTCCAAGCTAACATTTTTTCAGAATTGCATTTACTTTCAAAGAAACTTCTTTATAATTTTTCTGAGCTTGTTTCCTTCTTAATGAAGTAATGGTTTTCCTCTTGTCATTCTTTAGTTCAAGCAAGATCTAATATTTCAATTTTCTTTTTCCTGCAGTCACACTGAAAAGAGCAGCAAGCGTGAGAAGCAGATGGATAAGAGTATTTTTTTTTCACAGTAAACATATTTCTGAAACTTTAATGTATTTCTACCTTTTTTCAGCTGAAGTGGAAAAAAAATGTACTTAAAAAGTCGAGTACAACGCTGTGGGTGAACAGCCCCTTCCATGCAAGATTTAAATGGTTTGGTTTTTATCTCCTAGGTTAGGTACTGGAATAAAGGCCAAAAAGAAGAATCTGCAAACAGAGTAAAAGCAGCAGGGAATGAAACATCAATAAAAATTACGGGGTTGAGGAGCAACTTGGCTTATTACACAGCTGTGCGTGCCTACAACAGTGCTGGAGCAGGGCCCTTCAGTGCCACTGTCAATGCCACCACCAAAAAGCCACGTGAGTACCTCACTTGGGAGTGGGCAGAGGCATAAATGGTGTGGTTTGGAAAGACGCAAAAATATGGGAGCAGGAATAACAGTTCTTTATTAGGGAAGAAAATAAAAAGATAAAATAAACAATGCAGTGAACCAAAACAACACTGACAGAGTCAGAATACAACCTGACACCCTGTGGGTCAGGGTATTGGTAGCATTCCAACTGGAATTGTGGCTGCAGTCCTCCTGGAGGAGCAGGTGGGGTTCTGCTGGAGCAGTGATCCGGTAGAAAAGGGTGCAGTCTTCCTGCAGTGGAAGAGGCAGCTGTTCCTCTGGGAAATCCAGTGCAGGAAAAGCCATGCTGGTGTTCCAGAACCTCAAGGTTATATCCAGGTAGGAATGCTTGGCTCCTCCCTCTGGGCGGAGCATCTCCCAGTGGGATGTTGTAGCTCTCATCAGTCATGCAGTGACATTCAATAGCCCATTATCAGCAGCTGGCTCCCCTGAGAGAGGATTGGTTGTGGAAGAGATAAGGAAAACTGACCACTTAACACAAGACAGCTGCCAGGCAGATGGCAAATGGAATACATCTTGCCTTTCAATCTGGGACAAGCATTTAGAGGGAAAAAAAAAAAGCAGTGGAATTCCTGGGAATCACAGTCTGAGTGACCTAAATTTCTACGTAGTCACGTGAACCAAGCAAAGAGCTTCCACATTCTTCTTCAGCAGGGTGGTAAAACCCAGCCATGCCAGGGGAGCTCAAGGAAGATCTGTAATTTCTGCACTGGACCTTTGTTATGCTGCTAATGACTGGAAGAAATTGAAAAGAAAAATCTCTGTTATTTAGAAGGGAAAAAAAAAAAAGAGACTTGTTGAATTTTTCAGCGTTCTATAACATATTTATAAGTTCTCTAGGGCATGGGTTTTGAAATGCAATGAACCTCATGGAGTTCATGCAAAGCAATCCTTCATGTCCACTGTTTCCCCTTGAACAAATTGCACAAGAGGCCACTCTGCTGCTGCTAAGGCAAAATTAAGCTGGAGAACAGATTGTCAAAGGCTGCACTAATTTTTCTACAAGTGGAAATATTTTTAGTGTGCTCCTCTGTGGTAATACAGCTCAGAATCAGGGTCATCAGTCTCGAAGTGTTTCTGTCAGAGGCACAAGAACATACAATTAAATCTGTCTGAAGGGTCAAATTCCCTGCAATAATCATTAACATACCCCGAGCAGACAGAGTTGTAGCATTAATATTATGAAATAAGCTAGTTTATCAGAAATTATTCTATGCAGAAATGAGTGTCAGTCTGTCACTGTGGACTAAACCAACTCAGATTTGCCAGAGTTTAAATATATTATATGCACAATTACCATGAACTGGCTGATCTGAAGTGACTCAGTGCCTGCAGCCTGGACAGGACATGGGAAAAGGAATTTTTCTCTAATTAATCATCTTTGTGGCTGCTCACTAGAGGTGGTGCCAGGCGGGTCAGCTCAGGGATTTTCAGTCCTTTTTTAGTGTGCCCCCTGCTTTTGGGGTGTGTGACTGAGAACTGGACAAGCCCCTGATCCCACTGGTGTGAGCAGGATCTGGATCAGGCCCTTGGGCAAGATGCTGCTGTTTGGAATAATTAAAAGGGAAAATTAATTGCATTATGTCCATGGGTCTTTCTGGTGAGTAAAGAGAGCAAAATCATGTAATGTCAGTCTGAAGATTTTGATAAATTAGTTGAATTGCTGAGAGAAATAATTCTCCATGCTACTGCAGTAAAAAAACTGATTTTTCATTCAAATATGTAATTTTTAATCAATCCTGGTTTGTGATTTAATTTGAATATTTGTGATTGGTGTGGTTTCCACACCAAGGGTGTGAAAAAGGGTTTGCATTCCCCCACAGGACCTGCCAGGTGTATCTCAGAAACACTTTGCCATATCAAATACAAATAGTTCAGTTCTACTGGCAGTGGATTTCAAAATTGAAAGTGAGCCTTTGACAATTAAAATATCTTTGCTTTGAAATTTGAAATATGCATGTTTACAGCCCAGAATAACAAGTGTAGGTTTAAATATTGCTGTGTAAAATGCCAAATGAGTGGGGAAGACTTGCCTAAGTTGTAACGATTCTTTCATATTTCGAAAGTCTTAAAATAAAACCCAGTGTTCTGTCCATCAGCTCTTAATTCTGAGAAATGCTCCTTCCTGAGAGCAGCTTTCAGCTCCTGAGCAGCTCAGAAATCCCTGCAGCTCCTTGAACGTGTCCTGACGTGACTTGATGTATCAGGACCTGCCACAAATCAAGTTCTGAACACTGATGATTGCTGGAGGTTTTGGTGTCTGCAGCAAATGGAGCTTCTGAATCCCACAGACAGGGGCTTACAGTTTTTATAGATAATTACTCTTCATTTTTTTTCCACATGTCATCTTAATATTTTGTTGTGGATTTCAAGGATGAGTCATTTCCTTTGAAATTCAGCTGTAATATCTCGGTGTGAAAACGATTCATACATGCTGTAACACTTCATTCTCAGGAGTGAAACAATCTCCTCTTAGATTTACAAGAAGTGGTTATTATTAGAACATCAGGTTAAATCTTCCTCAGTACACAGAACAAGACAAATAGTGGAAAAAAAATAGCTCTGAGTGGTTGGTTGACTTTGAAATAATTTTTTTAAGACTCGGGGGGGTTTTTTTATGTTTTTTGAGTATAATCAGGTGTGTTTTGATCTGACTGCTTATGGAAAGAAGGCAGGGAACTTCCTGTGTGAGAGAATTGAAAAGAGGAGGGGGAAGAAAGGAGTTAAAAACCCATAAGCACATGGATACAAGTGTTCAAAACCACTCTGGGTGCTTAAAGCTGGAACCTCCGGTCTCAAAGCACAGCTCAGTCCACCTAAGCAGCAGTTGCCTCCACTAGGTGACAGCAACAGTAAATTGTTTTCCTTAACACATTTAGAAAAGATTTTAATCATTGATTTGTGTCACTGCAGGACCCATTTTCTGGGAAACCAACCTGAGATATTTGAGGAGGTTTGTACTTCCCTGAAAGCTTGGCAGCTCCAAGGTGCACGAAGGGGCAGAGCCCAAAGCCTGCAGCTGCTTTGCAAATAACAGGCTTGGGTTGCTAATGAACCAAAAACCCCTGCAGATTTCTGTGGCCAAAGCCCATTTTTGGCACAGGTTCACTTCAGAACCACAACTAGAGTTGAAAGAGCCAGCAGACAAAAAAAAAACCCTGCAAATATTTTCCATAACAAACCTCTTAAACTAAATCAACATAGTGTGTAAATTTGAATATTCACTGAGACTAAATTTGTCTAAAAATCTATTGTGAAAAATTTTCTTATTCTTGGCACTGTACTAAACCTAGAAATTATCTGTTACCATCATTAGAGTTTGTTCTAATTAATCACCCATGTCCTAAGGCACATGCTTCTGTCTGGCTGTATTGAATGAAGAACCAGCAACAGATATTTCAACTTCAGAAACAACATTTATGTGCCATTCTGGCTTTTTGCTTCCTTCTGTTTTTCGAATTTAGCCTCTGAACCATAACGAGCACAGAGAGGAGCCTGCACTGGAGTTGGTTTTGCATCCCAAGTGCAATGACAGCCAATTACCTGAGCTGGTGAATCAATCACCAGTGCCAATTAAATTAAAATCGTGCTTTTGTTGTGTGTTTGAAGCACCCAGCCAACCTCCAGGAAACGTGGTGTGGAATGTCACAGACTCCAGGGTTGTCCTGAGCTGGGAGGAGGTCAGAGCCATGGACAACGAGTCCGAGGTCACGGGGTACAAGGTCAGTGGGGGCAGAGCTGGGAACAACCCAGAGCTGGCATTTCCTTGTCTATCCATTTCTTGAGGTTGGGACTGAAGGCACTTGAGACAGTATTTCATGTTTGGACTCAGATGTTTCTTATTTCTTATCTATGTTACAGTCTCACTACCGTGACTTCGGCAGCGTTTTCATTAGCAAGGCACAAAACGGCTAACTAACTGTTGTTACGGTTTAAAACTAAACTGTCCAATTAAGAAATGACACCTAGATTATTTTCCTTTAACCCAATAACTGATCCCCCGAAGCCCGCAATGCAGACTTTTCTGTCCAATCACAAAAAATCACCCAAACCCATGGAGAAGAAGGAAGAAGAAGGTAAAGAAGAACAACCTGTCTCCACCCTAAAACCTCCATCTTGCTTCATATTTATTTTATATTCTAAAATCCCAATGCTGTTAATCAATTTTTAAAAGCCTGTTCCACGACCTCAGGTCAAATGCAGTGCTTTCTTGCAAGTCTGTGCCTTTAAGCACAGAAAGTTTAAAATTCTCAGCATCCAGGATTCCAGCACTTACCTGTTTGCATGTTCAGAGCATGCACAATGCCACCCCTAAAACCTTTCACTGGGGTCTCCTTTTTAGGGATTTTAAATGCTATTCTGACAGTGTCTCACCATTAATGTCCCCTAATCCCTTTTCCTGCCCGTGCTGGCATTGCTCAGCTCTTAGGATCCCACCCACACCTGGATCTGAGAACATTTAAACACTTACACATCCATAACTCTTATTTTAAATGTGTAACACTTACTCAAATGGATAAAAGTTTGAAAGAAACTAAAAACATTTAGCCTGATGGGTGTAGCTTCCATTGCTGGCCAGGTGTATTTACTATATTTATTATATATTATCACCTATATTAAACTGCTAATTTTAAACCTTTCTCCTCTTACCTGCTGTGGGCCATGTTGATTTCCCTGATAGAAGCTGCCCTGTTGCACCTGCTCCAAATCTGATCAGCACACAAATGTAGAAGTGTTTTAAAATGTCATGCAAAGTGTGTGTAAAAGAACAGCTGAGGATGCTCTCTACAGCTGGATCCCACATGACATATTCCTGAATAAAAGATAGAGGCTGAAGGTCTGATCACCCACCGAGTTGCATTGGCAAGAAGTACATGTTTACAGTTGTTCCAGTGTCCCACCACCCATTATTTCATATTGCTGTAATAAAAACAATACATAATATGTATTAGCATCCGTTGTGCCATTTTAAATTGAATCTGGAATAAAAGGTGAAAAAATGTTTTAAAATGAATGAAAAAATAATTCTTTTCTTGAATAAAAAACTTTCAAAAAATGTTTCTGAACATTTCAAAATGTTCACATCTTTGAACATTTTGAATCAATGTTCAAAAGAGAACACTTGATTGATGTTCCCTTCTTCCCTTAAATACAATTCCGCCCTGGAATATTAACCAAAAGTCAGATCTTTCCTTTCATCCCATCACTTCCAAAAGCTGAAACCTTGTTTGTTAGGGGCAGGGCAGGTGCTGAGGGTGTGCTGTGTTGCAGGTTCTGTACAGGACCAGCAGCCAGAGCAGGGTGGAAGTGCTGACCACGGACACGACCACGGCCGAGCTGTGGCTGCAGCTCAAGGACGATTATTTCATCGAGGTCAGAGCCACCACGGAGGGGGGAGATGGCAGCAGCAGCGAGCAGATCCTCATCCCCAGACTAGCCAGTAGGTTGAACCACTTGCCTTTGTCCCATCTTGTCTTTTCTTCCTTTGTTGATGGGGGGAAAAATCCTAAAATTAATGCTTAGACGTTGTGTATTAATAAGGTAAAAAAAAGGAAAGCAATTAAAGTCTTCGTGCCCTTATGCATGGCAAACTCCATTCTGCTGAACTGGTAAATTGCCATGTAGGTTGGTATTAAAAATGTTACTTTTTTTACTTTTTCTCCTTTTTTTTTTTTTAACTATTACCTTGAAAATGGACGCACAGAATCATTAAGGTTGGAAAAGACCTCCAAGATCATTGAGTCCAACCTTTGATCAAACACCACCTTGTCAGCTAAACCAGAGCACTAAAACCATTCATGATCACAGCATCTCTGTAATTTTTAAATATTCACTGTATTTTTATACATCTCTACTGCTTCTATGGAAAAAATTACAGTAATTTTGCTTAGCATCTAGGAAGAGTAATAATGTGGCACAGCACGTACTTAGGCTTTCATTTAATCCTGAGTTCATTTTTTCCTTTGTCACAGGTATGGATGCAAGAGGTTCTGGCCCATCAGTCTTGAATATCTTCAGTGTCTCCAGCTTCTTAGCAACAGTATTTTCCTTGACCCTTAATTCTGTGTTGTGCTGATAGATATTTGCATTTGCTGGGGGGAAAAAAAATTGGTTACTAAAGTGCTTTTTTTAAAAAAAACTGCAGTGGTTAATGCATGTTTTTTTCTTCTATCCTGACGTGTTTTTAAATTCTTTATATTTCACTGTAAGTTGAAGTAAAAATACCATGTAAAGTTTAGCAAATCCTTTAAAAAGGAATCTAAAATGCCTTAATACTTGAACCAAAGGAGTTTACATGTTACATACTTCAGATACAGTGTAAGAGAGAGGGGGAGGGATGGCGCTGTGAGGTCAGGGCTGCGAGGGAGAGTGAGAAACCCCATTTTTGCAGCACCCCTGAATTGTTCTGGGTGTGCGCTGCATTGCTAAAATACCATTTGACATGGAAGAGATGATATCAGAGCTGTGGCTGTTACCAGCACCCCGTGGCTGCTCCCAAGGCAGTGCCATCACCCGGGAGTTCGGATCATTTTCCTGCTGCCCTTTGTGGGAGTTGCTCTAAATGGAAAGAAAACCCCAAAAGGAATCTCCAAAGAAATCCCATCTGGAGCTGGCCAAAGGCAGGGCCTCCCCTGCTGCTCCTGAGAAATGATCTCTCAGCTGTGATTTGAGCATGTTTTTGTGCACCTCCTCCAACACCCAACCTTCATCAGTAAATTCTGAAGTCCATGTCCTCATCTCCCCACCTTACCTTTCCTAACCAGGTTCTTCCTTCAAAACCAAACTCTCCCACCCTGAGGGTGATTTGCTTGCCCTCCTGCCAGTGCTGCAGGAGCCGAAGTGCCCAGCTGGCAGCCCTGGTGAGCTGCAGGGGCACCATGGCCTTAAGAAGAGGGACAGCCTCCCCCTCCCTCCCTTGTGACCTGGTGCTCCCAGACCTGCAGCCCCAAATTCTCTTGCTCATTTCTCTGCCACACTGCACTGCAAACACTCTGAATTCAGACTTAGAGGCAGACCTGTCCTTCCTGCTGCTCTTGAGCCAGTTCCGAACTGGTCCACCTGCTCTGGCTCTCAGATGCACCCCACTACTGTCACATGAGTCTGGGAAGTTCGTGGCAACATTAGGATATTAAAAAAATTGATACAAAAACACTTCAGACTTGGTGTTGAAGAGAAATCTGTGCTTTCTTTCATGGCAGTAAATTAAAGATACATTCAGCCTGGTCCATTTGACTTTTAGAGTTGTGGCTTCAGTCAAATCAGCCTTTTAGACACCTTTTAGAGAGGCCACAGCATCCCTGTTCAGCACGTGTTCACATGACATAAAGCATCTCCTCTTAAAGACTGGGGTTTTTTTTTAATTTCACAATACTATTACAGCACACACAACTACAAAGGGAGAGCCAGGATTCATAAAATTATGGTAGCACTGTAGAAGAAAATACCTTGATACGCATTCAGCTGGCAAGTGAGCTCCAGATGAGACAAAGTGCTGCTGAGGAAAGCAGGAGCTGTATATACTGTACATAGAGAGCTATAACTGAGTTAAAAATTAGTTGCTTTTCCATGTGGCTGACCAGTGTTGTTTTCAGACACTTGCAAACAGGGGGGTGGGTGGGACATGGAAATCCAGGTGTTCCTAGTGAGTAAATAGTTATATTTCATGCAACAAAGGGTGACTCTTTCTCTTGTTTCACAAAATTCTCATCCAGGTTCCTGTACTGCCCATTTTTCATGCGTTTACATTGTATTATTACTTGATTTCTAGTTCTATATCTCCATGAGATATGTACCCAGTACCTTGTTTCATATTGAAAAGGTTGAAATTTATCCTTGAACTTCCAGTTGTGTGTGTATCCTATGGTTATCTGTATGCATTCTTTTCTATTGCTCTAATAAAATATTTATTACATTGAGGGATAATAGAATATCTCAGAGTGTTATTGCTTGTTCCTCTTACATGTTTGGGGGTTTAATACATCTAAAAATGGTTGTGTTCAAGCTTCTGAACTCCTCCTCTGCCTAGGTTTGCATCAGGATGGGCAAAAATCCACCTCCATTTCCCTGGCGTCATTTCCCATCTATCCAATCAGGCTGTTTCCTCTTCCCTGAAGTGGAAAAAATACCCCACTGTAATTACACTGAGGAAGAGTTCACTTTTTATAATAATTTATTCAGTGTATCACTATTTAGCATTAAATTGCAGGTCCTGTTTGCTGCTGCAGTTGCCTGTTCCTTACACACTGCAGCTTCCCATAAAACCTGAGATTTTTGAGCACTAAAACCTTTTTCTTGGGAACACAGGCACAGCACAACTATTTATTTTAAGTTTTTAAAGTGTGGATCCTACCTGCACAATAGGGAGCTGATCCAGACGCTGCAGTAAGGGTTAATAATGATCCCAACAAATCACAAGTGTGTACTTACACACAAAGAGAGCAGTAATTTTTCTTGAGTAAATCAGGTTTTTCCTGTCAGATGGTTGTAGGTGGACACTCCTGCCTTGCTCTGCCTCCTCCAGTGTCCAGATAAGGCTTCCTTTAAACTGAGCTCTCTTCCTTCCTCCTATCATGTTAATGCAGCTCAGGGTTATTCGCATTAATAGAAGTGTCTTGGTTCTCCAGTGAGTTGATAAAAAACAAGCTGGCATTGGGAAAGTGCAGGAGGAAAAGGTGGAGAGGCAGTTAGCAACTCAGTCCTGGGGCAAAAAAAAAAAAAAAAATTATAATGAAAAACGTGACTAGAATTACTTCTACAACAAGAACTGCAGGTGGTGGGGAAGGTGGTTCTGCCATTCCATTGGACTTGGGCTACCCCAAAATAACCAGCACTTTGTCACATCTAATATTTGAAATCTCATAAGGAAGAATGGTAGGCTTCAGTCATAGTTTTAAAAATTGCATTCTTTTCAATTCCCCATCCAACATCAGAGCTGTATTCTAAAGCCTGGATTTCTCAGAGGTACTTGGAGTGAAAATTTTTTTAAACCCAACTTTTCCTTTGAACAGTTCACTGTGGGATATGTTACAAACATGCAGGATTCTCTATGAATACAAAATGAGCTAAAAACTAATATCACTTCAGGCCAAAGAAATATTGGAGATCTCTATTTTCTACTTAATTTGCCTTTCAGTGGTGGCAGGCAGATGTGGGCAGTGCCTGTCAGGTTATATCTGTTATGTCTTAATAACAGGCAATAAAGCAAGCTGTCCAGCATGAGGGAGTGCATTCATCTGGCAGCTCTGTCTGAAATAAATAACAATGGAATATTGTGAAAATAAAATGAGTTTGTAAACAAGCCCTGGCTCTCTTAGGGGAAACAACTGCCTCGATTGTTTTATGCTAATGCTGTGAACTCCTGCAAATCAATAAAAAGGGATGTGTTCAGCAGAGACAGACCTGAGTGCACCTTCTGCTGCTTTATCAGGGCTGATGGATGGAAAGAGGCACTGGGAACCTGGGAGCTGCCAGGGATGGGGGATGTGGAGCACCTGCAGCAGCTCTGGGGAGCAGCCTTGTCCCCTGGGAAAAGGGATTTCCTGACAATCCCACAGGTCACAGCCTGGGACTCTGAGGGGGAGGGAGCAGCCCAGGAAGGAGGAGAGAATGGCTCATTTTCCAGGCTGAACTCACAGAATTCACAGAATCACTGGGTTGGAAGAGACCTTCAGGATCATCCAGTCCAATCCAGCCCCAACACCTCAGCTAAACCCTGGCACCCAGTGCCACATCCAGGCTTTGTTAAACACACCCAGGGATGGTGACTCCACCACCTCCCCGGGCAGCCATTCCAGAACTTTATCACCCTTTCTGTAAAAAACCTTTTCCTAATATCCAGCCTAAATTTCCCTTGGTGCAGCTTGAGGCTGTGTCCTCTGGTTCTGTCAGTTCCTGGAGAAAGAGCCCAGCCCCAGCTGGCCACAGCCACCTTTCAGTTGAGGTGTCGGGGCTGGGTTGGACTGGATGATGTTGAAGAACTCTTCCAACCTGGTCATTCTGTGAATTCTGTGAACTCCTACTCAGCAGCCTCAGCAAGCTCTGTTGCAGCTTTTAAAGTTTTACCTTTGGCTTGGAAATGTTTCCTGAGGTGGCTGAGGGTGGGACACCCCATTGGCACCCCTGGGACATCCCCTCCAGGACAGTCCTGTGCCAGCTCTGCCACTTTCTCCTGCTGGCAGGTGGTGCCAGAGCAAGGGGACAGGCCCTAGGAGACGCCCTCAGAGGGCACCAATGTGTCTGTGCACGAGTATTCGCCACAAATACAGCCCACTGTCACTCTCAAATAACCCTGGCACCAGTTTGGGATCCATTTCCCTCTTTTCCTCTTGTGCCAGTGGCTGTGAGTGCCAGTCCTCTGTCCTGCCTCTCAGGTGCACCACAGAGCTGCCCCCCCAGCAGAAGTTTGGTGTTTCAGTAAAGAGACTCTCACCTTTCCTTTGGTTGCTCTTGCAGAGCCTGAGCTGCCAGGTTGCAGTGTCTGCGGTGCCCTGGTTGGAATTCATACCCTGCTCTTCGCTTGCTGTGGGTTTGAACTCTGTTTTCAAGACTTCACAGTTTGTGCATGAGAGTGTTTTAGTATTAGAATTTCACAGGACCTTCATGTGCATCCTTCCTTTGCTTTTTCCATCCTTAAGGGTCAAGAAAACATGATAAACTCAACTTGGAATTAAATTTCTTTTCTTGAACTCCTCACTGATCTTTTTGAGGTCAAAAAGTGTCTTTGAAGCTCTTTTTTTTTTTATTTTTTCAAATGCCCAAATATAGGAGACCTGCCTGTAACCCCATGCAGCATTACTGAGACGCTTTCTTCCCAATGTACCCGAGATTATTTTCTCACCCTTTAAGAGCATAATTAGTCCTGTGAGGTCTGGACCATGCCTGCTCTTTGTGCTGTGCTCTCCCTTCCTTCCCAGCCATTAATTCCCTTGGGGGGGAGAACATCAAGCAGAGGCTGGAAAAGGAAGAATCAAAAGCATCCCGTTAGGAGCCTGTGAAAAGATGCAACTTCAGGATGTTCATTCATCCAGCCTGTGACAATTTAAACTCAAAACAGCTCCTAGGACAGTGGGACAGCCAAAACTATCCATCAGGAAAGAGAAACTTCGTGGGGAGTCCAGCTCCTTACTGCTTGCTCAGCCCTGATCCTCCCAAATCCTGCACTCCTCGGGATGCAGAAGTGCAGGAGGAGGGACAGGGATTTGCTCCATCATGAGCCAAGGCTGCAGGACTGGACAGTCCCAGCAGCACAGGGAGGGTTTGCATCCCCTTGGGCAAAGGTGGCACCTAAACCCAGCTGCCAAAGCACGTGGCCACTGACGAAGATGCACCATAAAAGTGATTCCTTTGCACAAAAGCCATGGGCAGCTCCAGAGGGGCTCCCTGCTTCCACAGCATCCTCCTGCTCAGGGACACGGGGCCCTGGGAGCCTCCTGATCCTGCAAAGTGAGGCAGGGTCCTCCAGGAACACAAACTCTGAGGCAACCCTGCAGCCCCAGAGAGAACTGCAGGTGGGTTTTGTTTGCTGTGACTGTTCCCCTGAGACTGGAGCACCCAAAGGCTCTCCTTGAGCCAATTCCTTCCCAAGATGGGCAGGAGAGGTGTCCATTGGGATTGCTGTCCCTGGGGGGATCTCTCTTTCGTGCTGGAGCACAAGCAGTGATCTCTTACATCAGGTAAAAGCACAAAAAAAGAGTCAGAGAAAACAGGGGAAAGCCCTGTCTTTCCTGCCCCTGATGATACAAAGAATAAATCATTTTCCCAGCACCTGTAAAGGAGTCTGAACAGGACATGTGTTTAACAAGAATTTCCCTCATTAGCAATCCAAGGAGGGCCATGCTTAAGGCAGACAAATAATTTAATTTTTGTCACACTTCCTAACATTGCCACCAAACTGAGGCATTTACAGTCACCCTTGTCACAACACTAATTATCTATTTGAATAGCAGAGCTCTCTGCTGATTGAATGAGTTCTGCAGTGAGAGCAGATCATTTCAGCAGCAGCATCTGATCATCATCACTTTTCGGATATAGGATGTAAATAGACTATAATGACAAAAAAATATGGCTTTGGTACCTTTTCAGCAGCTTCAGACGAGATGGGGCAGCTTCTGCAGCAGCCAAAAGCATCGGTTCATGGTCTGGAAAACAATGTCTTGGGGGTTTGTGTTGCCTTGGAAACGTGAAAAATAAAGCACCATTAATTACCTATTTTCAAGCAAGCAGTGTATCCAGTGCTGAGGGCCTGATCCCAGGCTAATGAATCCCTCACCCCAATTTCTGCAGCCTTGGGCTGATCAATCAGCCCTGCTGAACCAGGGGAGGGCTGAGGCACAGCAAAGCTCTGCCAAGTTTTCCTGCTGGCTGTGATTCCAGAGTGTCACCAGGAGGCTCCAGGCAGACACTCCCAGGGCAGTGCTTCCTCTTGCCTTCACATCCATGACCTCAATAACATCTTCAGCTGGTTGGTTTTTATAATAAATGCACTTTTTCTTCAAGGAGGTACCAGCAGCAGACCTGAGAAACATCCAGGAAAACACATATGCAAACCCTATATAAATCCTTATATATATGTATATATATATATATGTATGTATATACACAAATATATGTATATATATGTGTATATATGTATGTATGTATGTATTTTATATATATATATGTATTTATAGATATATATTTCTTAAATATATGTAATAATATATAATATATAGTATATAAAATATTATTTTATGTATCTTTATATACAAATACATCAATATACATAATATATATCTATTTATATAATTTTATTTATTTATATGTATTTTCTCCAGATAAAAATCATTCTGGTAGTCCTGGCCACTAGAACAAAGCCATGAGTTCAGCCAGACCTTCTGCTGTCATTCTACCCAAAATGCTGCCAAAATCTTTACTGTTACATCTTCTGTATAATAGCAACTTTTAAGTGGAATGAAACATTTTTATCTGCAGACTGCACGTGCTCTTTTTCCTCTCTCTAGGACTGGTGCTTTGGTGCTAGTTTTGCAATTAGGAAATGTAACTCTATATGGTTGCTTTGTGAAATAACTCTCGTAATAAATAACGTTGTGAAATCACTGAAACTGGAATCAGACTCTTCTTGTAGGAGTTTGAAGCTGCCATAAAAGTTTCTTTTGGGAATGCTACGCCTGCCCTGCCATCACAGCCCAAAGCAATCAGTGGAAAATTTAGGCAGTGAAAAAAGTATGGAAGGGTAAAAATAACTCCAGTAATTCTGAGATCTTGCTCACAGCACAAGTCTGGGGCACAGCCACCTCCCTGGAAAAGCACCACCTTCATCTTGTATCACACTAAGCAAATGCTATTTTTATATTGGTCCCAGCTATTTTAAGCAAAAAATTGCTTTAAAAAGCACACTGAAAGACAACCTTTTCCTTTGGTGAGCATCCACTTCTAAACGAGCTGTTTACAGTAGTAATTTGGAGTTCTCTTTTCTCTGTCCAGTTTTCCTCAGGACTAATGCCAGAGGCAATCTCTGTGAATGTTCTGACTCTTTCTCGAGGTTAAACTGGCTACAAGAAAGCCAGATCAAAAGGAAAGAAAAACTTTGTTTGGGAAGCACAAAAATATTTACATAACACAAGAAAAGCCAGAACTCCTCATTTGTACCATGCAGACATGCTTGTAAAAAGCAGGTTAAAAATTGGCCATTTTAGTTCAGCCAAAGGGGAGGAGAGAAGGGATTTTATTGCTCATGTAAGAGAAGAGAGACAAGGCTGGAAATCAGTTTGTGATGCAGCTAATTGAAAAGATCCAGAGTTTCCAGGGTTTCCTGCCCGCAGGAGAAGAATCTCTTGGAGCCATTTTGATGCACAAGAGGAAAAGAGAATAAAGTTCCCCACCACAGACAACTGACTGGGAAATGGCAGCCAGAAACAACTGGATTGGAGCAGGCAGAGCTTGAAAAGCAAGACAAGAGCTTTGTTTCAACCTCCTCTGAGCTCCTCGGCTGCAACCACCAATTTTGGCAGCAGACTGTTAATAGAACTCATGAGAGATAACACAGATTGAACTGGGTTTGGCCACAGCAGTAAAAAATGAGAGACATTTTTTCCACCAGGTATTTATCTTTCTGGCCAGCTCTGGTAAACTCAGACAAAATGGGGAGCTCAAAACATTTATTGATATTTATTCTACTGAGTTCATCATCTCTCCTCTCTGATGTGCTGGAACCAAACCAAACCATAAATGTTTTGATATCAAACGCCCACTTGTGCCTGCCCTGGGAGGAGCAGAGCTGTCCCTTCTGCACTTAATTAGCTGTCCTCTGGGAAGAAATGAGAAAGGCCATGCTTTAACTGAGACCCATTTGGGGAAGGCTTTCTTCAGAGGATGAGAGTTCTGTGGTGTTTTGGAGCTATTAGAGACAGAGCCCATCTGTCCTGGGAGAGCGCTGCCAGAATTCAGGAGTGGTCCATGATGATTGTTGAGATGGAAAAGGTGACTGAGGGGTCAGAGTGCTGCCATGTGAGCATGAACACCATGGTGGAGCCTGAGAAAAGCCCAGCTGAGAGCCAGGCATTGCTCCCAGCACCTCCTTTTCCTATCAGCAAGTCATTCCTGCTCTTGGAGTTCAAGAGAAGAGATTCCGCTGCTTGGAGCCACTTCCCTGCTCAATTGGAGTTACTGCTAGAAAGTGTGGGACAGGGTCAGGCCCCTCCTCAAGGGCTTTTAACCAAATAGCTCTTGATTTTCATGATGCCTCATGGATCAGAATTCTCCCTTCCACCTGGGGAGCATGAAAACCCAGCTGCATATCTGGGACAAAAGCCCAGATTTTAGAGACCATGATTTGATTTCTAGGCCTGCATCATCTGCTAATGGGCTCCCTTACCTACAGCCACAACTTCAAGACTGAATTGCTGAAAATCAGGTTTAAATCTCATTTTTTACCCCATTTCTATGAAGTTTAAATTAACTTCCAATACTCCACATGCTCTTTTCTCCAGTCTCAGCCCAGCTGAGGTGCAGCCACATGAGTCCTGCCATTCCCAAAGCAGCTCCTGACCCACTGCTCTTGCTGGGGCAGCACAGGGCTGGGACCAGCTCCCAAGGAGAGCAATTGCTGATGGAATTCATGACGTCTGCTGTGGCCAAAATAACCAGACAAGCTTATAAATTTAAGCAGAAACTATGAGGGACAATATGCTTAAAATGCTGGATTATATGGTAGAGGCATAGAATGGGAAAAAATTGAAATTAGAAGAGAATAAAAAGAGAATTAGAGAAAAATAGAACATTTTGTATATTTCACCTGTCAATAATGCCTCATGTGTTGCTTTAAGGACTCAAGAAAGGTTCAAGGAAGATATTTGAAGTGCCAAGAAAACATTATTTGTTGGTGAGTCCCACCTGCCCAGAAGCTGCTGTACATGGGCTTGAAGGGCATTTTTCAGTGGTGATAAGGAAAAAGGCATTTGAGCAGAAAACCACAGAATCATTTAGGGTAGAAAAGACTTTTAAGATCATCAAGTCCAACCATTAACCCAGCACTGCCAAGGTCACTACTAAACCACGTCCCCAGGCACCACATCTATACCTCTGTTAAATCCCTCCAGGGTTGGTGACCCCACCACTACCCTGGGCAGCCTGTTCCAGGGCTTAACAACCCTTTCAGGGAAGAAATTCTTCGTAATATCCAATCTAAACCTCCCCTGGCACAACTTGAGGCCATTTTCCCTCTCTTATGGCTCGTTACCTGGGACAAGAGATATCTATTTCCCTCTCTGTGTAGAACACTGAATTTTGTGAGCACAGGAACTCAGACACAGAGATGCTCAGATGATCAAAGGGCACTGGAGCATCACTGCTCCAGAGGGAAAACCTTCCCCCTGCACACCTATGGCAGGACAGGATTCCTGGCTCACAAATTCAGGACTTCTTCACTTAAACATGAGGACAAATATATATAAAACACACACCCAGAAACCCGAGGGGGCGAGGGGCTGGTTTCTCCACATGCCAGCAGCATAGATGCTGCTGACTGCCAGGCTGCAGATGGACACTGCATTTAGAAATTAAATTGTAAGTCACTGGTTGTTGGGTTTTTTACCGCATCAGTCGGGTTGTGTGTCTGTGGGAAACTTTTCCTCAGAGAGGCTCTTTTCACAGACACAGCAGGGATGGAGGTAACAGCATGAAATGAGAGAGCTTGAAAAGCAGCGGCGTGCTGCAGGAAGCCCAGCATTTGCATGTTAAGCTACATCTATTCCCTGAATGCTCAGGCACATGAAAGCAAGCCTGGATTTTTGGTTAGCAGCAGATCTGCTCGCTGCAGCCTGAATTTAAAGGTCAGGGATGTTTAGAGCTGGGGTTTTTTTGCACTTAGCTGGAGCAGAGTTCCACGGCTCTCCGAAGGAGGAGACACCGTGCCGGGACAGCAGGGCACGGTCCTGTCTGCAGCACAGTGCCTTGACATCAGTCCCTGTCTCCCAGTGCCAGTGGCCCTGATTCACTGGGATGTTGTAGGAGAGACATTTCTCTGATACCAGTGACCTTAACAAGAGCTTTTCAGCACTTGTCAGGCTCTGACAGCTGAATCGTTTTGGGCACGTAAATGCCGCGGGAGTGGAAAGCAGCAGAACAAAACCTTTTTCCCAAAAACACAGCCCTGAGGGAAGTATGAGACATTCAAACTCAATTCAAACCCGTCTTATCTTCAGAAATTAAGCTGATTTTTGACCAGGCTGAAGCTTTCTTACCTGACATGGCAATTCTGCCCTTTGGCTTCTCCACACATGGCTGGAGGGTCTGACAGGACTGGCAACAGGGCTGCGGGCACCGATGCTCAGCTCTGCCTCCCGCTGCTCCTCATCCTCCTGTGACACCCTGATGAACAGCCAGGCATGGCAAGGTTGTCATCCACACCCTCAAGCTCCCCAGGATGCTGTTTCCTGCCTTGCTTTGGCATCCAGGAGCGAGAGATAAAGAATAAAATGATGACCCTTGTCATCGCCTTCCAAACGAGCAGCTCTGATGTGGCTGCGTGTTTGAATAGCCAGGGCAGGGGCAGACACACATGCTGGATTTACTGAGATAAATGTTGGTCTCAGCTGTTGAATTCCTGGTGCTGATGAAGGCTGCAGAAACATTGTGTGTATGCAGAGTGGATAAGAGATGAGGGCTTGCTGTTACCTGCCAAAAGATAAAGGACTTGAGTGACTGCTGCTTTGTTTGGGTTTGTGATTAGATTGATACGGCTCATGTCTTAGAATGCTGCTGATCCGGGTGAGCAACTAAACAGCAATACAAGCCAAGATCCTTGGATTCACCTGAAATGCACTGGGGAGCTGGTAGGGCAGGGCCCCTGGAGGGACTGATCTGACCCCAGAAAGCAGTGCATACCCTCCAGAGGGTTTTTATTTCAGCTCTTCTGGACTGGTCATTTATCTCATGCTGGTGAGGTGGCACATGGTTCCATCTCCTCTGGAGAGGGGACACAACTTCTGAAGCCACAAGGGAGGGAGAGGTGGGCACAGACTTGTCTCACATACGCCCGGGCAGTGACACCCCAGCACTGAGAGTGGAGGCGAAACCCCCTCAGATTTCCCAGCACAGCTGCACACAGTGGAATTTAAAAGGCCTGTTTCAATTTTCCTCCCTTGAAAAATGGTGGTGAGCTGATTTCCCACAGAACTGAAGGGAAGCACCAGCCCCAGCAGCATCACTTGAAAGATGAGCTTGGGTTTCTCAGGAGCCCTCGAGGTCCCTGCTCAGCGCTTCACTGGTGGGCGAGCTTGGCTCTGACAGCCGCGGCTCCCGGGTGCCACCCGTGCCACCCGGGGCACTGGGACAGGCAGCTGGCATCACCGAGCCACCAGGCTGGCTCAGCAAGGCAGAGCAGCCACCTGGGGCTCCGCCAGACTCGGCTTCTGGCCTCCCAGGTCCCTTGCATGAGCGCATTTGTTCTTTGCTCTGCTGCCTCCACAAGCACTGCTGGTGCTGAGAGCATCACTTATCCCAGTGAGAAGTACGACAAAAATTGCTGGGGCTTTGTTCTGGGATTTTTAGTTGCTTGCTGAATCCAAATAAGTCCCTTGTCTTATTTTTGGAGTAAGTTTTTTGTTACTTTCTGCCTGTAAACCTCCCACCCAGGGGCAGCACCTTCCATTACTGCAGTCCCTGGGACATCCCTTCAGGACAACCAATACTGGACACTGCGAAATCTCAGGGATTTTCTCTGCCACCAGCCCCAAATCACTTTGAGAAATTCCATGTGTCTGCCTCCCAGTGTGACACTGCAGAAGGTATAAATGTGTACATCTGCCACATAGGCTGGACAGGCCCTGCTGAAGAGGGAGGAAGAGGAAAGGAGATTCTCCTTTTCTCTCTTTGCCTTCAACAAATCCACACCTGCTTATGGCATCAGATGCTACTTGTATTCACCTCTTACCTGGTCCTTTTATCTTTTCCTCTTCTGGGACTCTAATCCTACCAAGGACAGCTGAACTGCCCAGAGCTCTTCTCCTCTTCAGCTCTGTCCTGTCTGTGGGGGTTGCATTAAGTTACCCACATTTTACTGCTGCATTTGGGGCTCAGAGCAGAAGTTACATAAAGCAGCAGCAATGACCACCTGAAATGGGGTTTTATGACATTGCAGGTAGTTACTGAAAATTTCAAAATACAGAAAATAAATCTGACGTACCTATGAGCGAAAGTATTGCTAGTTACATTTAAATGCATTATCCCATGAAAAATGTGGTCGTACTCCATCTAAACAGGTGACTAACTCAGGATTTAGTGCACCCGCTGAAAATTTTCATTGCAAAAATAAAAAAAAAAAATTGATTGAGAGTTGCTTACCTCATTTGCACCCTCAGTGAGAGTAGCACCCTCATTTGGGCTGTGCTCAGATCTCAGGCACCAACAGCTCCACATCCTCCAACACCTGAACGTGAAGTCAGGGAAGGTTTCCTTTGGGAAGAGTTGAGAGAAACAAGCTGGATCACATGTGTGGTTGAGTTAGGAACTCAATGAGTTAGGAACTCATTGATTTTTGGGCACATTTGTAATTCATGTTTAGAATTCAATTATTTACACAATTGACAGAAACGTGAAAGCAAATGAGATGATAGAGTGAAAATATTTGTGGTTTCTTATGGCAGTAAAAGACAACTTCAAAACAGCTTTAAAAATGAAGGCCAGCATTATTTCCAGATTTAGAGCTTTTTATGGTCTCCAAAACACACACTCACAACTAAATCAATGATAAGTGAATGTTGGAGGCACAATACAGAACATTGTGGTCTAACAGACAAGCAGGACCAGAGTGTGAACTGGGAATTCTTGTCCTGAATGTGGTGACATTGCCTTTGGGTGATCACAAGGAAGTCAGAAAATGTACCTGACTCCTTTCCCAATACCTGCCACGGGCAATAGAGATCCCAGCCCAGACAAAGGGCCCTTCAATGACCATCCATGGGATCCCTTTCTTACAGATATATGGAACAGGGCAAACAAAAGACAGAACTGGAGGCTGATGTCTGCTCTCTTCCATGATTCAGTGTTACCTCAGGCCTCCCACCACACCTGCTCTGGTGAATGGAGGAGCACGTGGGGCTGAAAATTACCAAGCAGGTGTTTAAAAGATATCTGTAAGCAGTTCTGCTATAGTCTAATTAGAGCTCTAATACAGATTACAGTGCACAGTCATCATTATTTCCTCTTCATTAGCTGCTGAAATATAATGCATCTTAAAAAAAAAAAAAAAAAAAACAAAACCTAACCCATTTTCCTTTTTTTTAATTAAAAAAAAAAACCCAAGAGCCTGTTTCTGCCATTACCATAACAAAAGCAATAGGAATATGATTAATGCATCCATCCAGGCTATGTGCACTGTACATTAAAGGAACCATCTCAGCCTAATATGAGCTCCCACACTCTAAGACACACTTGGTAACATTCACACTTGCACCAAAAGAAATGTTTGGAAAGGAAACAACAGAAGAATGAATCTCTTCTCCTGAAAATGCAGAATGTTACTCTTTGCAAAGAGGGAGGCTGCAAGCCCAGCAGAATGCACCCAAATTATTCAAGGCATGGTCCTGTGGTCACTCCGTGAGGGCAATCAGTGCCAGCTCTGCACAGTTTGGGATATTTTGGTGGTGACGGCTCTCTCTGCCCCAGCAGGCAGCTGCAGGGTGCAGAAATTGCTGAAATGTGGCCACTGCTGCCAGCTCCTCAGAGGGACTCTGCAAGGGCTGCAGGACTGCTGGAGCCAGGCCAGTCCCACACATCCCAACCCCAGCCCTGGCAACACAGCCACAGCTCAGGAGCTGCTCTGCCCAAAGCCCTCGGGAGCACCTCCTGCCTTTGGACATTCCTCATGCAGATCCCCACTGGGATCACCTGTGCCAAGGAAAAGGTCTTCTCCAAGCCTGTGGGCCAGGATTTCTTTAGTGGTGCAGCAGATTTGGTAGTTCCAGTCAGACAGCTGGGGTACAGCACACACCCTGCAGAGCCTTTGGGATAATCTGGGGGATTGGGTGGTAGATCAGGGACCCCACTCCTTTCCTCCGTGCCTGGGCACACTGGACACCCTCACGAGTCACCACAGCATGCCTAAGACATCCCCTTTTATTTAATTTAATTAAATTTAATTCTCCATCAAAGGTTGGAAGTCAGGATGAACTCACCAGAGGGCACAGCAGCTGAGGAAGGAATATTTTTATGCCTGCTTGGCCTCTGACAGCAGCCCTTTAATTACAGCAAGTTTTCAGCAAGTCCCTGATCATGCCCAATCCCCCAAACTCAACTTGAAGCTTCTCTGCAGCTCCACTCTTCACCTCCTGTGACAGAGCAATGACAGATGTTCCCAAACTGATCCCTTCTGAAACATCACACCATGCCTATAATGAGGTTTTACTGCAACAACAGATTTTACTCTTCCTCTAGAGATCTACAGAAATCTGGCCAATTTTTAGACTAATTCAAGCTCTGGGGAGCAAGAAAACCCCAAAGTTGATGCTGATGATGAAGCTGGTGAAGCAGCAGAGACATCAGTGCTGTGGGGCAGTGTCCTCTGAGCTGCTCTGCTCCCAGCAGCCAGGCAGGTGTGGATTTCCACCTTGAGCTAAAAGGAGTGAGTTCACACCCAGCTGAGGCTCAGGGGTGTCTCACCTGTGCCTTGGCACTGAGGGGCCACAGAGCCTGGTCCCAATCAACACCACCAATCAGCTGGAAATAGCCCCAGGATTTTCTAGGGATGCTTCAGGCCCTGGGCTTCCAAAAGGCCCCAAAACAAAAGCCAACACCCCTGCTGACAGATGCCAGGGTTTCATGTTTTCAAAGTTTCATGTGCCTTCACTTTAAAGACAGGGGAGCAGCAGCAAATAGGTTAAACAATTTAGCCCAGGTTGTTCAATAAGTGCTTTGCAGAGCCTGGTTTGGGATCTGGAGATCTTGTCTCCTGCTATCGACTTGATTTAACATTGCTGGAAACAATTACCTTAATTATTTTGTTTTGTTGTTCCAAAGAGCTGAGCATAGGAAATAGTCCAAAGCCCCGTACAATGCTGAAAAGAAAGCTTGATAAGATTTTGTTTCTTTTGCTGAGAATACAAAGAGCAAAAGGGTGAAAGTAGATGGGCCACTGAGTTCCCCTGGTTTGCTTTTACAGGCTGTTTTCCTTATTTTCATTATTAATCAAAACCACTCTGAAGGTTCCTAAGGAAAAGGGTAATGGTGTCAAGAAAATTTAACATGTGCTCGAGATGAACTCAATGCAGCTCTATTACCTGTAGGTCAGCTTATTTTTTCTTTTAGAGACAAGTTTACATCTCAGCTTAGGGAAACTATTGAACCACGCACAACAGGAGCTCTGTGCTGCTCCTGGAGCTCCGTTAAAGGAGCGGAGGAGCACAGGAGTTTGATAATGTTTTAATGCAGCACAGACATAGCTTTTGATTTATATATTGATCGCTCTGTACACAATTAGTGGAGTAAGTGCAAGTTTACAGCTGGTGCAGCTCCTTCCTCTTGTTTTTGGAGCGAATAAAACTGACTGAAGCTGAAGTGAGGGGAAGCAAACATGTTCCCTGACCTCAGCAGTGATGTCCTGCAGCAGTCATGAAGCACAAAGGCTTTTTAAAACCATGCAGATGTTCAGTCCCTTGGAGTTATGCTGACTGCTCTCTCAACTGTGATTTAAATTATCTTAAATAGATGCTTTAAAAAACATGACTTTTATTTTTTTTTTTTAAATTGAGGTTAACCTACAGCTTTAAAAAGCCAGAGGAAGAGGACTACTTGCTGAATTTCAGTTCCAGGCACTTTTATATTTGACAGGTAAAAATTGCAAAAAATATTTCATGCATTTAAAGGCTTTTCTTCCTCTTGTTCAGATATTTATATTGTATTCTAATTGCTGATTACTCAACAGACAGAGGTAAATGTCTTTCACCCCAGAGACTTTTGAAGATGTTATTTTGACACGTCCACACAGACCGACACCCACTCAGCACATCAGTATGTAACTGCAAAATCAATTAATTCAACAGCTATTTCTGCAGCCTGAAGTGTAATTACCCATGAAATGTTGATGGGTTTCAGGATAGCAGAAATTCATCATTTATGCTTAACCTGGCTTGTTTTCCCCTCCCTCCATCCCAGAAGCAGTGCTTGGATGTTCAGGGAGAAGCGATGGATGCAGGTGAGCTGTGTCTCACCCACTCTGGACCAATTCAAGCCATTTTCCCCCTGAGCAAGGTGACGTGGAGCACGGGCAGCTCTTCCAAACCCCAACTGAACCAAGCCCCAGCTCCCTCCCAGTAAAACACCTTGGCAAAGCCTTCTCCTTCCCCCTCTCCCACCTCTCCTCTGCTTCACCTCCCGCTGCTGGAGGCGGTTGCTGTGGATGAGGAGTTTCCTGATTGCCCTGCAGGTCTGCAGGAGCCCTCTCCTGCCTCGATGAACACATGCTTGCCCAGCAGCAGCTCCACCACAGCCACTTCCCACCTGCAGCACTTCAAGGGCAAGCCCTGGGATGAGGCTTTCAAAAATCCTCCACACCCTCTGCACGGAGCTGCAGCAAGGAGTTGGCTCCAGTTATGGATGCTGGATATTAACAACAACTCTAAACACAATAATTAATTCATTTATCTCCAACTTACAGTAGCCTTTGTGTAGAAAAGTGTTTTACGGCTGAATAATTTTAATTTTTTTAGCTCTATGTAAAACAGGCATCATCAGTATAATCTTAGAATCTAATAATGATTCCATCAGTGTAAAATCATTATCCTTAGGCAAGAAGGAAACCAATTCAATTATGATGTTGGTTGAAAAATCAAGGGTGAAAAGTTGTAGTACATATTAAACTTGAGGCTGGAAAAGTTGTAGTACATATTAAAATGGTTACTACAAAATTTGTGCATCCAGGCTAACAAATGCTAATATGTTCTTTTGTTACCTTCTAATTTATATGATTCATGTAAGCCCGCAGCAAGAGAAACTTGTTTTAAAATTCATCTACATTAAAAAATAGCAATGCAATGAATTGTAAAGTTATTAGCATTCATGTCTAGTTGTGTTATTAAGCTGTACACATCAAATCGGGTACTACAAGTACAGAAGTGTCATAATGAAGTAGAACAGCATTTAATCAGAAGAATTTCTAAAGGTCATCAGAGCATCATATAAATTCATCCATGCATGACAGCACTATGAAATAAATAGCTGCAAGAATACTGTAAGAATAAACTTCATTCTGGGAGCTTTGTTTCCAATAGTAGAAGAATTAGCAGAATTTCATGCTGAGAGAACAGTTAACAAAAAATACGGAATTCTGGAGCTTTAATTAATGAAAGACTAATAAGAGGTAGATAAGGAGTTTTCCACAAGGGAGCTAACGAGGTGTTCTCCCTGATGGTTTCCTACCACAGCTGATCTCAGACGTCTCCCTACAACTCAGAGCAAGGGCTCAGCTCCGTTTTTCCTTCCTCATTAGCCAGATGAGCCCTAAATGATTCCCTTTAAATAACCAACGATTTGTTAATATTTTTGCATTCATAACAGCACTTTAAGTGCTTTAGGATGTGTATCATAGGCCTGACAGCTGGCAGCTCCAGGCACTGGAGGTATTTTGATGCTTCATGGCAACACAGTGACTGGGATGCTCCAGCATGGTCAGAGCAGATGCTGTGGTAGCCCAGGGCCAGGCTCAGGTACCTGAAATCATGTTTAGGTGCAGCTTGATCTGCACAAAACCGATTTGATTTCACTGGGAACCTTCCCAGAACAAAGCTCATCTCTCAGGGATGAAAGCACGGGGCTCTGGCTGGCATTCCCACAGTCCGGGAGGGGATTCCCTGCTGGGGCACACAAGAGTGATGAGCCAGGCTAAATCACTAATTCATCAAAGGCTGTTTCTCGGGCCCTGCGGGGACCAGTGGCTCTCACCTCATCAGGTGGCCTGGCAGAAAAAGCAGCCCTGTGTTTCCTGCTGCCCCCAGCCCTGGGCACCGCTGGTGCCGGAGGGACGCGGGGGATGAGGAACTTCCCTTCTTGGGGTGGCCACTGCTGGGCAGGACCTGCACAGGCAACCCTGTCCTTTATTCTGTTTGAACAGGATCCCCGGTACGTTTTAAAGATAAGGATTGGGGGGTTTGTAATTTGAGTTGTGTGTTAGGATTCAAGCAAACCCTGTTGCTCCTGCTGCAGTATCAGTGCTGCCAGGAGAGAAAGCAGATAAAACACTTTTCCACCTCCATGGATTTCAGCTGGACAAAGCCCCAAGCACTGAGCAGCCCTTGAAATGGATGTCTCAACTTTCTCAGCCTAATTGCAAGTGGGAATTTCTCACAAAGCAGCCACTCCTCTCCTGCTGGTCCTCCGAGTTCCTGTGCATGCCTGAATGTGTGTTGGTCCTTCCCCTCTGAAAAGGATCACTACAGCCATGGAGGACTCCTGGAATTTGGCATTGGAGCAGAGAAAAAATACAAATACTATATATTTGTACAGTGACAAACCAGCTGGATTATCTGTGTGATTTTGTGCAGCACCAAGAGGAAAAAAGAACATGCTTTTGTATGTGTCAGACTAATTTGGAGAATCTGCCACTGTCCCTGCAGAGAAATGCTCGTTTGTTCCTCAAATCACACAGAATGAGCTTGTTCAGCACCCTCTCCTCTCCTCTCCTCTCCTCTCCTCTCCTCTCCTCTCCTCTCCTCTCCTCTCCTCTCCTCTCCTCTCCTCTCCTCTCCTCCCCGTGCCTGTGCTGGTGTCCTCAGCACAGGGCAGTGGTGATTGAACCTACAGCCTCAGATTTGAATTCCCTTCACCAGAGCAGCTCCTCTGGGGACCAATACCAAAATCTCAGGCACTGGGTCATAACCTGCTAAGGCAGGGCATGCCTCCCTGACACACACAGAGTGTCTCACATTACCACTTTCCATCTCCTTATTTCATATGCCCCATCAAGAGAATAATTTTTCTCTTTGATTTTTTTTTTAATTCCAGTACATTATTGCAAAAAGCAACAGACAACTCCAGAGGCTGAGCACAGGCTCATGCATCATTTTCATATCTTTTTTTAATTAATTAATGTCTGCGCTGAATGAAAGAATTTATAACCACGCTCAGGTTTCCAAGAAATCATCCTAGCAGCATGTTTACTGAATCAGCAGGAAAAACGAATAAACAAAATGAAATCAGAAAAGAAAAGCAGTATCTAAATGACAGCCAGAGGAGCTGAAAAGAACCATGAGATTATAATCTTAAATTAAAACCACAGTGAGGGCAATATAAAAGATATTCTAATCACTACATCCAATTAAATGAAGTAAATCACTAAAGCATGTTAAGTGCCTTAACTATTATAATAATTAAGAATCAAACAGAAATCAAGCCTCTCTGAAAGACTGATGATGCACATTAGTGCACAGGGAATGCTGGTTCCCATTTGAATGCAGAGACAGAGCAGAAAACATTTCCTGGTGCCTCAGGCCAGTGAGGGTGAGAGGGTGGAGGTCCAGTGTGGAAACTCCCAGTGGGAGAAGGGGTGTCCCAGAGTGAACAGCATCCTGCACAGGAGCAGGGTCCAGCCCTCCTCCCTCAGGAGACAAGCCAACAGGAATCTGGTGAGAACTTCCACAAAAACCATTATACTGAGGCTCCAGGCTGTGGGCAAGCAGAGCTTTGTACGTTTTGGTGTCTCCCTGTTGGCAGCTCCAAAGCATGAGCCAGAACCAGAGAATCTTAGAATGGTTTGGGCTGGGAAGGAACTTTAATGGCCATTGAGTGCAACCCCCATGCCATGGGCAGGGACAGCTTCCACCAGATCAGGTTGTGCTGTCCAACCTCATCTTCCAGGGATGGATCCACCACCATTCTGGGAAACTGTTCTGGTGCCTCACAACCCTCATTGTAAAACAATTCTTCCCTAAACCCAGTTTAAATCTACCCTCTTTTAATTTAAAACCATTAACCTTGTCCTGTTGTCAGTGGTCCCTGCAATGTAGAACAACACTCTGTGGCTCAGGGATGGCACCAGCAAACCCTGCCAGGAAAATGTGGATTATTGTCCAAATCCACCCAGCACGCGTTCCAGATCCTCAGCACAGGGATAAAAATCCAGCACAGAACCTGAGGATCATGTACAGCTCCTCATTAAATTACAGACAGTGATGCTCCTATCTTAAATCCGTCTGAGGCCGTGCACGGGTGATAGATATTTTAATTAGCAAAATTAGCAACCAAGAAGTACAATTTAGACACAAGATTTATCTGCAAGTGGTAATTCCCCAACTTTTCTGCAGTAGCTGGGGCTAAGCCTTCTGAATACAAAATAGAAACAGTGAACACACAAAAACCTCATTGATGACTTGCCTACTTCCAGGGAAATTTTATAATTTTTTTTTTTCAGTTCACATAATTCCTGCTTAAACAAGAGCCATTTTAACTAAATTATGCACAGCTGGGATTTCCCAGCCCTCAGAAAGACATGCTTAATATTGCAGGATAGCTGAAATCAGGTGAACTCTAAAATTAGAGTCAAAAGTGAGCTGTCTAGACAAAATGTCCTCATATTTGGGGAGAATAGCTAAAGACAGAATCCAGGGGGGGAGCTGGTCCTGCTGGAGCTCTCTGCTGCACAAAGAGGCCCTGAAGGGCAGCTGGAGGTGTTCAGGAGATGCAGTGAGCACACCTAGGAGGGATCATTTGCACTGAGTTTTATCATTTTGTCCTAATAATCTGGAGAGTTAATTCAGGCCCTTTGCCCTGCACGTCAGGGAGGAGGAATGGTATTTGAAGGATCAAGACATGCTGAGTTTTATAAGTAGGTTTTTTAAAGAGTTCTCCCTCTACTTTCACTTTGCACACCCCTTTTTCTCGGCAAAAGTTGGTAGATGAAAAACTCACTAAGAAAATACAAAACTGAACAACTGAATCATTGATTTTTTTTTCCCCACATTCTTCTTCATATTTGTTTTCTTTGTAAGAAAAACACATTGAAGAGCTCAGTGTGGGATTTCATGTCTATCTCAGGGAAGTAATCCCTCCCATACACATTGTATGGGAGGGAAGAGAAGCCAGCAGCAGTGGAGGGTTGCTCATTCCAGTGTATTGCTGGCAAGGAAATAACAACTGCACATTGAGCACAACCACCCATGCTAAAATTGTAAAACAGCTGCAGTATGGCTTGGTCTGCTTGGGAAAGAAAAGGGAAAGCTGATAGGGAGGGTTCCAGGCTGTTCTGGCAGCAGGAAAGGGTTTGGAGAGGAATATTAGAAACCTGCAGCCTTCAAGGACCACTTAGCCAGGACCAAAAGTTTAATTAACAAGGACCAAAAGTTTAATTAACAGGGACCAAAAGTTTAATCAACAAGGTGTAACGCTCCCGACTCTGCAATTCCATCTGCAATATCACTTTCAAGAAGCTCATTTTCCCCAAGTCCAGCTCATAATCACATTTGTGTCTTCAACCACAGAGCTGTTAAAATTCCACAGCATTGGACCAAGTGCAGGTAATTTCATTGGCAAAACTGACCCTTGAATCCTTCCTGTGCTACACAGGAAAGCATAACCTGCTCCAGTGCTGGTGCTGAGGCATCCTGGCAGCCTTCAGCTCTCTCAGAAACCAGAGGATTCCCCCCAGACTGCTGACACTGTCCCTCACCACCCTCAAGGTGCCATCCCCACAAAAGCCATCACTCCCAGGCCTGTCCCACCTCCAGTTTCTCACTCCCTGCACAAATACCAGGTGGAAAATGTTGAAGAGCACACCTTGCACAGCCCAGGTGAGCACCGAACCCCCCCAGAAGGTAGGAGAATCCAGCCCTGGGCTGCCCCTCAGGTGTGTGGTGGGATGGGGTTTAAAACCAAGGAGCAGCAGGCTCCCTTCCCAGGGCAGAAGGAATATTGACAGCTTAGCAAACGTGTGTTCTGAGCTGGGGCTTCCAGACCAGCCCAGAGCCCCACTGAGAGGATTTACAGGATGATGCTGCATTAAAAAAACCCTGCAAGTTAAAGACAAAAAGCAGCAACAAAAAAGTGCCAACATAAATCCAAAAAGGCTTAGGAGAGGAATCCCTTCAGAACAGATACCCACAATCCAATTCAGACTCGCTCAGTTTTAACACAAAAAATTGCAAACTACAATGGAGAAGAAAATCCCAGAGCCCTGGAGACAGCCTTGGCCTCCAGTGCTTGTGCCACACCACGAGTGAGGCTCCACTCCTTGGGTTTTAGGGTTATTATTCTATAGCTGGGTGCTCTCCCCAGTTACCTGCTGCTCCCCCAGTTGGCCAGAGCGATGCTCCAGTCCCTGCTGTGCTCCCAGACCCCCTGGCCACCGTGGCAGGTGAGTTCAGCCTCCCACAGGCCCCCTCCCAACCCGCCTCCTGCATTATCTGGATCATGTGAGTCCTCAGCCTCTCATCCCCAAAGATTTCTCCAGCATCCCAGGCCTTTCAAACACTTCCTCTCTCTCAAGAGCCTCCACTTATCTGTGAGAATATTTTACCTTTCACCACGTAAAGCTTAGATTTCTCTACGTTTGAACTTCAGTCTGCTTTATTTTATCTTTTAATATATCTCAGTGTCTTTTACAGTGCCTGGTTATATTATTTTGCATTTGAGCAGATCTCCCCTAAGGAATGACCTTATCTGTGGGTATTAAAGCCTGACAGCTTTCAGCTGTTCTTTTACTGCTGCATTTGTTCTTTGGGCTGGGGAAGGGCAGGTTCAGTGGAAAACCAGTAAATATCTGCTGAGATTTCCCTGCCCAGATTTAACCCCTTGCCCAGGCTCTGACTACAAAGCCTTGGATAATTTCTCTGTCTTTTCTTTTCTTAAATTAGCCCAGGAAAGAAAAACCTGCATCTCCAGCAATATTTTGGAAGCCTGGCATTTCAGAAATGAGGATTACTTGCCCAACAGCGTAACAGGAGGATTTGGTCATGTGTGATTACTGGCCCAGGTCAGACACACCAACCAACGTTTCAAATACAGATGCCAACAGCAAAAAGGCAGTGCCCAGCCCCTAAATGCGCTTCCATTTAAATTACAAAATGTTATTTTACATTTACTATTTCAGCTCATCAAAAATATATCCCTATTAATGGCATTCTAAGCACCCTCATTGCATATTCTGCTTTTTAAGCCCCGTAAATTGCAATCCTGAACGCTGCCTAGTGACAGGGAGTTCTTTAGGGTTCCTGTATACAGCACTGCTCTTCCCATTAAAATTTCCAATAAAGCATTTCCATTTTTATATCTGAAACCCCAGAAACAGCACTGGAGGAACCCAGCGTTTAACTCTTAAATTTAATACAAACTACTTCGCTCGGCATGAAAGCATTTTAAAATTACTCCAGTGCAGATTGTGGTTCACTCTTGTACTTGGTGAGCTTAATATGTCCATGGCAACTGATGAATATTCCTGCTGCTCCTGCTATAAATAACAAACCTATTTGGCAAAGTCTGAGATGTAAATATTAAATCCAGCACAAAGGCAATTTTCTGTTCCTCCTTTTGCTCCCTTCTGAGTTAGGAGCAGGTTATTTCCAAGTAGATCACAATATTGCAGAAACCCATTTTGATTGACACTGCTTTCAACACCAATCACACTTTTGGGGCTGGGGTGATGTTGTGTAATCTGGGCAGGCTGCAGCAGCATTCCCAGAACATTTCGGGTCAGGGTGATGCTGTGTAGGACCAGGCTGGCTGCAGCAGCATTCCCAGAACATTTGGGGTCAGGGTGATGCTGTGTAGGACCAGGCTGGCTGCAGCAGCATTCCCAGAACATTTCGGGTCAGGGTGATGCTGTGTAGGACCAGGCTGGCTGCAGCAGCATTCCCAGAACATTTCGGGTCAGGGTGATGCTGTGTAGGACCAGGCTGGCTGCAGCAGCATTCCCAGAACATTTGGGGTCAGGGTGATGCTGTGTAGGACCAGGCTGGCTGCAGCAGCATTCCCAGAACATTTCGGGTCAGGGTGATGCTGTGTAGGACCAGGCTGGCTGCAGCATTCCCAGAACATTTCGGGTCAGGGTGATGCTGTGTAGGACCAGGCTGGCTGCAGCAGCATTCCCAGAACATTTCGGGTCAGGGTGATGCTGTGTAGGACCAGGCTGGCTGCAGCAGCATTCCCAGAACATTTCGGGTCAGGGTGATGCTGTGTAGGACCAGGCTGGCTGCAGCAGCATTCCCAGCACCAGGAGGGCTCCACAGTCTCAGCACTGAGGTGTCACAATCAGTGCACAGCTTTTGGAGAGCCACCAGAATTTGTGGCTTCGTTTTCAGAAGCTTCAAGGCAGTCTCACCTGCAGGAGCATATGGGCAGCTGGGTCACAATTTTTCATGTGCAAATTAGGCTTGAGGGCGTGCAAAAGGAGCCAGTGCCCTTCCCAACAGATGGTGGCATGGAGTGAGAGCCTGTGTGGAAATGCAGCTTTGGGGCAGTGCCAGGGGCTGCACACACACCCGGGAGAGCTGGGCTCACCCTCAGCACTGCTGGGTTTGGGAAGTCATGTCCTGTTCAATCTGCACACATTCCTGCTCCTCCTGGCCACAGTGCCACTCTGGTGAGGAGCCATGCTGGCATGGAGCATGCAGGAGCAGGGCAGGGTGGCAGCGTGCCACGGCTCCTCCTGGCCAGCCTGGTGCCAGCCCGAGGGGCAGGGACAGCCAGCAGAGCTGTCACCTCCCCTGCTCAGCTGCGGCCAAGGCTGGCTGGGGTGCTAATTGTGATGCCTTAGGATTTTATCTTTGATATTTTTCATCTATTTGTACTCCTGCAGTTCTTTAGTGTGTAACTCCAAACTCCACACACAGTGTGAGCTGCTGCTTCCCCATTTTGGGCAGACACAGCAATTCCTCTCCAGGCCTGGCAGTCAAGGACACCTCACTGCCTCGGGCCAGAGAGATGGGAACAAAAGTGAGTTGGGGCAGCAAACTTGGGGTCAATGACTTCATTACCTGAAGCTGGAATTGGCAGATTCACCCCCAATATGTAAATGGACCAAACTTATCAAAGTGTGAAAACCTGTGAGCCATTGTCCATTTTGGGTGTAGCCCCTGGGGGGCTTTGTCTGCCCTAAATGTACCTGAATGTCCTTCAACAAATAGAACAGTTTTTTATTCCCTTCATTCTGTCTGGCCTCTGTTTTAGGTAGCCCCAAAAGGCATCAATTGCTTTTGAAGAATTCAGATGAGCTGAACACCACTGAATCCACCTCGGGCCATCCCTGGCTCAGCACTGGCTGCTGCTGGCTGGAGCATCCCTAGGAGCCAGGGCATTGTCCCAGCTGCCCCAGGGGCTGCTCAGAAGCAGCTTCCAAAGTCCCCTCCCTGGCACTCTGCACCCTCTGCCCATCAGGCTGGCGTGTCCCCACCCCGGACCTGCCAGCCTGGAGAGGGGCCCCACAGAGGCACCTGTGTGAAATGGGAATGGTAAATGAGCCTAAACCCACATCCTAAACCTGCATCCTAAACCTGCATCCTAAACTTACCCTAAGTCCACATCCTGAACCTACACCCTTAATCCACATCCTAAACCTGCACCCTAAACCCACATCCTAAACTTACCCTAAACCCACATCCTAAACCCACACCCTAAATCTGCACCCTAAATCCACATCCTAAACCTACACCCAAATGGATTCTGTGGAGCTCAGCTCATCTGAATCCTTCAAAAGCCATTGATGCCTTTTTGGGCTGCCTAAAAACAAAGGCCAGACATGAGCTGCAACCACAGCAAAAGCCTTGTTCTCATCCCTGACCCTGCTTCCCCGGATGCCGTGCTGATTTTTGCCTTTTTGCTATTATATATTCTTTACACATATATTTGTAGCTCTGTAGTCTATTCTTGTCACTTCAGGATTTTCCTAGGCAGAAAAACAAAACACATTCCAAGACCCCTACGCTGTCTTGGTTCTCCTTAGAAACCAAGGTTGAGACCAGCTCTTATAGACTGAGTTTTTCCTAAACAAAGTTTAGTCCTCATTTGAGGGGGGAGGATCTAGAAGGCACTGGATGGAACTGGGGGTGAATTCAGCAGGTGTGCTTCTAACTGGGGGCTCGTCAGATATGCTAATTTGCAAAATCTACAAAAATTTTATACACGTATCCCAGCGTGTGCATCTTTGGTGTTTTCCACCTGACCAGTTGTGCACCTGAGGATCTTTATTTAAAGGTAACCCCTTTTTAGCACCCCAGCTCTGTCTGGTTTGTGATTCTAGGACCAGACAAAAAGGCCTCAGGCCCACCAATCCACTCTCCACTGCCCTTAACACGGGATCAGTGTGTTGTGTCCCACCCAGATCTCACCTTCCTGCCACTCCACCAAGACACCACCACTTCCCTGTCACCCTGCAGCCCCCCAGCTCTGCCCCACAAAACCCCTCCAGAGTCCGTGCCAAGATACCAGATACAGCTGTTACAAGAATTAAATTGCTTGAGAGTACTAATTAAAATATTTTTGAAATATCCTTTGGCACGGCATCAGAAAAATCAGGATTGAAGCCACTTAGATTTAGAAGGAAATCAGCAGCACCAGCACAGCCCTCTCTTCCACCCAGGAATTTGGGTCTAGCCAAATGATCCAAATCAGGCTGAGGGGTGCAGCTGTGGGTAAACGAGAGTGGGTGAAATAAATGGGGATGTTGGAGACCTGCTCAGAGCAGTGCTGAGCCCCTCGGCAGCGAGGGCTGCAATCCTTGGTCACAAACACATCAATTACAGCGTTTCCAGCAAAGCCCTCCATGGACTGTACCATCAATATCAGCCTGGCAGCTGCCATGCAGCTCCTACAGCAATGTCACCACTCCAGAGTGGTGACAAAAATATGGGGCTGCATTCTGCAACACTCAGCTTTGTGCTCAGGCAAAGCATTGATTACAGCTGAGGAAAATCCTCAGCTACATAAATAAAGACCTCAGAACCAGTGCCAAAACCACGCTTGTAGCACAATTTAAGGACATCATTCTCAAGCAACTTAACTAATTCTTAACATCATAATAACAAGCAATGAAACTGTAAAGCAACTGTGGATTTCTGGCTGTAGGTAAAGTAAGATTTACTGCACAGATTTGCTGGAACTTCACTGGACCCATCCATAACCTGGATTCAATGGATTAATGGAAAAAAAAAATAAAGGGTATTTTTTTTCCACAAAGTAATTAGATGGACAGGGAAAATACCAACTTTTCTTATAGCAATGCCTCTGTAAATAGCCCCAGTGGAATGGATGGGATAGTTCAGGAATTCAGACTCTATTCTGCATGACTGAGGGTTGCAAGGTCTGGAATATGCTTGGGCAGCTGGCCCTGGGCAACCAAACACAACTGCAGATATTGGAGTGGAGAAGAGGTGAAAGCTTCATCCTATAAAGGGGAACAGCAGCTAAAGCCCATCAGGAAAAATATATACATGAAAAACATGTGAATTGCACATTTGGTTGGTAGTCTCCTCCCTACACAGCCTAAACAAGGATTAAAAAAAGATAATAATTCATCCACATTTAACCCCAACTTGATTTCTGACAGGATCTTCTACTAGAATCATTTATTTTCATTTAAGATCTGCATGTGGGAATCTATTGACTACCAAAAGCTGAAAAAAGCTGTTCTTCAGCTTCTTCTGCAAGGTAAATCCTTGCAGTAATGGAGCACTCTGAGAAAATAAAACTCTGAGCTGAAATTCCCCTCAGGAAAAGCCCCTGCAGGGCTGCTCTCACCAACAGGGGCTGTGTTGAAGGAGAGGTAACACTGAACAATAAATGGAGTATTTCCACATTCCAGACTCTCTGCCACTGAGTGGAAGACTGGAGGTGTTCAGCAACACAGCCAAGGAAAACAAGAGATCTGCTCATTCACTGAATGACAATTACGGGTAATTAATCGAAGAGAACTCTTACCCTGCACCCAGCAGGCAGCTACAGGCTCAAGGTGAGGATGAACTTCCTAAATACTGCTGCACTCAACAAAGCTGCAACACTTAAATCCTGCTCTGAATCTTGCCCTGGGCCATCTTAAATGCACAAACAGATGCAGAATGAGCCTTTCCACTGTGGAAACACCTCTCAGGAGCACATCCACCTTCCAAACAGCTTTGCATTTTGTTTACTGAGTTTTATTGTCCCTACTTCCCAAGTGCCTGCTTTGGAAATTTCTGCTGCTTCCCCTGCTGTTGCTAATTTCACCTGTTTGGGCTATTTTAAGTTTCTTTCTGCCAGCAACAATCTTTGAATTCCCTATTTATGGCAAAATGTTCACATCATTACCCCACATGCATTCCCAAATCAGGCATTCCCATTCTGCCACATCCACCCTTCTTCCTGGCCCGACCCAACAGCCGTTCCCATCTGCTGGGGCTGGGGGTGCAGCTCTGAATCTCTGCTGAGTTAGTGCTCTGAAAGTGGAAGAAAGTCTTCCAGAGAAAAGAGATTTTACTGCAACAGTCAAAAATTTATCTTTGCTCTTATCTACAGCCTTACCTGCGAGAAAATACCAGTCCAGTATTTCAGTATACTGCTGCCAGTTCTCATTGCTTGCATTAAACAGTCCCATTTTTCCCTAAATTGCCAGACTTCAAATATTTTACTGCTCACGTTGTGTAAAAAAAGGTTACTACAAGGAGGAATCATTGCTTTATCAACTGAACCAAGACAAGACAGAGAAATTCCCACTGTCCAGAACACCTGCAGCAGAGACCTCATCCTCCAAAGGCCAAACTCAAATCATCTCCATCAACTCATAATTGATTTTCTCCCCTAAATTACCAAGCCAGGAAAGAATCTGAAAAGGCAAGAGCTGCTGCTGCCACCTGTGATTACTGCAGGTCTGTTTTGTTTACCTGGTATTTCCATAGATGTGATTAAGCATTTGAACTCAATTAAAGGGCATCATCCACTGGAAAATTCACAGCCAATGACCAGGCTGCTCCAATTGGAGCACTGGGAAAGAGATTTAGATCAGGTTTTAGGAAGAAATTCTTTACCATGAGGGTGCTGAGAGAAGCTGTGGCTGCCCCTGGATCCCTGCATTGTCCAAGGCCAGGTTGGACACTGAGGCAGCCTGGGACAGTGGGAGGTGTCGCTGCCCATGGAAATGGGATGAATTTTAAGGTCCTTCCCAACCCAGCCCGTTCTTTGATGATTTCATGACTGTCACTCTTTGGCACAGCAATTCTGCTTTCAGCTGGGGAAGGGATTGACAGCACAACACCTCTCCCAGCACAAAACTCACCCATTGCTTTGCATTTCCAGACGCACAACAATGTTTTCTGATCCCTGCGCCACCAGTTCTGAGGCTGTTTTACACCCCATAAATTCCATTATGTGCCCAAGCAAAGATCTACAAACCCTCCCCTCGTTATTTAGGACAATATACATTGAATTTCACGCACTTAAGCTGCTAGAACTTTTTACAGTGCTTTTCCTAGAGAACACCTCAGTGTCACTGGGGCAGTGTGGCTCCCGCCTGCAGCTTCCACCCAGCACGGGGCTGGAGCTGGGCTGGAATGTGAGCACAGGAAAACACAAACTCTGCCAAGGCAGCGGAGCCGCAGCTGCTCACGCTGAGCAGGGCCAGCACAGGCAGGGCTGGATCCCTGCAGGCTGCCCTGTGGAATAAAGCAAAGTCAGGAAGGTCTGAAGCAAATGGCCAAGCCAGATTTTCTTTGGTCTGAGGGAATGAACGTGCTGGGAGCTCACGGTGCAGCCCGAGCTCCGGCTGTCAGCGCGCTCGCCGCCGTGCCTGACGCAGGCGAAGAACTTGGCTACCAGAGATGTTCAGAGCTTTCATCCTTACAACTGCAAGGTGCTCCTGCTCTCTATTTCCCTGGATGCCTTGTGATCATTTCTGGCTGCTGTCCTGACCATCAGTGGGCTCTGCAGGGTGAGCACAGACTGTTTCTCTCCTCCACGACGCAGATGCTGCAAAGCCCGTGCCCTGTGCCAGGACATGGCAGATTGAGGCTGCAGGAAAGCCAGACACACTCAGCCCTGTGCACTCACAAGATCCTAAAAAATTCCCACATCCAGCACTTACACAGGCAACAGATCCTCTGTGTGTTCCATGTTCCAGGCCTGCCCTATAAACAGCACAGCAGCCAGGAGGAAGGGCTGCAAGTCAAGCTCCTGGTCCAGGCAGGAGTGTCCCAGAGCTGGGGATTGGGGCTGCCAGGCCAGGAGCAAACACTGCTATTCATGTAAGACAGGGAAAAATAACGAGTCCAGACCCTGATGGATGAATGCACAACAAAACAAAGCCCCAAATCCATGTCCTCGTGCCCTGCTCTTCCTTCTCCTGCACAGCCATTTCATGCACATCCCCTCTGACAAATCTCTCCTTCCAGCACACTTTTATACCTTCCAGGCCTGACTAGCAGTCAAATTTATTTCCATAAATCCACTGAACTGTAGATTTCTCTGCAGTTAAACATTTCCTTTGCTAGCAGACATCTCCCATGTGTTTGAGCATTTGAAGCCACTTCCAAGCAGGCTTTGCTATCTCTCCTTAGCACGTGCAGCCAAATCCCAGCATGGGGTTTGTGTGGTGGGGAAGAGTCTAGCATGAAATGAGGCTGAACAGAGAAACACTGTCGCCAAAGAGAGAAAAAGAAAAAAGGGAAAGAAAGCAGAGAAAAGCTGACAAGATGAAAAACTGACACAGGAAAAATGCCAGCCCAGGACAGTCAGTCTTCAGGCTGGCAGCAGAAATGTCACTAAGGGCAAAAGGAAGAGGGTCTCTGATGACAGATGTGTGCACAGGCTTACACAGGGTTGATTGAAAAATAAACAACAGTAAAAAAGTCACATTTCTCTCTACTTAGTGTTGGTAACAATTTATGGCAATTCACAGGTACAACTGAGCAGAAGTTTATAGCCTGCCATCAGAGAGAGCCCTTCACCTACCCCACAGGTCAGAAAAGATGTAAAACTGCCCAAACACCTGGGGTTTTTCTACCTGAGCTCTTTCCCCTCTCAGGGGAGAATCCTTCTCTTGGCACCAAACTCAAAGACACATTTTTGCAGGAGCAGGTCCCACCTTGGCATGGTCAGGGCCCTGGGGTGCTCCTCCACCATGAGCATCCCACAGGTGCATCCCCATCTTCCCATGGCAGCCGTCCAGGGATGGGTCCATTGGCACTGGAGAGTCCTAAGAGAATTCAAACGAATTTCATTCAAATAAATTCACATTTAGGGTCTTTTCACAGTGATAAGAACCAGAAAATCACAGAATCACTGGGTTGGAAGAAACCTTCAGGATCATCCAGTCCAACCCAGCCCCACACCTCAACTAAACCCTGGTACCCAGTGCCACATCTGGGATGTTTTAAACACACCCAGGGATGGTGACTGCACCACCTCCCCCGGCAGCCACTCCAGAACTTTATCACCCTTTCTATAAAAAACCTTTTCCCAATATCCAACCTAAATCTCCCTTGGTGCAGCTTGAGGCTGTGTCCTCTGGTTCTGTCAGTTCCTGGAGAAAGAGCCCAAGCCCACCTGGCCACAGCCACCTTTCAGGAGCTGTAGAGGATAAGGTTACTTACTTAACCTTTTTTGCAGAAATACCTGTCTGAAATAAGGTCTTCACTTGTTGAAAGCAATGTGGACTCATAAAATAATTTCAAACAAACGGGACTTGAAAATTAAGCCTTTAAATGCTAGATATATAGAACAATTTAAAAGTTTAAGGGTGCAGATAGTCATCTAGTAGGGTTTTAATTCTGGGTGCTTCTGTCAGTATTTAAATATCTATGAAAAATGTCTCACTGCCACATTTTGGGAATAAGAATATGCAGCAAGGTCTTTAAATGAGCTCAATACCCAACTCCCATACTTTTTGCCCACAGCTCCTAAATCATTGTGTGGCTGTGGGAAGTTTATCTCCCAGCTAAACGGTATCAGTTGTCTGAAAACCATCAATGCAACAACAACCTGCCGTGGCAAATTACCCTCCCAGCCCAGCCTGTGCCCAGCCCTGTGACTGAGTTCCAGGGATTAACAAGCAACTCCATTTCACTAAGCTGGCTGTACTAACCTTTATCCCCATGCAAATGAAGAAAAATGTGTTCCCATAAGTGTATTTCAGCAGGGTGTGAGCCTGTATTTGTCGCAGGCAGGGGACACCGGCCATCACTCACTGCAACTCAGCAGAGCCACAGCACTCCCTGACCTGGCTTGGGAGCTCAACAGCTTCATCAGTGGGATCCAGAAACCAGAGAGGGGCAAAATTCTTTCAGGTGAGCACAGAAAAGTCACCAGTGTGCCCAGGTGGCCAAGGAGGCCAGTGGCTCCTGGCCTGGATCAGGAATGCTGTGGCCAGCAGGAGCAGGGCAGTGATTCTTCCCCTGTGCTCGGCACTGGTTGGGCAGCACCTCGAGTTCTGTGTCCAGTTCTGGGCCCTCAATTTAGGAAGGACACGGAGGGGCTGGAGTGTCCAGAGAAGGGCAGCAAGGCTGGTGAGGGGTCTGGAACACAAGTCCTGTGAGGAGAGTCTGGGGTTGTTCAGCCTGGAGAAAAGGAGACTCAGGGGTGACCTCAGCACTCTCTACAGCTCCTGAAAGGTGGCTGTGCTCAGGTGGGCTTGGGCTCCTTCTCCAGGAACTAACAGAACCAGAGGACACAGTCTCAAGCTGCACCAAGGGAAATATAGGCTGGATATTAGGAAAAGGTTTTTTACAGAAAGGGTGATAAAGTTCTGGAATGGCTGCCCGGGGAGGTGGTGGAGTCACCATCCCTGGGTGTGTTTAACAAAGCCTGGATGTGGCACTGGGTGCCAGGCTTTAGCTGAGGTGTTGGGGCTGGGTTGAACTCGATGGTCTTGAAGGTTTCTTCCAACCTGATGACTTTGTGAATTCTCTGGATTCAGGCTCTGGAAAAAGCAGAGAGATTGGTGATGCTCTTCCCATCTGGCAGCTCCTCCCAGCAAGTCCAGCCTGCACGGGGTAGGAGGGAGTTGATATCACACATTAAATAATCCAAAGCAGCCCAGTAATAACAGGCTAAAAATAACTGAGTGAGCACATTGCCTATACAACTCCAAACTGCCTGCCAAGCCTCACAGGACACGCACTCCTCCCCCTTCCCAGGCATCTAAATAGATCTTGCAGAGGCTTGGAAAAAAACCCAAATGAATAGGTGACACGTAAATTTCCATGTAGGAGGAGAAAATCCCCTATAGATTTCCCTGGTTTTCTCAGAAGCCACTGCTGCTGACCACTGTGAGGGAAGGGAGGTCTTACCTGGCATTGCAATGGGTTTGTTCCTGAAAATATGTCAATATTCTGCCTTTGATTCATTTATTGCACCTGGTATAAAACCTAGCCCCTGAACTGAACAGGGTGGCTGCTTTATTCTCACCCTGTTTTCTGTACAGACATTCATAAATGAGGGACAGAGTCTTTTCTTCAGACAATTCCTTCTCTTGCTTTGTTTTCCTCCTCATCTAAGAAAAAAGCTGTTCTTGATGAAGTGTATTTGTTCAGGTTTTGCAAACAGAGAGCCATAGTTAGAGCTGGCTGGGTGACAAAACCTGGGCTCTCCAAAACACTCTCATATTTTAATGACTGTGATTCTCCTCTGGGAAAGGACCTGGGGGTGCTGGCCAACAATCAGCTCAACAGACTTTCCTCTCACCCACAACCTTCATAAAAAAATTATTGGAATCCTTAGAGTTTTAATCCCTTTATCCTCCCCTCTTCCCTACAAGTTTTCTCGAAGTGTTTCCGAACAGCTGGGGCTGCAATGGTGATCCCAAAACACAAAGAAATTGTCAACTCAATGAACTGCTAGAAAAGCTGACAGCACATGTCCCAAGGGGGAAGAGTCTCATCCCAAGTTATCCAAGTGGTGCAGGGGCAAAGCCAAAGTTTTTATTTCAATCCTCCTTGGAAGTAACTCCAAGTACAATTCAGGCAACATAGAATTCAAGAGAAAACATTTTAAAAATAAAAATAGAAAACAGAAGAAAGATTTGGTTTTGGGAAAGAGAGGGATCTTAAACCAAGAGACAGTTTGCTAGTTATGTCCATTCTGGGAACATCTCAAACCTGCCCAGAGGCAAAACAAACCAACCCAGTTCTTTGCTGGCATTTGGGACACGTAAATGCTACTTGCCCTGGGTACTTAAATTAATATAAAACAAATCACCCTGGAGCAACAAACAGAACATTTCCTAGTAAACAAGACAGCTCTAATTATTTAACAGTGGAACCCAGAATAATTAAGCCATGGTATTCAGAGCAGCTAAAAGCTAATTATATAATCAAGTATCCAAAATATTTCAGCTCTTTTTTGAAAAACAGAAAAACCAAGTTGTTTCATTTGAAGACCAGTGAGCAGCCAGCATCTCCAAGGACAAGCCTTCAAGGTGATGCATCTTTGCCTTTCCCAGTGGCTGTCTGGGACTTGGACTCCTTCCCTGGAGGCACTGGCTGCCCACTGGAGCAGCTGCTCTCCCTCCAGGCATGTTGCTGGCAGCTGGGGGGACTCTGATCCCAGCTCCCTGCCCTCACTTTTTCCCTGGGATGCTGCCAGCTCTGCTGCCAGCTCTGCCTCACCATGGCAGCAATCATCCCCCTGCCCAACTACCTGCTCATGGGGGGTCCAGGTGGAGACACAGAGGGATCAGAGCTTTCCCTGCACTGGTTTTAGGAACCTACAGCTGTTTGGAGTGGAGGAGTTGGCAGTGATGCCTTTTGGGGCTACCTAAAACAGAGGCCAGACAGAATGAAGGGAATAAAAAGCTGTTCTATTTGTTGAAGGACACTCAGGTACATTTAGGGCAGACAAAGCCCCCCAGGGGCTACACCCAAAAATTGACAATGGCTCACAGGTTTTCACACTTTGATAAGTTTGGTCCATTTGCATATTGGGGGTGAATCTGCCAATTCCAGCTTCAGGTAATGAAGTCATTGACCCCAAGTTTGCTCCCCCAACTCACTTTTGTTCCCATCTCTCTGGCCCGAGGCAGTGAGGTGTCCTTGACTGCCAGGCCTGGAGAGGAATTGTTGTGTCTGCCCAAAATGGGGAAGCAGCAGCTCACACTGTGTGTGGAGTTTGGAGTTACACACTGAAGAACTGCAGGAGTACAAAGAGATGGAAAATATCAACGATAAAATCCTAAGGCATCAGCAGGAGGGACAGCACAGCCTTGAGGCAGACACCTGGGAGCTGGCAACCCCTCTGCACGGCAGAGCCTGGAGCCAGCCTGGTGCCATCAGGCAAGTCTGGCAGCTCCAGGGGAAGAGCTGGACACTGCCAGGAACACAGGAGATGCCAGGAAAAGTAGAGGCTGGCACCTGCAGCCTGGGATAAAGGAGCCCTTTCTCCTGGTGCAGGGCAGTGGGGCAACCAAAGGTGCCAGAACTAAGAGCTGGATTTTGGGATTGAGCTCCCCCAGTGCCTCGTTGCTCTGCCACTTGAGCAGTGCTGGGTGTTGTGTGCTCTTGAGCAAGGGCAGGTGAAACACTCAGGAGCTGGGACCTGCCTGTTCTCAATCAGCTGGGGTCTGAATCCTCCCTGAAGATGTGGGACTCTGTTCCCCAGCTAACACAACACCCCCACCTCCATGTCTGCAGCAATCTCAGCTCTGATCAGCCCGTGACACTGGATTTGTGCTAATGTCATTCCTGGGACACCCCGAAGCGCTGGGGGATGGCAAAGCTCTGGGAAATGCAGGCACTGGGGCAAAGCGGCTGCTAATGAGCACATCTGGCTCTGGATCTCCACCTCCTGCTGCCCCTGCTCATCAGCAGGCACCAACAGCAGCTCTGCAGATGTTTTTAGGTAGCTGGGCCCGGTGCCAAATCCACGTCCTGACCTTTGAAAACAGCTTTTTTTTCCGTGACCGTGCGCAGAGCATCAGCCTCTGCTGAAGCCATCAGTCTCAGAAGTGATCATTCAGTCTCTGTTTCCCTTCAGACTTCATCATTACAAGGTCATCAAGCACAGCGTGGTTTAAAACACACATAAAACAGCCACCAGAGTTCTTAGGAATATCAAGCAGCTTCGCTATCTTTCTGCAATGCTTCAATCTGGCTGCTGATTAACTCTCGCTTTATATTTAAAATTCCACTTGCCATAAGAGTGTCGGAGGGAGTGTTTGAAAGCTGAATGACACGACTGTAATTACAGGCAAATGGATGCTGTACGGCTAAAACACGATGGCTACAGGAAGACCGAAGGGTGAAATTAAATACTTGAGAGAAGAATTAAAAAAAAAACAACATTTATGAAACCCCCAAATTATAAGGATTTTAGCTAAAAGCTTTTCAATGTCTTTGCCTCCTGGTTTTAGACTGCCTCATTCAGGTTTTTGCTTATTAGGAGACTTAGAAATGTGCTTAAAAATGATCCTGAGTTCCTCTCCAGATCACAGGAGACAGAGAACACAGGCTGTGAGAATGTGCAAGGTATCACATGGCTCAGATTTGCATTATGGAAATTGGCAGCACAACCCTATGGACATTTTGACAGGCTCCCCTCCTCCAAAGAGGTGTCACCAAGGGTGATCCCCACCTTTCCTTGTTCATGTCCACTGCTACCTACCCTTTGACCAAATCCACTGATTTTCTGCCAGAAGGCCTCCCTTCTTCCCTCTCCTCTTTTTTAAGCCCTTGCTTTAAATCATCACATCCTCTTTCTGCCAAAGCTCGTGGCTTTTCATCTCCCCTTGCAGGAGCTCATGCCAACAAGAGCAGCCAAAGTACTTTTGCTCTCTTCTCGAATCTGAGACCTTTTTGAGCTGGTTTTAAACTGTTTTCATGACACACAGCACGGAGCAGCCAGATGAAGGGGCAGATCCTACGTGCCCATTGCTTTTCCCTCACCAAACCCATCCTTGCTCCACATCCCACTCCCACACAGGACTGGGACCACACGTGCACCATGGAACGTCTGCAAGGACGTGGCTCTGCACCTCCTGGTTTGCTCAGGGCCCTCCAGCCCTTTCCTTGGACATTTCTGTAGAGTTTCACAAGTCACAAAATTCCCATCCCAGGCTCTGTGCAGACCATTCCAGCACCCAATTCCCAGCAGCTCAGGGCTGGATGTTCACGTCGTGCTGAGCTTCCTCCACCAGCCCCGTTCCTGCTCTGCCTCCCCCGCTGGAGCTGACGTGCTCATTATTTGAGCTGTTAATTTTATGGCTGCATTAAGTGGTGCCATCAAAGCACGTGGGGCTGTGGTTGGTTGAATGATTGATTTTACACAGTTGTCTTCTCCCTGCACTGCTGAGGGCTTTTATTTGGGATTAACAAACCTCACCATTTCACGATTCCACTTCACAGCTCCTCGGCTCCTTTTCAACTTCTCTACCTTACATGCACTTTATGGGGCAAGCATCCTGCTTAGACAAATCCAAATAAAAATTCTAAAGAAAAACAGGAAAAAGCAGCAGCCTGTTAGAGATCAGAGGCCTACACACATTTTTAGGGCCTAACAAAAGCCCCCCAAACCACATAAACCTTGAGGCATGACACCCCAAATTCTTTGTTTCATTTTTAGTAAGAAGGCAACTTACTTTGGTAAATATTATAAAATTACAGACATCAGATCCAAAGATACTGTTATATATATATATGTATATATATATATATATATATATATATGCATGTGTGTGTGTGTGTGTGTGTGTATGATGTAAAGTAGCCTGCTAAAACTAAAAGACAAGGTTCAAGAGCAACCAAAAAAATGTCACAAGTTTTTCTTAACCTATTGCTGATATTAAAAAAAAGATCAAGGAAAGGAAAGTAAAACACACAACTAATTAGTAATGTGGTTTTTCAGGAGAAAATACCTAAAAGCTGTCCTCATTACATAAGAATTTGACATTTTGGACTCTCTCTCCCTAAAATGAGACAAAAAATTAAAATATTTACATAACTGAGCTGCAATGGTCCATTTAGATTATTGCTGGGATGATTATTTTTTCAACACTCTTAATAAAAATAAAATAATTCAATACCAATTGCATTTTTAAAGACAAATCTGCCTTAATCCCAAAAAGTTATGGCAGGAAGACAAGGTCTGCCAACTCCTGAACCTGCAGCAAAGAAGATGTGAGATCTTGGCAAAATGAAAGTACAGCAGAGAAGCGGCACTTAAAAAATCCTTAAAATTGGAGAGCCATAAGATGATAACCCCATAAAGAAGTGAAAGATTGGAGGGCTGCACGAGCACCTGTTTGGAGTGTGCAGAAAGCAATCCCAAGTTTTATAGGCATTAGAAAACTTTGTACTCCTCACCCAAAAATAAAGCAGTGCTTGGAAAAAATGTGCCCCCGAGTCCTCGGAGAATTTAAGGGTAGAACAAGCTGCTATCTTGAACAAAGATAAATAAGACACTTTATATTGCTTTTCAATTATTTCAGGCTGAGGATCACAATGTGGGAAAGAGAAAATGTCAAGCAGAGATAAAAGCTGAGCAGACATTGACAGAGGAACGTGGATTTCCCCCCTCCAGGAGCCGCTGCCTTAACGCCCAACCCACTGCTGGGATCTGCCCCAGTCCTAGCAGATGTAAAGGAGTCACAGGTTTGGTCCTGACAGGGGGAAGGGACAGTGGCAAAGAGCACAGAGCTGTCCCGAGGCTGGGGGGGCCAGGGAGAGGCAGCACTGCCATTCCTGAGCACTGATGGGGCTGGAACATGGACAAGCATCGGGATGTCCAGCCCGGTGCTCCAGAAGCTGGGAGCCACCAGTTAACCCAAGCCAGTTAACCCAAGGGACATCCAAACCCAAACCCATGAGATCCAGACAGCGCTGAGCCTGCCCTGAAACCAAACCTGAGCTCAGCATCCTCCCCGGGCTGGATCCAGGATGGACCCTGCCCCCCTGATGGTCCCCGGGGACACCAGGGCCAGCTAGGACTCAAAGCGTGACCTGAGGAGCTGCTACTGGGCCAGCAGCCAGCCCTAAGCAGGGAAAGGGCATGAAAGGGTGGATGCAGAGTGCAGGGAGCTCACTGCTCCGTTCAGGACTGAGCCAGCTCCTCGCATCACGGAGCCAAGACCTTTTCTTGAGAGACAAAAAGAGGGAGGGAGATCAGTGGTGTGTTACAGCAGAGCTGCCTTCGGCTAATAGCTCAGCAATTTGGGTTCTGTTCTCTCTGCTGCAGGGCTCAAAATATCTCCTGTTTCCCAAAAGACAGCCCTGGCTGCCAGCCTGCAGGCTGTGCTGAAGCTGTTCCACTTTGGAGAGGACAACTTAAGATTTGTTGTGCCACCTAGAGTGAATTTATTTTACTTTTTTTTTTTTTTTTATCGTCATCATCTGGCCCCTCAGAGCATTCACCCAGGAAAGAGGATACTTGGGGTCCCAACCGGTGCTCCAGTGATTATTTAAGTACATCAAATGCTCATTAGGTAAAATCAAGAAATATTCACCAGGGCATGGGCTAGAGAGGAGGAAGGAAATCAAAATATTAATTCAAAGGGCAAGGGGAGCATTTCTAAGCAAGGTGTGAAGCTTCTGTGAGAGAAAGGCAGCAGCACTGATGAAGAGGAACAAAAGGAAGCAGGAGACGTGAAAATTTCTACAACTAAAATAGGAAGGAGACTTTTGGAAAGAAATAAAAGGGAGAATGAGGAATCTGAGCATGATGGAGTGGAAAATGTGAGTAAGCAGAGTCGAGGTGGCAAAGTCAGGCAGAGTCAGAAGCACCTTGGCAGCTCTGGTGAGTGGGACAGTGAGGTGACACCAGGAGTGCCCCTGAGTGTGGCAAGCACATTTCTCTCTCTCTCTCAGGATTTTTCATAGAGGTGCACAGAGAGAAGAAAGAGAAAACAATTTCTATTTCTGCTCCTTGTTTTCCCATGTGGAATGTGTTTGGAGAATTGTTTCCCTGGGGTGATTGCTTGGTTGGGTTCTGGTGAGGATTGTTGGAGCTGATGGCCAATCCAACCCACCTGTGGCTGGGCTCTCAGAGAGGGGCACGAGTTGGGAGTGAGTTAGATATGGTAGTTAGAACAAGTAGGTTTGTAGTTTTAGTATCTCCTTTAAATAGTATATTAATGGATTATAGCATAGTTATAATAAAGAAGTCATTCAGCCTTCTGGACTGGAGTCAGACATCAGCATTTCTTCCCACCAGGTTCACCTGCTTTTACAATACCTGAGCAAGGGTCGTTCACCCAAACACAGGGCAAGAGCAGGCTGCAGAGACATGGGCAGAAAGAGAAGAGCAGAATTTGGGTGAAACAGCATTTCCATGGACAAACAAGGCATGGAAATGGAAAGAAGCTGAGTTACAAAGGGCAGATAAAGGAGGGCAATATCCATGGACACAGCAGCGCCAGACGCTGTGCTAGGATGTATGAGAGGTATAGCATGGTATGAGAGGTATAGCATGTTGGGATGGTGGGATATTGGGGTGCTGGGATGTATGGGATGCTGGGATGCTGCTGCCTCCTCCCCCCTCCAACATCCAAGCCCAAATGCACACTGTGCATCTTCTGACCCACAGAAAGAGCTCCCTCAGCTCCAGAGAGAGCTTAGTGCTGCTAAGTTCTGGCAGTGCTAAGACAGCAAGAGGGAGGTTATACACAAGCTTAGGCTGATCCAGTTCTCCCAGGTTCTCACATCTGCTGGACTGATGGTTTGAAGGCAAGCTTGCTTTCCTGCAAACCTTTTAAACCTCTTTTTTGTCTAATCTTGTTCACACAGAATCCACTTTATCTTCTGATTATACTCCTTAGCCTAAAAAGACTCTGCACAAGTACAGTCCTACTAGTAAGGCATAATATTAACAGCATGCACAACCTTGCCCAGTACTGAACTGCTCCATCACAGTAATTACTGACACAAAAGTGCTTGATCTAGCTGAATAAAGTCCATGTACATTCACCAGGAACAGAAATCACAGCTGCTAAAAGTCAGATGCATAAAAGCAGAATTAGGGGAAAAAAATGCAGATTTGTGGAGAGAAAAAAAAAATCTATTGTTGCTGATTTACACATGTACCAATCTATTTTTGCCTCTAAACTGAAAGAGGGTTTTGTTTGGTGACTGACACATATTTGAGTCACATCAGAAGGGAGAGAATAATCCCCACCTGCTGTCATATTGTTCTCCAGCTGATTGTCCTCTTGATCTGTAGTGCTCATATCACAGCAGGGAGCACAGGGAAAAGGGGGTTGGACAGGCAGGAGAGATGTGCTGGAGAGAACAGTCAAAAATGCACAGATTGGCCTAATCAGCAAAGAGAAAATCAGGCTGCTGGCAGGAGGGGGAAAGAAAAATAAAGAAAAAAAAAAAAAAAAGAAGAAAATTGTGTTGGGTGAGACACAATAACCAGAACCCCACACTCATGGACACAGATCCTGTGCCCCCCTTGCAACCCACACACCTGATTTTCCGTGAGCAGAACCATTCTCCAACAAAGCCCATGACAGCTCATGGTATAAGACAGCCAAAAAAATCCAGTGGTGATAGATACAAAAAGTATTTCAGGCAGATTTTCCAAGCTCTTTATCCTGCTGCTTGGGAAGTCCTGTCCTGTTCCCAGGGAGTTCACAGCTGTCCCAGCATTCCTGGGCAGAAGATTTTAGTGCCTTTGTCTCCAAAGCAAGAGCTGCCTTTGGGCCCCGTTTTCACAGATTAGTTGTTTGTACAAGTGAATTGCTTTTTGAAATGCCCTGATGCCTCTGGGATCCCCTGAGTGTGAGCCCAGCTCTGTGCCAAGGCACTGCTGCAGCCCAGAGCCCCCAGCCCCGCTGCTGCCGCACCCAGCGCATCAAAAAGGCCGAGTTAAAAAACCCAAAATGTAAAATTTATGTTCTCCCTGCCTGATACGAGCTGTTTTGACAGAAGTCCAGGCTCCATCACAACGTTTCATTCATCCTGAGGTCTTTAATGAGGAAGACTCATTAGCATGTAGTCAAACTCAGGTTTCCCCACCTCGGAGCACATCCCAACCTTTGCTGCTCTGTTACCTGTGCACAGCTTCTCATTAAATATGACACAGATTTGTTACATTGCTGAGCTGGCTGTAAATTGAACTTGTCATCGTGAAGTGCATGTTTTCCAGTTCTTCATCTCTTTGGTTCCTGTTGCTATAGTGACCATCAGAAATCAGAGCCTAAAAGGCAAAGAGAAAGGAGATTCTTTCTCTGTTTAAATAGCACCTTCCATCTCTAACACCGGCAGATTCTCTCATTTCAGCTTTACTTGTTAAGATAACCACACAAAAGAGCTGAGCTCCTCCAGCTTCCAGGGTCTCATCCAAATCTGCTGAGGCCAAAGGCAGCATTTTCAACGGCTTCAAGGAGCTCTAGATCATGCCTGTATTGCCTCAAAGATTAATTCAGCGCAGATTTGCAGCACTTGGCAGTTCATTTTAGCTTAAACCCCTTAGTGCAGGAATATGCTGATGTCCTGCTACAACAGTGACTGATGCCATGAGGAGAACGGGACATCCATCCATCCATCCATCCATCCATGTGGAAGAGGTTTTACAGTGACTTCTGTGAGCCAGAGAGAAGTTTGAGAAGAGGATCCATGTTTATCCCGAAAGAGTTTTCTACCAAGGTCATTGACATAGAAACCAAGAAAGAAGGATAAATAAGAGAAACCTGCAACTGCCTGTTCCAACGAGCACTTTGTTTGTCTCTCGTGACCAATAAGTAAACTTAAGAGTTTTGTAAGAATGTATAAAAAGCATTCATGCTATAATAAAAACAGGTTTGAAGCCTTCTGAAAACAGAGTGTATTGCTTTGTATTGTGACCATCTCAATTATGATACATCCATCCATGGATCCATCCATCATCCATCCAGCCACTATCCCTCCATGGATCCATGGATCCATCCATCCCATGGACAAAGCCAGTGCTGACTTTACCTTGTTTTCACATGCCCTTTTCATCTCCTGAATTTATGTCCCACTTCTCTGTTTAAAAGACAGATTAAGTGCTCTTTGACAGTGGGTATTAGTGCTAAGAGACAAAAGAAAGCCATGGTAAAATCATTGGGATTGGGCCTGAAAGTGGAACTCGAAGGGTAAAGAACACCCTCTCTACTTGGAACTCAGGTGCTCTCTGCACCCATCCACACTGACTCGAGGCCTGAAATCAGAGGTATCACAATTATTGTTTGGCTCAGATATCAACTCCAAGCTCCTGAAAACATGCCATTATCCACCATTATCCAGCAGCTCTTCCTTCTCCCCTTTCTTCTCCCCCCCTCCCCCCGCCAATGCTCCAGCCCAGAACACAAACGGCAGTCAGAAACATTCCTGAGTCATGTAGGAAATGCTCCATCTAAACCAACATCTGGCAGTCTTAAAGTCTGTGTTTTAATGCTTTGGGATACAAAATCATAGGCACAAATTCCCTTGCTGATGAGCCCTCCACTTCCCCACATCCCACCTGCAATAAATGCAAGCCGTCAACATCACACCCTGCAATTTACTCACACTTGCAGTTTATGGAAATATTAAAAATGAAATGCCAAACAGATGTTCAACAGACCTGCTATGATAAGAAAACAAATTAGAAGTTATAAAACCAATGTCTTCTTAAGAGAGGAAATGCAAAGAGCTTGAAATTCAATAAGTAAAAAATGTGGAAATTAAAAATTGTAACTTTAAAAAAATTGGTCAGAATCACAGGATTCTGCAGGGAAACACCAAATTTCTTGTCTGACAGCAGGTGGCAGCAGGACTCCCACCACAAATTCCAGTTTTGGAATGACATCCCCTAGATCATATTTGAACATTCATCTATGCCCTAAGGTTGTTTGGTGAGTGAGCTGACAGAAATAAACCTGGGCTGAGCACATCTGCATTTTCACAGCTGCAATCTGCTTAGCTGCCAATGGAAGTTCACAATGCAGGAGCTGAAAGTGTTTGGTGTTTAACAATTATTAGTAACATCGCTTTTTGCCCATTAGAAGCCAAGAATTTGCATCAAACATTCAAAAGTCTTTGTTGCTGTTACATCACAGAACTCAGTGTACATAGGCCTGAGAAACCTGGGAATCTAGAGGTGAAATATTTCCATCAAGTATCACCAAAAAATTGGTAGGAATTCCTAGAAAATATAAGAAACTGCATTCTGTAAATCTCAACCCAGAGCTATTTCAGGAAATCCTTTGGAAAAGGGATGCACAGAGAACTGAGATGTCTCTGATAAAGCATCACGTGCTGGTCAGACTGGCTCCCACTAAAGCCTTATTGAATTTAGGGCTGCTGAGAAAAAGCAGGAAAAAATTATTACTGATGATACCAGGCTTTGAAACATTTAAAGGAAACCTTACTCTTATTTAGTCCATGATGTTACTCATGGAGCAAGACAGACTTAACTGAGAGAGCTGCTTATTGATTTGTTAACGGAAATGCAATTAAAGAAAACATGCTTTAAGATATTGTGGAGGTAGGTTTATTTTATTATTTTATTTTCAGTTTTGTACTTAGCCTGTTTCTTAGGCTTATCCTTCAAAGCTGCTCAAAATAGGGAGGAATTGTAGCACTAATGGGAGCACTAATGGATGGAGCAACAGGAGTTAAAGGACAATAATGACAGAAAAAGAGGGTTGGCAGCCATGGTCGGGACATCCAGCTGTGGCACAGCTGACCAAAGGTTGCAAGAGACCCCAAATAATGACCCAAAGCCCACTGAGGCCAAGATAATGCCAGGGTTTGAATGAAACCCATGAAGAATAGAAAGTCTGAGGAGCAGAAGGCCAGAGGGAATTGACCCTCACCAGCTTTGACATAAAATATTTGAAATTACTTAAACCTGTGGAGGATTTTTTTTTTCATAAATATTATTTGCAGGCCTAAATAAAAGAATTCCACCAAGGTAAGAGGCAATTCCCTCCTCTGTCCCCCTGCTTTTAAAGGATGAGATCCAAGTAATGAATATTACAGTGACTTAGAGATTCATTTACACAGTTTTACTGCTTTGGACAAAACACAGCCACTTTCCAAGCCTGATGAAATATTGTTATCCACATAATTCATTTCGTGCAGCTTCAGCAAGGCATTTGGATTTGTGGCTGTTCCCATTTGAGGGTGAAATTGAATTGGAAATTCACGTGTGAGCCACGTGGGCGAGGCAAGTCTGAGGATCAGGAAAGCATCAATTAAATTCCCCTCCCAGCCCGAAATCAAATCCCAGCGGGAGGCCTTGGAGAGGGTCCCCATTGCTGTGACAATTGAGGACAACTGAAAGAGCCCAAGCCAGAGGTGAACACAAGCTCATTTCAAGGGATGATAATGAAATTTAGATCTGTTTTATTAATAGTGTGAGTGCTGATTGCTGTGCGCAGTAATGGGAGGCAGCAGAGCAATTTATGCTTTAGCCTTTGATAACATGGACTTATTAAGGATGTTATTGATTAAAGGGAAATTAGCAACTGGCTGATTAACTCATCCCTCATCTTCCCATTCCTGCTGTAGCAAAGACCATGGAAGCACTGTCGGGTTGCTGGTTCTCAATTCTGACTCTGACTTTCAATAAATTTGGATTTTTGGACATTTTCAGAAGCTTTGTTTGAGCAAGTGTCTAGGTGCACCCATTTTTTCTGGAACATGCTATCCCACCTACTTCTTACACAAATGTATGCTGGAAGCTTGCTGGGAATAATTAGAAAAACCCAAAAGAATCCCACAAGCTGTTCTCATAAAATTGTGAGTGAAACAGGCACCATGAGTGAAACAGGCACCCCAAATGCAAAGTTTCTCATCTATTCCACAAGATTTATTTCATCCCCATTCCAGCACTACCTGTGGCAGTACTGATTAGGGAAGTACCTAAGGCAACAATTCAGAATATAACTAAGATGCAAATCTGGAAAATATCAGATTAAATGAGGAGGATGATGTGGGGCTCGGGTTTCCAGCAACGTTTACATACACTAGCTGTGACAACAGCTTCATTTGATCTCAGGGTTCACTCTGCCATAAATAAAATCCCACAGAGGGATAGGGCTGGTGGTGCCCTATCCCTGGAAGTGTCCAGGGCAAGGCTGGATGGGATTTGGAGCAAGCTGGGGCAGTGGAAGGTGTCCCTGTCCATGGCAGGGGTGGCACTGGATGAGCTTTAAGGTCCCTCCCAGCACAAAACTTCTGGGGTTCTGTGAAATGACTGTGTCCATCCATTCCCTCCCAAATGTTTGGAAAGAAAGAGAGGAAAGATGAAGCATGATGAGGACTGGAATCACCATATTCAGGGTTGTTCTAACTTTCAGTCAGCAAAGTACATCTGGAAGCCTAAAAATAGCTTAAAATCACATTCCCTCCCTCTGTGATCCCCAGGCAATTCTTCAGAGAGCCACACCTCTAGGTCAGGAATGGCATTTCTCACCAATTGACCCAGGAACTGCAGGGCAGCTGGGCTGAAAATAAAAATGCTTCAAATCAGTCACTCTTGTAGGAGATGCACAAATCCAAGGATAAGGCTAGCAGCAGGCAGATGGATGAAAAATTACACTTTTAAAAAAAGCAGAACAGGACAACCAAAACCTCCCTGGCAGAATATTTTGTTGTATTTGTAGTTGTTGGCTAATTCTGACTAATCAAAACAGAAGTACCAGAAATATGTCAGGATTCACATCTTGTTTAAAAACTGCAAAGAGCCATTTACTGGTGCTGGAACACAACATTTCAACACATCTGAAATGAAGTGCTGCAATTTTCCAATCTGAAAATATATTCTTGAGATTTTTACAACACTCTGGGATAATATCAGCTAAAAAGGCAACACTGGGAAAAACATTACAAGTTCATGCATCTTCAGTGGTCTGAAATGAAGGTAGAGCTTGAAGATAATTTGTTCTCCAGGAGGAAAATGGGGTTATTGTAGGGGAAAACCACGCAAAGTTGTAGCTTTTCACATATTCTTGAATAGCCAATTTCCACCCAGCACTTCTCAGGTACAGGTGGGGATGCAAACATTCATAGAAAGGAGATGCCCTGAGCAAGAACAAAGTATGTTGTTAAAATTCTTTTTTCTTATTTGCATGAATGCCTTGAGCAAACAAAGCCTCTCTTCATAGAAATATGGAATTCTTGATGAAATGGACTTTAATGATCATCCAATTCCAGCCCCCCATGCTGCCCAGCCAACCTGGCCTTGGCTGGAACTGGCTCCCTCTTGTAGGACAAGCAGGGTATATTCAGATTTTCTGGCATTTGGCTGCATGGATGGAAAAGGAAAAAAAATATGCTGAAATTAAAGACTATATCATGAGAGGGAAGAGATTCACAGGACAACCTAAACAGCACCAACCCAGTATCAAAACTTGTTATAAGCATCAAGTTTCTCTGCCTGAAAAAGGGCTGAAATCCTTGCATTAAAGGAGCTTACATAATTTGGAGTTACATCCACAGCTCTACCTATTTTTATCTCAAAGGTGCAGGCTTGTTCACAGCGAGGAACTTCCTGCAAAATTCTCCATTTGTTGCTTTAACTTGACGATAAATGCTGATTCCTCTCCCCTCTCAGCACACACAGAGTGAGATAATGTCTGTCACATGCCCTGTTTCCAGCTTCTTTTCCCTTATTTTATTACAAGCACCATGAATTCCAAACACTGAAGTGTTTTCCCCTTCAGATTAACTCTGTACCTGAGCCATGCCTGCTCAGTAGGAAAATCCCAGCTTTTCAGCCCCACAACCCTTGGCAATATAAATCCTGCAGGATCATTTCGAGGTAAGTTAATTACAGACTTGAATTTTAAATGCCTGCTTCATGTTCTTCTCCTTTGAGTCAATAATTCCTGCGGACTGCACATCATCCTGCCATGCAGCCAGGCTGCTGGATAAAAACACCACACAGCCCCTGTTTGCTGGAAACCTTTTGGCATTCCCTGCCAGTGGTTTAATACTTGAATATTCGAGTTAATTTGCACATTCTGACCTGCAGCAATGGAGATATTTGATCACTCCGGCGGCAGCTCTTGTGTAAAGAGTATTTTTTGCTCTGCTTTAACATATGCTAATAATGATATCTGTGCTGGCACTTCCCCGAGAGTTTTTAAGGAAAAAAATCAGACTCATCATCAGTTTTTCCACACCTGGGACATGCAGACATAGGCACAGGACTTTTCCAACTGTATTTACACTCAAACCAGGCCTCTAGGATCAGGGATGTGTTTTTTAGTTTTAATTCCCTCCACAAATCACGCTGAATTTTGCAATAGGAGAATAAAGATGCAAACACAGTGCATTACCCATGTTTAAAGGACTTGGAAATTTAAATCTGTACTGTATTGTGGGGGAAAAAACTTGCTGGCTTTCCCTGTGATTGCTGCAATTACTACTCTCTATGTGAAAGCAAAAATATCTTTAAAATGTTGCAAAAACTCTGCATAATATATCCAAAAGGAGGTGCAATTGAAATCAGTATTCACCACAAATTTTAAGATAAAAAAAAACTATTCCCTCAAAGGATCTGAGTGCAAAAATTCCCAGTTCCATGGCTGCATGTGTTGACTCCTTATTCTCAGGGCTCCTGCCCTTGCATGCAGTTGGTATTTATTTTGTGAAATAATATTCATAGAAAATAAGAAGTTTTTTCCTTTTTAAACCTTCTTGCAGCACTTCCAGTTTCTCTCCAACCTTTAACACACTACTAAATAATATATTTAGCAAAAAAACCACCCCTCATTTTAGTGGGGGTGTACAGAAAGGAACTAAACAACAGGAATATTTTCTTTTCTTGTAATTCACAACATGGGCACTCAACCAAGTGATGGACGAAAAGTTAAATAACTTTCCCAGAAAAATGTGGAGGTTGACGTGGACTCAGTTACCATGGAAGGCAAAATGAGCAAAAATTTTTGAAGGCTGCCAAGCAAATAGGTGGAAATTTACATATTCATTTACATGTATATTTTTATTAAAAAAAAAAAAAAAAAAAAAAAAAAAAAAAAAAAAAAAAAAAAAAACAAAGCCTAGGGAACGTGGCCAGCACTCCATGGACAATAATACATCAAAAACTGACAGAAGGAAGATAAAATACCTGACCCAGAGCTAAGCTGTGTTTAAGGACCTTTCTTCCCCCTGCCACAGTGTCACATTAGACATCTGAAAAACCACATTTTGTCACCAAACTGCAGATTTCCCTAATGCTGCCACCTGTAAATGTCTGTGCAGGGCAAAGAGAAATGGAGCTGCTTCACCAGAGCATTGTCCTCCCACTGAGAGCAGCCTCAAACCCAGCAGGTTTCACAGCATCTCCTGCACAGTTTAACCCAGGAATTGTCTCTCAGGATCCCTTTGCTGCTGTCACCCCCCTCCTGTGATTCACATCTTTGATCCCTTCTGATCTCTAAGGTCCCTTCCAACCCTATCCATTCTATGATTTTTTTTTTAATACCAAAACAACATTTTCTATTTAAAATGAAATGGGGTAAAAATTCTATTTAAAATACAGGGGTATTATCTAAATAATACCCCTGTATTCCATACATGAACCACTTTTCTTTCTCTCCAAGAGTTTACCTGCAGAGTTCCACAGAAATGTCTTCACCAGTAAATAAACACAAGTTTATCTCTGAAACCAACCTGGAGTTGTAGAGAAAAGACTAATTTTGGCACATTAACTGATGGGTGCAAAGTTTTTGTCATTAAAATGATTTGTTTTTATCCTGTCCCTCCATCCTAATTATCAACTGCCAAGGGACTGAAGGGAATTACAGAGCTGTGATCAGCAGCATTGACCTTTTTGCCTTTTCACTACTTCTGTTAAGTCAGTTAACCCAGGCAGCAAAATTAGAAGGAAGACTGACAGTGGAGTAAACACAAGGAAAGCAGTGGAAATGGTGGGAAATCACCTTTCTCCCTCCCTCCTTGCAGCATTAAGAGCAGAGCCTCAGCTGAAACCTTACTCTGCTAAATTAGGCAGAGGTTTGGAAAAGAATGTTCTGATTGTTAATCATGAAATGTGCTGTAATCTTCTGCGAGGCAGCTCTAACCTCCTCAATCAGCTGCATTTTCTTACTTAATTACATGATTTTAAGTACTTCTAAGGAGGTGCTGTCAGACTTATCCTGGAGTGCTCTTAGACATTCCTACTGTAGTCATGGTGATGATATATAGAAATGGACAAAATGCCAGAGACCAGGGAAAATGTCAGAGCTACAGAACACCCACAACTTGCTCCTTGCCTAGAATTTACTTGGTATTTTTGAGTTAGCTGGAAGGATTCTCTTATAGTGCATTAACATCCCAAAATAACAAGATTAACAGTAGATGGATAATCTTATTGCCAAACACACACACTGGGGTAATTCCCACCTCTAGGAGTAGCTCACAGATGTTTGGGGGACCCGTGGCACAAGCACTGCCTGAGTGTGGATCCCACTGGGATGTCATTCCCTCTGCAAACACTGCCCTGCTCTGCAGGAACAATCCCTTCCACGCTGGCTGTCCCGGCCTAGGAGCCAGCTCCCATTATTCTGAGTCCTGCAAGCTGCCTTCAGGCTGCTAATTGCTCCCTCCTCGGATGCAGGAAATTATTATTACCTGGATATTTATAACCAGCTGATGGAACATTAGTGGCAGTGGGGAAAACAAATTATGAATATTTGTTAATTTAGCAGGCTCTCGCCAAACCTTCATTTTCTCTAAACATTCTGCCTACCAGCATCTATTTTACAAGACCTTTATTATTGGTGAGTAGTACACTGTGATACCAATCACCTCCTGCAATGCTAACAGAAAGGCTGAAGTGCTATGGTCCATATTTGTTCTCCCAGGAGGTTGCTGAGCTCAGCTCCTTGTGGAACACCCTGACTGCCATTCAGCCAAATTTCCTCCCAAAAATGCCTCCTTAATTTAGACCAAATCAAACATGTTTGGTTTATGTTTTTTGTTTTTGTTTTTTTTTTTTTTTTTTTTGATGAGGCTACATAACAATCAAGCTCCTGATTTTCAGCTCGTACCCTAGGTAAGAGTTAAATTTCATTGGTAAGTCACAAGACAAGAGGGTTCTCACTTCATGCCAGCTATAGATCTTATCTTCAGCTCTGGGAATTACCCGAGCTGAATAAATGGGTGAATAGATCCCATCTTGGGTTTATTTGCCTTTTATTACTGCTTCCCACCAAGTCTGACTCCCATTTCTGCAGTTCACACCTGTGAAAGGGTGGCTGCTGCTCCGATAGCATCTGAGAGCTCCCAGAAGTGGGCTCGGTGTGAACTGTGTGCTCCCTATTACAGGGATTTGGTTATGAGCACATCATTCCTCAGCATCCACGAATGCAGCAGAAATTCTTATCTTTATAGAGTAAGGAGGTCAGCATTTACTACTGCATGCCCAGGCAGTGCTCAGTCCTACAGGCAGAGTTCACCTGTTCATGATTTTTATGCTCTGCAATCCATTTCAGATTGAAACATTGCCATCTTTACAGGGGTCATGCAGACAGTTTTTCTGACACTGTTCCAAATAGATTTTTGTTGTCTTTTCCTCCCTCATTTTGCAGTGAGCAAAGGTGCAGAACACCTTGAGGAGCTGTGCAACGGGAGGCAATCGGTTCTCACTTTCAAGGGGTAACAACTCTTTTCTGTCCTCAATAAAACAATTAGAGGGTATGAATCAAGAACAGAGCCAGGAATTAGATATGGCCACATCAGCTGGGGAAAGAGACCCAGGAGCTCTGAGGTAAAGCAGTTGTAGGTAATAATGTCCTGTCCATCCCCATTTATCACCGCACGGAGATATCCTGGAATGGAAAGCGCTGGAGCCTCTGGAATCACAGCACATAACGTGTGACCCATTCCTGCTGGCACCAGGGGCTGAAATCCCAGTCCCTGCCTGGGGCAGGGCTGTGGGGCCTGAGGTGTCTTTCCCACATCCTGCTGATTGCAGGTTTGCTCATTCCACCCCTCCTGTGGTTCCAAGGCCATCCTGGCGAGTCAATAATGCACATTCCACCAGGTCGGTATCTCCTGATCCTCCTGTCCCTGAGACACAGAAATTATCAGAAAGATTGGACTGCTTGGGCTCACCTCATTCCCTTTGGCAATGCAGCTGCTCCCAGTGATGCCTCAGGTTTGAGCTTTTCTATTTTTCACATTCTGTGCTGCTTTAGTGTCCAGTTCTGAGCTTCACATCAGGGGATGGTGAGCTCTCTGCACAGAGCAGGGAGACAAAACAATTCCTTCTCCAGCTGGGGACCAAGGACAAATGATCCAAACCTCAGCCCAAGAGCACAAACAACGTGGGCTGGAGAGAGAAAAACAAGCAGGATGGGACTGCACGGGCTAAAGCTGGAATGGGACAATGAACTCCAATGTGCCAATGGAGCAGAGCTGATCACAGTGAGAGCCCCCGGGAGCGCTCGTGCATTTTGGGACCATTTGGGTTCATCTTGGGTGCAGCCCTGGCTGGGCTCTGGTGCTGCCCAAGGTGCATCCATGGAGGAGATCCTTTTGATAAATCCCTGCTTTATTCTGTGACTCAGCCCAGCCTCTGCTCCAGGGCAGCCTGCACAAGGCATCTCCACTGGAGAGGCCAACCACGGCACAAAGACCAAACAGCTTTTCTTTCTGTGGGTGCAGGATTGACAATTAAATCAAAGCAACAACTACTAATTAACTGGTCATTTCCAGCTTTGTGCATAAACACAGTTTTCATTCTGAAGTACTTGTGGGAGTCATGGCTAAATTCTTGCTTTTTTCTGGATTAGCAGAGCTGCTGTGACCAAACCAGATGCTTCAGGATTGAAGATTTCTGTTAATACAATGAGCATTGCATAACATTACAGATTATTTTCACCTCAATCCTATTATTATTATTATTATTATTATTATTATTATTATTATTATTATTATTATTAAAGATGTCTCTGGTTTAGGTTGGTTTAGTGCCTCTCTAGTAGAGATTAGTTTCCAGAAGCAGCAGATTTGTTGGGGAATAGTAAAGTCTGGAGTTTGGCATTTATTCCTACATCAACTCGAAATGGGGACATCCTCATTAATATTCATATGTATATTTTATATTTTCATGGCTCCTGCTATGTCACGGTGGAAGGAGGGGAACCCCTTCCTCTGGTTCAACAATCAATTCTCTTTAAAGACTGTAAAGAAGCTCAAAGTTAATTCAGGAATTGCTGAATAGGAAGTTTACCCACACACACGGCCCTGAGAATTTTCAGAGCATCACCAAGTTTTTGAAATTAGGAGTAAATACCCTGAAATACAAGAAATGTTGGCAAATAAAGGGGTCGAAGAGTCAGCATGAGACAGAATTTAGTCAGAGCATCTCAAAAATTGCTCATTCTATCTACGGTTCCATTTCTCAGTTAGCAGATTCCTCTATTTAAATTTGCTTAATTAAAGAAGTTGCCTTTACAACTGACAAAATCCTAATTAGATGTCCTAGGTAAGATTAAAAATAAAGCTTTCTTCTTTGTTGCTCTGTAATGTATTAAAATATAATTAAAAATGTATTTATAGTTTGAAGACTTTCAAATGCATCTCTGCTACTTTTCCTAAAGGCCTTTTTAGAAGTTTAGGGAGTTTTTTACAAGGGATTTTTTTTTTTCATCAGAGAGAACGAATTCTTATTTATCCAAATCAGTCTTTAAGGAAAGCATGAATTATCTTTTCCTCTCTCATCCATTTAAGATCTATTTGTGATCACAATCCTGTAACATCTGACTTCTGGGGAAAGAAAAGACCAGACATTATTTCTCTGGACAAAAGTTGGGTTTTTTTCAAAAAAAACCAAGTTATTTTATACATTAAGAAGAAAACCAGTCATAAATTCTTTTTTTTTTTCTTTTGCAAAGCACATCAAGCTTAGTAACATGGTACTTTCTATTTTATTCTGCTTTACATAAAAATAGTGAAAATGTTTCCTAATTTCTTGATAGTTCTACCTATTAAAATTGTGCTCTGATGACAAAAATAGAAATTGGATTTCTGTGAATGGGGAGGGGGATTTGGAAAAATGTTTTAAACCAAAAATGAGTTAAATCTTCAAAGATAAAAAGCAGCCACATTCCAGCAATCTGCCACCGTGGTGATAAATTATCTGTTATTCTATAAAATATCCTTTCATTAAAAAGCAAGACTAATCAACTGAATTCTTTAAAATTTCATTTAAAGGAAATTAACCATGCAGTGGGCTTAGTGTATAAACAGTAACCCAGCACTCACAACACCGCAGGAAAGATTCTTCTGGAGGAAAATGTTTGAGACCTCCTCAAATTTAAATATCAGAACTCCATAATAACAGAGAAAACTGCAATGCTGCTGTAAATGTTATTTATATTAATTATATTATACTATATTATATTATAATTTAAAATATTAAAATATTAAAAATATAAAATATTAAAAAATATTAAAAATATTGGAAGTCTTATGTTTTATCATCTAGAAATCTAAAATAAAACCAGGGCTGATGGCCCGTAAGCCACCAGTCTGCACAGTCCAGGGTGGAAATACTTCTATTGAGCCCATCAGGAACAGAAAAGAAATTATAGTGTGTTTGGAGAATTCTCCAACTAAATTACAGCTTTCTAGGCCTCCCTACTCAATGGGCCACAATAAGTTAACAATGTGGGATCAATATTCTGCTCAGTTATCTCATTTAAGAAATTATAATGCCAGACCCCCTTTAAGTGATCTGTTACCTTCTGTTGCCTCTGGAAAACAATCTCTACCAGAGAAGCACCAAAGCAACCACAACCAGAGAGATTTTAATAACTGACAGACAGGATTTGGGTAAAATAATCTGTAAAATTACTCAGTGCCCATGAAGTTAACAAAGATCTCAGTCCCTGCAGCCACACTGATCTACATGGCAGCTCCAGGTAAAGGGTTTAGGATTTCTCCTGCTTGCCCCTCTTGTTGCACCTCTGATAATCCATCAGAACTCTTCAGCTCTCAACCCTTTTCAGTTCTGCTGAAGTTTTGTTCAGCAGGAATAGGAAAGGAGTTTTGAACAAAGTGATGTGAGGTGATTGCTAAAACCAGCACCCCTGAATGTTGACATGGCCTGAGCAGGGGACACACAGACAGATCTCCTCCTTTTGGGAATATGCTCATTGTTTTCAAGGCTCTAAATATGGCCAGGTTAATTCAGGAACTGCTGAATGGAAGCTGTCTGCTCACCCATAAAAAATGGCAGCAATTTGCCAGCACCATCATTCATTCCCATGGTGGAAAGAGCAGGTTCCTTGGGAGCCCATAAAAATCCCACCAAAAACACAATCTCAGCAACTTTGCTCCAAGTCTGTCAATTTATGAGCAGTTAGGTTTCAGCCACACTTAAAGCAAGAGGCTTTGGGTCCACTCCCATTAGACTGCCAGATTCTGGGGGCAAGATGATAATTTTGGTGTTTTTACAGTGTTGGCAACTCCTTGAGGCAGCCTGGTGGTCAGCTCTGACTGATCCCACAGAGGGAAAGAACAGCCAAAAACTGCTGCCAAATGTTAAATCCCATTTCATAATCTGCATCTTTTCACTAAATACTTTCATTCACTTTTGAAGGTTCTTTTATCCATTTTAATGATGCTTGTGTGAGCATGAACAGCTGTAGAGATGGAAACTCAAGGCCTGTCGAGTCTTTTCTCTCAAACAAATGGGTATTCCAGGGCAGGTTAATCAAGAGAATTTTCACAGAATCATGGAATGATTTGGAAAGAAACTTAAATCCCATCCAGTGCCACCCCTGCCGTGGGCAGGGACACCTTCCACTGTCCCAGGCTGCTCCAAGCCCTGTCCAGCCTGGCCTTGGGCACTGTCAGGGATCCAGGGGCAGCCACAGCTTCTGGCTGGGCCTCCCCACCCTCACAAGGGAAGAATTTATTCCTAATATCCAAGCTAAACCTGCCCTTTTTCAGTTTAAAGCCACAAATGAAACTTGCAAATGATATTATCTTCTGGATAAATCGAGAACGTGTGCGTAGAAAAATGTCAATGCATTAAGGGAAAAAACACAGAAATCTTCCCCTTTTGTGCATGAAGTTGAAATTACAGCCCATCAAGTCTAACTTTCCCTGGCTCCTGAGTTTCTGCTTTCCTGCCTTGCTCACACAGAAGCTGTGCCAGAGTCTTGTGATGTGTGAACGTGGGTTTACACACTGCTCCAGCTGGAAGGAAGAAACAAATCACTTTAGCATTTTTATACTTTTAAATCTCCTGCCTGCTGATGTTCCCTCTCTGCTCGTTTTGTGTTAGAGCTTCACTGTTGTTCAGCTCCTGCTTTTATTTGCTAATATTACAATAATCCGATTACAAAGCAGGAAAAATCAGCATGCAGTTGGGGTGGCTAATCACAGCCTGAATGCCAGCTTGGAACGCTGGAATACCTGGGAAAAGGCAGTGTGGGGCTGATCTGGAGACAGCTGATGTCAATGGAAACAGCTCCAGGGTCAGGCAAGCCCACGGAGAACAACCAGAATCCTGGTGATTCCATGGTTTTTATGGGAATGCAGACATCAGACTTGCTGATGGGTGTTTCAGTCACTTGCCAGCACAAAGAGTTCATTTCTGCTGCAAAAATGTTTGTTCTCCCCTTGTCTAAAGCCAGCAGATCCCACTGTGCCAGGCTGAGGAGCCACTTTTGGAGCTGGTGTCCCTCTGGAATTCCCAGAGCCCCAGCCGGGTTTGCACCAGCAGGGAGGTGGGGTTGGGCTCAGCTTTAGGGTCAGGCTGATGTGCTCCCCACGGGGGATCAGAGCTGAGCACCTGCTGTACCTGCATGAGACAAAAAAGCACCAGCACCACCCCAGAGAGACAGGACCCAGCTGGAGCTCAGCACAAACCCAGGCTTTACCAGACAAACATCTGAGGGGGAGCAGCCCTGCTGGGAAAGCTCCAGGCTGTTCCAGGAGCTGAATTTATCTGCCCAGGTGTGCACATGGAGCTGATGGGAGGCCCTAAATCAGGGCTCATTTTAGTACAGCACTGAGAAGTTACCTGAGAAGCCCACACAGAGCCCCAGTGTGGCTTAGCTCATCCTTCTCTCTATGCCTCAGCTACCCCAGCCCTGAGACAGGCACAGTCAAAGCCCAGCTTTTCAGTCACTGCTCCTTTGAGCCATTTGTATGGCATTTTCCTTGGAGCAGCACAACTTGAACATCCAGGAGGGGTGTGATAACACAAATATAACGTAGCAAAACAGAAAACAAAACTTAGCAGGAAGCCCTCATCTCTTTTTCCTAAGCCTTTTCTTCTCCTGTGTGTTAAGATTTGAGAGCCAGAGGATGTTTTTAATCTGCAGACAGCACAAGCACAGGTGAAAAATCCAAGAAATCCTAATTGCCCTGCAATTAGTTCTTCATAAATAGGTGCAATGATCTCTCTCTCATCAGCTATTGATTGATAGCAGCCAAAGCAGATGTGATTTGCTTTGTAAATACTTCAGAACTGACAGAGCTACAGAAATAATGAGCATTGCAGTGAAGCAAAGCAGGTCACCCCTGCCTTTAAGAATGATCAGGAATTTTGAGCCATTTAAATGCTGACATGAGAAAAGAAGATGCACTGGAGGCCTGCACAGAAGCCAAGTCCTTCAGGGATTTTTCTGGAGAGTTTTTATACTGCTGGAGCTCATCACCAAAGAACCAAAAGCACTGTGGAGGCCACTGGATTTAGAGACATCTCTGAGGAAAATTGCAGTATCCAGGGGGATTCACTACAAGCTTTGAAGTGCTTCAGTCCATTTGGAATTTCATTACCAGGCATAGAAATAGTGAAGATACCATTCTAAAAGTGTTTCAAAACAAGATCTATACTTGCTGGGTGCTCCAAAATGTTTCTATTAATAAAAACTTCTGATATTTTGTGCTCAAGGAAACTATAAAGGTCTTTCAGAACCTGTGCAGGGAAGTAGCACAGAAGCAAAAATTCTCTTTTCAGCCCAAAGACAACCTTCAGAAGAAAGTTCACAGTAAGCAAGAATATAAAGAGGGACCTACATTTAAAGAATGATTATGCAGCTCCCTCCTTCTTTAAAGGAAAGGAGTTAATCTCACTTTTTCCTCCCTCAGGACTTTTTAATTATTTTTAAAACTAACTACTTCCACATCATTCTTCAGCCTCCTCTGAGTTAACGATAACATGGTGTGGGTAACACCAAACTTTGTTATTTTGTTTGCCTCAGATTTACTTCATTTTACATTTCTTAGAGCCTCAGACACCTTTGGAAGACAGGGATGAAGCTGCCTATGGACAGGACGGGCTGGGGAGTGCCAAGGAAGAGGCAAACACAACTCCAAGCAAGTGATCAAAGACATTTGTTCAAACAGAAGTCTTCTCCTTATGTGCAAACACTTCTCAAATGCAAAGTTCTCTGTCTGGTGGTGCCCACTTGCACACGCACACTAATCCAGGGGGCTGGACTGGGAATTCTGTAAGGAGTCAGTGGGGAGAGATAAGGAATTAATTTCCATTCCACGTGTCAGTCACAGTCACATCAATCAACACAGCAGCAGCATCCCCTTCCCAAGCTAAGGACTTGCACACACACATCAGGAATGGGTTTGGATTCTCCTGGAGCAGTCTGCAGGACGTGCATGATGGATGGAACGATGGGTGCCTAAATTTCACCCAGGCTCTGTATTTACACGACCCCTGTGCAAAGTCGGCCCCCTCTCTCACCCCACAAAACACACAGAGCACTGCCACAGAGAGAGAGAGCACCTTTCACTCGGCAAAGATGCATCTCACAGGGACAGGAATTTCTGCCAGCTCCGCAGACCAAAACAACATCAATAATTTCCTCTATCTGCTCCAGCCAGCAGGGACCATTTCACACCAGCTCCAGCCACCCACGCAGCCACTTTACAACTTCCCCTCTCATTCATGCAAAACGCAGCCCTTAAGAGCCTTTCACTGAATCGGGGCTCGCTGCTCTTGGCTGGGTTATTTCCTTTGTGTTTCTAAGCAATGCCTTGTTGCCAATCAGTTTGTTTGTTCTGCGGCTAAACTTCACTTTCTCATGCCTGCTTCAGTCCCTGTTTGATCTCTCAGCGTGATTTTGGGCATCTCACTTCCATTTCTTGCCATCCATTTGCATTTTGGCTGCCTTCGCTGTCACCTTCCTGACATGCTGAGCTCCTCTCCCTGCTTCTGTCTGTTGTACACAATTTCTACAAAGAACGGAACAGAGGGCCAGTATTTGTGTTCACCTAAAAAAAGCAATTCCTTCTGCAGCCACAGCCTTCACATCCCGACAGCAAGCAATCTACAGCTTTCTAAAGCCCTGAGACAGATTGCAAAACCTTATTTTAACAACAAAATAACCCCTTCCAGCAGGGATGAGGAGGGAAGAACAGGAGGGATGCTCTAAAAATGCCCAAAATGCAGCAGTAATCTGAATAGTAGCACAAGGTTGAGTTAACTCCAATTTCCTCACCCATGTCAGCGAATGTATTTTGAATACGGGACAGAGGCACAAAAGGCAGCTCTGCTGTGGACTTATTAATCTATTTTGTAAGGAAGAAGCATCTAGAAAATAGTCCTGGAGGAAGAGATTAGAGAGCAAATCCCGGGCTCTTTGGGGAAGCGCCGCAGTGATCCATTGTCTGCTGCAGCTTTATCTGGAGAAGGATCTTGCAGAAAACGCTGTGCTCTGCATTGTTCACCACTGCACATCCTGGCAATTGCAGACACTTTTCCTAGCAGGGGCCATCATTATTGTCCCGGAGAACCATTTATAAATAAAGCTGATGTTTGTCAAAGCCCCGACTCGCGGTACAAAACTCCCAACTCTGGTTTGCTGCCATTAAACACCCCGAGACTTCCTGCTGGATGAAACTTCTTGGCTATTGGAAAGGCACGTCCATAAATGTCAATGGAATGGGATGGAAAAGAAAATTCGATTCACTGGGAGATGCTCAGGTGGGTTTCTGGCTGGGCAATCCCCCTTCCCTCCTGCCACACATCATTTCAGTGAATTTGCTCTCTCTGAGATGTAGCCTATACACCTCTTTATACTGTTATTATTAAATATTTTTGAAGAGTACTTTTTCCCCAAAAATGTCCTATATTGTTACCCATGACTCCATTTTCTTTTCTCCATTAAAATTTAATCTTATTATCAGAAAATTACTTTTTTTCCCCCCTCTAATAACTCTTGTATGACAGACAGCCAATTTTACTGACATCAGATCCTTGCAGCATGTACTGGAGATCAAGAGGGGGGAAAAAAATGACTACAAGGCAAACCATGCATTATGGAATCAATATGACATGCTGTATCCAACCATTTTTTTTTCTCCTGAAGACAAGAAAACCCTCCCATCAATTTTATTCTGCAAAAGAAGAAAACTGCCATGAGACTGACTGAATAATCACAACCTTAATTACCCCGAGCAAAGTGTATGAGGGGGACTGTGATAAATTAAGGGAAATCCTCAACATTCTAATGCATCTTTCAGACCATTCAGTGTCCCAGCAGCTGTCACGCCTGTAACCTGCCCTTCCTCCCCTCGGTTCCGTGGGCTGAGATTGGAACATGTAAAATTGAGTAAAATAGATGAGGGATGAAAATTGCTCTGAGTTTGGGGAAGAGGGACCCAAATGCTCCCAACAGCCCCATTGGGGTGATCACCCCCAGCAGCCCCTGGGTCTGAGGGAAATGGGGTTCAGGCAGATGTTTCCTCTTTTGAAAGAGACAAATCGCTGCCTCGGCTCCCTCTCTACTTCATGTGAACAAGGACAAGTAAATGATTGGCACCTGTCAGATAACAGCCAAGATGATTCATCCCGAACACAGCAGTGATTTTCCAGTAATGAGAAATACCCAGCTTCATTCTGTGGGAAGTAAATCTTGTTGGAAGAAAAATGATGCCTTAAGAATGTGCACCATGGACCTTTGGTATTGCTGCAGCTCACTGAGGGCTGCAGAGAGGTCTGAGGGGCTGTTTTTGGGCTAGCAGGGCTTGAAGCCAGACCTGTGGCTTGCTGTGAGGTGCTGCCATCGTGTAGAATGACACTCATGCCACCAAACAGAGGATCTGAGTCTGCTTTGGGCCCATGGCACAAAGCTCAAACGCTTCTTTCGTGTTCAGTGAATCACAGAATCCTTTGGTTAAGCCCAGCATTAACCCAGCACTGCCAAGCTCACCACTAAACCAGGTCTAATTCAGTCTCACATCTCAACTGCTGTCCCCACTGCCTTGGGGGACACTCCCTGCTCTGTCACAACCCCCTAAGAAAAGGGTTTTTGGCAGGGTCTCAGGGGCTGCATCCCCCTCATCCCCAGCTGCTGGGACAGTGCACCCAGGAGCTGTTTCCAGAGCAATCCCACAGCCCCAGAGCCTGCTCAGAGTTAAAGTTCTGGCTTTGTTTCAAGGAACCCGGAGCTTTGGCTCTCGCAAATGGCTGTGCAACACGAGCCAACCACGGCACGTGGGGACTGTCCAAAGATCTTCACAAGGGCTTTCCTGGTCCCTTTTGGACTAGGGCAAAACCTGAACAGCCAAAAAGGACCCCTTGGACACTGCTTGGTTTCCAGGTGGTGATTCCCAGTGCTGCTACAGAGCCAGGCTGCTCACCCACTGCAGAGTCTGAGTGAGGAGCTGCAGAATCAAATCCAGTAAATCAATAGGAAGCCACTGAGAGGGAGCAGAGTGCTAAATCACAGCCATGCTAATTTAGATCTAATTAGGAGTGTCAGGGAGCCAGCACTGGCCAATTCAGCCCTGTCTAGGTGGAAGCACTTCCAACACATGCAGAGAAGCTGATGTTCAAGAAGAAAAGCAGGAAATTAAAGCTCAAAACCAGGGCACCTGTAGAATTTGGCTGCTCCTGTGCACCAAAGCTCCCCAGATAAATCCCAGTGCTGAGGAGTCTGAGTTTCAGCCCTGCTCCAGACCTGCCCCTTCTGCTGCCCTTGGGGGGAAATGCTGAGTTCCAGCCCAGGCTGGGGATCCTGTTCACTTCTCAGCACAGCTAATTTGCTTTTTAATATAAGTTATCCTGAAGTAGCTCATGCATAGGTCTTCCCAAAGGTAAAAAACAACCCACACCACCCTCCCTTCCTGCCTGGATTCTTTGCTGACATTGAGTGCAGCTCAATGTCTACCCAACATCACATTGAGTCAGCCTGAGGGGAGTCACCTGAGCAGCAGAAGAACGTTAGGCTCAAATGAACACCTTCCCAGCTGCCTGAAACCTGGATAAAACAGCCTGGATAAAAGGGTTCTGCAATGCAGTGCTGTCCCTCTGTGCCTAGGTTTCCACGGAGGATGGAGATGCACCATCAGGGAACAGGGTGGGAGAACAGAAACATCATCCTCACCCCTGGTTTTCACCATCTCTCAAGTTCTCAAGTTTCTGCCTTTTTTTTTTTTCTTTTTCTTTTTCTTTTTTTTCTTTTAGCTGGAGCATCTAGTTTATCCAGGAGAACTGGACAAACACTTAGAAACCAAATAAAATTCTGTTTGAAACAACCTCTGAGCTATTGGGTGTTAGTTCTTCCTAATCCAGAAGAAAATAATTGAATTCAAACAGATCTCTAAAGGCCTTTGGAGGCTTGGCTGACAAAAAGTGCTGCCACGACTTGCTTTAGAAGAAAGCCAGGTTTGTTAGTTTGGTGAACACCATTTAAATGAACAGCAGTTCCTCTCTAATAGCACCAAAGGGACTTCAGTGGGATTGTTTAACTGTGAACTCTGCATTTCCTTAAAACCCCCTCTCTAGTCACATCATTAAAGTGCTTCTAGAAACTCTGAATAAACAACACAAAGGGCTTTTTTTTATGGCATGCAACCGGAATACAGGAAAAGAAAACAGCAAATATCTAAACTACAACAGGAAAAGCATCTCCAGATTTCCATAACAGATGATACAGATAATAGAGGCATTCATAAGCCTTTTTTTTTTTCATCTAAGGCTGAAGATCGGGTGGCAGCACCTTGTTCATGGGGCTGTTGAATCAGATGGAGCACTTTCCCTGCTTTTGTGTTTCTGCTAATTGCCTTTAATGGAAACCACTTACTTCATTGGTGCAAAAAAAAACTGCCTTGAAGTTTGTTTTCTAGGCAAAAAGCCCAGTGCTTTAATTAATACCTTGAAATGATCGCTGATTAATGATACCAGTCCGGGGCTGTTGCACAAAGGTTTTTTGCTCAACTTTTCCCAAAAATCAGGAAGATTAATGATGTTATCATTGGTACAGAAAGATCCACCCCTGGAAACCCTTTGGGATGGAGAGCACAGACAACATTTAACAGCTGCAGTGGAGACTGTGCAGAAGGAGAGGGGGATACCACCAGGGTGTCTTCAGGAAGAACAGCATCATTAATGCTGTGAATCTTTCCCACAGACTTGAAGATCCTCACATTTATTTCCCTCATTTTCTACCAGCTTTACTTTGCAAGAAATTGTCTTTTATTTCTTTCCCCTCACCAGAGAACAGAGATATTTTAGGTCTCAAACTCCTGATTTATGGTAGTCAATACACTTGTTTCTTGAAGTGTGGAAGGAAGCTAATAAAACTAAAATCTACATTAAACACCAATTTGTTTCTATGGTTTAATGCTGTAGGAAATCACAAACTGCCAGACTCTTCAGGTATATCAGAATCAGCTTTGTAGAGCTCAAATTATTATCTGATTACAAAATTTATGCATAACCCAGGGCATAAGTGTTGTAAAGAAGTTATGGGCAGATCAGGTGATAATCACTTGTCCATGGAGCTCTTGTCATCACATTTATTATGTAATTCTTGTCATATCTGTTTGGCACAGGCTGACAAAAAGCAGCCATAGAATCCCAGAATGGTTTGTGTTGGAAAGGACATTAAGGAACCTACAGCTCCAGCCCCCTGCCATGGGCAGGGACGCCTTCCCCAAGCCCTGTCCAACCTGGCCTTGTGTAGGATCATTCTGGAAACCTCCTCATCTGTCAAAAGCAGCAGGAGCAGGGTGTCCCAGGGCAGGCTCTCAGCAGGGAAGGCAGAGGGGCTCCCCCCTGCCCTGAGCACACCCACCCAGCTCAGACACAGGGGCTGCTCCAGCACAGCCTGAGCTGTCTCACAGCCACAGGTTGTCCTGAAGGGAGATTTTCCAAGGATTCTACCAGGAGAGCAGTGACAAATGCAGCTGTGCTCTCCCCATGCCACCAATTTCAACCCCAGCTCGGGGAACCTGGGCATTTCACACGATGGCGAGATTTGAAGTGTTTGGAGCTACCATAAAACCTTGTTCAACTATTAACAAACTAAATTAAAAAGCACAGGAGAAGCTATTGTGTCTTTGGGTGCTGTGGCCAGAGGCAGCTGCAGCTTTTGCAGCCTCCCCCCATGCCCAGGCTGCCTGGATGCTGCACTCCCTGTCCAGGCACAGCTCCTGCTGGGCAAAATCCATTTTGCTTGGGAAGGACAAAGACCAGCATGGATGCCTGTGGCAGGCAAGCAGCTCCCTCCCTGTTTTCCATCCCCATGATAACATGTGAGGCTTTATTCAGGAGTTCCACATCCAGCAGTGCTATTTGCCTCTGTGTTTGTTCAGTCCTACACTTGGTTTTATTGTTGCACAAAAATATTGCTCATTTTCAACACAACGAGCACCAAGGAGAAGAGGAGATCTCTGGAAAAGGCCGTTGTTAAGTCGTAGGGAGATGCAGGCTGGAGAGAACACCCACCTCACAAATTAATGACTACTCTGAGGATTTTCTTTAGGCCAGTGCCCCCTCTGTGGCCCTGCTGAATGCTGAAATGAGGGTGTACAACAAACACAGAACCTTCTCCCTTCGGCCTCTCATCTCTGGCAGTGTTCTCTCCATCAGAGCCACAACCACATGGTGCACAGGGAAGGATCTCTGCATGAAACCCCTGGATATCAGTCAACAGTTGGATAAAAACATTTTCTGATAGCACCTGCAGTTTTCCTGATAGCTGGAGCAGCTTTGCCTGCCAAAAGCACACATGGAAGCTGCTCTACCAGAAGGAGAACAACATCAGATGAAGCACTTCCCTAATGCCATTTAGATTAACAAGTGTAAAGAATAAATGTAAAATACTGTCAAGCCCCTGTTCTTTGTTTGCCTTGAAAAATTAAGAAGGGCTGGGGTAAGCACAGCTGAAATCAAACCAGCCCTGGAGGACTTCTCTGCAATTAGCAGCTCTACCTGCAAACGAGGCCAGGGCAGACACATTTATGCCACAGAGGATTGTTTGCTGCTGTGGCTCAGGACACTCATCCAAGGGAGATAAGCAACACCAAGTGACTCCTGTGCCAGGACAAACAGGAGCATTGCAGGGACTCTGAGGGGCCACTGTGCCAGAAGCAATAGGACACAGAGCAGGTATGACAGCATCAGCAATAAGACACAATAAATTCTCCTGTATGTAAAATGCCTCATGCTCCATGGCTCTCTCCACTATACATTATTGAGAAACTATCAAGAATTAACAGTAGCTGTGAGTTCTTATCCAAATTTTCATTCCAGTACAAACCCCAGGAGTGGTTTCATCTTGCACCTCAAGCAGGAGAGCACTGCCTGCTTTGTTTGCAGAGTGGTCTCACTCTGCAGCACGCAGGCAGCGTATCCAGACACCTGAATTATTCTCTTGGTGGGTGTAGTGCAGTTTTTATATGGAAAAATAACTGCGAATGCCTCCCTTTCATGCTGGAAAAAGACAGCAACAGATGGCAGTGTGAGGAGGGCAGTAACAGATCAGTCCTTTGGCCTTCCTGCAGCTCCTTCCTCCTTGGAGACAATCTCACAGGAACAGAGAATGAATGAACAGCAGGGTGCTATCAGCACCCTTCTGTTCCCCCCTTTTCCCAGCTTCTTGTTAGACAGCAAAGAGCTCCTGCACCTGGAACCACAGACATCCCAGCATCTTTTCATCCCCAGCAGATCTTGGAGCATGGATGCTGTAGTGTAATTTTTGAGAAATGCATTTCCCACAGAAAAGAAGAGCTGCAAACCAAAATGCTGAGGCAAGGGCTTCATTAGCTCAAAAACTCCTCAGAATTCAGAACCTTTTCCACCCCTCCCAGACCAGAGAAGCTGCATTTGGGTTAGGCACCCTGGTTTGGATGCTGTGACTGGCAGGTTCAATTACCCAGCACACAAGTCACTGGCTTGCTTCCAGCTGGATCACAATAAAGATCCTTGGAGCTATTCCCTATTCCCACTAAAGTGTAGCAACACATCTGTACTGTGGGGCTCAGCTTCTAGTTATTCTTGAGGTTTTAAATTGCTCCTCATAAGAGTATTAGTTCCCCATTGGGATGTCTCATCAAAAAACATGAATACTTGAAGACAAATGCTGTGAATAAACAACATCACCATTTTCTTAGGCATCAAATTGACCATAATAACATGGAAAGCTGTAAACAGCTACCAATTTTGTTCATTTCAGTCTTTTCTTCTTAGAAGTAATCCCAGAAAAGACACTTTGGACGTTCTCTGTTCAGCTTAACTCCAATAACAACGAAAATATGCAGAGCCCTTTTCTCCCACTGCCATTCCACACTCCAGCAAGCATAATAATATCAAAGGTGTTGCGTGAGAAATTGATGTCAACATTTTAGCCTTGGACTCTTAACTTATCTGATTTAAACTTTGAAAAACTTGGCTCAGCTCCCAAGAATCTGCTGAGCCACTCCAAGTCACACAGAAAACAACACACGCAGGCTGGGTACCACCTCGAGAGCAGATGCTCCCAGTAAAAGGAAATGTCATAATGTTGGCTGGTGTCCCCAAACAGTTGTGTCCTCCCAGTGATGTCCTGCCAAGAGGCACGACGTCCCCCAAGCCTGCTTTTGTGTCTGTGACACAGCAGCTGCAGGTTCAGCAGGGGTGGGGCTTGGGTTTTGGGTTCATTTTCCTGATGGCTGATGAAGTTCCATCAGAGGGGGAAGCACTCCCAGCCCTTTCCAGTCGGTCTCTGTGCAGCTGTACTGCTGACAAAACATTTGGACATTCAATTACTGCTGGTGTAGTAGGGAGAGTGTGATTCCAAGTGAAGGCAGCTTGCTCTGGGCAAGGTGGGGAATACCATTATTGGCACAAATCACTGTCTCGATGTGATTACAGCTGGGGCTGGCGCTCACTGAAGTCAAAGCTTTTGCTTTTTCATTTTTGCTATTGGTGCCTAAGTGGATTGATTATGTATGAGATAACAGAGCGTGGAGGAGTATGCTAATGCTGCTGTTAAAGCACACTTTTATCTTGCAGTATTAAGTGAATGAAGGAAAGAGAGACAATTGGCTGCTGTGAGCTTAAAGACCTTTTTTTTTTTTTTTTTTTTCTCCTTTTGGTCAGAGCTATGAAAGTTATTAACTCACCACAAACATTCCCAACAGCCAACTCAAACTCAGGGTCCAGGAGACAGCAGCAGGAGCTCACAGCAGCTGTACCATAGACAGGCAAAGGCTCCCTCTCTGTCTCTGCTTTCCCTTTACAGATGGGACAGTATAAATAAGGCACAGTAAAACTGAAAGTCAAGTCCCATTGCTGAGACTACAAACACTCATAAACTCATTTGATTCCAGCTGAGACACCGATTCTCCATATGCTTTCCCCTTACTTCACCAGAGCTAATGGGACTAATCCTGATACAGAAAGCCAAATAAACACAGGGGGCATTAATGTGTTTTATGTGCATTAACCTTTCCACAAGACCTGGGCAATATATTCTCAATGAATTCTTGAATACTTTTGCAAATCATTATCCAATCCCTTCAATTAAAAGGAGGTCTTGGCTTCATGAAAAAAAACCACTTCCCATATTCTGAAATAACAGCAGCGCTTCTGCTCATAATTTTTAATTAGAAGGGGCAGCTCCCACCCGCAGCAAATAGCTCAATACCACAGGAAAACAGAAGGGCAGTCATTTGGACAAGGTCTGCTGGGAATCCTCCCAGCACTTGGTTCTCCTCCAATAATTCAGTCATCATAAACGCAGGCACGAGGCCGTTTATCACCGGGATGGACTTGCTTGCATATTTTTAAAGTTCAAAGCAGTAGGAGCTGATGGAGAACAGAGAGCTTTGTTTTTCCAGTGAGGTGCTAGGAGTTCTCTATGGGGTCTGGCAATTTATTTCTGATGGCAGGGGGAGGAGGGCTTCACCTGGAACAGGCAAACTCTTGGAGCTGCTGGCAGGGCTGTGCGAGCACAGAGCTGCGGCTGCTGCAGGGCTGAGCCTCCCCCACCTCTGGGTTACCCTCCAGTGTCAGAGTCCAGAACATCCCTCTAGCTACCCTAGCTATCTCAGAACCCTAGCAAGAGTCTCAAAGACCCTAGCATAAAATGAAAAACATCTGTAGCTTCAATCTTAACCTCTAGAAAAGGCTGTCAATTTTATATGAAGAGTTACAAACCACAAAAATTTTAATAGTGTTATATTTAAGCTAACACAAAATTTAAAAAATAAAATTTTTCAATTTTAAAATAAAGTTAAAAAAAGTACAAAATAAAAGAATTTAGGTGTATCCTAACCTTCTTCTCCTTCATCTTATCCTCCACGTCTTAGTGTGATGGTGACACTTTTCTATTAGTTTAAAGTAAAGATTCACTATCCAACGTAAGTAGTAAGCGTTAACACAAATCTGTAAACACACAACACATAATTTTGAGTATATAATGTGAGAGCCACCCAAGACTCTAGAAAGACTACTACAGCTTCTCTACTAAACAAACCTCAGAAAATCAAAGAGAGAAAGTTATAATTAAGAAAAAATAAACAACCTTAAAAACGCAATCGGACACATTCCAAGCTCCTTCTTTAGCCACGTCAAACTAAGAAAGCAAAAACTCTTTACAATCTCAAAATCACCCTAACCTTCAGAACCCCAAAAAATCAACACTCCAGCAGCAGGTTTGGGCTGTTACCCCAGGATAAATATCACAACAGTACTTTGCTGATATTCAGAATCATGCACAGCATTTGTAACCACGTAAAATGGAGATTTGATAAAGCATAATGCAATAGAAACACTTCATTTCTTGACTAGAGAAATTTTAAGTGCAGCCATGAGAAATGAGCCCTCCTTTCAAACTGATACCCCTAAAATTAATGATTTTTTTTTAATCAACCTCTTTTCCAAGGAAGAAGTCTGGTTTAAGTTGTAAAGAAACAAAAGCCATTCTCTAAGCACAACATATCTGTGTGCATACAGATATTATACAGTATTTCACTAAAATACTTCACAGCTGTGAAGCTGCAGAGCTCATGCTGACTGGAATTACTTCATGGGGCCTCTTGTGCACTGTAATCTGTACACTCTCCTGTCTTCTGATAAAAAACTTTAAACTTTCTGAAGCAAGAAGGTCTACTTTGGTCTCTCTTTGAAGTGCCTTAGAATGCAAGGTCTGTGACTGGAACTCCAAACACCACAGTAATATAAATAAAACCACAACTCTTAAAAGGAAACCTCTTGTCTTGCAGCATCTGCCATATGCTGTAAATGAGCTGAATCAGCTGAATTTCAACGAGTTCAAGTTGTGCTGGGAGCGAGGTTTAACACAAAACCAGATCTATCCACTCTGCTTGTATCTCAGGACCACTTGCAATGTTTGAGTCTTGGCTTTCTGAGAGCATCTTCCAACAAATGCAATGTGCATGACAGCCCATGGAATCCCATCCTTGGATTCTACCCACAGGGAAGAAGAGGAAATGCAAAACACTCACCCTGAAGGAAATGCAGGAGTGATATAAGAGCCATCATACTTATAAAGCTGTAAGAAACCTGCCCAAAGCCATTTGATAAAGGATATAAACTAAGCAAAGAATAGGAATATGAAATAGGAATTAAATTTTAGGAAGCAATGCAATTTGTTTGGAAAAGCATTCTCCAGTGATGAGATGAATCACTGGAGAATATTTTACCTACAAATAAAAAGAGAGGCGATAAATTTGCAAATACTGGTCTCTGCAGACTTATCCCTGACAGTGGAGCTTGCAGCAGGGAATGTAATCAGCTGCTGTAAACAGAGATACTGGAATTCATCCATTAAAATTTGGGAAGCTACTATGTAGTCTTAGGTATGGAAAAAAAAAACCAAAAATGAAAAATCAAAAGCTTAGGGAATAATTTCATTGGCTTCATTTGGGTTTGGATTCATGAACATGCATATTCAACTGCAATACGTACTTTGCATCCTGTTATTTAGGTTGTATATCTGAGTTTTTCCCAGCCATGACTAGAGGCTTTTCTCCTTTGAGTGCAGAATACATCAAGTGCAGAGTCCCTCACACCCGTCTGAGAGCCAAGCAAGTCCTACAAGATGCTGAGACAACCACAGGGCCTGAAGGCTCTGTTGCTTCTCTCTGACATTTTTCCTGTTAAATTTCTCTGCCTTGTTCCACTTCCCCAGCCCAGACACCATTAAAGACACAAGGTTTAAATTTAAAATAAACAAGAAACTGTCCCCTCATGCTATTCCACATTCCTGCAGTGATGCTGACACCTCCTGCACCACCGGTGCCCCAGCTCTCCAGGCTGAGTTGTTGCTCCTGGGGCCACCAAAGGACCATTGTGCATTGCACTGCATTTCTAAACATGGACCTCAATGCTCCTGTCGTTCAGGAGCTGAACCTTTAAAATCAATCAATCAATCAATTAATGTGTTAACTAACAAAACCGGCAGGGATTTGCACTGTTGGCTTGCAGGAGGGGCAGGGCAATCAGCATCAGCTCCTGGTGCAGCCCTCCAGCACACCACAGGCACAAGCTGTGGTTAATTCCTTGTCCTTCAGAGGGTTTCAGCCTTCCAGGCATGGGCAGGCTCTGCATGTCCTTTTCCAGGAGGATCTTCCCCCTCAGTAAGCGCCAGGTTTCATGCACAGTCACTCTCTGGGGCTCTGTTTCCCTTCAACACCTCTCAGCAAGGACATCCCAGATCCTCACCTACTGATCATCCCACAGGAATGGCCAAGCTCAGACGTGTCAGGGAAAAAAAAGCAATGCTAATGAGCATTTTAATGTCTCAGGAATGACCAAAGCCATGAAAAGAGCTAAAAGCTAAGGGAAGCATTATGGAAAGAGTTAGAGCAGGGCAAAATCCTCTGCTGTGTGCTGGGGGAAGTCCCATGAATCTCTCATGTATGAGCCTCTCAGTCCTGGAAAGCAGAGCTGGCTGGGCTCAGGTCATGCCCCACTATCTCAAAGGGGCCCCACCAGCACTGAGGGTTTATTTCTGCAGGGATGGGGCATTTTTAAGACAACTCCTTCCCCTGCATTGCCCCAGAGAGAGAACAAATTTAGGCTTTGGACAACTCAGCCTGCTCCAACAAGAAACCACCACTGAAAATGCTTTGATTTCTCACCCTGACTGACACAAGTCCCATCAGCTCCTTGGCCTGGCCTCAGGATGCCCTGTGCAAGCGAAATAGGCTGAAACTGCAGCAGATGTGATGTGGGGGCACAGTCAGACACCCCAGGGCTCTGCTTCCCAGCCTGCAGCACCCCAGGGGCTGCAGGGCCACAGCCCCATCCCCTGGCAAGGCTTTGTTCCCTCCAACCTCTGATTCCTACTGCAACCTACTCCACAAGAATAGAAATGGATTCATTAGGCAAAGCAGCACGGGTCGTGCTGCTCCTCCTCTGCATTCATTCCTCCCCCAGCAGGTGCCTCAGAGATGAGATCCTGCTGGCGGGGGCAGCGCCCGAGGCTGCTCCAAAGCAGCGCTGGGGGTTTGGGAACAACAGCAACAACGCAACTTCCAGAAATAAATCGCCAAAACCAACAATTCAGGGGAGTGTAAAACTGCCTGGCCAAGGCAGATTTAAGGAAGAAATTGCTTAGAGTGAGGGTGGGCAGCCCTGGCACAGGCGCCCAGAGCAGCTGGGGCTGCCCCTGGATCCCTGGCAGTGCCCAAGGCCAGGCTGGACAGGGCTTGGAGCAGCCTGGGGTAATGAAAGGTGTCCCTGCCATGGCAGGGGTGGCACTGGATGGGATTTAAGGTCTCTTCCAACCCAAAGCAATCTGGGATTTGACCCAGGCAAATCCTTGTCCCTTCTGCCTGCTCCCTCTCATCCTGCTCAGGATCCCCCCCTGCATCTCCCAGTGCTGACATTTCACCTGGCAACCTAGTGACACCTGCACTCCTAGTGCACAGAGTTATGATTTTTACCTAAAGGCTGATAGCATCATGGAAGCCATTCTTTGCTAGCCATAAACTTACTTCTCTTCTAGGATTGCTCAGGGCTGTCCTGATTTGTTTCAGAGAACAGTGCCCCACTGACTACCAGAGAAATAAACTTGCTCAGAGTTGAAGTGTGACAGCACAAAAAGCTCAGAGAAAACAACAAAAGAAATGCTATTAAATTTGTAAAAATGAGTAAAATTAGATCATGAAAATGTGGAGCAGTAATACTGCATGGAGATCAAGAAAATATACAGAATAAATGAAAAAATAATTCTCTTGTATCGAAACACTGCTACAGCATCAAGGTTGTGTCTGCAGAGAATGCAATCTAATTCACCTGCTTTCATTCTTGTGATCTTTCACATTTCAAAAGAAAACAACAGATGAAAAATTCAATACTGCATTTACTCTATAAAAGTGAAGAAAAGGTCATTTATTGGCCTTTTTCATTATTAATATCTGTCTAGGCTTCTATTTTAAATACAAAGAATCTTTGTAACAGCCATTTATGTTCAAGGCCTCAAAGTTGTTTTACAAGTGGTCTCAAATACATCTGCTAAGTTGAAATAAATCTCATCCTTTCAAATTAATCATGCTTGTTTCAGCTTTTTGCAAGGAAAAAAATAAAAAAAGGCAAAAGAACACTATCATAACACAAGGCAGCCTTTCCAGAACTCAAGTTGAACCGAGGCAAATGAGATAGCAAATCAATATTGAATCCAACAGAAAGAGAAATTCAGGCACTGAGCTCCTATTCTGGAGCTTTTGAAAAACTCCATTACCAACCATTTCAATTTGTATGTATTGAATTAAGGCTTTTAACACGGATAAAATATTACTGAATTTAACAGAAATGGCCCTCACTACCACAAAAAAGTTGAGATCAAGCCATGGGTTAGAATAAAATAAAATAAACAATAAATAAATAAATAAAATTTTAAAATAAATAAAATAACCTAACCACAATGATTTTTAAGCCTAAAACTTTGCTCCCCCTTTTCCTCCACCCCCAGCCCTAGAGTTTAAACCTTTACCCCACCTCTAGAGCCCAGGTAGCACAATCCTGTTTTCATCCCTCAGGGTTTCCTTCCTGCTGGGAGGATTGAAGTCAACATCAGTAGCTGAGGGAAAGCACTCACAACAGGGAGCTTCCTTCTGTGTCAGCACATTCTGCAGCCTCAGCAGTCAGAAAAATCCCATAAAACTGCTCAGGAATCCCCGAGTGTGATGGGAAATCCCTCTGCCTGTAGGGGGGATGCCCAGGACCATAAAATGTGTCACAGGGCTGGGCTGCTTGTGGTGAACTCCAGTTACAGAGGGAACGAACCGGTGTGGGAAAGGGGGAGGAAATCACCCTGCTTGCAAATAATCCTGTTATTTGGGTACATTTAGGGAGAAAAGCAGGGAAATGAAAGGGGGAGACCAAGATGGAGAGGTCAGCAGCAGTGGAAATAAAAGTGCTCTGTCCTATGTGAATAATTCAGAAGTAAGATTTAATTTCTAAACCCCCTATTTACATGGAAGCATTGAAAGACAACCACCAGCCTCAGATCTGGCTTTTGTTTTAAAGAGACTGCCCAGAAGATTTTAGGAATATGATTCATGACAACATCTCCACTGCTGAAATAAAGCCTTGTGTAATTCTGCCAAGCCCAACCATAAATCTACAAACCCCAGAGCTCATGTATCCATATCTTCCAAAATAAAACAATGTAAAAAGAAACTGTGGTCTTCTAGGAATAAAATACTCCTAATTTTTGGGCCAGAGAGCAGCCATGCAGCAGCCAGTTGAATATTTGTAGGGGTTATATGGGGTTTTCTGCATGGGATTCATATTTATATCCAACTGAATATTTTTCTTCAGGATTCCTGAAGAAAAAACCACGGTCCAGCTGTCCATTAACACCCATTAAAGAGTGGGACCTGAAGGATGTGCCATTTTGCTCTAATTTAAGCTTAATGAAAATTTGTGGGTGTTTCCTTTTATTTTTACTAATCTCAAGTGCAGAGAGTAGTTGATTCTCGCTCAGCTCTTTTTTACAGTAAGATTTTAGTATTTTTTTGGGTAACGGAGGGGCCAACATTAAAGAAAAAGGTTAATAAGCTTTGTCAAAATCAATTTAAAGAAGTCATTGCCTGTTTTTCTCTGGCTCTGGAACAAAAATTAAAACCAAAAAAAAAAAAAAAAAAAAAAAAAACAAAAAAAAAACCACCAAAAACAAAAACCCAGGGAAATTTCTGCTTACTCTGTTATGGAGTTGAAGAAAGTGAAAACTGATTAGTAACAACTCTGTGGCTGTTTATATGAACAGTGTGAGAAAATTCTGTAGAAGTATGTAAACATTAGAAGGCATAAGAACATAAGAAACTTTTAGAAGAACTTTAAAACTCTCAAAAGAACAGAGCAACATACACCAAAATAAATTTTTACATCCAAAACACCTGCATTATGATAACACTCAATTCATACCTTCATGGAAACATTCCTGAGCTTGTAAATGAAAGTCCACACCATAAATAATCTCTCTCTCTATCTATCAGTGAAATTTTTGACTCTCACAAGCATAAGATTGCATTCTAAGAACATTCAATAAAGCCACTCCAAGACCATTTCCACATTTGTCCCAGTGTGGAAGAAATCCCTTTAGCTGGGCACTGAAAGCAGTCAGATACTTCTGTGGAAATTGATATTATTTTCCTCTCAAAATAACTTATTCAAAATAAGTGTACTGGTCCACAATATAGAACGCAGAGTATTTTGGATAAGGTGTCAAAATCTTGCCCTTTCAGGAATTAAAAGCCTGGTTTGGGTCTGCCTATCTTGTCAGGTAATTTGCTGAGCCAGATAAAATCTGCTGTAGATATGGTTTTTTTTTGCTCATTGCCTTTCTAGGAAATCAATCCTTGTAATAGTACATAAAACCTAATCATTACTCAGATGAGGCCCTACTTATCAGGTCATTTGATGACATGCTGCCTAAACGAATCTCATTTATAAAGTCTTGTCTTCTCCTCTCCGAGCCAAGATTCACGGCTCACACGCCTCAGTGTGCAGCATCCATAATTAGCACAACTCCCCACACCAAAACAATTCCTGCACGAACTGAGGAGCAGGGAAATGCACCTTGAGCAATTGGAGCACACATCAGGAATGAAATTGGTGTTGTTTTGCTGCCATTATCGACTCCATGGCAATGAACTCAGACATTTTTATGATACAAGGATGTTAATGGCAAGAAGTCATCACCTTTCATCATCACTGCTTCAGGGCAGGAACTTTTTCAAGGGCAATAATATCAAATACCAATCAGGGAGGAACTCACAACCAGTAATTTCCCCTTTCCTGCTCACAAATTGCCCACGCTCAGGTCGCCACAATCACAGAGGGACTCATCATTCAAAATATTTCATTATTTCAGCAACAGTGAGTTTTGATCCACTGATAATTTTTAAATTACAAATGCTTATAGACAAGGTCTTATTTGTGTTTGTGAGAGTTCAAAAGTGATAACACACGTGCAGATCTTTGAATAAAATGGGGCAGAATCTTCCAACCTTCCTACAGCCTGCATCAGGTGTGACCATAATTCCTTACACATCCCCACTTACACAAACCCAATTTGCACACAAGTTCCTTTTTTCCAAGGAGAAGGCACTCACAGAATTCTAACCTCCAAGTGGTTTGTTTAGCAGATGGTGCCACTCCTTTCCTTCTCCAGTTGTGCAGAACTAATCTACAATACATCCTTGCCTTAACAAAACCAGTTTTTCTTTATCCCGGGGACAAAACCCTCACTTTTAGAAAACCAAACCTGCTGTTAACAAACTCTTCACATCAACAGATATTGCCATGCATGTCTTGTCTTAGATTTGTCATCAAGATGAAGCACCTCTGATAAATATTCCTGAGGGGAGTCTTTGTATCCTTATTTTAATGCCTTTTTAGCATTGCCTTTAGAGATGCAGAGAAGATGATATTTACTCAGCCATTTCACCTCTCCCCTCCACTCCTCTGAGTGGCTCTGATAAATACTGTCAACTTCAAGATTTAATTTTGAGCCACTCCTTCCCTAACAAAAATGTCAATGTCATCATCTACCTCAGGGAGAACATTTTTGCAACAATATTATCTCTTTCTTTTCCGAGACAGAAAGGCTGCTCACGCATTGATAGCAAATCCTGTTTGGTGTTTTATTATGCACAATGGAAAAATATTAAATAGATCAATAGGAAAATGAAGCGGTTGCAAGTTGATCTCCATGGAGTGAGGGAAAAATGCTGGGGAAAGAAGAATTATGAGGAAAAAAGAAAATTAAATTTACACATTGGAGATAATAAGGCATGTCGCTTACCCTCAGTGCTTCCTCTAATCTGGCTTTATTTAATTGCATTCTCTCTAAAGACATATTGTTTCATTTCTCCCCTCCATGGATCTTTTTTTGTTGGGGTGGATACAGTGTAATTACTAGCTCCCAGCATTATCTCCACTTTTATTAAAAAATGTCATGATTCTGAAAAGGAAAATTTCATGCACTATATAATGTCAATCATCTGTCTTTATGAGATGGAACAGCTTCACTTTGTTCAGGATGGGTTTGAAGGGGGAAAACAGCCTTTCCTGTGTGGTCATTTTTTAAAAGCGATAATCCAATCTGCTTAGCACAAGAGCACAGCCCCAGTGCTGATCACCCACTTGAAAGGAGATTTGTGTGTGTCAATAACAGCTTTTAAGTCTGGACATCCAGACAAAGTCACGCTGGTGGAGAAACAGGAGAGAAAATTTTAACATTTCCCTGAAACTTCAAAGCTCTGTTTTCATCTGAGAAGCTTTGTGATTCAAATCAAAGCCACTGTAGCTGCGCAGCATCCGAATTTTACTTTTGAAAATGTGACACTTGCTTCCACCATTATTTCACTTGCCAAAGGAATTCTAAGTAGGAAGTGAGTGCCTGTTCACAGCTCTGCAACCTCTGACCCCCATAAACAGCCAAGACTTCAAATTCTGGGGGTTGGGCTCTTCTCCCAGTTAATAAGTGCCAGGATGAGAGAAAGTGGCCTCACGTTGTGCCAGGGAGGTTTAGGCTGGATATTAGGGAAAATTCCTTCACTGAAAGGGTGGTCAAGCATTGGAACAGCTGCCCAGGGCAGTGTGGAGTCACAACTCCTAGAGGTGACCAAAAAATGTGTGGATGTGGCACCTGGGGACATGGTGAGCACAGCAGTGCTGGGGTCATGGTGGGACGCAACATCATCTTGGAGATCTTTTCCAGCCTTAACTCTAGGGTTCTATAATTCTGTATTTGCAGGGCATTTTCCATGACATGACACTTCTATTTAGCAGTGCTGGCATCCACATCCTGCACCCCAGGAGTCTCCACTGTGCGGTAAATATTTCTGGGCATGTGTTTGGCTTTAGAAATCCCGATCCTGTGATCGATACTCAGCAAACTCCCACTGAAGCTGTGGCATTTTGGAACAAAAGTGTATCAATCACTGGGAATTCCACGTTTTTGATGAACTGAAATGGGGCCCTGAAATATCACTGAAAAGACAGAAATCTTTTTCCCAAGATCCCAAGCCAAAAGAGGAGAGCAAAAAGATCATAGATCTTAACAATTGATATCACAGCAGAAATATATTGGTCTCTACTGCCCTTTAAACTGGATAAAATCACCACAGTGAAACGAAGGGAATGGAATAGCCAAAACGTCATCAGAATATCAGGGATTTTCTCAAATATTAAAAAAAAAATATATATATAAATATGTATTCATAACTGCTTTAATTATTTATCTCATAAATCTGTGTTTGCCACATACTTACAAATGCATAGTTTGCATAATTTATACTGTTTCCTGTAAATTTATTATATTTGTTAGAATTCATTTACCTGTACTATTTAAAGACGTTTCTGAATGTATTTGCTGAGAACTATCTGCAGAGCCCACAACAGCCTCCGCAAACTACAGCCAACTGGTTTTGACTAAAATTCTGCTGCAGTTACTGTTACATTGCTGCAACAAAACTTTAATATTTTTTTCAATATCCAAGTCCTTCCAGGCCTGCACTATCATAGAACCAGTGCATTTCAAATTTTAACCATTTTCTTATCTACAAAGTTGTATAAAGGTTATTAAATTATTCCTTATATACACACATTTTGTTTACCTAAATGTTCCTGCTGATTTACAGCAATGTTCAAAGAGTTTTAGAATGAGCAGTATCATTTTGTAGATGGACATGCAAATGGAAGGGACGGGGAGTCACTCAGCACTGTAAGAACATCTGTTTAAGCACAAGAATTGAATTTTGTTTCAGTCAAGACAAACATTTCTCTGCTGCCAGAGGTCAGGGGGAGGAAAAGAAGGAGAACCCAAGCTAACTCCATGGGATGAGAGCAGTATTTTGGGTTTTTTTAAAGAAAACTCTCACTGCAGACACAAGACACAGACCATGCACCTCACCTCAGCAATAAATCAGTCCTAGATCAGCACTAAAGGAGTCTCTGGCTTGCAGTGGAGTTTGGCAACCTGCAGCCATCAAGTATCAGTTTATTCCCCTGAAAATCCTTCCCTCTGTCTGGGCAGGGACAAGGCATTTTGCTTGCCAGTGATAATTAAACTGGTGCAGGGTTAATCTTCTGTTATCAGAGCCTCCTTCCAGGGGAGGAGGTGAAACACCTGAGTTCTCTGTGCCAGGACAGGCCACAGCACATTGATATTTCCCTGTGAGTGCTGCACTTGTCAGCACAAGGTAACACAGCACCCACGGGTGTTTATGGCCAAAAAATCCTGTTTGGATCAGGCTGTTCATCTACAGCCAAGAAATCACAAACTGATTTCTTCTCCAAAAGCATCAGTGCCAAGGGAATTAATTTGGTTTTCCCAAAACATCAGAGAAGTGACATCTGAGGTACACAAGGTGTTAGCCCGATTACATCTTTTCATTTTTTCTTTTATGGATGTTATCCACTGGACTTTTGACCTCTGAATTTCTGTGCAATGTCTGCAGCTCTGTAAACATCACTGTGCAGTAATCTATACAGTTCTGTCTCTGGTAAAATAACTTCAAACTAGGTTTTAATCACTTGTGGTTAGAGCATGATTTTTTTAACGAGATTTTTTTTTATCACACAAAAAAGGAGTTCTGGTGCTTGAAGCACTCATTCTCTTGCAGATTTATGGCATATTTAATTAGTCATTTGGAGTGCAGATCACTGCATTCACTGAGGATCAATATATAGCAACTGACAGCAAGCTGGTAAGGAAATATGGTTGAGTTTATCAGGACAGACAAAGCCTAAATCTAAGCTGGGAGGGTGCAGATGGGAGACATGGGAACATGATCTGCCCCCAGGCATCTGCTGCTGACTCGAGGGGAGGCACTCAGCCCAGCCCAGCCCAGCCAGGCTGGGGGTGCCGGGGGATCCAGCCTGGCCAGGCAGGAACCACACAGTCCCAAGGGGCAGTCTGGCTCTGCTGCCCCTCTCTGTCTCCCCAGGAATGAGGAGCAGCTCTTCCAAAATCCCACATGTACCTAGAGGATCACAAGCCTGCATTTCCCTTCCCTTACAGCCACCTGCATTTTGGATTTTGGGTGCTGCACTTCTGGTGACACCTGAGCTGACACCTGTGGTCACACAGAACCCCTGGCCACCATCACCATCATAAAAACAAAGCAGCTACTCTACAAAAGTTCTCATATTTTTGAGTATTACCCTGGATTATCCAAACATAAAATATAACTAGGAAAAAAAAATACCTCTCAGCAGAGTATTCCCCTTCCACCTGCCTAGAACTCCTTATGCTGCACAAGAAACAAAAGCAAAGCTGAACACCAAATAAAGTTCTGTTTATTAATACATCTATGGGAAGGGTTTTATTAAGGGGCCAGAAGTAAAATTGCATTCTAATGGGTAATAATAAAGGCAATACACTGCAGTTTCTGGTAATACACTCCTGGATTCAAACACATAGCTAAGGTAACCTTCCAATTCTCTTCTTTCATTTGAGAGGCTACTGAGAACACTAGAGAATAAAAGACACTGTTGTTAGTTGTCATACTGTGTCTATAATTACTTACTTTGTTCCTGAAGCCATCACCATGATAAATTTGCAGTTTTCCCCATCTGCCAGGAGTAGTAATGTGCAATACATTTAACAACTGAATTTGCATATAGAAAGTATCATTGACCTTTGGATTTAAAAGGACAAAGATTTACAAGGACACCCTTTTGAAGCAAAGTGCTTAGTTTAGGAAAAATGAACCGGCGCGAGAGGAATAAAACACCCGATCTGCTGCACGCAGGAGAAGCTGCAGATTTTACAAGGAGCACATCTGAAATCCCTATGAAACAGCTCCCTCGTCAGCAGCCACATAATAAAGGAAACAACTGTCAAGCAGAAGGAAAACACTGGGACAGGATCTGGAGCGTGTTCAGCGTGGGGGGAATCGGGTGGCAGGGAACTGCAGGGTGGCAGCCCCTGCTCTGCCTTCCAGGGGTTATTTACTGGGCTGGCAGGAGCCTGGCTCTGCTCCCACGCAGGGAAACAGGGATTTCCAGCAGAGCTTCCTTCCCCTGCCCTGCCTGTGCAGGGTTTGCAGCAGATGCGGTGCAGAGAGTGGGCAAAGCAAGCTCCTGTCAGCAGGCTCGCTAAAAAATAATGTGAATTTGTGTTTATAGAGAAAAGATAGAAAATAAACTCTTTTTTTCCCCCCAGTCCTGAGTGGCACCAAGGTCTGGCAAAGCCCTTTCCCTATTCCACCCACTGCTGGCTAGATCCACAGGCAGCTCTCCCAGCTCCAGGTCAGCCCAGGCACAGCCTGCACATCCCATTTCAACATTTCCAGAGAGTTTTCAGAAGGATTTGAAGTGCCTGTTTTCCTTACTGTCAATATCTCTTCCAAATAACCCATGTGAAGGAATTGCTACAGTTCAGTTTACCATATCATCAATGAATTATTCATAAATGCCACTTTGTGCCATAAAAATTTAAGGTATTAGTTCACAACATGATCATAAATATGATTCATACAGACCACACATCCCTTGACTGCCACACTACAATATTTTCACAATAAACTGTGATGATCCAAGATAAAATGATGGTTGCGAGTTAAAAGTCTGAGTTGAAGAACTGTTGAATTCTGAATTTCTCAGAGCATGCTGTTTTGGTCATCCTTAAAAGAGTTTGCCCAGACTTGTTACTGCATCCCCTCTCCATTCTCCCTGGAGCACTGTGTGACTTCAAAGTACCCAGATTTATTTGTTCACCCTGTTTACACCAGCAAAGGAAAGAATCAAAGCACTATTTTCTGACAATATATTCCCCTGTGACTCAAACTGCATGTGTGGGGTTTAGCATGTACTTTAATAGTGAGTCAGCAGCCTGGGGAGAGGCATTAGCTGCATTCTAAATCAGTCAGGGATGGAAGATAACAAGAAAAGCAAGGAGTGGTTCCCATCAACTCTGGAACAGTCTCTGTAACACTGCAGATAAAGGGTATTGCCATGGTTTCATTTCCAGTTGTGACAAACTGACCGAGAAAGAGCCTTGCCTTCTAAAGGGCAAAGAACTAAAATTAAAAAAAAAAAAAAAAAAAAAGGGGGGGAGGCAGGAAGTTTTTTTATAAAAAAGAAAAGAGAACCTGAGAAGAGCAGGGTGAGTAACAAGAATGACTCCCTGTCTTCTCTGCAGCAATAAATAAGATGCTGTGACAAAAAAAAAAAAAAAAAAAAAAAAAAAAAAAAAAAAAAAAAAAAAAAAAAGTTCCTGAAAAGAGAACATGCAGTTCAGCATGATCTGGATTATGGCTGGGAAAACTCAGTGCCACTGTATTACCTGTGATAATTTTAACCAATTCTACCTGCAGCTATCCATAGGTGTGGGAGAGGACATTTTACCTGCTACTCATTTCATATTACATTTTTCATTTGGTTTTCCCGTTCTCTTCACAAACTGACCTCAAAAGGCACTAGATTTTTTACCAATATCCCTCCTAAAGTCTCATGGATAGTTTCAGCAAAGATTTCTGAGTTTATATATTCTTGATCCAGTGGAGCACCTACATGTTTCCTCAACTGTCCGTCAGGACCATTCCTTGCGTTTCCTCTGTTAGGTTTGTGGGCAGACTGTGTTGATTCCCTCATTTTCTTAGAGAAAATTCACAGTTAATTTCAAATAGACTTGAAGACTTTGCCAATTCTAGCAACTTCTTTACTTCATCCTCATATTGAATAACTGCACCTGGTGTACATATATATAAAAAACCCTTGAAATCTACTTTTCACAAGTATTTCTCCAGCACCTCCTGCGTTAGCCAACATCTGCTGTGAAGTGTTTTCTGGAAGGGATAAAAGCAACAACAAAAAGCCACAGGAGTCTGTGAGAAGACAATCAGGGAGGCTCATCAGAGGCACTGAAGCCAGCAAAGGCACACAGGAGTGGAGGGGTGCAGGGCTGAGGAGCACGGGGAGGTGCAGCTCCATCCCTGTCCCTCAGCAGATGCAGGGGTGGTGCCCGACTGGAGGACGTGGCTCAGGCTCACACTGAACATATGGTGGAGTTGGATTCCAAGCAGCCAGAGAAACTCTGTCTCTGCACAGTAACTGTGGTCCATTTTCCCCGAGTCTGCCTGCGACTGGCTCGTTAACAAAAACAAAATCAAACACCTGTGCACTGGCTGGGGAAGGGTTTCTGTGCCAGCAGGGATCCATCTGCAGAGCACATCGTTAGCCAGCTCCTTTTCTCTGGGTGAGACACGAGGCACATTCATCAGAGCAAACCCACAGCACCACTAAAGGAACATTTTGTGGCCCAGCCTACTTCTCCCCACTTCTTTCTTTGCCTTTTCATGCTGCCATAATGGTGATGAATAGTGATAAAATATTCATTTCTCTCTTCATCGGGTAATTCTCCATCACTCTGACCTCATCCCCTCTTCTTTATTGCCCCACCTGCTACTTCATTGGCAGATCCTTCCGGCTTGCCATCCCCTCATCTGACTTCTCCTGCACTACAGAGCAAGGAGATTTTTCAGAACTATTTAAGTGCTGCTGGATTGGGTCTGGCTGGGTTGCAGGGGTGGCTTCTGTGAGGAGATGCCAGAAGCATCCTCTCCTTCCCACCCTCCTCTGACTTCAGGAACACAATGTCATCCAAGTCAGCACATCTTACAGCTCATTATTATCTTATTATTTTATGATATTATTATCTTATTGGGCTGGGATTTGTCCAGGATTTTTGACTGAGACCACTGGAAAGCTCTCAGACAGTGCAGGGGCACAGCCCAGCCTGGGCAAGGAGCAGCAGGAGTGAAGTGGCCCCGAGGGTTCCCTGGGGCCATCAGCTGCTCCCTGAAATAGCTGTCACTGGGCACCTTCCCAGCTCCAGAGCCACAGAGCTCCTCGATGGACAGCACCACATCTCACTGAAGGTTTGGTCAGTCCCCAGGCCCCACTGAAAACAAACCCTTCCAAGCCAGGGTCACCCAGAACTGGTGCAAAGCCACCCTGAGCTCTCTGCAGGGACTGCGCTGCCTGGAGCTGCGACACCGACCCAACATCTGCTGCAGCAGCAGATTCTGGCACGAGGCACAAGAGCTGCAGATTACTGATCCCTGCTCTGCAGGAGCCCAAACACCTCCTGGGCACACCTTCCTTGCATCCCTCCACATGACAAGGGCTTCCCATCCTATGGAGAGTGAGTGTGCTGGGAAATGAGCGTGCTCAGGAGCCGGCATCCGCAGCACTGCAGGGCAGAGATAAATTGGGTTTTACCTGCCTTCATTCCCAATGAACAGACCCAAATTCAGCTGTGCTCACTGCACATTTGTCTTTCCCTTAAACCTGTTGTGATCTTGCAGCTGCTGGCCCTAGATTAGTGTGGGGCTCTCTCACTGGTTTCAAAGTTCTCTCTTTCATGTGGTGAAAGTCCTCTCACCATCCTCACCAAGACAGTGTAAAAAATGAAGCCTAAGCAATTTCTCTTGGACTTTTCAAAGTCTTAAATTCTTGTTCCCTCTCTGAATGCTAAAGCAAGCCAGGCAGCAGAGCTGAGTAAGTTTTGCCAGGAATTCACCTCCCAAAGAGAGCTCAGGAGCATCCTCACACACCTCAACATGTAATACCTGCATCCCAAAAATACCATTCAAACTAAAGCAGACATATGGAGCTCATCCTGCATGTATAAGAGAAAGACAAATGTTGGTCCAGGTTTGCTAAAACCGAAGTATAAGTAAAGGATTCTCCTGGGGGTCTTGGTTTTTTGTTAAATTTGAGGATTACAGTTGAGTTTATCCTCTGTCCCTTGCTCCAAACCCTCCAACAGAAAGATCTGCAGTATCAGAGTTATCAGGATGGGATTACTTTTGCAATTATCCTGGGATAAAATGCAGTTCCTTTGACCAGTGTCTGAATAAATGTCGGGCAGCTTTCTTATCTGCTTCCTCCTGTTTACAATAATTCAGCTGTTACAGCAATTTGTAGTGTAAATATCAGCAACTCCTACATGGGGGAGGATGTTGTTGTGGAGGTGGGACACTTTCATCCCTGTGAATAGTGATGGATCCTGAGGCTGAAGAAGAGCACAGTTAAATGTGAAAGGCAGAATTAAAGTCCCTACAGTCTTATATTTGCTCAGTGCACCATGCAGTGAAGTCAGCAGAACTTTTTTCCACTGGGGCAGGGACTGGGTCCAAGCCCTGCACAGCACAGAAACACAAGGCAGGACTTGCAGATGTGTCATGGAACAGAGCCACTGACAAAAATGCAAATTCATCATAGCAATTTTCTTGGGTTAAGCTAAACTAAGATGTGGTTACTGCTGAAAAGGGCAGCCCTGGCACTCCCCACTGCAGTAATCCCCATCCCCTTTCCTTTGCCAGAGCATACTTACCACAGAACTCCCTATCACACCTAGAAAAAAACCTGTTTTTATGGTGTTTTATTACTTTATTTAAAATATTTTCCCCTTTCTGAATGGGAACACAGAAAATAAACACCATTTTTTGTGCTGCCACAGTAGTGATGGCATCATGGTGACCCCGGGTCTGCTTCAGCTGACTATTACATTTCCCCCTTATTTTCAGAAATCTTTCACTGCAGCACTGCAGACATGTATGGCATGGAATAGCTCCTTGGAAAAGAGGCAGGAAGAATTAAGGAATCTGCTGCCAGAACTATCCATCCTGCCTGCCTCTCCCAACCCCTGTGTGCAGTGAGCCCTTGTGCAGCACCTGCTTCAGCTCCAGAGCAGCAATGAGGATTTCCTCCTGCACAACCCCCTTGGGTGATGCTCTGGACAAGGCTCTCATTGACTCACTCCACTTAATTGGGAGCACAGCAAACAGAGCAGAGCCTGGGGGTTTGAGATAGCAAACCACATTTTGTTCAAAACTGGGATTACTCCACAATAAATCCATCTGCAAGCAGATAAATGCCAGCAAAGAGACTAGAAATGGGAAGTGTCTGTAAAATAAAGCAGGTTACTGAGGGGGAAAAAATAGAGAAAGGGAGATTTGGGTTTATTTTGAACAAATAAACCAGGGTTTAAAGGTTATTGCACTAAAGCAAAGGAAAAGACAAAGCAGACTGTAATCCAATTCAATGTAATAAGCAGTAAATTAAAGAGTTGGTATTCCTACAGCACATATTGATTATTGTATTCTTGTGTACCATGTTTGGTGCTGGCAAATCTATAAGCATCTTATTACTCTTCACAGGATACAGAGCAGAGCACTCAGATTAATTTCAGGCCTCATATTTAAACTCTTCTGCCAGCCTGAGAGCTCTGGGTACAAAAGAGCAAACTCCCACTAAGCTGATTTACTTGGAGCAGCAGAGGAACAACAGGAATCTAAACAAAGAGCTTCTGCAGTGCTCTGCCAGGTCACCCAAAGCAAACTGCAAGGAGCTCAGAAGGAGCAGGCCCATGGAGCAACCCCAGCACTCATAAAATGCCGGTGCTGTTTCCGTCTTAAGATTTGGGAAATTGATACAAACCACCAAGAATCACTGTCACTAAAAGAATCATGACTTTCCCCCGATGATCACATCTGTCAGATGTTCAGTGTTTACTCTGGAGATGTTTTTCACTTCCACAGCCATTCCCACCACTTCTCCACCTTTTCCCTGTGCCACATCTCATCCAGAGAAGCAATCCACCACCTCTTCTTAAAACAGAACACTGCTTTCTTTCAGATCTGACATTTATTACCTTTATTTTGCCCCGTAGAGAGGGGAAGAAATACATAATCAAATATGTATGTACATTTCTGCTGGGTATTTGCAGGCAGCAGCCAACTCCTGCGTTATCTTTCCCTTCAAAGGGATACCTATGATGCATGCCAAAGAAATAACAGAGGAAGAGATGGACAGAATCACTCAACTTCCATCCAAAATAAAATCAGGCGGGAAAAAGGAAGCTGACCATGAACTAAATTCTGCAAATGGTACAGAAAAAAAAAAAAAAAAGCCAATTTTTACCATTGTATTCCTAAAAGCTTTTCAACAAAGAGAATTAATTTCTTCTGAAATAGGGATGAGATAATTGCATGCAGTCTTTAATATTAATTGCTATGTAAGCTGTTCTAAAAAGTTTTGTTATCTCCACTCCCACACAGGTAGGCCTAGTCAAAGCCACCTTGGTGGCCGAGGGAACACTCCCCAGTAAGAATGTGTGAAATCAGGGGGCCAGCAGTGAGCTCTCCCTTTAAAAAGCCTGCCTCATTGCATGGGGTCAGAGCACAATGAACTAACACTACTCCCTGCAGTTGTGGGAGCTTTTAAAAACCCTGAGGTAGCACTCGAGTCAATGCATCAGCCACTTGAGTTTCTTTAGCAACCCGATCTGGATAATTCTTTCTTAAATTTTAGAAGACAGAAAAATGTGCTAGAGAATAAACAAAACCCAACCAATTTTCAAGTTCCATTTTATAACCAATAAGAACTCAGAAACAATTATTTTGAAACAACAGATTTGGGCAGATTAAGGCACATGTATCAAAATATTACATTCCATAAGATATTTGACCAGTCTAGAACATAAAGTAGCTCTTAGAATTTTATTTTAAAGGAATCAGGACATGGATTTATATTTTGTTTCTGTTTTTTATCTTAATTGGTGCTAACTACCACATTATCTTGGTAATTCTCTGTCCCCAAAGCATTTCACTGGATAGCACAGCTGGAACTGGAGCCAGAATCCTGTGGATGGAAGGGACAACCTGCAGAGCCTTTGCAGATGAGAGGAGTATAAAAGGTTGGCTGGTGCCCTAATTACATGGAAGTAAAGCAATGTCCTCTTTAGCAACAGACACAGCCTTTGAGACAAGAACTGGAGGACAAAATCAGGGCAAAGATGTTTTACCCATCAGAGATCCAGAACTGACCCTTAAGGTGGGAGCTGCAGAAACAGCACAAGAGGCAAAGGGGACACGGGAGAAAATTTAAAGAGGAGGACTTGATACCTGGAGAGGCTGCCTGGAACAGAGGCTGGCCAGAGTTAAAGGAATAAAGCAGGGATTTATTAGAAGGCCTTCACAGGATACACCTTGGGCAGCACAAGAGCCCAGCCAGGGCTACACCAAGATGGACTCAGAGTCAGGAGTTTTCACACTTTTATAAGTTCTGGTCCATTTCCACATTGGGGTTCATTGTCCAATTCCAGCTCCAGGTGATGCAGTCCCATCCTCCCAGTTTGCTCTCCTCCATTCCCTGTTGTTTGCACTTTTTGGGCTGAAACTGCAGCAGTGTCCTTGGTTCTGGGGCTGGAAAAGGATTGTTCTGTGTGCCTGAGCTGTGAGGAGAGCTGCTGACACTTTATCTGGAGTTCAGAGTCACACCAGTGCAGTGCAGCATCTGGGAAATATCAAAGCTAAAACTTGAGGCTTCAGACTGAGAGAATCAGACCTCACCAAGACCTACAGGTGTTGGATGCAGAACTGGTTTTGGCATGGCTCAGTGATCACCGTGCAGCGCAGCCCTGCACTGCCCAGATCCTGGCTCCAGCTCCATGTGCTGGCTCCCCACGTGCCCTGCTCTGCCCCAGCCCCTGTGTGCCCACCCTGCTCTCTCTGATGGCTGCAATTCCACCAGACAAACACTTCTGCTCCAGCAAACAAGTGATTGCTCCAATGCCTTGATCAGGTGGGAAGGTGCTGTAACCTTGAGTCATCCATCTGACCCTGATTTGCCATTAACAGATCTTTAATTGCAGACTGGCTGTGCTAAAGCTGCCAGCTGGGTTACAAACCCACAGGACAGAGCTCCAGGAGGTTTCCAGCACACAGAATGGAGACAGAGGCTGCTACAGAGTGCAGTGGATTGCACATGATGTTCAACAGCAGGGGAAAGACAGCAGCCAAAAAGGCAAAACCAAAACATATCAAAAAAGAACAAAAAACAAACAGAAACTCCACCATTTCTTCCCTTCAAAAGATAAAAGCCAAATGGCCATGCAGCCAAATGACAAAATGTTAAATTATTATTTCCTGTGAAGTTATAGAAAGGATAAACCTGATTCATGTCAGACAAACACAGCAGAGAGCTTGACCTGAACAGCCAAGAAGGATTAGTCCTGGTTCAGCAAGGACAGAAGAATAGAGACGCAAGAACCTTTCCTCATGTTCACCTCTGATCTTCCCTGCCTGCCCAAGCTCCATTTTTACACCCCAGGACTGCCACACCTGAGGCAATTCCTTGCTCATTTTGCCCAAAGTGACACTTCATGCCATATTTCAAGCACCACCTGGATTTTTCTGTATTAAATACAGAAAATTGGAAAGTCCAGAGATGTTATCTCTTTACCTGATGACCACCAGCTGTCAGTCATGAGGAACAATGTCTAAAAATTATGCTAAAAAGCCTCTATCCCTTGGAAAATGCTTTCCTGCACTGTATCTACTGTCAGATTTACCTAGCAGTTTTCTCTAAATCAATTGCTATCAACAAAAAGGCTACATGAACCATTAAGTTTCTGTTAGTGCAGCTTGAGAAATAAAGAACTGGGAGACTTTTATCCTAAGACAAGCAGCACTGGGTTTTTTTTAAAATGAATTTTTGGGAAAAGTGCTAAAGACATGGTAAGAAACAATCTTTGTTGAGACAAAAATCTTTTAAATTGCATTTTAAACTGCATTTTAATAATACCTTGGTTAAAATTCTGAAACAGAACCACACAAAGGACATCCACTATGGTTGAAAACTTCATTAAATTGTCACATGAGGATATTACTCATGAGGATATTGGGGAGAAAAGTAACATTTTACAGTTGCTCTCAAACCTATTTCACAATGGAACATTAACTGTGATAGGACGAGTATCTCTGTAATAATTGAATAAAACAGTCATTAAGAACCTAATTTCTTGTGTAGCCTGTAAGATTTTGAATTTTTAACTAAATGAGGAATCAATGTTGAGCTAAATTGTGAGAGAAATTATTTGATGTTGCTGCACTAAACTCATTAAAATATAAACTCACAAATTAATTTCAGTTCCTATGCTAACAGGTTCAGAGATGCCTCCTCAACCACGAGGTAAGTAAAAATTTCAATTGAGTCGGTATTTGTGGAGTAAACCAACTGTTCAACACACAAAATTTCTTCTTTTTTTTTTTTTTTTTGGTGCATTCAAGGACCCTCTCCAGCCCAGTGCAATCCACCAGAGCAGTAAATAGATCCCAGGATAGCTTGGTTTGGAAGGGACCTTCAAGATCACCTCATTCCAACCCCCTGCCATGGGCAGGGACATGAAATTGGACAGAACTTGGGAGCCTGCAGCAAGGTGTGCTGTGTTTGGGGAAGTTGGAGAAGCTGTAGCAGCCCCTGGATAACACCCTGGGACTGGTGATCAGCAACAGCTTCTAATAACCAGGAAAGGCCCCATGAGAGACAGGCTTTAGGTGGGAAAACTCTCATATTCTAGGATTGCAAAACCAAGTCACTTCTGAATAATTCAGAGGTGCTTGCTGTGACAGACGTGATGTGCAGTCACCAGCAATGCCCTCAGAAAACCAGAAATTGTGGCACTGACAAGATGAGCACAATTTAAATCTCCCAAAACTCCTTTTGCTCAAGCCCCTGGGGTCCTCGGCCGCTGGTTTGTTGGAGTCACCAGCTCTCCCCTCCAAGAGTGGATGTGGCTCTTTGATGTCCCCTTGGCCTGACTGACAATCTGGGGACCTTGTGGCCGCACCCAGCCCTCTGCCCCCATGGCTGGAACTCGGGGTGATCAGAGCTGCCAAACCCAACTCTGAATTCTGCTGCTTTGTCCAGTAGCTGCTCGTTGATCTATTAATCCAGTCTGGGGTAACGAGCAAACAGCCAGCCAGCCTGCAACAGGTCAAAGCCAAGAGCTAAACAGTCAGTGACACCTCGTTCCCAGTGCCCAGCCCTGCTGTTAAATAGATGCAGTCACTAACAGCAGGATTTCTGGTGCTCCTGGAGCCAGAAATGCTCAGCGCTGATTCCTCCACTGCATTGCAGCCCAAACTGTGGAACACAACACGATAAAGTCCCCTTCAGGTATGTTGTCATTCCCCTTGTGCAGCGTGATTTGGCCCTGAAACTCTCCATGAGCCTCCTCTCCTGGTGCTAAACCCCAGCTGAAGGCAGGGCAGGCTGGAAAATGCACACACCAGGTGCCTTCACAAACCAGTTCATGGGAAAAGGAGGTGGGAATTGTGCTCCTGCTTCTACACCATCATTTAATTTCAGAGCTCCACATCCAGAGCAGGGACAATGAGGTTTGACACCTTCCATCCACCTGAGTCACATTCCTGGAGTCACATCCCAAATCACAGGTGCAGAGTCAGGTACAGAAATCACCTCGATAACAAGTCACTTAAATATTTGTGATGTGTGCAGAGAGTTAATTGCATCTAAAGTGATTTTATCAGCAAGAGACTGCCCAAGATGCTGCAGGAAGCATCTGGTAGTGCAAGAAATACAGTTTGTGGTTTCCAAGGCCAGCAAGCAGCATTTCATTTGTGCTTCCCCCAGCAGCACGTGTGACTGTGGCCACTCACAGCTAGAAGATGATGCAGATTATTACCCAAGGAGTTCTGGGGTACAAATGAATAATGGAGCTATTCCAATCTAAAGCCCCAGATGGAGAATTGCTTACAAGCATCTGAGAGTATAAAAGTTTTACTCTCCCATCACAGTCCCCAAGGGAAGCCCCATAAATGTTTCTAACTGGAGGTTCTGCTAGCAACAGCTCGTTTTCCCTCCTGCCTCCAGAAAGGCCATGAATCACAGAGCTTTTAACCAGCACTTTATATCACATCCTCCTCTAATGGTTCTGGGGGAAAATACCAAATTGCAACAGCAAAACATCAACCGCTGCCAGTGATTAGAGCTACAATTAATTTGCTGTATGGATAAAAAATCCTCATTGGGCCGTGAATGGAGCCACTCCCAGGGGCAAGATCTGAAGAGAAGGTGATGGAAAGATAGAAGAGAGAGCACACAAAGAGAGAAATGCTCTTTTTCTGAGTTTCTTGTAACTTTAGTGCTGAACTGGGTAAAAATATCAACTTGCAGCCACAAACTCACAAAAGGCTCCTCTCAGCAGAACCTAAAACATTTCCCATGCATGGTCTGCACCAACAAGAAAAAAAGTGCTCGAGATTCTCCTCCCGATTCTGCCATGCACCAGTGACTCCTGAAACAGCAGGCAAAGCAGATGTTGTGCTAACTTCCATGCAATGGCATGTGACAGCCACCTTGATTGTCCTTTTCCAGCCATTTAATTCAGTTACTGGGGAAACAGTGACACTGACACATCTGCAAATGCCATGTGTTCCCATAAATCAAGTATTTATATCTCTTTTTCTTTTTTTTTTCTGGGAAAACCATAAACCAAATTTGGAAGGTACTTAATGGAACATCAGAGTACCAGAAGTACCAGCAGATGTGATGTGGCTCCGACAGCTCCAGAGGAAAAAAAATGCCCAAAAACACTGGGCATTTGAACATGACTGGATTTGCATCATTGTAGGGGAAGTGGGAAATTTATCCTATCCAGTTCTAACTTGGGAAGACTCACGAGGGTCACCCAAGAGGAAATTTGTCAGCTGCAATAAGCTGTCAGCAGATCTGTTCAGCCACAAATCTCCTCAGGGTATCTTCCCTTCCTAAAGCCCAAAATCTGATGCCAGTAACAAAAAAAATTAACTTGATTCAGCAATTGTTTTGTGTTGATACAGGATACCTGCAAGGCAAGAGTTAACATAACATAATTCACTTTTAATCAGAGAAAATCTGCATGAATTAGAAGGCTGTACCCATTCCAAGGACATGAAATAATCCAAGACAGACAAAGGCTTCAAGGTATTACCTCCACAAAAAGGCAATCACAGACCAAAACAAAACCTTGCTAAGAACAAAGGAAAGAAGTCAGCTCCACAGAGTCAACGGTCTTGCTTTCCAAGTGCCTGCAGAAAGAGCAACATTTTCATTCCAAGACACTGTTGCTCTTCTCAAAAGCCCTTCAGTCTTCCCCTCTCTATAATTTCCTCAGGGTGAAAGATGCATAAGGAAAAAAACCCACCCAGTGCTTTTAAACAGCCAGAAATAAATGTATTGTGCAATGCTGCTGCTCAAGTTCAAGAGTAAGGGAATCCACTTTGTCACAGTCACTTTCAATGAACACTCCATTTTATGATAAGTTCCATAAAAACTGCTTAATTCAACATTTATGAAAGTACTGAAGATAGATGAAAGGTGTAGAAATAGGAATCTTGCCAATCAATCATCCTGTTGAGAACGAGCACCCAAATGATCAGAATGAAGATAGGCTTTTCATGTACATATGGTCTGCAAGATAGAATGATTGAATATTCTTACATTTTTAATCAAAATGTTCTTGCTCACACTCAAATTATTTTCTTCCCCCACTGAATATTAGCACTCTCTTCCCCTTGGGATTGAGTTGCTTGCAATGTTACCAAAGAGAAAAGGAAACATCTTGGGTGAAAAGGTGCTTGGTAAAAGATTGAGTGAGGAAAAACTTTATTTTAACAGATTTTTTAGAGGAAAAAAAAAAAAAAGAACGAAAAAACCCTGATCAGAAATGGACACAGAGGCACAGCTTTAAATGTCATTACAAAGAATAAAATGATTTCATGCCAGATAACACCATTTTCTTCTCAAACTACATGTGCTAGAAATGTTTTGGGACAGAGACTACCTTTTACTAAGCAACTTGTATGGCTTCTTGTTCAAGGAATCTTTGCTGGAAATTACACTCATGGGCATAATCGTGCTACAAGCCCATCGATGAAAATCGGAATATTTGGGTGAATCTGTTCTGAAAATACCCAGCCAGGGCAAACTCTACCTTCTTCCCTCTAACTGCGAGGTTCTCCAGGGAATAACAGCCCCAGCTGGGATGGAGCTGGAAACTAAACTTAGCTGGCTCTTCGCTCAGGGCTCCAGCCTATGAGCAATGGAGAGAAAAGCCTCATTTATTAGCTCCAAATAAAAAAAAAAAATAAAATCACTTTTTCTGTTCTTTCTCTACAAAAAGACCCATGTGAGATCAGCCCAGCTTGGTGCAAAAAGCAGCTAATAGGATTTCTCCTAATCCTTTTACATTTTTGGACACTCCAAGAAATAGGCTCAGGAATCTAAAAGAAAAGAAAGGAACCCCAAGCTCCTCTGATTTCCATATTCACCTAGTTCCCCTTCAATGGAATTGTAAAAGTTACAGTTCAAGTCTTAAGTGATAACATATGGTGCAATAAACACTATTATCAGCTTGATGAGTTATTGTAAGTAACCACCCAAATTACCAAAGTGTTTCCTTGGGGTGGAACAGGCTGGAACTGAATACAGATTCCCTGTAATTTCACAAGTGGGAACATTTATCACAGAGAAGCTGTGAATTATTTTTGCCTGTTAATACCCTGTAAGTGCCAATGTTCTCTTTCAACGCTTGTAATATCTGGTGGAAAGATAATGATTCCTGTAAAATTGATTGTTCCCCTTTGACTAATAAGAGAAGTTTGTAGTTTGTAAATAGTATGAGACAAAGGCACAGGCACAGTGCTGCCACTTAAATCATCTGCATCAGGTTCTTAAATACTTCTTCCCCCTCTGCTCCTTCCGTTCTGCAGAGCAGGACAATTGAAACAGTAATGCTGAAATAATCAACCCAAATTGTTACTAGAGATATCTAAAGTCTCTTATAGACAACTCTACAGAAGGGCAACTACATCTGTTCAAACAAGCTCCCCTTGCTCATTTGGTGCAAGGGAGCAGAGCAACATCATTAATTTCAAAATCTTCAAACCTCTAACTGGGCCCTGCTCACAATAGGACACACTAAAAAAATACCTGTAAAAATAACATCTTTTCATTTTCACCAACTCCAGCCTCAAGTTCCATTGCACAGAAGGAGGAGGAGTCGGAAAGAAAGATGCACTTTCATGGGAATAAAAGAAGAAAGCATTCTTTTCGCTTCCAGCCCTTGAAGAACTTTCCAAACCAACAGAGAACAGGCTACCTATTCATGAAATCTGCAGGAGTAGTCTGTGGATTTCAGAAAGGTCTTGCCAAGACAGATGAGGCTATCCATCACCTCAGAGCCAGTGGAATTGATATTACAAGCAGGGACATGAATGCCAGGAGCAGCAGTGGGTTTGGGACGTGACCTTGGGTGCTCCTAACGAGTGCTGTGCTCTGGGCTGGGTTTCTCTTTGGGATTGCAGCTCCTGGGACATTTACAGCATCACCCTCAGCTGTAGATTATCTGTTGTTTAACAGGCTGAGTCGGGGTTCTGCCTGATTGGGATGGGGAAAAGCAGGGAAATCTTAAACACCAACAACTTAAAACCCTAATTGCTGAAAAGCTGTAGGAACTTGTGTTGTCTCAGAGCTCCATGTCCTGCTCCTGCTGGCCAGAGCTGACCCTCGGGCTCAGAGCTGGTCAGGAGCAGAGCACCCCACACAGACCCCACTGGTCACACACTGTCCATGTCCTGCTGCACCCCAAAGAGCCAGCCTGGGCTGCCTGCCCTGACTGCATCCCTGAAAGCAGGGCCAGCACAGAGCTGGGACACGGGGCACAGGGACAGGGTCACCTCCACCTCTCCTGGACACCTCACACCCAGGGCTGCGGCTCAGCACAGCTGAAGTCACAAAGTCAGCAGCAAGGGCAGCTTTTGGGTTCCTATTGCTTTAAGCAAAAGGCTGCCCCATCCTCCTCATCTCCAAAAATACCACAAAAAGTCAGGCTGCTCCTGCAGCTCACCGCATCTGAAAATCATTTCTGTTTCATGGAGGGGGGAGAAATAACCAATAAAATAAATCCAGTCTGATTATTTTGAAAAGGACAAAGACAGCAGAGGTGACAGAGGTGTAATTGTTAGCCAACCTTACAGCACTTTCTAGTGGAGCTATTTAACATTTGATTCCACTGATAAGAAAAATAATAAACAAAGTTATTATGAAAGCTCTCTATCTGTCAGCCAAAAGTCCAGTGAATCATTTATGAATGTGTACCTAGAGCTTCTTTCCCTTCTATTCTCTTTTCCCATCAGAACCTGAAGCTAGTTACTGTTTTTTAAAGTGTTGCTTTTATTTCTTAAATCAACCTGAAAGGAATAAAATATTGCAATGAGCAAAAATACAAAATAAATGTTTGCAGTTCTGTAATTCCTAGAAATGTCAAATAAAAACATAAAAACGTATGCTCTGTAAGTTTTCAGCTGAACTTGGAATGACAGTCCATCTATTATTTAAAAGATGTTGAAGCTCAATTCATGAATTATTAAATTCTTGTTACATTTGGTTTTCAAGGGAAAAAATTATTTCATTCAATAAAGGAAATTCAATTCGCTCTATAATACTTTCCTGAAAAACATGGAATTTAAAGTTACTCTGAAAAATGGAAAAAATAACTAGTCCAAGCTTCATAACATTACTGCCTCATTAAAGGGATGTTCTGAATATTCAAAATCCATCAGCAACCCTTCAGCATCCCCACATCCACTGCACAAGCATCCCACATGTGAAATCACCTGCAATGCAGGAGAGGGGCTGGAGGGAGCTCCTGACTGATTGATCTGGGATGCTCCAGCCTGCTCCCTTCCCTCATTTCCCATCACCCACCTCAAACCAAGCTCACACCACAGCAAAGCACAGGCCCAGCAAGCAAAGTTCTCTGTTGAGATGCCCAAAATCTGGATTACAAGTCACATCCAGGAGTCCTCAGAAGGTGTCTCGGAGGTGAAGAACCACCCAGCAGAGAGACCGCGGGCTGTTCACCTGATGAAAATTGAGTCTTTGGAGTTGAAAAGGGTATATCCCTGCTGATGATTACCTGGATAATTTCAGAAATCTCTGACTGGCCCCCTCAGCCCACAGCAGCTTGTGCAGGCAGCAGTGGATGGTCACTGTGCCAGGAGTCAGAGCTGGAACAGGAATTCCCTGCATCCCTCCAGGACAGCAAACCAGACCCTACCCAAAGGAGCCTGATTATCCCTTGGCTCAGCCAACAGACCTCTGCCTTGGACCTCTGGAACTTCATCAGCCTTGCTAATCCAAGATGGTTTTTGCTCTAGAATGAGGACTTAATAGCTACAGGGATAACAGCTAACTGAGCTGATTTAATAAGAGACACAAAACAAACTCAATGGCACTACTTAGACTGCCTAATAAAGTTATTTCACTGTACTCTGGGGTTTGGCTATTCAACTGGCTTCTAAAAATCCGTGCTGATATTCCTCAAAGGCTCTGAACAACAAACTGTCACAGGTGCAGTGGCTGCTCTGTGTGACAGGTATTTCAAAGACAGCTACTCAAGCATATAATCCCTCAGATAAAAAAAAGTAATAAAATTATATTATGATGAAGCTGCCATAATCATCAACCAAATTTACAATGCCTAGCTGATTAGCTTATACAGATAAATTTTCCAACACCCACTGGGGTTTTTTTCCCAGTAAGAAGATGAACTCTGAATTTGTTTGCTGCATTTTTCAAAAAATGGTTTAAACCACCAACATGTCAGGAACAAGCCAGAAGAAACATTGCTATTAAATAACAACAAATCCTCCCCTAAAAAACAAAAGTGTTAAAAGCAAGCTTTGTAAAATATTCATTTGCTTAACCATGAGTTAATAAATTTTCAAAGTAGATTTTGACACGATGTCATCATAAATGCAAACTAGCACTGAACTGCTGGAATTATCTTCTTAAAGTGTTTTATCTGTGTTGGCCTCTTGACATTTCTTCAGTGCTCAAGCCCTAAACACGACTCATTTCCACAGCCAGGCACAAGGGTGTCAGGGAAACTCCCCTCCATGTCTGGATGCTCTGTCAGAACAGGTTCAGAGAGAAACTTCAAAGAGCTTTGCATTTTCCACCAATTTCAGCACCTCGAAAACACTAAACAAAAAAAGATTCACTCAATCCCCCTGTGCTGCATCCTGACTGCAGCAGGGAAGTCACTCTGTTCAGAGTTAACTGCTGGGTGAAAGAACCTGGATCATTCCCAAGGAGCCAAGGGTCCTTGAAATAGGAGGAGAACAGAGGAGAATTGGCTGATTGTCTTCTCATTCAGCACAAGAGCTTGTGACCTGTGCCTGAATGTCCTGTTAACACCACTCAGCTCAGACCAGCTCCTGCAGGAAAAATCCAGCCTCTCTAGTGGAATCTAGGGATGAACACGTCCACTTTCCCAGAATACACCATGAACTGTCTAGAAAGGGACTTCTTGTTGGACTGTTATTGTTTTTATTATGATACATGACACCACTCTCAAAGAACAGTGATTTAGCTTTCTTTGTAAATAGAGTTATTGATTGGAGCTCCTTTAACAGCACTTCTGCCACCCTTGCTGCTCTCAGGCTCCATAAAACAAGGAGCCATTCCTGCCTTCAGGTCTTCACCATGATTTTTGGTACAGCCCATCCTTCCAGCTCAGAAACAAATTGAAAAGAAATAAAACCACCTATTGAATACCAAGCAGAGTTTTTTCCACTTCAGACATCTTGCATTCCAGGTCTGTGCCCATGACCAAATACAGGATGTGCCTGGAGCAGGAGGGATGGCCTGTCCCCGTCCCATGGTCAGGACAGGGCACTGCCCAAATGCCCCTGTGCCCATTGTCCCCTCTGCTGCCACCACCAGAGTGGGCAAACCCCATTTCCTTTGTGGGGACAGTGCAGGCTCTGAATCAATATCATTTCAATAATAGTGTCACCACTTAAAGTGCTTGCAGAGCTCTCTGTGCTTTCCAGGGCAGCTTGGGGTGTATTTTTGCCCTTTAACTGAAGCATTTTGTCAGTTCCTGATTGAGAGTTACATAAATCAAGGTTCACTGCATCTTCACTCTTCTCTGACTCAAGCTACACAGAAGTATTTTTGGTAGCTGTGAAGAACACTGAGACACAAAAATAACTTCCAGGGAAACAGGACTGGCACAAGCAGGAAGTGGATTTTAAATAATTGAACCAAAGTAGCTGGTGCTGTTTGAAAAGCAAGATTTGTAAACTAACTGCATGTGTCCCACCGTGGGACAGTTCCAGCTGTCTGGAACTGAACTCCCAAAATAAACAGAAAAGGGTTCTTTCCAATGAATATTATGTCACAAAGTTACACACAACTTCCCCACAAAACACTTCCACCTCAGAGTGTATTAAAGAAATCCAACTTTTCCTCTGCCTGAGGTAAGTGAAGGGAGTAGCAGCAATCACATTCTCTGCCATTGGTGGAGATGCAAAGTCAACCACTTCCAAGCTGGAAATGTCAGACTTGAGACTGGCTGTGCAACCTCAATTTGCCCCCTCGTGCCTGTGCATAACGATGTGGGCTTTAATTACCTGAACACCATCTCCAGTTTTAAGATCCTGCCTCAATCAGCACAGGGCTGGAGGAGCGAGGTCTGTAGGATTACATAGCAGGCAACATTAAAGCAGGAAAATGGATTATCTGCTTGTAGCAAAGGTGTTCCACAACCTGAGAAGGGAATTAAAGGAAGGATTCCAGCCTTTTTCACCTCCCCAATCATGAGACTAACACAACAGTCATTCCTCTGGTACCCCTGACAAAAGCCATGCATCTGCATTTCCCAAACTGCCCACAGACACGTTTAATGCCAAGGTCAAGCTCTAGCAAAGCCCCAGGTCTGATGCTAATCCATTGGAAATGATCAGTTTAGTGAGGGTGACGTTCTGGTTGACACTGGTGAAGATTTTGCTCTCAGCAAAATCAGTGTTTTCTGAGACCAGAGGAATTTTTCCAATGATGCAAACTGTTCCCAAGATTTTTACTCCTCACTGTACCTTGGACAACTGCCTCCAAGCCAGGCCTAAAGTGTCCATGCAACCCATGCCCCAGTCAGGAGGTCAGATTGATCTGTAACCCATCCCAGGACTAACTGGCCTTTCATCCCAGCTCTAACCATTATCCACCTCTAGGACAGGCAAAACAGTTTTGGTTCAGATCTGAAATAAACTGGAAAATGATAAGTGAAATAGGTAATTTCATTTAATACATAACAGGCTGATTTTCCAATTAGGGTTCCAGTTTTGAAGGTCATCTCCATGGCCCTCTCTTGTACCTGTTCTGGGCTCCTGCAAAGGAGGTTGTGCTCTGGAATTTAAAACCATTTAATATTTAAAACATTGCTTTTTTCCCACCTGTATAAAATAAAAATAGGTGCTGCCGTTCAGGTTTTAATTCAAACTCTAAAAGAAGCAGTGTGAGAAATGCTTTAAGTTATCAAGCTTTCAGCATCACTGCAGTATTTATGAATAAACAGAGTCCCTTAGCAGGGTACAGCTGGCACATGAACCTCAGCTGGAAAAACTTTCTGGAAATTCATCTGATTAAGGGAGAATCAGCATTCCCCTACCCTCTCCTGGCCAGAGACCAAACCCTCCCGTGCTGCTGCTTTCATCCCAGGCTTTGGAAGGCAGGCAGCACTCAGCATCCATCCAGCAGGGAGTGAAATCCATCCCTGGTGGAACTGGGAGCTCTGCCCTCACCTTCCCTCAGCTCCAAAATGCACTGCAGCTTCAGAGTCATTTTTTTCCCCCCTGTAGCTCTTATAAGAGCCACAAATCCCTGGTTACTTTTGATTTACAATAGAGGCAAGGTCATCCTTATAATGAAAAAAAACAAGGTCTATATTTTCAGACACCAAGATACAATTTATCATAGAGATCAATGACACTTTTATTCTCTATAGAGATGAAGTATCCATTTTGCAGTAAAATTATCAGAGGGGTTTTCTCCTTTTTCTCTCCTTTAAAAGCCTCTTGCAGGTGCTGCAGCAGCTGAAAACCAACTTGTAACAGAACATTTTAGCATTAGCATCCAGTTCTCCTGGCTGCCTTTCTAAAATAGATTTCACTTTTCTTATATTAGTGGCTGGGAGAAAAGGGAACGGTGCAATCTGTGGAACCAGACGTGTTTGGGTGGTGAAAGGTAATACTAATGGTACCCCCTGAGTCAAGAGGCATTTCTAAGCCCTTTCAATTGAAATAATTGCCCCTTGCCAGCTCTCCCAATGCCCTCCTGTCTGGGCAGTCACACCAGCCCCGTGCCAGGCTGAAGCAGCCACGGTGGATGACCCATGGGGTTACCCAGAATCACCTTTATTTTTTTCCTAACAGGACTTTCAGTTCTTCTTTTATTTGAAATCCTGTTTGTAACACGTTTTTAGCTCATCTCCAGCAGCGCTTCTGAGCACCCAGAAACCATCTGGGGCATTTTCACCTGCTAAGGCTGGGTAATTGTCACCAGCTTTAGAGTTTATTTGGGAACTGAAGACACAGAAACATTCTGTGGGTAGGGAATAGGGAATCTGTCTGCCCCAGATGTGTTCACTGCACTGGCCCACACAGGGATCACTGGGACTGAGCTCTCCAGGCTGCTGCATCACTCCCAAGCACCAGCTCAGACACTGCAGTGCCACCCTGACACAGTCACAGCTGGGTGAAAACACCATTTCTTTGCTCCCTTGTCATCTTTTCCAACAGCCTGGCCTGGGCTCTGAAAGCTGTGACAAACAGGTGGCTGTGGTGGCACACAGCAGGGAGATGCATCAGCACAAACTGCCCAGCCCAAATCTTCTGCAAGGCAATAAAGTGCACTGCCACCCTGCCTGAGTTACCCCTTTGTCTCCTTTGCCCACTGCATCCCATGGCAAGATAAGCTCATTAGGAGGATTTATTTTTTAAATTCATTCCTTTAAAGCACATGAATTTCCTGATTTTACTGATGGCTGCCAAGGATTACAACTTCAGTCAGCTGAATTTCCCTTAAGCTCTATGCTTGCCCTAAGCTAATCACAATTTTCAGGAAAGGAAGGCATTTTAGACTTTTCCTGGTGTTCAGCTCCATTGGAAATTATTTGCCACATGTGTTCAGTAGTCTCACCTTACCTGTAGTTCCCAAATTAACATTTTCTGTTTACTGATTTTAGAGCTGCTGGAGATAAAGGAATTTTCTGCACCCAGGGGTATCTGCACTGCTGCTGCATCCATACCAAATCAAATAATTATGGACTATAGCAGTCTGGAGATATTGACATAGGCAGGACATCACTTGTTCATGGGAATTTCCTTAACTTGATGATTTCCAGTTAATAACAGCTGAAAGATTAAAGGGAACCTTTTTATTCTCTGCTTAGTCCTGTCAAATAACCATGATTACTTCCAAAACAAAACCAAACAAAGGCCACTGGACGTTTTAGTAACTTTTAAGGCCTTGCCCAACCCCGTTTTTCCAGCACCATCTCCAGGCAGCAAGAGAAGAACTATGTGTTTGTGCTGATGAGCTATACTGAGCCTCAAGGTCCTACTTCACCTCTTCCAGGCGCTTCAAGTGGAATATTTGAGAGCAAAACTTCTTTTCTCATGGTTTTTTGTCACTATCATTACATTTAATGCATTTTTTGCTCTGACTTGTCTGCCAGTGCCAGCACAGACCCTCTGGATGTATTTCTGTGGGGCATTTTGAGGAGAAAAGGTGCCACAGGACAATAACAGGGATGTTTCAAATGCCTTGGAGCTTCCTGAAGAAGCCACTGAGCTGTTCCTTACAGGCATTTGCAGTGATATGACAATTCAAAACTATCACTTCTCATCTGGTGCACATTAAAAATAAACTCTTCTAGTAAATCCTGTCTGGGGCCCTGATTCAGCTCTGCTTTGTGTTCATTTGCTGCTGCAAGAAGAGAGTTCAAAATGAGCTCAGACCATCAAAGCCACCTGCTTGTTCTATTTTGCAATCACTCCACAATCAGCCTACAAGGTGTTAAATGACTGCAAAAGTGCATGCCAATGGAGAAACAAGGCAACAGAGACACAGCAAAAGCATCTCCTTGATCCAGCTGTGTCCTGAGCACCATCCTTCTCCTTTTTCCATCCTTTTCCATCCACCACCACTTGTGCAGGAATGAAAGGCTCAGCTTTCACAAATGAAAAACGTCGCTGGGGTTTTTTCTGGCCTCATAAACCATCAGAGACATTTTAGGACAGTTGCTGCCCTTGGCTGAAGCATTGCCCAGACTGGAAGCACCAATCTCCCCAGAACACCCAAATCCCAGTGAGAGAAACACTGGAGCAGCTCCTCTGCCACCAGCAAAATGCTTCAGATTTTTCATTTCATGACTTCAGCCAAAGCAAAACCCAAAGCAGAAGGTACTTAATGATCCAAAGCCAGGCTGAGATTGAACTGGTACATATATCCTACAGAATTATTCCAGATTCTGTGAGACAAAATGAAGAAGGCAATGGGGCTTCTGCACGTTGGGATTAGCTAAGGGAATCAAATCTAACCATTTTAAGGAGAAGAATGAGGAAAACCAAAACAATCTTAAAGCTATATATTCAAAATAACAGCTAACTATCTTAAAGCTATATATTCTAAATAACAGCTGACTTTTGGTGGGGGGGTTGATTATAATTTTTGCCTGTACTGGAAGACACTGGGCTCACCCTCCACTCCAGGGATTTGCCAGTTCATCCTTCCCTCCTCTCAGCTCTGCACCAGGAGCTGGACCAGACACCCAGAAAGCAGCCGAGAGCAGATTTTCCTCATCAGTTGGGTTCTGCAGTTGTAGGTGAAGGCTCTGCAGTGATCTAAAGGCAAATGGAAAAGCCAGGTCTCTTCACTCAGCATAAACTTTGTCATCTGCCTATGAGGGTGCTAAAAATTGTCTTTAAAACAAATTCATACAGGAGAGCCATTAATACACAGGCCAGCAGAAAAAGGTTGGGTTGTTTACATGGGTTTGATTTTTTTAAACTATAAATAAACCATGATTCCTTTTTCTAGTTTAACTTCACCAAACCTCCTATTTTTTATGTATTTCATCAGGAGCCACCCACAAAAGGGGCAGCCTGTGAGATTCAAGATCTCCTTGCCCAGCACATGCCAGAACAAAGAATCCCCGTGTTTCAGTATTCAAAAGCAGCATTCATTTTATCAGAGGTAGCAACAGATGGGAGATCATCACAGAAAGAATACTTTTTAATTACCAAAACATATGTGCTGATACAGTGCAGCACAGTTGTCAGGTTTTTGTACCACTTAGAAAAAGTTTCTGTACAAAGGTGAGTAATTTTTGGTCATGTTTCACAGTAAAAACCCCTGTTACATTTTCTATTTAGAGCTAATCTCAAACTGTGGACCCTGAAGAATACTGGGTGAATAGAAGGCTGTGTCTTGTCCACAAACCTTCCATGTTTGCCTTTAGATACAACCAAGACCAAAGCTGGGAAATGAGGTTAAAAAAACTTACTGGAATAAACAAAAAACAAAAAAAAAAAAAAAAAAAAAAAAAAAAAAAAAACAAAAAAAAAAAAAAAAAAAAAGGAAATAAACCTGAGCAAAACTGAGCTCTTTGCTGTTTCAGCATACACAGCACAAGCAGGCAGATGGCATTTCACAACTCCTTTGTCTCAGTGCCTACAGACAAGCCATTCATATTCCTAAAATTCGTGAGAGCTCTATAGAAAGCTCATATTGCCATGGAGTTACATTTCTGGGTGCTGGATACCAACAGCAGCAAGCAGTCCTTAAGGAGATCCCTTGCTATGCTGTGAACCCCACACTGTGGGGATTCAAGCTCTCTGATGCTCACACACAGCTCCAGAAACTCCCACCAGCCCAGAACAGGCTGTGCCCAGCCCTGCCCTCCCCACTCCCCACTGCTGGGAGGCATTCATGGGTGCAGAGTTACTCACACAGCCCTGCCGTGCTCCTCTGCCCTGCTGGAGCTCCCTCTGGTCCAGGAGAGCCGGAGAAAGACCCAAAATCCACCTCAGGCTCCACTCTGGAGCAGCCTGTAGCTCGGATGGAGCTGCCAGCCCAGCCCTGTTCACCTCTCAGGCAGCCAGAGGGGTCCTGGTGCCTTTTCCTGCCTGTGTTTTATAGACTCCTTAAAACCTTCAGCACAAGTTTTGGATTACACTCTATTGATTCCACCAATGATTCACAGTCTAGAGATTAAAAAAGGCTTCTCCCATTGCCAGGCTCCAACGGGAACAGTAAAGCTCCACAGAGAAGAGGTGAGAGGGGGAAATAAATAGGCAGCAAATGGACTGAATCTTGGCTTACAAAGTTGCCCCAGAGAGGGGGAAGTACCTGCTGAGACAACTGGAAATTAACTATATTTCTAAGGTAGCACGTCATGTATGGTAGAAGATCCCACTAACACAGCTAAATAATCAGCAGGACAAGGTAGAAACATCCAGGAGAGCTGAAACTGCGTGTTGGGAATATCCGGAATTAATAAAACCAAGAGGCAGACCTCCTGGGTTTGAATTTTTTGCTGTTACTTTTGACAGTCCTACAGGAAGCAGGAAAATAAGGAGAGATAACGCTGCCTAGAAACTTCCTGGCAGGGAATGCAGTGCCATGGGAACAGGGAAAGGCTGGCCTTGGAGCAGGACCAGGTGAGCCCAGGCTCTGGCAGCAGCCCCAGCCCAGCTCCCAGCTCCACACATTGGATTTTTCTAGAAACCAGGAGCTCCCCCTCTCCCACACATTGCCAGCGATCCTCTTCCCAGCACATCCACAACCTGGTAACAGCCCAGCTGGCAGCTGTGCCAGCACAGACCCCAGACTGGGCTCCCCTGTGCCCTTCCCCTGGGAAATGTGCCCTCTGCCAGGGGCCAGCACCACATGTGCTTCACCTGCTCAAACTGCAGCCACAGCTCTCTTCAGAACATCACATTTCAACTGGTTCTTGGCTCCTTCTCCTGTTGGAAACGCTTGCTACCGTTTCCCCACACGTTGTGGTACACAGACAGGAGTTTTGTGCTTTTTTCCTCTTTTACTTCTTCAAATCCTTGTGTTAAGCAAGTGGCTCAGTAAAAGAATCAAAATTGTCATTCTATGCAGTGAAACTTTTCATTTGTCTTTCTACTCCTCATCAGCCATTAATGATGCACAAATTCTTTTCCTTTCTTTATCCTTTGCCCCTCTCCATTATTTATACTTGGTACATGGACTTTTGTGTTACAAATTCTTCAAAGACATCATTACTCTTTGCATTGATATGCACTGAAATAATCTTGCTAATCTATGATCAAAGACTTGTTCTATCTGGCTGCAATAATTTCCTTTCTTTCCCCTTCCTAGTCAGCCAATCTTATTTCTATTAAGTTTTGCAACCAAAAAAGCCATCAAATCAGAAAGCCAAGGCCACACCCAGTCACACTGGTGATGTCCTTCATTTGGATTTCCTTCCACTCTGCCTTGAATGCTTGGGCAGAGCTTCCCCAACACAAGCCCTGAACTCCAAACTCTTCTGCCAGGGAAGGTGATGTTCAGATGCTGAAATTTCCTCAGCACACCCAGTCCTGCACTGGTATTTCTTCTCCAGATTTCTAATCAGGGCATTTTTTCCATAGATATTTTCCTTTGGGTGGAAATCTGAGGAAAGGCAGATCATAAATTAACACCTGAACTAAAATGGGGATGGTCGCCATTATTCCAGAGCTACTCAAGGGCTGTAGAAAATAATTCTCTTGGTTTTTTTTTTTAGCCAGTAAAACACTGAATTCTCTTTGCAGCACTTTAACCCATACACATTCCTTTTCAGTTTTTAATACTTATGTTCCTCTCTCATCCAGTTCTGAGCAGTTCCCCTCTCTTCTTTATTTCCTCAGCCTTCTATTTCACAAAGCTGAGGCTTCCACTTCCCCCACGATTGCCTCAACGCTCAGGAATCAACCCTGGGTGCTGAACTTTGTCAAAGCTGCTTCCTGAGCCCACATTCTCACTCAGGAATGTGCATCTGTGCTCAGAACCACTCTTAACTTTTCCAGGTTATATTATCCAGCCATTTGATTTCAGGGAGGAGGTTCCTGTAGTACTTGGATGCCTTCTACATCGATATTTCTGGTTTAAACAGGGGCTTTGGGGTCCTTTGGTTGGTTCTGGATGCTTTTTGTTGGTAGGGTGTTTGACTTGGGGACTGAAATACAGATCTACAGGTAAACAGCACCGTAATGAACGTACCAACATAAATAATTTGTTCATAATTAAGGTAAAAGAACTAAATAAACAGTATCAACTTGCATTTTACAACTATTTCTTAAAGTCCATTAAAAAAGGGCATATATTTAATGAATGTCAGGATGCATTATTAAATAACTCAGGGACACCAGAACAAAATATGCCTGAAGAAGGAACAGGAACATCAATGAAAACATGTATCCACACTCTTTCAGCCCAAAAACACAAACCACAGAACATGTCAGTCGTGTTCACAACACAGCTCTTTTGAAGATTTTGGTATCAGTAACTGGCAGGTTGAACAGCTGTTAAATTTAGCAGCATTTATTCTACTTTGTTTACAGTTTTGTTGTGCTTAACTTGCTTTCACACATTCAGCAACAGAGCAGCAGTGAACAGTAGCTACACGAATATATCTATTTATCTATATACTATCCCTATGATACTTACTCTGCTCTCAGGCACCTGAACCTGCCCTTGGATGACAGTAAAATGCTATTTCATCCCCCCCAAACAAGTGAAAAGCAGCCATAGCACTTATTTACACTTAAATACAGCACTTATTTGTGCATATATGGTATAATTTACACTTACATACACACTGACAGTGGAAGCCACTGAATAGAAAAGAGGTAAAATGCTCTGGAAAATTTAAACTACTGCAGGTAGCAAGCGTGCAGAATTTATTGGTGTTCCCAGTTCTGCAGACACCTTGCAAATAGCAAGATTTTAAGTCTGGCAAGATGACTTTGAAGTGTTGGCCCTGCTGTAGAGGGTCAGGAGTGTGTTGGAGACACTGCAGAGATGCTTCACACTGGACAGGAGGAAAACTGATCAATTTTGGGTGGCTGCCATGAGTCAACACCTTCTACCAAAATGGGTCCCAGGATCAATATCCCTGGGTATTACCCTTGTGCTCATTCAGCTCTTCAGAAACAAAAATAATTACAAATATCTGGGGCACAATCCTCTCTGCCTGATACAATGCTTTGTATAATCACAATTTAATCCACCTGGGCGAGGCAAAACATGAACAGCCACTAGAAAGTGTAATATAAGCTTTAAAAATCTAGCATAACACAGAGGGAATTTTATATCCTCAAGTGCTTAAAAAAAAGGGGGAAATAACTCCTGCAGAGGGGTTAGAAACAGATACTGCAGGATTAGAGCACTGAAAGGACTGATTATAAAGTGGACTAATTATAAAGGGGAGAACAACAATTTAAAATATCAGTCTTTGCAGTTGGCAGCCCACAAGCCATATTATGCCCTTGGCCAAGCAAGTTAACTGCAGTGAGAGCACTCCACAGGCTTTTATGGCAGAATTAGCTCCCAAAAAAAAAAAAAAAAAAAAAAAGAGAAACTCAAGTAGTTGTCACTGATGTTGAGCCAAAAAAGCTTTCTGGCTTTAGCGCTCCTCTCTGCGAGGTCAGAGGTGGCCACAGGACCTTTATTATTGCTCAGAGTTCATTTGACTTGAATCATCCACAAATGCAATCCAACAAGCTAATTAAAGACATAAAGCTTCTCTTGGACTGGATTAAGGGCTGTCATTTTTTTTACCTTTCCCATAGGAGAATAATTTTTTACAGCCCGAAGTGAAGTTACATATTTCCACAAGACAATACAAAATGAAAAAGGGAAACAAAGAAATACATGCTTTACCAAAAGCCAATAAAACGGAGACAGATTAGCTTTCAATCATGCTGAAACAGGTCAGAGAAGTAAATCAAACTTTGCAGAGCTATAAAGAAAAGATCCGTCTTTGTCTCTGTGGTTTAAATAAAAGTTTGACAAGAAAGTTAATAATATGAAAGAGAAGGGAGGATTTATAAAAATCTCTTTTGCAGAGGTAAATAATTGAAACAAGGCACAGAGCTCAGAACTTATTGTAGCTCCACTTCAGCACAAAAAAAGCCCTCCTGAATTCAGCAGTGTGCAGAATGGCAGGGGAAGCCAAAGCTTCTAAAAGCCAGCTCACATAAAGCAATTTTGGAAGTTTCACAGTCGCAACAATTAGCCAAAATTTTACCAACTGCAGCACCTTCAAAAAGGGGAATAAACACCAGACTGAGCTCAAAGTCTCCCTATAAATTATCCTCTCCTTGCCTGCTCTGGAGCATCCAAACTGACCAACGCTGTCATAATCCACTTAAACCCCACTCCCCCCTCACAACAGGACAGAAGGGATCTGACAAGGAAAATCCAAGCAATGCTCAGAGCTGAAACCTCTCCTAAAAGCACACATCCTGAAGAGTGAAGTTTCTAAGGAAATCACCATGGCTTCAAAACTAAACGAAATTTCCCTCAGCTGTAACTCAGGTGGTTCCTTTTCTCCTGCAATTGTGGAGCAGAAAGCTTTCTCCCTGACACTGTTACAGAAGCAATTTCCATAAAAACCTTTCAAAAGAGGTGTTCTTTCACCTTAAGCCCAAACTGCTCAACACTTCTTTGCAAGACATAAAAACAAAAAAAAAAACTCTATCAGGAGCTCACTTAGCTCCCACACTCAGGAGTTAAATGAACTGTTCATAGAAGGAATTATCCTCCCTGGACAGCCTGGTGGAGGCTTTGAAGTTGGGAAAGCAACTCGTTTCTGAGCACCAGCTGGACTTCTTTTAGCTAGCAAATTTGCTGCTAATTCAGTAGTTCAAGGCTCCAGTGAGAGTTTCTTATTTCTTGATTTCCCTTTGGCACATCACTTTTTCCATGTTCGTGCTGAAGGTCTGGAGTTCATTGCACCCACATGGGGATGTGGAGAGGTTCACTGGGGCAGCCAGAGGTTCTGGGCTGGTTTAAAGGGATCAAATTGACTCTTTTGATCCCAAATTTTTACCTGCATGCTATCTCTGCTATCTCTACCTCTGCACAACCCTAACTTGCAGCAGGATGAAGAATAGATGCACCCTTCAGCTGGAAGTGACTATTAAATCTCTCCAGCTTCTGCTCTTGCAGCTTTAGTCCTCCACCTTGATCAGCTGAATCTTATTTCCTCAAAGCTTCTTAGGGCAGTATCCAAGTCCCCAGAATGCTAAGCTGTTGCTCAGAAATGAGTGCAGATTATTTGGCCTGTCTCCTTCCCAGTTTTGGAATGCTAAACAAAGATGTGAAGCACTCATCACCTTCATGTTGCCTCTTAGCCAAGACTGTAATTTCAAATATCTGATTATATTCCTCCCCTGATGAGTTCAAAGGAAACAAAAGGCAGCTACTAAGATGCAGGATTTAATTGCAGGAGGAAAAAAGGCTCTGAAGAAGTTTCATGTGACAGAATCAGCAACAAGTGTCATCTGCTATTAAATAAGTTGTCACATCATGGAACGTATGCAAATGAGAAGGAGTAACTCCCACAACAAGAGAGATTTAGAACGTGGTATAAGGAATAAAAACACACACAAAAGTGAGTGAAACCCTGGGTGTTCAGAGCTGAGCAAACAGGTAAAGAAGAGAAGGAAACATCAGTTTGTAAAAGTCAAGACAAAAGCTGTATGGATCCAAATCACCAGGCAAAAATACTGAGTTTGCCACTGCTAAATCCTGCTTCAGATCTCCAATTTCACCTTAAAATGCACACTTCTTTCCAAACTAATAATTAGTATTATGCTTAATTTGACCAGGGCTACTGCCACTAGGGAAGTCTGGTCCAGTTAGAGGAAATAATATTTAAATAATAGCACTTATTTACTTTAATGTTGATAGCACACATATTCCAAACACTGCTACTGAATCAAAAGTGGGTGGTGGAGGCTATTTTAGACACTTGAGAAAGATATTCTAGATCAGGAGAGATACATCCCGACTGCAGAGAGCACCAGGAGTGCAACGAGACTAATCAGAGATCTGCAAGTGTGACATGATGGAAGATTAAAAACATTATGGTCTGTTTGCCCTCAAGAACAGACAACTCATGGGGGACCTCAAAGTCTTCACACACACAGAGCAGAATATCATCTTTTTTCCATACCTAGGACAGATAAGACAAGTCACTCCGTTTTCCTGACTAATTACAAGAAGAAACATCCAGGCTAAATGTCAAGAAAACCTTTCTAACAGCAGGGATGAGGAGACAGAATAGATTAGCTGAGCATCTCGCTACCATTGGAGATCTTTCAGAGCACATTGAATAAATATCTGTCAGGATTAATACACAGCTCATCCTGCCTTGGGGCTGATGGATGAGTTACATGACCTCTCCAACATCCTTCCAGGTTATTCCACTGAATTTCTCTTGTAACAGTTGCTCTGAAAATCAGGAGCTGGATTTGATAACTGAAAGTAATTTCCAGGATTCCTCAGGAGCACACGAGTGGTACAAGATAAATCTCATTTTCAGGGAGCACAGAGCTGTTTGTTTCCCTGCTGTTGCAATCACCATCTTTAAGCAGCTGGGAGCACACACAGAAGTTGGGGTAATTTCCATTATCCAGTTCAGGAGTCAGTTCCAAAGGGTGGTAAATTAACTGCACTGCAATTGTGCTAAGGAACATTTCAGCAAAGATACATCTGTTAAAAGCACCCCTGAAAGGCAGAGACCTTTAAATCTTTAAAGCTTTCCCTTTGAAAGACTTAATTTTTGCAGAAGTTATAAAGGTTTAACTAACATCATTTGATATCCAGCCTGGGAGATATTGGGGAAACAAATAAAGAGTTTAAACACCATTTTTGAGAATTAAAATGCAAGATCTCATCCAAGTCATTCACTGGCAAGGCTCCCAAATCATTCTTGCTTAATATAGACTATCTCAAGTTGGAAGGGACCCATTAGGATCAATTAACTTACTAGCTAAGTAAGTTAATTCTCACCTTTAATGCAGCCAGATGGTTCCCAGGAACCAGATGACTGAAAAATGGAATCTTTGGCCTTTCTGAGATCAATTTCAGAGCTATAAGACAACATAAGACAGCTTTTAAATAAAGATGATCTCCACTTGTAGAAGTCATTTGTCAAAGAAAAATATTTAACAAAATGCTGGTGATGACTTTAAAGAATCTATTCTCTAATGATCCTTGTACAGAACTGACCACCTGAGTCCTGAATGTCTCCAGCCTGAACTCCCTCAGTAAATCTTTCAGACGCTGGAAGGAAATGGGGTTTTAAGTTTCCTAAATCAATGGCCTCTGTGGCTGTTAGTACATTCCATTTTGTACACCATCGAGATGATTGAGTTTTGGTTGTTGATTGGGGCTCAAATTGACTTCCAGCACTGCAAATGGAAGCAGAGCTGGGGCTCCAGAGGCACGCAGGGCACGGCAGGAGATTCCTGCATCCTGCAAGACATGCGGTTACCTCAGCACTGCCTCTGCCCTCCAGCAGAAATCTACCCGAGCTGAGCTGGCTGTCAGAGCTCCTGACTGACAAGCAGGAGAGGAAAAGCTGCCAGCATCACTCCCTGCTGAGGCCAGGACGAGGTCCTGCCCCCGAGCCCCCAGACCGAGCTCCCTTCCCTCGCAGCGCCCGTCGCTCTCTGAACATATTGACAGCAGCGTCCATTTTCGTCACTCAGGCCATTCATCTGCAGCCCATGCAAATTAAATTAGAGCCTCAGCTTTCATCAGAGCAATCCTGGTTTGTGTTGCAGGATGTGCAGTTTGATCCTGTGCTAGCTCCAGCCTTGAATCCCTAATGTCACTGGGCCATGAGCGGTACCTGGTGTTGCTCCCCCATGTGCAGGCAGCTCCTGAAGCATCACAAAATACAATTATTGCCTTTTTTTGGTCTTGGTTGCTACTCCTTGAATCATGTGAAAGACAGAGAGAGTGGGAGGTGCCCTGTGCCCTGGGAATTTTGGAGTAAACCTCTGGAAAAGGAGGTTGGGGGATGCACACAGACAGGAACTGCAGGAGGGCACAGCAGAGATGGAGAGGTTCTGCTTCTTTGCCCATCACCTCTGCCAAAGACTCTTCTAGAAACCAAGTAAGTCTCTGAGTATGGAAACATATTTCCAGAGGGAAACAAACCTAAAGATTTTTACACAAGCAGACGTGGTCTGTTGGGGAAGTTCCCACTGGGACTCACACCCTCCTCATTTCCTCTCCCCATGCCAGTCTGGGTTGGTGAGGAGTAACTCCCATTAAAGAATAAAAAAATAAAAAAACTTGTATCTTCACAATTATTTGAAATCTTTGCAAAAACAACTTTTTCTTGTCCCCCAGTAAAATTATCACAAAACCCAGTGTCAGTGGCTGCTACAAGGATCAGCAGAAGTGACAGTGGCAAAAGTTCATGCTAAAAGCTCAGCTCTCACATTGTTATGAGAAACTGCACAAAGAGAAGCATTGGTCAGCATTGCACAGGGACAGTGACAGCAGTAGGTAAAAATCCTCTCCCAAATCCCAGTTTTACACCATATTTTACCCTGCATTCCTCACCAGAAGGGAATGATCATAAGCTGCTTTCCAGGGCAGCTTGTTGACTAACAGCTGGTTGGGGATAAGGTGATGCTTTATGACTTCACCTTGGGCTGCAGATTTCATCTCAGCTAAAAATCCCTTTTGGAAAAGTAACAATTTTACCTCCACTACTTCACTTAGCTCACTAAACTGTGTTTTATATCCTTTCTCTCTAAGAAAGGAAAGAAAAAAGCCCTGAAATTCAACACGTTAAACCATCCAAGTACTTAAAAGCACAATGCAAACTCACACATCCCAAGTTTTGGTCTAGTCAGGGTTTTCAGTGTAGCACAGCACTGTTTTATGCAGCTCATGGCCCAAACCAGTGCTTTTGAAGTTACTCTAGCTTATCAGCTAAATATGCATTGATTTATTTTATTATTTATTCTTTAAAAGGATGTATTATTAATTAGGCAACAGAACAGAGCAGCTTCCCAGGAATTATTCCAGTCTGTGACTGAAAAACATATGCAAGGTGCCATCCAGAATAAAAACCCCCTGGTAGCTGAAGTGAGGATTTCACACAGTAAGCTCAACATCCAGCCTTTCAAAACTAATGGATTGGGGCACAACTTCTGTTCTTTCCAGTTTATGCTGAGCAATTCAGGGGAAAGATTATGGACAGGGGGCTCTCTACAAGTTAAAATACCACAGGGACTGCTTGTGGGGGTGTCCAAACAAACTCAACCCCCATCTTCCCACGTCCAAAGGTCAGATTTCCCTTGATGGACTCATGGCCTGCAGTGAAGGCACCAAGTCCCACCTGACATCAGCACACAGCAGAGGAATGATGCTGCTGGAAACACCAAGGCCATGGTCCAAGCCCCTTCAAAGACCAAATGGGTCCATAAAGTCTCAGGGTGAGACTGGTCAAATTATCCCTTAGGCTTCTCTTTAGAGATCTGAGCTCTTAAAACCCATCTGTTGTTATTTCAGGGAATTAAGGATTTTTATCCCCCAATTTACCCCCCACATCAGAGTCCTGTGGTGCAGAGCAGGGAGTGCACAAGCCTCAGACTTGTGTTTCCAGCTGACCAACCCCCAGAACACCCAGATGTGTTCCACAAGCTCTCTTGGATGTCACATCTCCCTGGCAGGTGTTGGAAGGAATTCAGCAAAGTTGCATTAAGGCAATTTTAAAGCAAGAGGCCCCTGGGCTAAATAAAAAATAAAAAACCCCATGGGGAATCCTGGAGAAGCTGACATGGCTCTTCAGTTGGGCTGGTCATTTCACCTTCCTTCCCTTTTTCCCTTCCAGAGGGACTCAGGCATTAGGCTGAGTGTTGAACTGTCAGTTCAGATTTTCAGCCTTTAGAGATGAATTCCCCTCCTGGCTCGAGGCAGGAGCACTCATCTCCCGCAATTGTGTGTGTGTAGCTAATCATATGCAGCTACACTGAACCTGATTGTTAAAAGGCTGAGTAAATATAACTACACCCTCGTTATCTTGTTTAAAGGTAGGAAGATTAATTTGAATTCTAACTGGAAATACTGGTTCAATGAATAAGCCTGAAATGTAGCGGTTTTCAATTACACTAAGAAATTGGTCTTCTGAATTTTCAAATTATGCAAGGCAAAGCAAGTTCACTTTAATCTATATGTGGGGATATATTTGCCGTCTTCACAGCGCTGCATGTCAGTGAGCAAGAGCTAAAAGGGAGTGAAAATCCTAACGTTGGCTGTTGGTGCCCTCCAGGGGCCTGGCTGGGTATAAATTTCAGCCAAAACATAATTTTTGAGCATTCAACACATACAATAAATATTGCATATTATTACCCTGCTTTAAAAGGGGGTGAGGGCCATTTTTCATGGTACCCTCAGCAGACAGGTGCTCTCCACAGTCCCACAGACATTAAATAAACAAGGGCAAGAGAAGGATGCAATTATATTTGACTACTTCCAGCTTCCCTGCCTGGATTCCTAAGAAAAAAAGGTTTATATCCAATAAGAAACCTGAAGGACAAATAGAGGTGGGGAAAACTCAGTCTTGTAACTTCAAGCCACAATGTGAGTTCTACTTAAGTACATTTTTGTTGCAAGCTTCCTACAGCTTCACAAAGAGCTGACATGCAGTGGTTTTACACTCTCTGGAGCAGGACAGAAAGCATTCCTCTGCCTCACAGACTGCAGCTGAGCTCCTTACACCAGGGACTATTAATTCTCATTTTCCCTTGCCATCCCATAGCAGCTGCCACAACCAGACAACAGAGAGGCAAAGGAAAGCCCACAAACAAAAAAACACACCAAAATACCTGTGCCCAAAAGCAGTCTACAGAAAACCCAGAAGATAATCTGTGTATAACACGCCTCCAGCACAGAGCTACCTGATGCAGGGTTTTTCTGGAATTAATGGAGCTCCTCCTGCCGGTGCACAGGACTCAGCTGCAGAGGGGTGGCTGGGAGGAGGTGTCTTACCAGGGCACAGCTGTGTTGGAATTTCTCCCCATAAACACTCCCACACCTTTGGAAAGCACCATGTCAAAATAAGGCTGGTGGTATTGTCCAGTCTCACGTGCAAGAGCAGCTACAACCTTATGGATACTTCTGCCAGATTAAAGTTTTTGGTGAACTAGAAGTGTCCTCTACATCCACATCTCCCTTCTTCACCTCACAGCATCAATCATCCAATAGAAGTCATAGCTGTGGAAAGCTCCCTTCCACTGAGGTAGGAGTGGCACTGCTCTGTTTCAGGGGTTGAATATTCAGCACCTGCCCACAGTTGTCAGCCCAATATGCATCAGTATTGAAATGAATATTTAGATTTCCTGCCAGGCCTAAGTAGGCAGGACTGCACTGGGGGCCCAGCAGGGCTCAGCTCTGGGATTTCTCCTCCACAAAGTCCAGCATCAAAGTGCTCCAGCAAAGTCCAGACCAGGTGCTGCTGACCTAATGCGCCTGTGGGGTACCTGAAGATGGTGAGAATTCCATCTGAATTCTGATGAGGGAATGCTGAAGCTGCTGAGGGGTGTTCTACCATGCACAAGTCAGCTTCTGACAGACCTGCTGAAGGAGCTACCACCTCCCTCTCCCTGCTCTCTGGTCACGTCAAGAAATCAGACTTTAAAGATGAGGCAAGTACAAAAGTACAAAAGTCTTTGACATAATTAATATCAGATAATTGTTCTGAGTCCTCTTCCATCTGCCAATTACAAGTAGAAATTGAGTCTGGGGAGCTACTGCAGATGATCTTTCTGCAATTACAACTTGTGATGAGCTATCCAGCTCCAGCAGCTCTTCCCGAGCTCCAGCACGATCCTAAATGGAGTACCGGGGTCAGCAGCGACACGACATCAATCCCAATGTTTCACATGCCCACAGACCAGAACGAGCGCTCCTGGATTGCTGCTGGGTGTGACCGCCCAGCTCACAGCTGAAAAATCACTGCCCAAATCCGAATGGCAGGCAATTAGCAACACTTGCTGTCTCCCATGACTTGGTTTGGTTCTCCTTAAATCACTCCCCCCCCGGGCTCTCTGTCACTATTTTCAGGGGTCTTTTGGAGGCAGCTCAGACCCGAACAGGAGCTTGGCTCCCAGCAGTGCCACTGAGCAGCCTGAAGGAGCTGCAGGAGCACAGCTCCATCCTGGCAGCTCCCTGTCAGACACCAGGCTCTCATTAGAGAGGAACATCAGTTAACAAAGCAGCCAGTAAACCAAAGCATCGGGGTTCTGGCCCATGGGGACCCTTGGGCTGCACAAGCTTTTCCCTGAGAATGCAACAGAAAGGAAAACCATCCCCTACCAACCCTGCCCCATCCAAGCCCTTTTCACACACATTTAGTCAGAGTGGGGGTTCTGGAACAACAGTTTCTATCATATTTCATGTTTTCTGAATGTGACAGAAACCTTTTATCAGACAGAATAGAAATAGTCTATTCAGAATAGAATATTTCTATCATATTCAGAAAACATGGAATATGATAGAAACTGTTTTTTCTATCTATTCAGAATAGAATATTTCTATCATATTCAGAAAACACGGAATATGACAGAAACTTGTTTATTTGCAGGAGTAGGAAGGAAAAGGGAGTGTGTTTCTCTTGGTCACCTGCAGAGCTGTGCAGGGGCAGCTCAGCCAGCCCTGGACGCTGTTGAGAGTTTAATTGCACCCTCTCCCCTGCACCTGCAGGTGGCATGGCCTTCCTGCACATCTCTAACCCATGCTCCATAATCACATTCCAGGAGGGAAAAAAAAAAAAAAATAAAAAATAAAAAAAGAAAACCAAACAAAAAACCCCACACTTTCTAGATGAAGAGAGGTTTCAAAAATCATAGACTGATTTATGATTTATTTTGTTCAAAGCCATCAATTTAAACAATTGCTTTATTTTCCTGAGGCTGTGCTGGATTAGATTTAGAAAACATTGACAAGGAAAGATTAATGCTGGAGAACATAAAATGAGTTACAGGAGACTGACAATGAAATACACAACCAGCACTGTGCTCAGAACAGCAGAATATGAAGACTCATGAAAAGTACAACTCATATCGATCACAATAGCAGCAAACATCTAAAACAACAAAGCAGTGCCCATCCTGGGAATTAAAGTCCAGCCAGCAATTTTAGCTTGATAGCCTTTCACTGACAAGTTTTTGCAGAGAATAATCTTTTAACTCTTAACAGGGTATTTTACTCCCTCTGCCAGGCTGCCACACAGTGCAGGTACAGTCACTTTTGTCATAGTCACTTTGTCACCCTCCAGGTGGAACAAACTGAAAATTAGTATTTCAGGGGACTTAAATTGAGTTTGCTCAACTTGAAACACCCTTTAAAATAATTGATCCACACTGAAAAATCAGAACTTCTATCATGGCCTTCTGCAGGTACCGGTCACTTAAAGTTTAGTTCAATGTGCAGGGGGCTGCTGTCCCATATCCATGTGCTGCCATTACTGGCTCTTCCACAGCTGCTTTGACCTTTTTACACATTGACACACACTCAGCTGACCCCCCCTCTCTGCCTTTAGCCTGGGTGTACGTACATAAAAGCAGGACAAAACAGAAAGGACAACTTTTCTTTAAGCCTTGAAAGGCTACAGCTCTGCCATGAAGGATTTCCACCAGCAGTGAAGTTCACCTACAGCGTTTTCAAGGCACAGTATGACCCCCGGAACATCCTTGTCCAGTGGAAAAATCTTTTTGTCTAGACTTACACAGGCTTGCTTAAGGGAATTAACAGAAAATCTGTTCTACTGCACTTCTGTGGAGGCAGAGATGCTCCGTAAGTTCCCCCACAAATATTTTACACTGCACAGTGCTCACAGCATCCCCTTTCCCAGCCCTACTGTCACTATCCAACACAAAAATCTCACTGTCTTTACTTTCAAGCTATCTCCTCATTGATTCCAGTGGGAAAAAATGCATCAATATAGTTAGACTTGGTTCAGCTGCCAAACTGCCACAAAATGGGAAAGAAATTTTGGGGCCCAACCACTAAAATTGATGGTTTTGCAGCAAGCCTGCAGTACCTCAGCCACAGAATCAAGTGATTCATGGCATGACAGCATTTCAGTAATCACAACTCTCTTGAAAATACAACTCCAGTTAATCAGGGTGGTCTTGTTTCCTTTAAATACATTAAAAAGTCATTACCTCAAGTACCATTACATCAATACAGCACTTTTTAAAGGGACAGCATCAGACAACGCTGAGGGGCTTTTCAGATGCTGTTGTTCCAGCCTTCTGTCATCTCCACAATGGCCCAATTCTTTCAGTCAACAGCTAGAAACATTAAACTTCTATTTTCTCTGCTCAGAGCTCTTTGCTGCCCTTTACTGGCATGGACTCTTGTTGAGCTTGGGAAGGAAATCGGAGCTCTCATATGTATCAGCACTTTTTCTCCCCTGGGTCTAAGTTTAAAGCAGACAACATGTTTCAGAAATATTAATTTATAGAATACTTTAAGTGCAGCATAGGAGTTTCTCCCAGAGTTTGCCTTCTCATGCTTCAAGCTTCATTAATCAACTCAGCCCTGCCAAAATATATTACAGGAAGATGTCTGTAGCCTCTGATCTAAGGCATAATCATAGCTCAGAGTGGAATAGTTACAAGCCAGTGTCTCCACTTTAACCAGGACACAAGAACCCAAACCTCCTGGCAGCTGCACAATGCTGCTGTTAACTCCACCACACTGGCAGGGCTCTCATGTTAAAAAGGGAGCAAAGCAAGAAAAGAGCAGCACAGGGAGTGAGGAGAGTCAGCAGCTTGAAGTGCAAGGAAAAATGCAGACCTCGAAAAGAGTGGGAGAACTCTGGAAGAAACACCAAACCGTAGCTTGCACAGGAGCTACCAGGGAGCAAGTCTAGCTCATGAAGGAAGGGGAAAGCTCCTCTCCACCTTTAAAAGCTTTCTATAACTTCTTACCACATTTCAGGTGCTGCTTTTGAGGGAGTTCAGCCAAAGAGCCAACCGTGCTGAGCACATCCCTGCCACTGCCCTGACAGGAAAAGGGTCCACACGCTGAGGAGCTGCATGACAAAAGTGCTGTCACAGAGCCACGGGGAGGAAAGGACAGAAAAACTGCAACACAGCTGGAAAGCCCTAAGATCAGCAATACTGTAGCCAGAGTGAGAGCTGTCACTGCTCTGTTCTCACAGAGAGCTGGAAACACCAGCCAGGAATCCTCTCCCTGTGGGAACGCAGGACATCCCTCTGGCTGCCCTGGCTGTCTTGAGACCTTGGCACGAAGTCAAAAACACCCGTGGCTTTGATTTTAGCCCGTGGAAAATACTGCCAACTTTGTGTGAAGATTTACAGGTCACAAGAGTTTGAGTTAATGTAACACAGGGTGAAAAAGTAGAATTTTGGGGGTTTTTAGAATGGGGTTCAGGAGGCAAGATGGAGGAATTTGTGTGTGTCTTGTCATTCTTCTTGTCCTCCATCTTTCACTGTGATGGTGACACTTTTTATTGGTTTAGAGTAGAGACACACTGTCCAACATGGGTGATAGGTATTGGGAATTAATTTTAAATGGAGTGCATGTGGTTCATAGTATGAAATGGAAACACCACCCCAGAGGGCAGACAGAATGCCACGATCCAACTTGCAAAACAGAGCTCAGCAGGTCAGAGAAAGAATGTTATAGATAAGAGAAAATGAACAACCTTGAGAGCAAAACCGACACATCTGGACTTCTACTTTGGCTGCGGGGCTGGAAGGAAAAGACTTTTTATGATCTCGGGGTCATCTTGAGCACAGAACCCTGAGATCTCCCAAACTTCTCCAGAGCCCTGACTCCCACAGTGACACCCACACACCCACCTGCTCTCATGCGGATGCCACCCACACCAGGCACTGCCCTCTGCAAGAGCCTTCCTGCAGCCCAGCTCCTCCCTCCTCTGCTGGCCGGAGCTCAGATCACCTGGAAAGCTCAGTCTCGGGCTTAAAACAGGCACAGCAGTCTCCTCCTGAGCTGGACACAGCTAACAAGCACAAGTCTTGTGCTGTTCCAGGTGGAAAAAGTTCCTTCTGGTTTGCCGTCTGTGTTCATGTAGGTGTTGCCCCCAGAAAGCACAGCACAGGGTTTTTCTGGGTAGGACTCCCTTTGTTTCTGCTGCAGCAACAGCAGGATCCCAGCTCCACACTCAATTTTTAAGTGACAGAATAGCTTATGTGATCATGCAAAAGCACATAAAAGTCTAAAACTACCTGAAGTAAATCTACCCTTCTGGACCAGTCCTTTCCACTTCCATCCCCCTCCACCTGCAGAAGATGAAGTACCACTATGAAGCTGACCATTATAGTTTTACAGAAATTAGATTTTTAAATGCTCTCTGATTTTATTTAGTGTTCAAATTCTCCAGTTCAGCTCAGCACAAAAAGGAAATTATTTCTGCTTTCCCCAGAGAAAACTGGTAGCTTATATTGAACAGAAAAGGTATTTCCCCCCCAAAAAATGCCTTGGCTTAAGACCAACAACAGCAGATCTCAGGCCTGTACCAATAAGAGATTCTCAGCACTAAACTCAGGAATTTCCCCCTTTAAAAACCTCTGAATAGGAAGGAGTTCCTATTAGTATTATTCCTAGAACTGAGAGACCTTCAGATACCAAATCCTGGAATTATTCAGTTTCTCTGTGCTGAAAGAGCAATTTCATACTTCTTGTGGCATTTAAACAGTGATCACTGAGCTTCTCTCTCACTCCCAGACTCACAAAAAATTATTGTGTGCAACCAGAATCAAAGCTGGGTTTCCAGAAGAATTAGCACTTGTACCCTTTGAGGTTTTGCTTTTTTTTTTCTCTTAAAACAAAGACACAGCTGATGTCTCGTACTCACCCAGCCAGGAGGACAAGAACGGCACCAGCATCCAGGGAAAAAGGAAATCCTTCCACAATGGAGGCAAAAATAAGTATTAAACTTCCAGAGCACTCTGCAGCAGGACACAGAAACCCCTGAGCAGCTCAGCCCAGAGGAGCCCCAGGTGCTGCCCAGTCAGTTTTTCATTATTCCCTGCAGCTGTGGAGCTCCCCATCATCCCCGGCAGCACCACCCCATCACCCACCAGCCCCCAGTGCCCCCATCCCACCCTTCCCACGCCCAGGGCACGTCCCTCTCCCCAGACCGACCCAAACCATGGCATGTCCTGGTGGACAGCATCTCATGGAACCCCCAGTGCCCCCCAGGAGCCTCATCCACGGGCACGGTGCTCCCGTGGCATGGAGGTGTTGGCTCTTCTAAGGCAGTGAGAGCCCAGAACTTTCTCTTCTGTAACAAATGATAGCATTTAAAGGTTGTTCCCACCTCAGAATCAATTGCTGATGTTGTACTCCTCACAGGCTGGTGTTTAGCAATTTAAGCATTCCCACTTTTTCCTTTGTAGCAGGAAGAATCTGGAGTGCTTGAACACACACACCAACAAAGAAGTTCAGGAAGTCTTGCAAAGCTTTGCCCAGAAAAAATTCAAAGTACAAATGTTCCCTGGGATTGTTAAACACAAACTTGGTGAGTGCCATTGGTGTCACTTAAACAATGGGACAAAAGGCTCTGTTTTTTGTCCAAAAAGATGTCCAAAACTCAAATACAGCAGCTCAGATCCACACACACCCCAAATTCTGAAGCAAAAAATTCCCAACATCCATTCCACCTCATGCTATAGGAGCTTCCCATTCCTGCTGCTGCCACACAGTGTTCCCATCTTCAATTGCTGCAGGAGGAATTCTCAAGGTTTTCAAGGCAGGTTGTGATGCTGATCAGTTATGTCTAAGAATTATTCTGGAATCGTGGCACTCCCCAAGTCCTCTACAGGACAGAAGGCATCTCATGAATATTATTTATTCCCTCTTAAAATTGTTTAAGACTAATTTAAGTTTAAATTCTCCCCGGTTTCCTTCAGAAAATGGGAGACAATCATGCACATGGAAAAAATGAGATAAGAATCTGCTAGAAACAAACTCTTTTAGTGGTGCTTGTTCAGAATGAAAACATATAAAGCTCATTATGTAATTAATATCAGATGGAAATTGCACTGGCTTTAAAAAAACTTAAACTTCAATGGCACTGAGCCCCTCCCTGCCATATCTTTTTACAAGGGAGTGACAGGACAAGAGCTAGTGGCTCTAAACTGACACAGAGCAAGTTTAGACTAAATAGCAGCAAGAAATTGTTCCTGGGAGGGTGGGCAGGCCCTGGCAGAGGGTGCCCAGAGCAGCTGGGGCTGCCCCTGGATCCCTGGCAGTGCCCAAGGCCAGGCTGGACAGTTTCCATAGAGAAAAGAGAAACAGTGCCTCACGCTGGGGACAGAACGTGGGGAGTGGCAGCCTGGGGTGCCAGCACTGTGACACTGGGGTGTCCCTGTGCCAGCCCCTGTGCCAGGACTGTGACACTGGGGTGACTCTGTGCCAACCCCAGTGCCAGCACTGTGACTCTGGGGTGACTCTGTGCCAACCCCAGTGCCAGGACTGTGACACTGGGGTGTCCCTGTGCCAGCACTGTGACACTGGGGTGTCCCTGTGCCAGGACTGTGTCACTGGTGTGCCCCTGTACCAACCCCTGTGCCAGGACCATGTCACTGGGGTGTCCCTGTGCCAGCACTGTGACACTGGGGGTGACTCTGTGCCAACCCCAGTGCCAGCATTGTGACACTGGTGTGCCCCTGTACCAACCCCTGTGCCAGGACCATGTCACTGGGGTGTCCCTGTGCCAGCACTGTGTCTCTGGGGTGACTCTGTGCCAACCCCAGTGCCAGCACTGTGACACTGGTGTGCCCCTGTACCAACCCCTGTGCCAGGACCGTGTCACTGGGGTGCCCCCATGCCAACCCCAGTGCCAGCACTGTGTCACTGGGGCGCCCCCGTGCCAACCCCTGTGCCAGGACCGTGTCACTGGGGTGTCCCTGTGCCAGCACTGTGTCACTGGGGTGCCCCCATGCCAACCCCAGTGCCAGCACTGTGTCACTGGGGTGCCCCCATGCCAACCCCAGTGCCAGCACTGTGACACTGGGGTGACTCTGTGCCAACCCCTGTGCCAGGACCATGTCACTGGGGTGCCCCCATGCCAACCCCTGTGCCAGGACCGTGTCACCGGGGTGCCCCCGTGCCATGCCCGGCCCACACAGATGCCAGATGCCCCGTGCTCTCAGCAGCAGTAGGGATGCTGCCCGGGCCAGGAGCGTGGTTCCAGGCAGCGTGAGCCACGAGAGCAGCAAGGCACAGCCGTGGCCGACAACGAGCTGGCTCGTGCTGCCAGCAGGGATCCAATCAAGGGTCATTCCATGAAATTACAGGACTTCTCTCCCCTCTCCTGCCAGGCACCAAGGGTAACTAGCTTCCTGTGGAATCAGCAGGATGAGATGGCTTGTAGTCCCCAGATTGCAGCAAATTTACCCGTGCCAACATCGTCCTGAAAGCACCGCAGGATACGGCAGAAAATCACGGATGGATCAGGCTGGAAGTCTGTCAGTGATGGATAATGAGGTGGGCTAAAGTTCCTGTCTTTCAAAGAGATTGAAAGCAGGCAGGGATGAGCTCTGTGTAACATAATCACCCATCTGAAAATGAGGATGCAGATATGCCTATATACACACACTCTTTTTAACCAGCAAGGTCTGCTCAGCTCTGCCTGAAGCCAAGAATTATCCTAAGGTGGCTCCAACAGGATGCATGGACAACATGCTGCAGCAGCAAAACTCCTGAGGGCATGGCAGGGACTGGAAAGTCCTCTAGAGAAACTTTCACCTGTGAAATGCAGTTCCTGATGCCCTTGATACCTGAGAAATCATGTTCTGATCAGCTGGCAGGGAAGAGCTGAATTAAAAGAAAAAAAAGCAGGATAAATCCGTGTTATCAGAAAAGCTCATCACACCCCAGTCCCAGGATTTTATTCATCATTTGGCTGCTCAAACATCCAGAATCTCTTGGTATCACTGACATAACTTTGTGTAACCATTAAGAAGCTCTGGGACAAAGTAAGAGCTGCCAGCAGTCGAGGGGACAAGCTTTAAAGCACCAGTTTTAAGTGACACATGAATTACAAGCCATAAGCAAATCTTTAAATCATAACATTGACCAAGAGGCTCCCTTCATGTACTTAATGCTGCTACACAGTCAGCTGTTTCATAGTTAAATATTTCCCATTATTTCATAAATCCCAGTTTTTATGCTTTTACAGTATGTTTTAAAAAAACTGAATTACCCCCAAACCAGCAGAATAAGGGAAATGGTCCTGAAAATGTAAAATAAGAGAAAATCCATGACTTGAAATCCCATTCCTTACTTAACTAAAATATTTTCAACTGATTCTCATACTTGCCATGAAATTAGACATTCTGCAATTTATACCTGGCTTTAAATTTAAAAAAACCAACCAAACAAATAAGCTGTATTTGTGTTACTGGACAATATTTGGTGCAGATCATTGAAAACTTGGCCACCTCTAAGAATATGAGAGGTCTGGGCATAGCCTCACTGGTGTCCACAGCAGGTTCCTTCCAGACTTTCAGGTGGACATGGCAGGATGTTTCACAGATGCAGCTGGGAGTGTAGTGGCACTTTACTGTACATGTCCATGTAGATGAAGCATCTAAATGCAGATTTAAAGAGCTTATTCATAAAATTTCAGAGGGGTTATCAAAATCCTTTTTTTTTTTTTTTTTACTTTGGAGGGAGTGGAGATGTGAGAGGAAGGCTGAAGGTTTCTGGCTTCTCTTCCTTTTTCTAAAAAGAAAAAAAAAAAACTTTTTGTAAAAGATAATGCGTTAAAACATTCTTTAATAGAAAAAAAACCCCCACTTTTTCTCCTTAAGACATGGCAATAGAGAAATTTTGTTCAAGCTGTGGTTTTGATTCCACTCCACAGCTTTGGGTTTTGCTGTATCCTGCCTGCCTCAGTTATTTGCTAATGTAAGCATAGCAAATTATCTGCTATCATCGAGCTGGAGCTATTAGACTGCAGATAATAATTTACTGCTCAACTCGTCTCCGTTCTGAACATGCAAATCATTAATTGATTACAGGTTTGCTGCAGTCATCTGTGCAAATGACTGCTCTTGCCATTCACGGCTGCCTCCTTTCCCACCTGTGTGTCTGTCAGCGCTGCTGGGGGATGCCAAGCTCACATTTCAGTGCTGTGCTGCCTGGGGAGTGATGGAGCTCCAAGGGCAGCACAGCATCCCCACAAGGGCCCTGGGGCTGCCCGGGGTGGGGATGCTGGTATTTGGGATGTGTGATCATCGCTGGGCTGGGGCACTTTTGGGAGATGCTATGAAAATGGTGTAGCACAACCTGAAGCTGCTGTGCAGGACCAACGGGGACTGTCAGAAACAGGAATGAATCCCAGCACAGGGAGGAGCTGGAGCTGCTGGAGAGAGCCCAGAGGAGGCTCCAGGGGGAGCAGAGGGATGGAGCAGCTCTGCTGGGAGGAAAGGCTGGCACAGCTGGCATTGTTCACCTGGGCAGGAGAAGCTTTGGGCTGAGCTCAGGGTGGCTTTCCAGGACCTGAAGGGGCTACAGGAACCATGGAGAGAGACAATTGCCAAGGGATGGAGTGATGGGACACAGGGAATGGGCTCAAACTGACACAAAGCAAGTTTAGACTAAATATTAGGAAGAAATTCCTCCCAGTGAGGGTGCTGAGGCCCTGGCACAGGTGCCCAGAGCAGCTGTGGCTGCCCCTGGATCTCTGGCCGTGTCCACAGCCAGGTTGGACACCAGGGATTGAAGCAGCCTGGGACAGTGGAAGGTGTCCCTGCCCATGGCAGGGGGTTTGGAACTAGATGATCTTTAAAAGGTCACGTAAAATAAATCTGTTTGTATAAAAAAATAACCCTTTATTGCTGATGGAGGAAAAAGCAAAGAATAAGAAAATACTGATAAAATACAGTGCCACCCTGAAGATTTGGAGGGAAATGGAGAAGTAGTAGATGCCTCCTCTGGCAAGGTCTAGATAAGTCCAGATAAGGTTTTAAGAGTCAGATCTACAGCAGCTTCACCCCTATTTCCACCAGGCTCTGAGAATGAGTTCCTAATAATTTCCTGCTATCTGCCAAAATAACAACTGCTTAGGTCATGGTAAAAAGCCAGGATATCTGCTGTGTTTATTCTGCTAGGAGCTCTGTTTTTAATCTTGTTAGAAATCGTGTGATGGTTTTACATTTAGCTTTAAAAAGATCTACTTCCAGGTCCCTGCCTTGGAGTGACTGTGCCAGAGGAGGTGAGGCAGGAAAAGCCTGGCTCATTTCAGAGCTGGGCTGGCAGGACAGCACCCACACATCCCAGCCAACAGCATTTGCATTCTGTTCTGAAATCACAAACCAACCACCCAAAGAGAATGATCAGAAATCAGAAAACGTATTTATTTATTTGTTTGTTTGTTTGTTTGAGGATAATGATTTTTGTTATTTTTCTGGTTTGTTTTGTTTTTTCAAGACATCTTCAATGTTTTCCCTTCCACTCTGAAGTTTACAAAAACCATTTTTTCCCTCACTGAGCCTCATGTTATGTCTTCATCTGAGAAACAGAACTTTAGGAAAACTGTGGCAAGGCTCAGACATCCAAAAGTTACTTGAATTACTAATTCCCCTTGGTTTCAAAGTGTATGAAGGCCTAAATATGTTTGAGAGCTGGGGGCCAAATATGTGATTCACCAAAAACATGCACCCATTTTCAAAACTGTGAGCTGCTCTTCTTCCCAGTTCTTCTTGGTACTTGCTGCAGTTCCCAAACCTCAGTTTGAGATAGCAATGCATCATCTTTTTTATTTCCAGAATGCTCTTCACCTCTGCCAAGAAGAAAAGAGGTTGTTCTTTATGCTGGTTTTCACCCCACCTCCCTGATTTTAGTAAGGATAAGAGATGGGGAGAAAGAAATGCTCACATCTGTGCAGAAGCACATCTGTAGCCAGCCCTCCTGTATTCAATCCTCTGATTTGGCTGTGGGGAAGAAGCAGGTCTTGATTGCACAGAGCTTTGAAGTTTGATGGTGATTGGAACATGTGCTGAAAGTGCCACTACCATGTTTATATGGAAGGCTGATTATCTATTGAAGGGAAGTCTGTTTATATGTTTACTTCCACTTGTGTTAATACACAGGGAAAGGAGAGGGGAATTAGCATATGAAAATGCCAGATGTGACTAACAGCTCTCAGAGTGGGATAGGGCTGGGCTCAGATCAAAGGGCTCTGCTGGTTTGGAGTAAGTCTCACAGTGTCTCCTCTGTCTCAGAGTTACTTTAGGTCCTCGTGGCTAAAAGGTTTATTGGGAACCACAAAAGCACATCTGAGTTTCTCATTTTACAGACTTTACCTTCCTATTACACAGTTGCAGGATAGCACCAAAAGAACAACATCAATTCCCTCTGGTACCTTTCAGGCCATGTTCAAAGACGTGGAGCCTTTGGCAGGGAAGATTTATGCACCAAGGTGATACTCTAACAAATTATGTCCAGCCATCTGAAAGTCATCATTTCTGTGCACATGCATGCATTTTAAAAGAAAATCTACAAGAGGATCAAAAACAAGATTAAACCACATCTGTTTGGGTTTAAACTACATTGTCTGCAGAGTTCAAAGTTGTTTCCTTTCGTCTAAAAAAACTCGCCCAGCTGTTTTTTATCTTAAATTCCTGCCACTATCAAAGAAGTGTTTTCATTGGCCAACCGATGTTATTTCTAGAAGTTGAGCTAGTTAAGAATGGAGCTAAGTAAGAAAATATGCTTTATTCATCAAAGGTCTACCCTCTGTGACTCGACTTGGCACACTGAGAAAATTAATAGAGAGGTTTCATCAGGTTCTAATGGGAACAGTGTATCTACTGTGTGTCATCATGCCATAAATTAGGTCCTCAATCTTTTCACTCAGAGTAATTGACTACAACTGACACCGATAAGGAAAACACGAGGCAGAACGAATCAGAAGAGGCACAAATCAAACAATAAATAAATAAATACAGCACAAATTCAACACATGGGAAAGAGGAATGTTTTGAAACCCACCATCAATCAATAAACATCCTACATAAAGGCAGGTGTGTAAAAAAGCAGGGCTTGTTCAGCTGCCCCTGACAAATGTACGCCCCCACGGGCGCGTGTAGGTGTGAATATACACACACAGGACACCACACCACAAACTCTTGGTGCTCAGAGCTAAACAAAGCGAATAAAAAACTCCCTCCAGCATAGTGGCAGCGTTTTGTGCTAAAATATGAAAGGAACATGAGCTTAAACCAAAAGGGTGTGTCAGGATGGCCTCATGCTGAGCAGTGAATAGCACTTTTCCAGAAGCCTTCTGCCTCTTGGAGTAATTTCAAGTAGTGTGTGAAGGTCTCTTTCATACCAGAGCCTGTTTCACCCTAGTGGGAACTGGCTGAAGCCTCTCATAAAATCACAGAATGGCTTGGCTAGGAAGGGACCTCAAAGATCATCTAGTTCCACATGGGGAGGGACAACGAACTCGTGAACTGGGCTTCATCCTGACTCCTGAAGGCAAAGTTCCCTGCATCCTAAGGCCAGTCTGGATTCACAAAACAAGCAGCAAAAGGCTTATCTTGGCCAAGCAGTTCTCAGAGCTGTTCTCTCACCCCTCCCCAGCACACCTAAAGTGGGGAGGAGCTGGCATTGATCATCCTTGAACCAGGGCAGGAGGAGCTGCCAAAGCTGGGGCTGTTCTGGTGAGCAGGAGGGTCTGCCCGTGGACACTTTTGTGTCCCCCTCTGGATTTTGGTCCCCAAATCCCTGAAGTTTTCAGTCCTTGGTCCATCTTTCCCTGCTCTGTCTGAATTCAAGAATACAACTTCCTTTTATGATGCAGCAAATGGGAAAACTGAGCAGTTGGGCACCCCACAGCTGGTCCGGCGCTGTCACCAGGTCTTCAATAAGTTCATTATTCAGTCATCCCAGATTGATACATCTGATAGCAGATCATTCCTGCCATGGCCCAGCAGCTGGCAGCTCATGCCATAACTCTGTAACTGCGTCCCTGTAATGTGTAGAACATGTGGGGCTGGCCTTGCTCACCAACTGCGTGTACACACTGTGTGCTCCACAGTCAAATGTAATTTTACACATTTCCAATTTAACGCTGGGTGGGATAAACCAGTAAATCATTTGCCCTGGGAAGAAGAACAATACCAGCTAATTTATGTAGCTAATCAGAAGCACATTATTTTTGTTGTGTTTGTTTTCACTGGAGTCTTGAGCTTAAAAATATTTTGGGTGGTCTTTGTTCTGAATTCGCTCCCCTTCTCTTTCCAAAATCTAGTGTTTCAGAGTAACCCCTATTTGTCTTATCTGCTCCACACAAATGGAAAAAGCCAGTGATTCAATCTCTTGACATATGTTTAGAGACTGCTCATAGAAGGCTGGCTCTGTGTACAGCTCAGGAGGAAAACCTATAACTGGATTCTCCAAAGGGGGAAAGTTCAAGAATGGAAATAAATCAAGATGAAAAGCAAAAAGAAAATGCACTGTCAATTTATTCAAACACCTTCTGGCATACAGCAAGAAAAATAGCCCCAGTGCCCCCATCATTATTTAATGCAATTCTCTTTTTCCAGGTCACGGTAATACATGCTCCAACCACCATCAGAAAATTAAATACAAAGCTGGCCAGAAACAGGATTCATATAGCTCCAAGGGAATGTCTTCAACAATTCCCAAGTGCCTTAGAAATTAAGTCAAATTTTCAAAGTCCCAAAGCAGCATTTAGGCCCTATTTCAGTGCTTAAGCCTCATGCCTTTAAATATCTTTTTGCATTTGGCTTAGGCCAGCAAGTGCATTGGGCTGTAGCTACACAAACATCTTAAATTTTTTATAGGAATACTGTGCCTCTCCACAGCAGCTCATCTGATGAGCAACAGGAACTAGGCCTAGGAAATGCAATGCAGAAAAACCCAATAATTTCAAAAATATGCTGCCTCTGCCCATGAGTGATGGTCCAGAGCCCTGGATGGGAGGTGAGCTGAGGACAGAGAGCGAACAGCAAAAATCCTGGCTCTGCCCAGTGCACATAGGAGCTCCCTTCAGTTCTGTTTCGGGGTGTTCCTGTCCCCTTCCCCCACCCAGAGACCCTCCATCCTTTCAAAGATGGATAGATGTGGGCTGGGGGCTTTGAGGTTTGGGGATGAATAGCAGCAGTAAGGGCCTTCCAAGAGATTTGAATTTCAAACCCGTGGAGGAACTGGAGGGCAGCCCTTGGCGGGTGGCTGGGCAGAACTGTGCTGCAAATATTGTGGTGTGTTCCCTGCTAACTGCACTCACTGGGAAGCAGAGGAGTCTTGCTCAGCAAAGCAGACTACAGCAGTCTGCACCTTCACTGAGTCCTTAACAATTCCACACAAAGAGAACGAATGTTTGGCTTAGGGGGAAAAAAAAAAAGTGTGGTGTAAATATGGAATAATTTTTCATAAGGACTGTGTGTACCTGAGTCTCAGAAACATCCTCAGAGACCTGGAACTTCCTGGGAGCTTTTCAGAGCACTGATGCCAGGAGAAAGAGACACAGGCTACAGCAGGGATGCTCTCCCAATAACCAGTTCCCCTGTGACACGGCTGAACCCCGACAGCCAAAATCAACAGACCCCTCCAGCTGCAGACAGACAGGATTTCTCAGGTCACTGCCCACTGGGTAGAGACCAGAGCACCCCCTGTGCTTGGGCAATTCATGGCAGAGAAACCATCAAATAGCCAGCTTAGAATAAACATTTCATCCTCTTGCTCCCACAGCCCTCCCAACACACCCACAGAGTCATTAAGTGCCTATTTCTGAGCATCAGACCACCAGACAATATGGGAAATTAAACCCTGACAAGATTACTGTGTTGACATCACGTTGGCTTTGCTAATATTGCCTCATGCTGTGCAAACTTTGCAGGCTGCATTTATGGGAAGGCACTGCAGCCAGGCTTTGCAGGGTGGGGAAATGGAGCTGAGACCTTTTGGATCTACAAGGGTGAACCTTTGGTTGTTTTTTAAAACTCAAAGACAAGAGCAGCTCTTCAGCTTCAAATTCACCTGCAGAGCAGCTCAGGTGGAGGTGTGATGTGTAAGGGCTCTGCTGGGCTAACTGGGTTTAGCACTACCTTCCTCTGTGGCAAAGCCTGGTCTTAGTAGCACAGACTTCAACAAAATCCTTTTCTCTTAATCGCTCCCAAACACAGTAAATATTTCCAAAGGATTGGATGATGTAAAAGCAAACACGACAGACAAAATCCTGCTGTTCTGAAGACAATTTTAGAGATGTTTTGTGCCCAAAGAGACCCTTTTGAATACTGTCAGACCTCCAGAATGTTCTCATTAATCCTGCTACTGCAGGACCTGTGAGCTCTGGTCAAGTGTTTTGATCTACTGTGCAAAGACATGAAGACACAACCCAGCCTGAGGCAGGCTGCAATTAAACCAAGATGAGAGACAATTTAGGGACACAGGCAAGCCAGCAGGGCAGTCAAGGTAACTCTGATCATCCAGCCAAGCTGTGCCTCAGTATAATCTTTGGATATTAGACTCAACAACAACAACAGTGGAAAAGACTGGACCAATCCCCTGTGCAATGAGAGCAGCTCTGGAGCTGACACAGAGCAGGAAGGGAGGGGAGGAATCAAAGAGAGGACTCCATGGAAGAGGACTCTCCTCAGGAAGAAAGGAAGCATCATCCTTTGATTATAGCAAAGAGAAATCTGGAAAGATACCAGTGCTTCACAGAGATAACCACCCCCACCTCCCCCCCCCCCCCCCCCTTTTTTTTCCCCTGTGCCACACTCTGGTCTCATCTTGCTTGTAATCTTAAGGATTAATTAATGCTGCACTGGCTCTGCTCATCCCAGAAGCCTGGTGGTAACAGAAGGTATCAAAACAAACTGCTGGTCTTCAAATGAAAAAGAAATATTTTAATGGCTTGAGTTTCCATTGTGTGAGCATGAAGTAAATATGTTTTATTTCTTTTGTATGTAGCAGGAAGCATATGGAAGTGGAATTACATTTGTCCCAGCCTGACAGTATTTTAAATTTACAGAACCCAAATCCTTTGAGGATTGTTATGAATTTACACACACTCAATGCTAACGCTTGCACTGGGATCTTTAGGGCACTGGATCCATGTGCAGAAGCACATTTGTGCAAACAGCTCTTAGAAGCCAGTGCAGTTTAACACTTCTGAGATCAGTTTTGCCCAGGCCAGGCTCAGATCAGAAGCTCCCTACTCCGTCCCATCAGGGTTCCTCAGAGACATCTCCTCTGAGGCCTTGTCAGCACTGAGTACAAAATTCTTCTCTTTATCAGGATACATAACCTTGGATACAATAAAAACACTTTCCAGGCTGTATTATCTATTAGGGCACAAATATTTCTCATCTGGTCTTTTTATCTGATGCCAAAATTCACCCCTGAGAAGTATCAGCCATTGCTCAGTCCATCCTAGAACAACAGAGCAGTTTATCTCAACAGTGTTTTAGGCTGATGAAAACTTCCCACTTCAAACTATTGCATTTTCATTAGAGCTGCTTTTCTTTATTCAGTGACTTCCCCAAGCAATACCAGCTGATTTGTATGTGGAACTTAACTTTTGTTTATCAGCAATATCTCCTGATACAATTCATCAACAGCAACATTACAAGTTACACCTATTCCTATCACATTAGAGCTTAAATCTAATATTTTTCTTTCCAAATTAACACCAAATGCCTGCACATACTGCCACCCTACAGGACTTTGGAAAGGTGAGCTGGGGACCTGCAGGAGGACTGAATTCTCCCCTAATGAGTGCAGGGTTGTAGGGTGACCTTGCATGCCCCGGCGTGGGATGGATCTGTGGGGTCTGGCACAGCAGGAGGAGCTGGAGCCATCCCACCTTCCCCGCCTTCCACTGCTTTAGCAGAAGGTGGCAGGAGGAGCTGGAGTCATCCTCACCTTCCCCATCTTACGCTGCTTTAGCAGAAGGTGGCAGGAGGAGCTGGAGTCATCCTCACCTTCCCCACCTTGTGCTGTTTTAGCAGAAGGTGGCAGGAGGAGCTGGAGCCATCCTCACCTTCCCCACCTTGTGCTGCTTTAGCAGAAGGTGGCAGGAGGAGCTGGAGCCATCCCACCTTCCCCACCTTGTGCTGCTTTAGCAGAAGGTGGCAGGAGGAGCTGGAGTCATCCTCACCTTCCCCACCTTCCACTGCTTTAGCAGAAGGTGGCAGGAGGAGCTGGAGCCATCCTCACCTTCCCCACCTTCCACTGCTTTAGCAGAAGGTGGCAGGACGTCACTGTGGAGACACTTGTAACAAACAGAAGAACACCTCTTGTATTTGAGAAGGCTTCTCTCTGTTTATTTTAGCAGCAGGCTGTCTTTTATACCTTCTCACAAAGTTTATACCTATTCATTGGCTACCACAGGTCAACATAATCTTCATTGGAGCAAGGCAGTCTCCACCACTGTTTTCCACCAAGGAGGGGACTGCCGGCCGCCTGTTTATCTTTTGTTCTCCTGTTTCCACGCCTTGGTAGAACTCCTTTTGGGGGCAAAGGCGGCTCTTATCAGCTTCTCTTCTTCAACTAACTCTCTCTGGCCAACAGACCAGCTGTCAGCCCTTTCCACAGCTGGAGGAGCCGGAGCCATCCTCACCTTCTCCACCTTCCACTGCTTTAGCAGAAGGTGGCAGGAGAAGCTGGAGTCACCCTCACCTTCCCCACCTTCCACTGCTTTAGCAGAAGGTGGCAGGAGGAGCTGGAGTCACCCTCACCTTCCCCACCTTGTGCTGCTTTAGCAGAAGGTGGCAGGAGGAGCTGGAACCATCCTCACCTTCCCCATCTTCCGCTGCTTTAGCAGAAGGTGGCAGGAGGAGCTGGAGTCATCCTCATCTTCCCCACCTTCCGCAGCTTTAGCAGAAGGTGGCAGTGTTGGATCCACCATCGCCTCCAGCCCCGGCCCAGCCTCCCCGAGCAGCAGCTGCCAGCACAAATGCAGCCTCAATAAAGACAAATTACACATCCGCCGCTCAATTAGTCATCATTCATGTCGGGAGCCGTCCCCCGTCAGGTGGCTGCAGCCAAAATCCTTCCCACAGAAATAGCTGCTTTGTTGGAAACACCTAAATCTGCTTTGTTGGAAACACCTAATTCTGCTTTGTTGGAAGCACCTAAATCTGCTTTGTTAGAAACACCTAAATCTGCTTTGTTGGAAACACCTAAATCTGCTTTGTTGGAAACACCTAAATGCAGCGCTGGGGACACAGGGACACACAGGCTCGTGCCAAAGCACATGCCCCGGGCACTGGGTTCTCTGCTGGGCTGAGTAGAGATTTTCCAGCATAAATCTGACAAATGACAGGACAACAACCCCAGCCCACGTCCAGAGGGATGTTTTCAGCCCTTGGACAAGTCGTGGGAAATGGGTGATGCCGTGTTGGACCCCGTGAGTGCCAAGCACCAGGAGGAGGAGGAGGGCTGATGTGCTCACAGTTATGAAGAATGTCAGCCACAGCAAAAGTGCTGCAGCCTCTCGAGGGCTCAGACGAGTTTTGGTTACACTGCAGGGTGCAGACAGATGTGTGCGTGCTCTGCCCGGGCACCAGCTTGAGCCTGGGAAGTTTGTGACCACACTGAAAAGGGCCTCACCTTGGGGAATTAGCCCAGATGCATTATTTTGGCCACAACCTAAAATCTACCCGCCCCAACCACTTCAGATACCTTTGCACAAGGTGGAGGGTGCAGCAGATTCGGGAACATCTTTAGCAAATGAAATACATGTTCCTGAGTGAATTAAGCCTGGTAACTGCAAACTGAGCCGTGTTTAGGTATTCCCAAAACCCCGAGCCCAGACTGACCTGGCACAGTCGGTCCCAAAATCCACACAGGATCCAGGGTTTGCACAGAACCTGAGTTTTCCCTTCCACCCCAGGACACCAAGTCCAGGTGGGGAACTTGTGCCTCCCAGCACATCAGACAGACCAAAGCTCACCCACTGGTCACCAGCCCAGTGGAAATCCTGCAGGAAATATCTGCTCCTGGGTGACAGGCAAACAATCTGCCTCAGACAGGAAACACAACGCCAGCTGATTCAGGGCTTTTTAGCATATGAATGTGTAAATTTGCTGTGACAGGTGGGGCGTTTCAATGGAAAGCCAACTGCTCCTCGGTTATCATTAGAAATTTCTCACTGAAATGCCAATGACTGCTGCCCCATGCTGGGTAATGGGGCTCTGAATTAGTTTTTTAAAAGAGAGAGTGAGAGCAACTAAATGCACTATCCCTGCTGGGGGATTGCCTGATCTGAGCACAACTAGCAAAATATTTGTTCATGCAAATGTTTCCTGCCATGAGCAGCTTAGCGATTTCATGCGGGAAAATAAACAACAAATAATGAAAAGCGCATGAGGCAAATAGAAATATTTGGAATCATCCTAATTACAGAAATCTTCCCTGTACGGAAAGAGCCAGAGAGTCCAGCAGCCCAGCAATGACCTCAGTCTGTAGCAGAGCCAGGGCAGGAAGTCTTAGGAGATTTCCAAAGCAGTTTAGCTCTTACACCTCTCTGCCAGAGATTAGGGGTGTTCACAACGAGCAGCTCTTTCAGCAGCAGCTGCTGGAGGCTGAGCCTCGGTAGCAGAGCTTGGGGAACTCTTCCCATGCACTCTGATCCATGCTGCCTCCCCCCTGGACAGCACCACAGCAGCTCCTGTTTGCCCCAGTGGGGACCAGGCACCTAGCTCTGAGGGCAGGGGCAGCTCAGGATGCTGCCCACCACCCCAGAGGGACATTCCTGGCTTTAGCAAGCCCCCAAAGCACTGCCCAGCTCCCAAAACCCACGTGCAGGCTGACTGCAGCATCATCAGACTGACTGCAGCATCACCCACTGCATGGTTTGGCAGGATGAGAGGAAGTGGTTGCACCAGGGGAAAAACATCACAAATAGTGTTGTAAAGGCTGCCCAGGGAAGTGGAGGAGTCACCATCCCTGGAAGTGTTCAAAAAACGTGTGGATGTGGCACCTGGGGACATGGTTAGTGGTGAACATGGTGGTGGTGCTGGGTTATGGTTGGACTTGATCTTTGAGGTCTTTTCCAATCTTAAATATTCCGTGATTTGCAAGGTTGAGTGGCAAAGGTTGATTTCACTAGCTGGGCATCCTGGGGAAATGGGGACACATTTTAAGGACTTTTTTGGTGGCCCTTGCCCAACAGCTAGCACACAGAGCTTGTGTATTTTTACTCTCCTGGAATAATACAGAGAAATTTTCCCATCTGTCTCCTCCAGCTCTGGTCCCCTTCCAAGATGAGTAACAACCCATCACCACCTGATTTTTCCCAGCCAGAAGGGACAGAATAGTCCAGCAGTCTGAGCAGCAGTTCAGGCTGATTTACATCCTCAGTGGGCCACACATCTCCTGCAACATCCTCCTCCACCTCAGTCCCCCTCCAGTGCCTGCTCCAATCAATGCTTTCATTTGTTCTATTAAAATAAACAGAGGTGCTCAGAAACTGCACTAAAAATGACTCAACTGCAGACACACACACTGATGTAGGAGACTTGCAGCACAAGCTGAAAGAAAAGGAATTTTTTCCTTCTCCACCAGGCAGAACCTGTATTCCACAGACAGATGGGAATGCTCTTAAAACTAGAAAAACGCTGTTTGCTCTGACCCACCAGTCATGCTCACTGAACCACTGTCATGCTCTACATACACTAAGTGCTCCACCAAGGGAAACCAAACAAATGAATTCAAAAAGATTAACAACTCCAAAGCTAAAAGACATGGAGCCTTTCATGTTTTTCTCTCCAGGATATGTGGGACATTTGTTGTGAACACGAGTACACTGCACATGATTACAATTTATTGAATTAAACCCAGAGTAGTTTCTGCTGTATAAAGTAGCACTTCCCTCCCTTATCTAATGCAGATGAAATTTTGAACTTCAATGCCAATCTGCAATACCATGTTCTGTTACAAATATATTGAGCAAATTAAACTGAGTTCATCTGGATATTTTTTGGAGTTTGGTTTTTGAGGTTATGAGCAGGGCTTCAGGCAGCTGCTGCAATCAGTCTGTGACTGAAATGTTGGCTTCATGGTGGCTGATGACCTAAGAGAAACAGCAAATGCTGAACGTAGGGGAACAGAGAGGAATCCTGTTTAATCATCTTACATTTCCTCTCTCTTTGTTTGTTTATCTGGCCTGCAGAAGTTACTTTTCTAAGAAGGGATTAAAACCTGCAGCCATTTTGCTGCAAGAGCCTTTGGTTTCAACTCACAGAAAGACATAGTGGGGGGATTAATTCTGCTTATCAGCTTGAAAAGTTTCATTTAGACAAGACAGAGCACATTTAGCTTTGAAGTCAGATGTTTGCTCCAGCTGGACTCTAAAGAGAGTTTTGGGGAGCACATCCCCACCTGAGCTTTGCCTTTGGAGGGGGATTTACAGCAGACACCCTTCAGCCACAAATCCCTGCGTGTACCACAGCCCATAAGGAAAGTCACAGTGAAGGAGCACAAGTTATTGCCACACCCCAAAGCTGCTCTGGGTGTTTTCAGATTCCCAGGGTGGCATTTGCATTGATGCTGTGGCATTAATTTGCACAGTAATTTGGAGGGGAGAGCTCCCTGGTGTGGGCTGGGGAGCATTCAGCACGCAGCACAGAGGATGCTGCTGCTTGTCTGCCCCAGAGATGCTCATCCAGACCCATCACATCCCTCACTGGAGTCTCTTTTATATCCAGAGGTTTACAGAGGCTTTACAAGGTCTGCTCTTCTTGCTTGGTCCCGCTCACCCAAAGACCCCCAAAATGTACCAGCTATCAAAACCACCACTTCAAAGCCGAAGAAAAAAGAGTAAGCAAACATCTAAAAGCCCAAATGGAGGCAGAAAACTTCCTCCAGTGCTGCAGGAAGTGTCACTTTACAATACCAAAGTCTGTGGAGGTGATGACATTAACACTCGCAGCGGAATTCCACTTCCAGCCCAGCTCAGAAGCAGCTGAGAAGCTCACAGCTCTGCTCTGAGGTGTCTCTTGAAGTCTCCTGCATTTCTTTGCACTTCCCTGGCAACAGTTCTCTGTGCCTCTCTCACAACCCTGTGCATTGTGAAATCACAGTTATTAGCTACCTTACCCAAGGCAGGGTGCAAAATAACCCCAAGCCCTCTGTCTTAGATCTTGCAAAATTATTTGACTCAGTTTTATTTCCTTAGCAAAAGTATTTTTCAAAAAATAGCCACTGAAAGGGTTTACAAACCCTTTTCAGGTGGAGAGGAGGAACTAAGTGCCCTTTAATCTCTCATGGCCTCTGTGTGTTAACAGCAAGCTTGAAGTGTGCCAGCTGATTTGATTTTTGCAAGGGACGGGCAGGGAGCACCAAAGTCAAAGAAGACCCGTTCTTGTGAGGAGAGAGTGGCCACAGGAGCTGGGGCAGAGGGGACCAGGGGGATGTAGATGGTCCTGACACCATCACACGGGTGGGATGATCTCTTCTGCAGGCTGGGTGTGTCCCAGAGCAGGGAGAGGCTTCCCTGTTCACCTCTGCTCATTCCACACCTCCAGCTTGCCCGGAATGGGGAGAGAGGATTTCTGGATTAAGCACGGGTGTCTCTGCAGAGAAAGGTCTCCCCAGCAGGGATGGGGATCAGCCTCACCTGTGCTGGTGCCTGACTGGGAAGGCAGAAGGGGAATTGCTGTGTGTGACAAAGGGAAATGGGGAACAAACCCAGGTGAAGGAACAACCAACAGCCTGCTGCTGTTGACGGTGAGCACATCACAGCCCCTGCCTTACCCCATCCCTGAGCTGAAGTAGCCACACTAATAAAACGTTCTCTAAGTGCTTTCCAGAGTTAAATGCCACTCTAAATGTCCTGTAAAAGTCCTTGCACACACAGATTGGAAAGAACTACTTGCCCAATGTGCCCCAAATAAACTGGGGCACACACTGCTGTGCCAGGAACTCACACCTTGGGTGGATGCAAAGAGCCTTGTGCCTTCAGCTCCCTCCACACAGGGCTCCAGCCTTTCAACTGTGCCTTGCCACAGGCAAACTGTCTACAGTCAGGAGGGTTTTATTGATGTGAATTTCCTCACATATTAAGGTTCCCCACATTTGGGTTGAAAAATTGGCAATACTTCCAAGAAAAGTATTAAATAAGGCTAAGGAAACAAGCAGTGCCTAATGTGAAATCTGCCAAGTAATATGAGATGGAGATGGTGAGAAGTTTTCCAGCAGGACATTCTTCCAGGAGGAAATTTGGTTTCCTTGAATCCAAAATGTTTGCAGAAATGTGTCAGTTTCAGTGACACCATGTTTTGAAAAATGCTGGACTAGGGCTTAGGTTGAGATTGAACGCTCAGACTTCCTTTGAGTGGAACTTTTCTCCTTTGAAATGCACTTTTTCAATCCTTTTAATCTCATGTTACACAATATAAAACAGAAAAATCCATTTCAGACCAAAATTATATTAAACTGAAAACTTGCTGCTGTATTAAAATAATACCTACCCCCAAAATCTCATGCCACAAGAATCCAAAAGTGTGTTACACTCTCATTTCGGAACAGAAAGTGATCTGCAAGCACAGTGAACTCCTGTGAAATGGAACCTTCTGTTCCAGCACGGCTGTGTGGCTTTGCTTAAATTCACAACTGGAGCAAAATGTACAGCAGGGAAGAGTCCAGCTGGTCTGAAATCCATATAAAAGTGTAGGTTTATGGCTATGATAGCTAGATGACAATGCTGGAGGGTTAATTATAGGAAATATTCTAATGCTGCATTAAGATCCCGGAGGTCTGGAATGATCTTGAGACATTTCTAACCCATTTCTGCTCCTCATGCTCTGCTGGCTCTGACCTGAGAGAACTGGTGAGCACCAGCCATCCCAACAAACAAATGCCTTTGTCCTTGAAATTACCCAGATATTCCATAGGAAGGGGAACTGAGGGCAGTGGAGAAAGCAGAGAGAGCCCAGCTGACTTTAACAAGGAGCACTCAAACAGAACAACCTGGGATAAAGGTACCCACCTAAACAGACCAAGTAATTTTTCTGAATAAATCTGAGAGATACCCACACTACAAAGGGAAGGAACATAGGGAAGAAAACTTTTTAAATGTATCCAGAAAACAGACCTTGAACTTTCCCTTTATACTTGGATAATTAAAAGGGCAAAAGGGAAATGTCAAATCTCTCCTATTTTCAAGCTGGCCAAGTTAAAACTGCCACCAAACCCACATCAAAACCGGTTTGCACAGGAGGAGCCAGAGACAGCAGTGTAGCTGGTCATCCACACAGTCCCTCTCCCTGGAATGAGATGGTCAGACAGGAGAAACACAGGAAATAACCCCCAGTCTGCAGCTCCTGGTGAGCAGCTCTGCCTGAAAAGCTGAGCCTGAGCAAAGCCCCCGGCTGGCACAGAATTGCTTTAATGAGCCAGCTCCTAATAGACAGCAGTGAGATTTCTCTGGATTCAGCCTCAGCTCCCACACCTGACAAGAACCTGGGAGACTCCAGATTAAACAGTTACACAAGCTGCAAGACCTTTCCAAGGTGTTTCAGGGCTGATGAACCTTTCTGCAGGTAACAGGAAAAGAAACACGTGGTTTCCTAATGTGAGCTACCAGCAGTGAAAGAGGTGGATGAAAAATCAGAGGGGCAAGCTGCAAAGCTGCCAGGCTGCTGAAGGGATTTGGATTTTGGAGAGTGAGCAAGACTTCTATGAAATACCAGCAGCAACTGAGCTGAAATGGCTTTCAGAGCTAATCACACCCCTTCTTCTTCCCTAATAATTCACAGCTGAATAGAGGGCTCTGTGGAAGCATTGGATAAGGGAGAACTTCGTGCAGTGCCACTTTTAACAACTGCCTGGGAGTGATTATTTATGTGTGAGTGCCAAAGAATTTGACAAGACAGATTAGAAAGTAAAAACTCTGCTCTCAAGGAAATCGCCCGAAATGTGAAGGAATGTATTGGATTTCAGTGGAGCAACTGTGCACTGACATTATTGTTTCACAGGCACCAACCTTCCACATTTCTTTCTTTTAAAAGAGCTCAAGGTAAAAAAATGAGATGGTGGAATCAACTGAAATCATAAATTATCAACAAAGGAAGGAGCAGAAAGGTCCATGTTCTGCTGTCCAAGTTCTTTTATGTTTGTTGGAAGATTCTTCCCCCACCAAACCCAGATTCTACTTATTTGGAGACCCTGATGCTCACCCAGGCTCAGTTTAGCTATCAAGAAATGAGCTTCAAAGAAAAGCAGCCCTTTTTAAGTGGTTTGGGGCTTTTTTCCTCCCAGCATCTTTTATGACATTTTCACTTCCTTTAGCTTTTCAGCTTTTGAATTTAAACAAGCATGAAATCTTTGCTCTGTTGGAGCCAATGGCAACACTCCCACTTATTTGGATCATCCCATAATATCATGCTATATATTTTGCTCAGGCTTTACTGCAATCAAAGCTTCTTTGTTGCTCCAGTTAGCAGTAGACTCTTTCCAGATTTTGGCACTCCTAAAATGACAATAAAGAGCAACAGAATTGGAGAAACCTTGGGAAGGAAGGTACTGCTTGAGGAGAGAGAGTCTCTCTGGAGGATTTGGAGAAGGAAAAGTGATATAAGTGTGAGAACACTGAGTGGAGTGAGCAGTGGAACTGAGAGCAGAGGATGTGCAAGGCTGCAAAGGAGCAGGTTTTGAGGGGAAATGTCCTGGTATTTAAGGAGCAAAATGCTCCAAGGGATGGGAGAGGGAAGAGAACTGCAAATGCACCCTTGAACAAGGGAAAATTGGACAAAACTTGTGATTGAGAGCCACAGCCCACCCCCAGTTTGCTCACGGGGAAGCAGAGCCCCCATGCAATGAGCTCGTAGCAAAGCACTGAGTCAGTGCCGTGAGAACATCCCATCACCTGGGCTGTGTAGGCCATGTCTGGACACACCTGCTCATATTCCACATAATCAACTAATTGTTAATAAGAAGCTGTCTAAATAACAGACTCAGCTCTAGTACTTCAATTCAGGTGAAATGATCCTGAATCCTTCCAGCAGTCACCTCTTGATTTCAGCTGGAATTAGTCACAGCCCAGCAGCACAAGCTGGCAGGGTGCAGGCTGAAATGGTTTCAATTGCATGTTCAAAGTCAAGCACATCCCCATGACCAAAGCACATTTTAATAAATATATTCCCTTAAATGTCCAGTAAGGCTCATGTTAATCTACTTACGCATTATTTTCTGGAAGGTTTAAGATTCCTATAAGCTGAATTACATGTGGAAAGTTACATTAATATGTCTTCACATAAACTCAAAGTTTATTGTTTTATTATTATAGAAAAACCATAAAAAGATTTGTCTGAAGCCATTGGCCGTTGTTCTACACATCTGGTGGAATGTTAGTTATTACAATAACTCCTTCAGCGCCCTCAAATGAAGCCCTGGGCTAAAAATGAAAATAAGTAATACGATAATACTGTAAAAAGATGTTATGGAATCATACAGAAACACTGAGCCAAATCCAGCTGTCGAGGGGGAAAAGAAATCCTGGCTGAGTTTTAAAAATAGCATTAAGTCAGGCAGGAAAAAAGGTCAAAAGCCTCATGACCAAGGCACAGGCTCAGCCAAATGCAGGGTGCTGCTGTAGCACCCTGGCAAGAGGAGCACGAGGATCCCTGGCTGCTCCAAGGCTGACACCAGAGCTTCTCTTCCCAGAGCTGATTTGAGGCTGCCCAGACACCACTGGCTAGGTTTAGCTGAGTGCTGGGCCCAGATCAGGTGTGGGGACAGTGCAGAGGCAGCAGGAGCCGGGAGGATGGGCAGGAGCAGCTGAGCACTGGGAAGTGCAGGAGGCTGGGAGAGGAGCAGTGCTGGGGCTGCACAGGCAGAATTCTGCCCAAATTCAGGGCTGGGAGATGGGTAGAGAGTGTGGGTGCTGAAAGTCTGGTCAGAGAAAGAGTCAGATAAACTTTCCCAGGACTTGTTCTGGGAAGTTTTGGGAAAGTTCAGAGAAAAAAATTAAAACAATTCTTGATCTTTACAGCTGGTGTTTTGAATGTGTTGTTTTCTTGTAAGATGTTTACAAGAAGGGTGTTGTTCTAATTAACCAATGGTGTAAAGGGTGTTGATTAAGGACCAGTCAGGTCCAGCTGTATCATGGCTGTCTGTAAAAGAATTCCTTCTAAATAATAAACTTACATTTACCTTCTGAGGACCTAAGAGTTTATTCATCCATCCTTAACAAAAGAGTGACAAGAGAGGGCTTGAGGGGCCAGCCTGGCTGGCACTGTGGTTTTCCTGGTGAAGGTGAACGGGCCATGAAAGGCTGGGAGAGGCCAATGAGATGTGAAGTAGGTGGGGGCACTGGGGATGAAATAAGGAATGGAGCTGGGAAGAAGGCCAGGAGGCACTGAGGTGTTTCAGGAAGGCTGGGGTGTGAGCACAGGGGAGTCCCTGTCCTGTTTGCTCTTCCTTTCCACACTCCACTCCCCACGCCATCCCTGGATGGCAGCAGCCCTTCCCCGTGCCCAGGAGCCCCCCAGGGCAGCCCCAGCACAGGGAAAGGCTGTGGAGCAGGACAGCACAGGCAGGGACACAGACTGGAGTCTGTAACCACTGATCCTCACCTCCTCAAGCAAAGGCAAAGCCTGCAGCCTGTCATCCCTCCATCTGCTGCCTTAATCCTTGTGACCCCTGTCAGAGGCAAAATCCATTTTCTGGTGGAAAAGGAATGTAGGCAGGGCTGTACCAGCTGCCTAAAATGTGGTGGCAAAAGTGGAAGCAGCCTTGAGTGCTTTTGTTCCTGCAAATGGGCCAGACTGGCTGCAGCAACCATCTCTATATTTATATTTATTGCTGTCCTGATCCAGAGCACATTTACCACGAGAGCTAATGGAGCAATATTTCTTCTCTGATCAGCACGGGGTGCTGTGGATCTGGGTGCTGCTGCTCAGCTTTCCTCACCCTCCTCTGAAGCAACTTCCAACCCTGAGTTTGCCTCCTCTGAGAAACTAATCTGGGTACAATATATTTGAGGTTATGGCAGGGAATGAACTGAAAATAATTCACTGAGGAAACATTCTTCATATATATTAATCTTGTTGCTTTATCTAAAATTTAAAGCTCTTTTACACCATTCACCTAAACATCCATCTTCTCCAGATGTTTAATTTTTCAAGCCAGTGGCACATTTCATCTGTCTCTAATAACACTGCTGAGACTTTTTTTTTTCCTGGCTAAAGCTCAGTTATATTGTTGGCTTATCAAAATGTCACCCACTAATTAATACTGAAACTAGGTAGAGGAAATAAAATTGATAGCCTTATTCTGAAAATCACTGACTAACCAACTAACCAGTTAAATGTACACTTCAGAAATGTGCTTGGTTTAGTCTAGATTTATCTCTCAAAAAAAAAAAAAATCGGGAAAAGTGGTTAGGGGTAACTAAGCTAACCAGGAACATCTGCCTTTAATATTCCATTTTGACGTCAGTGAATCTTTATTGGCCTCTCAAAATAGTCTAAACTTTTGTGAAACAAGCAGCAAACAAAACATACTGTTTTCCAACTTTTAACAGATATTTTTTCCACTGATGATAAAAGTAGAAATCCTCATTAATTCATTTTTTAAAATGTGTTCTTTATAGCAAAACTCAGGCCAGGGTTATCCTGGTTCCCATAATCTGAACACTGCTTGTAGCTGTCATTAAATCTACTCGCAGCCTTCCACGGTAAATAAAAATCAGTATTGCTCTGGCTGTTTGGGTGCATCCCGTGGAGCACCAGCTCTCTCCCCACACCTACCAGCTCACCTGCAAGCCAGAATCCCTTGCAACTGGAGAAACAGCCTTGTAAAGTGGTTTTGGGGAAAAACAAGCAGAAAGCAGCAGTGCTGCTGCTGTGAAGGTTGGACAGAACAAGCCCTGGGCAGTTCCACCCCCCAGCCTGGCCTTCAGAACCAGCTGCCCAGGGCACCTGACCCAGAGCCCTCCTGGCCCTGGAGCCCAGCAGAGCTGATGGAAGGAGAGTCCCACGTCCCACAGTGTGATGCCTTTTGGGGCTACCTAAAACAGAGGCCAGACAGAATGAAGGGAATAAAAAGCTGTTCCATTTATTGAAGGGCTCCAGGTACATTTAGGGCAGACAAAGCCCCCCAGGGGCTACACCCAAAAATGGACAATGGCTCACAGGTTTTCACACTTTGATAAGTTTGGTCCATTTGCATATTGGGGGTGAATCTGCCAATTCCAGCTTCAGGTAATGAAGTCACTGACCCCAAGTTTGCTCTCCCATCTCACTTTTGTTCCCATCTCTCTGGCCTGAGGCAGTGAGGTGTCCTTGACTGCCAGGCCTGGAGAGGAATTGTTGTGTCTGCCCCAAATGGGGAAGCAGCAGCTCACACTGTGTGTGGAGTTTGGAGTTACACACTGAAGAACTGCAGGGTTACAGACAGATGGAAAATAGAAAAGCTGAACTCCTGAGGCATCAGCTGGGGCTCCAGGCTGGCACAAACTGGGGGAAGGGAAAAGGCACAGGCAGGCAGAGGCTGGGGCTGTGCAGCTCCAGCCCCTCCAAGCTGCATCCCAGGGCTGTGAGTGGGGCTGCAGTGGGGCAGGGCAGCAGGAGGGACACAGCTCCGGTGTTCCCTTCCACATTTCCCTGGCACTCTGCAAGGAAAGCACATGGCTGAGGTGGGATGGAGCTCACGCCTGTCTCAGGCTCCTGACACCTCAGCCTGGTTTTTCACCTCTGCATAAACATTCCAGCTCGAAAACCGCCTCACATCATTTTGGGCACACTGTTAATGGGTTCAGAAAAATGCCCCCTGCCCTAGGCACTGAGCAGAAAGCAGAACACATTTTTGCAGGCCACAACAGAAAGTTTAATGGCATTCCAAGGCTGATGCACTTCTAGGAGTGATGATGTGGCAACAGCAGCCCTGCAACAACTGGAAGTGATGTGAAGAAATGTGACTGCTCTCTAAACAAACCCCTTTTGATCCATTTCCCCTTGGACAGAAGCGTGATGTTGTTGTTCTCCTTGGGAATTACGAAATCACTTTCTAAAACTTCAGTTTTCTGTAAACACAGAGAGTGTATCTTCAAGCTAAGGAAACCTCACTTGGAAATACTGGGATTTGCATAACTCTTTCACTCTGCAAATACTAATTACTGTGGCAGGCCAATCAAGTCAGATTTTTTGGAGAGTTTGATCACCTCAATCTTCTGTTACAAATATTTTGCAGAAATCAATTCCATAAATGTAAATTATAAATAAACAGGTTAAGATCATGGAGTTTGAAAGAATCCTTTCACATGGGTTGGTTACAGCAGACTTAGCTGTGGTTCACTCTGCTGGAACAAGGAGAACTCCACTGCTGGCAGTCCCCTTCACTGAGCAGACCATCAGTTTTGAACTCACACACAGCACCAAACTGGGAGTGGGCACTAATATCAAGATTTAATTAAATATCAGTATTTAAATAGTCACTTCTACATCACCTGACAATTTCTGTCTTCCTTTACCCACACACTAACCCTTCTCTGGGAAATCTCTTTAAACCGTAGTTGTCTCTGTGCTTTCTACCAACAGTGCTGTTGAGCATTCAGGGATCAGAGCTCTCTGCCTTGACCATAGGCTTCTGATTTGGTTGCTGAGCTTGAGAAACGACAGCCACTCACATCTGCCACTGCCTCAGCTCAGACTGGGAAAAGGACAAAAACCAACAGCAATTTTTGGGGTTTCTTCCCAGCAGATCTTGTGTGGGGGTGCAGGACATACTTGTGCCACCTCTGCCCATCCTCAGCACAAAGAGTGACAATAAATGAACAATTGCTGGGGTACTTACAGCTCCTGTATGTGTCCCACTGGTTATTCCACACTCCTGGAGCAGCCTGGAGCCTCCTGCAGCTCACACCCAGCTGTGTGAGCCCTGCCCATGCATTCAGCCAAACTCCTTGGGCCACAATACAGGAATGACCTTCCTTGCTTTGCAATCTAATTTATGTGTTATTTACTGCACCTGATCCAGCACCTTCTCCATGAGAGCCGTGCCATAAATCCAGCCCAGAGCTGCCAGCCAGCTCCTGCTCTGTTAATAACCCATCAGTGCCCATTATATATGGCATAACACACCATGGAACCCAACAGCACATTAAAATTACTGGCAGCCATGTACACCCTAATCTTCCACCTCCCAGGAGTGAAAACCTTCCCACTGCACACATCCCACCCTCATCTTCCACCTCCCAGGAGTGAAAACCTTCCCACTGCACACATCCCACCCTCATCTTCCACCTCCCAGGAGTGAAAACCTTCCCACTGCACACATCCCACCCTCATCTTCCACCTCCCAACAGTGAAAACCTTCCCACTGCACACATCCCACCCTCATCTTCCACCTCCCAACAGTGAAAACCTTCCCACTGCACACATCCCACCCTCATCTTCCACCTCCCACGAGTGAAAACCTTCCCACTGCACACATCCCACCCTCATCTTCCACCTCCCAGGAGTGAAAACCTTCCCACTGCACACATCCCACCCTCATCTTCCACCTCCCACGAGTGAAAACCTTCCCACTGCACACATCCCACCCTCATCTTCCACCTCCCAAGAGTGAAAACCTTCCCACTGCACACATCCCACCCTCATCTTCCACCTCCCAACAGTGAAAACCTTCCCACTGTACACATCCCACCCTCATCTTCCACCTTCCAGGAGTGAAAACCTTCCCACTGCACACATCCCACCCTCATCTTCCACCTCCCACGAGTGAAAACCTTCCCACTGCACACATCCCACCCTCATCTTCCACCTCCCAGGAGTGAAAACCTTCCCACTGCACACATCCCACCCTCATCTTCCACCTCCCAGGAGTGAAAACCTTCCCACTGCACACATCCCACCCTCATCTTCCACCTCCCAACAGTGAAAACCTTCCCACTGCACACATCCCACCCTCATCTTCCACCTCCCAGGAGTGAAAACCTTCCCACTGCACACATCCCACCCTCATCTTCCACCTCCCAGGAGTGAAAACCTTCCCACTGCACACATCCCACCCTCATCTTCCACCTCCCACGAGTGAAAACCTTCCCACTGCACACATCCCACCCTCATCTTCCACCTCCCAACAGTGAAAACCTTCCCACTGCACACATCCCACCCTCATCTTCCACCTCCCAACAGTGAAAACCTTCCCACTGCACACATCCCACCCTCATCTTCCACCTCCCACGAGTGAAAACCTTCCCACTGCACACATCCCACCCTCATCTTCCACCTCCCAACAGTGAAAACCTTCCCACTGCACACATCCCACCCTCATCTTCCACCTCCCAAGAGTGAAAACCTTCCCACTGCACACATCCCACCCTCATCTTCCACCTCCCAGGAGTGAAAACCTTCCCACTGCACACATCCCACCCTCATCTTCCACCTCCCAACAGTGAAAACCTTCCCACTGCACACATCCCACCCTCATCTTCCACCTCCCAGGAGTGAAAACCTTCCCACTGCACACATCCCACCCTCATCTTCCACCTCCCAGGAGTGAAAACCTTCCCACTGCACACATCCCACACTTCCAGGGCCCAGCACTTCCTCTCCCCTAACTGCAGTTTTATTGCTTTGTCCAGAAAGCAAAAAGATATTCCCTTAACAAATCGGTTCTGTGTTTGTTTAAAGCCTACAAGGCCTGTGAATCTCCTTTATCTTCCTCAGTCTTTATCTCCCTCATTCTTTCCTAATGAAAACCATAATGGTCACTGCCTTCCAGATGACCCAGCATGGAAAGTCTTGGAATACATCACTTATTTTCTGAACCTGAAGATTAAAGGGCCACTGTATCTTAGGTTACATTCTCCAGTTGGGAGTGCATGCCCATCTCCAATTCATCAGCAGTTAATTCCATATTTCAACTCTTCCCATTGATGAAAAACATTTATAATAATTCCACACACAAACAGTGGAGTTAGACCACATAAATCCTCTGCTTTGGAGTTTCTCCTTTCCTGTGGAATACTCCACATCTTTTCTGTCATCCTGGGCCTTCCTGGTGTGGTTTTTTTGGGGGGTTTTTTTTTGTTTGTTTGTTTGTTTTTAAATTAAATTCTTCCCAAGGAAATGCTGATCCTTTTGAAGTGACAGTCTGTTTAGGCTTTGGTAATTGCTGAGGATCCTGTGCAGGAGTTGCAGCAGCTCAGTTCTCACCAAAGCCAAGAGGAGCCAGAGTACAAGGCAGGCTGCAAATTGCACCACAGAGAGCAGAATTTATTCCTCAAAATCTCTGTAGATTTTTCAAACAAGCAGAGGCTGTAAGACACTGAGAGGGGATGATGAAAGAAAGTTTAAAATGTGTATGAAAAAGCCACAGAATAAGTGCCCAAGAATAATTCCTGAGAATTGTCTGTGACATTACAAGGATCAAAGCACAGATGGCCAAAGTGGTGAGAAGTGAAATTTTGGTTAAACCACACTCCTGTGCTTTTATTTCTGGGAAAAAAAAAAAAAAAAGGACATTCAGAGTTTAACTATTCCTTATACCAAATTATTTTATGGACACTGGATTTAATTAGTTGATTCTATAATTGACCCAAATTTCACCAATTCAAAGAAGCTTCTCCTATTTAAAAGAGTAAATATACTGATCAGCTACTTAAATTACCAACTTGTCTTTAAATCATAAGTGCATATATATATTTTTATGTATACACCTACAAACAGATGCTGTCATTAAAACTAAGTCGCCAGGTTTTTCTCTTCTGAAGTTTTTTCCTCATTCATTTCATGGATATGACTTTGTCTTAATATTAAAAATGTGTGAAAAGCACAAACCAACTCATTTGGTGTGCCTGCCTGTAGCTAGAGGAGAAAAGGACACTTTTGGGTAGGTGTAACACACCTGTACAGACCCAAAGGTGATGCAGTAAAATTTTCATTAAAGTCTGGCTGAACTTTCATCTGAAGAGATGAGGAAAAGATCATGAGGGGTAAATAGTCAGGGAAGCAAAGAGGAGAAGAAAGCAAAGAGGGGAAAAACTGCATTTTTACACCTCAGCAGGTAGGTTTTTTTACAGGTTGCATTCCCTAGATTTGCTTCATTCCCTTTATGGCAGCATTTTGGCAGTCTGTAAACTCAGACCAGGAGATTTATCCATGAAGTTGTTGGTGTTCAAATTAAGTTCTTGGTGTTTTAGCTTCTAGCTAAGCTCTGCCTGCCTCCTCACCCTGTGATCCTGAGAGCAGCTCCTGGCATTTTCTGTTCTGGCACAGACAAACTTGATCTGGAGATCCCAATTGTGGCCCCAATCTTCCTGGATTTCCTGTCTTTTAGCCCCAGTCGTGGAAGTGCTGTGATGGTGCCAGGACTCATCATTTCTAGGAAAGTCTATTCCTGGCCCTCCTGGCGGTGGGAAAAAAATTGAAAACATTTTAAAAAAGGACTGAAAACAAGAAAGTGTATAGAAGCAAAAGGGCAAGAGGACAGAAAGAATTTCAGTCTAGGAAATAACTCAAAAAAATATTTTCTCCCTGCCTTTGTTATTTTATTTTTTTTGAGATTGGAATTACTTCTTGACTATGCACTGCTTGTCGTATGTAAATGTAGGTACCTATGGTCTCTTTGCACTCAGGATGTCCAGAAGCTCCTCTAACAAAAATATTCAATACATGTTAATATTATTGGAGAAAATACTAAGGCAAATGTTTGTGCTTCACAAGCTCTGGAAATAAAAATATGCTTCTTCTGCATGAGTGGCCAAGCACATCATTCCAGTGCAGTGCTGCTGAGAACTTGCAAAGTGGTGTGGATTTTGTGTTAGCAGTGAACTGTGGTTAAGTAAAGTTCATTTTTTACTATCATTTAGTCTCAAAAGAGTGAATAAATACCAGTAAGAACTCCAAAGCAAAAGATTTTAGGTTAGGCAGGACACTCGTGGTTAGAATTTCGATACGTGCTATTCCAGAAATAAAAAAGCAATTTTTTGAGTGACGTTAAATCCTTAATTATAACATCTAGCTCAAAAGCTGGGCTTTGAAAACTTGGAGAAACTGAATCTTCTAAAACATAGTCTGGCACCACAGGTAACCCTTTCATTCTTTCCTTTTCTTCTTTTTTTTTTTTTTTTCCTTGAGGTAGGTGGTACCTTCCCTCATTGAACTAAAGAATTTCTCGCTGGAACATCTAAAGCATGACATTGATGAGACACAGTTAACCTGCACTCCTGTCTGCTGCAGAGCAGGGGAATAAAAGCTTTCTGGTATGTAAGTTCAAAGAAATGGACCTTTTAACAGATTTGAACAGTTGTCTTGGGAATGCAGATTTATGAAAATTGATCCCCTGTCTTTGTCCACGGGAACAATGTGCCTTTCTTCCCCACGTTTGCCCCCTCAGAACTTCTTCAGAAAACTTTTTTTAATTAATGGAGAATACCCTTGCAGCCACAAGGTTATAAGATGTCTCTGACAAACCTCTCTTTGGATACAGTCAAAGAGGGAGATATTTAGACTTCACATTCAATTTAAAGCAGAGGTCAGAGTTCAAAAGTGTAGTTTGCCCTTGTCATGTTCCATTTGGAATTCAAATAGTCAGAAAAACAAAAGGCAAAATGACACATTGCCATCACTGGGATTCTCCAGCCTGCTCCAAAACAGGCACAAGGGGAAAAGGAAGGACATTTCCAATGGTATTTATTGGGATATGTTCTGTATAATCTCTGCATTTTAAAATACCCAAAATAATCAGACCGTTAAAGTAGGTGTACACTATGACTTCAAAACTGCTAGCATTGAGGATAAACTTAAACAAGTTGATTTCTATTCTTCCATAAACAGCCTTAATAGAAAAAAAATAACTCCAAATCAGAATTTAGGGAAGACAGAGTGTTTCAGATGCCCTTACACTGACTGCTGCTGTATATGAAATTTTCTTGCCATTTGGTCTGATTTTTCTGTGGGAGGAAATAGTAACAAATTCCCTGATTTCTGCCATTTTCCTGAAATAAAACAATGAAAATGAGGAAAGAGCAGAGTTTACACATTACCAAAATGTGAAATATTTTAGGATTTTTCCCCAAATATTTGATTGTACAATTTTTGCTCAAAATAATTGCACTCTTGGGAAGCACTCCAGTAACATTTTCCTCCTCATGATGCCCCAGTTGTCTCTAAATACAGTCAGAAAAGACAAGCTACAGAATGCATTAGCAGCAGCTAGAGAAGCCAAAAAAGCAGCTGAATAATAAAAAATAGACAAACCTCCCTCCTTTTCAAGCATTCTTACCATGTGGAAGCTTCTATTTACACAAGTGCACAACTCCTTCGACCATAAATACTTATCTATAAAAATATAAGCACTACACAGAGCCTGTAGGACTCATCATCCATTCAGTTATTGTTCTTCACACAGTCCTGTACCTTCAGATCTATTTCTGATTACACTCTCTCCCTGAGCTCCTGCAGGTAACATTTATTTTTTCTCCAACCATGCCAACTCCTGCTAAGCATCCTCCTGAATTCCACAAGAAGCTCCTTGTAAGCTCTCCTGTAGCACAGCTTGAAGCCTAAACTCTAAATTCTGCTGTGTCCTGGGTGTTTGCTCATTCCCACCCTGGCTGCCCCACCTGTGTGTGCAGACGTCCCCAGCTGCAGCTCTGTGTCTGGGCACAGGGCTCTGCTCCCAGATCACTGCTCACTGCTCAGGCTGGTTTGGGTAAATCCACGCAGCCATGAGGACATTCCGTGTGGAGAAGGATGGCATGGAGAGCACACTTTTCACTAAGCTGGGACGTTTGGTACAGAACAAGGGATGGGATGGTGTGGATATTCTCAGGAGAAAAAGAGAAAGATTTCTGCCAGGCTAAGCCTGGGAAAAAATCCGAGAGGAATGTAAACAATCTATTATCTTGCTTTCCATTCATATGGTTTATAGATATGTTCTACCACACTGACCTGAGTCCAGTGCACCCACCAGGTGAAATGTTTTTACTCTAAGACCAATGGAATTAATGTTCACGAGGTTCTCTATAAAAGAGAGACGTGCTTTTGAATAAATGCTCATTTGCCTTCTGAAATCCTGCGAGTCATTTTGCCCGTCCCTGGCTCAACAGCGTCAGGATGGGATGGAATTTTGGTACAGAACAAGGAGACAAGGCCAGGTTACCTCTTTCTGTTTCTTCAGAGCTGTGTGTGTGTGCTTGAGCCTGGAAAGGAGCTTGAAGAATCCATAGACCCAGCCTAGTTAATCTCTCTCAATCTGCAGCCTGACGTGGCAAATATATCCACGTCCTGGGGCCAAGACTTATTTCTCTAGTCCCCACCCAAAGCAGAATATTTGCCTGGTCAGCACTCTTTGAACAGGAAAAAAGCTTTTTACTACACATTTCTGCACAACACGTGGGCTGTGGATGGCCATGCACCAAGCACCCTACAGTGCAAAAAGAACCAGAAAAATGGTCTTTTTTTTTTTTTTCCCCCTCCATTTATCTTCATTAGATATTTAATTATAACTGTTCTCTGGGGGATCTCGGTCTGCTTCCAGCATAGGACAGCTCCACCCCAGCTGAAGGTTTGAGAGCAGGCAAGTGCAGGCAAATTCATGCTGGTGCTGAGACACAGCTGGGCCACAGGAATTCATGAGTGGCCTTGGATGGATTTCAGCTCTCTGAGCCTGCCCACAGACCCTCAGCATGTGTGCACTGGACTTTTCTCCATCCTGCCTTCAACACTGCTGTCACCCCCAGAAATGACATTGACTTTTACCTATGAAATCCTATCTTTGGTAGCTTGAAGACAGACCCCACAGTATGAATTACATAGAAGACATGCTAGAAATCCTGCCAGATTATTGCACATATTCCTTCACACCTAAGAATTTCTCTCTCTTTCCCAGGTTCATTGAAAACAACTTTAAAATGCAAATATTATTCTCAGTAACAGCCTCTCTATTATTTCCAGGACTACTTTCAGTGCTTAGAAAATGACAAAATGTAGGAGCTTTTAGCTCTGCAAAACTAATTGTGATGTCAGCCTAATTACATATTCTAGTTCTTTAACTGCATTTAACTTCAGACTTGACTTGCCTCATCATCTTCACTGCCCAGTGCTGCATTACTGAGCATCTCCTCAAAAAAAAAAAAAACCAAAAAAAACCAAAAATTGTGGTTTTTACAGTAGGATATGCTGCTGACTTAAGCTAAAAAAGCTCAACTGACAAAAAGCCAGCCTCTCTCTAGGCCAGTCTGTGAGAGAACTAATGATTTATTGGCCAAATACAAGATTTCTAACATAAAGAAGCCTGAGAAGAGCTTGCTGCCTGGCTGCTGTAATCAGATTCCAGGCAGGGATCCTGCTCGGAGCTGTGCTGTACCCCTGGTGTCAGGAAGACGGATGAAAACCTGAAGTTCATCACAACAGTCAGACAGAACTGGGGAAAAATGTCACTTCCCCGACATCAAAGAATGCATAAGCAGCATTTACATTTTCAGTTCAGAGTGATCAAAGCAAACAGCATTCTAATGTTTGTTTCCATTTTTAGAGCACATTTCTAATGCAGAGTTGTTGGGTTGGTGGGGTTTTTTTGGTGCCAGACAAAGTAAGTTGGAGATATTTTCTCACAGTACAAGTTAATGTTCTCAATCTGTTTTTCTTTTCTGGGGTCTGTGTAGACAAATTCCACAGCAACATCTGATGATAAGATCAGACAGTAGTAGCAGAGACATTTTTAAATCATATTTACAATATGTCCCCTCTGGGCCCACCAAAGAGCAGTCTTTCTCAGAACAATATATATTGGCAATTTTTTCTTTTTTTGCTCCATTTAGAGATAATTTTAGCTCTTTAGTGTCATGCAAATATGCAGGGATTTACTCTGATAAAACTGCTATCAAGGCATTGGGAGCTCTGCCAGGAAAAGAGCAAACAAGGCTCCTAAGAGGAATTCAGCTGGAGAAAGGCTTCAGGATTTGCTCTACTGGGCATAAACTGGTGCATTTTAAAATGAATATTTAAAAGACAATTAATAGATAAAAGAAAAAAAAAAGGCACCAAAATCATTAGTTTCTGAAGTCTAAATTTCCTTTAGACCCACCAAAATTTACATACATTTACATGTGAAATGAGGCTTTATTCAGCCCCTCTGCCTGGCAGCCTAGCAGGGTGTGGGGACCCCCAGCAGCTCCCTCCCCACCTTCCAGGGACCTTCCCCCTCTTCATTCCCTGTGGGCTGGGGAAGCCACGGGCTGGTCCAGTCGGGGTCATTTCTCCTGGGTGGTTGGTCAAGGGAGCAGCCCAAATCTCTGCTCTCTCCTTAAAAAGGGTTTGTTTCATAAGAGAAGGAATCTGCACGTGCTTGTCACCCCTTGGCCAAGACAATGAGGTGCTGCTGGACAGCAAACAGCAGATATATACAAGGTACAGCAGAATGAGAGATGTTAATGTAATTCCAAATCCACAGCTGGGTGTGGCTGTGGACAGTGAGAGCATCTGCTGCTGCTTGGACAGGTTTGATGCAGTCATACCTGTCAGACATGCTCCTGCCTTCTGCTGGCTCCTGCAGGACCAAAATGAGGGAGAAGCACATGCCTGGAAGTGCATGATGTGATTGCCAACTGGTGCATTCCCATTCCTGGAAGAGAAGTAACGCTTTGAGCTGCCAGAGGAAGGATACTGGACAAAATGGTCCATAAAGGAAGGAAGTCGGTGCGGCGAAGAGCTCGCAAGGAAGGAGGGGGAAACCTTTCTTAGGGAAGGAAGGAGAAGAAATTGTACCCTGGGCTGAAAATCCTTCAGACTGAAAATTCAGCAAACTGGAGAAGGACCTTCACTGACCCCTTAAACCTTCCCCAAACATCCCTCTGAGGTGGGACAGCAGCCCAGGACCCACCAGACACCAAACACCCACCACAAATCCCTAAACACGCCGCAGCTTGTGGGGATCCTGTGGATGAAAGTGATGTAAATATGAGATTATATTATCTGGCATTGTTATTGTAATGTTATGGCCCTGTCTGTATACAGCGACTTAAAATTTTGTAAGCTCTTTTATTGTTTGGCTTTCGCTGCCTTTAAGCATCTTAGTAAATTAATAATCCCTTTTCTTTAGCTTCTTTTTCTATCTCTTTGCTTGATGACCTGGCATGCAATGAATCAAAACAGGGATATTTATACCCATACTGTGAGAATGTTTACAAAGTACAGAAAATTCTGTCGGTGGTTTGGTCTTTGTGTATTTTCAGAATAAATGACACTTTTCCAAATGTACTATATTACTGTTGAATCCACAGAGTCTGTATTTATGTAACTAAAATGCTTTTATTTAGACCTTTGCAACATGCCAAAATCAAAACTATTTTAATGAATGAATCAAAGTAGTGCAGCAAAGAAATCTGTAATGTATTACTGCTTCAAAATACAGATTTCTGTGAAAAGCCTCTCAGATACAAAGAATATGTTTGTTTTATGAAAAGCAATTTTGTTATTTTCATGCTCATTGTTTTAATAACAGAACTTTGATCTTGAAAATATTTTTGCATGAAACATGAATATGGTAATAGGCAAAGTTTCCATTTAGCTGCTGCTTCATGTTCCAAGAATACTGGGTTCCATTACATGTAGTATTTAATAATTTACATGTGGGATCCAGGCAAATTTTTATTCAGGTACATGGATTTTCAAATGCAGAAATATCGACAGCATCACTAAGGGCCTGAGTTAGTTTTCCCACTGCCATGACCTGTTTTGAAGAACATCAAGGTTTCAGGAGAATGTTCCAATCAGTCACGGAGGTAGGAAACACTCCACGAGCTCCCCACACTTCATTTGCAGAGCTCCTTAACAGAGGAACTCAATATCTTGTATTGATTTCACTCCTCTATAAAGTTTTGGAAACAAGGAAGCAGCTACTAACATTCCATTTCCTTAATCCCCTTCAAAGGAATTTCCAGAAATTACAGCTAAAATCTGTGTTATTTTCATGCATTTTCCTCCTTGGGCTTACTCACAAGTGTAGGATCATAAGAATGAATGAATGAATGAATGAATGAATGAATGAATGAATGAATGAATGAATGAACGAGGCAAATCCTTCCTTCCCACCCACAAACTTTGCTGAGGAAAAAGAAAAAAAAAAAAAAAAAGAGGATTTTGTAAGCGTGTCTGGCACTTCCAGATGTTGAGCAGCCCTGCCTGCCCACACATGGATCAACTGTGCCATGCACCTGCAAGGAGAGCAGTGCTCTGGGGCTGCCAGGCCCTGATGGACGCGCAGGTAAACGGATCCTGATGGATCCACGGAGCAGTGCAAATCACCTCTGCAGCACACCGTATATCACAGCTCCAGCATCTCCAGAAGCATCACTGCTGGGCTCTGCTCACTCCTGAAATGAACCAGAGGAGGTCTGGGATTCTGCATCCGTTCCCAGGGTGTGAACTAGTCAGGACAGGCAGGTGGTGGATCACGTTCTGAGATGAGATCCACCACGGAGAAGTTAAAGATGTGCCACAGGCAGCACTGGGGGTATCCTGAGTCTCCTGGTGGCAACCAAGTTTGCTTTAAAAGTTCTATAAACACAGCTGCACCAGGACCAGAGAGCATCTGCCTCAGAGGGAGACTGATGCTGGGCAGAATGGTGCCCTGGGCTGATATTTTTTCCTCATTAAGGAACAATTCTGATAAGATGAAGCCTTCCCCTCATCCCATATCGAGTTATGTGTGTGTTCCTCGAGCTTGCACACCTTTCCAGCATCCTTGGGGTGAATAAATAAATCTTATAAATGGTTACATGCCTCTAATGACACCTCCTGAAAGGAAGCTGAACATAATAAATTCTTGTTAATCTTGATGGATGGGGGGAAGGAAGGCAGGCAAGAGATAGCCAGGAAAAGCAGGAGCATTAGCTATTTCCATTAACATGCCAGCCTGCCCTTGAAAGCTGATTAACACCAGCTCCTCTGAAAAAATAATGGAGAATCTGCAGCATCAGACGTGACCTTGCAGCGCCGTGGCAACTGCAGAAGGCAGAGAGTCCTCTGAGAGTGCTCTTTAACCTCCAGTTACAGCATGAGGGTTATTAACATTTTAGAGGGCTCCAAAATTAGGAGCCCACTCTCCCACCTCTGTCAGTGGAGAGGACCCACACTTGGGTTTGACATGTGCCTGGAAACAATGACATATTTACTCCCCAAGTCCACACCCCAGGCAGGACCTGCCCCCCATCCTTCCACGAGTCTCACAAGGACAATTGGCACCCAGAGTGATGCTGGCTTAGGTGGCCCAAAGCAAACAAGGTGGTTATCATCCAGTTCCAGATCCTGGAGAAGCCTGAATCCTCTCCTTTGGGCTGTTAATTCCACATAAGCTTCATCATACTGGCAAAGCTGGAAAATGTATGTTGCCTCTGAATAGAAACAGTCTTCTGCAGAACACAGGGTATTTTCATTTGGTAAATATCTGGAATGTTTCAGCTCCTTTTGCATTTAAACAACCCCTGTCTGGGGCACACACTGCATCGTGCTGTCCCTGCCACATTCCCCCAGTTCCTCCCTGTCCAGAGAGATGGGGAACCTCTGCTTCTCCTCACAGAGAGGAGAAAAGCCCTCATGGGCTCCCCACAGCCTGGAGCCAGCTGGGAGCAGGGATTTGGGGCAGCCCTGGGGGCTCCCCACAGCCTGGAGCCATCCCCAGGCATTTGGGGCAATCCCTGGGAGCTCCCCACAGCCTGGAGCCATCCCCAGGGATTTGGGGCAATCCCTCCCCACAGCCTGGAGCCATCCCCAGGCATTTGGGGCAATCCCTGGGAGCTCCCCACAGCCTGGAGCCATCCCCAGGGATCTGGGGCAATCCCTCCCCACAGCCTGGAGCCATCCTCAGGGATCTGGGGCAATCCCTCCCCACAGCCTGGAGCCATCCCCAGGGATCTGGGGCAATCCCTCCCCACAGCCTGGAGCCATCCCCAGGGATCTGGGGCAATCCCTCCCCACAGCCTGGAGCCATCCCCAGGGATCTGGGGCAATCCCTCCCCACAGCCTGGAGCCATCCCTAGGGATCTGGGGCAATCCCTGGGGGCTCCCCACAGCCTGGAGCCATCCCTAGGGATCTGGGGCAATCCCTGGGGGCTCCCCACAGCCTGGAGCCATCCCCAGGGATCTGGGGCAATCCCTGGGGGCTCCCCACAGCCTGGAGCAGGGATTTGGGGCACACCCTCCCTGCACAGGTAGGGGCAGCCCTGGGAGCCGTGTCCAGGCTGTGCTGTGCTCCCTGTTCCAGGAGGAAAACCATCTGGATCACACAGTTCACAACTGGGGCAGGCATTCCAGGGCAGCCAGGCTCCCACTGACTTTCACTTTGTTTTCTTTCAAGCAGGCCCAGTTGCTGTCAGCTTCCCCACGACTCTCTCCTGCTTTAATTTACGTCCCATGCAAACTCCACTAACATTTTCCACTGGAAGGAGCCAAGGGCTGGCTTTTTCCCCTGCAGCATTTGGGGAAAACTGATTCTGAAAACAGTCCTGCAAAGAGGTTTGGATGATTTCTAGTCTGACCATTTTATATTTTCTAATTTAAAATAAAAACCACACTTCTTTCGGTTTTCAAGTTTTATTTGGGCTGAAACTATTGCTACCAAGCAACAAAGAAGGGTAAAATGGGAAGCTTTTAGAAATCACTCTTACATTTTTCAGATCTCGCTTAAGCCTCTGGTATTAGACATAGCTTAAGAGGAAATCAGCAGAACACATATAAGGTAATATAGATAACATCTATAACCATATTTCATATACTGATGAGGACACAAACCATCCTGACTAAAGAGCTGAGCACACATCTGTGCCCACATACATTTAATTTTCTGCTGTGAGGAAAGTTCACTCAGAATTTAGTAAGTTACATCTGCAGATCAATTCCATTCAGCATCTTACTATTTTAAAAAATAATGTCCCTAAATGTCCCTGTAATTCCAGCTTTTCTCAAACATTATTGGCTTGGGAAATGCTGGCAGCTTGCTGTGACTGGAGTGGTCACAGCAGTATGGCAGATATTTGTCTCAGATTAAGAAAGAAAACAGAAGTCACAAGAACATTTTCATTGAGGTTCACATTAGGGTGTAACAACAGAATGAACCTGTGCAATCCCAGACACCTTCAGCGTAACTGTGAGTCCAGAAAAGTTTCAAATTTCTGAAAAATGCTTGAAAGCATTAAAAAAAAGAGGGAGATTTTTTAGCATCAGACAGGGAATTTAAAAAATGACTGGAAAAAAATCAAATTGATGTTTTATGCTACCTCTAAGCATCACTAAACACCAGCTCTGGAGCTTGTCACCAGACTCAGCTGAGAGGCACCACAGTTGAAAGATAGGCTCATGTCCAACCACAATTTTGTCTTTCTTTTAAGTAGATTAAGTAACTTGCATGATATTTTTAAGATAAATCCCTGGATCCTCCCTTCCCCCAATTGAAAACCATTCAGATTAACCTTTGGAGAATGATACACCAAATCAGATTTAAGTATTCTGAAAATGTGGCTCCAGGGGTTCCTTTAAAATTCCTGGATGAATAAGACACGTAATGTGAGGTTTTGCAATTCCCAAGTGAAGGTTTATGAGTTCAAATTGCAATGCTTCCAAGAGCAGAAGGGAGGCAAGGCCTGCAAGATGTAATAATGTTTAGTAGATTGAATGATACAGTGAAAAAAATACTCAGATTTGGAACAGATAATTCATTTTCATGTCACTGAAGAGCCCTAAAGAATCCCACAAGATCTTTTAAAAAATGGCCTGACTGCCAGAAAACTTTGTGTTCTTTTTAAGGAAATCAATTGATCTAATAATAGATGGAAAACTGCTCTGCCTGAAAAGATTTTCCACTCCAAACAAACGGCTTATTTGGACAATGACACAACATTCAGCCCGATCACAAGTAACTCCCCCGCTGCAAAGAGCTCAGGAAGGAGTATGTGTGTATTTACACAAGTCCTACATGACCACTGATAACCAGATACAACCACAGATAACCACAATCCACGTGGTTTCTGCCTCCTGCTTTTCAACCCACCCAAAATGCCCCAGCTAAGGGCAACCCCCATCCAACTGCTGCCATTGTTCCCTGGCAACCCTGCTTTTTTCCATTAAAAAAATCAGTCATAGGATTTCTTTTTTTTGTTGTTGTTGTTGTTTTTTCCCTTAGGGCAAGTCTAGCCAGTTAATTATTAAGTAACTAAATTGCTTAACTAGTTAGGGGGAGGCTGAGCCAACCCCAGCTGTCGTTTGGTTGCCAAGGAGCAGCGAGGAGATGCAGGCACAGCTCCTCCCAGAAGGGATGGCACAGGAGGGAATGCCAAGGCCTGCTCCTGGCCCCTGCTGCTGAGGGGACAGCGGGGTCTGAGGTGTATTCCAGGTGGGATTCTGCCTGGCAGCAGCAGGGACCCCTGGAGCACCGCCGGAGGAGCCGTGGCAGGGAAGCCCTTCAGGAGTGCTGCTGCAGGCAAGGCCAGCAGAGCTGCCTGGGGCTGGAGGTGCTGCACACCCAGGGCTCTGGCTCCCGTGCGTTGTGCTGGGATGCCGGCTGAGGCTGGGACAGGAGCTATTCTGGGCAAGGAAGACCTCGCTGTTTACACAAGGATGACGAGCAGCTCCCTAAGGAAGGATCTAAATGTAAACTCCTTTCTGCGAAATGTGCAAACTAACTGTGCGCTCACACAGCCGCCACCTCCCTGGGCAGCTCAGAACGCCTTGTCTTCCTATTTCGGCATCCCAATGTCATCTGCAACCTGGATCCCTCTCTCAGCTCTCTGTTTGCAAGGTCTAAATTAGAAGTCAAACATGCAAGCATCCAGCTAAACTGGACTAAATCAGCCCTGGAGCAGAAATGCACAGACTGCTGCAGAAAGCATCCTGCTTCTTACAGCCCAGGGACAGTCAAACGCTGTCAGCAGCACAAAAAAGGTGCTTCTTGCCTTGGCTTGGGCTCAGCAGGAGACAAATGAGTTTTGATGGATCACTTCAGCTCAGCACAGAGCAAAGACACAAAGGTTCCCCGTGGGTTGTTCCTGCAAGGACTCCCGAGCCCAGAGAGGACTCCTGGCTCTGAACCTCAAGGCTGGTTTATATAAACTCTGATGGTTCCTTCCCTCAGACTGCTGGTTCCAGAGACTGGTTTATTCTCACTAGGATTAAGGAGATAGCAAAAACAGCAAGCTGCACTGTATGCTGCCAGTCAATTAAAGTGGATCCTGGCCTGACCCATAATGGAGATTCTACAGAATATTATTCAGATTCCCAGACAATAAATCTTAGAAGTGATGTCTGTTCCAGTCCAATAGCATCCCTCAAACATTTATACAGTGGTGTATTTATACAGCCAGTTTTATTTGGAGCAGTGTTCTCTCTAGATTGATTGAAGGAGCTCAGAAAGCCGTGGAACATGTCTTGGTTTGGTTCCTCTCTAATTAATCAGTATTGAGAACAAATAAGCAAATCGCCAGGAAAAAGAAATTGCTAAGAGTCATTTCTCAAGTCAACTGAAATTCTCCTTCATACAGATGTCGTGTGAGTCTGCAGACAGCACTTACAGCCAGGGATTGCACCCCAGCTCCCACTTGGTGCAAGTACTGCATTACAGCTACAACAGTGGGTAATTTTTGAGTCTCTGCTAATCAGCTGTTCTTTGTCTTGCTGTTCTGCTTGACAAGCACACACTTTTCACAGTATGAACTTTTCTAGTTGCATCTACACGCGTATTCTCGCTAACACAGAAACTATTCCATGCGTTACTGTAACCCACGGTGACATCCAGGTCCTGTTCCAGAGGTACAGGACCCACGAGAGGTCTGAGAGAGGAAGCCAAGCTCTGTGTTCACTCCTGTGCTGCTGGTGTTGAAAGCATTAATGACAGCTTTTAGTGCTAGTTCTTGAAACTGGGTGTTTCTGGGGGTTGGCTGCAGAAGATACCCAGGAAAGTGCTGCCTACGCTACAATTTCTGCCTTTAACATCATCTGGGTCAACACTTTCTCAATGAAATTAGGGATAAATTGATAAATGGCTGAAGTGAAAAACCAGGCAAGCAATCTGGGGCTTCACCAATGAATTCTACTAAAAAGCAATTTTGTTACATTAAGACCATATTGAGATCTACCTGGAGCATTTTCAAGACATCCATTAGCTCTATAAAAATGGCACAAGTTGATTTATGCCAGTTATAATCACAGAGAAATGGACTGGAATACTTTGCAATACTGTATAAAAATGTTTTTCCTCAAAAGACAACAAGTTTTGCAAACTGGAACATGGGTTTCACCTGTCCTGCTGAAGTTTATGCATTACTGAGATTTTATCAGTCTAATTAGAGGCTTGATTCTGCATAATGATTATTGTGCTTCCCAAGGCCACATGGTTTACATGAACAGGTTCAGAGCTCCCCAATTGCAGTGCTACAATTCAGGATTTGACCTGTAATGAACCAATTACCACTGAACAAACAGCACAAAATTTGTGTTTGTTTGGTTTTGTCAGCCTTTCTTTGGGTCACGTTTAGGCACAATTTGCAGGGAAGAAAAGAACTGTTGGTAAAAAGAATGCAAAATGTTTCATGAGGTGGATAGGACTTGTATGACTTCTATTTACATCCATAAAACCTAAATTCCTCCTGCTGCAGGCAGCTGGCATTGCCACCTCCTCTTTAGGTATATTGAAAAATACCTCAGGTAATCTGCTTAAATATTATAGAGACTATTAAGAGCCTGATCCAACGCCAGTAGAAAACCAAAGTGTCACATGCTATGTATTTGGAGTAGTCAGAATTGTAACACTAATATACCTTATTTCCTTTGGAGAAGCCACAGAAAACCCCAAAAGAGTAGAAGAAACTAAATCCTTAGGCAGCAATTTTTGGGGAGGAGGAACACTGAACATTTATTTTCATCTGAAAAATCAGATCCGTCACTTTATTCATACATGGAAACACAACCTCCCCACTATGTTTAATGTCACAAAAATGCTAACAGCTCATGGGGGAAATATTAGATCAATGCTCAAAAACAGCTGGGAAGGAGCAGGGGAAACATTGCACAAGCTCTGCAAGCACTTTGTGGAATATTTAGTTGGCACTTTTCTGGAGCGTTTGGGAGCATTTTCTGATATTTCTGAAGGCATGCTGGGAAAATGCTATGGGAAAATAGGAGAGCCATATGAAAAAAATCAACAACAAATAATAAGGAAAGAAGCTGATTTATCCCTCAGATAAACCAGTGCTAGGGCAGAAATACACCGTGTGCAGCAGCTTTTCTTGCTAGGGAAGCACCAGGCTAAGCTGTGTTGTTTCTAGACTCAGTTCTCTTCATTGCAACTCCCACCAAGATGAGAGACACACCAATGTCTCCACACGTTTTAAGAAATCTGACAGTCTCACACCTTCCTCCTTCTTGGCTTATCATTAATTTTATCCCGCCCTTGTGAATTTTCAAGAAGGCAGGCACTGTTTTAACAGAAACAGCCTGCTCTGGATTGTGCAGAACTGAGTGTCACTTCAGCAATTTATATTCACTCGAGTTGCAGTGCCGTCCTTAAATATTTTTCTTCTCCACCATTATTTTTAAGGATTATACCCCTCTCCCTTTGTCCTGCTCTCTGTGGAACACTTTTCAACCAAAGAGAAGCAGCTTTCCCAACTCAGCACCTGCCTCCACCTCTCTCTACTGTTCTATTTCAAAGCTTTCTCTGTAGTTTCATAACTTTGAAAGGTATGTACAGCACACCTCAGCCTGCTCTGCTCTACTTTTTTTCCAGGTCACTTTGCTGGTGCCCTGCTGTGCAAAAACCTCAGTGTTTGGGAGCAGACAGAGCCCCTGCCCTTGTGACAGACTCCCCTCCCGAGAGCCAGAACAACTGCAAAATGCCACCAGCAGCGTGCAGACCCAGATTGAGCATTAACATTCACCAGCCAAGGCCCCAGAAGGGTGGATATTCCAGGAAGGAGCCAACCCCTTGAGCAATAGAACAGGCCTGCCAAGGACAGCCAAGTAAAACCAGATGCGGTGGCTTGGAAAGGCACAGAGTGGGAATTGCACTGGTTGGCAGCGTGAGATGAGCAGAAAGGGAGGAGACAGGGAAATGAGAGGAGGAATGAAAGGAGAAACAAAAGAAGAGCAACTGAGAGAGCTGACATGGGCAGCGTGTTTGGTAAAACATGAGATTATGAATCACAGTATTTTACTGTGCATAAAAAACCACCTATGACCTTACCATTACTAATTGCAGATTTACCATTACTAATTGCAGTTTTACCATTACTATTTGCAGTTTTACCATTGCTATTTGCAGTTTTACCATTGCTATTTGCCATTGCCCTCCTTTCTCAATCTATTTGTCTTCAGTAAACTCCTGGTACTTGCACGTGTGCAAACTTCACACAGCAGAGGTCAATGCAGTGCTTTTATAAAATAACTGAGGCTAATGCTAAGGGAATGGCAAATGTACAACAAAAACAAATCTCAGCAACTTGAAAGAGCTTTGCATGCCTCCTGCCATAATTCCCAACGCCAGCTCAGTACACTAACCTTTGCCTTTAGAATAGCTGTAGTCAGATAAATCATTTAACTCTACCATCAAGGTTGTTACCTTTGGCTTTTTCCATTACTTTCTATCTTGTTATTCAATGACTTAAATCACTCACTAGAGCCTACTTCATGAAGCTTCAATAATCTATAAAACAACTATTTTTGCCATGTTTTTTTGACGAGTTTTTACCAGTCAGCCCAGTTTTCTTTACAAACATTATTGAATTTCTCTTTACATTGAGGGGGGGGAAGCCCACCATGGTTTAAAAAAAGCATTGGAAGGCATGAAGTCATTGCAGAATAAAATATATATATATATATATATCTTTAGGTAATACCTGCCTTCAGAACCAAATAATTTAGTCTTCAGAGGCTGGGTTAAAGGGACAGGCTTTGGAGGTTGAGCTCCTGGGGGCTGCAGCAGCACACCTCCACTCTGCCACAACCAGAGGCACAGCAAGCAGGGCCTTACATAAACACGTCTGGGGGAGGCACAGGCAGCCCTCCCTCCCCTTGTGTCTCTCAGCTCCAGCCCTGATGATCGAGCAGCAGACTGGGCAGGAAATGCACCTCCCAGCCCCAAAATGCAGCTGTTTAAATAGCAGATGTCAGTGAGGTCCCTGCAGCAGTTCTGTGTCTGGTGGAGGATGCTGGGGACAGCCACAGCTGGCACTGGGGCTCTGCTGGCCTCCAGAGCTGTCCCTGCCTCCATGGCACAAAGTCCCTTTGCAAAAAAAAAAAAAAAAAAAAAAAAAAAGGAGAAGAAGAAAAGAGCTGGAAGTTGCCTAGATCAAGACACTTGGAACTCACAAAAAAAAAAAAAAAAAAAAAAGAAAAAAAAAAAAAGGCTAAAAGTGAAATAGGTATGAGAGCTACACAAAATGCTTTTCATTAGAGGCAGATAGGTCTGGGGATGAACATTTAGGGATGCCAGTGGGGTAGGCGTGGAGCAGTGTCCTGTGCACTAGGACAAACATGGATTTAAAAGCTCCTGACCCTCCAAAACATCACACAAATAATAAATAAATAAAGCAGTCCTTGAGGGGAGGCCTTGGGGGTCTCTGGACCCCCTTAGCCATGACCCTAAAGAAATTTCCTTTAACTGCAGGATGGAAAAATGTCGCTGTAGCCTCTGTGAACGCTGGCTAATGGAAAATGAATGAGGAGTAGGTGTGGGAGCAATCTCCTCATTGTGCTAAAGCAGTACACAAACACCCAGCCCCATTATCCTGAAAACAATCCTAAAACAGCCCGCAGCAGCGAGAGCTGGGAAAGGGATCTGCTCCCAAACATTAACACCCCACCCTGGTTACTGCTCTGATCTTCTCCTGATGGTCAGCAGCACTCCCTGGCTTCGGGAGGCAGCCTCTATCCTCATTTAATGGCCAAACTTTCAGCTCCTGCTGGAAAACACGAGCTGCAGTGAAAGAGAATCCCCACGGAATTCCTGTTCAGGCCATTTTCAAGGCTTTATTCCCATTGCAATGGAAATTTTCACAGGGAGGTATAAAACTAGAGCAGTTCTGATTCATTCTAGACCCAGCCACGTCAACACAGTGTTTAGAAAAACAATAATCCTCTCCCCCTCCCAACAATTTTCCACTGAAAATATAGCATTAGCTGTATTATTGTCATTACCTTGCTAATTGTCTGGATTATATTTTCCTTGCATTTTTATGTGGTATCCTGGTTAACAAATTAATTTCTTCTGCAAAACTGCTTGTTTCATTAAAAAAAAAAAAAAAAAAAAAAAAAAAAAAGTCAAGATCTATTTTAATAAAACTTCAAGGAAAAAATGTTCAGAAAATTCACATTTTGCACTTAGGAATTCTAAAAAGAACCCATGGAGAATATTTCATCATAATGATGTGTTTCTAATTTATTACAGTGACAAAAAAACTTGGCATTTTAGGGAGTTCTCAGAAAATTCAGCTTTTATTTTTTCAGTCAGACCTAGTATTTATATTAAAAATTGTTTTGCCAAGAGGCTCACATTCTGTCACTGGCAAATGGAGCACAGTCCGCCAATATAGAAAGATACAATTTTCTTCCTTTTGGAACATTTGTCAAAGAGCAGAAGAGATCTTAGAAACACCAAGTAGGCTTTTAAAGTAAATGTCTAAAATGTTAATGAGATTTCAGGGCATATTTAATATTGCAAAACCACAAAGGGGGAAAATGAATAAGAAAATAAAAAAGAAGAAGAAAGGAGCTGGAAGCTGCCTAGCTCGAGACATTTGAAACACAAAAAAAAGGGCTAAAAGTGAAATAGGTATGAGAGCTACACAAAATGCTTTTCATTAGAGGCAGATAGGTCTGGGGATGAACATTTAGGGATGCCAGTGGGGTGGGTGTGGAGCAGTGTCCTGTGCACTAGGACTGTCCTCAGTGCTGTGCTGTTCACAGCACAAGCATGGATTTAAAAGCTCCCGACCCTCCAAAACATCACACAAATAATAAATAAATAAAGTAGCCCTTGAGGGTCTCTGAACCCCCTTAGCCATGACCCTAAAGAAAATCATTCCTGAGAACTCTACTCGTGCAAAGAGGAAGAGTCTTCATAGCTTTAGGTATGGTCAGGTTTTTCTTTTTAAGAGAAAAAAACACAAAACATCCTCATGTTAAAAAAAAAAAAGTACCTTTTGTCCCTGAACAGCAAAGCCAAGGATGTTCAATAGCTAGGATGTCCCTTCTTTCCTGCTCTAAACTGAGTGTCTGTGGTTCCAAACACACACAGCTCCCACCGTGCTGAATTCAGGGTAAATATTGGTGCATAGTAATGAGGAAAGCAATGGCCTGACCTGGTGTAACCTCACCGTTTCACAAAGCCCTGTTCCACCTCTCAGCCCACAGCTTCAGTTTATCCCAACCCCCTTAACTACCAGAAACGAAGAAACAACTCTGAAATCAGTGCTCACCAAGTACTGGAACTTCCTTTTTAAAAACTTTTGTCTTAAAGCAATATAAACTGCACAGAAGATCCAAGAATTGAAAGGCTGCCTTAAGCCACCACCACTTTCCAAAACAACTCGACTATCAGAATAAGAAAGAAAAAAAAAAGAAAAGCAGCCAAAAGCTCCATTAGGATCAAATTAGAGGTGCTTGAGCCCAGAATCCTGCCTAAGAGCAATCAGCTGGGGATCCTCATCCTTCACAGATAATGGCAGAGGCTGTTTGCAGGGATTCTCTCCCAGCTCCTGGCAAGCAGTGATTTAGAAATTTCTGGAGACAGAGGTCAGTACCAAGAGCTGGATTTATTGCCCCAAGATGCTCCAGGGCCTACCTGAACCCCCAGGTAGCTCTGGGATCTGCATCATCCTGCTGTAACACTCATCAGGAAAAACCAGCACCCCCCAGTCTTTTATTCTCTTCTATCTTTGGGCTCAGCTGACCCAAAAATTCAGAATTTCTACTAAACAGCCTGAGCTTTCCATTAGGCTTCTGGTTTTGAACTGACATGTTTTAAAAAGGGATTTTTTCCTTAGTTTATACAAATGTAAACAGAGCTGTAAATACATAAGCAGGATGACTGCTTACCTAAGGAATGGTGGATGATCCCAAAAGCCTGCTTGTCAAATACACCTCGTGCAAGTATTAAGAGCTGTTTATTTTGGAAATGGAACAAAAGCATCCTGAGATAAAGCAGCGTTGCTGATGTGGAAAAACCAGAACATTCCACATCATTCACAGTCATCCTGCCGGTATGAAAAGTGAATCCGTTTCCATCCCTGTCCTTGAAAACAGGAATAGTTTTTTTCATGTTTCAACAGAGGAAGGTTGGACTTTAAATACTTGAGGGAATGCTTATGTGTGAGCAGACAGGGATAAATAGAGTTTCACCTCTTCTTCATGGGGCCAGACTGTCAGTTAAGGGCAATCAGATTTGTCAGCTCAATGCAATCCCAAACACACCTACTCGTGTGGAGCACTGCCTGAGCAAGTGCCACCTGACAGCTCTGCAGCATCCACAGGCATGGAAAAGTGGAAAATGGGAGAGGATGCTCAGCAATTTGTGTTCACTCAGCACTCTCCACCCTCTGAGATGTGGGCTGGCCCCCACCATGGCTGAACTCATCCTCCAAACCCCTACAGAATGTGCCTCTAAATTATGGCTTGTGTTTTATGTCCCACCCATCAGTTACAGTCTGGATTTAAACATTATCATTACTTGCAACGTGCAAGATCTGTTAAAGGGGAGGAGGCATATATGATGTCAGTTCTCTTGCTCTAAATTGTTTAAATAAGGGAGGAAAAAACAAGAAATTATATAGTGCAAAAAGTGGTGTCTACATCAGAATTTGATACCTACTGCACGGGTTTCTAGCGCTGGGGACAGCCAAAGATGCAGCATTTGTGGCCCTATAAACTGGGCACCAAAACCTTTCTGGGATGTAGCTCCCAGTGAAATTTGGAATCCCTGTGCCATTTCCAGCAGTGGTCAGGTCTGGGCCTCAGCCTTGTTCTCAAATCCCAGACTTGCTCAGAGTAAGCAACTGCTCACCAAAACTGGCTCCAGTGTCCAGAGAAGAGCTCAGGAAAAGCAGAATTCAAATCCTAGCACTTCAGATAAAGATTTGCAGAATTACAACAAGCACTTCTATTACATTAAGCCCAGTCTTCAAACATGGCTAACTCTCCCATATCACAAAGAGGACTGTTGATAATAAAATGTACAATAAATAACTTTAAGACTCAGATATTGTAGTGGTGAATAATGTAACTATTCAGACAAAGAGCAGCAAAAGTCAACATGGTTGGCTGATCAAATTTCCTAAAAAGCCCCAGAAAGAAGAGCATTATTTTATATTTTTCTTTATCCATATTAATATAGGAATGCGTACTTAGAGCCAAAATTCTTGTGGGTCTTTCCTCTCGACTATTCCTAAATAAAATAGAAATTCTTCTATTTCACGAGCTGTGTTCAGGGACCAGGAGAAGGAAGCCAGTTACGAAACAGGCTCAGATGTTGCCAGTCCTTCAAGTTTGTCTGAAGACAGCAACATTTCTGAGGCACTGAAGTGGCTCTTAAGCAGCTACACAAAGATACATCTGGAATGTCAGAAAAGGATGCTCAAGTGCTGTCTTTTCACTTCTTGTTTAGATGTTTTTTTTCTGAAACGGGGATGTGGTGAGGATGTTTCACACAGTTTGGTCTGTTAAGATACCATTTATCTCTAAGAACCCATTTTTATTTCATATCCACCTTCTACTTGCACATGTAAAACCCTGAAATGTCAGTCAGCTGCCAAGTCAGAGCCTGACCTTTCACAAAATACTGCCTATAAATGTCATATAAACCATTATCATTATGAACCATCTCTACTGGGCTTGATGGCTCTACCATCACACAATGACATTTTATCTGGCCCGTGCTCCCCAGCTCTTCTGTGCACCTTCTATTAATGCAAACTTATATTTCTGCCAGCAGTAAAAATAAAGGATCTAGGCTAGTTCACTTTAAAATTAATGATAGGAGCTACATAGATAGATAAAGAAACCCATGTAAGACAAACATCGTACAAGAAAGGTCGTAAAATGTCAAAGAAGACAGAATCTTTCAACTTTATAACTCTCTACAGTGTTTGGCAATGAACAGAATGTTGAGAAGATCTTAACATTTTAGGTACATTTTAAGATACTGCACATATTCTATATACATTAAATATATTTGAAATATGCCCAGGACCACTGGGAGTGGTCCAACTCATAAATTAAGTGCATGAGGAAACAGTGGTACATTGGACATGTCCCATTAAGCACAGGGGATTTGTCAGAATGACCCAGATGATTGACATGGGGAAGGACTCGACTCTTTCTCTGCATTACCTCATCATTTCCCCCTTTTTAAAGGCAAAAAAAAAAAAAAAAATCAGGTTTCCTGCAAAGGCTTCATAATCCAGTGTAAAATGATGTTAAGCTTTAAGGACAAAAGGCAGTTGAAGATGAATTGCATTTGATTTTCTGTGGGACTGGAAACTCCACAGCAGCAGGAAAAAAAATCCACAATCTGAGTGAAACCTACAGCAAACCCCTCATTTTTGCAGCCCTTTGAGGACTGGCATTATTGCTTGTGCTGCATCCCAAACTGACATTTCCTCACCCTTCCTTTGACAAGGGAGCAAAGCTAAATGGGAGAGCCTTAATGGCTCAGCAGTGGTCCCACCCCAGAACTACCTCTGAGGATGAGAGAACTTACTAAATAAAAACGACCTTCCTTAGCTGGGGCAGTGTAATTTCAGCCCTGGAACCCAAACCTCTTCTCAGTTACAAACCTCAGCCTTTGAAAAGAACATTAAAGGCTCATGTTGAGAGGCCGCTTTTCAGACTTTTCTTTTTTTTTTTTTTTCCAAAGGAGAACAGAAATGTGTCTCCAGTAGGGAAAGCTCCATTTGTGCCTTCTCCCATGGACAGAGGCAGCAGGGAGAGGGAAACTTCAATTCTCTGCCAGCACTCCAAGCTGTAATCTCAGTGCAAGGCTGCAGTGGCCTTCAAAAGCTTTAATTTATAAATAAAGTATCTATTCCTACATAAATGTCACATTAAAGTGTATCACAGAATTCAACACAGCATCTGCCCAGCCATGGCTCCAAGTGAAAATGTTATTCCAGTTCTTGCCTATATTTTCCATCCAAATATTTGTGTAGTTTCAAATAGCCCAAGGAACCTGGTCCTGACGTCACCCTCGTGGAAATCAATAAAAGCTCTGCCTCTGGCTTCAGGCAGTGGCCTCGAGCATCCTGGAGCGACAACTTTGAAATCCTAAACCCAAACCTCCACAGCAATCATTGAAGGAATTAATTTCTTTCTATTTACAACCATCCTGAGCACATGGGGCAGTTTATAAACTGGGGTAGAGGAAGTTTTAAGCTGATGGTCGCTGATTTGGAGCAGCTATCTCAAACCAGCCTGCTCAGAACCAGGTGCACTGCTGGATTTCCCCATCAGAGGATACAGCAGCTCCAGCAATGAACACTGAACCCCTTAGCTGGACATCGTGCATCCCCTGAGCAGGGAGTGTGGAGTTTTATTTCATTTAAATGCCCCTGGAAAAAACAGCTGCTGTGATTGATAACAGCAATCCCAAGTTTTGTGGCAAACTGCAAAACAAGAGAGTCCTGCTGGGAAGTGTGAACTGACGCTACAGCTCGCACTACAGAAGTGTGAGGATTCAGCAGGGCAGGGTTGCTGGCCCCAGGGGATGGAGGGAGAAGAAGTGGCATTGAAGGAAGGGGAATGGCAGGAGGGACACGTGAGCAGAGATATCCTGAGGAGAAACAGATGGCAACGAGAAGGAAGATGCAAAAGGCAGTGAAACACAAGAAGAAGTACGAGAATCACTACTACAGTTTAATTAGAATAATCCAAAAGTCAGCAATATACGTGTATTAATTAAATTTTATCACCCTGCAGTGCACACAACCTTCAGATGGAGTTAACAGAAACCTATATGCACAGTTCTCTATTACATCATCTGCTTTAAAAAAAATAAAAAAAAAGGAACAGATCTGTTAAAAATTCCTTAGTTAGGTATATCACCCTAAATATTGATGCATGCTCCCTTCAGCAGGGCAATGTATGCAGCCAAAAGCAACCTCAAGCTTTATGGAACATTAATAATTAGAATGAGCACTACAGATGGAATTCAGATTTGAAAAGGGAAAAGGCTTAGCACTAAAAAATGCTTGCCTGAGACTGAAATGGGAACACGGTTGTGTAACCACGAGTCTTGATACCTTCTAGAGGTCACCAACACACAAAAAGTCATCCCAGGCATTCAGAAAGTCGTTTTACTGGGACATCACAGACACACACTAAAGGCCACTTGAAGCTGAAGTTTCTAGCTGGCTTCTGCTTTGCCATAAAGCAAAACACATTAAAAGAACAATTGAGCTGCTCTGTGGCTCTGGTGCACCTGAGAATTCTGCATTACTATCCACAATGAACAAAGCTGGTCTCTTTTATTGCTTTTTTTTTTCAGTACTTGAATATCTGCCTTGTAGGAGAAATTGCTTTTGCCTAATGCTGTGCCTGGTGATTCAGGTGTGGTCTGGCTGGCTTTTTACAGCATATTCAGGAGTGCTTTTCAATCATCCCTGGGCAGAAACAGGTATCAAAAGTGGTGACTTTTAATGAGCTACATCAGCTACATCCAAGTGGCAGCAACGGGGCATTAGCAGCCTGTGCAAACACAGAACTATCTGATCCTTTTTCCATGAGGATGTGGACAGCACTGTGCTCTGTGAAGGGATGGCAGGGTAACTGAGGTTCTTGTTCACAGATCCCTTGGGGGGATTAGAATGAAACGACACTGAACGGAGTATTTTTATTTATATAAAATGTATGGCAAGTTTATTTTGGAACAATTTGTATGCAAGGGAAAGGAGGTACATAGCTCTTCTGGGTATTATCTACAGTAATAGAGCAATATGAAAGCATAAAGAGATCACTTAAGAAAATAATTAGGAAGAAAGAGAAAGAAAGGATAAGAGTAGACAGTGGAAAGGAAAGATATCACCACCCGTGGATCCAGAAACAACAGTTGACTGCTGCAGTTTTGATGCCCACTTGTCAAAGTGATGGTCTCAGCCTTCACCCATCAGGGCTGGAGGAAATCCATGGAACATAAAGTTTGGTGGGATAACACAGGTTCAGATTCAGCTGCTAGTGCCTCCCCTGAAGGGGGAGTTTTCCACTCTCTGTTGCAACACTGTGGATCATGGGCTGCGCTGTGGATCATGAGTCTGGGGGCACTTTGGGAATCTCTGATGGTTTTTGGCCCCTTCTCAGACGTGACTGCACAGCTGAGCCAGTTGTGCTGTCTCAGAAGGGATGAAAACGCTCCGGTCTGCGTGCGAACGTCCCGATACCTCCCGCGGGAGGGCGTTTACACCTGAGCCAGGTGTGTAAGGGAGGACGTGGGCATGACAGAAAGCATTACCCAACCTCCAGAGGGTCTGTTTCTTACCGGCCTTCTCCCCCATCTGGCCCAAAACTCGGTTTGTTGCTAAACAAAGGTTGATTTGTTGTGGTCATCCTTTGGTGGTGTGTGTTCATCCCCCCGTATCTGGGCTGCTCTTAGGCAGATCAGAGGTTTTGCCACCACACACCCAAAACCTCTTCACCTCCCCTTCGGCTGCGGGGTGCAAACCTGGCCTCAGAAAAGCACCCTGGTGCTTTTGCAAATCATTAACCCTTAATGTGTCAGTCCCTCACACACTGGCAGGTTGTTCTGTGTGCACTTTTTCTCGTCGGTAATGTAAGAATTCACACCTGAGAACTGAGTAGTCAGCCCAATTTCTGAACAACTCGTCCAGGACCTGACCCCAGGGGTAAGTCCATGAGTGCCCTTTCCAAAAGTCAACACAGAGCCAGTGGATGGTTTGGGTTGGAAGGAACCTTAAAAACCATCTGGTTCCAAACCTTTTACCACAGTCAGGGACACCTTCCACTACACCAGGTAGCTCCAGGCCGGCCTGGCCGCCCCTGCCCTGTGCCCAGCCGATGTGTCCCACGTCGCTCCGTGCCTGTCACCGCTGCCGGCGGCCGAGGCCGGTCGGTCTCACCTTGTCGCGACCCTCCCTGCGCTCCCCCTCCATCCCTCGCTCTCCCGTTCCCCTGCTCTCCCACCGCTCCCCCACGCGCGGCCCCTTCCCGTGTGCGCTCGTGTGCGCGGCGCTGCCCCGGCGGCCGCGCTGCCACCGCGGGCCCTGCTACCTGCCCCGCCGGGGGAAGGGGCAGCAGCGCGGAGCGCAGCCCGGCCCCGTCCCGAGACAAAGCCCCCTTGTCCGGCCCGGGGGACCCCCGGGGCTCCCGGGGGCGGCGCCGGGCGGGGGCGGTGCCGGGGGCGGGCGCTGCGCGCAGGCGGCGGCGCGGCCGCGGCTCCGGCTCCTTCCCGGCGCTCCGGGACCGGCGGGGACGGGGCACGGCCGCGGGCCGGGCCGGGGGCTCAGCTGCCTCTCGGGCGGCAGCGACGGGAGCGGCTCACACTTATTTATTCCCGTTCTCCGCCTCTGCCCCGGCCCGGGTCCGCACTCCGGGTACTTTTTCTGGGCTTTTTTTTTTTTTTTCTTTTTTCTTTTTTCCTTTTTCTTCGGTTGTTTGCGGCGGAGCGGAAGGAGGATGGGGTTCGAGCTGGATCGCTTCAGCGGGGAGGTGGATCCCGACTTCAAGTGCAACCTGTGCAACAAGGTGCTGGAGGACCCGCTGACCACCCCGTGCGGACACGTCTTCTGCGCGGGCTGCGTGCTGCCCTGGGTGGTGCAGCAGGGCAGCTGCCCCGTCAACTGCCAGCGCATCTCCACCAAGGAGCTCAACCACGTCCTGCCCCTCAAGAGCCTCATCCTCAAGCTGGACATCAAGTGCGACAACCACGCGCGGGGCTGCGAGGCGGTGGTGCCGCTGCAGCACCTGGGCGAGCACGCCGAGACCTGCGACTTCTCGCCGGCCAAGTGCCGCAACCGCGGCTGCCGCCAGGTGCTCAACCTGCGCGATGTGGAAGCGCACATGCGGGAGCGCTGCGAGGCGCGGCCCGCGGGGCTGTGCGAGCAGGGCTGCGGGCTGGTGCTGACCCACGGCGAGCGCCGGGCCGGCGGCCACGGCTGCCTGCGGGCGCTGCGCGCACACGGGGCCGCGCTGCAGGCGCGGGCGGCCGCGCTGGAGAAGGCGCTGAAGAAGGAGGCGCTGCGCGCCGGCAAGCGGGAGCAGTCGCTGCTGTCGCGGCTGGCGGCGGCGCAGCTGGAGCTGCAGGTGACGGCGCTGCGCTACCAGAAGCGCTTCACGCAGTACAGCGCCCGCCTGGACGCGCTGGCCCGCGCCCACGCAGCCTCCCCCGGCAAGGTAAGGACGGGCCCCGCGCTGCCCGGGGTCCCCAGGGATGCGCCTTGTCCCTCGGGATGTGCCTTGTCCCCCGGGATGCGCCTTGTCCCCCGGGATGCGCCTTGTCCCCCGGGATGCGCCTTGTCCCCCGGGATGCGCCTTGTCCCCCGGGATGCGCTTTGTCCCCCGGGATGCGCTTTGTCCCCCGGGATGCGCCTTGTCCCCCGGGATGCGCCTTGTCCCCCGGGATGCGCCTTGTCCCTCTGGATGTGCCTTGTCCCCCGGGATGCGCCTTGTCCCCCGGGATGCGCCTTGTCCCTCTGGATGTGCCTTGTCCCTCTGGATGTGCCTTGTCCCTCTGGATGTGCCTTGTCCCCCGGGATGTGCCTTGTCCCCCGGGATGCGCCTTGTCCCTCTGGATGTGCCTTGTCCCCCGGGATGCGCCTTGTCCCCCGGGATGCGCCTTGTTCCCCGGGATGTGCCTTATCCCGTGCGCGGCGCCCGGGGCGTTCCCGTGTACAGGATTTCTCCTGGAGAGCCCATCCGGCCGCAGATCCTTTCAAATATTGGAGCTTTGGGGTTTAATAGGGGTGATATGCCGCTTTCTATAGGTACATCTTTAAGCGGTACGTCTGTAGGTACATCTTTCTGTAGGTACGTTTGAAAGTGTGAGCGTCGTTGCTGGCTGGACCCTCTGAGGTAACTCGCACTGAAAAGTAACGAGGTCTCGGTGTTACTGTTTTCTCTTGGTTCTCTTCCCCCAAGAAAACTCTAAAAGTGGAATTTCCAGGGCTGGAAATGGTATTAAAGCAGCGGAAATTGACTCCCAGGAGTCACACAAAGTGGAGTGAATTGGAAGAAGCCTCTGTGACCCAATGCTTTCCAGAGCCTGAGCTCACCTGCCATCCCATAATAGGGCTTCCTACAAATTGCAGGCTTTGGGATTAACTAGGATGCGACTCGGACACCTCACCAGCTATTTCAGGATCTGCAGCCATCATCTTTGTAACATCCACATCCAAATACAAGATATCTGCTGTGTACTTGTGATTTCTTTCCCAGCATCACACAGGGTTCTTTAATTAGGAAGGGAAAAACTGACTTGATTTCAACCCCTCAAAATTAGACCATTTATAAAATGACCAGAATCAAAAGCCACAGCTACAACAATCCCCAAATTTTAATTGGAATGAGGCTCCCCAGCGAGGGAAGCCCTGGAAGCCAATTATCTTTTAAATGAAGACATTCAGAGTCCTCCCAGTGACCTGGAATGTGCTACCACAGACACAGCAGTATTAAACTGTTCAAAACTGTCAAACATCTGTATTCACACCTCTGGTAATGTTCAGGCTCTAAAAGCTGTGTAAAGGAAATAAAACTTCATGTCACAGGATCTTTTTTTTTTTATTTTTAACCTTCTTAGGAATCCAGGACAGAATCCATCCTGTTTTCCTAACTCAAACCAGAAAATATTTTAATACTAAATGAACTGTTCTAACTTCAGGCAATACTGGGTGTGTGCTGGTCAAAATCCTAGTAATACCATTAAAATAAATCAGGGTTTCACAGTCATATCAAGATTCAGGACAGTTTTGTCTCCCCCTTTTCCTGCAGCACTTTGCCATGGCATTCTGGGGGCTTTCTGCTCCCACAGCCTGGCACACCGCTCCATCTCCACTGCTGATGACAGGAGAGCCCTGCACACCGTCCTGCTGTCAGAAACCATCTCACCCACTCCCTGCCTCCTCATCTTTGCTCTCCTTTATTCTCACACCACCCTTTTTTTGTGGCTAGTGCTGATGATGTTGGGTTTGCATCGTTTAGCTCGGTACAGAGTAGGGGGCTGCTGTAATCCCGAGAGCTGCTCCTTCTCAGCTGCAAGTGTTCATGACACATATTTTCAGCTGTACTTCCTATCAGATTTATGGGTACAGCTGGCCCAGACCCCTGTGCTGGGTCCAGCCCCGTTACAAAGGGCTGTTGTGCAGTCCTCTGGAGCAGCCACCAGTCTGGAGAAAGCTGGGAGGTGTCATGTCACCGCAGCCCTGGGCCAGCGGTCAGTCAATTACGTGTCTTTCACAGCATTTTGGGCAGCTGGCCAACATTAACAGCTCTCTGCTGCCCAGCTCCCAGGCAAGCACAAATAGCAAACTTGCATCTTTGTGACACAGAGAGTTTATTAAAAGACCTGTGGTAATCACCTAGTGCAGGGGATGCTTTCCCTCTCTGGGGCTGTGACAGGCTTCCAAGTGTGGGGTTGTTTTCTCAGAGACAGTAGCACAGGCTGTGCAGGAACACTCAGCAGGACATATAAATTTTCCTAAGGATTATGTCCCTGAACACAGGGATTAGAGGTATGGTAGAGTGAAATAACCAATTTGCTGTCATTATTTAAATTATGACCATTATTCATCTTTCATGCATTCTCAGATGTTGTAGTTTGGTCTGTACTAAGCACAAGTAGGCTGAGCACCAACAATCCGGGTTCGTAGCTTACAAGTGGTGATTGCAGAACTTACTGTGGGATGTTCTGGCTCCTCAGTAGATGGAGAAAAAGGGTTTTCTGGCTTTCCTGCCTGATGGCTGCTTGTTGCTGCAGATGTAGAACCAATCCAGAATAAATCAGATCACACATCCTGTAGTCAAAACAGAAAAAATGCCCACATACAGTTGTGTTTAAATGCTTAGTGAAAGGGGAAATACGATTTGAGTGACATTAGACCATTCTTTAAAAACCCAAATTCGTGGTCTTTTGGCAGCTTTGGAGACCCAGGTTGGGATTCACCTTAGCATAGACTTTGTGATGTTGGATGAATCACAGCTTTGCTTTCATCCACCATTTCTGAGGTGAGTTCTATAACAACACCATAACCTTAATGAGAGAAGACATAAATATATTTTTAATACACACACTTATCTGTAACCATCTCATAATTTTATAAGGCAGACAGATGTGCCTTAAGTGACCCCAGTTGTGTTACCCTTGAGTATTATCACTGAAGGAACACTTGAATTCTACTGTGTACAGTTCAAAGGTTTATTCAGAGAATGACTTTATTCCTTGGTGGAAAAAGGAGAGGCTTATTGAGGATGAGCTTGAGGAGGGAGTGGCGGGGAAGGTGGGGTGTCTCCCTCAAAATTAGTATTTCCTTTGATCGGACATGTCAGTCATGAAATATCAAAGTCTAAACAATGAAGAAAAAAACTTGTACAATTCAAACAAGGCTTAATCCTTGGTGAAACACAGCACTGTGCACACCTCTTGATAAGCTGATCTGGTCAATCCCTTATTTACACAGCCAGCAAAGTCCTGTGGGAAGCAGCAAGGGGAGAGGGAATCGGAAGCAGTTGACAGCCCAGGGTGGAAACCCTCCTGCTCTCCTGGCAACCAGAGACAGGGACTGACTTTAAATGGATCAGCCAGACAAGAACCAGTTATGATCTGACATTCAGGACCTCTGTGGTGGTGGTGGTGGTGGTGGTGGTGGTGACACAGATTTGAATTCTGTAAGAACCAGCTGAAGTCCTTTAAAACAAGATATGTTTTTCTCAGCCTGTCCCCAGGCAGGATGGGCCAGGCTGGTCCTGGCAGCCCTTTCACCAGTGAAGGAGCTGAGGTGCCTCCTCTGGTGAAGACAGACCTTCTTAGCCACAGCACTACCAAAGAAATTAGTCTTTGCCATCAAAAGGGAAAGGCAGTCTATTAGCTGCACATTACTCAGCTGGGAAGTGCAGTAATTTCAAGAATTATGTTTAAGAGTTCTGTTCAGCTGTGGGAATACAACATGCCAGGAACCATCAGGTCTGCTGCCGGAGCAGCTGCCGGGGCAGGGCTGGCCCCTGGCCACCACATTTCCACAGTTACCTCACTGTTTAATGACTGCTCTGCTGGAACGCCAGATCTTGGAGGGGAGAGAAAGGCAGAGCCCTGGAAAAATCATTTGCATCGTGGCTTCCTTATGAAGAGAAGGAGAAGGTTGTTGAAGGAGTCGTTAAGAGCTGAGATGTGAGTGTGCAGAAGTGGCCAAGTGTCAGAGCGAGGTGCTGCTGCCTCCCCAGGGCTGGGCAGTTCTGCACCCACGGTGGGGCTGGAACGTGACTGCTGCCATGGGGAGCATGGAGACAAAGCCACCAGAAAAACCTGGAAATGTCTTTAAAAGCCCTGTAGACAGAAGTACTTTTTCAGAAGTACCTACAGAAAGCAGCATTAGTTGTTTCTTTTCCCTCACAACCCGACTGATTCAATCCCACCTGCTTTAATACTTGTTCAGCCAGGTGTAAAAGTGTCAAATCAAAGCCACATAAGGAGGCTTTAATGAAAACAGGCAACTCTAATTACTGAAAGTGTCTTGAGAGCAATGTTGTAATTGTTTTTTGATTGTTCTAATTGATTTGCCTTCTTAAATAGGGATAATAGAAGGAAACAGTCATGCTAGCATGTGCTTGTCTTTCAAATCCAGAATCATCAGTCCTTGAAAGTGGTCTCACAGGACTGGAAATTTGTTCCTTGAAATCCTGTCTGAGGTCTGGGTCTGTAGACTTGCAGGGAAATAGATTTTACTTCATTTTTCAGTTCTCTTCTGGGTACCTGGTTCTCAGTGCTGCCAAGTGCAGGCAGATTCAAATGAAATCAGAGTTTGTTCATGTTCCTGTGTATCAGGTCCAAGTCTCTTTATGCCTCGATCATTAGGGAAGATAATGATCAGAAACTGACGTAGAAGTTGTAAAGCACATTTTCAGGTGGAGCTGTTGGGGCAGTTCCCCCGTGGAGGAGCTCGGAGTGTGCGGTCAGTGGAGCTCTGCCAGTTCACACTGGCAGGGAATTGGGCTTCCTTATCATCCCCAAATCTCTGGGAGTAATTCAGTAATCCAGGATTACTTTGACATTTTTTATTACTTTAATAGACATTAATATTTGATGGACAACTTCAAATTGACATGCCAGAAGAAAAATGCACAAACTAAAACCATCTGCATTGAATTACAATGTAACTGTTGCAATTTTTGTCATTAATTGGTTACGAAAACCACACTTTTAAGATAACTTCCTCGAACTTTTTTGTGTTCGTAACTTTTTCACCCCTTGGATAAAACAAAGAAGATGGTTTTGGAGGTAGAAAAGTTCATCAGCATCTCTAGATGCACACACTGATCCTCTTCTGAGCTCTAAATGTTGTTATTCAGAGGGCTTTTTGTAGTGCTCTGCTGTTGTTTGTTGTGCTGTAAATAACAACACTAGATTGAGACTGAAGGGAGAACACTGTGAACATTTAGTTGTCTTTAACAGTTCGTGCACTTAAGTTTTGTCTTCATAAAACTTAATAGGCCTTAGTAGCATCCCTGTGTCATAAAGGACATTTTGTAGGAGTTTGTAGTTAGGAACAAGCTGGGATGAGAGACCAGGGTAACAGAGCCTGTTCACACAGCCCCCCAAATATTACATGTCCTTCCAGTATATCTTTGTTGTATGCTGTTTGTCCAGAAAACTATTCACTGCAGAATTTCATATTTTAGGGGATTAACATAATGATTTTCAGTGATGGGAGATTTCTGTTTTGCTAGTCTTAAAATGCCAGAGGAAAAAAATCATGCACGGCAGGTGCTGTGAATAGCAATTGCCATTCTGGGCCTGTGGCACAATTTGTCACAGTTTTGTTTAATGCTGTTTTCTAAAACTCTGCTGAGAATTTTGTGCTGGATACTGTTTAAAACAATGTCACTTAAAACAATGTCATATAGTCAGCAGGAGAGAGAGGCAATGCAAGGATCCAGTCCTAAGGTTCAGTCACCCCTAAGAACTGGAAAAGTCTAAGAGTTTGACTACTGGAAACGTGGAGTATTTTACATAACACATCACATATGACTGGGTCAAGTAGTTGCAGGAACCAGCATTGCATATAAACCCCTTCTGTTGCTGTTAAGTGTCTCACTGTAGATCTCAATAAAAAAGACACATAAATCTTAGGGGAGGTTCTGCTGCTGGAGCTCAGTGGGGTGGCTGGAGCAGCCACTGGGAGCTGCAGAGTTATTCCAAACATTTGCCTCTAAACTACAAGGGGATTTAACAAAAATAAGAAAGCAGCCCAACAAAAAGCCTGGGTAGAAGTATTACCTGTCCTGTTTATCCCCTACACACAATGTTTTGAATGTGTTTGTCTGTTTTTTGTAGGGTGAAGAAACTAAAGCACTGACTCTGGTCCTTCATCGGGACTCTGGATCTCTTGGATTTAATATTATTGGTGGCCGGCCATGCGTGGTATGTTAATTGTTAAAATATGTTTGCCCTTTCCAGTTGGGAAAAGCATGTAGGTCAACACTTGGAGGAAAAATGTTGCTGACAAGCATTTGGTCCTCTTGGGATCCTTTCAGAGCAGTTCTTCCACTGAGATTGTGTGGATGTCTATTAACTACGCTGCCTTTTCTCTCACTGCCTGTTTATTCTTGCATATCATCACAGCCAGCACCCCTAATCCTAGTGCAGTGCCACTCCCAAAATGATAAAACCCACAGTGTCTTTTTCTCAGACCATGCTGCTGTGAAGGTCATGGGTTGAGAGCCACAACTTTAGTGCCTTTCATTAAAAAAAAAAATTAAAAAAATTATTTACTCTCTTTTCCAGCTGAGATCCAGCAGCCCTCTGTGCAGGTGAAGGGATGGAACTTAAACAGCTTGGTCTTGAGTTCTGTGATTGCAGCAGATGTTTCCTGCACCACACACTCACTAATGTATTTTTTCGGGATGCTTTTTGGCTAGAGCTGCTGCATATGACTTTAATTACATCAAGGAGTGGATTATACCTTGTCCTAGTAATTTAGAAAGTATTCAGAACTACCTCTTGGCTGCTCAGAAATCTGACATTAATCATGATTTATTCCTAGTGAATTCACTTGAAAGTTATTCTTTCTTCAGAGTTTTTCAGATTTCTGAGACATTGTTCGGCACTGGTAGAAGCACAGGAATATGAAAATACCTTGTTAGATGTAAGGTGTTTTCATGGGTTTAGTTACAAGTCTCCAGAGGAAAAGCTGTGCAACTAAAAATGAAAATTGCACTGTTGTCTTATGTTTGATGTGCAAGCAGGCTGTGTCTCACTGGATTTTGCTGTGAGAATAATTGTAATGACAAATACTCCTGAGCTGGCTGAAGTCAGAGGAAAATTATTATCAAGCAACTAATTTACCTAATGGAAGCCCATCCCTGTTTGCTTAATCTTTCAAAATTGGGGTATCAGGTGTTCTCATTAGCACAAAGTGATTCCATATTAAGACATCAGTAAGAATATTTCTCTCAAATTACATGCACTGTTGTGACATGGACAAGCTTCAGCTGAGGGCAGACGAGAGGGACAATAATGTGTTTTCCTTTTCCTCCTTGAAGGACAATCAGGATGGCTCATCCAGCGAAGGAATTTTTGTATCCAAAATAGTTGACACTGGGCCTGCTGCTAAGGAAGGAGGGCTGCAAATCCACGACAGGATCATTGAGGTAAGAGAGTACACTGCCTCTTAACAGTGCAAGCTCCAGCTCAGGTCTTCACATGGCACGTTTGCTGTGGGTTTGGGAGAGTGGAACGTGGTAAACACTGTCTAGAACATCTGTCTGTGAAAATATTCTGGGCTTGATGCAGTGCTGACCTCCAGGGCTTTAGGTATAGTCCTTCCCTAAATATAGAAACCAGATTATGGATGGTATGTGCATGTCCTGACTTTCTGAGGAGCTCGCATCTCTCTGGTATGCCATAGATAGTTCTTTTTTAAGCTGCTGGAAACTTGGAAGTTATTTAGTTAAAACCATATGTGAAATATCTGTGGAGTAAAGCACGATGTTATTTTTCTTGGTATTTAAGTTTTGAACAGTCAGGGAAAATTCTGCTCTGCGATTTCTCTATGGTTTATCATAAACCTAAGTATCTCCTTTAATGTTGTTTGTGAGTTCTTACATTACTTAGAATGCAGTCTGAATTTCTTCTCGTTTTGCCAAAGTCTTGACCTCAATAAAAAGCTCTTCCTGTGAAGGAGATGGTTGCATGAAACTTTTCTCTAAATTTGCAGCGAGCAAATTTCTTTTTTAGGGGGGAGAGCAAGAAAAAGTTTCATTTTCATGAAACACAATGAAGCTGACGGTGAGTCAGTTCCCATTGTTTAGCATTTTGCAGTTAAGAAAAAGTCTTCCTCACTGTCTTATTTTTGTAGGCTGCAGAAACTTTGAGACTCTATTGTTCAAAAAGATAAGTGTGGTGTTGGTTGCCAAGGATATCATGGAACAGCCAGTTTCTCTAAGTAATGGAATTCCATTGCTCTTATGTTTTGCAAATGAGCAATAAACAGCTGTTAAGGATTTTCTGTTGGCAGGGGACAAAGCGTATTTGCTTTTTCTGTACTGTTATGGCAAGTTGTATTCACAATCTAGTAAGGGAATAAAATATTAATTAAGTTTCTTCATTTGGGAAAGAATGGAGCCACAGTAGCAGAACTGTAAAAAGATAAGAAGCTGAGCTTGGAATGTGAAATGATCCAGAGTTGCTCAAACCCTGTGTGTGATGTAACGTAATTGCAAAAAGGTCTGGACAGTTTTGTGAGAAGTCTGTGATTGTGTTTGAACTGAAGGTTTCCCATAAGCCTGAATTTCCCCACAGCCTCCTTGGAAAGCTGACATCCGTTTCTGAAGTAGTGCACAGTCACATAAACCAAACAACTGTATGAAAACCAAAACTCTGGGAGATCAAACACCCCAAGGTTAGGAAATGTCCTGGTCCTGGTTCAGGCTCTGTGAGTTGTGGAAGTGACCCTGGCTCACAGTGCAGGGGACAAGGGCAGCCAACCTCCATGGGCTCTGCACCATCTGCTCTCTTGCAAGGGACCTCTTTCCTTCTGATTTTATTTTTTGCTCCTTCCTTACTGCTCCCCAAGCTTAGTGTTGGTGCAGGCTGAGGAAGGAGTGCCACTCTGTGTGTCCAGAGGAGCTGGCAGGGACACGAGGGGACAGGCTGGGTGAGCTTTCCTGCCCTGTCCCCTCCCTGAGCAGAGCCACACCTGTGCCAGCAGTGTTTGTGCAGAGCCTTTTGCACAGCTCAAGCTGCATTTTCAGACAAGAGAAAAACCCAGAACAAAGACATTAGAGGGATTTGTTGGGTTACTAACATGCCAAGGGTAGCAGGAACCCATGTGTTGACATGGGGCTGACGTGTGTTGACAGCTCTTGTTGTGCTGACCACAAACTCATTGTCAAATTCACTCTTCTCACCTCTAAATATACACAAAATGCTGGTGAAAATGGAGCACATTGTTTCCCAAGGGTTGGCTTTGGGTGCCTCCAGACCAGCATCTCAGTCTGGATCAGGAGTGTCCTGTGGAAGCAAGCCTTGAGTGCTGCCCAGCTAATGTGGTTTGATTCCCATGGTGGAGCAGTCTCCAAGAGTGCTAATGGAATGCTTTTCTAGATAAATTAATTTGTTTCATGCAGCCCAGCCACTACAGGCATCCAGTTCACAGCACTAGACTGGAGTGCTCTAAAAGTGAGCTCTTTAAAAAACAGATACTGTGGACACCAGCTCCTGAGAGCAGCTGTTTCATGCTGTGTTCTCTGCAGTTTATATTTAGCACATTTTATCTAACCTTGCTCTGGATAAGGAAAAAGGGGATACCTCCTGCATCGAGGCATCTAAGTGAGCTTTATCATCCTGATGTCTCATTATCTTAGATAATTGAAATACCTGTAAACAATCTAGGCAAGAATTAGTAATGGCCACTGGTGGTGTCCTTCTAGAGGCAAGTTTTTTTTATAACCTTCACACCGTCAAAGTTTTGATTTGGGAGTTTGACTCAAAAATTATTTACAGATGTAGCTGTAACGAGGAGGACACAGCTGGAGAACTTGGCACAGAGTAGAGCATCCTACAGGTCACATTTGCTTTCAAAGGCATAAAAAATGGTGAGGAAAGATGGCAACTTACTTCCCTAGAATGGAATTTAGCTATCTAGAACTTCTTCACCTTGTTCATTCAATATTAAGGTTTTATGTATCATCAGCATGATTCTAAATAGACTCTTCCACAAAGAGTTCTTATTCCAGTATAAGATGCTGAGCATAACATCTCCCTAATTAATTCCAGCATCCATCACAGAGAATTTACAATGAAGTAAAACACAAATCATTTGATTTCCTTTTGGAAAATATTTCTTCGCTGCAGATCTTCTGGTGAATGTGTTTTGGAGCACACATAAAATAAGAGCGTCACTTCTCATTTTCAGAATTGCCACAACATTTCTAATTACTGAGCAGGGATTAGGCAGAGTGAAGTACAGACACATCAGGGTACTGTTCCGAGCTGATAGCAGAAGCAGTTTTTTATTGCTGTTTGCTTGCAAATTCTATCCCCTGACAATTTGATCCGGAGATAACCTTGGAATTATGTCAGAGATAATTTTTAAACATATTTTCCTTATGTAATTTGGATTTCCTGTTCTGCATTTTTCAGACAGTTAAATGCAAATTTAATCAGGTTTAAGAATCGACTTGAATTTTCTTTAAAAGCAATTTTTTGGCCCTTTTCATATCATTGAAGTAAGTAATGGCACTGTGAGGTCTATGCTGCTACTACTAAATGACAAAAACCAAGATGAATGTTGCATGGTCTGTGCTACTCAGTCATCAGAGCAGCATGTAGCAAGTACAGAGAAATAGCCTTTTTCTTGTATTTTCTTTTACAGAATCTGTTGAATAATGATATTTAGTGCTTACATATCACCATGAAGGTCATGTTGTGACTATTAACTGCTTAATAATTTCCCCTCACTGTTTAATAATACCCTTACTCTGTAAATGGGTAATCTGAGGCACAGAGGGAAAGAAGTTCTTGAAGTTCTTGTCAGATTAGTGTTAAAGATTTGGATTTTGGTGGTTTTGTAACTTCTCTATGTAAACCAAAGCTACTTCTTACCTGTGTCTGTTCTCAGGTTTTTCACAGTGAATTTAGGAGTGAGGAAGTCACAATTCTGGGAGATTTCTTCTGCTTTGACTACACATTTTTCATGCAGTTCTGTACTTGTACACTCAAAGCCAACGGCTGATTTCAACTGGTGATATACTGAGGTATTGTTAAGATGTTCCATAGCAAATTGCCACATTAAAAACATGCTGAAACTATTGATTTTTTTCTTCAAAGGAATTACTGTTCTCATAGATTTCATTTTTGTCAGGGTAACAAAATGGTCCTAATTTCCTCTCTCAACAGAAGTTGGTTCAGGTCCCAGCCCTGAATGCCTCTACGCAGCTGCTTGGCATTTCTTAAGACAAAATCAGATTTTCAGAGTTATTATTTTTAAGCACATCAGCCCTGAAAGAGTATAAATTAAATCTGGCATTCTCTCCTCACTAACTGGTAAACTTGTTTGTTTAGCCCTGGGACTGCTTGGGAAGAAGGAGGCTTTTGAAAAGGCTGACTGCTCGCCACCTTAAGAAGTTTGCAGCACAATTAGGTTACTGTTGAGGTAGTATAAACTGTCACAGCTTTGCTGAAACCTGGAGGATTTATGCCATCTGGGGCTCGCCCGGTGTTTCATGCTGCTCACAGGAAGGATCATTAGTTTAGGAGTTGAGAACACGTCTTAGTTCATTTGATTGATTTTCCCCAAAGCATACTCATGTGCTACAAATTACAGGCTGCTTTTCCAGGACGTGCATTTCTTCACAGATTACACACGAGAACAATGAAACTTTTTAGCAAATCTTGTGGATGTACAAACAAAATTTGCCATTTGCTGCGGGCTCCCTGTCCAGCCTGTAGTAAAGTAAGTGTGGTGTTTTGGCAGAGCCACTTTCTGCTCACAGGAGGGGGTTAGGTGGATTTCAGGGAGATTAATTTGGTAGCTGTGTTCACAGCACAGCCTCTGAAAAGTCACATCAGCGCAGAGAAATCCATCAGCCACAGAGGAGTGGCAGGAAAGGACACTGGCAGGAGCATGGTGAACCTTTCCCTGACAGTGACACAAAGTGAAGCAAGGATGGCTGTAAAACTGAGTGAATGAATAAAAGAAGGAGCATTCCTTGTGGTCTGGTGGTGCGTGATGGGTCTCGTTTTTCCAGCAGACTGAGCCTGTGGCTGAAAGGGCTCAGTGTACTGCTGGGCTGGCTGCACTGTCAGAGCACACTTGTGCTGCCCTGGCTGCCCTGCTCACCTATCAGTGCTCACAGGCATCTTCCACAAGCAGTCACTCAATAAAATTACTGTCTGAGCACCGCCTTCAATTCCTGATTTGCTGGTGAGCACCTTTTAAAACAACGCCAGCTTTAGCAGGATAATCCTAAGCCTGCAGCTCCTTGCAGGACGCTCCATGCCAGCTGAACTCTGACAAGGATATGGATTTAACAGAATTGTCATGAATGGAAAACTCAGCTCTGCCAACAAGATTTACTGTGCAGCTCCGTACGCTCAGGAATTAATTTTCTAGAAGAAAATATTTTCAGACAGTGACTTAAAATTGGCTGTTGCAGTTCCTGCCAGGACACGCAAGCACACGAGCGCATTTGTGGGGAACGAACGCGGCGGGGCAGCCAGTGCAGCTAGAGCAGAGTCAGCTCTTTTTGGAGTTTATGCTCCCAGAAAACTGTCCAAGGCCTTTGTCCATGTCTGTTAATGGTGTCTCACAAAGCAGCATCGTGCCTGTGCTAAAACAGAGATCCCACAGCTCGGTCGAAAGGGAGCAATAATAACAACCCAAAGAGGAAAATGTAAATGAAAACAGGCGGCCTTGGTTGTCGCTGCATTTTTTCCTCTCATAAATTTCTTTCCCTGATTTCATACCAGCACTACTGGCTGAGCTGTGGCAGGGAGGTGGGGAAAGCAGGGGGATGAGCCAGAGAATGAACCAAAGAGGTGCAACAAGGATTTCTACACTATATCCTGTAATATTGTTCTTCCCACAAACAAAACCAGAAAAATAAATTGGATGGAATGAAAATATAAGTGTTCCAAATTAAAAAAAAAGCAATTTTGTTTCAAATATTATGGACCAACATTCTCTGACCTGCAGGCTGCAGAGCTCAGGTTATAAGCACATTTCATGCTGCAACTTTTGAAAAGGTCCGCTGTGGGCTCCCCTCAAATTTCCACACCATCCTATTCTTTCTTCTTTTTAATAGAAGTCCACATCATGCTGACCCTAAGTGTAATGGGCATTTTGAATCTGTGGAAGCTTAGAATATTGGTCTCAAGGGCATGTTGAAAGAATAAGAGGTAATTAAGTTATCAAAAAAAAGCTCTCTTAAACTCAGGAATAGATCCCTTATGTGTAACACATCTTAAATTATTGGGATTATGGTTTGGAGTCCTTTCTCTCCTGCACTTCCCTCCACTCTTGCTTTCCTTGCTCACACAGTCTGCTTGAAAACAATCATTTCAGTCTTTAGCCAGCATGAGACCTCTCCCATAAAACCATCAGTGCTCTCGAGATGGGGACCATGACAACTGTGCACAAATCAGGGAAAGAACTGCCACTGCTGGAATTGAGAGGAATGCCAAATTTTTTCTGGGATGGAGCATCCACAGTCCTTGCAGAGAAGTTAAATAGTGTTGCTCATGTTTGTGTTGGAATTGCGGTTAAACAGGAAATTGATCTTGAGAAAAAGGAGAATCAATTATGAGGAATTTGCTTTCCAGGTTGGATCCTCTTGCCTCAAACTTTACATAACTGTAAGGCTGGAAAAACTGGGAGAAAAGTCCTACTGATACAGTGTTTTAAAACACAGGGAAAGTGACGGATTGTTTAGCAAATGTTGTTTCTCTTTGGTGTGGCTAACTTGTTTGGGACCACAAGGAGCAAGACTGGAGAGGAAATGCAAACTGCTTTGATAATTTCCAGTCGAATCTCACAAGAAGTCAGGGACTCACTCCACTGACTCCTGTGGTGGTGAATTCCCTCATCCATCCTCCCTCAGCTGTGTTTGCCACTTTCTGCTAAACCAATCCTTGCTAATTGCTTGGATAATCCAGCTCTTGGTGGGTGCCTGCCTGCCTTGGGTGAGGCAGGGAGAGGTTGTTCCAAACCTGGTGTGGCACCTGGTGCTGCAGGTCAGCCCTGCCCTGGGACCTGGGACAGTTTGTGATGAATTCAAAATACAAACCACCTCTCAATCTAGAATTTGGGGTTAGGAATTATTACTCTGTCAAAGAAGTGAAAGATAGCGGGTTCATCCTCTGTAGCTCATCAGAGAGAAACATGTCAGACTCCAACAAATGCTGGGCCATTTCAAAGGATGCTAATAGAGCATATAACAATGGGACAATTTAATCTTTTCATTTGTGGTGCAATTTCTTGCATTTCAAATCATCTCGTCAGTTTTCCACATTTCAAGCCAAACCATTATGATTAACTGTTAGGTTTTATTTTTAGATTTTTGAATGCGTGGAGTCTTTTTAGAGAAAACACACAGAATGTCCTATCAACTATTTTTCACACATTTGGTATCATAATTGGGCAATCAGGCACAATCATCCTTAATTTAGTACATATGGGGCACATCACCATGCCAAGTGGGTTAAAGATATGCATGAAGTAAGTGCAAATTAACTGACAAAAGGAGCAAGCTCAGACCAGCGCTATCAAAAGGCACTTGAGTCACATTTGCATAACTCTTCATTTGGAATTAAAAATGGGATTTGTTCAGGAAACGTGAAAAATGGCAAGTGTGAGAGAATGACCAAATCTGCCTGAGGATCCCAAATCCTGATCCTGCAGCTCAGCCCTGGTTAATTTGGATGGAGGGAATTTTCTTCAGGACGAGAGCGTGGTGCTGTTCTGGTGAGAAGTACAAAGTCTCTCCTGCCTAGTGGGCTTTGTAGTTTTAGTGACAAATAAGGTTCTTAACAGTAAACAAAGTCGATTCCAGTGTGGGGCTTTTTGTTTGTTTTAGCGAAGTTGCTAAATGTGGGGGTATGGTAGGACAAGAAACACCCCAGACAGGAAAGCCTGGAAAAGGAGAGTGCTCAATAGAAGTTTATCAAATGTACTCCAGCAAATTGTATGGCAATTATGGCTTTAGATTCATACTCTCCTTCATACATGAGGCTTTTTTCTTTATTAATTAATTCATTCTTTACACTATGAAAATTATCCACAATTAACGGCAGTTCTGGGCTTGAAACACTGAGAGGTGACAACTTCTCAGCACTGGGAATTTAGTTCCAACACTGTTGACTGCTGCTTTGCTTTCTGCATGTTTTGATGAATTCCAAAACTATGTAACCTGACTACTTTATGTTCCACTACAAAGTGCAACTACAGGACTTGTAAAGTTTTTAGGCACTCATAAATACAAATGGGACTGGGCTGACAATAATAGCAGTTGAAAAAATTTGCTTCACCACTGAGGCTTTTAAATGAAAGCAGTATTTTCCTTTTAAGGCTTTTATTATCCATTTTTAGTATCCAAAGTAAATTTGTGTTGTGTTGGCTTTCATATAAAGGTGTGCCATCTTTAAAGAAGCTTCTATCTGTAAAGTCTTATATCTTTAAAGAGAATTTACCTCTGAAAGGGGAATTTGGGTTTTAAAGGCTGTGTGGGGGAATACTCCATCCAGAAAGGCAAGTTGAGTCTTTGGGGTGAAGGAGGAGTGGTACAGGAGGGCAGCGTGGGCTGAGCAGTAAATGGTGGAGACACATCCCATCCCTGTGTGCATCCCTTTTGTGAGGGACCAGGGGATTCCTAGTCCCAAATAGTGCAAACGCTGCAAGTGTCTTACCTCCAGCTTAAATTATGCATTAAATGTGTTTCAGTTGTGTGAAGCAGGTGGAAAAAGAGGCAGAGTGTGGAATACAGTATCTTTTTTTAGTGCAAGCCCCTTTTCCATAGTCTAATCGAGCCCGGTGTTAAAATACTCTTTTAAAAAATCAATAATTTCTAGATCCCTTACTGCAGGACTGGACCTGTGGATCTCAGGAAAGGCATTCCCTTTCCCACTGGCACAGTTATCATCCACAGCCCCAGAGGAGTATCTATATTAATTATACGCTCCATTTAACAGCAGTACAAAATTAATCCTGTTTGGACAGAGATTAGATGCCATATGAGGAGCTGTGTCTGGTCTCTCCAGTGTGGTGAATTTTATCTCCTAGTGTTTCCATTTAATCTTTATTATTTTTTGCCATCACCCGCATGACTTTGAAGATCACAAAAGTGTGCAAAGCTGAAAGCAAGAAACAGGTTTGGAAATGGAGCCTGGCTCAGGATCCAGTTTAATTCCTGCACAGAATTTCAAAGACAGGTGTTCAGTCCTGGAAAATACCATAAAACTGCTGGGAGTACTGGAATCCCATCTCCAATTTTATCAAACAGAGTAAAATCACTGGGTGTTTCCAAGGATCACGGCATGGCTGGGGTTGGAGAGGACCTTTGGAGAGCAGCTAATCCAGCCCTTGCTCCCAGCAGGGTCAGCCAGAGCCTGGACCCAGGGCCACGTGTCTGCCTGGGGGCAATAAAAGCTCACACACATTCTGCACGTGAATAGTCCTTTGGGCTGAGCAGGAATTTGAGCTGAAAACTGGTAAATATTATACATCTGCTTGATTGATTGGATGAATAGGAGAAAGAAACCAGCAACAGGAAGGGAGAGTGAAAATGTTTCCTGAACCATTTGAAGGTGGGAGGAGGAAAAAAAAAAAAAAAAACGCAGAACTTTTTAGTGCTATTTTTTTCCTTCTCTCAGTTCTGCAGGCCTCCCAGCTCAGGAAGATTTAGTTTACTTCTTAAAAGGTCTTGCTTATAAAGCAGACCTTTTTCTGTCTCTGGCCAGCTCTAATAAAAATTAGCAGTAACTTTAGCAGCTGCCATACCACATGACTGCTTGGAATTGCATAACTTCTTTTTCCTCCTAAAGAAACACACAAAGATCATCTGATCTCCACCCTTGCAGCCTTCTCCAAAATGTTTTTCTCTAACTTGATTCCTAAACAGAAATCTTTTTCTCCTTTCTTTTAACAAGCCTCTTTTCTCAAGCCCAAAATCTGACAGCAAATGGTGAGGGGCTCTGGGCAGAGCTTTCATCAGTTACGTGAATAAGGTGATTATTTGTATTTTTGCTACTTCAAACTCTATTACTGTTTATAAGTAAGAAGCCATGCCACGCACAAAAAAAAATATATATATATATATTTTGTGGCTGAAATTATGGGGATTTAGGGCCTTTATTTCTGGGAGCATAGGTTTGGATGGAGGAACATTGTGGTTTGCCAAGGATGAGGTCATGGTGGGAAGGACAAGGCTTCCGTGGCCGCTCCAGATGTAAACTGGACACAGACTGTTGGCTCAGACCAGGTCCTCTTTGGAAATCCCCAAGTAGCCAACCTGATCTGCAGGCAGAGGGGATGGAAATTGGAAATTGTCATCCTCTTCTAGATGTGTGACATATGGAGATGAAATTGCCCAACTGTGTTTCCCTTTAGCAAAAAAAAACCCAAGTTGATCATCTTCATCAAAACCTAAGAACAAATAACCCCTCTTCTGTACAGCATTTTTTCCCAAGCAACTTTCTTGCAAAGAAAAAAAAATTGTTTTGTCAGAATACTCCACTGACTGCATATTTATTTATCTCTCCCTTGTAGCTCATTCAGAATTCATTCCCCTTTTTTAAGTCTTAAAGAAATCTCCTGTCTGTAGTTACAAGGAAGGCTTAAATGATTGAATGAAAAAAAAAAAAAAAAAACCCCACATGTGTGTCAGACTCTTTAAAGCTTGCTTCATCCTAAATCCAAACAAACAAAGCGAGGTGATGATAATATCATGGAATATGAAATCTTGCTGAAAAACCAAGCCTGCTGGCACCCAGGGAAGCCCTGGAAGCTGCACCTCTTGGAGCCAGTCACTGCCTTACACCCAGTTATGTTCCCATACTTAAGCTGAGCCAGTTCTCTTAACCACAATAAAATAGGAATAAAATGTGAATTTATGTAGTTCTCACTTTTGTATTTTCTCTGCTAGTGGTATTTCCCTTTTCCTGCTAGCTTGTCAAGAACCCTAACTCTCATTTTGGAGTGCAAGTCTGGCCCCTTGGGTGCTGGGGATGCACAGATGCACTGAGCTGTCTTAGCTGCACTCACGGCTCAGAAGTGTCCTGCTAGCAACTCTTGTTTTCATTTCAGTGTCCACACAGCCAGCCCTGTGATTCCTTCCTGTGTTTGAAGGAGCCACTACATACTGAGCCACTTCTTTTTAATCCAACTTTTCATGTTTTCCCTTCATTTTGGCCTCCGTCTTTCCCCTTAAAACCTTTGTAGGCAAAATTTCCTCTGCAGCAGGGGAATTGTTCACCGGTTCTATTACAAACCTTTCTCTAGCAATGAGGACCTTCTCCTTCAGTTTTAGCCAGTTTTATGTCCTGCTGCTAATTTAAATGCTGTCTTTCTCTGCTTCTAAGTTGACCCAAAAGCAAGATTTTTGCCCTGTTTTTGGCTGCCTCACTGGAGGAGGCTTTTGCAGACTTGCTGAGCAGCTGATGTTAAAGTGAGTTACCAACCCAGGATGGATCCAAGGGAGGCAGAGAGAGCAGTCTGTGATATTTCAGCCTCTAGCATATCTCCAGGCTTTACAGCCCACGGAAGGCCACTTTCCCTGCTCTGACACTGCAGTTCAGTTCCTTTTCCCAGCCTGACTTCTCCAGACCCTGCTGCGCTTCTTTGTTAGACACCCAGACTCGTTAGATTAATGAGAGACACTTTAGTGACTCGGTATCTCCGTGGCTTTTTTAGTGGCTTTACTAGCTCAGGCTGAAATGGGAGCTGGGAGGCTGAGAAGATGCTGTGAAGTTTCTTTTGGGATGAAATGAGTTTTGTACATACTCTAAGAGAAAAGCCCCCCGGACTAGAATGACACTCAGTCATTTAAACTTTCTGCTTGCTTTGAATGCTGTGTTACAATTTGATCAGATTTACAGAACAAAGGAACCAGAACTAAAATGATACACTTGTCACTGCCTCTGTCCCTTTTGTCCCAAATAACTAAAAATAACTTGCTTTCCTTTTGTTTATCCCCTTGCCTGAGGTGCTCTTCAGTATGGACAAGATGCAGAGACCGGTGCTTAACTCTTGTTTGTGTCTGATTGCAAGGACTGAATTCCCCTCCTCCAGAAAACCTTTGGAGAAAAACTAAGCCCAAAAGCTTTTAACTGCTTAGGAAGTGTTTTCCTGCCGTTTCAGGAAAAAAATGCAATTATCATGGCTGCTTCAAGGGAGTTGTCACTGAAGCGATAAGCCATGGTAGAATTTACTTTTCCTCGTAGGAAAATGCAAATTAAGGCTATAAATGGAGGTCTTGGGAAAGGTCCTGACCGCTTCTTGCCACCAGGCTCATAATCACCCCCAGTCATTCATATTCCGAGGCAGTCAGGTGATGTACATCATCTTCTGCAGGGGCAAAAAGGACTGGGAAGTTCACTGGGAGTAAGTGAAACATGCTGAAAGAATAAATGCCTTTGTTTGTATTTATCCTTCACGTGTCAGTCACTTGTTAACTGCAAGCCACAACATTTCAAGCCATGCAAGGCCTTTCTCCAAGGAAATTGAACTGGGTGGCCAGGGACAGTAGGATGGTATTTTGAAAGCTGCTAAAAATTGAAAGGCAAACGCTGCCCTGAAGTAAGAAGCACAATGTGTGATTAATTTGGTATCTGTCTAGCTGAAGTCAGCGGTGAAGATTTCACTAAGAGAGTTTTTGGGAGCTGATGGCCACAGTCATAAAGTCTGTTCTAAGCTAGGGATGAAAAGTAGATTTACAACGATTTACTGGAACTGTTACTGGAGGTTCTTTGCAAGCCTATAGGATCTATAGGTGAGCAGACACCCCTGGGAGAAAGCTGCCCCATAAATTGTCTATCACAGTGGAGAAACTTAAGCATGTTTTATATGTTCAGGCTAAGTGGGGGATTTGTTTTACTACAGCCAAAGTTGCTACTTATTTGCCTAAATTAAATGATATGCATTAGATAAACAACAACTGGGGTCTTGGGCACTGCTCAGTGTCAGGGTCCACAGACATGGGAAAATAATCTACAAGTGACAAATTCGCTGATCTGTAACAGGCACAAATGTATTTTCCATCTCTTTTGAATACTTAAAACATCAACTCATCTTTGGAGGATCCAAATTGTGGTATTTGACACTTGAGAAGAATTTTATGGAAAACAATGTCAGATTTTCAGTTCAGTCTCCCACTTTGTAACAACGCAGTTGCTGTAAACAGCTCCATTTCTGCTTCCTTCAGTTCCTCATATCCACATTTGCAACTGCTTTTATCCTCCCAATAAACCAGATTTTTGACAGGAGAAAGTGAACCACAATGTATTATGTTGCTGCCTAAGTATTACATATTTCCTTTTTAAGCAAATGAAATGCAACATTATCTTAATGTTTGAAAATGAAAATCATGGGGCTTTATTTTTCAGAATATTCCTGTTATTTTGTCACAGTGCAGTCATTTGCTAGTCCTGATTTTAAATTTTGATTTCTGTCATTAACTGCAGAGTAGATACAGGCTTGGGACCTGGAGTAATGACTTTTCGACTGAAACACACTGACTTCTACCACTCTAAGTGATTTAGAGAGGCGTCAGACTTGTGTTATTGTCAGGCATCCAAGTTATTTAAAATTACTTTTCCCTGAATGTAAATTTTTGTGCATGTCATGATCTAACTAGATTTATTCTATTCGAGTTTATAGTTCAGCTCCACAGTTAAAAAGTTTTCTTTTGCTTGGATGTACAAATTCAACAAATTCTAGATCAAGGTCAGTTCTAAAGCTCCAGTTTATTTTGGTTGTTCTCTCCCAACCATTACTTTGTCCATCATTTAAATTGCCTTTGGATTAAAGTATTTTGTTGTATCAAAACACGGGGCATTTTAGGCATTAAGAGCACTGAGCATATCTTTGAATCACAAATGGGCCTGATTTTTGTTTTTCTTTATCCTGTACTGTGTCAGACAGAGGATTTCCTACCGTTGTTTGGGGAAAGAAAGCTGGAGCTGGAAAGGAAAGCATAAAACTGATTGCCTGATGGTTTCATGTTACAGACCACCTACCCTGAGAGCGGAGTAATTGAAATTCTGAAGAAGAAGAAAGCCATAGCCCAGCAACAAACAAATAAGGGAAAGCTTAGTGGAAAATTAGTGGAACAATAAAATATGATTCCATTTTGGTAACACTTTGGTGCTTGGAATAGCTTTACATGGGAGAAAATAAAAAGCAAAAGGAGCCACTTAAGGGAAAGCCATTAGACAGACATTTAGAGACTTTCTAGACAGACCTAATATCATTTTATACACTTTACTTGTTATAAAATCTGTGTATATTCAGATGTTTTCTTACATAATTCCTTGACTTTACAGTTAAAAGAAGGGAAAATAAATAAATAGATAAGAAAGGGAAAGAAAATAAAGCATGCATCTCTCCAGAAGAGGCTTTTTTAGGGAAGAAAGCATAGGGCAAGATGTTTTAAATTCTTTTGGGATCTCAACAAGCAATTTATCTATAAACTATTTTTATAAAGTCTCAGTTAGTGACAAATAGATGTATCTTAGCTTAAAATTCACTTCTGGGTGAAGTATTTACTTAACTTTATTCACATTCACCCTTAAATAATCTGGTTTGCTTTGGGGCATTGTGTACAGTAAATTCTACACACATCTGATTAGGGGCAGCTCTGTCCCTGGGTATTCACGCTCACCTACAAATCATAGATTTTCCCAAAACAGGAGAATCTGACTGCAAAACCACAGACTGGTGTGGAGCTCTGAACTCAAGGCAGAGCATTACCACGATCAGTTTTGGGCATTCAGTCCAGTGTATGAAGAACTTTAAATAGCAAAGAAATAAAAAAGCTGTCAACTGAAGCTGGAAGTTCACTGAGAGTATTTTCCAGAGACAACAGCTACACCTCACTGCTGTTTGTCTGGCTGCTCAGCTTCCATGAGAACATTGTGGAGGAATTTAGAGGGGGCTAAAACCTTTTATTCCCAAACACATTTATCTCCATCCCAGGCACTCGGGAATCCAAGAGCACAAGTGCAGAGGCCAAGTGGACACATCCTGGCTGGTGGAACAGGCTGTGTTCCTGTGCTGCAAGCCAGCAAGAAGCGAGAGTGTTCTTGCCTTGGTAACCCTGAGGGGATGAAATTTGGGTTGTGATCTCTTCTTTTGGGGTGAGTGTGAATCCATCTATTGTTTCATGGGAGAACAGCTGCAGGGGACACCAGGGAAGTTTGCAGGAGGAGGGAAAAGCTGATTTTTCTTCAAGATGGAGCTGAAGGTTTTCTGGTTAAACAGATGTTCCTGCAGTGGCTGTTTTGTACTGATAGAATCAGTTATCAGTCTATAAAAGCCAATAGGTTCAATGAAGCAAAATGATGTTCAATCCATTTTTAAGAGGCACCAGGGCAAATTTCTCACGTCACACACTTAAACCAAGGTAAGATTTCAGTTATAAATCAAAATGGCCATTCCTGCCCTGTCAGTAGAGGAGGAATCCCACAGGAGCAGCTGCAGGCTGCTGTGAAGGCTCACACTCACTTTCCTTTCCAGGTGGGGACTGGGATTGTTTCAGAGACCCTTTTTAAGAGACCCCTCTCACTGAGCCCTGGGACATGGAAAGACACTGGAAACTATTTTGAACCCTTGCAACAGGTGGTTAGAGTCAAACTGCAGTACAGGAAGGTTGTAGTCCTTCCAAGGTTTTCATTTTAGCCACGTGAATTATTTCTCATTTAGTGAGACAAGAGTTTCAGCAAGTTGTGCACATAATTTCTATTTGTTTTTTTCTAATAAGCAGTCAGGGCAAGGGTGATTTCTGTTCTTTCTGCCTCAAAATGTGTGTGAGCAAACAAACATCTCATCTCATATGCCACAGCAGCACAATGACCAGATGTCTTGTTTATGCTTTAAAATATTTTTTGTTCCAGTCCATAGATGAAATTCTTTCCACTTTAATAATGTTTAACTGGAACTTGGGCAGTTAAAGGATCCCTGATGACAGAGCTGGATGAGCCAGCAAGGCACACACTCTTCTCAAGGTCTTTCTTACATTGAATTAATATCAATTCCTTTCATGGCCTGAGGTGAGACTGTAAAATTTTCTCTGTTGTTTTTATTGTTCCTCTGGATGGGACCAGATTTGGGCCCCAAGACCCAGCAAAAGAGCTACTGTCTAAAAACTGAACAAAGGCTGCGCTCAGCCCTGCAGGGTCAGAGGGGTTTGAAGAATCTCCACTCCTATTTCTTCCAGGAATACAAGAACATACTTTTACAAATACACATCAGAAATTGCCACGCGTGAAGGTTTCATGGTTCTTTCTTGCAGTGCCCACTGTCAGTTCTAAAACCCACACAGTCCACGTCTGAAATCCTTATCAAAAAAGAGCTGTGCTCATTTATATCATAGTTCACAGAGCAGTGCCCTCACGGAATTCCTCCAGCTCTTACAAATCTTCCCTGCTGCAGTCAGCACAGTCACACTGCCTCTGCTTCTTCCAGTGGAGGAGGTAGGAAAGGAAAATGATCAGATTCTGGTAATAACAAGAGCCTGCTGAAATGAGTTGTGTTACTGCTGCCAGTGCTAAATGGAGAAGTGGACTGAGTGGGGTGAATGGAGCAGAACAGGCTTGAGCAACAGGAGGTAAATAACAGTATTTTACATAAGCATCAAATATTTGACTGTTTTACAGCCAGACTTACTCCTGACAACTGCTGCGTTGGGATAAAGAGGGTTTGCTCTCCCCATTTCTGGCTTTCTCACATCCTCAGAGCTGCTCCTGCCTGGAGGAGGTGCTAAGAATCAGCTCTGTGTCAGTGCCATGGGGCATCTGAGGGGTTTTTACTTCCTCAGCTCTCCCAGTGGAACCCCAAGGTTTATTTCAGCAGCTCACCAGATACCAAACAGGGCTGCCCATCAGGATGAGGACTTGTTTTGGCTGCAGTGGGGTTGTTTCACACATTCTGCACTGGAGAGGGTGGCCACCTTCTGTCCTCCTCAACCTCTGACCCACCACAGAACATTCACACAAAATCCAAGGCTGTGGCTCATCGTTTGTTATTGTTACTGGAGTAGTGCCTGGGGACCCTCACAGAAATCAAATCCCCATTGTCACCAGGGCTTATCTCAAATAAAGTGAAACATAAATATTCAAAAATGCACAGCAAGGCAAAGCCAAGAGGAGCTATGTCACAATTGTTGTCAGAAGTGACTCGCAGAAGCTCAATTTACCCACTTTCATGGGCTGGGACCCCAAGCCTTTAGTCCAGGGAGTGACTTCACCACCAAGGCAGCAGCATCCCTTGAAGGGGGAATAAATCCACAATTGTAATCCTCTCCAAGTTTAGTGCTACTCCTGGGTATAGATGGAAGCTCATGGTAGTTTCACAGTGCCTTTGTCTAGACTAAGATTTAGGTAGATAATTCTAAAAATTCAATGTATGACACATGTAAGATAAATTACTGTGTGCTGAGCTAGACAGGGGAAGGATTAGGATCTGTATTAAAGTATAGATCCCACCTATACTGGTTTGGGGTTATTTTTTTTTGGTTATGCTAGACCAGACTTGCTAACCAGGTCTAACAGAATTGGAACCAGAGGAATTAGGGCACAGCTTAAAGTGACAGAAAAATGAACAGAGATAAAATTAGGGAAAATATCCATTCATTAATAACAGAATGCTTTTTAGAATTCTACTCATCCTTAAAATATGAATCACATACCTTGAGACTAAGAGAACAGTAAGAAGTCTGACACAAAATAGGAATATTTTCAGAAACATATGGAAAACAAATAGATTGTTGAAATACTTCTTGAGCCACAGCTAGAGCACCTGCAGTTCTATTCCCTATAAACAAGCTTTACCTGCATTTCCATCAAGAATGGGAAGCACCTGTGATATGGATAACAGCTGCTTAAAATTCCAATTGTATTAAAGTTTGGTTTATCCATGAATTATGTATTCAACTACAGCTTGCTATATTTGATTGTTTCTGACAATTAATGCTACTCCTTTAAATAAAAAGCACAATGTGCATCAGTGTCAGATGGAGAAAGCATTTATTCTGTGTGTACCTAACAGTCCCAGAGGGAGATTGGGGTGTCCAAGGAATGCAGGGTGGGGTGGGCTGTGGCTTCCCTTCAGCCCTGGCTGTCAGACCAGCCCCAAATTGCTCTTTCTGCTGCCATTTTTAGTGATTTGGTATCAGCAGCTCCAGCCCCTGGGAAGATAAGAGGGGGCACATGAGCTCTGCAGGGCTGTGGGGCAGGACTATATCAGTCTGGCAGCTGTTCTGTGATGGGGAAGGTATGTGACAGCTCAGGGCAGGCTCCAACAAATGGCACCCACTCCCAAAAAACGAGCTCAGAATGACCTGCCCCCAAAGGCTGGCTGGGTAAGGATTCAGTGCCATGCCTGACATTTGTGCTGAAACCTGAGTTTTTACAGTGGGAAATGGCATGACGTGGAGGTGTTTCCAGGGAATGTCTTTGGGGGTCTACTGAACTCTGACCCTTTACCCAGCAAGGACCTGCTGATGTGCATAATCTGCAGCACTGACACGTCACTGCTGTTTTGACCAAAGATAGTCCAGCCCCAGAGCTGCTGGTATTTATAGTGGGAAGATGGCTTGCAGAGGAGTGATGGAATGCTGCCCTAAAATGCAGAGGAGGCTGAGACCTGCAGCTCATAACTACTCCCCACATGCTGGGACTCTAATTCTGGGGAGCAGAAAATTTGAGATCCAGACCAGACAAATCCAGGAGTGACTGAATCAAAGTAGAACTCTCAGACCATCTCAGGGGGATTATCATACTCAGGAGAAATAATTTCAGATTAATTTTCCCATGGGCCACATTCTCTGTTGTCCCATGTGTGGTTGTTTTATTTAATGTGAAAAAAGGTGTAAACCAGTTATTCTCAGTGATGGTGTTTCCCACTCACTGTAATTTTGAAGGGTACAGAGTAGAAGGGAAGGAGACCCAGTGCAGGTGGAATTCTGTGCAGAAAAAGCTGCTCATTGATTTTCTGTTTTCTGTCCCTGGATGCTCTGCTCACTCCATGTTCTTGCCTCCCCAGCAAACCCCCAGGGTTCCCATCCGTGATGTTTTGCAGCCTAGGAAGAGTTGATAAACAGAGTTTTGATTTGTGCCACTAGCTAGAAAAGAATCCACCTTTCCAATCCATTGCACCCAGAACTATTAGGTAGTCATTGAGTAGGCAGCTGAGGTACCAAATTCAGATTAAATCTTTGTTTCTACTTCCTCAGAGTGCTGAAACCCATCACTGCCAGGATGATTTTGGCTCAATACATTGTAATAAGTCATTTTATGATTTATGCCAAATATACCTTTGTAGGTTAGGAGCTAGTATTCATAATTCAGATAAGATACGTGGAAAAGAATCTTTTGTGCTTTATGTTAGAAAGTGTTGATTTGTGTAGTCACAGATTTACTGTAAAACTGATATGGCTGAGATAACCAGTCAGTAATTAGGATTTTGAGTAGGGTAAGTATAGAACAACACAAAACCAGGGTTTCATTAATAGCAGAAAATTCCCAGAGTATAAACAGGTCCTTCTGTCCAGTGATCCCCCCTGGGATCCACAGAGCCTGCAGGGGACCCCTGGGGGTCCTGTCACTGCAGGGGACACACAGAGACTGCCCTGGTTGCTCATCATGGCCCATTCCCTCCACCCACACTGAATAGTCACGGGAATATAAATGACAGCTCCAGAGGAAGAGGAGGAGGGAGCAATTCTGCTGCCTGAGCATGAGGTGTGTAGTCCATGAAAGAGGAGAGTTTTCCCTCCTGTTTCTAGTCTCCAGTCCCCTGAGCTAAGCAATGTCAGGCAAATCCCATTTCACCTGTGATACTTTTGGGTCTTGGGGGATAATTTATGTACATCCCCATTTGCAGCTTTTACCCACAACATTTACCATCATGTCGGGACACTAAGCTCAGATGTTTTAATAAATATAGTGATTTTTTTTTTTTCATTAAACTGTTCCTGAGCCATCACTGTTTTGCTGCTGAGTGTCAGTATGAACTGCTAAACATGAAATATTGTCCACAGCTACAGAATATTCTCATGAAAATATCATTTGCAGAGATATAGGGGATAAAAAGCTATATTGTTGATTTTTCAACAAAAATACAATCAACTTTCAGTGCAAACATTCAAAGATGCAATGAAAAGCTGCTGTAACTGCAATTCTCCCTGCCTAGCTGCTGGTGGGGGTTTGAATGTGCCATTTGTAAGGTTTAAATTGCTTTTGCAGTCAAGTGTTGTAATCCATTAGTGATAAGAAAAGGTATTTGTCTATCAGTTGTAGTTAACTACATTCCTTGTATTAGAAACAGTTTAGTCTCTTACATGAGCCCAGTGCAGGAAATTGTTTAGAGAGTCTGGCTGCAGAGCTGGAAAAGGAGCAGTTGGTGCTCCCTTCCCCCTCAGAAATGTGATGGATAACTGAGCTCTGGCAGCCAGCAACTTAACCTTTAGCAGTGCTGCACAGAGCAGCACCACAGACTTTTCCTCAAAGGATTTCAGCTCCTTCTGAGCAAAGTTGTGCACAAAGAACTGTGCAACTCTTCCTGGGATTTTTTTCTTAAAGCAGTCACATTCCGTCCTTTGGCTGTTCAGCCATGTTGTTTCATTACTTTTTTAGATGATATCATTACTCTTCCAAAAAATAAATTCTAAATCTGTGGGTAAATGGATGAAGACTTAAGATTTGGGTTTTGTAAATGGGAATTGCAGTTTCTCTAGGAGAGCAAGTTCTCAGAGCAGATTTGCTACCAGCTCCATTGGGGTTTTGGAGCGGCATTTGCTAAATATTACCAGCTTTGCATGTTTAGCTAAACATCAGCAGTGCACCAGGGCATTTCCTTGGGTTTCTTTTTGCTCTGTAAAGAAGCTGACAAATGTTGCACCAGATCTCCAAGATGTGACCTAGCACAGCAAAGCATGATGGATATTACATGTCACAGACTCATGGAAATCAGATAGGAAACATATCAGATGTGACATCAGTCCCCAGACTGGCACTGGACTGGCACACTGATCATCTTGGCCACTACCTAAATGCAGGGTTATAAATCATTTTGGGATCCATATAAACTGCACATGTACAAAGCAATATATTTCTAAATAGTTTCAAACAGTAATTCAAGAGCTGCACCCTTCATGACTGTAATGCAGTCATCTCCTTATGTGGTTTTATTGCAAAAAGCTTAATTTTGTGAGAGGCTTTTTTCACAGGGTCAGCAGCCTGTTAGAGCCTGGTCTCGCCCTATCCTGAAACCCAAAGCAGCTTCCTCTGGGATTTAAGAGCTGCAGCTGTTCCAGTGAATTCAAGATGTGTCTTACAAAGCTTTGCACCTAAGGAAAAGCTGCAGCCATTGGGCTGGATAACCCCTGATGTTATACATAGGATCCCTCTATTCTGCTGCTTAAAATAACCCATGCTGAGGGGGGATTTTGTAGGTTTCCAGGGGCTCACTCCCTGTTGGACTTGGTCCTGTAAACAGGAATTGGCAGAGGCACTGGAATATGGATATTGCAGAAGAGTCAGCTTTCCCACCCAATGTATTTGGCAGGAGGAGCTCTGACCTGCAGGGAAGGTGAGCTGAACCCCTGGAGAAGGGGGGATAACAATCCCGGGAAAACAAGCAGTGAAAAAGGAGACAAAGTGCATTACATTAGGGTTACTTGTTCATCAGGGGAGCTGCACAACCTCAGCTGCTGATTTCTGAGGAGCAGAACAGAGGCTGTGCCAGGACCATGTCTCCCTTACAAAGGCTGGGCACGAGGCCACGCAGTGATAGTGTGTTCTTCACAGCAAATAATCACATCAATACCAGATTCTTCTTGTGCAAAGGGTTTGGAGACCGTACATCATCCCTAACAGGAACATTTCCTGCTATCAGGGTGCTCCCAGCAAAGCCTGGGAGAAGGGAGGAGGAGTGCTGGTGCTCTCAGCTGGGTGGGAGGGCAGCAGTGCCACAGCACCCGAGTGGGTCACTTCTCTCCTCTGGTTTTAATCTGGGTTCATCTGACAGTCATTCCAACTTGTTTTCATTGAGCAGAACCACATGTTTGGTTTTCAGCAGCACATGAAAAAGTCAGGGCACTGTTCACAGGCTGAAATGCCTCCACAGAGAGGGAACGGATGGGGCTGCTTCTGCCCCACCACTCGTTATTCCTCTTCAAAGGCTGGGTTAGATTTACTGCAGCTGTCAATCAGCTCCAAGCACTTACCCCATTTTTTCCCCTCTTTATAAATCACATCCATCAAATCTGCTGCTGTCAAGTGGATAGTAAAAGGTACCTCCCCCCTAAAGGGCCTCTCCAGCTGAAAGCAAAACAAGCACCTGATAATCCACAGGAAACCCTGTGGGATTTAAATATACCTGCAGTGTATCAGGCCAGAATAACCAGAGGGAATCTAAAGGCTGAACACCAGGGTGCCCAGTCCAACCAAGTCCAGTTCACAGGAGCATCAAATGGGAACAGTTTGTCCAGACTCTTAAAACCTAGTTCCACAAATTCCACACAGCCCCCCCTCGCCATTTCCTTTGCCTCCTTGCTCCAGGTAATGCAGTAAAATACTGATCCAGCACCTGCTCTGTGTGCAGCTGAGATTTCTCTCTGGTTTCAAGCAGTCTTTGCCTCCACAGCCATAAAACAAGGCAACACATAAACAAAGTTTTGTCCTTGCATAGAAGGTCTAAATTCTGAGGGACAATCCTCACTGGATGCTGAGCTTTATGCAAGCTCACAGGTATTTGACAATTTACATTCTGCTTTGGATCCCATTTGTTCTCACATCCTATTTCCCACAGAAATGGGCACTGGAATTGGACACTTGGAGCTCACCTGACAGATAAATATCCTTGCTGTAAACAGGAAGCCTGTTGAGTTTTTTGCCATAAATAAAGTAGTATCCAGCAGTAACTACAGGAGGGCAGACTTCAGGCTCCGTGTTGTAAACACTGTCAGATGCAAAAAATAGTTTCGGGATTTTATAGAAGGTATTAGACTATCAAGATGTGATTACAAGGCATACGTTTTTCTGGGAGCCTATTTATGTGCAGCTGAACACAGCTTTTGATTCATGAAGCTCCTTTTTTATATAAAATGCAGTTTGGCAAGTTTTAGCACTTAGTTAACTAATTCCCACCAGAAATACTGAAAGCATGGTTTCCATTTATAGCAAAGGGGATTAGGCTGATTTAGAAACACAGTACGTTGACAGTACTATTTAAAAGCACATGGACAATTTGCTCCTTTCTTCTCCATGACAAAAATGAGTGGTAACCATCAAATTCTATGCATCAGAGCACTGGCCTCTCTGTTTTGTCAAGATCAGTGTAATCTTTTCCAGTTGTAAAATCAAATCCAAAGTAGCCTGATTTATTGTTCTTTGCTCTCCTCAAAAGGCACCGAGGCAACTCCACAGCCCTTTCCAGGCAAACTTAGTGTAAATCACTGCATGAGGTCTTCCAGAACACAACTTTGATTGGTGCAATAGTTCCTAACACTAGACACTATTTAATTGCAAATATTTGGTGATGATTTTCTATTAATTGCAAAAGTTTATGCTAGTACACTTCAAGAAATCTATGACAATATAATGCAAGAGGAGAAGAATTATGTTTTGTTTGTTATTCACATATGTCTTGTTGGAGCCTCTATAATTATTCTGCTTGGGCTTTATGCAAAGAAGTGTCTCAAAAGTCCTGCAGTGGAACAGAAACAATCCCAGCACAAAAGATGCATGTCCATACTTAAATGACAAAACCACAGAACAGGGCAGGATGGAAGGGACCTGCTCGAGCAGGGAAATGTGTACAAACACAATGTGTCCTTACAGAATGAAATAAAAGCGTTTATAAGATTGCAAATGGATCAATTGATACAGTCAGTGATCGATTGTTAAGGTTCCTAGGCAAAAGCCCAGCCCTTTAAAAGTCCTGATTGCCCAGCAAGTGTATAAAGGTTTCCTAGACACAGGAATATATCTAACAGTGATGCAGGAACTTCGCAGGAAAAGCTGCCACTGTCGCAGGGAACAGCAGGCTGTCACACTCATCCTTTGGCTGCCAGCCACCAAGGGATGTAGGCTGCAAGAAAGCTGAGGATTTTCCTACAGGCACCAAAAATAAGGAATCTGAAGTGATGCTGTGAATCTTGGCCTTGAGACATTTAGGTCTGACTCAAATATCTGCACGATTTTGTGTTCACAGAGCTCAAGGAAAGAATATACACAGAGGTGGCAGAGTCAAAGGAAGGATCCATGAGCAAATCCATAGAGAAAACCCTACCCTCAGTTATAGGGAGTTCTTTTGAGTCCTGTGTGAACAATAATATTTCTTACTTAGAGAAGATGCACAGAAATGGAAAATGCAGCCCCCAGCAAGCAGGGACTGAAATGATTCTCAGCTGAAGTCAGTGAGACTTTGTGTGCCAACCCAATCTGATATTCACAGTGATCTGCAGTCACTCTCTTCATCCATTTGCTGACTGCAGTGCATTACAGTGAATGAATAACACCATATTTTCTTGAAGATATCTTAGACTAATGCCATGAATACTTTTGTTAATGATCCAGAACATTCACGGCCTGATTTAATTATTTCATCTCCCTTGTACATCTCAATTATTAGAATACGCAGAAGTTACCAGAAAGTGTTAGGAACAAAGTTTAGGCATGAAAACAGCTCTGTGCTCTCAGCAGCACGATCCAGAAAACATTTGGTTGCCAACAGTTCAGTGATTCATGAAAATCACACTTGCATCTGAAATCTCTGTTTGGCTGAGGCCCCAGGCAGGTGGTACCAACCTGTCAGGCTTGACACACAGAAGGATTTCAGAGCATTTCAGGACAGTGCTGTTTTACATGAAACAGTCCAATGTGGGTTTTGTTGATCCTCGGGTGCAGAGGATTTTAGAACTGCACTGACCAAGGAATCCATACTTTGCTATTCCTGCACCTCTCATAGGGAGATCTAAAAAGTGCTTTGGGGCAGGAGGAATTTAACACAACAAAAGCTTCTCTTTTCCCTCCATTGTTACATGCTTCAAATCATGGTAATATTTATGAGTATCAAAACCTGAAAGTACTCAATGATTAAGCCAATGTAGTGACTATGTCAGGGAACAAATTTAATCCAGACAGGTGTATGGCAAAATGACTCAAACCTTTGCTAACAAATGTCAAATGAAGATAATTTACATTCTCTTTAAGCAGAGCTATTCAATGTTTCACTATTTAAAAGTGGCCAGTTGGAGAAATATCCCCAAGACAAAAATATTGTGAATCCAAAATGCTCCATTCCATGGAAGTGTGACCTGCCCAACAATAACCTTTCAAATGTTCACACTCCTGTCTCTCATGGAAGCAACCTAAGGCAAGGTCTGCATTATGAAATCTTAGTCTGGTTACCACCAAACTCCAGAGTAATTCAAAATACCTGAGCAACTGTCCCCAGATAAACCAGCTCTTGACCAGCAGATGTGTCACATTAACTGATAAATAACACCCACAAAAAAAAAAAAAATACACATGTACACACATCTTGAACACAGCTTTCAGGGCAATGTTTTTATGATTTAGTGCTTTCCCAAAATAGATGCATACATCTGCAAACTTTAAACATCTCACCCTTAGGAGCTTTAAAAAATACATATAATCATACCACATTTTTGAAAAAAACTCCTTCCTATTGTGGGATCTTATTGCACTCAGCTCTGTTGTGGACACATGAGTGTCTCCAGGGCTGAGCACACCGAAATATTTGTAATCCAATTGTGCTGAAATATTTAAGGGCATTTGTAGCTGTAAGAACATTCCATTTGACTCAGTCAAGACACACAGCTGGAATGTTTTCAGAAATAAAAGTTATGGCTTTTGTCCAGCTCCCATGGAAGTAAATGGCCAGGCTGTCATCTGTTTAGCTGGGCTTGGACTGGGCTCTGCGTGGTGCTGCCTGGGTCATGGAACAATTGGTGGTGGTGTTAAACAAAAGGAGTTGCCTGCTGTAAGAGCTGTAAGTTGCACCTAGCGTACAGCTAGATGTCCTGGGAAGCTGGTTTACAATGCCAGGAGGTATCCCAGGGCTGCAAGAAATGACATTTCAGCCTTGCCTGTCACTGGCTGCCCAAGGTACTGTGCTTTCATCCTGGCTCTTACCACCCTTCCCACCCTCCTGGTGGCTAAACAAACTCCCCTCGAGCTGTTATTATTACTGATTTTGAGGCATGCAAACACAATTTGCATCAGCAAAACCTTCAACTGTCATAAACCCTATTTTGGCGGTCTGGTGTTGGTGGTGACTAAAACGTGTTTGTCATTGCAAAAAAACACAGTCCCAGATTTGGGTTTCTGGTGTCTCTTGTCTGTGTTTGTACAAAAGCCCCCTCAGTCCCTGGTCCAGGAGAGCAGAGCACACTCATATTGATACAGCAGTGATAAACAAGTGTATCTTTGAAGGTTTTAACTACTGATTTCCTGATTTTTGGTTATTTCACTTTATGAGGGGGTTTTGTATTGCCTTTGTTTTGGTTTTGACTTAATGGCAATTAGGACTTGATTCATTAATTCATAATAGGAATAAAGAGAGGAAGGGCACTCTATTAGCAGAAGTTTGTAAAGTTAAAAATGTAAAAAACAAGGAAAAAAATACAGCAAAATCACAAATGAATTAATAAAGCTAATCTTTTCATCCAGTAACAATTAGGATGATTTGAACACTTCTACCACAGTTAGTATTTAAGAACTACACCCTAAAACTTTTCTGAAGTCCTGGTCTTTTAGTATTCACCTCTGCTGGTGGAAGTCAAGGATAAATTGTGACCACATGGTCCATCCTGCTCCTGCAGTCAGGGTGAGGAAACACGCTGACAGAAATCAGCTCAAAAGAGCCAGGGAAATATTTCCAGATTTTCCAACCCAAGGCCGACGATCCACTTCCAAGTAAAGATAATGCAAATTTTAGCAACACAAACCAGCTGCTTTCCTTAAACCAGCAGAATGTTTTCTTTCAGAAATGGGCCAAAAAGCTGAGCGTGCTGAAGGATGAGTTTGCCTTGTTAGTTTTGAATCGGCTGTCATTGATCTGTAGGGAACTTATGATTTAAAAATGCTCTGAAAGGACACTCCAGAAGTCACTTCAGTGTACTGAGCGACACTGTGCTGCCCTGAGCAGTGCATGTGTGGCTGTCTGACAAGCCCAGCTCACACTTCCTGGCCATGCCAGTTGTTGTCCTTGCACTGTCTAAGTCACACAAGGATGTCAGAAAATGCAGCTCTGGTTAGGAAGCTGAACATGCTTTGTCAGCTTCCTCTTCTCGTTTCTGGTACTGATCCAGGTTGTGCAAAACTAGAGGTTTAAAAACTGGAGAGATTTGTTTCACCATGGGGTGGTTGAAATGCAGCTCTCTTTCCACACCAGTGGAAGAGCTTACCCACCCTGTCTTTCCACCTTTTTAAGAAAACAGTTGAAATTTTGATAGATTTTTACAGCAAGAATAAAATGAGAAATGAGTAATGCTTAAATCCTTTATTACTGCATTTCTCCTCACTTCTAGGAGCTGATGTAATAAGTTATAAATAAGAGATTATTTTATGTTTCCTGACCTAAATGGCTGCATAATCTTAGTGTTACTACACTGTAATTTGGTCACAAGCTATATTTTCGTGTGTGTAAAGTGCCATCTGAATGTAGTAAAGCACAGCTGGCACTGGATGCATGTAAGGAATTAAAGTAGAAGCAGAACTGATATTATTTTTTTTAAATAAATTAATTTTCAGGCCATTAATTTGTGCATCAAGGCTTATTGTGCAAACATCTATCAGTGCTTAGTATTTCTTGGTTCAATAATTAGGATTCTGAAAATACAGGCCATGTTTCCAATTGCATATCATTCCAATTACCTTATTTAAGCTAAAACCTACACAGTGATTCAGAGACAAACCCAGTGTAATGCAAAGCTTTACCTTGGAAAATAATCAAGACCTTGAATGTTGGCTAAGAAACAGGCTGAATAATCCAAGGCATGTGGGGACATCAGAATAAAATTAATAAAAATACTGAGATTGACCAGCAAGTGATGTTCATACATGCAAAACATTTGTCATCATAGCATATTCAAGCAACCACAGAGTTTTCATAGGTGACAATTTTAAATTCTCCAGTACTACAACTGCACTCAGTGCCACAGAGCAGAAGAGATCCCTCAAGCACTGATGGCACCAGTAAATATGAAAAGCTGATTTCCACAAGTCTCTGCCCTCACAGAACAGCAAGCAGCTCTGAACGCACACACCTCGTTAACAAACCACAGTCTGTTCTAATTTAGGCCCATGCAAATAGCACTGGCGTTGTTCCAGATTTGTATCTGTAATTGATAGCAGAATTTGGGTAGTGTATGTACACACACATATATAACACAAGCTTTCCTCCCACTACTGTATGCAAGGCTTTCAGAGTAAGAAAAGCTCCTTAAAAATACATATATTTTTAATAACAGAGGTTTTTTTTTCTAGAACAATCTTTCACTTAATCAATCCTGAAGTGCATTAACTTCTGTAATCCAAAATAATTTACTCTCCCTTGATAATTGGAGGTCAGATTTAGATTCCTGGACTGCTTGCTTGCAGTGTTTTGTACCTTATCTTGGAAAGTACTCTGTGAGAGGGCCAGCACTGAGCAACTACAGTTAATGTATTTCTGGCTGGATATTGGCTGATGCCTTTTACTCTCTCTGCAGTTTCATTAATGTCTTTCACATGTTAAGATCCCTTTTCATCAGAACATCCCAGCCCTGTAGAAAGGTGGCTGGGTGCTGCTGGCAGCGCTTTTACAGATGGAGACCTATTGGTGGGGAGAGTGATGCAAGAGGCAGAATGCAATGCTAGAAACCAGTTTATTGGGTCTTATTTCTGTGCTCCAACCACTGGATTCTCCTGTCTCCATATAGATTTAAAGGATTAGCTGTAAGCTAAGTCAGTTTTACAAGTTGCACTGGCTATTTTTGCTGTGCTCAGAAATGAGCAGCAACATCCAACAATTTCGTGGCAGGGAAACCACACTAAAGATCCTTGTGATTGCTCAATACTCTGGGGAGTATTTGGTAATGCTGTCAGTGATTTTATCATCCACAAAGCTCTTCATCTATAAACCAGTGGCCAGGGCCACATCATGGTTCCCCTTGTTCGAGTGGAAGGGAGGAAGAGGATGGTTTGAGCAGTTTCAGAGGCTGAAACCTCATGGAAATGCCTAAAGCAAATTATCACTCATTCTTCCCCAGCAGTCCCTGGCACTGGGACTGTGGGCACAAATCAGAGCAAACCTGAATTGCTCCAAGTTTTGCCCAGAGCTCAAAGTCCTCCCAACCAAAGGATGTGGAAGGGCTGGTGGAGCCTCCCCTTCCAGGAGAAATCCTCATTTCTAAGAGATTGCAGTGTCTCCCAGAAAGCTCGGATCAGGATTTAACTGTGTGACTGGAACTGCACCACAGCAATGAGCACTTCCACCCACCATGAAACACAACCTTTCCCAGGTCATTTTTGGGCTCATTCCTTGTCTTCCTTAGCAAAGAGGCTCATTAGGATGCAACCAACATACCAGGCAAGGTGCCAAACCCCAGCAAGATTCAACCAGCAACAGACAGCAAATCTTGACCTGATACAACTAAAATACAGCTTTGATAGCAATGTAAAACAGCCCATTAAAAAGAAAGCCACAGCTGATAAAGCAGGGGAGCAACAACAAGATGTCCTAGCTATAGCTGGTGATCTCCAGGCGGAGCCAGGACACTGAGGCAGCACCATGGTCAAGGAAGAAGCACAAAGAGCTCAGGAAGAGGGACAGGCAGCAGGATGGCCCCAGCATGGCTCAGCAAGGGAGTAAAGCCCCACAGCTGAGCTTAAGTGGATTCTGGGCTGTGGCTGGGGTGGGCAGAGAGCCCAAGTGAGGCTGGTCAGGGCCATCAAGGCCTCCAAAGGTTCTCAGCAGTCCCTGTCCCTCCCAGGGCAGCACAAAGACCTTCTGTTCATTAGACAGGGTGGCTTTAGGCCATATTGTCCCAGTCTAAATCTGCAGGGAGTTTGTTGTGCTTGTAAGACCCTTGAAGTGCCTTGTCTTTGCTGTCAAGAAACAGCACAGCTTTATTTCCACGTTCTCCCTCTGTTTCACACACCCCAAGCGCCCTGTGCCATCGCTGGCACTCCCAACCTGTGCAGTCCTTGTCACCAGCAGAGTGGCAGCTGCCCTTGGAGACACGAGGGACAGGAATAGCAGGGTTGCTGCAGGTCACTGCCCCCTGTGAAAGTTCACACACCACCTGCTCCAGCCCTGACCCCCCATAAAATATTGATCCTTCAAAAACACACGGGGTCTGGCCTGGCTCCTTGGGCTCACCAGCTCTGCCCCTCTCAGTGACAGCACGGGGCAATGGCCAGGCTGGTGTCCCTGCTTATAACAAGTCTACTTTTTAATTTACCTCCTTGTGTTTTCTCATCCCTCTGAAAAACAGACTTCACGTGTAAGGGGGGGACAGTCTGGCATTGACCAGACTCCATCTTTAGGCTCACTGGTATGTCCTCTGCATTTTTCCCATTCCCTCTCTGCCTGCCTGGAAGGACTTGCAGCCCTGCTTTCTTTTTAAAAGGGGGATAAATAGGAGCTTTGTAGTCTTGTCCCAGCTCCCTGTACAAATGTATAGGGTGAGTGAGTTGCTGACTTGTCCTGAGCAATTTTCCACAATCTGCACCCTAACTAGACAAAAATACTCATTTTCTCATATAAGACTAACAAATATACCCAGAGAAAATACACATCTGTGCTGGGGAAAGGGAGTCTTTCTTTTCCTTCCCTTATTGTGAGCTCACTGGTGAAGCTCTAAAGCCCAGAGCTGGCCACACCGGCTGTGTAGCAGTTTGCAGTCCCATGTGTAAGTTCACTTACACTTTTCCTACTTCAGCTTATTATTCTGATAATAATGAGCCCTCTCCCTTTCCCCAGTCACCCATTTCTGAAAGCTCTGCTCCAGCCAGGGCCAGATTTTGCTTGCCTTGCCCACATGAACACCCTGCTGAGCTGCCATGGCGTGAAGAATGGGGTCCCTGTCATTAACCACCCCCCTAAAGAGCAGCTGTTGGGGTGCAGAGGCAGCCAGGTCCCTGCTCCTCTCCTCCTTTCCTTCTCCTTGCCGGAGGCAGCCCCGTCTCCCGAGGTGCTGGGCTGCTGTAACAGGATCTCCCCGCTGCTCACTGCTCTGGACTCTGTTTTTCTTGGCACAGCGCTCCCCAAGACACTTGAAAACAGAAAGCAACTCAAAGCTCTCTTGGCTTCCTTCCTCGCCTCTGCTCCCCCTTTCCTTTCTCGAAACAGTTTATGAATAAAATAGCAATATTCTCTCTTAAAAGCGTTGGGTTACAATGTTAAAATTTGGATTGCAAGGGCTCTATTCAGTGTTCAGAAGTGGCAGATGTTTGCAACAGGCACAGCGGGAAAAACCCATCCCAGATTCCTGCAGCGGGAAGTTAAGGTGCAGGCTCGATTTTGGGTGGAAATATGAATCCCCGTAGATCACTTGCTGCATATTTTAATGACATTTAAACATAACCAGACACAATTAATACTTGAGAAGCAGGGAGCTATTCTAAGCAGCAGGGGCTGCAAGTGCTGGGCTCCACTGAAGAGTTATTCACCATTCACCGAGGAGCGGGCTGGAGAGAGTCTGCAGGAAATTAGCTAAAATAACATCTCCCCCAAATGGAATATTTTAATTCATGCTAATACAAAACGCTAAGAAAATACATGTATGTGTGAAGGATTCCTGTGAGCACCAAACAAACGCTGCTTCCCAGGCTCCTTTCTCAGCGGGGCTGATAGTTCCAGAAAACGCGCAGGAATTTTAATCTCTTGTGACTGTAGCCCAGAGCTCGAGTCTATATGGGGGATGGAAAATTTACATGCACCTGGAAGCAAACATAAATCACAATCCGCAGCCTGCGCAGCCTCCTCCGGCCATCCAGGCTCATTCCAGACATTTCCAAGGCTGGAATATTTGCTGGGTTCTGACTCTGTGCTCCTGGTTTTTGCACAGCTCACGCAGCTTCCAGGGAGTTCAGCTGCTCTCTGTGCGAGGGGCAGAGCCGTGGCTTGGCCCATCTTCCATGATTTTACCCTCGCTGGGGATCTGCTCTGTGAAACGGGAAAGTGAGAGCAGCTGGGACTCGACAGGAAATCTGTCACATCTACAGAGCCATAAAGAAGCAGCGTGTGATCCAAATATGCTCAAGTTTGCAATTCTTCAGCGCAGATCCACTGACATCAAGGGCTGTGGGACTGACTCCAGCTGGGAATTCACCCCAGCCTTTCCCTGAGCTCACACCAGCCATGTGAACACAGGAACCCATTTCTGCTCCTTTTCCCATTCCCTCTGTGGCAGAATCAGCTGCAGGAGATCCTGCACAATGGGATGTACCTGGGGCTGTGTGTGTGCACTCATGGCAATGCCACATCCTTTGGGAGAACCAGGCCACTCTCACCACAGGCCTCTAATTTCAAGTAGATAAAAATCCTGCACAAAATATAAGAGTAGGTTTGCAAGAGTTTAGGGAGAAAATAAACCTGCATTTTCCAAGTTTTTCTAGTAGAATAATAAAGGAAAAATCCATATCTCTCTGTTGTTGCAATGCCAGAGGTTTGTTTGCCAAGATTTGCATTTAATCTTACCTACACTACTGCAGAAAATTAAATACATCTGAGAAATCAGAAGAACTTCCAGATACACCCTATAAAATGCTGATACAATACTGAGATTGCACAAATACCTAGAGATAAATCTTGTGGTTTTATGACTTCAGTGAGGGCAGTTTGTTGGAGATAAGTAGCATGATAGTGATACTAGCCTGAGATCATGTTTCCTCAAAGAAACACACTGAGCTATAGGAAAAAAAAAAAGGAGCAGGAGGTAGCAAAGTGTTTCGTAGATCTGTATCCCATGTTTCCTAGAGCAGCAGCATGCACAGGGAGAACAAGGGGTTCAGAGCCAGGTGCCGTTCTCAGCAGGAAGGTGTGGGGATGTGCCACTGAGAACTCAGGGTGTGCTTTGTAACGCTCTTACTGCGCTGATACTGGAGTGTGAAAATCGTTTTGTCAGTGCTACTGGGAGATCTGCTGGCTCCTGTGCTTACCCCATTTTTGCCTGGTTGCTCAGAAATCTTACAAGGAGAAACGAAGGAAAAGGGGAGGAGTTAGGTACGGCTGTTGGTAGGATGACTGATCAGAGATGATTCCAAAATACTGATATTTGCAGATAGAAACTGTTCAAAAGTGCCCTATTTGCAGGTTTCAATTAACTATGGTTTTACCAGCTCCTACTCATAGTACTAAAGTACACCAATTGGAAGATCAAATTTTTGTGAATGGTCTTTTTTTAACAATAGCAGTTTCCAAATATTACATGATGCATTTCACATAACATACTATCATTGTTTAGCACAACAAAGTAAGTATTTAGGTAGAAAGAATATTTTCCTGCCTAGTTCTGTTGAAGAGCTGCTTCTGCTGGAATAGTAAGCAGTACCTCCTAATATTAATTTCCATATAAAGCAGGTTGAGTTTTTTATTCCAGTGTTCAGTGAATAGTGAATAAAAATCCATTTATACTTTTCCTGTAAACTTCTCTCAAAGAACAGAAATAAAACCAAGTTACATTATGCATCCTGAAAACAGTAAGCTTTTCTTGCTGTACTTGTGATTCCATGAAGAAATTTCAATGGTCAAGGGCCTAGATTAATCTTTCATCATCATTTAGATTCACTTTTAGGTCACCTCTAAAAGATTTACACAGCCCACACAGCCATCAGTGGGGTTGTGTTAGTCTGGCACACTAAACTGCTCCAGTAAACCTCACCCAGTTAAATAGCAGTGAAACCCTGCTATGAAAAACCAGTGAAACCCTTGGCCGATGCTTGTAGAAGAGGAACAAAAGATTCTCCACAGAAACTCTGGGGATAAGTGATATTTGGGTATTTGTTGGTGGGTCAGAGAAACAGAGCAGAGCGGTTCGGATCAGCCACAGGGCACAGCTCGTGCTGGCTCCCTTCTGTTGACCCTTAATTTCAGTCACTGAGGTGATAAATTGGATTCTCAGGAGAAGGAATTGGGCACAGTGCAGGTGATGGAGCAGCTTGAGCACACAGCACTGCTGGGTTTGTACCGAGGTGAACCCAGCCCCTGGTGGGGACACGGAGGTGACACCGACGCCTCTTCCCAGGGCAGGGCTGGGGCTGGGGCTGGAGCCAAGGATGTGAAACTGCTGCTCTATCTCGTTAGGACAGTGCCCTTAGGAACAGTGAAACGTTGGGAAGTGCTGTGTTTGGTAAGAAAACCCAGTTCTAAAAACCCATCAAAACTCGTGTGGGGAGGCATTGCAAAATCGTGTATTCAGTTTGAGCTCAGTAGAGTGTAAATAAATGCAAACATTTCCCTTTATTAGTAAGAAAATAATTGTGATCGTTTGTGCCTCCGCCTAATTTAATAAAACTGTTTTACATCCCTGGTATGTGTGCCTGTGGCTGGTACTTATTAAAGGAGGCAGTGTGTGCCAGGGGATGGTAGTCATTAAAAAACCAGTGCACGCCAGAAGCTGTCAGCCCAGCTCACTGCTGAGTATCAGGTGCTGAAAACATTAGGTTTAGCAAACAGAAGAGAATTAAGGCAAAAGCAATAATGTTAGACTAACATACAAGGTATGTTTTTTCTCTAAAATTGGTCCTCCAGAACACAATATTGATTGTTCAGCCTTGCATTGGCTGGGAATGCCTGGGAGCTGCACTCTGGTGTGTAACCCTGGAGCTCAAGGGCAGCGAGCAGGGAATGGGTCGTGCCTGTGCAGTCCCAAGGCAAGAAAAGCATTTTCAGTGCTCACAAGGAGCTGAGAGTACCTTCACTCAGGGAAAGCTGAGCACTGGCTGCAAAATACACAAAAAAGGAAATAGCAAAACGTGGATCCCTGACGAAAGGAAACATTGCCCTTCGTTTTCTCTGAAAGCCTTGGCTGCATCTCTTGCCACTTTTGTGCAAGTGAGATGCACCATCCTCTGCACCTCAAAGAGGGAGCCCACTCAGTCCCAGAGGTTAACATACGCTACCTCTGGCTCAGAATATTAGCAAATACCACGATGACTACTCATTTTATGGCTCCAGTTGCTGCAGGAAGGCACAGATGTGGAGCAGGAATCTGACTGCTTTGGATCATCTTGGCTACTTAACAGAGATGTGGGAGAGCTCGTAGGAGAATGGGGCCCAGGAGGATAGAGCTGTGCACAAAAAACTGGAGGAGGGTCACACCCTGCACTGTCCTTTTGCCAATTTAGAAGACAATTACAGAGAAGAGGCTTTGCTCGAGCCACACACATTGAAAAAGAGGAAAAAAGTGGAATTAGAGGGAAGTGATTAAGAGAAGGGTTAAGAGAGGGAAGATGTAAATCCAGTCTCCTGGGCTTTATTTAGAAATGTCTGGCAAGCAGGACTTCCATAACAAGTCAAAAGGCGCATTTTCATTTTGAAGTCATGACAAAATACACGTTATGCTCAGTAATGTTACACTTCAGCAGTTACAATTGGTTTTAATTAAGTTTGTGCATGACATGTACACACACAGATGCAGAAATGGATGGCCTGAGTTAACTGTTGGTCTCCTGGTTTTCAGGAGGAACACAGAGAACTGACATTGCCACTCTGGATATTTTGCCACCACCTCTCAGCCTCTCCATTTTGTCTCAGGACAATCCTTCACCATGTGCTAGGCTGTATAAGAGCCAAGCATAACCACTTAAAAATGGAAATTATCCTTCATCTTACGGAGATCAAAGAGGCAGCCAAAATTGCAACTCCTACAGCATTTATCCAGACCACAGTATAGAATGAGATCAGTGAGAGTTAATGAAAGCTTTTGTACAGACAAAAGGAGAAACAGGATGGGGATGTAACGAGTACTTAACTTGCACTGAGGTGCTTGTCTTGGGAACCCACACAATAGCTCTTTTTTCAGGGACAGGCAATGTAAAGCTGGAAGGACTAGAGGATAAATAAAATTATTAGAGGCGGTAGTTTTGTATCTTCACTTCTCTTTCAGAGGTTTCTAAATCTGGCTTGTCTGTTTCTATTCTCCATGTAGGCTGAGTGCAGACTGGTTGCCCTCCAGCCTCCCCCTCCTCCTCACAATGTCTCTAGGACAAGGGAAAGTCCACAGGTGATCCATTCTCAGGGAGTATTTTCAGGAATTAATTTCTCTGTGCAAAGCTCTGAGGTTTTACCAGCTCCAGTAGCCCAAATGTTTTCAGCTGGAGATAATCTGAACAGCAGTTGAATTGTCAGAGCAGGCAGAGCCCACCTGCCTCCAGGTGCCAGATGTTCTGAGTGGTGCCAGATGTTTGGAGTGGGCACGAGTTCCACTGAGAACTGGACCCCACCACGGGCTCATTTTTGAGCAGTGAACAATAAATGTGTATTGTTGCATGTCAGAATTTACTTGCCCATAACTACAGAGATCACTGATATTTAGGATTCATTTTCTCACCATTTTTCATACTGTTAGAGCAGCCACAGGAACAGAAATAAATATTCTTTTGAGGAGAAAGTTGCACTGTGGTTTGGTCAGTACCTTTACCAGAGGGAAGTGTTCAGAAAGACCAGAACAAGTAAATGTCAAGCCCAGCAGTGTGGACTAAGTCATGTAAAAGGAAAATAGTTGTTACTTGAAGAGTTGCTGAGAAGAGCTTTACTTTCTCAAGTAGGAAATTAAGCTAAATACTTCAAAATGGAAACCTTGAACTACAGTCAGAGTAAGTGAAAAAATGTCCTCGGGTTAAAGTGAGCTACTTTGGCTTAGGTCTCTGAGTATTAATTCCTGCCAGCAATACTTAGAAAAAATATAAACTTAATTAGGACAGAAGGACTGGTGTGGGTATTGGCCTTATTTTTCCAAATCCTTCAATGTTGCTTCATTTAACCCTGCCAATGAATCTTTTCCTTTGATCTTAAACTAACAGGATTAAAACCAACTTGTTAAAATTGAATCCTGAGGTCACAGTGAAGATTTGTTGAGGCAGAACTTTCTTGAAGCTGCTGTGTTTTCTTTCTGTTATTTATGGAGTTTCATTTCAGAGTTCCTTCAATGTGAATGTAGATAATAATTGTGTTTTACAGTTATGTGTGCTTTAGTTATAACAAAGAGCTATTTGTTACCATGGTCCAAGGAGGCTGGAGATGGAGAGGGTTTTCTGTGAGAGGGCTGTCTTTGTAGGACCTTTTGTGGAGGGCCTACACTGTCCTTAAAGGAAATAAGTGGAATTTTGAAAATAAACCCTCACAACAGTGAGACTTGTTGCATTTCACACACACTCACGTGGTTGTGGCTGCCCCATCCCTGCAAGTGTTCAAGGCCAGGTTGGATGAGGCCCTGATGCAGTGAACAGCACCCCTGCCCAGGGCAGGTGGATTTGGAATGAGAGGATCTTTAACATCCCTTCCAACCCGAACTATTCCACGATTCTGCTCAAAAGGTGAACATGAATCACTTAACTGAGTCAATCCAGAAACAACTGTCAATATAACTGTGCTGAAATCCCATGGAAGAGGCACCTGAGATGATTTAGCAGGTGGGCTCAGCATCCTCTCCTTTTCTCCATTCCAGTGCACTCCATAATCTTACTGGGACTCTCATTCAATCACTGGGAGCCTGTCCCTGATTTTAGAATAAGGACTAAGTTGCAGAGCATTGTATCATTTGTTTTCAACATCTTTACAGAAATTTTATGTTTGAAGTGTTGGCAGCAATCTTGAGGTTACTCACATTAATAACAAACTCTATAACAGCATTTACTGCCACACAGAAATTAATAGGTAAATTAAACATAGTAGTGGTTTCAATATTTAGCAGTGGCCTTACATAACAATTTTATTTTTATTAGCAAGGGTGTTAGATTGTAAAGACTGGCTGCATTATGAACTACAAAACTACGTTATAAACCTTAGCAAAGGAGCCAGGCAAGCATGTGTAGCTGCTGCATTCCAGAGTCAACACTGACTGGGTCTCATGTCTAACATCATTTAGTGCAGAGCTAATGAGAGCAAGTCAGGAGAGACATAAAGACTATGTATTTATGTAGAAAATGTGAACCTTATTCCTTTACAAGTAGACATGGAATATATGTGCATGTAAGTAATGGTAAATGAGTACAGCACAGCCATAACATTAATTCATAGAGATTAATTCATGCAGATGAAATACTGGAGCAGCTCAGGCGTGTGTTAGTAAAATGCTGAGGAATGTCATTTATGGGAAAGCCTTGAGCAGCTGTCATCAGCTCATGAGTGTGCTGGAAAAAATATGGTTAGTTAAAAAAATGATAGGTTGGGTTTTTAGCTAATATAAAGCACTGCTTTTTGTGCTTAGTGGAAAAAGAACACCAGGAGATGTGCCCTACAATTTCATTTTCTGTTCACATTTTCCTTTTTGTTATATCTAAACTTAGAGATATTTCTCATCTCTCACATGACGTGGTTGTTTGAAAGCTGCTTGACCATTGTTTGGGTTTTTGGGCAGGATTTGGTAGTGAGGGCTCTGGGGTGCCCAGTGGAGCCAGTGCCAGGCCCAGCCCATCAGCAACAGTGGTGGCACCTCTGGGATAACAGATTTGAGAAGGGGAAAAGCTGCATCCCTAGGGAAGACCTCTGCTGGAGGAGGGGAAGGTGTCTTAAGGTTTAGTTTTGAATTCTCTTTATCCTTCTCTGGTAATAAATCAAACCAGTCTGCCCAGTGGAGTCTGTTTTGCCTGTGAAAGTCACTGATGAGGGATGTCCCTGCCCTTACCCCCTCCACCAGCCCTTCTTTGTCTTTCCTCTCCCCTGCCCAGCTGGGGATCAGAGATAATTCCAAAATACTGCAGGGCAGTGATGCAGCAGCTCTGGTGGCACCTGGCACCCATCCAGGATCAACCCAGCACAGTGATTTATGTTCTTATTCCAGTTAAAGATCTGTGGAGTTATGGATGATATTTATTCTTCCAGTCAATTGGCCGGATTTTTGATTGGCTTTATTATACACTAAATTCCTCTGAAGTCATATAATATTTACTTGTAGCCTTGCCTGGGTGCAAAAGAAAATATAAATTCACATTTTTGTCTTATTGAAGACTAATCATGTACCATAAACAGTTTTGAACAGGCAAGATGTGGATCAGATTCTCTTCCCATATGATTGTGTTAGAAGAATTAATTAAGGATGTATGTATGAGAAGTAGCATTTGTCCTCTAATTGCATGAATCTGTTCTGCAGACCCATGAATTCTTCATTCCTAGTTATTTATACCATTAGTAAGTGTATTAGTGGAGTACAAAGTGGTAAAAGCAGTTGACTGGTAGTGAGAAAATTTCCTAGAACTAAAATAATAGGCTATTTGTAATCAGCTGAAGTTATAAATACTTCAAGTTGCCCTGTGAAGAAGAAAAAAGCTGCTAGTGTAGAAAATGAGGAGGGAGTTTCATCCGCAAATATTTACATTGAGAAAGACATTTTCTATTAAGATGGAAAAAATGCTGTCATGTTTTCACACTTTCAGAAGAATGGCCAATGTGTGGGTAAGAAGTTGGCTGATTTTTCTGGACCATTTACAAATAAGGATGAAAAAGCCAGTTGTACAACTTCCAAGCTCCCAGCAAAACAGCAGCAACAGTCTGGGATGGAGATTCCAAGGGCATTCCCAGTGCCCCCTACAGTAGAAGAAACACTGTGGAAGGAGTCAGAAACATCAGCTAGAAAGTACAGAGATCATTATTTTCAATTTAAACAGATTAGTCACATATCTTGATTTGTACTGCACTTCCTCTGTACCCTCTCCCACTGGCTGAAGAAATAAGAAAGCAAAGAGAGGATTTCAAAGAATGAAAAGTACAACAACTTGGTTTTCCTTGGTTTTTTAACTTCAAGAAGAGAAGGAAAAAGGGTTGGGGTTATCCAGAGAATTGAATATGAGAATTAGTTGTGTTGGTTCTTGGTCATCATAAGAAATGGTGACACAAGGGAACATGCTGATCTGCACAGACAGAACCTTATCCAAAATGCCATCTGTTTAAAGCAGAAACCCCCAGTGCATGTGGAATGCAGCCACAGAGGAGGAGACAGCACAGAAAACCTGGGGCACTTTTGAGATGAGAAGGAATAGAATCAGAGCCACAGCCAAATCCCATTTTAGAGCCAAAAATAAACGTGGAATGATGCAAACCTGAGCTCCATAGCCCCCAGTGAAGATCCCTGCTGCCTAATGAAACCCAGATCTCCAGGTCAGGTACCCAGCTACTTTTCAACCCGGTAAAAGGAGATAAGCACCTAAACATTCCGAAGAGCCAAACCCAGCTTGACACTCTGACTTCCAGCTCTTATGATTTCACCTTTTCACACATGTCAGCAGGACTTTCACTGCTGAGGTGAGAATTATAAATGTCACAGTTAACACTCAGGTTTTTAAAGTTTGAAAGGCAAAGTGTTGTTTCATGTTGAATATTAGCTTCTTCCTGAAAAGGCAATAATAAAAGTGTCAGATATGCCCTATAATCTGTTTAGACATGCCAGCTTTCTTTAGGGAACATAAAAGCTTGGCTGTGGAGGAGAAAAGCTTTGAGTACCAGATTTGCCTTTTCCCCCCAACTATAATAGAGATATAATCTATATTTTCCTAATGCTTTGAATAATATGTGTTAAATAATCACTCGGAGCTGGTCTGAAAACCAGGGAACTCAGTATCCACATCCTTCACAGACCAGTTTCTCTTTCTAATGCGTTTTTGGGCGCTCTTGCGGGTTTTTAGAATAACACTGGCAGTTTCTCGTGAACTTCAGGGGGAAAAAGAAAACCAGGCAGCTTTAATCTTGCCAGTGTAGTTCGTGAAAGCAGCCAGTGGGCCATGGTGGGGATTAACCAGCAGGAGCCTTAACCCACCCCCTCGTGTAAGCAAATGTCCCAGGCAGCTTCCAGCGGAGCGTGAACGCTGCAGCCCTTAATGGAGCTGGCATTAAAGAGCAGCCCCGCATCACATGGGCTCCAGGGAAGGCCCTTGACACCAGAAAGAGCTGAACTCTGACCTTGGCCCTTGCCACCTTGATTAGCAACGAGAGCAATTTGTCGGGGTTATTGTGTGTGCAGGGCTGCAGCAGCTGGGCAGTTTGGAATTCCTAAAGCAAACAGCAAGAAGCTGCACCATGTGCTCCTTTACACACCCAAAGTGCATTAAAGGATTGTGAAATTGTTAAATTGTTAAATGGAAAGGCCCAACGGGCAGGGCAGCTCTGTGTCCTTTCCTTTATTCCTGTGATCACACGCTGTCCCCCCAAGCTCCGTTCAGGGCACACAAGGGCCAGCCCGGCTGGGACGAGCAGCTTTGCAGGACTTTTGTGTTCCCCAAATTGTTCAGTGGCTGTTTCACATGACTGACTCCCTGACACAGTGCTGCAAGGACAGAATTGCTAATTTTGCCACAGTTGTCCCCGTTTGTGGCGTTTTCCCAAACACTAACTAATCTCCCCAACTGCACAGCCAGATGTTAAGAGGTACGAACCTGAAACATGATAAAAAAGTGAGTCCGTGGTGGGTGACAGGAAGTTTGGCATGTTGTGAGCCCTAGATGGGATTTCTTGGAGGATTTAGAGTTACATCATGACTCTGGATGTTTAGAGAAGCGACAAGGCTGTATTGTGAGGCTGTGGGGTGGCAGCACTCCAGATCAGTTAGATGAGGGGCCTCACGCTGGGCATTGACACAATGGGCAGTGTCCAGCTTGTGGCCACCTGCAAAAATCTTATTTTCGGTGATCAGCAGCAATACTTGAGTGTTTTAAAAAACAGGCCATATTTCCTCCAAAACTCTCCCATCATTGTCTTCTCCAACTTTAATGATTCTCTGATTCTCTGTGTCCCTCGGGTTCCTTTCCCCTGGCACGACACCCCATAGTTTAAATCTCCTTTAAAATTCCCCATCTAGACCCTGCTTGTGCAGGCACAATTTGCCACTGATGTCCTAATACACCTTGTGTGCAAACCAGCATATTTTCATATTTTCCCCTACATTCATTCTCAGAAACAGATGAGCCTCTATTTTTTTTTCTTTTTCTTCTTGAAAATTTCTCCACAAAACTAAATGTGAAGCAGATATCCAGGGTGGATAATTTCAACCTCCTGAATAAAGCTAGTAAAGTATGAGTAACTTAAAAATAATCTGAAAAGGTGCCCAGGATGACTAATTGCAGGTATCTTTACCAATCTCAAACATATAAAAAATAAAAGGGTGCTCTAAAAACTCCTGTTTTGGAAACCTCCCTAGTTATTTCATATTTTGTGTGGAAAGGGTGGCAGTTCTACTGAGCAGTGCATGTTCTGCAGCCAGGCACCCAGCAGAGGGTAGGGAAGTGGGTAAATATTCCAAAGGGCTGGTAGGGATGAAATAAGGCAGATATCAAAGCCATTAATTACAGCAGTCAACTGAGGCTGGAGGGCAACCAGGAGAACGATAAATATCCAGGAAAAAATGGGAACTGGAACATGACACAGAGCAGGAAACCAACAGGCTGATGCTGGAGCCAAGTGAAAACACGAGGAGAAGGCAGCAGAGAATCAGAGCCCACCACCGGGACACAGATTTAGGATGAAGTGTAAGCAGTGCCTGCTGAAGCTGAATTTGAAAACCTGCTCCCTGGTGCCTCCTTGGGTCTTGTACCTGCTGGGGCATGGATCTGACTCCCAGAAAATTAAGATTCTCCACAGGTAATTTCAGTAGCTGATAAAAATACAAAGAGCTGCAATTTTTATTGTTGTTGTTGACTATTCTGATTTTTTTTTTTTGTTTGATACTGGCAATGCTCATTTATGAACTGATGCACTGAGGGTTTTCATTTAACAGGACAGGTTCCTTTAAATAATCTACTTAAAACAGAAATGCATACTTTGGCATGAAAAAATAGTTCTGTTCCCCAGCGTCTCTGGAACACCACAGACTTGAAAGCAAAAGTTTTTGTTGTGTAAGCAAAAAAAATGTGCATGTCAAAGCTGAATTTGCTTTATTGTTTTCCTTGAAAATATCAGCTAAACTTTCCAAGGGAATACATTTTAAAAGTCCACAGTGGTTGATTAGAAACAAATCAAACCAGATGCATGAACAGCCTTCACATGAAAATTCCCAAGCTAGACTAGATCATAGTTTGGAACTGAAATCCTGTAGCAGATTGAAACCTGGAGATTGAGAAAATATGTTCTGGACTCTGAATAAATATACCCCTGAATAAAGTCAGATGCCCCTGGGCTGGCTGCCCATCACAGGGTGCATTCTGCAATGTGTGTCCTACAGAGATGAACTCTGGATGTGCTTTCAGCTTTAATCTGGTAGCTCTGTCACATGTCACCCTCCCCTAGTAAAGATACTTACTGACACACCAGTCTCTAATTCCTGGAGAAAGGCATTCTGCTTTTCCAGAGAGAGCTCTTTGTGCACTACATTTGTTTATAAAGTTATTCATGCAGAAGTACCTGCAAGGTCAGGACCTACATTTTCTCCCAGCAGCAATTATGAGCTGCATGTTAATGGTGAAACCACTCATGACTTAATGCTACAGCAAATGATGGTGTAGCTTCAGAGGAGGAATGCCATTCCCACAGGGAATCTGTAATCAATGATATAATTAATGAACAGATCATTTACACTGCTGTAAACTCAGTACACGCTGTCGTTTGCTGTACTGCCCTAGTCTCACTCTGTGCCAAAAATGAATTATTCACAAATAGAATTTTCCACAAATAGAATCATTGAAATGGTTTGTTAAATACTTCATTAATGCATTGACCCAGTCTGTGAGATCCCTCCTAGTTTGTACCTGTTTAAATGTGTGTAGAACATTATCTTTGAGCAAGTAAATCCTCCAGACAGGTCCTCAGCTACACTGAGTTACTCCAGCACAGAAATCATTTCTCTTCCTGACAAATAGCACCTCTAAAGACTGAGGAGAAGCTGAAGGATTTAGTATTTTAAAATTTGAGAAACCACAGAGATAAAAGTGAAAAGCTTCATTATTCAATGTACCTCTGCCCAACTCAGCACCTGCTGGAGTCCAGGAAAATGCTCCTGGGAATGTCACTTTAGAATCATTCAGCATTTGGCAAACAATTTGCAAAGGGTGTCCCCCAATACAAAAATGGAGTTCTTGAGCATTCAACAACCATCACATTTCTGGTGTGCTAACTTTTAAAATACTATTTCCCTTTCTATAAATTCTATTTCATTACAAACTCTTTTTATTTTTTTTATTTCCTATTACAAATGCAACTAACACAGGCTTTCTTCTTATAAATCTGAGTTAATTAAATTGGAGTATGCCAGTGTAAGCAATCTCTTTTCAAATGCAGACTCTTTGGTTCCTGAAAATCCTTCTTATTTGGAAGAACTGCTGTTACTTCAAAGCATCCAGTGAAAACCGAGGGCTCTTTCATTTTTTAATAAAGAGATTTTCTGGTCCAAGGGGGCACACCTGATATGGTTTGCATCCAAAGCAAGTGGTCTGTAATAAGTGGCCCAATGAAAGTTTAAGCCTGCTTTCAAGGGTCATCAGCTTTTCTGACTGTTACTTGATCTGTTTAGAACTGGCTAATTTGTTAATCAGAGCAAAGCTTCAGACTTACTGTGATCACCTCCTTAATGCTGTTTTCACACACTGATAATTAAAGCAAAAATCCTGTACAAGATTGTCATATGCTTTTCTGAAAACACAAAATGCAGCAGCACCTGGTGGAGTATTAAATCATGCTCCAGATGTCAGAAGTTTGTTCTGTTCATACAGGGATTTAAAACTCATTTTCTCTAGTATTTTGCATCAAGGGTTTTCCTTTTCCTCTGACATCCTGCCTATCAGTTGAGTTGATTTTCATCCCTCACTGCTTTTACGGCTGCATGTTCTAGTGGGATTAGTTCCTATTCAGATGGTGAATAATGCAAAACAGACTTACCATCCTCTCTGTATCCTAAAGCTGGGCAGTTTGGTTGCAGGAAGCCTTGGATCTCAAAAGGATACAGAGTTTAAGGGTTTCTTTGCATGGAAAAGTCTCCATGGTATCATCTGAATCTGTCTTTTGGAAAAAAAAAACAAACAAAAACTAGAGTTAACTGGTGCCAAACTCTGGTTTTCAAACTAAACTTTGGTTTAGTTGAATCCTTCCCTAACAGCTTCACATTAAATAAAAATACTCCAATCTTCAATGAAAAGAGCCCCACATAGTTTTTGACTCAAGGTTTTAAAGGAGAATTTAAGCTCTGCCAGGCCAGTGTTCTCATATAAACTGTTTTCCCTATTACAATATGGACTGTGTGTGTAGGGAAAATAGAGTGAAAATAGGGGAATGCAAAATGCATGTCAGCTGGGAAATAAGTGATCTGCTTGGAAGAATATTTATGTGTTTTCTCCTGACTTGGCTTGGGGAAAAAAAACCAAAACATCAGCTGTGAGCAGGATATTTCTGCCACTGAAAATCCACATGGTCGCACTTGAGAGGCTCCTGGAAAAATGAAATGCTGTCGTTCAGAATCTGGAGGGTTTCTTGGAAAGGCATTTCTCCTAACATCCGTCAGGCAGGGCCGTGTTTGCCCTGTTTGAACTGGTCACTCAGGAGTTATCATAATAATGTCTGCTTTTAGCTCTTTAGTTTGCTAGAGAAATGCACAATGAAACCTTTCATTAATAGTACCTATTTGCTGATTTTTTAGACACAGCAGACTATTTTCTCTACCTGAAAAGGCAGATGTATTCACGTGTGAGCTTGCTAAGACACAAAGTCCTTCTCTTCCTTACTCTGTGTGTGTGTTTAAATCACAGAGAGAAATACACAGCAAAGTCCAAGATCATTGTTCTTTATAGTCCTTCCAGCCTGGGACTCAGATCCCTGACTGTAGGCCAGTCTCGTTGCATAAAATAAAATATTTCTCCGGAACACCACAGTTAGTCTTTAACTGATTTACTGTAGTTAAACAGTAACACTGAGAGTGTTCATAGTGCTGAGGCTGGTGGCAAAAGCACCGTACAAACAAGGCATTCATGGGAGCAGGAGAGGCCTGAGCTTTCCCTCAGCCTCGGAGCGTGGGGCAAGGCCAGCAAGGAAATCCCAGCCCAGCTCTGCAGTCCAGCTGGAATAAATTCTGAAATGAAAGGTCTCTAGATACCAAGTGAGGCTGTGAATGTTTGGAAGGCTGCAGGGAAAACGTTTGGTCTCCACATGAGTGTCTGTGGTGAAGTCACCTCCGAGGCTGGCAGCAGCTCGAGGCAGCAGATGAGAAACATGGGAATATCCAGCAGTGGGGACAGGCAGGGAATGGTGCTGGGCTAGGCTGGTGTTGGTGAGAGCTTCTCCTTCTTTGCTAATTAGAGTAGGGAGCTGGAAAAAAAAATATAGGGATAATTAAATCTGTTCGAGGTGGATGAGCTAATCTTCTCCCATTCCTCCTTTTCATTTCCAGCACACTGGCCGTGATCAGCCAAAAAACCAAATCAAGCTACTGGATTATTTGCTTAGCTACCACTCAGCTGAAACAGTCTTCATGTCAGATGATCTATGATCTCTTTATTACATGAAAATTGCTTCTGTTTAGATGGCTTAGGGAAGAGAGCTCAGCCACTGAGGAAGCTCTTCCAGCTTTCTCTGTCCATCTTTAGCTGTGTCTGAGTCTGTTGCTCATCCTTCCTGTTTTGTAGGCAATGCTGCTAATCAGAACTTTACAAGGTTCCAGAGAATGCTTTGCATGGGCCTTTCCAAGCTCTTGAACCACTCATTATCAGAATGTATTTATTTATTTGAGCACTTTATTTGAACTGTCTCACGCAGTTTTCTGTGTCCCGTAAATCCCAGACTGCCTGAATACTTATGGAAATACCAATATCTGTGGAACACAATGGCCTTCCAGAATGTCTGCAATTTTGCAAGTTTATTTGTGTCAACAGAAGACGGGAAATTGAGTGTGGCAATAGCTGGGAGGGTATGGGGAGCAGCAGTGGTGAGGAGCAGCTCCGTGGATATCCTCAGGCAATGGAGGGATGGAGGGCAGGGGGGTTGTGGCATTATTTAACCACTGCACTATGAAGGTACAGTTAAAAAAAAATCACTGCTGGGAGAAAAGAAGAGGGTTCAGAGACAATTTGCAGAGCAGATGTGCTAACTATGGTTCCACTTACTTATCTCATTATTGGATTATTGGGACTGCTGTAGGATCCAGGGAGTGCTCCACAGGGTGGCTGACCAGTGTTCAGAGGGAGTAGGAATGTGTGAGCAGTGCCTGTGTCACTCCAAAGGGCTGGAAATTCCAGATGTCACCCACCCCCTCGAGAGGCAAAGCTGCACTGGCTGCCTGGGCCAGGCTCACAGATCTGAGGTGGCTCCAGAAGAGCTGGAGCTCAGGGATGGGTGCTGCCTCTGGCTCAGCATCCTGTGCCCTCTGACCATCACTCAGCCTGACAGGTCCCTTTCAGGAGCCATCAGCCCAGAGAGAGGTCTGGAGAAGGTCTGGAGAAGGTCAGGAGAAGGTCTGGAGAAGGTCCATCCTCCTCCTCCTGTCCCCACAGCACAGCAGTAACAACTGAGGCTGGAATCTCAGCTCTGCCTGCATCCTGCATCTGCCTGTACAGAAATACTGCTCTTCCCAGCAGTGATGACTGCACAAATAAACAACCTCCCTGGGGCAGAGGGGTCAAAGCAACAGATATTTAATAAATAACTCAGTGTATAGAAAAGTCTCAGCTAGAACCCACTTGCTTTTAGGGTCTCATAAATATTTCCCAACACTTTCCCTTTGGAGAGGCATTTTCCACAGCTGAAGTCTGCTCAAAACAGGTGGCCAGGGTTGTTTTGCTGTTTGTTTGGGGGAGCTCTGCAGCAGAATTACAGCTGCCATGTTCTAGTTTTCAACACGTTCAGAAAATAGAAACAAGTAGTCTTCTTTGTGGAGCTACAGACAGACAAAATAAGCCAAGTTTTAAGGCTGCTTCAGTGCTGGTGGAATTCTCACCAAGGGAAATATTTTTTGTATGAGCAGTAGGATTTTTCTGATTGCTTTTTGTGCTTCACTCGCAGCTTTCAAAGCTGTTGACACACATGCACAACAGATTTGCCTTTTATTTTTTTCTGTTCAATTGAAAGCAGCTTTTCTTTCCTTAGATTTATGATATCTTGTTTTCCTGAGTATTAAAATGCTTTGAGAAAAGACAGAAAAATACATTAATTTTCCACAGGCAATATATTTTAGTAGAAAATTGGTGAATGCTTATGTTAAATCTAAACAATGGAAGCTGTTAAGACATGGAAATACAGTATTAGCAAGCAAGCTTTAAAAAAAGATAGTTAGAAAAGAGAAACATTGAAACAGCCCCCAAACCTGTGCAAATTATCTATAAAGAATCTGCCTTACGTATAAGGATATGGAAGCAAGATTTGTATATAATGATCTTTAACAAATCTGTGTTGTGATTTGGAATCCAGACCAACCTGGCTCATCTGTTCTGCCTTTTTCAGCAGCAGAAAGTTCAGGGCTTCATTCAGTTCAGGGCTGGTTTGCAACAATTAAATGATTAATCCTAAAATTTGGGAAATCTCAAAGGGCTGATTCTGGAGCCCTTTACCTCAAACGTAATGCAGCAAAACTAGAGGCATGGATTTTGTGCAGTTTCTTGAGGAAAGGTCTGAGGATTTGTACACAATTTGCATTTTGCCCTTTGGCTCTCACATTAATTAGGGACATCTCCAGATTTGTTTTTCAAACTGAGACCGTGAGGGGAGTGACAGTGAACTCCTATATGAGCCTACAGGGCTCTGTTTGCCAAGGTGCAAGGCTTTTCCCAGCAAAGGAAACAAAGGCTTCATTTTAGGGAGCTTCATAATGAGCCTTTCAGAAAAGATGGAAGAATGTGTTAACAAAGAATAAATGTAACCAAAATGGAGATATTTAAATTGTATATCCCATAGAATTATCTTCAGGGGTTTAAAGGTTTTTAAACTTTGGATGTTCTTGGAGGGGAAGTCAAGCATTCATTTTTTTTAATGGAGAAAAAAAAAGTCAAGATGACTAACCTTGCACATATTTAATTTAGCTCCACCAATGTTTATAGCAGGGGACACACAGTGTTTTAGTGCAATAAGATGAATATTTATTAACAATTCGAAATGATCTGTTCCAAAATGCACAGTGCACTCCCAGTGATGTTTGACCACAGAGGTCCAGGTGTTTCCTGTCTGAGTTTGGAAGGCTGCTGGCGTGTGATGGGATACTGAGCCATGCTTTTATAAGTTTAATGTGCAGCTCAACAACATTCCACTCTGTCTCATCCCTCAAAATGAAAATGGTTAAAAATTTTTAAATGTTGGTATTGCCTAATCTAATGTGGAGGATGGACTCAGGAAATCTATTCAATATGCACAAGGAGCTGCCACTGTTCTTTATTCCAACTTCTCTGCTGGAGTTCTGTGAACTGTTTCACAAACAGGGAATGGGAAAGTGAGAAACTCAATAGGAATTGATATTTTTCTTCATCGTGCCTCCACTGTGTGTTGATGGTAATTCCCCAATGTTTGCTGGTAGTGGTCTGAGTTTGGGCTTTGTTCTTTCTGAACAGTCCAGCTGGGCTCATTGCAGTACCCAGTAGGTCCCATCTCAGCAAAGGGCTTCAAGACTATTGAGGTGGCCTTAATTAGACCCTTTTCACACATCCAGAAAGAATTTTATTGATGATTGTACTTGCAGAAGACTGCAGTGATACATTTCTCCTCACCCAGACAACTGTGAAATTACAGAGGAGAGTTCCTGAGAGCAGAGGTGACCAGAACAGCTCATGGCAGTGTCCTGCAGTCCTGCTGCCATTCCACCCCTGGGACCCCTCTGCCCACACATGCACCTTTCCTTCCAGCAGAAACGGGAGCAGAGTGGAGAATGGGCACTTGGGTAACACCCATGATGTCCTGAAAAGCTCCCAAGGCCAGCCCTTGTCACTCAGCCACCATTGAATGGGCCAGAAACCTCAGTGTTCTCAGTGTTATAATCTTCAGACAATTGTACTGACATCTAAACCCATCATTATTGAGCTTGGACTCCCCAGCATTTCCAGTGTCTGTGTCCAAGCCACTGAACCCAAATCCAGCGACAGGCAAACCGACCTAGTTTTCCATGACAGGCTCACCATGTGGAAAGCTTTACCTTGGGATCGTAAGTGCATGCCGTGTTTAGAAAGTGTGCTCCTCTGTCTCTTTTCAGGGAGGAAATTAGGTTTCTGTTTATTTCTGTTTACTGGAGAAAGGCTACTAAAGCTCTCAGTGTGCAGATTTTCCGTGGAACACTGAGCTGTGCTGCTGGGAGCAGTTGTACTCCTGTGTGGTCACCACATCACAACAGGGAGAAGATTTCAAGAGCATTCTGTTGTTTACAGAGCCCATTTCTTTTGAAAAGCTGATTTTGACAGTAGCTGTTTGCCTTGGGAAAGGGTGAGAGTGTTGTCACATTCTCAGAAGGACCAGACGTGCTTCTCCAGGAAAAGTAACATGAAAGTCACTTCTGGAGAGACATGAGCAGCCAAGGGAAGCCAGTTGGTGCCAGTGAAGCTGGCTAACCCGGTTCTGCAGGACCTCAGAGTCAGGAAATCCTTCCACAGCTGTGTCCACGTGTGAGGGCAGTGCTGGCAGTCCCAGATTGCCACAAACCCAGTGCAGCCCTGTTTTATCCCATCCACTTCAAGAAACAGCAAACTCCACAGTACCTGGCAAAGCAAAACTGAATTGCAGAAAAACGTCTGCGAGAAGAAGGGAACAGAGATTTTGGACAAATTTCTAAGCCAGGAGAGGAAGGTATCATTGGAAAGCTTGATTTCTAACCAAACCAAGTCTGTCACTCGGGAGCCATCTAGTGCCTGCCTGGTCCCTGCATGGGGAGAGTGACCACAAACTGCCCAGCTACACCCCAAACCAAACCAAGGCACGTGGAATGGGCCAAATCCACTGTCCCAGGTTTGTGTCCAGTCCTGGAAGCCGACAGAATATAGAAATGTTTTGGTTCTTCTGATGTTTTGCGTGGCAGTGCTCACAGAATCTAACCTTCATTTTGAATAGTAATTAACACATTGGCTACAGATATTAATCAAAGACAGGAGGGTGAGGAAATGCTCCCTGCACTGGGTTGTGCAATGTTTCTATAGGTGGGACCGGAGGTATGGGCAGGGCATAGCTAATCCCCTAAACTCCTTCCACACTTCTAGTGCAAGGGCTGTTCAGATTAAAGGATGTGCTGTGAGGATGGGAAGCGGCATGTCAGATGTTTGAGCATGCTGGGATTTTCCTGAGCTCCACCAGCCCTTGTCTTTCACTGCTTCTTTCTCAGTCTCACCTTTTAAGCTTTACTTTGTTATTCTTTATCCACTTGGGAGCTGTGGATATTGGGAGCAGAATTATGTAAAGCAAACTTCTCCTTTTATCAAGAATTTTATATTCAGGTTTTGTTCTAAAGAAGTCTCAGGGGGGGTGTGACTGGTATTTATGTACTCTTACTGAAACAGGAAAAAGTCTTTCTTTTAGTTGGAAGTTTAGAAAAAAGGAACAGAGCTGACCCAGGCTATCTTCAGAGAGTCTTTTCAAAAAAATTTCATGCATTAAAAGGTGTTTGATTCAGCTGCCTATTTTCACTCACAACACAACAATCTACCTTTGAATTCCAGACTCAAAGGTGATTATTGCACTTTATTTTCCAAAGTGACCATAAAACCCTGTTAAGCACCTTCATACTGCTCCAGCCCAGCCCAGGCTCTCCAGAGCTGTGGCTGGAGTCCAGTCCCTGCTTTTCCTGCTGCTGCTGCAGCAATTCTCCTCTGAGCTGCCCCATCCTTAGACCCAGCTTGGATCGTGCAGGAAAAAGCCCCGTGTGTCACTTGAGACAAGGAAGGGCCACCAGAGATCAGCTGGCCCTGCTGTGTGCCCACTGCAATGCCCCTCCCAGCCCCAGACCCACGCTGGAGCTGCAGCACTCACTCTCCCTCTGTCTTAACCCCTTTTTGCACATGGCTCAGATGGAAACGAGAAGAAAATCTTTGTGAAAGAACTGCTGCTCTCACGAAGTGGTCTCTGGTTAGGGATTCAATATTGGCACTGTGATCACTCCAGGTGGAAGGAGGTGTGTTCTACCATCTAGCCTGGGCTGATCCCATAAAAGAAAATAAGTTGTTCTATGCCCAGAAACACTAATCAAGCCATTTATCTATAAATTAAAGCCATTTTTCCTCGAGGACTTCCCTTTGTTTTTCTCCCACTTGAGCCTCAGCCCCGTATCTCTGTGAGCCATCCACTGGGCAGTACTCAGACATGCTGTGGATTTCCCAGAGCAAAATGTGCTCTGAGGAGTCCCCTCAAGCTCTCAGGACAGCTGGGGCAGCTGCCAGGCTTCCCAGCACGCCAAAAACTTCAGGAGTTTGAGAAGTTTTGAGAAGGAGATGAGAGCATTTTGTACAAGCTGCATTTCAGGTTAAAAGGGCCCTGGAAACATTTGCTGGACACTGAGGAGGCTCCTTCTCCTTCTCCTTCTCCTTCTCCTTCTCCTTCTCCTTCTCCTTCTCCTTCTCCTTCTCCTTCTCCTTCTCCTTCTCCTTCTCCTTCTCCTTCTCCTTCTCCTTCTCCTTCTCCTTCTCCTTCTCCTTCTCCTTCTCCTTCTCCTTCTCCTTCTCCTTCTCCTCCTTCTTCTCCTTCTCCTTCTCCTTCTCCTTCTCCTTCTCCTTCTCCTTCTCCTCCCTGTGGGACATGGAGTGTTCTGAGAAGATTTTATAGAACAGCATTTCTAAGGCACAGTGTCACACCTAAAAGGTGGGCTGCAGCCTGTGGCCTGTCCCCTCCTTTTTGTTTCCCTGGCTGAGGTAAAATTCCATCAGATCTCAGAGCTGGAGCTCAGAGCCACTTCCAGGCAGCTCTGGTGGATGGAACCCCTCATCATTTGGGAGATTTACTCATGGCTTTCTCGATTCAGAAGGCTGGAAAGGAGAACACCTCTTCTCCTCCTTGTGCTGACTGCAGCAGTTTTTGGTGCAGGCACCCAGGGGAGGCAGTGATTCAGTCACGCAGCCACGTAACGACGTGGGCCTTAATGAGTAACACATTTGTACTTTCCATTCTCCCTCTAAGAAAGGGCCTATAAATAAAGCATACTTGCCCTCAGATCAAGAAAACCTTTTTCTTCAATAATGTCATTAAATTTTAAATGAGATGGATAGGCAGTTAGGGCGAAAATGTTAAATACTGGATAACCTATGAATATGACCTAATTTAATGTAATTTCATAAATGCTTGAATTCAATTAAATAAAATTTTTTGTATAACATTTAAAATGTTTGCTTAGTTCTCCCCAGAGCTCACAGTAGGTTACTGTAAGCCAAACAGCATTACAGCATTTGTTTAAAATGCCAGAAGGCTTAGGATAGATCCCATACACTTGGAGCTGAATCCCTAGTCACTGGACAGCCATTTCTGGGCAGAAGCTGCTGTATTAAATAATTCCTAGCTAATAAATATATTTTAGACACATTATAAACCTGGATGTTAAACCTTTTAGAGTAAATGAGATGTTTATTGCAGAAAAATATATAATTTGCTGGTTTGACCTGGGTGCATTGTCATGGAAACCCAAATCTTTCTTGAGCAATAAAAAATCTGCTTGTCATCTGATTTGAGCCGGGTATTTGCACAGGTGGTTTTCTTAGCAGACAAGTACTTAGTAAAAACAAATCCATTCTTTCTCAATAGTTCCATTATGTGTTTCCACAACAATGTGCTTCATTTCACTGGCTTTGTAATTAATGATCCATTATCAACTAATTAAATCACATTTAGATTTTATATGAGTTCATCTGTTACACAACACTTGCTCCCCAGTCCTCCTTCCTGGGTGTGTTAAGCCTGGAAAAGTTTTAATTAATGGTGAGAATGAAGTATGGGAGGTTGCAGGTACTTCAGACAGACTAAAGTAGCAACAAATGTGGACACGTAAATATATCTAACAATTTAATACCATTTTCCTTCAATGAACTAAAGCAGCAGTAGGAATCACTTAAATCAGATTTCCAATCTCTACGTAAAACTGTTGTAAAATATTAACTTCATCTGTTTGCAGACAATGGAAAACTGAAATATGAGCTATGCCAACAGTTCCAAAATGTCATCCAAAACAGAATTTAACTTAATAGACAACATCTTTGGTGTTAGGCCTGCTCCAGACCCCTCTGAGATGGGTGAGATGTTCATTAACTCATTTTGGATCAGATTTGCAATCTCTTGGGTGGAAGCTGTCTCCAGCTGTCCCAGCCATCACATGGGAGAGCTGTTTTGTAGGTCTGGGCTGATTTTTACACTATCATAAAGAGCAGCAATAGCAGAGGTGAGACGGGAACACGTAAGACAGAAGAGAGCGCTTTTGATGGCGCGGTATTTTTTACGGGAGTTTTAAGACAAGGATGACGCAATGATGGAGCTTTGAACAATGCCTGTGTGGTTTCACTGACTCTCCTAAACTGTTTGAGCTGGAGGCTGATGATATCCAGGATCAAACAGGACCAGGTGGACACTGTGTTTTCATTTCTGTGCTCTGGAGGGAGGTCAGGCTGGCCAGGAGCTGGACATGGAGCTGCCGGGCTGTGAGGGTGGCCAGAGGCTGCAGGGTAACTTTGAAAGCTCTTTGGGGGTGTCTTGGGGTCCCCTCACGGGCCCCAGTTGTGGCTCAGCGTGAGCTCACCTGAAGGAGGTAAGGACCTAAAGAAAGAAATCCTGTGTCCCACCCAGAGGTACAGGAAGGGTTAAATGGAAAATTTCCAATTTGAAGCCGTTGCCTTCAAACTGAGCCACTTTTCTTGGTGGTTTTGAGCATCTGCTACAAAGAATCTCTAATTCTTTGAGATTTCAAGGAAATACTTGAGGCAGATAACAGGCCCTTACACATCCCTCTGCCAGTGTGGCAAATGGCATCAACAGCTTTTTAAGACAGGTTATACAAGAGATGTGTTTAGTCTACAAGCTGGGCACCACTAACTAAAGCACCTTTGTTTCTGCTTGGAATGACTTTATCAAAGATTTAAGTTTTATACTTTCAGTGGAATGTTAAATCATGTGCAGCCCCAGTGCCTTGGGAATGCAATGCTACAGGGCACTGTTTGGGTAAAAAACTTATTTTATTTGATTACTCCGTTGATGGAATGTTGTCAGAGGACAGCAGTATATTTGTTTAGTATTATGTTTAAAAATAAACGTCATAATTTGGTTTTTTCCAAAAATGGACACACAGAGTACTATAACTAGTTCACTAGATGGCACCACAGCTCCAGGAATGTGGGAAGGACGTGCTCCTGAGTTTATCTGGAATCCAGTTTGCTTTTATGCCATAAATGAGGTGTGATGGTGATGAGAATTGCCACGGAGCAAGCAATGCTGAGATCTCAGCTCACACACACTGGTTTGCCCTGTCCCACACACTGCTCTGAGGAGGTCAGAACCTGGAACACCACGGAGAGGCTCAAGGGAATTGCAACTGGAGCAAATATTTCCATCCACAAAAATGGAAGAAACTTCTCTGAAGAGTGGAAGGAGCGGGAAAATAACAGGTTTTTGATTTTTTGAGAGGACTCAGGAAAAGAAAGAAAATGGAAGAAACTTCTTTGAAGAGTGGAAGGAGCGGGAAAATAACAGGTTTTTGATTTTTTGAGAGGACTCAGGAAAAGAAAGAGCTGTGGCCAAAAATGGAGGAACAGCTTTAACACATTAAAAATGCCAATAAACTTGGAAGGGCTGTGCTTGTGGAATAGAAATTCTACAGAGAGCTTGGAAAAGAAAAATGACTTTCCACACTGAGTTGGAGGGTAGATAAGAGGTATTCTAGGGATATTATATTTCCTTATCCTGGAGAAAGAAAGTATTCTGTCCATAATCTTACCATTTCCCTGAAGATTAGTGAATAGCAAACCAGGGCCAGCTCTTCATCTGCTGTTGACTTTTGTGGCTCCTCTGACTCTAAGTGAAGTCACTCTGAGTTAAACCAGATGAAGATCAGAGCTCTGTAAGTTTGAAGCATTTATCAAGAGAGCAGATAACATCTTTTTTCTTTTTCTTTATCCTGAAGAATATTATTAAATTACGTGCAAAGTTTAGGCATCCTGTATTTTCCCTAAATTGTGTTAACAGTGTGCTTTCTATTGAAGCACTCGGCTGTGCCAGTTGTTACTTGCATTCTTCTTTAATCGATCTCATCCAGGGCTGGTGCATTGTGTTTAAAGCAGCAATTTGGTGATGCTCAGGTTGCACACCCGTGCGTGAATGTGTGAGCTGGGAGCTCTGGCTGATGAGGTTTGGCAGGTTCAGCTGCAGTGGCCCAAGACATGAGCACCTCCAGCTGTTCCCCTGATGCCTCCCTGCCTGCCAGCATCTCCCCCTGGAGAGAGTGACAGAATGGGACGGGTGACAGCACTTGGAGTGGCCCAGTTCAGAGCCTGGTGCTTGGGCTGGCAGCACTGGTGAGGGGAGTGTGAAATGCGGGAGCGAGCCAGGCTGAGGGACGGACACACTCCCTGCTCTGCGCCGGGCACGGACACACGGCCAGCAGCTGGGCTGGAGCAACAGCCAAAGCTGAGGGTGACAGCGAGAGCCAAAGGTGCCACCACACCTGCACAAGTGTGTGTGTGTGTGTGTCAGTCCAGCCCTGCCAACAAAACACTGAGCACCTTCTCAGTCTCATGCACTTCACAGGTGTTAATGCCTCAGCCAAAGCCTACCAAAACTCACCAACTTCGAATCAGTTCTGAAAAAGGAGTCAAAGTGAGGGGCTTCCATTTCATTATTTAAATTAAAATTACTTGCAGTTTTGCTTTCTGACATTATTCCAGTGTATGATGTTCCTTTAGTACTTTACATGAGCTAAGCTCAAGACCTGTTTTGTGCAGGGTCTCCTTCTTCAGAGACAGCAGCAAGTCCATAGAGTGAGCAGTGAGTGAGGCTGAAGCATAACCTTGTTAATTTTAGAAAAAAAAAAAAAAAAATCCCAGTATTTCCAAACCTGATAACCATGTTTTCCCTGTTGATTCAGTGGAAAAGAGTCTTTTTCTTTTCCCTGAGGTACAAGTTTTATTGCATGAAGATGCATTGGAACTGGTGTTATCAATGACTGAAAGTCTCTGAGTAAAAGAAAAAGCTTTATCAAAACTGTAACTGCTGAATGCAGGAACTCAATTTATGTCACCTGGCTATCAGACAAATATTGGTTTTAGCTATGGAGGCTTTAGGAGCAAGTGAACTTAAATTTTCTCCAAATTTCACAAATCTGTGCCTGAGAATGTCCCTTTGTCTCCAGTCACAACTCCCAGAAGTCTGTGATGCTTTGGAGCCATCCAACACCATAATCTCAGGAGAAACTGCACGATGAATCCTGTGGTGTTCAAACCCTGCTTTTTCATCTGGCCCTGCTTTGATTGCTGGTGCAGAGCGCCCGGAGCCGCAGCCCGGCTGGCAGAGCAGGGGTGGCAGCATTTCATCTGCACTGCAGTTTCCAATTAGTTTGTGTCCAACTCAGACTGCTGAGATGCGCATCCAGACTTCCCCAGACAACTTGTCTTTCCACAAAAGCAAGCATTGACAAGCAGAGGAGGAGTGATTTAGCCATTTGGCCAGGATTTAAAGACTTTGTCTTGCAGGCAGAGTGCCTGCCTTGCAGGAGGTGCCAGATAAATGGGTCCTGCTCCCACCCACACTGGGCTGGGCTCCTCCTTTGGGCAGAATTAGGGGTGATGAAATGTTTCTGTTTGGTTTAAAGCTAAGCTGGGTGCTGACCCACTTTGGACAACAGGCCAGAGTAACTTTTGCTCAGGAGAAGGCGGTGATCATAGCAAACCTCTCTGGGGAAGCTCAGCGGGGTTGGGTGGCCTTGGGAGCTGCTCTGGTGACCAGGTGAGACACAGCAGAGCATCCCTGGCGTGGTGCCCTGGGTTATCCCAGGTGGGAGCTGCCACAGCCTGACTGTTCCCCTGGATGTCCCAGGGAGCTCCATCGCTGCTGTCACCAAGCAGCAGGGCTGGTTACACAGAAACCATTTGGTACCAGGATCACCCTCTGCGCTGAGGTGTGACATTTTCAATTGCTTCAAATTGGCAGAGAGCTCGTATAATTGAAGTATTTGAATAATAAGGCTCATTTCCTAAGAAATGTTAACAGGGCTGTAACCTCGTGCAGTGTGGCACACGCCTCATGGCCCCTGAGGCTTCAGTGCCTCTTTCCTCTTAATCCTGACACCTACAGTGTTTTTTACATTTAAAAAAAATATGGAAATAGCAGAAATGGCTATGGCAGTTGTATTTCTTTAAAAATACTGTAATGGAATTTGTTATTATAGGTCATTACTGTGCACGCATAAACATTTACATATTTTTATATTGTACTCACTGGCCATGACAGATTGAAAATAGCAACAGTTCTGTGGTTTCTGTGTTTTAATAACAGTGTGTTTCTTTCAATATTTTCCAGTAGTCAGCTGGGTATTTCTAAATGATCATTCTGGAGGTTGCCTCTCCAGACAGAGATATAAAAATATATTTCACCCACTTGTAATATATTGGATTTTTCTTTATAATCCCATTAAAAAGTGTGCAGTGAACACAAACCCATAATTTACCTGGTGTTGTAGTTTCATTAAACATCAAAAGGGTGCTTGATGGAGTAGAATAATCCTATTCTGCATCCTTCATTGAACATCTTTCACAATAAGTTTATTCATTTAATTAGAAGGTTTCTCTGTGTGAAGATTGCACTGGTTTTACCAAATTTGCATTTGTTATCGAAAGCACCCTCTATTTGACTGCACTTAGGATAAGTGTGTTAGGACACGTGCTGCAAAATATCTCCACAAATTGGTACTTATTTTTAAAATTGTGTTAGTACTGATTCAAAAGTGAAAGAGCAGAGAAGCTCCATTACACTTTAAAGTGGAATTTTCCCTTCAAATCTGTGGATTAGTCATGGCAAACAATGAAACGTTTAACTCAACATTAAATGGGATTATTAAATATCTTTTCAAAGTGGAAAATCACATGCATTATTCTATTCCCAGTACAAAAGGACAGTGAGCTAGTTTCTCTCTTCATTCAGTATAAAACAATGATAAAACCACAGGCACACTTCATCCTCAGAGGACCCTGCTGAACCACATCCACTGAAAACTGTCTGGATGGTTTTAACGTGAAGGTGACATTCTTTGTGATTAAAACATGGCTTTGTTGTACTCACAGACAGCCTTGCAAAGGTTGGGATGTTGCAGACTGGGCTGTGTAAACTGGGATATTGCAGCTCAGGCAAATCTGAGCTCCCAGGCCTGGATGCAGGCAGAGAGTTCTGCAGAGATGCTGAGCAGCTCAGCAGCCAGAACGCTCACTTGGAAGAGTGAAGGCTCTTCATCTTCATTTTTCTCTTTTATGTGTCTGGCTTTGGGGAGTGTGACCTTTCTGCCATGGGATCGATGTGTCTGTAACCATTAATTCAGGCAAAGCAGGGCCTGTTTGGAGATGAGGATGTAACACATGGGCAGGTCTCTCCCTTCTCCAGAATGGATAGGTGGCTAACTAGGCAGTTCTCCTCCTAATCAATGGCATTGGCTTCCCTGGGAAAGGGATGAGCTCTGGCTGTAGACATGCAGAGATGGATGGCTCTTCAGCATCCAAAACAGCAGGAGGGGAATGGAGCTGAAATACTTCAAAAGTAATTTTTTTTTTCTTTCCATAATATCTGACTCCCTCTCATGCCTGTGTTGGGTTAGGTGCAAGCTGATTTCCTGCACGGTGTGAAATATATTGCAGCTATTTCCTAGAATTAAATATCTTTTCTTGTGTGATAAATAATCAAAAGCAACATTACTAGAAGTAAAAACATTGCTGAGCCCCAAATTTATGATATTTACTCTCAGATAAGCATGAAAAGCTTACAGCCAACTGTGCACAGTTCTTTTTAAGAAAAAAATATCAGATGGAAATTATGCCAGGCTAACAGGAATTGTCTTTCTGTGGGCACCTGAAAGGATCTCTGGAAGCAGGATTGTTGGCTAATGAGATCATTTGAATACTCTTTGTGCATGGTTGACAATCCCCCTGCACAGAAGAGGTGCACCCTCCTTCACCTCTTGGCCCATCTCACATCGAGCCATGACAAGGTTGCTGAAATGGATCCCATGGAGACAGGGGAAGGGCACTCACTAGAGTTTCATACTGCAGCTCCTTTGCAAAGGGATGCTTTCCAGGAAAACCCTTCCTGTGCTCGGGTCCTCGCAGGACGGTGCCCTCTTGGATTGCAGGAAGTCTGTAACTGGCTGAGAATCACCTCAAAACTCTGAGCTTTTTGTACTCAGCTGTTCCTGGGTACATGAATTTCTTGAACAAGTATAAGGAATTCTTCACTGTGGTGCACCAAGTCTGTTGCTGAGGGTTAAAAGCTGTATTGTGAGCTGAACCATCAGTGCTCAGAACTAAACAGGGCCTTTGCTGTGGTTTATTTGGGCCATTGGGGTGACCAGTAAAAGATAAGAGATTCCCAGTTGTGTTCAGGTGGTTGCTTCTTTTGTTGCTGTAATTATTCCTTGGAGGCTGGCCAGTAGTTAAAATAATCTGACACTTTTGTTAGACAAATCCATGTTAAACCAACAGGACAGGTAACTTGAGGCATAAGTCTGAAATAGGACAGTGGCCACATCATGTTTTGAGGCTCCCTTAACAGTCAGTACAACAAAGTTATTTTTTATCCCTGACCAGGTTTTCTGCCTACCAGAACATCCAAGGCAGTGACAAAACTGCTTCCATAGAAAGGAACTAGATGAAGAAAAATGATTGGTTTTGTATACAAAATGTTTTGAACCCAGGAGATGCATTTCAAAATGAAGTTTAATAATTTGATTTTGTTCTGAATATTTCAGAGCAGGAAATAAATGCTTCTTTCCTTTAGCATTTGTGTCCAGTCCTCTTGTCCTGCCACTGTTCAATATCCTGGCTATTCTGTGATCCCGTGATCTCCATTTCATGTTTGTTAGTAGATTCTCTCCCTGAGCTTTGTGCCATCCCTACATATGTAGCAAATAAAATAGGAGCAGGTATAAAGCCATGCCAGAAACTCAGTCACTGAGCTAAGAGCAGGTTTTGGATTGAGTCAGCATCTGTCATGGTGCAGCAGGCTGCTGTTTTTCTGGGGTGGCTGCCACGGTGCTCTTCAGCAGCAGAGCATTCCCCTTAGACAGTGTGGGTGTAAACCCGTCTCCACTAAGTCAGTGGGAAAATTCCCATCAGCTTCAAGGAGATGAGGGTGCCTTTTCAATTCTCTGGGCTCAGTGTGAAATTTCTTCTGTGTGGCAAGTTATGCTAATACTTTGCTTTTCCCACGTTTCCTGTGGATTACTGGATATGACAACTATTGGTCTTTAACAAACCTTCTTCTTCTCCTTTTCTTTTTTAATTTCACTTTCTTGTTGCTTCCATCTAGCCCTATAATGAAAAAATAAAAGCATTTACCATGAAGACAAAGTAAGTCTGCTGTCCTTTGGATTTTAAATAAATCTCCAGCTGGAAGGGCAGGTGCTTGAAGCTGTATCTGGAAGATGCTGAGGGGAAATACACTTTGAGAAATGAGAAATGGCAGAATTCCTTGGCATGTTAATCCTGATGTAGCTGTGTTGATCCTGTCCAAGAGTTGCCCACGTACAGCTACAAAGAGAAACAAATCTAAGTTTGTTTTAAATAGATTAGTCAAACTTCACTAAGTGCTTGTGTCGACATTCTCATTGGAAATTAAAGTGACCCTAATGCAGTTTCATTCACTTAGAAAATTGATTAGCTGTATGGACAGAGCATTGCAAGCAATAATATTCCCACGGCTTAATGAGTTACCATTCATCAGCTGACTGCCAATAACTTCTTGTCTATAAGCTCCCATGCAGCCCAGTTTCCCTGTCCCTGAGAGGGTCTGGCAGCCCGCACTGCTCAGGGCCATGGCAGGCTGCAATCTTTGCATCTCCATCACCTCGAGATCACACCCATCCTTGGGAAGTTTGGACATTTGTGGAGTGATTGCTGTGGACTTTGTACAAACAGAACTTCTCCACATTCAGGCCCACCACAGGAGACGCTGTGCCTGAGTGCACCCCTTGAACAATGCTAATTCAGTGCAAGCAGCCAAGGTAGATGCAACCACAATTCCGGTTTTTCCATCATTATTTCCAATAAGTGCTCCTACAATTTTAAAACTCCACCAAGCTGACAAAACAATGGAACAACTGTTTGTGAATTGCACGGTTTAAATTAATTATGAGCCCCAGTGAAGGAAGTAAGATGAACAAGTGAAAAGAGCTCTGCAGGGCTTTTCAAATTATTGTAAAGTTGGGAAAATTAGGCCCACTGTGTCTATTACCCACTTTATAACAGTTGTAACTCGATTGTTTTTTTTTTGTCGCACTGCTGGATACTCTCATGGATCTTAAAGCCTTGCCAGTTGTTTTATTTATTGGTAATTTTGCTGGGTGCCACGGTAAAGATGAAATAATTGAACTTTGTTTATGGTGCCAAAATAGGCTTTCCTGAATGACTGTTTTCAGCAGTCGGTGCAGTTAAATAAAACCATGATCCAGATACCACAGGGAGGTTTAAGGCAGGGTTATTTGGTTATTTTTTTCCTGATTATCTTCAGATTTACATCAAGTGAAGCTCAACTGGGTTTAAATTTGGAAGCAGCTTTCCCCTACCTTCCACTGTACTTGCATTGAGACTCTTTGCATGGAGTTTTCTCCTCCTCATCGTCATCCAAACTCTCTCAAATTCACTCCTGTTCTTGCCAGAGGCTTTCCAAGGAAAAAGCAAGTGAAGGGTTTGGAAATTAATGCTTGAACTACACTAAACAGCACAATTAAACAATGCTCAGTCGGTCTCCCTGTTCACTTCATTGGTAACATCCAGTTTCAGGTGTCATGGAGTCTGATTTTTGGAGATTACCAGTACCTCATGCACAGGTCCCTCTGAAGCCACTGAACCACAACGGTGTATGAGCACATCTCTGACTCCTGTTGTCCCTCTGTCCCAGAATATTTAGAAACATCACAACTAAACCAGCCCAGGAAAAGAGTATTCTGAAGAAAAAAGGGCATTCTTAAACCAGCAAGAAGCAGACGTGCAGAGCCACAGGCAGGCAAAAGGCTCTCAGTACAAAGATGTGAAACCCAGGAATGGTGTGGTTTGGAGGAGCTGCTGTGGCAGAGCCAGGGGCATGGGACACGTGAGGAAAGCAGGGGGGATTATAAGCAGAGAAGCAACATCGAAGGTTGTGGAGGTATCAAGGACACTGGTGTTTTAGTTAGATAAAAATGACAGAATTATTTGATGCTTATGAAAGCCACCATAAGCTTGCCTTTCTTTTTTTTTTTTTTTTGTAATTCATTCAGCTCGCCTTTTATAGAGTAAAAAACTGTTTCTAGTTATGCTGTGTGAAATTTATCATTTGAAATGAAAACATTCCAGTAAATCACCCCTTTCCCCCCTCTCTTCCCTAGAACTCACTAAACATCAAAACACAACGAAAGGAGGAAAAATGAAGCTAGAAACCAAAAATTTGCTAATCTGTTCATTTTAGTGTTGCCTTAACATAGCCAATGAGGTCTTTGCCATTATCTGCAGCAGGCATATAATTGTGGAAAATTTTAAAGGCCCCATCTGGCTCCCCAGTACATTTATTCTAATTGTGAAAAAGCAGGGATATTCTTGCCTCTCATTAGGATAAGCTTGCTTGCCTTAGCTTCTTTCTCGTAACGACATAGGTCAAAGAGGAGACACCTTAATGAGAATCTCGGTAACATAAACAGGAAATGTGGTTCATTTTCTTATCTTCATTTGCAACTCAAAACTTCGTGCCCAAAATGAAAACACTAATTTTCCTTAATTCATTATTTTGCTTTGTCTTTCTCATGGTTCTTTATCTATTAAGCAGGGCAATTATAGGACGTATTTTCATAATAAGTATTAATATTTCCATTTATGAATTAATTTACCAGCATAGGAGCAAGGAACTAAAGAACAATATAATTTTAATTCCTTGAGTTTATCTTTGGAAACAGTTGTCTTCACTTCTTCTTCACAAATTAGATGGAAAGGAAGAATTACATGGAGTCGAAGCTATTTAAAGTGGAGATGATCAAAAAGAAAAGAGCAGGGCACTTCAGCTTTCTGTCAACACGTATTTTATATGCATCACTTTCATAGCGTCATACGGAGGCCAAAGATAACAATTCCCCATATTTTCCCTATGTGCTGGGCAACAAGAAAAGGGGAAACTCTTCCAAGCTTGTGATTTTATTCCTCACACACAGAAAAAGCCCAGTTTTGGAGGAGCTGCTCAGTCACTGCACTGTATAATTGCTAAGCTACGAATTCAGGAGAAATCGATGTCAAATTAAATAATCCCAGTTTTATTTTCCTTATGATGAAATGCAGTGTGCATTTCTTGGCTGGTGGGACCTGGCACAGGGAACACAGTGAGCCATTGTGTCAGGCTGAAGTGGAAACCTTGGCCAAGGCTGGCTGGGTTGGGGAATTGCTCCAAACCGCACACGGTGTGTCTGTCTTCTGGAGCTCGGCTATCTCTGTGAAATGGGGTTTGAAGGAAGTGCTGCCCCTCTTGGAGTCCATCCATGCACCAGTCCCCAGGCCAAGAGGAGCCCTGGCTTTAATTCCATGTTGTCACAAGCAGCAGCTTGAGCTAGTGAAGCTCACAAGCTGCTTGCACAATCCTTTTTGTCAGCTCAGGTGTTATTTCCCAGAGGAAGGCTGCTCTCCTTCAAACTAAGAGGACAAAAGAGGAGCTCTTTAAGGAAAACTAACTTTCCTGTGAGCAGACACCAGAATATGTTGCACCAAAAAATCTGTTGCAAACAAAAAAATGCAACTGTTTTCTTATGTTTCTTGTTGATCCTGAGATATATAACAATTAAAGTAATATATACCCAGTTGTTACATATTTATTACTCAGTGTAGAATAGCTGGGGGGGTTCGTTTGGTTTTTTTTGTTTGTTTGTTTGCTTGTTTGTTTTGGTTTTTTTTGTTTTTTTTTTTTTTTTTTGAAACTGCTAAAGATGGGAGAATTTATTCCAGGAGCACCTGGGGAAGCTGAAGTTACACAAACAAGATACACACATGTTCCTCCATTGTGTTGCATTTCATGGAGTTGTTTGAGAATCCTTTAAGCACAGCATGTTAGTTCCAGAAGGCTTCTCTGGGAACATCAGGTGTGCTATTGAAGCCAGTTTTAAATCAAGCACTCAAGTGAGAGGACAGCAAATGGTCAAAGCCAGGACGGCAGCTGGCAGCTCCAAAATTCACATCTGGATCCAAAAGTTGCAGCAAAACCTGATCCCTCCAGAAAGAGACATATTTACAGATATATCTATTTTAATTGTAGCCTACAGCGTGCCTGTGTAAAACTGTCTTTCCCTCATTACGTACATTGGTTTGGGAATAACTACAAAACTGAGTAGGGGTGTGTTTGTACCACATTCCTGGCAGTTTGTCCACATCAAACCAACTCATGTTTTTAAACATCTATTTCCTGCATATCTCATGCATACCCTGTGTGCTGTGGAAAGTTCAACATGATCGTGGCCTGTGGTTTGATACACAATTTAAAATTTTGCACAAAAAGTATTCCTCTTTCTTCCTTTCAGATGAAAATATTGTCTTTGAATGCTTGCATTTGAGTATTTAAAATATGTGTCTCCCCAGTCAAATTGCAATTTAATTGAGTTGAAATTAAATGCTAGCTACAACAGGCACAGATTTTTGATATGATCCTTTAAACCACTGCCCTTTAGCATAAAAGTAGGTTACTGTCACTTTGGGGAATGGGATCATCCCATGAAATCAAATGGCAAAACCATACCTAAGTCACTTTTTCTCTGGCATTTAATTGAAGAGCTTGGTACACAATCACTCTGTGCATTTCCATAAAGCTACTCAAGGGATGACATGTGAAAATAATTTATGTCTGCTTTATGCAAGGTCGTTAGCACTCATACAGAACAACAATAATGACAATAAACTATCTCAAGTTTGCATAATATAGTTTTGTTGGTAAAAAGAAAAAGATTTGATGGCAAAGACTGGGTCTTTTGAAATAGGATTTAAAGGTTGCTGATGTTTTGATTACTTTTTTTTTCTGAGATATTTAGCTTGTATGTGAAATGCAGTAGACTCATAAGTGAAATTTCTGTTCCATTTTTAAGCAAATTTTAACTTTAGAAGAAAACCCAGCTGTAATCATGAACTGAAACAGCTGCATAGTGTAAGAGGGAGTTTTGTTTGATGAGGAACAAAACTTTGGTGTCTGTGCATGTGAGTTCTGCTGCATTCTTTGTGCACAAGGAGAGAAAGCAGCTGAAGCACTGACTTTTTCATGCATACCTTTTTCAACACAGACTTTGTCCAGAAGGGTTACAGTCTAGGTAGATAAATGGGATAAAATCTTAAAATAAAAGCAAAATAATCTCATCGTAAAACATGGTGAAGAAGTAGAACTGGTACAGGACTTGGTACAAAATTTGGTACAATAGAAATGGTTCATATTTTTAGTTCAATTTAAAAACTACCAGGAGCCCTAAATTCTATATTTTTCACAAAGCCATCACCACTCCAAGCATTTCAGCCCTTCCCTTCTACCTAAGCCAAGTTGCAATAGCAAAACACTCCTTGCTTGAGTCACCCAACCTGAGCTTGTCAGTCTGGTGAGGAGGCTCTTTCCATCCCTATCCCCATGACAGCAAAAAAAGCAGTTGAATTGCTTTATTTTAAAAATAGTGCCTCAAATAACTTTCATAATAATCTCAGAGTCTTTAGAGTACACAGTAAGAAACCTCTGTGCAGTGCTGTCCTCAAACCCACACTGTCCACAGCCTTGAGTAACACCTTAACTTTTTGCACAGGAAAAGGACTGAAAATGCATTTTATGTCTCTTCTGCTGAGCTTGTGACCCCGCTGGGTTTAATTCACCCTGGTTTAGGTCCTTCTGGCTGCACTCAGCATCACTTGAGTTTATTCTCCTGGCAAGAATACGTCACAGTGTGACACTTGAGACTTTTAGGGCAGCACATACTGCTTGTGCATAAAACATCTTCTCCACTTAAATCCCCCTCAGACCTTTCTGCTCTCTGGGATCCCTGATCAGGGAACATCCTGCTCCCAGCCTGGCTTTGCACTGAATGCCAGAGTGTTTGTGACAGGCCTTCACTGGGCCCATCTTGTACGAGCCATGAAAAGATGCAGATCATCCACGAGTTCATCCCGTGCTCTGCAGGTAACATCCCACTGATAATTCCCAAGCTTCCGTACCTCCATCCATTATCCAGCTGATGATTTGTGCAGGCTGCCCTAGAACAGAGGCTAGATGGAGTTACAGAATAAAGCAGGGATTTATTCAAAGGATCTCCTCCATGGATCCACCTCAGGCAGCACTAGAGCCCAGCCAGGGCTGCACCCAAGATGAACCCAAATGGTCCCAAAATGCACGAGCGCTCCCGGGGGCTCTCACTGTGATCAGCTCTGCTCCATTGGCACACTGGAGTTCATTGTCCCATTCCAGCTTTAGCCCATGCAGTCCCATCCTGCTTGTTTTTCTCTCTCCAGCCCACGTTGTTTGTGCTCCTGGGCCTGAGGTTTGGATCATTTGTCCTTGGTGCCCAGCTGGAGAAGGAATTGTTTTGTCTCCCTGCTCTGTGCAGAGAGCTCACCATCCCCTGATGTGAAGCTTAGAACTGGACACTAAAGCAGCACAGAATGTGAAAAATAGAAAAGCTCAAACCTGAGGCATCAGGAGCCTTGTCCTTACAAGCACACACATCCCTCACTACCTGACAGCTGTATCCGCTCACCCGCTCTTCCTCAAGACCCTCCATATTCCCTGATTAAGATAAAATTTTGTGGACAAAAGAGGCAAAGCTGCATCTCACATGCTGGTTATTGTTGGGGGGTATTTAATAGCTTCTAAATTCATTTAAGAAAATGGGAGTGGTGAGTCACATGTAATTATTCCCAGATAGATCATTAATTACTTGATAAAGTTTCTACATAATGCTGCCTTTTGCTTTTTTTTTTTTGCCATAATGATGGTTATTTGTCATTTATCTCAGTTTGCTTGTCAGTTGTTCCAGGTCCCTTTCATGCCCTGTGATATGTATGTAAATATTACAGATTGAGATTGATAAAGGTTTTATAACAAAGGCTGTTACTTTATTGGATTACAGGAGAGGTTATGAGAAACTCATTTGATTATTGTGTTGGAATGGTATCATTTGCACCAATACAAGTATGGCTGGTACCTCATCAGTAACTGCATTTTTCATAGGTTGTAATTCAGCTTTAGAAATTTGAGTTTGTTTGAGAATACCAAAGATACCAGCACAAAAGTTACATTTGAGAAGTGAAATTTCTCTTTAAAAATTTCACCTGGTTACACTGGACTTTTCTTCTTTTAGTTACAGCTTTAGATGAAGTCCTCAGAACTTCAAGCATGAATTAAAGAGTGCATTTGAGGTGTATGTTCTGTAAGAACAATCAGTAATAGGCTCTAGCAAACGAATGAGATGGACATTGAGATTGGTGTCCTTTTCTCCATGGCTGCTTTGGAGAGCCAGCCTTACACATTCAGAAGGGAGAAGCGGGAGAGGCTGAAATTCAAGGAAAAGCAATTAATTCTCCCCTGTTCTTATCAGTTCGTTAATTTTACTGTTGAACTGATTGGGGTACCCCAGGGCAATGGGTCTCTTCAGCTACCACCCGCTCTATCCTCAAACATCCCTCTCAATCCAGAGAACCACAGCAGAACGGAGCAGGCTCAGCACAGAGGTGACACTTGATGACAGCATAATCAGGATATCTGTGCCAGCATATCCCAGACACCAGGCTGACACCAGTGGGTGTGTGGTTTCTTCCCAAATAAAAGCAGTGCCAGGTAGTCAGGTGGTACTTGGGTGGTGTTCGCAGCCAGCACAACGTGTTACTCACAGCTCTGTGCCCGGATGATTTAGGTGTCTGACAAGGCACAGCTCCCCAGCAACACCTACAGAAAATCTCAAACCCAATGGTGATAATTGGCTCAGTAGCAGCTGGTGAACTCAGGGAATGGATTTATCCTCCTCCATAAACACTTGGACATTTATGAGTGAAGGCTGGACTCGTTCTCTGAGACACCCAGTGCTGTTGTGAGATTATTGCAGTTATTATTGTGCTGCCAACTCAAACACACCCAGCTGAAATGTTTTCGATTAGCTTTACTGTTCCCCATTATACTCTTTATTTCTCCGTAAATAAACAAAAACAGAAGAACTACCAGGGGGAAATGTGCAGAGCTGAACTCAAACATCTTTACTGTGTTTGAGTTCTGACTGTTCCCAGTAACCCCAAGACTGTGGTCTTCACCCTCCGGCAGTTGGTCCTTACAGCCAGACCACGAGGGATATGTGGCTGTTTTAGGAACCATTTCAAAGTGTCTTTCTTGCAAGGAGGCAGGAAGGACCATGTCCTGTGAGCTGATAACAGCCTGGCCATGCTTGGGGCAGGATTTCCCCATCTGCTGCCCATTACCCCGCAGAGCTTTGGCGGGATGTACGTCAGTAGCGGCTCTTAAAACTGTCTGCAAAAGCTAAACAAAGCTCAGCAAAGTCGAACATTTGAAAAGATGCCCAGTCATTGTCACCCCTAACCAAGCTCAGCTGTCTGTCCAAGCTTCAGACGTCCTGGGACTGAAGGAAAAGTCCGAGGTGACACGACTTGGTGTTAGAGAACCTTCAGTCAGAGACTAAGTAACACACACTATCAGAGCCTTTGGGAATGGGCTCAGCTTTAATTCTTCAGTCCTGGCTGCAGCACCTTTGCAATCCTCATTTAAAAGTTGTCTGCACCTCACTGGCTGTATTTTCAATGCCTGAATTACTGATGTCATTATATTCTCAGTTTATAACATCTGCTAAATATTTTGGTCAAAATAAAGATTCTGAACTTCAGATACAAGCCTCATGTATGAAGCTGGCTGCAAAGCATAGGTGCATGACCTAAATAGTTTATTTGTCCATGCAATACAGGATCAGTCTTAGATAATTAACCTAGAAATACCTGTTTGCATCAACAGGATTCAAAACCTCTGGACTACAGATGGTGATGTGGGAATTAGTTCAGGCCACCAAGAGAATCCTAAATTTATATTCAAGCCTGGGGAGTTAATGCAAATACACCTCATTAGGCTATGGAAAGTTAAGGCATATTTTACATTTTCTGGTTAAGATCTTATTTTGAAAAATAATGAAAACAGACTGTCACACGAGGGTTTGAGATGCCAGCCCTGGGACGTGATCTGCCCTGGCTGGGGCACTGGTGACGTTAGCCCTGCCCTACACAAATTACATTTTTATCAGTCCCAGAGATAATATCTGATGCAGTGTGGTGTGGTCATAAACTTAACTGGAAGCATCTGAATTTCGAGTCTCTTTGATACTTTCTTCAGGATCCCAGGGGACACGTGTGCTCCCCAGAGCTTGATGTGAAGGCGTTTGAAGTCTACAGAAATCCTTCTGTTGGCTTCAGACACTTTGGGACTTAGCTTTTAAAGCTGTGGGTGTAGAAATGTGCTTCATCCCTCTGGAACAGTGTCATCAGCTTTCCTTGCCTTTTAAGGGCAAGCTCTGTTTTTAGAGAAACACTGTGGGATATGAGAGCCAGAAGCAAAACAAACTTCCTCTCCCTTTACTTCAATACAACTTGTAAGCCTGTTGATTTGGAGCAATAGGCTAATACTTTGTTTTTTAGCATCTTGGCTGTGTTTTAAGGACACCGATCATTGTAGGATTTTAATGAGATTCCCCAGATTCTGATCCAGGCCCACCCAGCTCCTTCCCATGGGACAGTGACGCTCACTCAGCTGGAACAAATTTCAGCAGCCACCGACCAGGGATAAATCGAACCAGTAGCCTTGAGATAAAACACCTTTCCCAGTTCCCAGCCCACAATCAATCCATGGTTTAATATTGTTACAGTTAACATGTGTGACTTCACTGCTTATTATCAGAACTGGCTGGTAAGAGGAGCAGAACTTCCCAAAATCAGATTTGTGGAAGTTTAATAACAGCCCTGTTGTTATTAAACATCCATGGAACACACATTGCTCTGCCTGGGAAAAGTGCTTTATGTATTTCAAATTGACTGAGATGCATTTTGTGACAATTCATACCAAACTTCACTTTAACTGTTCAAAATATGCTGTATTTTTTCTAAATACTCTTTTGAATTACTCTAAATACTTTTGGAATTACTCTAAATCCAAACATTTTACTGGAATAATGTATCTGTCAGATTATAGAAAGAGCTGGTCTAAGGCTAATTCAGTGCACACAATAGTTAATGTAAATACTGAATTTCAATGAGGCAAATATTTCACTTTGAAATCTGCTGTATTAGCATCCAAGTGTTAGGACATAAATATATTCTAGATTAGTGATCCACAGGCCAAATGTGTAATAGCTAGCATGGATAATTTTTTTAAATGCTATGATTTCTTTGAGCAATAAGTGAGGCTTCCAAAAGGAGTAGAATGGTTTGCCCAGTTTGGATGTTCGTGGGAAGGTCAGGCTTTGACAAAGATGGTCGGAAAATTGAGTAAAAGAATTCTAAAGGACTTTGGAAATTATTTTTAAAAATTAAAAATTATATAAAACATTTATTAATTATATAAAATATTGCATGTTTTGGTACCGGAAGAGGAAAAGGGGATCGTCCCCTGCACGTCTAAAGGAGCAGGTGGAACAAGAAACTCCCTGAACTTCAGGGAAGGATGAGACTGTGGAGCCCATGAGAGAACCTGGGATTTGGGCTGGCTGTGAAGAAGTGTTTTTCCTGCTTGAGGAGGATGGAGGGGTGACCTGTTGTTCAGCTCTAGCCCTCAGGCTGCTGGCTCTGCCACTAAATAAGACCTTTTAAAATAAATGAGTTCAGTGTTAGATACCAGCTGGGGGATTCTCATTGGGCTTTTTAAATTTTTCAGTCCTGAAGCACCTCCAAAGTTCAGAATTTACAACCTACTAATAATGCCACAATATATGTATTTTTATTAGACTTCCTATTGAATGCTAGTCTAATACCTTTGCTGTCTTTATTTATGAGGAGATTGTTTCCAGCTACTGTTAATGTATTTTACACAGCCCATGATGTAATTGTTAAGCAGTTGTAATGAAGATTGAAGGTTTAATAATGCCAAGTGTTACAAATTTCTATTTAATCATTCCTAAATCGATTAGTTACTTTCACCCAAATGCCGGGCCATCGAAACAGAGAGAGCTAAAGATCTGGACTGCTGTGGCCAGGCTTTGATAAATGGTATTTTGGTGCAGTGGTAATTGGCTTATTGAATTTACTCATCTTCCAAATGATGTTTGCATTGTCTCAGCATATGTGTTTAGGGCCAGGGGAAGGTCATTAGGCGCTTCAGACCAGGGGCATGTTTGGGTTAAAGTGATTTTGAACAGCCAGAGTTGAGGTTAGTCAATTAAAGGAAATAGCACAGAGAAATGCTACAGAAGGCCATGTTATAGGCTGGTCACTAAGGAGGTCCCAAAGGCCTGGTTAAAGTAGTCTAAAGATTCTTTAAGTAAATGTCTACCCCCTGCCCCGGGCTCTTTAGACACAGACAAATTGCTGTGAGAAATGCCCTTCACTTAAAACACGTTTCACCTGTAAACAAATGTCACACTTGGAGAGGCCAAGCCTGCAAAGGCCAAGGGAAAACATGAAATGATAACAGCTTTTGTGTATATAAACACAGCCTTCAGTGGGCTTCCAGAAGGGCTGGGGGCAGGGAATGTGCCCAGGCTGGGGTGGTGTTTGAGGCAAGGACACCCTGGGCTGGCTGGGTTCATCCTCAGCACCTGGGATGTCCTCACTGAGCCCTGCCCACGGATCAGTTCCACCTTCAGGGCATGGTTACTTTGATGGGATTGAGCTGTTTCAGAGGCATAGTTCAGTAGGTAATTTATTTAGCTCTCCATCCTGGACAGAGCTAGCCAGTGCTTCGTCCTGCCCAGGATTTCAGCATTTCTGTGTGGGGTGGTCGGCTCTCCCCGCCCTGGCTGGGAGCATTTCCCTCATCATTTGCCAGCATCTCTCCTGGGTGACCAGCCACCAGTTCCAGTAGAGTCCAAACACCCAACCCATGACTGCTGTCTGCATTTCAAATGAAAACCAAAAGAGTTTTGTCATTTTTCAGGAGTTTCTGACTAATTAGACTGTTAGAACAAGAGAAGAGGAAGAAGCAGGAGAAGAAGCCTTTAATGTTTCTGTGTTCTCACATTAATTCCAGAGATTTTCAGAGTACCTGATATTCTCTAATACTCTGAACAGAGTCACGGGGAAGAGCACCCTTGACATGAAAAATGAGCCCACTGTATTTTTAATACTTGGCTAATTGTGTATGGAGACCATTCTTTAGTTTCAAAGCACTGGAAGGAGGCTCCTGTTCTACGATATTTCTGTTGTGCAATTTTATAAAAGCCTGTCATTCTATAAACACACTGGTTTATATTTGATTTCTGTCCTCTAAACACTATTTAAATCACAAGTAATAATTTCTAATCTTGTAAAATGCCCAAAGCTTAAATCAATAACCATTTGATGAATACATAACCTGAGGACATTCTGTTTGGCTGATAAATGATAATTGTGGGAGTGCCTGGCAGCTTTTGTGGTTAAACCTTTGCTTTCATACAATTAAATGGCCGATTCCTTCAAACACTTGACACACTCTTAATGGTAATTGCACAAGGAGCTTACTGGGGACAAGTGAGACAAAGACCTTTCTCCTGGTGCCTGTAAAGGATCAGTTGGAAAGCCAGGGTGGTCTGGCTCTTCTGGATGACTTTTTGGGTCACTGCTCGTGCTCTGTCTGAAGTGTCCCCTCTGCTGACCTGCCCTGCTGCTCTGCCAAGGGTTCTGTCCCTCAGCCTCCATCACCCACAAGTTCTGCCCTGGGCTGGAGCTTCTCCAGCTGCCCCAAGGCCAGGCCAGTGTTCCCTGGCAGAGCTCAGCCATCAAACAGGTCAGGACACTTCTGTGCCAGTGGTTCGGTGATGATAGTGGAATATCTGCAGTCCTTCATGGTCAGTTTATATCATTGTATATCAATTTTATATCAGTTTTTATCATCTGAGCCCAATAAAGGGACTGTAAGAAGACTGCAATAATATGCAAGCCATAGCATTGCCTCCTGGAGGCACGATGTCTTACCTGGGAATGCATCTCAGTCGTGTGTTAATACAAAAAATAATAAAAAAAAAACATTTCCACCCCTCCCTGTAATGTTCCTCATCTCCAGCAAATTCACTCTGGAGCAGAGGCAGTTCCTTCCTCCCCAGTTCTAAAACTGCACCTCCAATAAACCCAGCCTGGTGTGCAGGGTGCCCAGGTGCAGAAGGAGTTTCATTGCATTCAGAATTGTGTTGTTCCCCGTAGTTTGTAGCTGCTGAGCCACTTCCAGCCTCTGTAGTTGCTCTGCCATATGCCAAATTTGTAAAATCTTGTTCACATTTCTTTCCTTGCCTTCAGCAGAGCAGCTCTTCAGGGGAGGGACATGGAGCTGACAATGACAGCACTTCCTGCTGTGAAGGACCTGTAGGACATCCCTGGCCATCAGGCTTTACAGGGACACCTAGGAAATATCTTTAGCCTCTCTTCCCTGTGCTGATGAAGTTACAAAATGAGGCACGAGCAGTTTGACTGTAAGATTAGGGATCAGCCAGAGAAATGGATTCATGTACTGCCATTCCTTTATGTTGTCTCCGGCATCGCTCAGAAAAAAGGAAAAAAGATGGGAGAAAATGAAACACTAATTATTATTTTTTCTTTAACGATCACTGGCAAAACAAACAGAGCATTTAGAGATTCTGGCATGGATGAGATAGTGAGCATTTATTTTCTGTATTATTCTAGCCACAGTGTCACCCAGGACCGCATCTCACATGACAAGGAGCAATTAAAGGAAAATGTGTCCAGGCTATGCCCCTGCCAAACTGAATCATGACCCTTCTTTTGGAAGCCTCATGCATGAATCCCTCCCCTTGGGGAGCACCAGGCAGGAGCTGATTTGCCAACTGCCACGAGCCATACATTTTTTTGTGCATGGATGTCATGTTAGTGGCATTACGCAGTGGCTGAAAACAGAGTTTACACATCAGCGTAAAGGGCTTTTTTTAATGGTGCTCAGACACTCAGAGATGAACAACAGCATCCAAGGAGGGAGGCAGTGTTCCTTCACAGGGTGTTTGCTTTGTTCCAAGTCAAAATTCATAGCCATTTGATTTTAAAAGACACTGTACAATATACACAGATAAAAGTGTATTAAATTACCTAGTTTGAATATAAGCAGCTGTGGATATGATAGCTGAGAGCACCTGGGGAGTTGTATACCACAGACATAGGATTTTCTGTACAATTTATTCAATTAAAGTGTGAAAAGTGTCTAAAAGAGTTATTTGAAGGGCTTTTGTTCTCCTGCACAATCTCTGCCTCCCACTCCTTTCTTTTGTAGCAGTCCCAGAACACAGCTCAGGAAGGAAATAATGAAGGGAGAAGTATCTGGGAAGGACACACAGCTCCACAGCAGAGCTGGCTTAGCACATCACTCCCAGAATGTCTGGTTCACAGAGGAGATTTGAATAACTGTCCTGTATATTTAACATAAACCTACTCATTAGAATTCAACATGCTTATATTGCCTCCGTGGCAAACATTGTTTTTATTTCAAACAAAGACATCTCACCAGCTAAAGGAACAGTGCAATGACTTACAGACCAAAGCACAATAAACAGAGTGAGAAACCTTATACAGAATAACATCTAATCTGTGTAAATGTGTGTTTGATTCAGCTCAGCTCGTTCCACCAGCCTGATCAGCTTGGCAGTAGCATTCATACTGTGCCAGAACTGGGATTTTGCTGCCTCAACATCCAATTTCAGTGGCATTTTAGGCACTGAGGAAAGTCAGGACTGGCCTGCAGATACTGCAGGTCCTCCTGAGCCCTGCATCCCACCTGCCAGGTGCATGGATGTCTGAAGGAACCTTGGGTGACTCTGGGTGTCTGTATCTACATTTCCATTTTAATATTGTGCTAAGAGAAATGTAGAATTTCTTCACAGCAAAAAGCAACTTTGTTAATCCAAGTTTGCCAACACAAGTCACCCAGACTGACATTCACATCAAGTCTGCTGAAAAAGATCAAAACCTCTGGCAGAGCTGGAGATGCTGCTCCACAAGCATCAGAAAGTCCTGATGCTTTCTCTTGGTGCTCTTAGGAGATAAATGAGATTTTGGGGCTCCCGTCCTCAGTCCTTCATTTCTTATATGTCTGTTACATCACTGAGGTTCAGGCTGTGAACCTCTTCCTTATTTAAAGACCATTTCAGATCCCAGTCCTGTGCTGCCTCCAGAGAGCAGCACCTTCTGCACCCAGCCCTGTTGTGGTGTCCTTGTAGGTGTCCTGGTCCTGTCCTTGCTAAAGACCAATGTTAGCACAGAATTACACAAGCACTGCCAATAAACACCACTTCAGGTTATGAAAAAATGCTATTGTAAAGTGTTTCACACAAGACAGGAATCCTAATATACCCTTAAATTTATAATTAGTCTTTACAGTCATTAAAGTCTGATAAGACTCCCTTAACCTAATCCACCCATTTTTAAATGAAATGTAGTTGGTATTAATCAGTAAGAAAGATTCATTAATTAGCTGGGATCATCCTGTGAACATGAAAACTCCTACTGGTGATTAAAGTTTACTGTAAAAAATCCCAAGCCCAAGTACTTCTATAATCAAAAGCTCCATTAGTATTTGGAAAAATTTGCAATTTTTCCAGAGTGACCTTAATGCAGTGACTGTCTCTGTGTGTGGTGATAGCGTGACATGAATTTTACCAGAATCCTAATACCCAAAGTGAGAGTACAGAGCAGACACAACTGATAAATACCACAAGGTAAAACATGAGCCAGGTCCTATAGTCATGAAACTCAGCCTCCTTTTAATTTCCAGAAAAGAGAGATATTGGAAAAGAATTCCAGACTTGCAGAGATGACTGCTTTTCCAGAATTGTACTTTTCATTTCCAGCAGTGCTTGGTGCTATCATCCCACAGCTGGAGAGAGAAGGGATTGGTTTGTGCTCCCTGCAGGCTTGCAGGAGGCAGGAATTCCTACGCTGTGTAGGTTTTCCCTTTTTTGCTTTGGTGATGTGTATTTTCCACATCTCCACATATTCCTGGAAGTGCTCACTGCCTGGTCCCCACCAGCAGCACTGGAAGTGCTCAGATCCTCAGCAGACCTCGGAAGGGTAGTGGGGTATTTCAGACACCTGACAGAAGGGTAGGGATGTTTCTTCTTTTCAGCAGAAGTTCATCACTTCAGATCAGGGCTTTTCAGGATAAACTCACTCAAAGTTGAACAGCTTTTCAGAGCCAACACGTAATTCAAAGACATTTAGTACAAGCAGTTGTCCAATTTATCTTATCTTGGAGTGCCAACATTTTTAACAAAGTTAACAAATAGGCACCTGATGGCAAGCAGGGTGAAATTACTCTTTTTTTTTTTTTTTTTTTTTTTTGTAATTAGAAACTACAGACAATATTATATTATGTAGTTAAGGGAAAAGAACTTTGCTTCAAATTTCAAAGTGGTGAATCCCAGTTTAATTCTGCTAATGGCACTTAACACAGATGGCTAAAAAGAGTAATTATCTTCTTTAGCTTTTTGCCACCTGCCACAAATGAACTGTTTTCTTTAATTGCTCAGAATTACTCTTAATCACACATAACAGTTACTTAAACCCTAGTCACATATTGCAGCTCAAGAGCAAGACTTTAACCCCAAACATGCGACTTAAGAAATTACCCCCCTGACCAAGAGCACAATGCCAGGGTGTGCTGTGACACTTGGAAAGATTAAAAAGATTAATCTTTTCTCTTCCAGGTCAGAGCAAAGTTTGCAGGCTAATCACACAAGTCCTGTGGTATGATCCAAGTAATTACCAGAGCAACCAAAAAGCTATATCCACAGCAGCAGGGAAAAATTCACACCATTTCTTCCTGTTGATTCCCTTCCTCCAGCAAATGGTCAGTTGTAAAAGCCACACAGTCAGACTGATCTGAAAAATGGCTTACTGAAGAACTGAAAGGTGTAACATTAGCTATACCTGGCTGATGAGTCAAAGCTTCTTAGATTCCTGGAGATAAGTTAACAGATAAAATAATCCCATTTCCATTGGGGCATCATTTTGAATTAAATTGATGTTAGGCATTTAAAAATCCCAACATGACACCTTTTGGAAATTTCTGGCTGTATTATATGTCATAACAGCAATTCTTGCCTCCCACCACTCAGAAGCCATGTGTTTGTTGGAAGAACAGTAATTCTTCCCTTCCTCTTTGCTACTGTTCTTGATGTCTGAACCACATATTCAGACTGGCTGCAATAATTCAGAAGCCATCCCATTAGTTCTGCCTCCCGATCTCCACACTGAACTGAAAAAACACTAATGCAGGTCCTGAGTTTTAGCTAGATCTGTGTGCTTAAGAGAAATGAGAAAGCACCAACCTTAGTGTTCCATGAATGATGAAGTCTGTAAGTCCCCATCAGCATTTTTCAAGTTTGTTAGAGAATGTTCCCAACAGAATTCATACACTATGAATTCTGGGATGTGAGGAATATGGGGGTGTGAGGAAAATTGGGGTGGGCACTACTAAGAACTCTTTAAGTGAAAGCAAACACCAAGCAGTTTCCCTTCTCAATATAAAATAGTCTGCAGTAGAATTGATCTGTATTACACCTTTCCAAGAGCACACACTGGTTTTGAAAAATTACTCCATGCTTTTGAAATTCCATGTACTTATGAACACCACAGCTTAGCATTTTTTTGATGTTACACTTTGTATTTTTAAATGTGCGAGTGGCAGAGAGAAAGGAAATCATTTAGAAGCACAGACCTGGAAAACAGCTTTAAAAAGCTTGTATGTGTTCACCAGTCTCAGGATAAACAGAGCCCTAAACCATGAAACGAGCAATGACTCAGAAATCCCACAGAAAAAGATTCCTGAACTTGATCTTTAAGGAAATTAATTATCTACGACACTAATATTGTGCACCAGGGCTTTGCACTCTGCTCCAACTTGGTGAGAGTTTCTATTTCATAAATTCCTTGAACCAGCCTGATTAACACTTCTAAGAGAGTCTCAGCTGTACAAGAAGTCCCTGAGTAGGTGTGAGAAAGAAAAGGGCTGACAGCACCGTTGCCCCTGTGTATTTCTAATACAGCAGGGAAGGTTGCTCTACTAATAGTATTTGCCTTTGTTTCTTGGTAAATAGCAAACTGTTATTGGACAGTTAGACTAAAGGTCACAATCCACTTCTTTTTTCCCTTTAAGAAACATGTTTACTCTGTGTTTAGCTTCAGCTATAGAGTGCTTTTTGTAGAGAATAGAGTGCAGCATCATTTGAATGAATCAGCCCTTCTGACACTGACTTAATTTAATGGTAGAAGATAAGAATTTTCAGTGGTGCCTACTCAGGTGTCCTTATTGCCATCCCGCTCCAGCTTCCACCTGGGTTTGTGACAATAATAACAATAATAATAACGACTCACAAAATGTAGCTGTTTTCATATAAACGTTGTCCAAGTGACAATAGATTTTTATAATCAGCTCTGTTGGCGGCCAGTGAATGCACTGCTGGTGTGTTGGTGCTGGGAGGGCAGGGGGCTGCAGGAAATGAAAACAACTTCAGAAGGAGGAGAGATTAAACACAATCAATCCATCACAGCACGATTAAGTAACGGGCTCGCAGAGTTTTAATGGACTAAAGAGTGTAATGTGTTTGGTTTGGGAACCGCAGAGTTTAATCAAGTATTTTTACATTTTTAAACAGGAAATGGCCTTTTCTGCAAAGGATATACACATTTGCAGTGCATAAATCAGTTCCTGAGTCCCAGGATTCTGATCTCATGGTCTTTACCATGCAATTAACTTTAACTCTGTCTCTGAGGGAAGTCCTGCTCATTCTGGCAGTGTAACGTGATGTGATGAGTTGTTGCTGTTGGTTTTCCATGTCTCCCAGCCTGGCTGCTGGGAATGGGATCAGGGAGGCTCACAGAGAGGGCTGGGCCCCTCCCCATCACTGTGGGGTTTCTTTAGCACTGTACAAATGTCAGGTTTATTTAACACTGCCCAGGTTTCAGGCAGGACAGCAGGTAGCTGTGACAGCTGCCTTTTAAATTATGCAGAAAAACAAGCGGAGGACAAATACAGCTGAGCAGTGGCTTGTTAAAGGAATCTCCTGGATACAGCCGTGGTTATTCCTTCAGAATACGTGGTTACTCCTTCAGAGTACCCGTGGCATCACTTTGCAATAAAATCAGGTAAAATTGAGGGTGCATGGCTTTCTGACATGCTTGCTAGGTACCACGGTATAAGGAGCTATTGCCAGCATAAAATATGCACAGCCACTCACACACAAATATCTCTTGTCTGAGATTACCGATAACTTATCTGTACCCAAACGAGGTGGAAAAGTGACAAAACATGTATAGTTAATATACCCCCTCATCGACTACTTTTGAGAAACCTAGTTCATGCATTATACATTAATTTAGCCGGCTGCACACGCAGGGACAGGATATTATGATGATGAAGGTGGCCACCTTGTCAAAATGTAGGGGATGCATTAAAACACCACTGAGTGACAGCAGGACTGGGAGCCCTGCAGCAGAGCTCAACCACAGACTCTTCTGGAAGCTACAAAGGGTGCTGGGAATCTCATTCTTGCCAGAAAATCAGGTGGCCCTGAATGTAATCTGTGTACAGGTCCCCCAGTTTACAAGCAGGGGATCCTCACAGGCTTTGCTACCTCCTGCACAAGAAATATTTTTAGTATTAAAGCTTGAATTTAGGAAAATCTCACTTTCCTGAGTTGTTTTCTTCTCCCTTTCTAATTAAAAACTAAATGCTACGGTGAGGACGAAGATATGAATGCAGAAAAAGCAAATATTTGCAACACTTTCAAACAAACAGTGAAACTAAATGGAAAATGTTTGAAATAAGTGTTCCTTTGTAAGTTATGGGAAAGGTTTTCTGAAGCATTCTTTAGGGAAGACATACCAGATACAGGGATGTGGCGCTGAATGGAAAAATACTTTAAAATACTAAAAAGGAAGAAGTTTTCCTCTGCTTTCAAGTAGATTTTAAGAAGAGTGTGTTCTACTTTAACACCTCAGTTGAAGGATTGAAGTAAAAGTACCTGTGAACAAGACACTGCTCTGGTGAACTGCTTGGCAGAAACACAAAATAAACCAACAAACTACTGGAGAAAAACAGCCTAGCTCAGAATGCATTGCTGTGATTCCAGGTTCCTGTTCCCTCGTGATGCACCAATGTAAATAGACAGCCTCAGGTAGACAAATTTCACTACAGAAATTATGAACTGCTTGAATGAATATAAAATTATATTAATAAAATAATATAAATGTACATCCCCTCAAAATCCTGAGAACTTTATTTAAAAAAAAAAATAGGAAATGCATTAAGAAACTGCTTCCATAGGTGAAAGCATTTGACCCAGTAAAACTGTTATTTTAGATTGCAACCTCCTTTTCTCTCTGTTCTTTCTTTCACTGGCATTTGTTCTCTATTCATGTGCTTCCTTAGTGCTGTCTTCTGTGGTATCATGGCACCATGACCAAAGTGACAGACTTTTGTCTCTGCTGGATTAATCAGTGTGTTCTTTGATCCATAACATATGCTCCTCGTAGACATTTAGCATCAACATATTCAAGATTTGTGGTCTGACAGTTCAGTGCCTGATGTAACCCGGCTGATAGACACTTTGGAGGATTTAATTTTTTTTTTTTTTTCTTAAATGGAGCCTGCCTTTCATCCATAATAGAGCTTAAACAACTGAGTTAAATACGTGATGTTAAATATTTGGGTTGACATCTTTGCTTGAAGATAATTTTTTTTTTTTTTTTTGGTGGGTGAGAAAGCCCTGGGTGGCTCCCAGAGAAATCCCAGCTCTCTGTGGGCACAGCGTGGATGTTTTGATGCAGGACTTGCCCCAGGGTTTGTGCGTTCATGGCCAGGGAAGAAGACAAGAAGTCCAGAGCACCAGTTCTGGTGCCATCCCAGAATACTCTGACACTGCTCCAGGGGCACAGCCAGGCTCCACAGCTGATGGAAAACCAGGGAGGTTCCTTCAGCTACCACAAACTGGGCTGCTGTGACCCGGGGCTGGGAGGGCTTGCTGGTGGGAACCCAAAACCCGTCTGCTGGGATGGTCCTGGTGGGATGCAGGAGGTGCTGGGCCAGCCCAGAGCAGCAGGAGGGCAATCCCCAGGGAATCCACTCCTCACCCGGCTGATTCCCAGCAACGGCGACCCACACAGGCACTGCAGGGGGGCTGAGATGGGAAATATGGCCTTTATTTCCCCTAAGTGCTCTGTCAAACTGCAGAAAGTTGTATCAGAGGAATCTGGCAAGGGCAGGGAAAAGAACAGAAGAAAGAGGGGGCAAACCAAGATGTTTTTCCTTTAGTGTATCAATTAAATAAAGGATATAAATTAATGAGATTCCAACAATTTAATTATTTTTCATTGAGAGGTACAGCATGTGATTTACAGCTCAGCTACTCCTTTACTGATCATGCTGCTATAAAGGGCTACATAATATATTGCTTTCTACCATGCCATGCACAGCTAGAAATGGCAAGAATAAAACAGGATTAACTGCCCTCAAAATAGTCTGGGCTTGAAATTAATTGTAAAAGGCTGATGTCAAAACTTCTTTTGACTTCAGAAGGTGCTGAATTACCTCCTCATCCCCATCTCCTGCTGCACACAAGCACATCCCTGTCTATGGCAGACTGGGCCCCAAAATAGTCCATGTAATTCAGAGCAGAGAGGATTTTTATTTTTTTTTTTGTTTTAAGCATTGTCCTGCCATGAAGAATTAAACAGAAAATGAATGGGGAAACCAAATGTCAGCTGCTCCCTTAGACTTCAAGGTTCAGGAAACTGCTTAGTGGGAGTAGGAAGAGACTGGCAGGCTGAAATGTAAGAGAATAATTGCATTATAAGAAGATTATGGAAGATTATTTTTCTTGTAGGCCCCAGATTTCTGCAAAAACAATCCTGAATTGCATCCTACATGGCAAAATGAATTCCCCCATTCCTCCAAACAACCAGGCTTTATTAACTGTGTATTCCTTTGGTGTGGGCAAAACTAAAAATGGGCTTATATTGCAACACATTCCATGCATCCTTCTTTCCTTTGACAACGTGGAGCTTAATGTGATTAACAATGTGGCAGCTCGTAGCAAGAGGAAAAATAATTGTGGTTTGTTTTTTTTTTTTTTTCAATATACGACCCCCCTAATAATCCAGAAATCAATATGCAGCCTGGGAGGGCTCCCCAGCAGAGGGTGGGCAGCAGGGTGGCCTGCTGCACTTCCCCATCAGTGTGATGCTGTGATGCTCCTGCAGCCTGGGGTAGCCAAGCTTTTTTGGTTGTTTTTTTTTTTAATGTTTAACTATAACCACTGGGACTGGAATCAGAGCTTCTCATGGCCCAGTATGAATATTAATAAGACACTGGGCCATGGATTTCCTGGCTGATTTTGACAGTTTAAAGGATCAGTTAGTTAATTAGAAGATGACATGGCACATCGCATCCCTTGGCTCTGTCCTGCCTTCTGTCTCCTCTTTTCATTTTCTTTTTTGACATGTTAGATTACATCATTACTTCTAGTTTCACTTGTTAGCCACACCATGAAATGAGACTATTTTAAGCTGTAATTATTGTGATTTCTCTCCTCTGCTAAGAACATGAAACTCAAAGAAAGCAGAGAGCAACTTGAATTTCAAAGTCTTAGGAATACATGCCTGGCAGTTTATAACCCTCTAACTACAGCCAAGAAACAGAAAAAAAAATTAAACAGCACAGAAAATTGTGGTGATCATCATCCTGGCAACCAATGTGGTGTTTTAAATAGGCAGCCCCATCATCTGGGCTTCATCTGTGATTTAATTAATGTTTTCATAGGTGTATTTCTCAGAAATCCAGTCTCTATCCCCCAGCCATGTCATTGTGCCTCAAGATATGTATGTGCAGTGCCCTGAACAGGGTCTGAGTTTTCTGTCATCATCATGGTCAGAGCAGACACAAATAATTTGAAAAGAAAGTGCAGGACTCTGCAGAACCCTCTCATTTGGGGAAACAACAGAGGAGAGCAAAGATAGGCAGGGGATAAGAAATGTCATTGAAATCTTATTTCCCATCTATACCTTACACCCCAAAACAGTCAAACTGCAATTCAAACTATAAAAATATTTTAAATAAATACAGTCATACCATAAATCACACAAAATTTCAAGTTCTGCATCCCAGGTTCATGCTGCAGCCACCAGGATGAAATTCCTCAACAAATAATACAACTTGCAAAGAATTCAAAGAAACACAACCACTTATTTTGTCTGTTGCTAGATAATTTCATTCATTAATATTTGTATTCTAACTTCCATTCTGTCTGTAAAATTCTTATCAAGGACATTGGTTTATTTCTGCAGAGAAATGCAGAGAAACATCAGTCTGCAGGAAAACTGGAATGCAGTTTCTGTATTAGGGAAAGCCAGCAGCTCTGAGGCTTCACTGGAAATTACAAGATTAGTGGGTGAATGTGTCTTCTGGTAGGAATGATCACTTCTGGGTTGTGATTCCCTGTGCACTTTGCCTTTTCTTTTATCAAATATTTATATCTGTGTATTCATTTCAATACTGCCTGATCAATGCTGCTTATCAGAATGTGTATTTTAAAGGAAGAAATGGCAGAGGAAGTACAACTGTGGGATAGCTCCATGCAGTTGGCCAATACAAGAGCCAATGTGGGTAATTTATGTCTTTCATTAAGGCAAACATTGATTCACAGGGCTTCCCAGAAATACAGTGCTAATAACAGGTGGAAATCACTTCCATTGCCACTGAAGATAAAGCCAGGTGATGTGACCTGGAGAAGGAACAAAATTGGGAGTTATGTGCCCTCCAGCAGGGATTAATGCTCGGACTTGACGGCCTCGGAGGTCTTTTCCAGCCTAAATGCTTCTATGACTTTCCTCATTGAACCAGAATTTCTTGTTCAAGACAGGCCAAGCACAAAAAGTGTCCTTCTTGCGTCAGAGAAGGCATTAATACTTAGAGTGTCTTTTATCCAGTCAATGTTTTTGCAATAAGAGTGATTTCATAATGAAATGAGACATAAAGCAGCATCGCTGCCATTCCACGGGCTGGTGAGATGACATTGCAAAGGGGATAAATGGGAAGCAAACATTGCTGTGTATTGTTGGTGTGTTTCATGAGCTCAACAATGGAAATCTGCCCTGGGTAGGGCCTGAGCCACCTGCTGTGTCCTCCCATAGTTTCAAGTTTGGTGGTGCTGGGAGAGCACAGGTGAGCTCCCAGCACAAACACAGCCTGGCTCTGGGACTGCAGCCAGCCAGAGTCCCCGTTTCCCTCTGTTCCTCGCCTCTTACCCCACACACCTGCTCTGGTTTTGCTGTGCTTTTGCTGCAGCACAGACTCTGCTGCTGCCTCACATCCCCAGCAGAGTCCCTGCTGTCCCCTCTGAGAGCCCACAGTGGAATTAATCACACACACCAGCTCTGGAGCTAATGCCAGTCTCCTTCAGTGAGAACACATCTTTCCCAGCTTCAAAGACAGAAATGAGCACTTACATTTCCTTTGTTCCTGAAAGACTCAAATCCCGTCTCACTGAAGGTCTGCTCATCTCCTGGGTCTTCCCTGCACAGGAGCTCTAGCTGAGAATTAGCAATCAAACCCCTCATTGTCCACCTGAACCTAGAAATGAAAACAAAGGCAAACATACAAGCAAGTGCTGCCATTTGCCACTAATACTTAATATTCCCACATATTCTTTTCATCAGGTGGTTAATATAAAACCTAATGAACCATAGATGGCATTCCTGTTTTGCTCTGGTTCATATTAAGTGTGGAGCAGTAAAAACTGAGAGATGAAAGATAATATCTTTTCAAATAGAAATGGCTTAAAATTCTTGATATGAATACAGTAGCTAAAACACAAAAGTGAAGACTGTGATCCTTAGCAGGTCTTGGCAGTTTCTGGCCATAGGTTATTAAGCATTATCCAGCTGACCCTAAGGGGAGTTCATCTGGAGACATTAAGGTCAGAGAGTAGAAGCACTTGGACACAGTCAAATGGATTTTACACCTTTGTATCTCTCTGACATTACTGTTTTGCTTCAGCAAACTGCCTAATATCAGATATATCCTACTGGGTACCTTTCTAAATCACTTCAATTTTCTTTGTCCCTGGGCTACAGTTATATGATCAGGAGCCAAAGCTATCACAGGCTATGATATACTATTTTACTTCCTCGTTTGTATTGGAATGAACTTTATTAGCTTTTGGGGCACGTGTCTATCAGTTTTAAAGATGGAGTACTGTGTCAATAGTTTTTATGCAGCATTCAAGTCCACCGAATCATTTGGCGTGCTCTGAGATTATTAGAAGTGTGTTATCACTTTTACAGAAAATGTTCTTATTTTGAAATAACCATCACTCAGAGCCTGTGCTTACCAATACTGTCTCTCTAAAGTGATATTTCGCAGCAAAATCAAAATTGGGGTTGATGCTCTGTAAGTAATTTCAGATTTGTGAGCGTGTGAACCTTATAAACACAAGTGTAGAACTAACATTTGACTCCACACTCCTGTACTTTCATTATCCACTTTCTTCCTTTAAATCTTCCTAATTTGCTATTGCATATTCTTGTAACTGCCAGCAATAACCACAGCACTTTTCACCATGTAAAAAGTGACAATTTGTGCAAGCTTAAATTTGTCATTCTTCTTAAGTAGAAGCTGTCCAGTTAAATAACCCGTAAAAAATTAAGGAGATTAGTTTGGCTGATGCAGCATCAAAATCAGGAAATCAAAGATGCTTTTTTGTGAGGAAGTTGAGGTTTCAGCTAACAGGGAAGAAGCTTTTAGAACACAAATCCAGCCTGTAATCAGATTTTCTCATTTCCTTGCCAGCCCTCCGTACCTTTGGCTTTGTGGTTCGCAGTGGCTGCTTCCATTGTGTCATGAATGGAAAAGGGACGAGGGATTTGAGCTAAAGGATGAGGAGTGTGATCTGCCTCCAGCTCCTTTCCTCAGCTGGGCTTTGCTGGGCTGGCAGCTGGAGGTTTTGGAGCTGGTTCTGCTGAGGTGAAAGAGCACTCCCTTTTTGATGAGTTCATTCTCTGGCCTCAGCAGCTCAAACCCTGTTTCACCAGCTTCCATCCCAGTGTCATCACTGAAAATCCAGCTTGAACATCCTCAGGTTCAGGGATCACCTTTTGTCTTCAGCTTTGACCAAGACCTCTTGGCACTGCCGTAATCAACACCCAGAGAGGCAGCCCAGGGGAGGAGGAGGAGTTTCTTGGTCCATAGGTCAGCTCTCCTGGCTCTCCCCACCACGAGGTCTCAGTGGCATATTAAACAGTTATTTACCCTATTCTGACCTCACCGTTCTGCTTCGTGGGAGACTGAATTAACACGATAGTGTTGTATCTGCTGGCCCGGCAGAGCTCACGGGGATGGTGCAGGGATGCTCCTGAGGCACCACTGCCTTCCTAAAGTGGCATAAATTACAGAGATTTTGGACTTTTAAAGAGCTTCAAGTACAGAACAGTTCCTTCAGCAGTTTAACAATAAGTATCATTTCATTTGAGTTACTTCTGAGGATTGGAACTCTTTCAGAGATGCTAAGTGGAGCAAATAAGGATCTCAAGACTTCAGCGTTAACTGATGGGAATAAAGCCAAAGTTTTACATTTGCTTTCACATCCTCTCTTGTGGTATGTTTTAGTTTAAATATTTTGGCTCAGTCTTGAAGCTTCCAATGCATAGGCAGATTGCTATGCCCACATGCAAAAAAGCCCCACCAGAATTGAGATCTTTTTGCTGTTATATTTAGAGGGTGTATTTAATTATTGTGCCTGCACGATGCCATAGAAAACCCTGGTTTGCTTTCACATATTCAACAAAGAACTTTTCAGAAGGGTATTTTTAAATTAGATCCACACTAATTACATGTATTATTAAGAACCCAATGCTTCACAGCTATCAGTGGGTTGTATTATTGAACATTTTCAAATAAACACAGGGAAACAGAACTCAGCCTGAACACATTCCCAACAGAGGCACTCGAGCTTTAATAAAGGTAACCCAATGGTTATAATTAAAAAAACACCTCTCACACTTTGAAAAATCCCAGACACTTAACTTTGAGGTATAGTTGGGTAACACAGTTCTCTTTCACACCGCTCTGTGTAACCATAATCTGTACAGTTCCATGACTTCTGTTTATTTAACACACCAAATCAAGAATTATTTATAAAGTCACAGCTGTTCTTTTTCCGAGCTTTTGTTTCTCACAAGTCTTAAATATTTGTAAAAACAAGAAAAGTAATTAAAGTATTGATACATTAAGCAAACGCTTCCCTAATCACGCCGCTTAAATAGGAATCGCTTGTTTAAACAGAGCTTGCTAAGTATATGTACAGAAATACAATGTTAAATAGTTACTGCAGAGTAGGAAAGCCAACTTGCATTTAAAGAAACAAAATAAACAATGCCAAGCCATCAGTGATAGCGCAGGCAGCCACTCCGGCATTAGGAGCTCCCAGCCCCGAGCTGGGTTTGGTGCGTGGCCAGCTCTGAGCAGGAGCTGTGTGCCATCTGCTCCTCACACAAAGGACACGAGTTTATTCTTGCTGGTGGGAACTGCTGTCCGAGAGCCAACCCTTGGCAGCGCCTGTGCCTACCCTTGAAAAGCTGGCAGAGAGTGCTTTTTAGCCTTTGAGTTCCCTAATAATGATCCCCTCCAGGGTGCAGGTCCCTCATGAGTGCCTCATTTCCCTCTTTATTCTGATTCACCACCCCGTGCAGACGGGCAGGACACCTGAAGCGCATCAGCCTCCTGTGGATTCCCCTTACCTGCCAGCTCCTGGCAGGCTTAATCAGGGAATAAATCAAACATTTATACGGCAAAATTTATATGAGGTTTGCAAGCTGAGGGGTTGCAAATTGAAGCTAAGACGCGTGCAAAAAGCAAAAGCAGCCCGTGGTCTGCGGCAGCATTCCCTCCTTGTCTGTCCAGGACCTCGGGGACAAGAGCAGCACCCTCCCCTTTGTGGTGGCAGTCTGGCTGCTTCCCACCTTCTCCTGTTCCCTGGGAATTAGCTCTTGGACACAAAAGCAAGTGGCTGATAGTCGGAGCCAGGTATTGTGGCGAAGGGGGTTTTGCAGCCGCGGTCACACGCAGGCAGGCAGGGAGTGAGTAATCTAGATAAATGCTAATGAAAGCTCTTGCTGGCACCTTGTGTATTCAAAGGCTATTTCCTATTGTTCCCAGTCAGCTGGCTCGCTGACTTCCCATTCAGCCTGGATTGCTCAGATTCAGCTGGGACCGCTCTAACACTCCCATTACACGTGATGTAAACCCTCCACTGCCGTCCATTTGGTTAAGCTCATTATCTGTGGCCCTGGCGAGACCACACATGGCACATCGTTAGCGCTGGTGGCAGATCCCGGGACGAGCTGCCTGATCTGGACGTGCCAAGGGAAGCCTGGGTTTACCTGCCCCAGGTACAGCAGGTGCCGATGAGGGCTCCTGTAAATATTTTATTTCCTTGGTCAATATTTTATTTTAAAAGTCACAGAATTAACATCCAGCCCATCCCAGCAGCTTGTGTGGCTCTCCCTGCATGGGTGAGGAGCACAGAGAGCATCCCTTTGTTCTTGGAATCCATCCTCCCACCAGACAAAGAGCCACTAGGAAATGGAGCTGGCCTCCTCAGACCTGGCACCGCTCACTGAACTCGTTTAAAGTCTCACAGGAATTAAACTGGAAGCTTGCACCGACTTTGTGCTGAGAACACACAAATTGGAACAGCTTAGGAGGAGCTGACCAAATTTAGCAGATTTCACAGGGACAGCGCAAACCATCCCGGTGCCAAACTTCAAATTCTTGTTTCAAATTATGTTGATACTAAAACCCTCTCAAAGAAAGCATCCAGAATTTCAGAACATAGGCAAACTTTTTTTTTCTCCCTGTAATCTTACTCTTGGAAATGACTGAGACTTCAGCTCAAGTGTACCATTAAAGGCAGAAATCAGCACTGGACAAAGCCCAGAACACAAGTTTACAGCCCAAATGTTTAAAGCTGGGCAAAGTGCTGTAAAAATCAGTCTATATTGACCTGAGGCAGTGCTACTATTTTTGCCTGTGAGATGAATAGGAGAGATGCAAGTTATATTTCAGTAATGGAAGCATCTCCAGTGAGATGGGCACTGGCCTGGCTCCAGGAGCAGCTCATTTACCAGGGGCCGTGGCAGCTGGAGAATCCCAAACATCACATTTATGGGACCCTCCACTCGCACATCAAAACAAGTCTTCTGCTGGGCTTATTCTCCTGGCCTGACTTAGGGATTATCTCTCTGAATCAGATGAAACATTATCTCCTGCAGTCTATCACGTTGCTATAGGGAAATAACAAATAGGTGTGTTTCCGTTGAAACTGGAAATTAAATATCCCACATGTTTCTGGTTTATTTCTAAGCAGATCCAGCTGTGTGCTATTCCTAAAAAAAAAAAAAAGAAAAAAAGAAAAAAATCCTGACTGACCTCAGCCACCTGAACAGAACACTAACATTTATTTAAATGGCATCTAGTATTTGAGAAGAAACTTAATTGCATTTAAGAAGAAAACAAAAATCACAGACAACATTTTTGGAAGCTTTACCTTAAGTTGCTTAATCAAATTACATAACCAAAAAATTATCTAATCAAAGCCATAAACTTTTTTTTTTAATTTCCATAGAGTCTGAGGGGTTTTTTTTTACTTTTTTTTTATTTAATTCACTTATCATCATCATCTTTTTCTGCTTTTAGGGAACACTAGTCCCCTCATGCAAGCCTTTTCCAGTTGTTCAAGATCCACAGTCACTGGCTGTCAACCAGCTTTGGAAAAGCTGCACTGTTGGAGTGGCATATCTGACCAGGGATAGCCTGAATCATTCCTTGAGGGCAGCAGTAACATCCAGGCTTCCTCTGCCTTGCTCCAACCTTGCAGCTTCTGCCTCCATGGCAGCAGTTCTCTCAACAGGGAAAACAGCACAGGCACAGCTCAGGGATAAAGTTCCTGCTTGTTTTGGGTGTTTGGCAGGGGTTCAGTCACTGGTGGGATTGGCAGGGACCCCTGGAGATCATCCAGTCCAACCCTCCTGCCACGGCAGGGTCATCCAGACCAGGCTGCACAGGATGATGTCCAGGTGGGTTTTGAATGACCCCAGAGAAGGAGACCCCACAGCATCTCTGAACAGCTGTTCCAGGGCTCTGCCACCCTCACAAAAAAAGAAGGTTTCTTCTCATATTCAGATAGAACTTCCTGTGTCTCAAATTGTGCCCATTGTCCCTTGTGCTGTTGCTGGACACAACTGAAACGAGGTCTCCTTTCTTTCTGTTCTTTGTTTCTTTCTGTAGGCAAGCAAATTTTGCTACCAAAATAAAGTCTCAGAATCAAGGGACCCCTTCTTGTCAGTTTCAGTTCACTAAAGTTGTACTAAAGCATGAACTGCATTTCAGTAATGAACATTTTAATGCAAACTGCGTCGGTGCCATTGTAGCAAGAGCTGAGTATTCTACAGGATCCCTACAGCAAGCACCTGTGTGCAGGGTTTGGACAGGAAAGATGGTCCTTGCGCAACATTTCCCTTGTGATCCACAGAAACTTGCTGAGCAAATAGTCAAAACCAGTTAGATAACCATGGCCAGGATCCATCCGGGCTCTCCCTGCAATTCCTGTGGGAATGACACCCTTGGTCTCACTCCTGGCTGCTCTGCCATCTTCTTTATGGCAGAACGAGTTGCAGTGAGGTTATAAAAATGCAGCCCCTTCTGAATGCTTAAACAACTGGGAAAATTACGGTCGATCCACACTCCCAGCACAAGGTAGTGCTTCTCACAGACTGGAAAATATCCATAAAGCCTGTGAGTTACGAGTGCTTTTCTAGCTCATTGGGCAGTTCACTGCTGCCTTATCCTTTACATCTGTGGTACAGGTTTAATGCAGATCTGCGCTCTCAAATGCTGAGTACTCATAAATGCCATACTGATTTTATTGTACATATTTTTATAATCTCATAAAGTTTATATTTTTAATATCACAGATAATATGTGGAGCTGTCATTTACACCGCTCAAATACACAATGGGAGTCAGTAGCATAAATGGCCATTTTTCACTTGGAATACATATTAATCTAAAGATAATTTATATTAATACAAGACACTTTTTTGAGGTTGGGGTATTTTTTTCCTCCCTAAATCCACATACATTCACATATATCTTCTTTGCCTTGCAGCCAGGTCCTAAGGCTGTGGAGGCTTTCAGGGACAGAGATGCCTTTCTCTGTTGTGCTTGTTAAACACCCAGTTCAGTCAGCTGCTGCTGTAAAACGGAGGCTCTCAAATAGCACCACAGTCCAGGAGGGAAATAAATGCTACTGAGCATATTCAACTTCACCCTGGCTGAGTTCTGTACCACGACACTCATTTCACTCCGCCTTACGTTTAAACCCTGCTCCCAGCCTGCTGAAATGTGGGAGGAATTATCCTGAGGGACCGTAGTAAAACGCAGTCGTGTTTGTTTGTAATTGCTACAAAATGGTTTACAAAATTGTTAGTGTCCTTTATTACGCCTGCTACTGAAGCACTTGCCTGTTAATTAGAGAAATTTCAGCTGTCATAGCCGGCAATTATAGCGTGTGTATCACTGCCTGTTATGAATAGTCAATGAGGGCTGATTAATATGCATGAGTGGCGGTATATAGCCGTGCCCGGGCGCCGGGAGCGGCAGAGGGAGGGAGCTGCGAGCCGGGCACCGGGAGCGGCAGAGGGAGGGAGCTGCGAGCCGCCACCGCCGCTCACCTGCGGGGCCAGCGCCGCTCACCTGCGGGGCCAGCGCCGCTCACCTGCGGGGCCACCGCCGCCGCTCACCTGCGGGGCCACCGCCGCCGCTCACCTGCGGGGCCACCGCCGCTCACTCACCTGCGGGGCCACCGCCGCCGCTCACCTGCGGGGCCACCGCCGCCGCTCACCTGCGGGGCCACCGCCGCCGCTCACCTGCGGGGCCACCGCCGCTCACCTGCGGGGCCAGCCCCGCTCACCTGCGGGGCCACCGCCGCTCACCTGCGGGGCCAGCCCCGCCTGGCCGCAGGCATCGCTCTGCCCGCTCGGGGCAGCGAGGAGGAGCCTTTGTGCCGCTTCGCTTTAAACATGGGATGCAGCCTGTGCGCTCTGCAGAAGCCAGAGGAGCAGTACAAGTTACTCTATGAAGTTTGTCAGGTAAAGAATTGGATTTCTTTTCTGGAAAGCAAGTGTTCTTTTAGGTTTGTGGCTGCTGTTAAGGGTAGGGAAGCTGGAATGTCAGGAAATGGAAATGAAAGTGAGTTTGCCTTGTTTGAAATCTGTGGTAATGATTATTTTTAGCCTGTATCTTCCCATTCACATAAATCAGTTATTTAAGTATAGCTATTATACATGAAATGTTTCACAAAACTTTTTTCACAAAATAAGGCTGTTTATTTCACCAGTGCATATTAGGTTAAATTCCTTGCCAAGGATCATGGCTTGGTCACGCACTCCTCGCCCAAGTGGAAAAGATGCATGAGGAAGGTTTTGTACCTGTTTTCAAGTACCTGGAGCCACTTGTTTGTGTGCAGTGCGTTCACTGGTGCTCAGTCTGGTCTGTGAGTGCTTGTCATCGAGAGTTTGTAGCTAGCTGTGGAAGGTGTTGCACCTTGCTGTGTAAAAACACCGGCTAGCAAACAGATTTGACACCAGATTAAAACTACTGCCCTACAGATCTTTATATACCAAATTACTTATATGAACCTTCTGAGAAGTTTTCTGTGACTGTATTAACACATCAGCCTCTGTGGCAAAGATTTTATTTCTTGTCTCTGCTTTTCCTTCTGCGTGCCTCTGAAATTCCGTACTCTGTTAAATCTGCAGTACAGTTTGGACTGAGGTAGGGGCACGGAGCCCTGCAAAGTGATGGCCAGGTGTTTGAGGATGTGTTCCTGCAGATCTCCCTGGAAATGTTCACAGATATATACGCTCAGGGTCCGTACTGAGAAGGTGGATTGGATTGTCTGTGCAGAGACTCTGGGTGGACAGACACTACCCAGATCCTTCGAGCTGTACTTTTCCCCCCTCGCCGTTCCCGAGGTGGTTTAGGAGAAGTGACAATTGCTGGGTGACATTCCCAGCGCTGCTCCGTGCTGCCGGCAGAGGGAATTGCTCAGCAATCCCGTGTCCTGCTGCCTTCCCACCTGCAGCTGATCCCAGATACTGATGTCACTGACAACAAAGTGAATAAAAGATGTGGTCTGTGTGTTATGCTAGTAGGGAAGTGATTAAATTTTAACCACGTAGTTGTGATCTAATCCTCGCTCCCTCACCCAAAGGACGCTGACGCTTTGTGGAATAAAAAAAAACCTGTGGGAGCAAATAGAAAGACATGTTGACTGTCATTTCTATTTATACCAGCACACTTCCACTTGCTAAGCTGCTGTGCATGTGATGGGGGGAGGAATTCTAGAGGGAGGTAATCAGATTTTTTGGCCAGTGTTCTGAACTGTGAAGCAGTTGCAGATGCTGCCTGCAGCAGCACACCTGGGGCCAGGTATGGTTTGTGTGAACGCTCCGCTCGGATACAGCAGTGGCTGTGGGAACGGTTCCTTATCCTGCCAAGTTCTCGTGCAGTCCGGGCTTGGGGACTGTCAGTGAGTCACGTTCAGGAGTGCAACAACCAGGACAGTCTGAGACCTGAGCACCCAGTCACCAACGTTGTGGTTGCTCAGGGGCTTGCTCAATTTTTGTCGTGGAGGGAAGGTGGCAGAGAACACTTGCAGCTTACTGACATCTCCCAACAGATGCAGGACAACATTCTTTAAATACACGTCCTAAAATCAGTCCCAGGAACAGTTCCTGCTGATATCTGAGATGACTGAACTATCCAGTGCTGCCTGCAGGTGCAGATCCCTGGCAGGAGTTTGGTTTTAGGATTCTGTCAACCTGCAAAGTGCTGCAGCCTGTGTGAGTGCCCAGTGTTCCTCATTAAGTGTGGAAGTCTTTTGGGAAACTCTGTTGGAATACCCTCAGTTTCCACAGAAGTGAAAGGTGCACATAATCTTGTAAAACTGGGATTTCTAACATAGCAAAACCAGAATTATTTAAGACTATAATCCCTGACTTTTCTAGAATATAAATAACTGTGCAAAATTATTTTAACAGGTCTACTTTGACTTCTCTCTTTCACAAGATAGGAGGGAGGGAATTCTATGGTTGGTGGAGCACATCCAGATAATTATATGTCCCTACAACTATAAAAATACGTCCTCATGTAACCTACACACAAGAGCAATCACTTAAAATTTAACGGTGAGGGAGGTGAAGGATCACTGCCATTTAAAATTACAGAATGTAGAAGATAAAAGTTTCAAAATCTGCCAACAGTAGAAAATGTCTGTTACAGTGGGTTTTTGTGTCATCCGTGTAACTCTGATATCATGTGATAAGAAGGCATTGCTATTTAAGAAATCTCAGACAAAATTTGCATAACTTGGTTTTAGGGAATATTGAGCATCATTACAAATAAATCTCCTTAGCCTTATTTTTTTAAAGTTCATGACTCCAAGATGTAGGCATTCAGAAGACACTTGAAGGAATTAATAATAGTACATAACTGCACTTTCTCTATCAGGCCAAGAGCTTTAGTGTGGCTGGGAAATTAATGCTTCCATAAATTACAATTCCAGAAGGTCCAGTACGGCTGGCTCCGTAAGTCCTCTAACAGTGAGCACAAAGAGGATCAAATATAGCAGGGCTCAGGCTTTATCCCTTCCTCATCCATAGATAATTCAAAGAGATCCTCTTCATTAAGGGCTTTGGCACATTGCCTGCAATTTCTTTTTGGGCCGCTGTGAGCTTAATGATGCAGAACAATGGTCTTCCCTCTTGTTGAGCACTTACCTTATTGTACCTTTAATCACATAATAAAAACCAAATTAAGACACCTCGTCATTAGAGACTGTTGTAGCTGTGCCTATCAATGCTTTGTGCTACAAATACGAAGGGGGCTGTGGCAGCTTGATGCAGAGCAGTGTCACCACTGAGGAGGAGCAGTGGGGTGCATATCCCATCTTAGATGTGTCCCAAGGTTTGAATACAGCATGTTAAATGAAGTAATATGCACTATTAGATGTTTGGGTGTCTGGTTAAATGGAAGTCTTCTTCAGAAGATAGTAAAAGTTGTGAAGATGGAAAGAGAAGGGAGGGAAAAAAAAAAAAAAAAAAAAAAAAAACCAGAAAATTGGGAGGGTGTTTAACACCAGGTTTCTGATGTGCTTTTCTCAATGTCATCAACTCCTACCCAAACAATAACACAAATAAGGGCTTTTCCCTTTGTGTGAAAATTCCTGGGGGACCAAAAAGTAAACTCCATTGGAGGAAACTTACAGAGGAATGAGTCATCTGAGATAGAGCTTTTGAAAGTGCAAAATAGAGTAAAAAAAGTTTAAGCCTGCAATTAAAGGAACTTTCTCGGTACCTTTTTCACAGTAAGCACACGTTGCCCACAGTATGGAAGGTAAACAAAGAGTGAAATCATTTCCTAAATGGACACAGTGTTTTACAGAATCCTCACAGCATCACAGAATGCTTTGGATTGGAAGGTACCTTAAAGATCCTGTAACTCCAACCCCACTGCCAGGGGCAGGGACACCTTCCACTGGAAGAATTTCCAAGGATGTCAGTATAGAATTTTAAATCACGGATGACTCTAAACTTTCATGGGCAGTGCTCAAAACTGTTCCCTGGGATTTAGGATGATGGAGTTCACCCAGTGGGAATAAACCATAAGAACAGCCCATCCAAACTGGCACTTGCAGCTGAGAAACCCCGAGATAAGTGAGCACAGAGCCCAGCCCCTTCCTCCAGGCTGTCCCTCCAGGCTAAGGACAGGCTGGCAGGACACAAGCTCATGTTGCCACTGCCCTTGGGTCAGCTGAGCCGAGGTCAGAAGATTCTTCTCTGTGGTTGTTGAGCTGGCACCCCTCACAAATACTAAAGTTCATATATAAATAAACAGTTGTTGCCATGATCCTGCAGCGTGTTGGAAACTTGAAAGCCTCGCTCACGTGCTCCCAGCCTGGCACGTCCCTGAGACACAGAAAAATGACAGTGTTGGTAAAAAACAATAGTGGGCACGTTGGATTTGCATTTTAAACCAGACTGAGGTGTGCTGTGGCCAAGGTTATATAAGCACCAAGGTCAGGGACAAATTCTGTGCTAATGAGAGGTCAGCAGTGATGAGGAGCAAGCCAAGACTCTTTTCCACTGGCAGCTTCCAGTGGCACCGCTTGCAGGGCACTGTTCTCCAGCAGACCTCCCACACAAACCCGCTGCACTGAGCTAATCACCGGTGCAGGTCCCCTTGCATCAGAATTCCATTTGCACATTCAGACTTGAGAAAATGAGACCAAAGTAATCAATCAGTAAGAAAGCCTAATTCAAGGAAACAGCCTAACTAGACTTCAACCTACTGAGCAATGATGTTATCCTAAAGCAGGGCCAAAGTAAAGCTTGCCAAAATAAACATTCAGCTCAAAAAAAAAAAAAAAAAAAAAAAAAAAAAAAAAAAAGGAAACCTAATCAAAATGGTAAGATTTGGAAAACAGAAATAATTGGCTCTTTACATATGCTTTTCACACCCTCAAATTTAATTGGGCAGCCAGAGAATTAGTTGCTCTATATTTCTGTAGTTTTCCATGTTAAGACCAAAGTGGTGGTGCCAATTATAGGGAACTGCTCTACTTGAAATACAGTGTATGGCTTCAAGTGCTCTGTATGTGCAGCCTGTGCTGCAGCTGAAATTAAAACTAGTGTTGAAGTTTGATTCTGTCACTTCACTACCATTAAACTCGACCTCAGTAACAGTTGTGAACCTATCACACTTACTTCAAAGTAGTCATGTGTTTGTTTAAACAAGATGTTAATTCCAAGGGCTTTCTTCTAGATGGGGTTTTCTACTGCAGAATTAGTTCAGCTGTAGAAAAACTCTGCTTGACAGACTGGAGACTCATAATCTTCAGAAAACTGCCCTTTAATGATCGTGGCGCCTGTCTGTGGCTCACAAGTCCCCTTTCCTAATTAGACATTTACCAGAAACTGGCAATTGAAATTTTCCTCTTCACTTGATGATGAATAATGCAGTGCCTCTGTTAGGATTTCTCTGGAAGATATCCTTTATTGTGAAGTTCAGAGGGATATTTTGGCCTTTAAAGGAACATAAACAAGATCTGATACGAAATAAACAAATGCCTAATGGTCACCTGTGATATAAATACCTTATTTGGCCTACTTTGCACGTGAAATGTCTCAGTGCTGCATAATCTTCCTGAAATCTACAGTGCCTTTCATCTTTACCCATCTTTATGGGCAAATAAAATGCTCAGCCATAGCATGGATTTATTAGGATTTTTTTTTAATGATGAATGATTGAAGGGATGAGTTTTGTGATGCTCTACACTTACACATCTGCTTAATGCTACAAAGCAGGTGGCAAGAAGTCACAAGGGAGAAGGCACCAGGGACAATCACTCTGCTCTACTGTCACATGTCAGACATGGGCTGGGAAAAAAGGAAACATATGGAGTAATGAAAAAGTGCAGATTCAATAAATGTGTTTTGTTGTGTACATTAATAATGGAACAAAAGGTCAGACTTCATTTTCACTGGGACAGGACAACTCTACAGTTACATGAACACTGGGATTGGTCCTTGCAGAGTTTTGTTGGGTAAAGGGAAGCAAATCCAGCTGGAACTTGGGCACAAGTCAGGGATTTGACGGGAGAGGGACAGAATAAATACTGTCAAATATACATAAACATTAAATATTACAATACTCACTAATTCAGGCAGTGACAATTGAGGAAAAACTTCCTATTAATATGGAATATCTTCAGGCAAAAAGCCAGATGCCACCATCCAAAACACAAATGGTTAGAATCAGGGCAGATTTCTTCCTTGTGTCCATCCAGGGATAATCCTGGGTAGCGACACAGAGGTGATTGGACATGCTGTCCACTGGCATAGGAGCTGGGCACTAACATATCAAGATTATCCCAAATAATAACAGAGACTACACACAGAAGTGCAACTAGAGGGGTTTTTGCACCTTCAAGCAATATTCTGTACATTCTTGCAAAGTGAAAACTGAACATCTTAGAGAAAGCAATCATTCATGTGTTGGGAGATCACAGCTGATAAGAACTTTTAAATTTGGCCAAGGTGCTTCAGAGTTCAGCGGAAGCTCTTGCATCTGACCCGATAAATCTGTGTAACTGCCATCAGTTCTAGCCAAAGGCAAAGAAAGGAAAATGAAGGTGTTTTTGTCAATGTCACACTGTGAGAACTCGTGGCCATGGCAGCACGGAGGGAGGTGGTGCTGGGACTGCCTTCTGAGGTTCACGTTCTCCAGCCACTTCAGCTCTGCCTGTGGAAGGCCCAAGGTGACAAAGCTCCTGAAGCAGCAGGGCTGAGAAATCCTCTGGGATCTGTCACTGGGTTCCCACAGATCAGCACCAGGTGTTCTTTCCATCTTTTCTTGGAACCAGCTTCAATAACCCTCTTCAACACAGGTGATCTTCAGAGCTGTCCAAAATTGCTCTTTCCCTGTCCTGCATCTCTGAGGCATTTGTGGTAGAGGGGAGGAAGTGGGAGGATGGACTTAAAAGCTACAAACAATGAGCAGCAGTGTGAAAACGGGGTGCTGGGAGTCAGCATGAACTTAAGCACGGTGCCTGGGTGGTGGGACGGGAGGTCTGAGCTGTGCTGTGCCCTCCTGTGACCTCAGGCAGATCACTCACTAGCTCTGTGTCTCATCCTCTGTAGAGATCCCTTTGGTCTGTTTGCCTGCAGCAGGTCTCCAGAGGCAGCACTGCCTTTGGCTGTGTGCTTGCACAGTCTGATATGCTGCTAAAATGATACCAGCATCATGTGAAGTGCTGGTCTGTACACCAGAAACTTGTACTACTCTGGTTTTAACTGAAATATTATTGCCTTACCAAGCTGTGAGTGCTGGAAGGCCATAGCTCCCTCCAAATCTTAGTGTTTGACCATTCCCTTTTTCTGTGGGAGAAAGGTGCTGCTCTACAGGGGCCTTTGGTCAGGTTCAGGACAAGAATTGTTTCTTATGCTACTCAAATTCAGCTTGAATCCATGTAACATTGCACTCTCAGCTAAAAGGGTTTCAGCTTTTTCATGCTGTTCACTCTCTTTGTGTGTTATTTTAAACATAAATATAGAATACACAGCTTTTTGAAAGTTGTCATTCATAAAAATCTGTGATTTGCTGCACTAGATGAACATGTAGACATAGATTTTTGCCTCTTGGGAAAAGCACATGTGGAAAAGGCAAGAGCATTTCCCAAGGAGCCACACTGGAGGTGCAGTGCTAGAGATGGACAAAGCAGAGGATGTGAGAAAACGGGTAATTAAACTTGCTGAATCCAGTCATTAGTAATTCATGGTTATTTATGGCTCATTTGTAGCTCACTCAGAGATCCCATTGATTGGCCCCCTCTGGGGCACGCTGGAGAAATGGCAGAGAGGCATGAAAAGGGGAGGCCTCTCAACTTCTGGCTGTGTTCTAGGTGGACCTGGGTTATTAAGCCATGAAAAGATGGACAAAAGATCACTTCAAAAAATTAGGAAAAGCATCTCTGCCCTGATATAAAGTCATTTAACACGATTAATGCATATTTAAGAGAAAAAGGGCTCCAAGTAAACTTTGCTTCTAGTGAAATCCAAGAGTCTCAGAAGCCCCAGCATTGCTCTGTGTTTTCATTGAAGCAAATGATAATATTCCCTGTGGTTTTATTTTGAGTAGTGATCCACAGGAGCAGAGCCTGAGAACCCAACCGAGAGCATCTTAGTATGCCACAGACAGTCCTGGCACTGCCTTGGTAATACCTAAATGTGCTAATTACTAGAAAAATAAAAATTCCTTTATTTCTAGGCTCTTTTTCCCAAGATTTTCCATTTGCAAGTTAACGGATTGGAGAACAAATGAATTCTGTGCTCTTCAGGAAAAGAATTTTTCCTTGGTCTGAACTGTTTTGTCATGGATGGCTCGCGAGGCAGAAGGGAAATGCACACACATGGAAACAGTCTATTACTAAACAATATAATTCTGGGGTTTTGAAAAGGAGGGAGACTGTACATATGAGGGAAATAAAAGAGGGATTAGATGGATCTGCAAGAAGAATTAACCTGTATTTTGAACCTTTTTTCTCCAATTCCTGAGGAAAAGGGGGGGTTATAAAATAGGCCTTTTGCTGCTCTTGCTTCTATAAAAACCTTTAAAGTTGTGCTGCTTTTTCTTAGCATGCAGACTCCTTAGGAACTTGCTAAAGAAGTGAATCAGACCATAAAGAGCATTTTAAATGGAGCACAGGCATCTGTAGTCTAACAGAACTAGCATTTTTATAGTGCACTTCCCAAGGATTTGCATGAATTTCCACAAAGAAAAGCTGCTTACTCATTCTTAGGCAAAAAAGTTTTTTTCTCTATGACATTTGTGAGGTGTAGAAGAGCCAACAAGCTGTACAATGCATACAAATGTTTGTCATTCATGGCATTAAACCCACAGAAATCAGTCTAAATTAATGAGAAAAAATAATTTACTGAAACCCGTCTGGTTTCTGCTGTGTGCTCCCAGCATCCAGAATACAATGTTACACACGATTGCTCCAAAAATAAAATACAAAATAATTACAACTAAGCTGTTCTGCACAGGGATCTTGTGGCTTTCTCAACATTTCAGTAACTACTTCCACTGCTGCCTGAAGCCACTTCATCTGTCCTGTTGCAGATGATGTTTGCTCAAGCCTGAGTGCTGAACTCCTCCATTCCCTGAGCATCCTCCCCACCTTCTCTTCTGCCAGCCCTCTCCTGTCACAGCCCTGTCCCAGTGTCCCCTCCCGGGGCTCCTGTGTGTGCCCCTGCCGTGGCTGCGAGTGGGAAACTGGGAATGAGCTGCAGGAACATCCTTTGCATTTGTAGAGACCACAAATTAGGGTGTTAATTCTGCTCTCACAGGAAAAGAGAAACCACCACTGCTGGGGTTTCCATAAGCACTGTGTCAAAAGGAGAAGAAAATCAGAATTGGTGGCAACCAGGAGGAAGTTCTGTCCACTTATAAACAAGTGACATATTTTGATGCACCTGAAGGCCTCTAATTTATGTCTGCCATTAAAAAGTGGCAATTAATTAGCCTTCTCTTCCCACCCAGAGAAATAAAGCATGTAAATCACTTACCTTGCTCAATAATTAAACAGCAGCTATTGATAAAATGGCATTTATGTAATGGCACAACCGTGTCCTATCCTGCCTCATACCTCAGGCAAAAACAAAAATGTGTTTTCTAGTAACAGAGAACAATTCTGTCATCCCAGCCTTGGCTGCAAATTCCCATTGCCTTGCACAGGAGGTCCAGCCTTGCCCTCACAGTGGGAAGGCTGGAAGGCTCCAGCCTCTGCACCCTGTGCCAATTCTGACCTCAGGAAATTAGCCTCTAACCAGTGGCACTTGGCCCGGAAACTGCTGGAGGATCCCAAACCTCTCAGAAGAACAATTGCTAAAGTAAAAGCACATATATAAATATAAAAACATGAGAAAATCTGTCCTTGTAAAAGGTATTTCACTGTGACATACCTGGAATTAATAGAAGGAGGAGATTTCAACAGGAGGGGTGCCAAATGCCTTGCACGGCTCCAGCAGAGAGAAGCCAATGTAGATCCAATCCACAGTGTATATTACACACTCACAGCACTGGAAAATTATATGGAAAGCTATCTCCTAGTGAGGTAGAGCAAATTCTTCACAAGCATAGAGAGATATGAGGGTTTTCCTGGGTTTTTTTTCTTTTCTTTTCTTTTCTCCTTGTTGAGAACATCACTGCTCAAAAAATCATCACTGATTTATTTGTTTTTTCTACTTAATATGCATCTACCAACTGAGAGAGATTTGAAAACAGACTCAGGAAGGCACTTGGGTCTTACCAACCCTACACCCCCCAAGATCCTACTGCCTGTTTTCACCCTTTTATCTCCAAGGTAGCACTCAAAAGTTTCCAGCCTTTTTCATGGCTCTGAGGAGTCTGATCTCAAATTCTACTCACATATTTGCTGTATTCACACCTCCTAAGCTGTCATAGGATGTTCCTCAGCAATTCCACCTGATGTTTAGGGTTCCTCAGTGAAGTTCTGCTGCTTCCATTTGGGGCCAGAAGCAGCATATTAGGTTTTTTTCATTCATCTTTTCATGTTTATTTTTCTGTTTATTTTAATTCCTGCTTATTTTTCTGACCATTTACTTCTTGGGTATAGGAATTAATGAGAGCTTCATGATCAAAAACAGAGTTTAAGACATAGTTTTCTTCTGTTTGTTTGCTGGGGTCACCCGTTTGGATTTGTGCCATGGCTTCCCCTGTTCTGCCTTTGGGCATCATCTCCCTTTTTCTCAATTAAAAATATACATCACTTCCACCTTAATTGACCATGGCAGCATTTTCCTTTCCATTATCTCAGTTTGGCCATGGAATGCTGATGGCACACTCAGCTTCATAACTTCTTGATTTGCTGTTAATGTCCTCTCTCAGTCAGAGCCTGAGCTGAGGCACTGCAAAAGCAAAACACCTCTTGACTCCAGTGAGTATCAAATCAGGCTCAAGTGACTATTTTATTTTAATTCCAAGTATTAAAACTTCCAGGAGACTCAGACCTCCCAGACAGGTTTATGCCATCTTTATCTATAGATTTCTTGCTGCCTCTATAGATTTCTTGGTCCTCTCTCCAGCCTACTTTAGTGCAGAAGAACATACAGTACATACTATAAAATAAAATACTGTAAATGCTATTATCTTTCATAATCATTGCATAGCTTCTATTAAAAAAAAAATCAAGTATGCCTTCCTTATTTGCTGTTTGCTCTTAAAACAGAATATTTGTGTCCCTGCCTCATGCAGTGGCTAAACCCACTATCTGGCTGCACCACAAATTCCACCCAAGTCCGTTCAGCTCAGTTTAACTCCAGTCACTGCATTTTATCTACAGCTTTCTCCATATTCAGTATATTTCCAATGCTAAGAAGGTCCAAAAGCTAAGCATTTCACCCTTTCAGACAAGTTAATTTGTCCATCCTTTGTGCCATGAAAGATCCCATTGTCTCTGTCACATGGCATTTCCTCAGAAATTATGCATATTTGTCATTTTTGGCAGTCTTCTGAAGCGTTCATGTGCATGGATTTTTTTTTTTCCTGTGTTATTTCAGATGTAACTGTTTATAAGGAAAGAAATTGCTGAGCACAATTCAGCAGCATTAGGAATAAAGTCCAGGAATATAAGGCCCCTTTCTTTTTAACAAAGCAAATCTGTACAGATTTATGAATTTATTTATTTTATTATGCATTTATTGGCTTTTAAGCACTGGGAATAATTATTTGTCAGTTGTAACAAATTTTCCAGATAGAAACTAAGCATATTAGTATCACCTATTTGCTAGAATCAGGATTAGCCACAAGTACTGACTCAACACAGACACCAGAAATCAGGCCATTGAGATCTTCCCAGTATATTTCTCTTCTGCATCATTTTTGTGCTGCTAAAAATAAACTACCAATACCTGCTACTTTTTCTAGACTAAAAATCAATTTATCTCTGTTATGCACAAGCAGACTGGGGAATTACTGCTTGTTATTATCCAGATATTTAGAACTGCCATCCTTATTTCCCTGTAATAGAAAATGATATTATTGGTGTGCTGAGATAAGAAATGCTTAAAAAATGCTTAAACAAAAAGTAATTACAAACTATTCACTGCTCAGTATTTACCACATATTATGGCACTTACTGCAGGTTTTTTAGGAACCAGATTCAGAAATGTAATTCCCTGCTGTAAAGCACTTTTAAGCGTATTTTTGTGTCACTGTGTGTTCTTTCATCATTTGTTAGGGCAGTTCTGACCGTGTCTCATAGATCAGCATCACCACAGCGGCCAAGGCTGCTGATCAGAACAGGAACCTGCAGAGCTAAAAGGATTCCACTCAGCTGGGGTTTAGGAATCATCTCTTGTAAGGGATCCACAGACTGACCCTGAAACCATTCATCATGTGGACAGCTACTGTCCAGAGGATCGTTTGCCTAACATGATGTGGGTGCAGCCACAGCTCATAGAAATATTAACTCTTAAAGGCAAAAACCCCAACCATATCTTTGGAGTGGGTCAAGAAACCCATAACAACAGCAGTACAGTGACTTGTGCTTCCATTTCACTGTAATCATTGCCATCCTATCAAACCCATCCTTTAAAATTGTATACACATCAAATATAGTTCTGCTTGTAGAGTAATCAATTTACCAACTGGAAGCTGAATGCCAGAAAGTCACAAACCTTTTCACACGAGGTCCCTCTGCAGCAGGAGAGGGTTTAGATTAGAATTTAGCTGGCTCATCACCCCAGTTCTAAAATCTGGCCCCATGTCCTTCTTCCTGCCTGTGCAGCACCTTTTCTTTCTCGTGGCATTATCAGCTTGCAGACAACACAGTCAGGAAACTACTTGGAAATAACTCCTGTAGTAACAATTTATGACACAGTGCAGCTACTGCTGCCTGTTCCCTGCATGACATCAACCTGTCCTTGAAGTTATGATTATTTATGTAACAATTGCATAGGAGAGCACAAAGAGGATGCCAGTCCATGGATTTGCAGAGATAAAAGTGTCCTAAGGAAGCTAAATTAAAATGCAGGCCTGTACTAAACTGTCTGTATTCCAGGTTCATTACAGCATTTGGGAGTGAACTGGAAATCTGTCCTTTGCAGGATTTTACTGGGTTTTACTATGAAGATGGAGAAAGGATCTTCATAAATAGTTTCCTGCTCAAGAGTTATTCTGAGCACATTTCTGAAAAACATTATACACTGCAATTTAGATTATTTTGTTTTGATTGCTTGATGGGTTTTGTTGTACAAAAAAAAAAAAAATAGGATGCACACAGTAAAATGTGCAACGTTTAATTTGCAGCAAATAATAAAACTCAAACCATAATCAGCATTTCCTTTTTCCAGAGATAACATTATGCTGAACCTAATTTTACAGCTGTACAAACTGTTTTCAAGTAATCTGCTCAATTGGGCGAGTTAATGATATTTAATTTGACCAGGCCAAACTTTACATGCTGTGCATTACTGGGAGCAATGTGCAGTGCAAGTGTTTGTGTGATGTAAATGTCATGCTAACACCTTCCCCTCTCAGCTGGCTTCACAAAAATCCTGGTGTCATCACCTCTCTAAGGCAAACTCAAGATGACAGCAGGGAAAAAGTGTTAGTTGCACAAGGTAATTCAGCAGGAATTTAGCCTTTTCAATCTATTCTGCACTCGAGTTAACCCTCTTTGTATCAGCCAGCTTTTTGCCCTGGGCAACATGTTAGGTATGGGCTAAATTCAGTTATTGGGCTGAGTAATGTTCTTGTTCAGGTGCCCCACTTTAATGTGACTAAATGTGGATTCTAGTGTGTATTTAGTGCAGCGTGTGAATTCTCTGCTCAGCCCCCCAGTTCCATGGCCTGGCATGTCTCCTGTTATTTATATCCACTACTCCATTTTAGAGTTTCTTATTGCTGTGACTGAGTACGACCATCATGTTTCATCTAAAGAATTATCAGACACAAACACATAGTTTTGTAGATTTGGTTTTGTTCAGCAAAAAGGCGAAGAGTCTAAAAAGCAAACCAAAATTAGAAAAATGCCAGGAGAATCAATAACTTGTTGTGTTTGAACAAGGGCTGAGGGATTTCTAATCTGCAAGAAACAAATGGGGTGCTAGTTTGTACTTCACCTCAAAGAGCAAGCCCAGTAAAATCTATCAAAATAAAAGGCAGAGCAGAGGATTTGTAAAGTTACTGTAGTAAAAAGGGAAAGTGAGAGATGCACAAGGTTGTAGGGATGGATCCTGGCACTGGCTGCTGACACCTTGGTGATGCCTAGAGGCTGACCTAGAACGGAGGCTGGACAGAGTTAAAAGAGTAAAGTGAGGATTTATTAAAAGGCCTTCAAAGGATACACCTTGGGCACTAGAAGAGGCTGGCCGTGGTTCTGCCCATGACGGACCCAAGATGGACTCAGAGTCAGGAGTTTTGACACTTTTATAAGTTCTGGTCCATTTCCATATTGGGGTTCATTGTCCAATTCCAGCTCAGGTGATGCAGTCCCATCCTCCCAGTTTGCTCTCCTCCATTCCCTGCTGTTTGCACTTTTTGGGCTGAAGCTGCAGCGGTGTCCTTGGTTCTGGGGCTGGAAAAGGATTGTTCTGTGTGCCTGAGCTGTGAGGAGAGCTGCTGACACTTTATCTGATGTTTGGAGTTATATACCAATGCAGTGCAGAACCTGGAAAATACGGACGCTAAAACTCGAGGCGTCATTGGGATGGCTGGGAGCTGAGCCTGGGTCCCTGACAGCTTTGCTGCTTTCTTCCTGCAGGTCAATGGGAAGGATTTATCCAAAGCCACCCACGAGCAGGCAGTGGAGGCGTTCAAAACCGCCAAGGAGCCCATCGTGGTGCAGGTGCTGCGGAGGGCCCCGCGCGCCAAGGCCCACGAGCCGCAGCTGGTGGACGTGGGCACCCAGACGGACATCACCTTCGAGCACATCATAGCCCTCAGCAAGATGGGCTCGCCCACCCCGCCCGTCCCCGGGCTGGACCCCTACCTGCTGCCCGAAGAGTAAGTGATGCTTTGTGAGCCTCAGAAATCCTTGTGTTCCGTAACGTGGTGTGTTAGAAGGAGCTCACAACCTCACCTCGCTCGCTGGTAAACAGAAATCCTTGTGTTCCGTAACGTGGTGTGTTAGAAGGAGCTCACAACCTCACCTCGCTCGCTGGTAAACAGAAATCCTTGTGTTCCGTAACGTGGTGTGTTAGAAGGAGCTCACAACCTCACCTCGCTCGCTGGTAAACATGTCCTCCCAGAAAGTAGCCAGGATTCATCCAGCACTGAGCCATAAACACGTACTCCCAGAAACATGTAAACAACATGTACTCCCAGAAATAGCCAGGATTCATCCACCGCTGAGCCATAACTCACTGGATTTTCATTTTTCCTACACGTTAGCGAGACATTACTCACATGAGTAATGCCACTGAGTCACAACATGGCCTCATAAAGCTCATTTTTTTTTGCTGGCATTTGATGGATAAAGTTATTGCATTTTGTAATTCCTCTCACTGCCTCTTTGGGTTGCTTATGTTTTAACTTTATTTTTTATGGCTGCCATAAATTGTGTAATGCTAAGAGCTGCTACATTCTGTTCCAGTGTATTAATTACTTTATTATAACCCTGCAGCGCTGTTACTCGAATAAGTTATTTTCTGGGACTAGAATTACTTACCAGTGTTGTCATGGATGTTTTAGAATCAAATTTTAATTATTGTTAATGGTAATTTGATGCTTTTGTACTTACAAATACAAATGACAATTATCTCCTGGCGCACACACCCCCCGCCCTCACATGCTGTTGGAGAGGAAAACAGCTCCCCAAGGAGCCCCTGCAGATTGCCTGTCATCCTGCCACGCATCTCCACAGGGAGCAGGGAATGGAAAGGATTCCGACCCTCTCAGTTGCTGTGTGTGAAGGACTGATCTGGTCAAACCACAGCAATTCCTGGTTTTGAGGCGATCCTGCACGTGGCGAGAGCAGCCACCCTCCCAGGGCACCTCTCCAGACATCCCTGCCTGCCCTCCTGGGAAATGGGGTTTGGCTGCAAACAGACGCTGATCCTGCACTGCCCTGGGCGACTTTCAGAGCACAGCAACCTTCACACACTGAGCCAGGACCGCTCCATGGCAGTGTCTGTTCCTCTCATGACCCTGCTGATACTCAAAGGGTGGTTCCAGCCACCTGTTCCCAGCCCACTCAAAATTCAAGCACAGCAGCACCATTTAGTGGAAATACTTGACAAAAGGCTGGAGCTCTGAGCTTGCCGTGAACAAACAGGAGCCTGTGGAGAGGACATGATTATTCCTTGGGCCTCGACACTGCACCTCCCAACCTCACCTGCACTAGGGGCTTTTAGTACCTCTGACTTGCCAAGTGCACTTAGAAAATAGCAAAGATTCATTCCTGATGAATCATTTAGGAAAAAATTCTTCCCTGTGAGGGTGATGAGGCCATGGCACAGGTTGCCCAGAGAAGTTGTGGCTGCCCCATTCCTGGAAGTGTCCAGGTTGGATACTTGGTCTAGTGGACCAAGGTTGGAGCAACCTGGTCTAGTGGAAGGTGTCCCTGCCCATGGCAAGGGTGGAATGAGATTTTCCTTAAGGTGCCTTCCACCCCAAACTGTCCCATGATTTTATTATTCTGTAATTTAGGTTGCAATGCATTATTCCACCTTAGCCCTATCAGTTCCACATTGTTCCTTAATGATTAACCCCATCTGCTGGATCACCAGGTCCCTTCCTCTGGGTCCTCACAGCCTTTCTCATGCCAGGGCCACACTCAGCTCTCTGGCTGTGCTGTCACCCAGCCCGTGAAAGCAGAGTCATTTTTTCCTAGTGTTTCCTCTCACTTCCCCCAATTCCATTCAGATTAATCTCGCCTGCCTCTAACAACTTGACTTCCCTGTCCAATTAGCAGATGCTGTTACATAAATAGCCTCAGCCATGTATCTACTTAACAGAGAATTAAACAGAGTTTACTTTCACTGCAGATAAAACAATCCAGCACAGAAAACAGTGATCATAAGAGCATTACACTGCTTACAACTTCCAAAGTAAAGGCAGTGCAAGTGTGGGAGAGCTCAAGCAGTAAAAAGCAGCAGGCTGTCCTCCTACAATACATGGAATTTTCATTTCAAACACTTACGGGGTGAGTGGTGTAGCTTATAGAAATAACCACATGCAGCTCCTCAGTGTGGGGATCACTCCATCATCTCCCCTGCAAGCTTGGAATGCATTAACGAGTTCCACTGAAGTCCTGAGTGCTGTCCTAAAAACTACCTTTTCTTCCAGCCATCCATCCGTGCATGAATACTATGACCCAAATGACTACATGGGAGGAATTCATCAAGAAATGGACCGGGATGAGTTGGAATTAGAGGTACTTAATCTGAGTAACTATTTCATTTCCATATGCACCTCAAGGTCTTTGAATTGCATAAAGTGGAAAGAGTTTTCAAAGCAGATGTTTGTGACAACATTGTTCACTAGCTGCTGATACCTTTATCACTCCATTGAACCGTGAGCCAGGCACTGATGATCATCAGCTAACAAATTAACATAAATAATGAAGTCATTGATTCCTTTAATTAAATACCGTGTAAGTGTGCTGATTTAAGCTTTCTGAAAATCTGAAAGGCTCTGCTGAGTGGCAGGACCTGTTCCACATAACCACACTAAAAATGTGTGAGTTTCCCTTAAATGTTTCCTGACTGAGAAACAGATGTTCTTGATCATGTAATTTTGAAGTGTGTTAAGTTTACAAGACAAGGCCAGAATAGATTTGCCACTATACTAAGCTGTTCCACCCTTTTTCATTACTTAAGTGACATATGTATACATATGAAATTACAGATAATAAAAGTTGAACCAGTCATGAAAGTATGCAAGTCCTTTTCCCTGCCAAATTTTTAAAAATCACTTTTGGTTTTAGTGCTTGTATATCTCATCAGAAGTTCATCTTCAGTTTTCTCATTCCTAATTTTAATAGCCTGCTCCCAACCATTCAAGGTACGGCACAGAAATTGTTGGGCTCTGCAAGATACTTAAGCAGCACTGACCCAGTGAAGTGTTTTTCATTATTTGTAATAAACAGTAGTAAAATATCCCAATAGCTTTAAATACAGCCAGCAATGTCTGACCCAGCTGTTCTATCCAAGACTATCAGTAAGAGAATATTTTATGCCCTTAGCTGGCTTGCACTCTTGATTTCTTAGATCCTGGTCCTGCTAACACCTATTTGTCACAGCAAGCTGTGCTGACCTGCCTGAAGCTGTGCTGAAATCAGTGCAGATTTATCAACAGCTTCAGTGGGAGCAGAGTTCAGTCCTTCCATGAGCACCAGGTTGTTTCCTTCTATAAAAGTGTTTGCAGGATCAAGGACTAAAACCCCATAAAAAGTTTGCAAGCTGTTCTCAAATTCTGCGGATCTGGTAGCAATTCATCTCTGTATACAAACATAAATCAAAGGCAGGATAAAATCAAAGTGCCAGTAAAACAAATGCTACTTAGCAGACTTCAAGGCCTTACTTTTCAAACAAGGGCCTTTTTTTTTCTCTTAAATAAAAACAAATACAATATGGATTTCAGTCTCAAAGGAAAATGTAGAACAAATCAATGTTTTCTACCAGTATCTTTCCAAAATCTACTTTTTAGGAAATCTAATATTGTGGATAAATTCTAAGCTTCCATTAGAAGGTCAACCAGTTGAGCTGAAAACAAACACACTCCAGTAGCCAAACCTTAATATGCCTTAAACCACAATATTAATAATTCTGACATTGATATAGTACTTGATGGCAAAAGGTGATCAGCTCAGTAACACAGGCAGATGAACATTAGGAAAGTCTCTGTAGCCTAATAGTATTTCTTAAAAACCACTAAAGATTCCTGTTCAAATTGTAAAGACTGTGATCAATGGTAAGGTCAAAGTGCTAACAGGGACTCAACTGGCTGGTTGCTTTTTTGTTTGCCTTTTGATAGATATGTTTTAAAAGACCACAAAGGCACTGTTTCATTGACTGCAGCAGGAATGTTGAAAGTAAGAAAGCCATCAAGTCAGCCTTCTGGGTTTCTATGTCTATAAAATGTGCTTGGAATTTAAATCAGAAGCTCCTCATCTAAACTTTTATGGTCTATAACTGACTGGTTAGTGATTTGTAACAAGCAAACAAGACAGAAAAGGTGAAATAGCCAAGTTCACAACAAACCTCCAATGTAAATATCCATAGGAAGGAATTTATGCTGGCAGTATTGCTGAGGTACCAAAATTGTATTCTCGGTTTTATCTCAACATTTGTCTTAAAATTGATGACTCAGAGGTAACTGCCATATATTCTCTGCTACAAAAATAAATAAATACCATTTCTTTTCTTTTGAAGTTTCCATGCCACAAGTAAAGAGGAACTAAATCGTGAACTCCTATTTTATTATAAATTAAAAGTACATTCATTCTTCACAGAGGCCCAGCTAGAAGTCATTTCAGGCTCATAAAGGAAGAATAATGTCACTCCAGGATTCCCCAGCAGTGTTATGCATTAATATGTTTATTCAAACAAGTCTGTCCAGCTGTCAGACACAGCCCAAGCCAGGGCTCTGTCTGTGGAACTTTCTCACATTACAAAGGAGAACATTCTACATCAAAAAGGGGCCTGTTCCCTCCCATTTGACTTTCTGTCTTCACCCTTCCCAAAACGCAACTTGTATGTAGGTCTTTCTTTCCAAGAAAAGAACTGAACTCAGCTGAATGGTTAGCTGAAAGCCAGTGAAGCTTGGAGATGAAAATTACATTAAATGTTTGCTACTGCTGAGAAATTTCCCTCCGATGCTCTCGCTCCGTCTTGGACAGAAATGAAGCATTCTTGTCAAAAGGCTGAAGGAGGACACCAAATTCGTTCAAAGAGCTTTTTGCCCACCCAGTGCACAGCTCCCAGTGTTCCCAGCATGAAACCACAACAGCTGATCAGCAAAAGATGAACACACTGAGCACAAAAAAGTGCTTCAAGATCTGAAATTAATACTCCACTGCTTTTAGGAAACCATGAGTAAAAGCGAGTGCCAGGGTTTCAAGCTCTCCCCTTTGCTGTACTTTGCTACTTTGGTTGAAACTTTTCTTTCACTTCTCCAATAATCTGTTTGCAAGGGAGGTGAGAGGCGACTCTGAACATGTGAATTAGAAGGCTCCATCACAGGCACTCTGCAATTTTTATTCCATCCTGGTTTACAAAGCGTTTCAAAGCATCTTTTATGTGAATATATTTCTTGTCTATGAAAACTCCAGCTCCACAGGGAGTTGCACAGATCAGGAGCTTCTCAAGGCATTGCTGTGTCTGGGAATACAAAGAGCTGCAGCCCGAGCAGGCCTGCTTCAGGCAGTGATTGAATATGGAAAGGTTTAAAAAGCTTCACAGCTGCACTTTCTAACACAAATATTTGTATGTTCTCTGTTTGGAACAAATGCAAAAGTGGTAAAACATTTCATCTGGCTCACAAGCCAGCACTGAAAAGTTGTCCTGCCTCAGCTCTCTGGAGGTTTTCAGCCTGGCCTCAGCACCTCGTGCTGTGAGAAAGGTCTCAGTTATGGAGCTCTGCCCATCTGCTTGGCAGAGAGCCTGGCATCCTCCAAGTTATCTTACTGAGCCATCCCAAACCCCTTTTCATCAGGGTGAGAAACACTTTTCTTCAGCCTTCCCCAGCACCACTGGTGATTAAAGCTGGTCCAGCCTCTATGGTCTGACAGAGAATTCCCATCACAGAGCTGGGCTGCCACAGAAACCTCCAGGCAGAGTTCTACTTCTCTAGAGCAGAGAATTTTGGGAAGAAAATCTGGCTTATGGCCTTTTCTCCTTTGAAAAGGGAAAGGGTGGGATTCTTTTCCATTTACCTGTGTTGAAAACCACTTTGATATGAAAATACAAATATAAAGATTACTTTCTTAGGTTCAAGAAAGCATGAAGATTTTCCCTCCTGCTGTAACAGGGTCAGTTGCTAAAAAGTAGAAAGGGCCTTATGCAGTATAAAATGAAATAGTTCTTTATATTTATTTCCCTGACTTTGTTTTCTGTGTGAAACCTAGCAAAAGGAAGTACAAAAAAGGGGACACTGCTGGTCAGGTGTGGCAGAGGTCAGCACAGAAAAAAAGTCCACCACATCTTACAGAGAGAGGGAGAAGGACAGAGCATTGACCATGCAAGCTGTGGGTGAGGCTTTCTGAGTGACTGAACTATTCTTACCCACTGCTGTCATTTCAGATCTCTACTGCTCATTTCTGTTAGAGGAAGGACTCTGATTTTTATAAATTTGCAGGCAGGCCATAATTCTAAATCAGCAGTACAATAATTCAATAATCCTCTGCAAATGAAGGATCTTCTGAGCTTATAGAGGTTAATTTACTATTATCACTTGCTCCTAATTCATTATGATGAGTGGTTGCAGGTATAATGTCACAGGGCATGTTCATTTCTTCTTGTCTTGCTGTAAATGCCAGATGGATTTCAGCAACCAGCTCTGTGAGCCCTCCTTGGCTCTGCATTTGATGAGGAGCCAATAATCTTTCAGACACTTCTCTTGCACAGACTATTTTGAAAGAGCATCCAAATCCTCCTTTGAACATCTCTCAAAATGTCACTTTTACCTGATCTGAAGAAGCAGATTTGAATTATCTGCGAGTGTAAAAATTGTCATAGACAGAATTTTCACATTTATGATATTAACCCAGCCCCAGCATTCCCACACTCTGTGTGCCAGCTGCTTTCTGTGGCTGCAGACCAGGTGTGGAATAACCTCAGCGTGTCCCTTCCACTGCCCAGGAGTGCAGCCCCCGAGACAGAACTGTAAGAAATGGCAAGTCCTGTGGCATTGCAAACACAGGGGCTTACACTCTTGAACTCCTCCAGGCCCACATGAATTTTCCTCTGCTTAATTAATTCCTGGTACAATTACTCAAGCTGCCATAATACCTGTACTTGCAGGTGCCAGTTTTCCATTCTCCCCTTTCATGTATTTCTGCATTACACAGACTTGCCTCTGAATATGGAAAATAACCTCTGCTTTGAAGACTCTGGTGTTGATTCTTCAACTCCAACTGGAATTACACACTTTTATCTCTCAAATATTTCAAACCTTTATGATTATATTAAAACTTCACTGACGCAAAGACCTACAGAAGGCAGCTGTTCCTATGTTTAAGTTCATAAAATTATAATATTTGGGTAGCATCAAATCCACTTTCTCTCTTCCTACCAAGGACTAGAGGGATTGTACTCAAGAGTAAGTCTGTCAACTAATTACTCATAAAAATTCAGGTTCTAACACCTGCTCTATAAATTTTTTCTGCTCTAGCTTTTCTTGCTGCTTTATTTCTGTGTGTTTTTAAACAACAGATAGCTCTTTTCCTTACAAAATATATATTATTTAATTTACCAGATGATTTATTACCTTCCAGTATATCAGAGGTCACATCTCAGATGGTACAATTTAAATATAAACCCATATTTTATTTTTAATTATCATAGCCTTTATAGTTGTACACTCTTGGAAAAACACCTATTGTTAGTAAAAACATGTGGCAAGTAAGAATGAAAATAACAGCTTGCTCCCTCTTTTCCTTCCACTCCAAGAGTTTGTAGTTACTCAGGATCTATTTAAGCAATGGTCAAAGTCTCCATATATTTCTCTTTGGTTTTGTGGGGGTTTTTTAACATTATTTTTTTTTTTTCACTGACAGTATGGCAAGCAGTAGAATGAGCCCCGCTAGAAATTTCTCGCCACATTTTCAAATCAATATAAAAGCATTCCTGAAGATCATGAAACTTTTTTGTTAAAGTATGCAGGGAGTATGGGAATCGTTCTGGGCCTGAATTAGGCTCAATCCACAAATTCCCACCTCACCCCCAGTTCACTCCATCCAAGGGTAAATGCAGGATAAACCCACTGACTGCAGTGACATTCTGGAGGATCAGCTGAGATCAGAACAGAATCCACTTTGTCTCATCTTTCTTCTGAAGACTCTGCATCTCCTCTCTAGAAAGCTCCAAAGCTTTAGAAATGTGAAGAAAACCCCACTATTAAAGCATTGTGTTCAAACCTTTAAGTAACAAAAGAGGAGGGGAAAAAAGCACAGCAGTTCACCATGGATACTATTGATTGAATCCACTTAAATACCAGCTGAAATGTCACTGACATTTACAGCTACGCTTCTTTAGGGGGGAAAAAAAAAGAAATTACACATGTTGACAAGTAAATAACACGAGATTGCTGATCTTGGCAGCTGTCAGCTAGACACACCGATAAATTATTCATATCGGCTTGTTTTATTGTCTTGCCCCTTCCAAATGGCACAGCAGCAGAGATGCCAGAAAGAAGGAGCTGTGTTGTCAGGACTTTTCCTCTGGAATGGCAGGTCCAAGCACAAATAGAGGGTGCAGGGTCTGCCTTGGGCTGGGACAGCCCTTGGATCTTCTGTGTCCCTTTGGCTGCTCCCACTTTTCCCTTTCAGCAGAGCCCAGATCTGCCTGGCCTGAGGAGCAGCAGGACCTTGCCAAGCCTCACTCACTCCCCTCACCTGAGGAGGTAAAAACACAGCTCCAGGTGCTTTCAGCCCTCTGTGTGTGCAGCAAAACCCGTCCTCCCCACGGCAGCATCCTCAGGACCAGCCCAGCAGTCACAGCCGGTGGGTTAAACACGTTAAACCCCCGGGATATCCCTCACGAGCAAAAAAGCAAGACTGAAAGATGCCACAGGGATGGTCACCAGCCAGGAACATCCCCCAGCCTGGGGCTATCTCCATGGATTTTACAACCCTTCCTACCAACCAGTGTCACACAGCAGCAGCAAACACAGAAGACAAAAAAAAAAAAAAAAAAAAAGAAAATAAACCTCAGGAATTCCTCGTGGGAAAAAAAAGCGTGGAGGAAGAACATGCATTTTTAAGATGGGTTAAATGTCTCCGAGATTAATGAGACCACCATGACCTGCTGAAACCAAACACTTGCAAGATACTGAAATGCTTATTATGTTTCTATTACCAATAGCAAATGCTTTGCTGACAATATATTGATCTTCAGTCACACTTTTGAGAAATTTATTAGATGACTTCATGAAAATGATACAATTTAAAGTAATAGAGTATTAGTTTTTTCTGAAAAGCCAGAGAATTACGCTGCTTATTAGGAAATATGTATCAGCTGTGACAAATATTGAAATCATACTTTATAAGTATTTTCGCCTTTGAAGTCTTAGCACTACATGAAATATAGGTAATTTTTCTTCCTTAAGATCAATAGAAGGTCTATTTTCAAAATGACTTCTTATTGATTGAAGGGTCAAAAATGTCCCAGGTATTGATTGTATGCATATAATCACGTTTTGCTCAGTAAGTTAACCTCGTCTACAAGTGAAATCAAAAGACATCCACTATATCACTTAAGCAAAATATTTTCATTGCATTTGAAAAATTGCTTCCATCAGTCACCAGTTTCTCACTGACAATATATTTTCTATATTTTCCTTCTTTTTTTTTTTTTTTTTTTTTTCCCAAAACCTCAGGAAGTGGATTTACACAGAGTGAACAGCCAGGACAAGCTTGGCCTCACTGTCTGTTACAGAACGGATGATGAAGATGACATGGGTATTTATGTGAGTGAGGTAAGACTGAGCTGCCTTCCATAAGATACTATTTGTCTTTTCAGCTGCGTTCTTGGGCAGTTAAGACATTTATCCTCCATTTGTACCATGTTGGATAAACAGCCAAAATGCAATAATTGGAAGAGATCTAATTATTTTCCTTTTCTCCAAACTGAGTGCAGTCCTGCTCCCACTGAAGTCAAATTTCATTATATTAACAATGATCTATTTCAGATGATGCCTTCAGAGTATTTTCATATATTCCCCCTTTAATTTTTATTCTTGATTATTCCTGAAACAATATAAACTACAAAAAAAACCCCACACACTTTTATTTGCAAACATCTGGGGCCCGTTTCTCTCTCCTTGTCCCTTTCCATGAAAAAAGTAGCATTTTATACAGCGACACCTTTTCGCTACGCAGAACCATTTCAAATTAATTGCACCAATCTGGGGAAAGAAACTCATCATTAAATCTAAAACCTTCCATTGAAACGCACCACCCAGGAAATGAGGGGAAGTGAATACTGAGCTCCCAAACCTGCAGAGCACTCAGAGGTCTCTTGTGTTGCAGATTGATCCCAACAGCATCGCAGCGAAGGACGGGCGGCTGCGAGAAGGGGATCGCATTATCCAGGTACGTGTGGGAGGCGCCCCAGGTGTCCTAAACCCCAGAATTCCAGTGTCCTAAACCCCAGAACTCCATTTCCTGCCCTCCTAACAAGGCTCTGCACCTGCCATGCAGGGGGGTGGAACAGCATCACATGTCCAAACCACCACACTGGCCCAGCACTTCTCTGCACAAGGCTGGGGATGTGTGTGTGGAGCCATCCAGCCAAGCATTTCCATGGGGCTGGGCACAGCAGCATCCAGGGGTCCCTATGAAAACCCTTCATGGTGGTGTTGTTTCTTTAAAGATCAATGGCATCGAGGTGCAGAACCGAGAGGAAGCTGTGGCACTTCTCTCCAGTGAGGAGAGCAAGAATATCTCCTTACTTGTGGCAAGACCAGAAATTCAGGTACAGTAGCAACAAAAAAACCCTCACCTGAGTCTTAATTAAAACACCTGCTGTTTTGTAGAAAGCAGTTCTTTCAAATTGTTTAACCTGTCTAAATCTACCACATCTATCTAAAACCATATTATACACTTTGACTGCACATATATATATATGGCATAAAATAATGGAATTCAGCAGTCACGGTACTTACATATATATTTTATATTAAAATTCAATTTCTAAGACATCTGGTGATTTATATGTACTGCAGTGCTATTACAAACATCAGTGCAAGGCATTATGAATGGTTTTGAGCCACAGTTTTGAAGAACATGCTGAACTCTAATTCCTATAGCTATTGATTATTCATTCATTAAAACACCTATTATTTAGCCCTTCATACACAGTCTCTTAAAGTACTTGAATACTGTCAAGAAGTCTCCTGAGCTGCAATAAAAGGTTGAAGAGGATCCCTTTGTAGAGCAGGGATTAGCACAATAAAGGTGTTGAACAAACAGCCAGGAGCACCATTGTTTGATCTGACTCTGCTCCTGGTGCTGGGGGAGCAGCCCTTGCCAGTGCACCTGGAGACACAGGGTCAGGATCATCTCTGTCTTCTGAGCCTGGATATTTCTGATCTTTCCCATGGGGATAATTGGGAATGGGAGTAAAAATGTCCTACAGACCCCAGCCAGATTTTCCTTCTGGTGTTTGATGCTGCCTCACAAGAGCTTTGGGCTCTGGAGTGTTTTTATACATCTTAATCAAGTTGTGCACAACCCAAAACTGTCCCAACTATCACAAGTATTTCCACGGATCAAAAGACAGATTTTTTTTCATATGTAGAGGGCTGTTGAAGATAAAACCCTGCCGTGGAGATGGAGGCAGCTGTGAGAGGAGGTAGCACAGTCAATACCCACACTTAGCACAAGGACTGGCTCCTTCCCAAGACACAGCAGCACTGTCACAGCAAGGAATCTCCTGAGATTTCCCAACCACTGTCTACAAAGAAAAGCAGTAATTTATGTCAGTCTTCATTCTTTTGACAACGATTGGTTTGTTTTTTCCCTCCCTTTTCACACAGCTGGATGAGGGATGGATGGATGATGACAGAAACGATTTTCTGGATGACTTGCACATGGACATGTTAGAGGAACAGCACCACCAGGCAATGCAATTTACTGCCAGCATGCTTCAGCAGGTACTGCCCTTCTGGTGTGCAGGGCTGTCAAACTTCCCACTGCACTCAATATTCAATATTGAGCTTGGCTGAATACACTTGGTGTCTCAAGTGACACTGAGATCAAGGCAAAAAAAAAAAAAAAAAAAAAAGGACTTTCTGTAAAATCAAGATATTACATGGCTATTCACAGCTTCAACTCAGGGACCAAGATGTTTTAAAATAGTACCTGTTGTGCTTTGTCCCTTACAACATGATCACAATTCTTGGAAATCACTTATCACTGTGGTCACTGAGAGGAGTACTGGGTGTGTGGTGGGTAGAGCAGGCAGAGAGCTGATTTACAGAATCTCCTATTTGATGTGCACACACAGACTGGAAACAGCCTCCCAAAACCTGGAAATCCAAATGGACAACTCAGGAAAATGACTGAAGTAAGATCTGTACAAGAGGAAAAAGGCAAAGCAAAGGTTTTTACATTACAAATTTTATTCAGGGCCACAGATGCAGGGCTTACATTCTCCATCATTCTGCTATGATTAAAGCAGTTTCTCAGTTTTTGCCTAGACTTTTTTCCTAAAGTTTTTCTAGAACTCTGCATCCTCTGTGCCCATCCCCATGTTGTGAGGAGTCATGCTCTCACTTAGGCACTGCAGGACAACTGGATATCATTGTGCACCTAAGTGGGAGAAGAGATATTTTGAAAATGTGACTTCTACCACTGTTGCTGCATAGGTGAAACTCAGACCTCAGGTTCTTCTGCAAAGGACATCCACAGCAGGCTGAGGGCTTGGTCACCTTTTCTCCGAGTCCTTAATAATACTCTTTCCCTATAAAATGCAGGAAGTGTAAAAAGTGACGGATTAGGAGAACTATTTAAAAATAAACACCTTGAAATGCTTCATGTGCTTGCAATAATTTTTCTTTGTGTCCTGCTGTTTCTGTTGTTAGAAGAAGCACGAGGAGGATGGAGGCACCACAGACACAGCCACGATTTTGTCCAACCAGCACGAGAAGGACAGCGGCGTGGGGCGCACGGACGACAGCACTCGCAACGACGAGAGCTCCGAGCAGGAGAACAATGGGGACGATCACACCACCTCCTCCAACACCTTGGGGAGCCAGAAGAAGCTGACCTACAGCCACGACACCCTGGGAAGTGGGGACATGCAGTTCAGCAACGAGTCCTTCATCTCAGCTGACTGCACCGATGTCGACTTCCTCGGCATCCCCGTGGATGAGTGCGAGCGGTTCCGGGAGCTGCTGGAGCTGAAATGCCAGGTGAAGTCTGCCAACCCCTACAGTCTGTACTACCACAACAGCACCCTGGAGATGAGCAAAAGCGACCAAGAGAGCGTCGACAGAGAGCTGGAGATGCTCAACGAGGAACTGCGCAACATCGAGCTGGAGTGCCTGAACATCGTGAGGGCGCACAAAATGCAGCAGCTGAAGGAGCAGTGCCGGGAGCCCTGGATGCTGCACAACAGCGGCTTCCGAAACTACAACACGAGCATCGACGTCCGCAGGCACGAGCTCTCGGACATCACCGAGCTGCCCGAGAAGTCCGACAAGGACAGCTCGAGTGCCTACAACACGGGCGAGAGCTGCCGGAGCACGCCGCTGACGCTGGAGATCTCCCCCGACAATTCCCTGCGCAGAACCGCGGAAGGCGTTAGCTGTCAAGGTAACGAGGGGGCAGTGGCCTATAATGTCTCCCAAAAGAATTTGTGTGCCGGCTCAGAGAGCCATGAATCCAGCGCTGGTAAGTGCCACACCTCTGCTAAAGATCCTGACCCTGGCAAGCAGCTGGAGAGCAAGGAGAGGAAAGGCGGCGACGGCAGCAAAAGCCCCACTCATGGTCAGAAGGCCTCGGGCTCCTACGTGTCCCCCTACCACCACTCTCCCTACAAACACGCTCACATCCCTGCCCATGCCCAGCACTACCAGAGCTACATGCAGCTGATCCAGCAGAAATCCGCCGTGGAATACGCACAGAGCCAGATGAGCCTGGTGAGTATGTGCAAGGACTTGGCCTCGGGCCAGAGCGAGCCCAGGATGGAGTGGAAGGTCAAGGTCAGGAGCGACGGGACGCGCTACATCACCAAGAGGCCGGTGAGGGACAGGCTGCTGAGGGAACGGGCCATCAAGATCAAGGAGGAGCGCAGTGGGATGACCACGGATGACGATGCCATCAGTGAGATGAAGATGGGCCGGTACTGGAGCAAGGAGGAGAGGAAGCAGCACTTGGTGAAAGCCAAGGAGCAGAGGAGGCGGAGGGAGTTCATGATGCAGAGCAGGTTGGAGTGCTTAAAGGAACAGCAAGGTGCAGAGGAGAAGAAGGAGATGAACATCATTGAACTGAGCCACAAAAAAATGATGAAGAAGAGAAATAAAAAAATATTTGACAATTGGATGACAATCCAAGAACTGCTAACCCACGGAACAAAGTCACCAGACGGCACGCGGGTGTACAATTCCTTCCTGTCAGTGACTACTGTATAATCAACCCCCAGCGCTAAATTATGTACATAAAACACTACCAGTGGGGTAGGAATCCATGCCTCGTTCAATGTGGCAAGATTTTTGTATATAAGATACAGTCACTGAGTTTATAGTTCAAATACTGAACTCTACAACTGTGGGTGCCAGGATCTCCATTCTGCAGTGGAGAGAAAGCTTGCCCATCTCCTTCAAAGGCAATATTAGCAGTGCTTTTTGGAGTACTGATTGTACTTTTTTACTTGTTACCTTTTACATGAAGTGTTTAAATATCAGAAATGTATTAACCATACTTACACAGGTAATTTGCTTAAACTATATTCATATTAAAAGGTACCCGTGCTTTTCTTTACCTAAAAAAAAAAATGCAAGAAACCCACAGGAGCAACTGCACATATGTATTTTTGTTTGTGAAACCATTTTTTGTGATGTTATTTTGCTGTTCACTTCTACACAGAGTGCTGTTTATCAATACTTAGCTCAAGGTTTAAACTCAGAATCATTCTCTTGTAATATTTAACATTTATCAAACAGCAGTTTTTAGTGTTATGCTCAACATTGAAACATTTTTCTCTTTAAGGTTTCTGAAAGAAGTATAGAGGTTTCATCTGAAAAGCCTGAGGCAAAGTACACTATTATGCAGCTTTAAAGGATTTTAAAGCATGTTTGCAAATGTTGCAACCTATTGAAGAAACGTGCATGTACAGCTAATTTGTTTATATAAGACAGTTTGTGGAATTTGAAAAGCCCATGGTAGTAACTGTTTGCTTTATAGATTTGAATGTATTGAATTATAAAAGCAGTTTCATGAAATCATCATTAGCTACAAACGTTAACAAGTAAAATGAAGCAAAATAAATTATTGTTTTATATTTCAAACTACTTTAAATTCTTTTTATTCCCTTATGGTTTCACCACCTAGAATATAATTTTATGGAGTTCTGTAGCTCCTTGTTCTGTAGCTCTGTTCTGTAGCTCCTGTGCTGCAGAAATGCCTGGACAGCCACTGGAGCCAAACCTGAGGGAATAATTGGCATTCTGCTTTGGGGGGAACTTGGATTGAGGCTTTCCTGAGGGAAGAGACAAGGGAGAAGCACGAGGAATATCAAGAGGAAAATCAAGCAATGCTTATCTTCAGCTCAGAAGCTATTTAAGGTGACTTATAAGAAAGAAATAGATCTTCTGCTCTCCTGCTTTGCTTTGGTTTGTGGCCTCTTAGTGGTGTATAAACCCCACCTACAGCCTTCAGTGGGGGTTTGCATTAAAACCAGAAAATATATAAATTAAAACATATAAAAACTAAAGCAAATAAATATACAAATTAAAGGAGATGGTGAAAAAAATAACAGAGGTGTCGATGAGGTATGACATTCCTTTCTGTGTTTTCTATTTCTGATTAAGAATTCAGATATAAATTGGAATATTCTGCTGGATTAAGTGATGTAGACTCATTATGAATAGTTCCCAGATCCTCCATCCTCTCTCCCTTTTTCCTTGAAAACCTGCTCCCAAACCTTCTAAGTTTTTCTTCTGGACCTTTCTGTCATAACTCAAATGAGCAAAAATTGCAATCTTGGTGATAGAAGTGCAAAACTGGAAGGGGAGAGATTAACAGCTTCTTGTGCCTATTTTGTCTGTCATCGAGAAGCAAACAACAGATTTGTCCAGGTTTCTTTCTGCTCCCTCTGTGGACTAGCACTGAATTCCATGAAATGTGTCTGCCACACTCCACAGTGAACTTCTATATACCTGGAAATGCCCCTTCAGCCCGTGTAATCTGGCACTCTTGTCAATAAGCCTCTGCAAATTTATCTTCAAACTGTATTTTCCTTGGGGATAAAGAGCTGCTCCTGCTGCAGTCTGTGCAAGGTTTCTCTATTGACTTTGCTGGAGCTGGGGTTTCACCTGACATGCACCAGCTGTTGCCATCACCAGTGGTACAGTGGGAAAAACACCAGATTTTCACACACTGCTGTCAGTGTAAGACATTTGCCACCTCTGTCTCAAACCTTCTTCACCCTGAGTTCATCTTCTGTTCATCCCAGCTGCAGGTGTGAGAACCACAGCAAAATATACTGCCCCTCCTCAAGCCCACACACTCAGGTGTACAGAGCTGTGATTAGTGTGGAATAACCATCCTTAAGCCAGGCATGGAAAGACAGCTAAGCCACCTTTAGTCTGCCTGGAAATATTAGAGTAAGATTTGAAATGTTCTAATGAGGAATAATTATTATCAAGCTGCTCCTCATAGAAGCAGACTCCTTTGGAATAACCTCGCATGTGGTGGTTCCTTTGGGCACCAGTGACATCAGTGCTGAGCATTTTGTGCATTGGGTACCAGCAGGATTATGTTTGGGAATTCAGTGTGATATGCAGGAATTACAGCAAAGCAGTCACAGTATAAAATTTACAATCATTAAGGTGTTGAAATAAAATTATTGTCCAAGAATTACTCTCACACCTTCGAGTTTTTCCCTGCTAAACACTTGTTATTTTGGACAGTTAAAAATCACCTTTCTCCCTTAGCACTAGGATTTATTAATTAGCATCAGTTCACAGAATCCATCCCTTATCCTGTAAATCTGAACAAAAGCTTTGCAAACTGCAGATTTTCCTTTTTCAGTTGTCATCCCACTTCTCATTGCCCTATCAAAGTACTTAATGAGGTGTTGAAAAGGGAGATTTGGGCTCTTTTTATTGCTTGCAAGGAAACATTGGCAATTACCATACCGTTAATCCAAACCTGACATTACAGAGCAATGAATCCAACTAAAAGCAGCCTTGGATACCTAAGAGGAAATATTTCATCCAACAGTTTTTCTAAAAATGACATTGTAGTACATACCCCAGTGCTTAAGAGATAACACTGGAAATTGTGCTGTTATCTAAAGGACCTCTCATACAGGAAACCTCCAGGCAGCAGCAGAGGTTTTGTCCCCTGGGTTACCACAGGCTTTACCCAAAACCCAGCACCCTCCACCACAGCCACCCTCCTGTGGATAACGTGGTGGGTCGGTCCTGGCTGGACACAACTTCAGCTCCAGAGTCCTGCAGGGATCAGCACCGGGAGATGTGCTCCTTCCACTGGGCATGCTCATTCCAAGTGGGTTTTGAAGCTCATTTAAACCTGGAAGTATAAAACTTCATATCCAGCTTCCTCCTCAGCCACTTTACTGAGCATCATCTCAAGCTTGAGTGCAAAAACTATCCCAGAATAATAAGTGTGCAGGGAGAGATCCTAAATGCACAAAGAGGGAACAAGGCATTGCCAAGCTGAGCGGTTTAAGCAGAATGTGTGTGTGCAGCTCCTGGAGATTCTCCCACAGCCCTTGCACATTCCTGCTGCTGCACACGCTGTCCCTGCTCCTGCCATGGCAACACCTCAGTGCCCATCCCCTGACAGCCCCATCCCACCAGAGGTGACAAGGGGACACCCTGGATACAGGCTGGTGCACAACTTGGCAGGTTCTCTGCGCTGCAAACAGGCTCTGTGCCAAACTGGGGTCAGCTTCCCTGAACTGCACGGCGTCTCCCAGATGTAAAAATCTATAAAAATGTAAAATACTTATTTGCAAATAGGGTTTAAAGCGGCATGGAATCGCCCGGTTTAGATGCGCACTGAAATGGGAAAGCCCTGAACCAAACCTAACAGCATTTTTTTGTAAATTAAGAGAACTTGCACAGTAGGGATGGCAAATAAAATGAGGTAAGACTACATATTGCCTAGGGACTGCTGGTTGGAGAACTAATTAGGATTATAAACTGAAAGTATGTAAATTAACCAAATATAATTATCTGCTAGTGGCCTTTGGAAATAGGTTAGCGGATACTTGTTAGCAAAATTGCTCAAATGCCTGGAAGCCGTACAAAGCAAGCCATAAGCAATTTAAATTCCTCTCTTTGTTTTATTTTCAAATGTTTTAAAGCAGTTTTTGTATTAAGGATTTATTGGAACATAAACTAATTAGAAAACTCAAAAACCAAAAGTGAGACAGAGACTGACACAGCAGATGCTGTACCTCCATCCCAAGGCCCTTGGTTTTACTGGATGTAAATTGTTTGATGTGACAAAATAGCAAAGATTCTGCTTGGGGTTTCATCAGAACAGCTCTGTGAGCTCCCAGCCAGAGCTGAGCTGGGAGAGTGGTGGCTTCTGCACCAGCGCAGCACCTCAGCCACACAGGGTTTGGGTGGAGATGTGTTTGAATGCAAAGGTGCAGAATGAACCTCCCTTTTCTCCAGGTGCCTGCAATGGCACAAAGCAGCACCAGCTTCAGGGGTTTCCGTGGGGAGATCTCACCATCAGATCCTGTCTGCAGAAACACAGGATTGGCCACTGGAGAAGCTGAGGGTGGTGGAGACAGTGGTATGCATTTAACATTTTAAAATAGAAGGGGTCACAAAGAAAGGGTAGCTGGGCTGATTTCATGCTGAAGCATGAGGGCTTTAATGCACAGGCCTGCCACAAAGCCCACTTATGTGAGCTGAACCACTCCAAGCAGTCCCAGAGGATCTGAAACACTCTATTAACTTACACAGTTAATTACCCTGCACTGTACCCCTGAAGTATCGGAAGGGACAGGCCATCACAGCACAACTGCATTTCCTGCTGCTCACCACACCTCCCACAGACCTTCTAATGGTCACTGCTTGGAAAAATCCCATCCTGCAGCCCTGCTTAAACACTGCCACCCCAACCTGTGCCCTCCTCCAGAAGCTCCAGGGGATCTGTGCCCCAGCTCATGCTGCAAAATGAATTGTGCAGCTGCTGCAGGACTGACATGAGGTGGGTTCACAGTCAGCAAGCACTGCTCAGTGTTCTTGAGTCTGAAGCTTCTTGCTGGAATCCTAAAATGCCCAAAAATGCTAGAAACATCCTCGTTCCTACAGCATAACAAATGCAGTTGCCTGCTCTGAGAACTAGGTAGAGACCAAAACCCCAAATTAATTTAAAAGCCACGTGTCTATTCTATTGGAGTCAGTCTGCCAGTTTTGAATGCTGGGAATTAAAAGTTTACCTGATTTCTTTTACCTAAATTTGTGCATCAGCATCGTGGATCTAAGTGCATAACTGCAATGCTTTTTACTGATCAAAATGAGAACAAAGTTCTACCAGTTTCCTATGAACAACTGTCATCTTCTGACACAGAATGTTTCTTACAGGAGATTTAATCAAATCAATTAATAATGACTTGGCAACAATGCTTCAATTAGGGTTTTAATTTACAAAAATATAATGCCAATAGCATTAAAAAAAAAAAAATCAATGGAGCCAAATCAGTGGAGCCAGTGCCCAAATAAACATCTGGGCTGATATCATTTCTCCCTTCTACGAAAAATCAAAGTAATTTTAAAAAATAACTACATTTGTCCAAAATCTTCTTCAATCACCTCTAAGAACCATCAAGTTAAAGCAAGCCCAAACAGCCCATTCCTTTCTCCCAGCAGATCATGTTGGCTTTAGGTCACACTTCTTTCACCCAGCTTGCATCTCTCTCCCCCTTCTGGGAAAACAGAGCCAGCTAAGCCAGAACAGGATCAGAAAGAATAATCCCCACAGTCTCCCAGAGTTGGGTGTGGGCCCAGCTATGACTGGGGATCAATTACATGTGCAGGAAATTACATATGTAACACCCAGAACAAGTGCCAAGTCTGGCTCTGCTTATGTGTTTTGATTTTGTGTTTAGTTCTTCAGGACCAAAAAAGGACTTAGTCCATCTCATTCACAATATGAGAAGCACATAATATCCCCAAAGGACTGAAAATGTCTTCATTTCCACAGCATGAAAAGATTAAATGGCTTGCTCTGGAAGGCAGGCAGGAGATTCTATTATAAAGCAAAGCCTAAAGGATGGCACTTGCCCAGCAACAAGGGTTGGGCTCAAACTGCTGACAAATCCCAACTGCACAAGTGCAAAGAGGCACCACAGCTTGTGTGGCTGGCTCTGGGACTGCTCCTCCGGCCAGGACACAACACTTGGGCTGTCCTTTCAAATCAGTTTGCCAGGCAGGAGCTTTAAAGGTAATTTCTTTGACAATCCATCCTTTTTATGTGAAGCCACTGCAGGACCATGCTACGGGGAGCCCCATTAGCTGAGAATAAGAACTTCTCTGTAAAAGTGAACTTCTGGTGACCTTCCCTCAAAGAAAATACTTTATCATACTGGAGTGTGGGCCTCCCAGGTGTCGTGGCGAGGCTCCATTGTCCCGATTGGGAGAGCTAGCTTTGATTTTCCATAATCCATCCTCAGGCTTAGCTGGGCTTTGTTAGCTTTGAATGCCATAAACAAAGGCTCCCCAAAAGGCAAATCCAGCTATAATTGTTTAATAAAAGTAAATCAAAAGGGTGCAGATTGAAGGCAACCAAGGTTTATGAAATTGCTGCTTTGCTCCAGTTCAGTGTAAGCACCCAGAATTTATATTCCTTAGGTCTCAAGGGATCAGCCCAAATAAAAGCAGTAAGGTCACATCTAAATAACTTCCACAAGAAACATGACTTGTTTACACCATAAAAGCCAGCAAACACAGATGCAAAATGTAACAAAACACAAAAGCAAACGTACAAAGCTATTCCAGAAACACCTGTCTGCTCTGCTGTATATGAACTCACAAACTGAACTCAAGCACTGCATGATTGTTTGGTAATGAACTGATGAGCCTTTCTCAGCATTTCCATTCCAGAGTCACGAGAAACTGTCTCTAGTGAGGAAAGACTGACCCTTTCTGTACCTACAACTACAGAGCTTTCTCCTGTGTCAGTGTTTTCCAATGAGGCTGAGAGGTTCTGATTCATTTGTTCTTTCCAGGAGTCTTCGTAGGCATCCCTGCACATCTGCATTAGAGAGTAATTGAGGCTGGGAGGGACCTCTGGAGATCCTCTGGCCCCATTCACCACTCAAACATGGCATTAGGAAGGATTGTTAATCACAAAATAAACAAACAAGGTGCTGCAGGATGCAGCTTCAAGGCAAATCCCAAAGGGACAATGAACCAGACACTAAAAGGGGTTTAACAGTTTCAACACAGGCTCTCTCTCCTCCACAAGCATTTTCTGCCAGACACTACAGCATGTCCTTCACATCCTGCTCTTGCAGGGCTTTTCATTTAGGACCGCCAGTGCCAGATTTCCTAAATGCTGACAGAGGCTCGGGTTTTAGGCAGGCGACCTGAGTGGCCCTTGGCACGTGGGATAGGGCAGTGCCTGCATGAACAGAGTCCTTTGGGTCCAGGGCTGCTAAGGAGCAGTGACAGTCCCTGTCCCCTCTGGTGACCCAAGCACAGCTGGTCCACGAGGTCAGGAATGGGAGAAAGGCTCTAACCTCACCCTGCAAAATGGTTGCAGCACAGCCCTAAAAGTGGTCAGGTGTGAGAAGAGAAGCAGCTGTACCGGGCTCACTCTTGATGCACCAGATTTGGCAGATGGTTTTGTATTTGCCCTCTTAAAATCCCTGCCCTGGAAGCAGCACACGCCCCACACCCAGAGGATGCAGGAGGTTCTGCTCCTTCAGTCATGTGCACAACAGCATCCTTTGAATTATTCAGGCTGGGGAAAAAGTCACATTATTAAGAAAAAGTAATAACTACCACAAAACACATCTGCCTGTATCTGCAAGTCACACACGTGCCAGCTCCTCTCCTTTCTGAGTCCCAGTGCAGTTTCAAAGTCCTTTGTCTGAGCATAAATGACACCAGCCCTGCAGTGGAAGCTTTGCTCGATGCTCTGCAAGAAGGAGCCAACCTTGAAGAAAAGTAGCTTCACTCATCAGCATTAATAGCTCATATATCAAACACTCACAAGGAAGGAACAAAACCAAAGCTAGCAAACCCTCTCACCCTGTTTTACAGTAATGCAGCATCTGTCGTTTTCAAAACTAAGTCAGAATGAATGTGGCAATTTCATTTGCCTGCATGTGGCTGTTGATGAGCATGGAGAAATATTTCCAGATTAAATGGGTGAACATCCATGTGGCTAAAGTAGTACAAATAGGGCCAGGCACAGCTGGTACTTTGTCTCCTGACATGGAGATTAGTGCCATCAGCAGGGGCACAGGAGCCCAAAATGCAGTAATTCTGCTAAATAACAAGTGCCTGCCAAAGAGATTGTGTATTCCCAGCACAGCCCTAAACTTCAAGTCATCACCAACATCTGAGGCAGCAAGGGTGCCTTAACAATGCAGTTCAGGTTTTCATCTTCTCCAGAGCTGGAGGAGGGGACCGGCTTCTGACTGAGGTTGCCCATGTGCCACCCCACAAAGAGCAGCAATAGACCCCAGCAAAGGACTCAGAATATTCCCTGAAACTTTGCCGACAACCCCTCAAGCATCTCTCCCCCTCTCTCACTTTCCTGGCTGATCAGTTTAGGTGACAACAACCATTTGTTTAAAAAAAACCAGGAACCCAGAGTTACAAGCTCAGAGAGCAAGCATATCACTCATCTGAAAAAGTTTTTTTAGATCACTCATCTAAAATATTTGTTTTTAAAGCCGTTTGGACAAATTATGAATTTTCACTCCAACAGCATTCACAAACACAGGCAGAACTTTTCTGTGTAAGCTAAGTCCGTTCTCTTTGGAGACAGACGTCAGGTAGAGCTCGTGTTCCTGAGCCTTCAGACGTAAATGGTGGTGGCAAGGAAAAGGGAATGCTGTGCTCCCAGGCAGAGGCACTCTGTCCCTCTCTACAGAGCTGGAAGGACTTCTCCAAAGCAACTCATGGCCAGTGAATGTAGGACTAAAGGGGATTAGAAATGAGCACCCACAGTGAGAAGAGACTGCAGCAAGAAGCCATAACTGCAGGGCTTTCATAGGGCCTGGGTTTTGGTGTGTGAACCCTCCTTGTCCTGGGCCAGCCTGGAGCTGGTCCTGTGGCAGGTCTCACCCAGAAGGACAAACCCTCAGGACTGAGGGTCGAGAAGAACCCAGGCAGGACAGGAGGTGGGCAGCTGAGGAAACACCAGCTCTGAGCAGAGCATCTGCAGCTGTGTCATCAGCCACGATGGCAGCTCTGGGCACTGCTTGCTCCTCCCTGCACACACGAGGCCAAAAAACGCTGCTTTAGACACTGGCACAAAGCGCTCACTCCCACAGACCTCCACTTAGCACCAAACTATGAATTGCCAGAATTCATGAGGGCTAGCCCAGGCGACAGCACTGTTTTGTAGATGGTTCCAGAAGCATCTCCTAAACAGCATGGTTAGAGAGGAACGTCTGGATCGCATGGGTTTGGGTTTGCCCCAGGACTGAGCCATCACACCAGGGTGTGATGCAAACAGGACAAATACAAAAGGACCCCACAGCCAGAGAGAGTCTTGAGGTGCTGGTTCAGGTGAGGAAGCAGCAAATGCTCACAGAAAGGGAGATGGGAAATGCAGCCACTCCTGGTTCCTCTCTGGGGGTTACTGCAAGCATTTAGCAGCTTACAAAGAATAACACCTTACTGGAAATAGAAATCAAACTTGTTCTGAAGCTGCTAAATGTGCTGCTGCTGCTGCTTTGGAGAGAAAGACAATTAGATTTGTATAAAGACTCTTTTTTTTTTTTTTAAGGATGTTTTATTTTATTTGGTAGTCACATGAAATATTAGAGCCTGAAATAAATCCTAAAATTCTCTGACACAGAATTATGCTATTTAAGGATTAGCCTGGATTATTTGCAGAAAGCTGGGAAAACCCAGCAAAAGTAAGTCTCTGCCAACAGCTGACTGGTTCTGAAGGGGGAGATATGAAAGAGCATTGGTACTCTTTGTAAATTTATATTCTGAAATACAGTGTGTACACAGAAATTTAAACAAATACAGAGTATGAAATGTTTGGAAGTCCTCAGAAGTTGGTTCAAAGCTCCCCAGAGGCCGTGGGGTTTTGATTAGGCCTCAGTGAAGGAGGATCCTTCCCACCATGACCATCAGAACCTGGCAACACTACAAGAGCCAGCATGGCTCAAACCAGATCAGAATTTGATCTAGAATGTCTTGCTGGTTATTTCAAACTGAAGGAAGCCAGACATCCTCCACCAGAGATGAATGATTTATATCCATGAAGTCACCACCTCAATCATTCCTATCCTGACAAGTCTCAACCAAGGCTTTGTCTGCTTATTGGCCATCTTTAATGGATGAGTTGGTTCCATCAGTTCATTGTCTTCCTACCCACCCACTGGGAAAGAGGCCAAAGTATTGACAGCAAAGAAGCCTCCCAGTGCAGAGGAGAAGCTCGTGGGTAGGGCCCCACTGGGGGAATTTGCCAGGCAAAACCAAACACAGAGAAGTACAAGGCTTCTCTGCAAAGATTTTCCATTGGAGAAGAACTCAGTTTTCCTCCTAAATATGTGACCCAGGGGATCTTTACAGTCAGAACTGGGCTGGGCACCACCATGGCCAGCTGCAAGCACAGCCTCAAGTCCTCTCTGCTCTAATTCCTATTCAAGGTGCTGCTTTTGCAGGAACAAAAAATAGGAACACCTTTTGCACAGGAACAGACTTTCTCTGCTATGTAGTGTTGGTCCATCCCAAACAAGGAAGGAAGGGAAGGGAAAGGAAGGGAAGGAAAAGAAGGAAAGGATGGAAAGATTATGGGGCTGCTGTTATGTGACCAGGGAGAAAATTACCAGTTCTTCCTAATAGCTGATCTCAGTCTATGAGGGCTTTTTGCTTTTATGGCTCTCTGTCTGCTTCGTGCCAGTGTGAGCTACAAACCATAACTTTAATAGCTTGAACCAAAGAGTTATGATAATATCAGACACGGTGGATGATGAGCAAATAACAGCAAAAATGTAATGAAAGGTATATATTTATGTCCTTGCTATTAAACCCAAAGCTATAAACATTGACAGCCCTAAGAGTAGCAGTTTCTATTGTCATTGATTAATGCCTTGTTTTGAAGAACAAGGAGAAGGTTAAACCAAGAAAGAAACAAAGAGAATTCTTTCTTTGCTTCTCTCAATCTGAAAAATTGGCTATTTTAGGTGCATTCCTGAAACATTTTCATAGAAGGCAAAATGCCCTGCAGTGGAAATGCAGTCAGAGAGATGTTCAGGGCCTTTGAATCACAGCACAATGCATGTGTTAAAGCACTAATTAACAAGGAGTGTGCTCACTAATGTGCACATTTCACATTTGTTCTTGGGCCCTCTCCATTAGCATAACTCTCAGCTGACAGGGCAGCCATAACCACCCTCCACTGCAAAACAGGATTTCTTTAACTCTTCAACAACTATGGCCTCAAAGATTTTCAGGACAGTCAGCCCAGCCAAACCAATGCAAAAACTTGGTAATTAATGTAATTAATCCTGACAATTACTGATGCAAAAGAAATCTTCTGCCCATAATGGCAACAGGATTGCAAATGATGGCTCAAAACTTAGAAGACTCTTCCATGTCTGCCACAACCTAGACGACAAAGGCTCTGCACCTGGCTCCATCCAGGGTATTGTTTTCCCACCTGGCTCTGGGATTCTGTTTATCCCCACAGATGGTTCTGAAGGGAAAAAATAAGGTCACAGGCTCTGAATGTTTCTGCAGTGCTACCAACCTCCTCCAACCCCATAAAGAAGTTTTATTTCTGCTGTTCCTGCTCTGATGAAACGTTCATACCAAACATTTGCACAATTCTCCCCTCCAGCACTGCTCCCCCTCTCCTCAACTCCTCTCATAACCTCCTCTCTTTGGCATCAAACACACCTGATAAGCACACAGGAAATCCAGAATGGCATCCTCTTGAGAGTTCCAGCACTAAAGAGCCTAGAGGTTCTCTTTTTAATCATTTTAGATTAAAAAAAGACAGAAAGGAAAGACTTAACTGAAGCTGTAGAGGATGGCAAGTCTGAGATTCAGCCAGTGCAAAGGTGAGTCTGTGCCATTTCCTGGGACACACACTGTGCTCCTAAAACACAGACCTGGCACAGCCTCAGTGTTACACACAGCATGTTTTAGGGGCACTTCATCACTCCTCCTGCCAACCCACTGCCCCTTCCACCCTTAAAAAGGCATCAGCTCTTCCCTCTATTGCCATTCCCCTCCTCCAGGTCCCAAGCCCCTGCCTTCAGGTGAGGCAAAGCCCCCATGCCATAACTCATTTCTCTTTCCCAGACAACACCCCGAGCATCAGCCTGACTCACTGCAATCCCATAAGTTCTCTCAATGCTTGTTCTAAAGAGATTTTTTAAAATGATTTCATTTTCCTACACAGGCAAAGGTTGAAAAGGCAACATTTTTTGTGAAAAGACTCATTTTTCCTTCACTGAAAGGAAGGCTATTTTTCCTCAGCACCAGAAATGCTCAAAGTGCAACACTGCTGGAAATTGTTATTTATGTGCACTATTCTTACCCCGGGAGCAAAGATGCCCAGTCCTGTGCACCTCCACCTTGGCTTCGTGCTGCTCCTTAAGGGAACTGGCTGGTGCTTTCTCCTTTCTTTTCTTGTTTTTAATAACCTGGATGTTATTATTGCTGCTGTTGTTGCTAAAGAGCTCTAGGGGCAGATGTGAAAATAGTCTGGTCCCTTGTGTAATGCTTGAAATCAAAGCAGAATACATCAGGCTGACACTGCCTGCCTGTTATTGCCTTAAAGCTTGTTATTAAAAACAAACAAAAACAATTGCTGCGCCACCCTGTGTTCCACCTCCCCCAGAACAGAAGGGAAATTCAGTGGTGAAAGACATCCAGGCTTTAGGATTCCTCTAGAGAGATTCCAGCTGGCCAAACTCACCGTGTGCTTTTATATCCCAGCTTCCTTGGGAGAGAGGGAATGTGAGAGTGCCCAAGAGAATCCCACTCACTCACACAGTTTCTATGGGCACTGTTGGCCCTGGAGAAAGGTGCATCACTGAAGAATTAACACAGAACAACCTCAGGAAATGTGCAAATACATTCTTTCACTGGAACTTTTAGAAAATAGTGAATTCTGAGCTCTGAAATGTGCTTTTGAAAGCTGGTCAAAGTAAAACTCTCCTGTAGCATCACAACAAGAGCTGAAGCAGTTCTGTGTGAGGAATTGTGATCACCTGAGGATGGGAATCTGCACAAGGGGATGAACAAAGCCAAACTCCAATGCTGCAATTATTTATGGACTATTCAGAGAGTGGCAAGCTCACCTCCCACAACATGCAGGCTTTCAGCACCACTCCTCCCTCACAAAGCAAATGTCACTCACACTCTGCCCTCCCAGGGCACCTGGAAAAACCTGAGCCAGCACCAGTGCAGAGATCTGGATCAAAGAACTCCACAGGTTGGCCTATTAAAAGAAAAATATGAATAATTTCTCCTTGGACCTGACAACTGCTGGTGTTTGCATGAGGGTTCTTAAAGTTCTGTACTTTTACAGCTGTTTATGTAAAGAATTCTTTCTTTTCCCCTGGCTCCTCTGGCTTGGGGAGAGGGAAGTCTGAAGAGCTGCAATAATCTCTGTGAATCACTATCTCAGCTGCAACTACTGTTCGATATTCCTAAAACTGTCAGCACTAAAAATATAGGTTTTCTCCACAATAATTGCTTTTTAAAATACCAGTAAGGCCACTCTGGGGAGAGCTGCTATCATGAAATAATTATGCCCCTTTGGGATGTGAACACATGGCTGTGCTTTACAGATTGGAGCAACACCCCCATGAATTACAGCAGAACAAGGCTCCTGTTGTGCTTTTCTCCTAAAGGCAGGAGGTTTCCCCCGCCTTGTTTTTAGGTGGTTCAGGCACCTTAGCTAAAAACAAGTTCCTGACAACCATAAGATAGCAAACAGCTGTGGCTTTCTTGCCCTGCAGCCATCTGTGCTCATGTATTTTTAATGCACCATTTTGGCTGTTCCCACCAAAGTTGTGTTGGGTTTGTGTTTGTGGCGATCAGACCCTGCACTGCTGAGAGGGGACCCCACGTGGGCTTTGCTGCATCAGGTCTGGGCTGCACATGGCAGGGGAGGAAAGCACCAGGGAGGAGAAGCACCAGGGAGGAGAAGCACCAGGACAAGGTCCCATAGCTCAGCTTCACAAAGATAAGGAATTCAGTCTCCCAAGGAATTACCAAAACAGCCTCAAAGACATCGTCAGCTGTACGTGAGGCAAGTACAGCTCCAAAACTTCATCAATGGCACATCTCCATGCTGTTCATCATCTCCAGGAGCTCACATTCATGTCCACAAGCACAATAAAGCCCCGCTGTGTGTGCACATACAAATTAATGCACCGTTTGTTGTTTGTAATGAAGCAAGGGGAGATGGCACGGCACTGAGAGACCCACAGAAGGACTTACCTAAATATTAGAAAAGTCATTTACAGATACTAAAACACTCGGAGAGCTGCACAGACACTGAACATTTCTATGACACAGTGACAGAGGTCACATTTAAGGACTGGGGCCAATTCTAATGCAGCTCATCCCAGCCAGCTGAGGTCACCTGCATCAGTCTCCCACTCTGTGCCAACAACACCATAAAAGATGTGAGTCTGTCAAGGTTATTTTTTTTTCCAATCAAAATGAGAAAAGGTTGCAATGTCTGTAAGGTTTTGGACACGTTCCCAAAAAAGCAGTCATCACCTGGTTTGGAAAACAGCCTAAGCTGAAATACCAGGGGCCTATTTACACATAAAGAGACAAAGAAATTCAGGACAGGGCCCGCTGAACAAAGCTCTGTGAACAAGCCCCCATTTCAATCATGATTTCTTCCACAAAAGGAGAGAAGAAATGACAAAACCATGAAAATAGCAAATGCATCAATGTGGTATAACAAAACATCTCTGCTACTGTAATAACAGCCATGAGTTTATGAACCATTGGATAGAACAACTAACAAAAATTAGACCATTTGGCTGTGGCCACTGGAATGTAATAGATGGCTCTTGAGCAGGGATAACTGAGCACATCCTGCAGTGATTAATGTGAAAAGCTGGGTGGTGAATAAAGTGTTTAACACAAGAGAGCAATATGGCATACAAACCAAACTAAAACCCCCATAAATAATCTAGGCACCCTTGCAAAGATTTACAAAGATTTATTTCACATATAAATCCCCTTTGTTGTAATATCAGCAAAAGAGGATGAGCAGTTCCATGCTTATTTATACAGAACAGAAAGGAAATCTCACTTCAGAGAGAGGAATGCTCTGAAGGAATCTTCCTTCCCATGACATAATGGAGCATCTTGGCTAAAGGTCTCCTGAAGACTTTGACAGTAAAACCACAGAATGGTTTGGGCTGGAAGGGACCTTCAAGATCATCTCATCATGGGCAGAGAACCTTCCACTAGCCCAGGTTGTTCACATTTGTCAACACCACGTAATTATATAGCAAATATTTATTTACAGGGCTGAACTTCATACAATGGTGTGGGATTAACAACACAAAACTGGTCACAGCATCTGAGGGCAGCGTCAGCATTTGTCACTGTGCCTCCCCTGCAGCTCAGATGGGCTCCTGTGGCAGGCCCTGAGCAGTGCAGGGTTCTCAGAGCCTCTCACATCCCCACAAAGACTGAACACAGCCTTTCCTGTTCCAGCAAGCCCAGTTCCATGAGCAGTCTGGGTCAAGCAAGGAGCTGTTATTTCCCGGCTGTTCAGGCTGTGAGCCAGGGCAGAACATTAACATGACAATACCTGTTCAGCCTAGGACCCAAATAACACAGCTAAACCCTCCTGTCAATACCCCAGTGATTGAATCAAAGGCTGTGGAAATTCGTCTGGCACTTTCCTACAGCTGAGTTTATCTTCCAGCCCTACACACCACTGCCAAGCACCACATATTCCCAAATCTGAGCTCCACTTGCAAAGCCTTTGCAATCCTGACATGCACAAGAGCAGCAAATGGGGCGATCTGCCAAAGCCAGGACAAGTTTCAAATGAATCATCCCAGAACAGAAGGAGTTGAACCTCGTGCCCCCCATCTCCTGGAACACAGAGAGGTGTGAGGGGGGAATGGTCTGGGCAGCCCAAGGCACAGCAGAGCCCTCTGCACCGTCAGGTCACCCTCCAGGGGCACATCCTGTGCACTGAGGGCTGAGCCAAAGGCACATCCTTTAGAGGGTGCAGCTCAAGCCCACAAAGCAGCCTTAGCACCACGCTTGGCCACGGTCACAAGGGCTTGGAAGATGGATTTTAATTGTTTATATGATGATTTTAGACATTTGTCTCCATTCATCCCCACTGCACATGTTCTGTGTGGAGCTCATCAGGAACAGATAATGTTCCTTCAGCCCCAAGGCAGTGGTGTTCCAATGCTCACATGTATTTGTAAGAGTTCCCAGCTGTCTCTGACAGCAGAAAAAGCCCAAGCCCCATCTGAGTCTCTTTTAAGTCTTGGTTCAGAAGAAGAACAAAGCCTCAAGATTTTATCCTTTTTATTGCTGCAAATGCCAAGAAAAGTTTAAAATTAATAGCAACCAGAATAAAGGGGGAAAAGAAATAAAAGAAACATTTACTGCCTTAGATACAGGCCTGTGCCCCTGACATCTCCATATCAGGGCAGTATTGTCTCTGCTGCAGCAGCAGGGAAGCATAAAACATGCTCTTACTGCAAACACCATGAATTTTTCTGTCCTTTTAAACTTCACTGGGGAAGGCTACATACTATAAAAACAAAGAGAATGGAAGACTTTCATTCTACATAAGGCAATTACCAGGCCTGTCAGCAAGAACAAGATTTACTTCATGGAAAGGGTAAAGAGAAAGGAGTGTGCCAAGCAACTCAGGAAAATATTGAAAGAGACAGGCTTGCAGGATGATTTTCCAGCCCCAATTTTGGTAGAGGCCATGTAACTTTAAGAGCAAACTCCAAAATCCCAAACACCCCACAGGTCTTTGCCACCAAAACCAGAACACACCCACAGGGCTTCTCTAACACAAGACATGGGACTACAAATTCCACATTCCTGCATGGTTCTGAGGTTATCCCAAATATTCATCTGCAAAGCTGGAAGATATGATGGAAAATCAGAGCCAAGGCACCCCCAGACGGTCCAGAGGGCTCTTACCCAGTGTTAGTGCCCAGGCAGATCCAAGGGAAACCTTCCAGAGCATCCTTGGTTCTGGAACTCTGGCTGGGAATGGGTCAGAAGCATCATTTATGGGCTCTTTCTCTGCACCACAGGCTCAGCTTTGACCATAGTGCTGCTGTGAGAGTAACTGAACATCACCTCACCCAAATCTTGCTGTGTTTGAAATTCAGGAGCTGCTGCTGTTAATTTGAAATAATGGTCAAGTTGGAAAGATCCCTTATGCTTGTAAGACTCTTGGATGGTGAAGAAGCTCCCACAGAGCTCCTTTGCTGGGCTAAACCCTGATAGCTGTGCTGGAGAACAGCTGAGGTTCTTCTCTCAGAGATTGACTGCTGCCATTTGCTTCAAAATGGCAAGAGACTAAAAAAAAAATAGATTTTCTTTTTTTGAAGTATAAAATACTACAGTTTTGACATGAAAAGACACCCAATCAGCATTACAACTTGGAGAATGTGATGCAAACTAAAGAATAAGTACAGAAAGCTTTGGCAAACTCCCAAAGAAAGCAAATGTGTTGGAAGTCTCAGCCAGACTCTCACTGGAGTTAAAAAAGGAATAGCAAGGGATTCATTCCATGCAGCATGTGTTGGTTTTGGGGTTTATTCCCCAGAGGATCCTCACTCAGCCACAAGGGGACATCCTGTGGTGCTGGATGCTGTGAGGAGTTTAAACACCAAATTTTTGGTTCCTGCTGTTGGCACCCATAATTTTGGGTTCTTAGCTGCCTCAGGAATGGCTGTCCCCTGCAGGCAAATTGTCATCCTCGGTGTAAAACAAACCTGGAGCCCATATGGCCAGTAAGGAAATCCACCTTCTGAAGTGCAGACAGAGAGGAGAGTTCAGCTGAAATCTCTTTTAAATTGTTAAACTGCTGCTCTGAAAGATTGGGCATAAATATTAACAGCACTACTAAGCACTTGTGTTTTGCATCCCTGCTTGAAGCAACTTTTATTGCTGAGTTTTAAGTGCCTGAAATTAAGACCTTCTCCTGAAAATGTTGACAGATCTTTCATTGTAATGGTGCCACGAGGCACAGAGCACTGCTACACCACCAAAGGCTATTTAAGCCAGAAAGCAAAGCAGAGCTCTGGGGCCAACCCCACCCCAGAGCAGCCCCATAAAATCCTCCCTGGGGCAACTCAGCTGCCAGGGCTGGAAAAATCCCTGCCCTGGCAGTGGCACTGGTGCCTGCTGCTGGGCAAGGAGGGTCGGGAGAGGCCAGGATTCAGCTGGGTGCCACAGACAAACCCATCTGCCAGGGACAGCCCCACTTCCACTGCTGTGGTTTGTCAGGAATGATACCAACACCAAGTGCCAGGGTCATCCCGACCAGGCACTCACTGATTGTTGTGGAGCTGGTAATTTCTTCCCCCTCGTTCCACAGTAGATATGAGGCATCTCCCATCCCAAAAACAACTGGAAAAACAAAGGGGACTCAGAAGGGGAAGATATGACATGGGATCCTGAAGCAATTTTGCTTTGCTTCTAGCTCTCACATTTCCTTTCTACACAAGTACACCTGCAAGGAAATACTGATTATTTCTAATTTTGAAATGTTATCAATTTCTTTTTTAAAAAATGGGAACAGAAATGCCTGAAAGAATCGAAGCAAACACATTGCTTTGAATATATAAAATTCCACTTCCTGTGATTCTCTCCAGCAACTTTGTTGACAGACACAACTTTTAACTTCCTCTGAAGCAAGTTGCCCCCAAAACAATTTGAGCCCTTCCTATTGATCCCAAGTGAAACTGTCCTGCTGGGACACTGGTGCCAACCCCAAATTAAGTTAAGATTTGTGCACAAGAGCCCCAGCCATACTTTTGACAAACTGTGCTTGTCTCACTGAGCCTGTTTGGACGTGGCCCAAGCCACAGGTCCCAGGGGATGACCCTTCTGCTCCATCCTTGACACCTCCCAGGCAGAGTTCCAGCATCTCCCACCCTCACTGGTCACCAGGGGAAGCAGTTCAGTTTTTCTCTCCCTTTGCAGCAGCAAAGAAATCTCATAAGGCATTGGCTGCCTGATTCCTCACCACAAACCTCTCACAAACCCCACAGAACTGCTGTGCAGACAAACAAGAAATTTAGATTACAGTATTATAGGTTGATATATCATAATAGGATTGACTAAGAACTTACTGTAGCATAAGTCCATAAGACAAAATATTTAAAGATTAGGTCAGAAACATAAACATCCTTGTTAACAGTACTTTATTGCTCAATAAATCCTTAAAAAGTCTTGTAACTAAGGGTCTTACGACCTTCTAAACCATGCAGTAAAGATGTGAACTGAACTCACCTTTCCTATCTATACAGAAGATACAAAAAATAAACCATATCATGTAAAAACTCAGAGATCCCATCTCTAACTCACTTAAAACTCCTTCCAAAATCCTCTGACTCTGCACTGCTGCAGTTGCATTGCAACTTTGCAGTATTGCTTTCCAGAGTTTCATTCCATACTCCCAGGCTGGTTATTTACATCTTTTTGGGGTTTGGAAGAGGCAACACCTGGGATGAAGCCCTGCTTTTCCACAATTTCTGTCCACCTTTCTTTCAGCAAGTAAGCAAATCAAAACACCTGATAATATTTACTCCCCTGCTCCCAGAGTCAATTAAAATTGCTCACAAAAGTTATCTTGGGAACTCCAAAGCACACCAACACTGGAATAAACAGGAATATTTTCTGTGCTGTGATGGCTGAAGAGAACCTACCATCACTGCTCAGCAAAGATGTTCTTTATTACTTTACCCCAAAAAGTCCAGGTTTCCTGCCTCTCACAGAGCACAGTCTGCCTTTCCCAGGCTGGGTAGAGGCACCCAGAGCCCAGCAGTTTCCAAAATCCACCTGGCTTTGGCCTCACCCCAACCCCTTCCAACGTCAGCAGGAGCAGAGTTAGGTCAGCACTGTGAGCTGCTTTGACAATCAAAGCCTAAATTAACTCAGCCAGTAGTGGAAACTCAGAAGGGTCTTAAAAACCATTCACCTGTGCAGCTTCTTCCACAAAGTACCAGCGTGCAGAAGAGCTCTTTCATTCTGCATGGGTCAGTCTTTATCAGATTCTGGAAAACACTTGGGTTACTCCTCCTCAATTTCCGTGGTCCAATTGCATCCCAAAACACTGTGTCTTTAACAAACAAACCTCTGTACACACTTATTTGTTTTACAAAGAACACATTTCCTCCTCAGCGTCCCTAAAGCTGAATTTCTGGTTTTAACAACGTCCTTTGTAAAACACACAAAAAAGCACACTGGTGATCTGAAGCAGAGATTTTCAGCTGTACACTCGAAGATTTTAGTTTTAGGATCCATCTGATCTCTCCAGCTTCTGAAAGAAGAGAAGGGAGGAAGAGCTTAAAATTTCAATAAGGTACATAATCCATCTTTTGCCCAAATCCTCCAAGTCCCGGCACGCTCACCACCTGCTTTGCCTTCACTCCTGCAGCCTGGGCTCAGCAGGGAGCAGTCTGCTGCAGGAGGATTTCCATGCAATTGCAAGGGCAACTCCTACAGCTCCATTTTAAAGCAAAGAGGGAGAATTCCAAACAAAATCTACTGAGAGTCAGGCCTGCAACCTTTAAGAGTGTGTTCCATGTACAGGCACCTGTGCATTTGCAGCCACAGCAAATGGACTCAGGGACTTGTGACACTGGTTATGACAGAGACAGCAGCATATTTCAACATTTCTGCAAACAACGTCAAAGATTAAATTTTTAAATACAAATTTTAAAAATAAAAATAAAATATAAGCAAATAAAATAATTATTAATAAAAATTATTAATAAATTAATAAAATATTTTAATAAATATAAATCAGAGGACCTCCAGAAGAATGTTTAGAATAAGCCTCATCACAAAGGCTCAGGTGTGTGGGTAAAGTATCTATTTAAACAGCTCAGTGATTTTAGCTGTCTATTTAGGAAATCTAAACAAAAATACCCTGCTTCCCCTCCAGGCAGTGAAGCCAGCCCTTCTTTGCCCCCTCACATGGTTGGTCAAGGTGTGCAACGCTGCCTAACTCTTTGCCAATAAACTGTGTAATCACAAAAATGACCAAAGTAACCCACGAGGCTCTGCAGAGGCCATTATTTATACAGGGAAGGCTCAGCAGGTGCTGACCTTCCCTTGAGTTCTTCCCCACCCCAATGCAGATAATCCCCTCTGTTGTTATTAACAAAGACAGTCCTACCAGCCTACAAGGTTAAAAGATTTAGCACCTCCAGGTAAAACTTTTGTGCTGCCTCCTAATTTACTACCCCCCAGCCACCCTTCTTTTTTATCAGTCAGAGCAGGAGAGATGAGGTGATCCGTGCAGATTTTGTGTTTTGTCACCCAGGAGATTTACAGCCTCAGTCTCACCCGCTGCATTCAATGAGGTGAAGCTGTCTCAGCGCTGTCCTTTTGCAAGGTGTGAAAAAGCAGAGCATCACACTCTGAAAAGCATCAGGCAGATACTCCTGAGGTTTCTGTAGGCTCAGCAGGCAAACGGGCACATTTCAGTGGCCAGGCTCAGACAGGGCTGGTCAGGAGCTCCCCACCAAACACAGCTCCCACATGCCAGGAGGAAAATGAGAGTCCGCTTCCCCAGAAGTCACAAAACCCTGCAATGGCCTGGGCATAAGGAAAGAACCTTTCCAGGTCTGGGGCCCTCAGTTTAGGAGGGACGTTGAGATGCTAGAGCGTGTCCAAAGGAGAGCCACGAGGCTGGTGAGGGGCTTGGAACACAAGCCGTATGAGGAACGACTGAGGGAGCTGGGGTTGTTTAGCCTGGAGAAAAGGAGACTCAGAGGTGACCTTATCGCTCTCTTCAGCTTCCTGAAGGGTGGCTGTGGTGAGCTGGGGGTCCGTCTCTTTCTCCGGGCAACAACAGATAGAACAAGAGGACACAGTCGCAAGCTGCGCCAAGGGAGATACAGGCTAGACTTAAGGAAGAAGTTTTTCACAGAAAGAGTGGTCAAATACTGGAATCATCTGCCCAGGAAGGTGGTGGAGTCACCATCCCTGGATGTGTTTAAGAAAAGACTGGATGTGGCGCTGGTGCCATGATCTAGTTGAGGTGTTAGAACATGGGTTGGACTCGATGATCTTAAAGGTCTCTTCCAACCTAGAAAATTCTGTGAATTCTGTGAAACCTTAAAGCTCATCCCATTCCACCCTTGCCGTGGGCAGGGACACCTTCCACTAGCCCGGGTGGCTCCAAGCCCCATCCAACCTTATTTTATAAATGTAACTTTCATGTGCAAGTGCACAATTTCCTCTGTGGTCTTGTGAAGGCTTCCAAAGCTCATTATTTTGGGCTATCACACCTTCCCCTATGGGGATTTTGGAAGGAGTTCTGAGTGAGTTAGAGATGGGATCTCTGAGTTTTTACATGATATGGTTTATTTTTTGTATCTTCTGTATAGATAGGAAAGGTGAGTTCAGTTCACATCTTTACTGCATGGTTTAGAAGGTCATAAGACCCTTAGTTACAAGACTTTTTAAGGATTTATTGAGTAATAAAGTGCTGTTAACAAGGATATTTATGTTTCTGACCTAATCTTTAAATATTTTGTCTTATGGACTTATGCTACAGTAAGTTCTTAGTCAATCCTATTATGATATATAAACCTATAATACTGTAATCTAAATTTCTTGTTTACCTTTATAACTGCTTCTATTTTTTCTATAGCTGAAACTCTAAACCTCTAAACTTTCTTCTTCTTAATGTGTTTGTACTTTAAATTATAAATTTATATTCTCACCTCTAACACTTACACTTAGAAACTTTTTTTCAAAATCTCAGCTCAAACCCTGTGTTTAATTCTAATTTACAGGTTTAAAATTCTAAGAATGCCTTACATTTGAAATTCCAACATTCCCCGAAAAGGGTTAATGAAAGCATTGGAGCTTTCTGTAAGGGATGGAGCCAGGAGAACAGGCAGCTGTGATGGGACAGGCAGGTGTCTGATCACAGGTAAAACCCTCACTGCTGGCCAAGGCACACCTGAGCTCCCCACAGAGAGGTGAAGGAAGCAGCAGCACAGGGCATCATTCAGAAAAACAGAACTTTGCGTAATGAGAAACCTTGACTCTGCATTCAACCTAAATAAACCAGATCATGAGCAGCAGGGCAGTGTGGAACATGTGCTGTTAACCACACCTCAAATATCCTCTGGAATTTGCGGCTAAAAAAAGTAAGCACTGTCCACCAGCAAGTTTTTTAGGAATTTAATCAAAATAAAAAGCAAGTTTGTAGCTTAATATGTTACACAAATCATTAAGATTGGGAGCAGCACCAACAATTATTTATGCCCATAAAATATGATGCAATAAGAGCACACCTTTCAAGAACACAGATGTGGTACACCAAATGGAAATTTTATACCTGCAAAGTAAAGGACAAAGGAAAAAAACCTCTTTTCTCAAAGCCAGGAGCTAAAGAATCACCCCACTTGTTACACAATTATTTAAAATCAGGAGTATTTGTATTTGATCTGGAAGTCCAGCACCATTCTGCTCATCCTAAGCTGATTTCAGAGCTCCACTCTTGATGGATTTGCTGCTTTAGAGTATTGTCAGCACCCAGCTGCTGTAAGGGACTGATGATTTTATTTGGTTTTAGTCAGAAGTGAGATTTGTGTCTATCATTGCCCTGACTAGACAGAAATAAATTAACCTAGGACAGCACTCAGGAGGGAAGAACCAGCTTCTGTAAAGCTGCTGAGTGCTCATGTAAACACATTTCTGTGTGTCCAGGCAAGCTGCTGTGCCCCTCTGAGGCCACCCTGGGCTGTCCCTGTGTCCCCTCCTGAGAGCTCTGCACTGGTACCTCATAGGGCAGAGCTGAGCCACAGGCTCTGCTCTGCAAACATTGCTGCTGTCCGGCTCTTCTGGCTTGTTGTGGGTTTTTTTAAGTTAAATTTGGGTTGATCAATAATTGCTGTTGCAAAGCAAGTCGGCTTCATCCTGCTCTGTCTCAAAACGTTTTAAATCTTCAGTTTAGTGTGGCCATGAGGATGCTGCAGGAACTGAGTCTGTGAGGCGAGAGAGAAGCTGTAAGTCTGGAAGCAAGATTTTCTTTTAAAAACAGAGGCTCTGAAATACCTACACTTTTGAAATCTCATCTTGTTAAACTGTTTCCTGTGCCTTAATCCCTGCAACTGATCAAAACTCCCTTTATCCTCAATTTTCATAGAAGCTCTGACTCTGCCAAGGAACTGTCTTGGTTCTTTCTGCATAACTGAGGCCTTGGGTTGTTAATTTAAACATTTAAACATCATCTTCTCCAAAGGATTCCTCGAGTAAGGCTGACTGTAATTCCCACTGATGGAACACACACACACACACAGTGTAGATGCAGGCATAAATGCCAAAGGTACTGCTCAAACAAAACTCTTGATAGAACAGAGATCATTTTCAAAAGTGCTTCTGAGAAGTAAAAAAAAAATTAAATCTTGGCAAACATCCAAATTTTTCAATATTCCACAATTTTAACTTGCTATAAAGGATAAAATACTGCATCTCACCATGAGCAACATGCAGCAAACTGCCCCTCAATAGTGTCCCCTATGATTCTAATCTGACTTTATTCTACTATACAGGCAATTTCTTATCAAAACCTACTCCTAAAGTGAAATCAGCAGCTGAATGAGATAAGCATCTTTTTAATACAGAAATCCTTTTACCAATTCTGTGTCTGTGTCAGAGCACAAGATGAAAATGCCAGTGGATGCAACATCTCACTGAGACTTTCAACCCAGATGCCAGGTGCTGCTGCTTTTTCTTCCATGAGAATCTATAAAGGACCGAACCAAAGTCATTGGTTTATTGTCTAAGTACCATGGAAATGGTGCTTTCAGTTATTATCCACTGGGATCACACCTCAGGCAAGAGGGGGGAAACTCCAAATTCCTTTGACCATTGCCAGAGACACCACAGACCCTTTTCACACATTGATTTCTGGTGTTATTTACTTTACAATAGTAGAAATATCCCTTTGCATGTTGCAGAAATAAGAACGCTGAAGGAGTCATCTATATGGGTGTAAGATAGGATATTGAACTGGATTCCCTGAAGCAGAAGTCACTGGCATAGAGGTAATATTTCAGAAGCTGGAATTGATTTCTGAGGCAGTCCTTCAGCATCCAGCATTCATGAGAGCTCATATTGGAGAAAACAAGTCGATACAAGAGGCAGGAGAGATTTAAAAGGCTTTGAGGTACAGTAGGATAACAATGGATAATTTACACATGATGCTTAATAAGCAACTGCAGAAAAGCTTTTTCTTCTGCCTATGCCCACGGTAATTTTTCTCTTTTTTTTTTTTTTTTTTTTTACAGTTACACTCTAAACTTTCTAAGTGGATTTTGACCAACCCAAGCCAGGCCAGTGGCTCTTACTCTGGGTTTAATGTGACAGAAGTTGTCCAAGGCCTTTTTATTACTTGCTGTGGTACTCAAGCCTGCCTCTGGTTCTCCCTCAGTAAATCTTGATCAGCACCAACCTATTCCATTTTATCTCAACATTTCAGGATTTATATCCAAGGAAAAGAGCTGATTTTGGCCTTGTGCCAATCTGTCAAAATAATCAAAAGGCCCTTTCTCTCATAAAAATCTAATAGGACTTTTCTGAATAACTCTATTGAAATTGAATACCCAATCTTACCTAAGAAAAACTCCCCTTTACCTCTTTAAGTAAGCCCATATACTAACAATGCCAAGTATTGTCAGGTTAAAATATGAGACAAATTAACCTTCATTAAGAAAATGCACCTGCAACACAGCCTACCAACTGTGAAAAAGCAACTGTTCCCTGGATTAGCATTTGTATTGTCTTCACCCCTCATTAAACAGTCCTGCTGAATTTTGCTGAGCAGTCACTGGCTGCTCTATGTTCAGCAAGAAGCTTCTCTCTAGAACCATGGCAATTTTGCAAAATCAAATTATTTACTCAAAAATTAGTTAGATCTTTAAAAATATCATCATTCTAAAATTTCACTCTAAAGAAAGAAAACGTTATTTAAGATGTCTGGTTAGGAACAAGGAATAATTCAAGTTACAAGAGTAACTTTTTATTTTTTGGTAAGGGTTTATTTTTTGAGTAAGGAGAATCAAGATTACATAAAATATTGGATTAAAGTATGATTACAACTTGACATAAGGGACTGTAAAAGTAAACAAGTCACAAACTCCAAGCCCTAGTCCTGAGAGAAATGTTTTCAGGCATCTTTCACAAAGACTGATACAGAAGTTTTGGCTGAATTAAACTTTGCCCTCTACAAGATTCATTCCCATCAGTTTCTAGGGGCATAAAAGTACAAATAATAAAAATAATAGCGAAATAGTCCTGACTCTGCTTCTTATTTAAGATGCAGTAGCATGAAAGGATATTAAACCACTTAAACACTTCCAGCTGCTGACTGGTACACACAGCCAGGAGGGCTCTCTGTGACCTCAGCCCAGACTGAGTGGCACATCCTTTGTGCCTCCCGAGGGACTGCCACCAGGGAAGTCACCCACAGCAAGCCTCCTCCAGTGGTCACAGCCAGCCCATCCTTTGTGCCTCCCGAGGGACTGCCACCAGGGAAGTCACCCACAGCAACCCTCCTCCAGTGGTCACAGCCAGCCCATCCTTTGTGCCTCCCGAGGGACTGCCACCAGGGAAGTCACCCACAACAACCCTCCTCCAGTGGTCACAGCCAGCCCATCCTTTGTGCCTCCCGAGGGACTGCCACCAGGGAAGTCACCCACAGCAACCCTCCTCCAGTGGTCACAGCCAGCAGAGCAGAGGTGATGCGCTCAGACTCTTCCCGAGCCTTCAGATCAGATTTTTGCAGAGTATTTTTCATCTCAGAAAGAATCCTCAGTGATGAAATAAGGCTTGTGGGTAACAAGAGCTCTGAAGTCACTGTAGAGTCAGATGATTATGTAAGAAACACAGCACTGGGATGCTTAATGGCATTGGCTTCACTCCTAGAGCAGCCTCTGCCAAATTAAACCAACTGAAAGGTACGAAGCCACTATCAGGACACAGGCTCACCCCTCCATGGCTGAAACCCAGATAATTTTCTACCTTACCTTGTCAATGACATTCCTGCAGACAGGTACAACATGAATCTACTGAGGCAAAGTCTCCTCAACACCCCTGGGATTTTTAAGTCTCACTCAAACACTTCAGGGTTTTTCCCTCCTCAGCTCTGTTTTCTAAAAACTCGTGGTAAATATGAATTGGGAATTGTCTGGGATCTGTCACTTAATAACCAAATGTCATAATTACTGGGAAAGTGCCTATCAAGACCAGTCTCCCAGATCTCACTCTTCCAACCCAAGCCCAAAATCACACAACAGAGTGGGGTTTAAAAATCTCACAGTTCACAGATGCAAAGCAAGGTTTCCCTATTCCTTGCACTCCTTACAGGAGAAGTGAAAGCACCAAGTTCTCTTTGCTTCCCCACAGGCAGCTTCAGAGAGAGCTGGGAATTTCACATCCAGCTTCTTCCTCACACACCACTCACAGCAGCAGTGGCTCCAGAGCCAGGTTTGCCAGGCAGTGACTGCACAGAATGGCCTGGGAAATTCTCCACGGGCTTCCAAACCATTACAATCATTCAAACAGGTCTTCAGTGGGACACTTTATATTATTATAACTCTAAGTGGATGAAGAATATTACTTGCTCTGGTAACTCACCACCCAAGCATAGCAGTTATGTAATTTTAAAATAAGTGTGAGGAAAAAATCAGCTATTCACACATCAGCTCACTCCAGCTTCCAGCAAAAAAGGGTTTTGTTGTTTGGGGGCGTTTCAATATATAAAATGTTTTCACAAATCTACAACTTCTCTAACCAATTCTTATAAGCAAAGAGTTTATTGGCTGATTTATGTAACTATAACCCAAAGTTTCAGTGCTCAAGGTGAAGCTGAAATGTTCAGAATAGCAACTACATCCAACTTGGATAACAGAATTCCATACAGACCACCACAGGGCTACATAATTATACACAGACACACCCTTAAGGATCCCTATATGAAGTTAACAACATGAAAGTATCCAGATGCCCATAAACACAAATATTAACACTAACCAAAGAACACCAGCACTTATCCAATATCCCCAAACAGCTCCCTGTGGTGAGGGGGCTCTTAACAGAACTAACTGTGCTCAGTTCTGAAATTCTGGTCATTTTCTGCAAATTCACACTTGTGCACAGGCTTAAACTCATTGCTGTATGGGAAAGTACTTAAACTTTAACCAGACCTTGATTTGGTTGTTATCCAAGTTGTCCAAAAATATTTAAGATTCTGGAATCTCATTCTCAACATTGTCCAAATTCTGCTAAATGTCTCCAAGACAGAATTAAGTTTTTAAGTCATCCCCATTTTATCTTACTGCAGTTAAGAGGAACAGATACAGTGTACAAATCCTGCCCAAGTGCCCAGTAATTCCATTTATTGAATGCTTTTCAAAACCAAGAAGATCCAGCACAATCTCCCTCTATACTGAAGAATCCAAATCACCCTATTAACGAGCATTTGAGAAAACAGTTTGAACTTTATTAGAAAAGAACCATTGCAATTTCGGTTTTAAATCCCTGCCTTTCCTCCGGAGGTGCCCATTTCCCCCTTCCAAAACACAGCATTTAGTCAGCAATTTAATTAACATCAGGTAAAGCTGAATAAAAGAAAAAAAACTGTGTTTTCTTAATAACTTTTGTGTTCTTAATAACCTTTACAAGAAAATAATTCTGTTTTCTATTAAATAAATAAAATCAACCCTTTGGGAAGTGAATGACATCATGACCCTGTTATCCTCTGTCCCTGGAGAGCTCGGCCAGACCATCCTGGTGCATCTGATCTTTATTTGCCCCTGCCAGCAGCACATTTGGCAGTGCCCTGGTGCCACCTGCCCAGGGAAGGTTCATGTGCCACCAAAGAAGTGGCCATGGGGCTCCCGTGACAAGAACATGGGGAAGGAAACGTCTGGGAAATGGGAAAAAGCCTCCTCTGCCAAACCTGCTCAGTTCACCTGCAATTTCCTGTAGCAAGAATTCGAAGAGTGGTTGAGAAGTGCCTTGATGTTTTCTTTGATTTTTACCCCCCTGCTTCTCTTGCTCCCATTTTGCCATTTTTAAGGAAACTCTGTCAAGTACAAAGCGGTCACAAGAGAGATGTGTGGATTTTATAACTTGGATGGGGGAAAAATTCCCAGGACAAGATTTAAGAAAGTCCAAACTCACTTTTTCTAGAGAGTTTGGCTTCTCAGAGGCACCAAATCATGCAGCTGGTGTTGGTAATCCCATTAACAGTGCAGTGGGATATGGCTGCTGGACATGAAAATAGTGAACCTGTGTCCTGCATCCAAAAAAGAGGCTTTTTTATTGTTTTACATGTAGGGAAATAAGTGTCATCTAGTGTTTACTTTGAAAAAACAAACACTTTCAGGCTTTGGAATGGGTGAAACCCCACAGCATTTTCTACAGACTTAAGTTATTGCTCTTTAAAAAGAAATTCAATACAAGCACAGATATCTAATTACTTGTGAATCAGTCCCATATAAATATTAGACTATAAATTAGACTGCTTGAAAGTAATTCCTCTGCTTCTTGGAGCCTACTGAAAAATAAATTATAATAAAATATAATTGTGCCACGGCATAAAAAGCCTTCATATTTTACCAGAGCTGAGATAATGAAAGATTCAGATGCTTTCAATTCTCCTCGAGATTCAACATCTTGGGGAAATCCATATATAGACTCACAAAGAAACTCCTTTTTGCTCTGATAACAACCCTGCTGCCTTCAGAGCACAATTTAAGCAAGTTCAGTACTCAGACACAGAGCAGAGCACAGATTTTCCCCTCTCCAGCTACTGTTATTTTCAGGTAGATCCTAACTTTAGAACTTGGTCCTGACAAGTTCTAAACTGGCCAGAATAGGTGCAGGGCTTTGTTGTTTCAGTTGTGTCACTGCTGGAGCATCAGTGACAGATGGGACAGGCTGCGGCACTGGCCCTGCCAGTCCCCAGAGGCAGATTCAGCTCCAGACAGGCACAGGAGCAGCAGGAGACTTCAAGTTCCCTTTGCTGCACAGGACAAACCTTCATCTTGTGATGGATCTGAACAGACCTGGCACTGGGCACCAAACCCTTCTGCAAAGACTGGGTGTTCTTCTCTCACACAGTTCCCAGTAAAGGAAAGGACACCCTAAAGAATTAATTGGGGTTTTCAGGCTGGCCATCTCTGCAAAGCAGTAAAGGCTGATCAACCAGCCTGCCTTGCTGACAGCTGCATTTGCCCCAGTGAACAGCTGGAGCAAAGGTCCCTGAGGAATTTGGCAAAGATTCCAGAGCTAAGAGCCTGGTTCAGGCTCAGCCATCAGCCAAAATCCTGCTCTGTGCCTTTACCCTGCCACTGCCAGTGCCACCAAAACACAGAAAGAAACAGGTGACACTTTTTAAAGCATACATACAGACTTTATTGTTTTATTATTATCTTAAAGCACACATACAGACTTTATTTGCAATTTTTACTTCCCAGATACATCTCTGACAGGTACCTAAACCAAATGGTGACCTGGCTCTGCTATTGCTGCATGTTCCCCACACAGCCTGGGGCAGTGAGGTGAGATCTAACTAAAGCTCCTTCAGGAGGGGCTTCTACAGCACTCACAACATCCAGCTGGAAGAAAAATACAGGCCTGGTTAGCACTGACCACATAAATCCAGAATTCATCCTGCATTTCCCTGTAAGAACTGAGTAGGGCCAGACTTTGAATTATCAGCACCCTGACTTAGATTGTCTCAAATCAATGTGGAGAATTATTCCCCCCCATCATCCACATAGAACCAAGCTCAAAGGCAACTCCTTTGTCTGCACAAGAAAAAAAAAACCTGTTCAAACTTCAAATAAAGATTCCTATGATGTCTTCCAAGCTCTCTCCATAAAAGAATGCAAGCTGTGATCATCTTTATTTCATCCTACCTGAAACTGCATATTTAAGTTCCACTGATACTGAATTTGATCTAAGTGTCCTCTTCGAAGAAGGAAAGGTTGAAAAGGCAGTTAAACACACCCCTTTATAGCTGCCTGTCAAACCACTGCCAGTTGTTTTAATCACAGTTAATGATGTCTGAGATCAGGAGATATTTTTTATAATGTGTTGTCACCAGGATTAGAAGCGCAGCAGCAATTTTATGTTCTTGTTTAGGCTACAGGGAAAAACAACATGCAAAGAAATTGTTTAAAATGGGAGTTTGCATAATGCCCAACAGCAGAGAAAAGCCCATCACACAACAAATATCCAAGAAAACTATTAACTTTGTCCATCTCAATGAAAACCACCATTTCTAAATTAATTTAAATGTGTTCCGTACAAACAGCCTCAATCTAATCATCTTGTTTTAGTATTATGGACATAACAGCTAAAGTCAGGCACAGCAGCATCTGTGTGCCTGCAATCTGGATAAAACTAGTGTGGTAGAGGAGAGAGGATTTAATGTATTTTAGTACTTAATCTGCATATTCTTTAAAAAAAAAGTCTGATGCATGTAGGAATTCCTTTCTATTAAAAGCTAAATACTCCTCCCCCACCCTTTTTTATTATTTTAAGATTCTTCCACCAGGCTTCTTTCAGAAAATGACTTTTATTTCACTGGGTTGCCAATCAAGACTCCTGGGCAATGATCACTTTCACTGTTACCAGTGTCAGTCACAGTCTGTCACATCACATTGAGAGGAAAATCCAAAGTGATTGGTGCACCTGGATATGAATGTGGAGCACAGGGTGCAGCTCCTCTGATTGTGCTGTGACAACTGAGCACATACTTACTAATAATCCACCTTTCTTAAAACATTATCATCAGTATTGGCCTGATAGCAACAACCTTGGGGCATAGACAAGTACTCAACCTGCTTGGTTCATTATTATATCGAAATGTTATGAATTTTATGAATATTTCCAGCAAAATCACTCATTATAAAGGTAAGAACATGCAGGTATTTGCAGAATCAGGACACTAGACTGAACTGATTTTTTTAATTAAGTGTATGAACAGCGCAATGAAACCTTAATTAAGATCTCTAGAGGCTACAAGCATCCAAGCAATAAAGCCACAGTGGTGTTGTCACTTGCCATGTGCAGTTGGCACATTAGATCCCAGCACACCAGTTAATTTTGATTTACAAGAACACACATGCTCACTGTTGGGAAGGGTCCTGAGCTGCTCTCACTCAATGAATGTTGGTCTGTGCACTCTGAAGACTGAAAATAACCAAATCAAATTCCAAGAGAATCATGACAGGTGCATTTTTATCTGTCTTCCCCCACCTCCTCCCATGTCTCATTCACCAGAAGTTCACAAAACTCTGTCTCTGGAGTTGGCCTCTACTGTTCAAACCTGAAATAGGACCAGGCACAGTTTGTGATCAATTCTAAACTAACATAACCAACTCTTGCTAAAGTCACAGCAAAACAATCCTCTGGTTTATGAATTTGAGTAAACTACAGTCAAATATCAAAGAAATCTGAATTAAAGCTGAAATTCCAGTGCTAGGTAAGATTCAAGCACACAGAACTAAGGCAGAGGCCACATTTTGATGCAGCTTTTTCACCAAATGTTAGTTCAATCAAAAACCTTAAAACCCCCCCCCAAAAAAAAAGAAAATCTAGAACTGTCTCACTGAGAGCAGTGATCAAGCAAACATCTGAGGACCTGCTTCCACAAAGCCCCATTAACCAGATTAGAGCAGAAAATAACAGACCCTCGCCGGGTAAATTGCTGCTGACAGTTGGAGCTTTTCCAATGAAAATGTCTTATAAGCAATAGGGACATCTCCAGTGAGGAGGATATTGGAAATCCTGCTCTGAAACAGCTGCTATTTCTCATGTTATCACCCCCCTGGGAGCTGATGTCCTTGCACAAAACAGATTTTGCAGGAGGAAGCTGTGAGCCGGGGCCGGAGCTGCTCCAAGTGCCAAAATCCTATCATAGATCTGCCCCATTTGGCTTCCCCTAAAAAACCCTGCCAGCAGGGCTTGGGCATGCCCTGCCCACGGCCTGGCATCAAATACTCTGTCATGATTTATGAGGAGTCTGTAAAGGGATGAGCTCCTCTGTTCCAGCCCTGGCTGTTGCATTTGTGGGATCTGGATGACAGCGTGGATCAGAGCACCTTTTGGGAAGCAGACAGGATTTTGGTTTTATCCTTCCTCAGGAAGGGATCCCCATCAATGTTCTTACCTCCACCATCCCGTCACCAGCTTTCAGGCTGAAGTAGGAAGTTTCCTGTGGCTGCCTGCATGTTTTATATTTTGTCCTTTCTGTGACTGAGCTAATTTTCCCCTGCTTTCCTTGGTTAGTGGCCTAGGAATCTGTATATTTAGCTTTTCTTATTGTAGAGGCACAATAGAATAGAAGTCTCAACCCTGTTTCCCTCTCACCCACAGCTTAAACACAATTAACTTTTCATTTGATGCATTCTTCCTGTCTGCACTCATAATGCTCCCCCAGGAAATGAGAGCCAATAAGCCCTACCCAGGAGTAGGAGAGCAGGCTACTGACCAAATATTGTATAATTCTCTATTATAGGCCTATGGGAAAAAAGTTAATTAAAGACCACTGATATCCTTTGGGAAAATGTTTAATATATTAGCTCTTGCCACACAGCCATGCAAACAAACCCCTCCTCTTTGGAAAATGTGAATAAATCACACGTTTGGGAAAAAAAACCAGCAAAATCCAGTGGTGTTTTTATTGGTCATTGGCCACAAATAAGTCTATTAAGATACACAAAGAACACAAATAATATTAACTTCAACAAACAGGATCTCTGCTGTGGCCTATACATCGGCTTCCTGAATTAGGAAGCACCTTTGTATATTTCAGGTCCCGCCATAATTATTTTTTTTCCAGCAGTAATAACAATTAATAAACATTTCCACATAGTTCCTCAGGCTTGGTGAGCACAAAAGAAGACTCAAGGACAAACCCAGGCTTCCAATTTCTCCCAGAATAGGAGCCTTGTAATTCTGCACAATTTTATCCAGGAACTGGAGCTGAGTGTCTCTGTCCCTGCCTAGCTCTCCCCCCAGGCACGTACAACACCGACAGACTGCAAGGTATTCCAGAAACGAAATGCTCCAGCAGTCCCACGTTTTGTGCAGTAGAGAAGTGGAGGTTTATTGAACAGCTCTCTCATTAGCATACCTTTCCAGAGGAGCAAAGCCAGTCTCTGAGGTCATATTAAGAAAGCCTCATGGCCATGTTTTCTTTTACTGGTGTTATTAACCCCCAGAGCAGGTGCCACGTTTCAGCACCTGCAACAGGTTCACGCAATTGTTAGCACTTGCATTTGAATGCAAATAGGATGTTTGCTTGAAAACAAGTGCATTTTTTCAGCAACAGGCTCCGAAGAAAGCCCAGCTGCACAAATCGGGATCTCAGCTTCCACTGCCTTTGATGAGGCACAAGCACTTCCTCGGATGTGCCAGTACCATCAGCAGGAATGTTCAGAATTGCTCTGAACTGGTGGATCACACAAGAGGCAGTCCCTAAGCATGCAGGCTGTGTGACTGCCAGCATGTTTGACAGCACGAGAAAAATTACTTCACCAAACCCCAAAACAGGGATAAATAGGATTTCTAGTGGATCTGAGACTCTGCCTGGTGGGAGGGAGTCCCTCTCCTCCTGCACAGCCCCAGAGCATCCCAGGTGCTGCTGCTCCAGTGAGCAGAGATTTATCTGACACACACAGGTGCCAGCCAGAGAGAAAAGGCTGCGCACCCCAAAGCTGGCAGCACAGCATTCCCTGGGACCCGCAGCTGCCTCCAGCCCTGGGGAGGGCACACGGCTCATGGGCAGCTCCAGGGTTTGCGTTTCACCCCACACTTCGGAGTTCCAGGCAGAAGCATTGATCTGGAAGCTGAACTCCAAAGATGTGTGTGCAGTGGAAGTGAGGAGCAAACACAGATGGGGAATGGCTTCATGCACACAGCTCAGCCACAGACCTTGCTTTTATTTACTCTGCCATTTTCGGTTCATCTGTGGCATGCAGCTTGCTCTTATCTAAACAGGACACTGGCACTGAGTCTTGCCATAAAAATTGGGTTATATGAACAGTTTCCTCCCAGCCCACTCACACCCACACTGGTTTTCACCAATGGATCTCAGAACACTTCATTGCAGAGGGGGAGGAAGGATGACCTGGCCCATCAGGTACTGCCAAAATCGTGTCAGAACTGTGTCCTGCAGGTATCACTGCCAGCTCCAACAAAGACATCAGCCCCCTGAGTGGGAAACTCGTGGCACCACCAGCAGCAGTAGCTGGATCAGCTCAAAGGAATGTCCTCCTTGCTACTTCTGTTGGGACATTGTTTAAAAAAGAAACCTACCCACACACAAATTCATTATAATCACACACATGTTCTTTTTCTGGTTCATAAAAAAGCCCATCTGCAACGAGGCCACCCACAAACTGGAATAAGAGTAATTTGTCTAGCAGGGCTTCCTGGTGGAATACACAACAAGAAAGACACAGCCTCTGTGCTAAAAATAAGTGTATACATCCGTGCTTCTAGTTTTGACTTTAAGCTTTAACTACAAGGTGCTCCCTAAATAGAGTTATTGTGTCTATGATTTATCAGGCAACATATTGCTCTTTACTTTGGTAATTACAAACACTTTTTTCCAACACTCAAATAATTGTTTCCACAAAAATAACCTCACGTGAAAGGAGTAATAAGCACAAAATGATGTTTCATTAAGACCATCAACGATTTTTTATTAGCAGTTCCATCAGATTTAAATGGCATCTTCAGTCTGTGCATGTGCATATGTATAATCTGTGTCAGATTTGTCAGCTTTTGATGGATGTTTTCACTCTCACTGCTATTATTACTCTTATATAGTAATAGTGGCAACAGGGACCTAGTTTATTAAACCTTATGTTGCATCTGCCACAATGCCCTGGGGCTGGAGTGCAGTCATCTATTCCAAGCACTATTCCTTGCAATTACACTTGATTGTTAACTGTGTATGTTCAGGACCACTTACATTTGAGTGCTGCAGTCCTGAGGTTTCCTTCTGATGGGCCACACTCGAGCTCCTGGACAGTTAATGGGATTATCCAGACAATTAGAACTGAAACACAAAGTGAAAACACATTAGTATAGCTAATGGTGGACTAAAATACCAGCGGTAGCAGACAGCAGGATGGCTTTGGAATCTTTTGGTGGTGTGTTTTAGAGGCAGCAGGTTTAAGAATGGAGCTGGCACTGAGGATTTGGTGTGCCAACATCCTCCCAGTGTGGCTGTGGCAGTGGCTGAAGCACTCAGGCTGCACACACTGCAGCATCCCTCCCACAGCCAGCATCCTCCTCCATCCTACATCCTACAGAACAGGCTGCTGAGGCACAGCCTGAGGCTTCCAGTAACTCACCGCAACCAGGCTGGTGGGCTCAGCCTGGAGAGGAGGGAAAGGATCACATCAGCCATTGCCCCCAGGTGACAAAGCACCCTGAACATGCCACTGGAGAAGGAATGCAGTGATTCTTTGGCTGCTGCATCACTGTTTGAGCATAGACACCATAAAGCCAACCTCTTCCAGGAGAAAATTACCTCCAGCATCCTCAGGGAGCACAACACGAGTCTGCCAAGTACAGCACAAGGCACTCAGTGAAAGCTGCACACTGAGGGATCCTACAAGGAATGAGGTGAGTCAAGAGCTCCCAGTGCTCCACAGAACAGCTGATTTCTACCATCAGAGCACAGGGAATGAGCAGGAAAGGAACACCCAGTGCTCCACAGAACAGCTGATTTCAACCACCAGAGCACAGGGAATGAGCAGGAAAGGAGCACCCAGTGCCCCACAGAACAGCTGATTTCAACCACCAGAGCACAGGGAATGAGCAGGAAAGGAGCACCCAGTGCCCCACAGAACAGCTGATTTCAACCACCAGAGCACAGGGAATGAGCAGGAAAGGAGCTCCCAGTGCTCCACAGAACAGCTGATTTCAACCATCAGAGCACAGGGAATGAGCAGGAAAGGAGCACCCAGTGCCCCACAGAACAGCTGATTTCTACCATCAGAGCACAGGGAATGAGCAGGAAAGGAGCACCCAGTGCTCCACAGAACAGCTGATTTCAACCACCAGAGCACAGGGAATGAGCAGGAAAGGAGCACCCAGTGCTCCACAGAACAGCTGATTTCTACCACCAGAGCACAGGGAATGAGCAGGAAAGGAGCACCCAGTGCTCCACAGAACAGCTGATTTCAACCACCAGAGCACAGGGAATGAGCAGGAAAGGAGCACAGTCCAGCCAAGTGTCTGAATGGAGGGAAGGAGCTGTTTGACACAAGGTGCTCACACACCACCAGATCCAGCAGCTCAGCCTGAAGGGTGGGAATGAGAGCTTTGTGTGAACACCTTTCCCTGCAGGGCTGGGAGCAAGTTCCACTCATCTGCAGCAAACTTCCTGCAAGCTGAAGAGCCAGAAGAGCAGAGAGTGGAGCTACATGTCAATATTTGCTGTCACGTCACCAGAAAGCCCTTCAGCATGAGCCAGGTGAGCCCAGACCTCAGGTACAGCAAAGAAACAGGATCAGGAGAGATGTGAAAACATCTCTATCACATTATTTTGTCAAGTTCTGCTTAAGGGTTGATGGATTAATGCACTTTTACCATCAAACAACATAAATCTTAGAAGCTTTGAGATCAAGCCATCATTCATCGGTTAAAAAATTTCAAATCAGCCACTGAGAAATTAATTAATACAGAAGTTGTTGAGATGTCTTTGTGCAATTACTGTTCTGTAACAATTAGGAAGTTTACATTATTTGCTCAGAGGCAGACAATTGCTAAGCCTGGTACTAGTAATAAATCAAGTTCTCTTTTTAATAAATTTTTAAACTTGAATATAGACACTTGCATGATGTACTTATTGACATTTTTCTGAATATACTTGTCTTAAACATGAGGTTTTGTACACTGAACACAAAGCTTGAGTTATTTCATATTCAGAAAAATAAAAAGTGTACTTAGTAGCAGTATCAGAAGGATCACAGTGGCCTCCTAAAATAGAATAATTAAATAATTAAAGTCATACCAGCAGACAAGCAAAGATGGTCTAAGAAATATCAAGAGACTGAACGCATAAATCACGATTACAACCCATATAATCTTTGACCTACACACAAGCTACAAGGTTCAAAGGTGGCATTGCATTATGTATTTATTGCCTGCCCAAGCCATTATTCACCAGCCTTCATTTTAAGGGGTAGGTATGATGGGAGTCCATGGCAGGGGAGAATACATCATAAAACCTCCCCTATAAAGGATGGCACTGCTAATTTATCTTGTGCTTCCTCCTCCTCAGTTCATGGCGTGGCAGCTCCCTACAAAATGTCCCTTGGACAGCAGGACCAGCTTGTCCAGCGCTCCCATCAGCACCTGCTTGGGGGCTCAGAGCCAACACCCCCAAATCACAGCCAGGCTCTTGGCCACCAGCTCTGCACTGCCTTGCTCCCTCTCCCCTGTGTGTTCTGGCAGCTCCCAGGGACTCCAGCAAGGTGGAAATTTCCCATGGATTGATAGGGAATCCAAGGGCAGTGCAGTGATTTTAACAGCCCTGTGATGGTTTTGCCAAAAAAAAACAAAAAATGGATCCTAACCAGTCCTTTGCCAATATTCAGATCTTTTCAGCAATTCAAGGAAACCACGTACCAGATATCTTAATGCAAAATGGTCACAAAGAAACTGAAAAACATTGCAGCTTATGTGAGAATGTGCATTCAGCTTGTTCTGTATTCAGCTCCAACAGAGGAAGCAATTTCTGTAAAAGCCAGTTTTGCTGCCTGGTTTCTGGCACCGGTATCTAAACAAGCCCTCAGGCAGTTATTTGTAGTATTTACATTTTTTACCAGCTTATCATGAGAAAATCCAATTGTTCCTAATGACAGTCACACTGTGTCTCTCCCATTCTCATATCCAGGAAAGTGTTTATTATCCATTTGTAGTAATTAAGGCACTGATGTTCTATGGATCCATAAAGCCAACGTCATTAGGCAAACAAAGGCACTTTTTCCACCCCCAACTTATTGCTGCAAAAATATTTAAAAATAAAAGCTCCCTTATAACACATAGCATCATTTGAAGAACAAGCCACTATTGGCTAATCTCAAGCATTCTTAGGACTGGGGGGAAAAAACAAAAGATCTGTAACATAATTATTTTTCCAGTATTTGCTAAAGAGCGAAGAAAGAAAATTATTATCTAGCCAAAAGCAGAGAGGTGGTGTTTGACAGTGACTGTCTTTCCATATTTGATCTTTTCTTGTAAAATGGTTAAGCAAACTCCTTAGCAAGTTAGAGTAAGGCAGAAAAGCAGGATGGGAATTAAGTGCCTGCATGAAACAAACTTCATTAAACCCACCACAGCCAGGGAGACCAACTGAAAGCCAGCATAGCTGTGTCTGAACTGCCAAGCCCTTAAACCCCCAGAAGCAGGACACACATCTCTGCCAGAACACATCTTTCAGCCCTTCAGAGGACTTCCAGGATCCATCACAGGGTCCTCAGAGAGGCCAGGTGAAACCCCAGAGTTGGTGAAGTCCACAAGAACACTCACATTAAACATTTATTCTGCATCTCCATTCTCTGCAGCAGCACTGCTCACCACCCCAGCACTGCGTACAAAACATGAATTTCATTTCAGTACTCCTTACTCCAGTGGAGAACCACAGCCCACCAGCAACCTCCAGAAGAAACAGCTCTTCATTTCTGGAAATGCTATCCTGCTCTACATCACATCTTGTTCTATTTCCTCTCTTGGCAGTGCTGCAGTTATCCACTGCAGCACATGTTAAATTAGGACTGGAACACTTCACAAGTATTTTCTTCCCCCAGCCACACAGTGAAACAAATTCTGTTCCTCTGCAGACCCCTCCTGCAAGTGCACATACACTTACACTTCCAAACACAACAGCCACAGTATTTTCTTTCCTTGCAGAGCTGAAGGAAGTGGAAGTTCACATCTTCTCATGGCATAAAGTTTAAATGAAGTGTTTGAAAAAAGGTGTCTCGTTGGAGCTGTACAGTTTCTGTAAAGGTGATCAAATCGCAGCAAGTTTGGGTTTCCGTGTAAGATGTAAAAATTGGACTGCATTTTCTCAAGTCTACAAATCTTCTTGGCAGAATTGAGCTTTAGCTCAAACAGATCTGGCCTGATTTATATTTTGTTTGAAATGATGCCCAAAACTATGATTAAGTAAGTTTTCCACCAAGCCCCTCAATTCAGCTAGATGGAGTGGTCTCATTTTTCCTGGGAGATAGGAGTTCTCTCTCCAAAAGGAGGCAGATGTGCAGAAAACTTCTCCACAGAGTGTCAAGATGACCAAAAAAAAAGAGGTTCCAAAGACAATGATGTATAACACAGCACTCAGCTTTGCATTTCTCATGATTTATACCCCAGCTGAGGAGCAGCTCACGCTGCATCCGCTGGATTTGAGCAGAGCACAGCGGGACAAAGAGGTGCTGGGGAAAGCAGCTCCACAGCAACATTCCTGTTTTATTTTCCCCTTTGATATCTGAGGGAGCCACGCTTAGAAAACCAGATGCTTTTTTTGGAAAAGGTCAATGCAGTGGAGGGAGCTCTGGCTGAGCCAGAAGGGACTGCTGGGCAGGGCTTTACCCTTCCACAGAGGTGGGCTTGGACCCTGAAAACACCTCCCAGGCCCTCAGTGCCACAGTTAATCCAGTTTCCACCGGAGGAGTGTGAAGTCTGGGAGCCTCCAGGCTAAGAGATGGTGGAGGAGCCAACAGCTCCTGAGCAGATTTTACCTCGGCGGCTTTTTAATACCTCCTGTTATCCCCACCTGCAGCCTAAGGAATGCAGTACCACAGGGCACCCTGACAAATAAAAATGGCATTCTGCATGGCATTTCATGTTAGATTCTGCTTTCATGTTACATTTTAGCATGCAAATTACAGGTAATCCCATGTAAAAACCTTCCATATATCCCAACAGACTTAAAGACTAACCAGAAAACTTCAGGGGTGATCACATACAAAACTCAGCTTTTAGGACCCACTCTAATGATCATTAAAAAAACTTCTTTAGGATGACTAGGCCTATACATTTAGGACTTACTATTTCTCCATTGCACTGCTTTATAATGTGCTGCCAAAAGTCATAGTTCACATTGAATTTTTTAAAAATCAGATCTGTTTAGCACTTTAATGTCATAATGCACGTTACACAGCAGAAGCTGAATTGATAATTATCAATTTATGTGAAATTTTACTTCCATGAAAAAGGTCATTTGCATATATATTAAATACAGTTTGCATTTAAAACTGCAGGGAAAGTTACCTAGTAATGTTCTGTAACAAAGTTGAATTTTGTATTATCAATACATGAGGGAAAAAGAACTGAGTTTCTGCAATACCTAAAGTAACAGGTTATTCAATCCTGATTGAAAATACAACTAGTAAGTGGTATTTCAACTGGACATTTTAAAGCATTGTGGTGCATTTAGAGTCTTAGGAATAGAGTCACTTCTACAAAAAAGTTTGTGTTCATCTCACCACAATATAATGGCTAAATCTGGAGGGGGGTGCACACTGAGAACTAAACTTCCAATTGAGTAATTTTCTGGATAGGAAGGTGACTCAGGACTATGAGCACCTCTAACTGCATCTCAGCTTCAATGCTAACAAGAGTCACAGCTCCAGACAAGAATTTCTGCAATCCTTAATCACAAAATTTGGTTCCTCAAAACCTCATCATCTCCACAGGTGAGCCAAGCTTTCAGTACCAAACTGAATTCATGTCAGGATCAATGTTACAAGACGTGGAGATACAGCCAGTGCAGCAATGACTATTCACTCTCAGTTGCTGTGTGCTTCCTAAAGAACAGCCCATGGTTCATGTGGAGAAGAGGCAAAATAGTCCTAATATCCCACTGGAGGGGCACCTCCTCTAGCCTCCAGCAAGCCATTCAGGGAAAAATCAGTGTTATTTCTACCTGCTCCATTCCTCAGTGGGGACATTCCCATTTGGAAGGGCCTCAGAAGTTCACAGTGATGTTCAGAGTGTGAACCTTTCTCCAGCCTGGGCTGGGGCACTGACCTGCTGCTCTCAGGAGCTGAAACAGGAGCTCCCCACATCACATCCCTTCTCCCTTCGCCAACAGGCAGGTGAGCTCTATTTGCTTTTTCCAACTGGCCTTCACTTCAATATATTCACCCTGATCAAGTCACATCCTTCCAAACAGGAAAAGGAACACTCTTATTCTTAAACCAGAGTTCAAAATCCCACCTGCTTTGCCTCAGATGCTCAGCGTGGCATTGCCAGTAACAGCACGTAGGAGCATAACCACTCCAGTTATTTGCTATAGAGGTGCCACACTATAGATCCCAGGAGGGTTGGAATTGCTGAATGCTACAGTCTCCACAAGGAAGGAAATGCTACTGTGGTGCTTATGTGAAAATTCACTAAGTTCCTGCCCTCAAGGGAATAGTTTCCTCCTGTGATAATGCTAAACATAAAACACATTGAATTTTAGGGCTGGTGAAAATAAAATTGGTGTGAATAAATTATTATTTATATGAAAATGCACAGTCAGGACAACGACTACATATGTAAGGCCATTAAATTTAAGTATCTCACTTTGTTTTTTTAGCATAGTGGGGAAAGCTATTGTCCATCTGTGGCCACACATTTATCCTCATTGTCTAGCAGGCTCACTGCCTGAGCAGTGCATTCCATTATTTAATGGAAAATGAGGTAAAACAACTTTGGGAGTAAGCTGTGAGTTGTTGGATGAGCAGTGAGAAGACCCACTCAGCTCATGGGGATATTGTGTTTTTCCCCTTTGCATTTGAACACTGCATTTCCCAGTCATCACTTGTACTATTACCAAGAATTGAAAACAAAGGGAACATGCTCCACCAGAAAACAGCTTTAGCTTAATTTCCTGTCATTGCTCCTCTTCTTCCTCACAGTCTCTGCTTCAGATGAGAAGTCTTCAGAAGGAGAGGTCGTGACAGAGATGATAGAGATGGAGAAGGCAATGCCTTTATAAACATGCAAGGACACAGGCTGTTGCATCAACATGACACAAAGGCTTAATGTTGTTTTTAATACAGGTTTTTGTTATTTTCTAGGAAAACAGTATCAATCTAAAACCCAGAAGCAGTAAACACAAGTGTGGCTTAACTCAGAGTCACAACTAAAATATATAAACCTTTCTTTGAATTCAGTCACTACTAGGAAAACACACTTCCCACAGAAGTTTCTGGAAGGATTAAGATCACCCTGACAGCTGCATGGGTAGAGGTAAAACGATTCTGACAAGTTTCTTTGCTGGAACTTGATTCAGCAAAGCATCTCAGCAGATGCTCCTGAGCTTTGCTGAAGCAGAGCCCAGCAGTGACACCCCTGTGACAGCTTCCCTGTGACTGCCTGGTGCCAGCGCTGTGTGGGGACCCTCCCAGCCTGGTGGAGGGGACATCTGGCTGGGGGTGCCCCTGTGGTGCTGGGGGACTCTGTCCCTGCACAGGGCAGCAGCTGTGCTTGGCACCAGCCCGGGGTTTCAAACAGCACGCCGTGAACCCACCCAGCGCTCTGCTGAGCAAGGGTGATGGAGCTGCTGCTCAAAACCCACCCAACAGCTGCCTCAGAGCCAGGCAGATCTCACCTGGCATCCCAGTGTCACCATCCCTGGCGTGCTGGCCCGCTGCATGCTGACAGAACTGGGTATTTTGACAATATTTTGACTGGATATTTTCACTGAGCTGTGCAGTGGCTGCAAGTTCCTTGTAACCTCCACTGTGTTGTCTACTGCAAGGACATGCTCAAAAGAGTTCATCTGGGGGAACAGCTCACAAGAATTCGTGGTGTGCCACACTGCTCAGATGAATCAGCCCCAGCATCTGAATTTTTCATTTCAAAAATCCCCTACTGTGACAAACACTGCCTGTGAACCCTGGGCTGCTCAAGCATGCAGAAAAATTCAAACTTTCCCTGTCTCTCATGTTAGTCTAGATAGATCCAGTGTTTGTAGGTCACAGAAACTCTCAGTCTGCTTCCTAAAGAGGAAAAAAAAACATGGCTGTTGGAAAACCTGCTTTGCACTCCTCAAAGCAAGACTTAAAAATCCTCTGTCTATTGATCAAGTAGTTAACTATCAAATAACACATTGTGCAGTCTAGAGGGGTGATATATAAAGAGATATAAAGAAACTGTAAGAGGAAATGATGCAGTGACCTATTGCCAAACACAGGCAAGCCAGCACCTTTAATTCTTGTTTAAAACCCTGGCTCAGTGGGCTCCTGACCCAGCCCTTGCTGAGTGGCTGAAGTCCTGGGCACAGGCTGGAGCCTCATTTCCAACCCCTATTCCTTAATACCTGTCTGGATGCAGCCATCTCTTTGTGCTACCATTTTAATTGAATACTAAAATATAATAGTTCACCGAATGCAAGATTTACTGTTAGGCATAAAAATAAAATGACAATAAAGTCATACACATAAATTAAGCAAGAAGCCCTCTAATCTGGTCTGTACCACTGCTGTATTTTCTCTCATGTCTCTGTCTCATTCCTCACCTTCTTTGAAGTACAATAAGTTACCATTATTGGTAAATATTTATATTCAGTTCTGCAGTGTCAAGATACTGACAGTTGAGATAAGTCTTCCAAAAAACGTTCCCATCTTCCCAAGACAAGACAAATATTTATCATATATGTCTTTTTGAAAGCTTATGCCTTTTTGGGAACGAGTTTCAGGATTATCTTTATTCTTGTCTCAGCAACTTTTGGCTAAGGAAACTAGAACAAATTAGGACTCTGTAGCCACATACATACTAGTTAAAATCAATAGCTTTAATTTTCACATTTAAACCTACAATTTTCATCTGACAGGCTCAGCAGGTTTTAATGCACACAACAATTTACTTTTACTGTTTTAATTGTTTTTAGTCAATCACTTTTATTGCTTCTCCGCATCTGACTAAACAAATTAATAGAGCCATGTTCATAAATGATTACCTTGTGAAATGGCTTGATAGATACATTTGCCAGGTTCACCTTCTATTACTGCCAACATTAGTAATATTTATACCAAATTATACATTTATCCAGGTTTTATAATTAAGAGAGCAACAGAAGGGAAAAAAAATTCTATTTCCTGAGCACCACAGTACCAAATTTAATATTTCTAAATCTTTCCTCACGCCAAAAGCAAACCACCAAGCCCTGCCTGCATAGCTGGCTGAAAAAAGCCCTTTCTGGATCACAAAGAATCTTGTCCTGCCATGGACTTGATCTTCTGGGAGAGGAAAACACAGAGAATATACAATGTACTGGGCAGGATGGCACTTTCGCGTGGCGTGAGAGGCCAGGATAAAGTCCTGTTTTGTGCCTTGGCCAGGGGCAGTGGGGCTCCAGCAAAGGCTCTGTGCTCCCTCCTTGTCCCCACCCAGCTCTGCTGCTTGGCCAGGCACAGGAATGTTAACTCAGACACACAACCCAGCAGAGGTGTGCACAGCCCAGCCTGGGATATTTACTAACTCACCAATCAAAACCATGATGTATTGCCCCAATATCAAGGAATTCTACTTTTGTGGATGCTGTAAGAGTCGTTTTTCATTGACCGTGAGCTACAAGAGCCTTCACCCCAGAGGCTCAAAACCCTGGACTCTGGATCTTCTGTATAAATTCCAATTTTATTTTATCCTATGAGACAAAACACCATAAATCCAGAAGTTAAAGTCCAAGGGCCCACCAGAGTCAGCCTAATTCAATGTTTGGCTCTCCAGACACACTCCCCTAGCAGATAATTAGTGCTTCACCTACAGCTAACATGCCAATTCTTCTACACCTGTTTTACCGGCACTCTTGTGGGAGCCTGTGGATTTTGGGAGAGCCTGCCCACCCTTCTCAATGCTTCTGAAGCACCTTGTCCTGTGAGTAAGTACCCCATCAAAGCTCTCCTTCCACCTTCACAGAGCTCGTTCTCCTCCCCAGGCAGCCAGCAGAGAGCCAAACCAGCTGCTGCTTTTGTGCAAGGGCTGAAAAGGATCCCACGTTGGTCAAAACTGCTGACATCAAACCAGTTTTTCAACTGATTTTCAATTGATATTGAGCAGCTACCCCGTTTTTCAATTGATATTCCTACATAACATCCCTCACATTTGATTTAAGCCTCCACTGAACACATGCCCTCAGAAGCTGCCTGGGTCTTAAGCTGTAGGAAACTGATAAAGTGCAGAGTGTGGTAGAAGGGCTTTCCACTGTTCTTTTAGAAACCTGCACAATATCTCATTTGAAAGAGCCCTGGTGTCTGGCTGAGGCTGCTAGGTGCTTTATGAATACAAACTGAATATATGAACTGTATTGCTCCTTAAGCCTACACTCAGCTGTAACAAGAAAAATCATGAAACACTTGTATGATAAAAAAAAAATATATATATATATATATAAACTGCAAAGAACAAACCTGTTTATTTCCTGAGGTTTGTGGAAAGTTATAATTGGGATTTGTTTTAGCATTTCCATATTTCTTGAGTCAGTTCCCTAGTCTGGATACACATCATTTTTATTTTAGGTTGCCTGGTATTAAACAGACACTTGATCCCCCAGCAGTTTTCACAAACCCACGCCTTGCTCCCCTCCCTGCAGTGAGGTAACACAGCTGCTCCATAATCCTGTCTTTTTATCATCAGGCAGGACAGCACTCTCCAAAATGCCAAACTGAGCACAACCACCTTGCTGGGATGACATATCCCAGAGCATCTCCATTGTTCAGGACTCTTCAACAAAGAGCTAAGGCTGAAAAAAGGCTGAATCAACAAATCTTCTGTCCCAGAGTACCCAGGCTGCTGCTGCTCAGGACAGAGAGCAGCAGAAAGAACAGATAAAGCCGGAGGTGGAACAGCCTCTCCACCCACAGACAAATATTTCCATTTCCATCAAAGCCAGCCCTCTCCCACCACTGTATTAGAGCAGGGAGAAGTGAGTCACAGAACCACAGTCACAACAAAGCCTGGGCACATCTGTGTTCCCAGGGAAAACAGGATCCTAGCCCTGTGCCCTGAGTGGCAGCTCAGCTCATTTCTCAGCTTGCTTTGAAATGGTAACAAGCTCCAAAAAACCACTTGTGTTTGTGCAGACCCACCCTGGGGGATGGGGGCCACAGAACCCTCTGCAGAACAACTGCAGTGGTGTCCAAGGGTGACCCTGAATTTCTTTGTACAAGACACACACGTAGTGCTGCTCTGAGTCATGAGAGGGTTTCACACAGCCCAGCTACAGCAGATTTCATATTGCTGTCAGCTAATGACATCATTTCCTAAACACTGCTGAAGAATTAGTTATAGAGGGTGATTTCAAGGGCCAGATTCCAAATACAGGCAGGGTACCCTTGCTGCCCTCATGGATTGCAGCAGACACCCAGATAGAGCTGATCACAGCATCACAGCAGCTGGAAGCTTCCAGGCACCACGTTTTGCTATTTCCCTACACACACGCCAGAGCTTGTTGCTCTTTAATAACTTCTGGGCAAAGTCCTTTACAATTAAGTTCTGTTGAAATGCTCTCCAAGCTCACCTGTTCTGCCACAACACCTGAAGACCCTACTGAAGCTCAGGCCTCATTGCATTAACCACAGTGTGCAGCAAAAGCGTGTAGGTGCCACTCAATACAGCCCAAAGAAATACAACAAGCACCAAGTGGGCAAATAAGATAAATTAGTTCACCTTAGGTCACATAAAATCTGCCTCAGAACCAAGAAGGACACTGTCTTATTGTCAAGACCATCATTTCTTGCTCTTAAAATTAGGAAAAAAAGCACAAGGCATCAGCCTGCAGCATTATCACCAAGACTAATAGGTTTTTTTCAGGAGGTGGAGCTGCACTAAGGGACAGCCTGGCCCATGTGGTCATGTTGGAGACAGAAATCAGCACTTAAACTTGCTGAAGTGTGTGAGGAGTTCACTGCCTGGCAAGACCTTTCCTCCCATCTCACGTTCTCAAGGGGAGAAGGAGTCGATACCATGTGCCATGAGCACCCCACACACACTCACTGTGCTTTTCAGAGGTGGTACAGGGTGTATCCCCAGCACATCCATTAATACATTGGGAGTGCACTCTTTTCTGCCCTTCACTGAACTCGTGCACATCACACAGCTCACTTTACAGCCACCAGAAGAGATGAAAGAATCACGCCCAGGCTGTAAATCATATCAGCCCATTGCAATTAAACACACGGAAATTCTAAATCCAAAAAGAGGCAGACTTGGTGGTGATACAATTGTCAACTACATCTCCCAAACACTCTGTTACTGCCCTTCAAACGTGCTTCCCATATACAAGCTCACAGGAGCAACTTTACTGCCAATTCCTCCATTGATGGCACATTTTATTGACAAAATGCAGCTGAGCCACCTAAAGCAATTTCAGCTACAGAATAACCTTTCACACAAGAAGTTAACCAGCTCCTCCATCCATTTGCAGTAGATTTAGATTAGCAAACCCCACACAGACACACTCAGATCCTTTGAACAGCCAGCTGATGGCTAAGGGCAGGGTAATGTTAAACAGTATTTCATGATCTGAGCTCTGCGAAGCAAAGCCTTCTGTACTCAGAAGTAAAAGATCTGCCACAGAATGTTTTCTCTCCCTCTACCTTTTCTCACCCACTTCCTTTTCTCTGTTTTACCTTTCTTCTGCATTATAATTTTCTTGTTACACTTCTACAAAGATTGTCCTAACTTAAACTTAAACCACGGTGTTTAAAAAAAAAGCTGTCTAGTCTTCCCTCAAGCTTCAAATGCACCAGATGTGCACAAGCCTGTCCAGAGTGCAACCACTGGCTCTGGGGTGGTGCTTTTAACAACCAGCCAGTCAAAGGGAGGCTGTGCAGCCACAGCTGACAAGTTCCCCATCACATAAATACTTTCAAAGCATCAGACTCCAACATAAAATTACGCCTCTCTTTCAAATGCAGTTGTGTAAAACATTCACTCTCTATGACTTACAGAAGAAATCGCAAGTCTTGAAATGTGCCAAGATTTGGAACTCCAGTTAAAGAAACTTTCAAGGAAGAGAAAGTTTTAAAAGCCACTTTTATTGTCTGGCTTAATTCAGCATTCCTGTCAAGCCTGTCTGCGTGTGGCTTTGCCTGATCAAAGATCTCAGGGCTGACCCCTCCGAGCTGGTCCACAGATCAGCCCAATGTTCATGCAGCACAGCTGCTCTGAACATCTGCCCTGCCCTCCTCAGCTCAGCCTGGGCTAAACAACTCCGGGGGTGGCTGGGAAAGGGGAGAGCCCCTCCAGACCCACACAAAGCACAGCCACCCCACAGCCTGCTGGAAGGACAGGAATTTGCTGACATCTCTGCCCCAGTGCAGGATTCTCTCCAGGCAGAGATTCCTGCAGCAGAAGTGCAGCTGAGCTGTGTTTGGAGTTGAGCTGCAGCTTTCCAGAGGAGCATCAGACACACACAAGAGCAAATTCCTTCCCCATGGCCACAGGCAGGGCCGTGCACTGCCAGATCCCAGCGTTCACACCCAGCACAGCGGAGCCAACACTGCAGCTCCCAGGCTGCCACACTGCAGGCAGAGATGCAGCTGAAATTAAGATTTATCCCCTTGCTACACAAGGAAGCTATTTGAGCCATGGGAGGCTGGCTGACTTTGCTCAGACTTTTTAATTAGCCCCATGAAAAGGAATTCAGCACTCCCACCTAGGAGCCTTTTGCAGCTCGCAGAGCAAATCCAGTTTGTCTCCAGGTGCACACACACAAGATGAAGCTGCGCCAGTCCCAGATGAGCATTTTCCATAGTTCAGGTGGAAAGTGCAAACCTGGTCACTTACTCCTGCGGAGTGGGAACTGACCAGAGTCAAAGTAACGTTAAAAAGAAACTCAGAATCAATACCTCACTTGACACAGCCAGAAATGCACACAGAATCGCTCCTGGAATAAATTGAGGAGTGCAGCAGTCACTGATCAGGGGCTGATTTATGGGGACTCCCCAGCAACAGAACAGCCAAAGGCAAGATCCCAGGTGTGGAAAGTGCCTGAGAGAGGCCCCTGTGGCAGGGACTGTCACTGCTTGCTGAGATTCCCAGGGAGATAAGTGACGCCAAGGGCAGGCAGGAGTGTCTGTCGCCCACATGAGCAGTCATTCAGCGGATGGAGAACAAAGCATCTCCTTAACATCGTTCCAAATCAGGACAAGAGAAAAGCAAAAAAAACTTTTGCACCTCCCATCTGTCAGGCTGCTGCTCCTGGAGCATCTCCCTGCCCGTTTTCCCTCAGTGTGATGTTTGTCTGTTCTAAAGCTCCATCTCCTGGAGCCACGGAATTAACACAGGAACGGCTCGGCTCCCACCGAAACCAGGGTGGGAGTTTGAGAGGAAAGTTCGCAAAGCTGTGAACTTTAAAGGGGCTGGATTTAAAATTGTAAAGGAGTCCCTGGTTTCTGTGATGTGGAAGGTTGCCTGACCTTCCTGGGCTTGTTTTTGGGACAGGATCTGTGACAGCGCTGCTGTGGCAGCTCCTGTGATGTCCCAACACATCCCACGTTCCCGAGGCGGCCTCTGCCGGCCGCGCGTCCCCTCCTTGTCCCTGTCCCTGTCCCTGTCCCTGTCCCTGTCCCCGGCCCTTCCTGCCCTTGGCACACGAAATGTTGTACCCAACAGAGCCCTGAGCTCCCGCAGCAGTGGGACACGTCCATCACCAGGGAATGTCCCGCTCCATCACCGGGAATGCTGCTCTCCATCACCAGGGAATGTCCTGCTCCATCACCAGGGAATGCTGCTCTCCATCACCAGGGAATGTCCCGTTCCATCACCAGGGAATGTCCCGCTCCATCACCGGGAATGCTGCTCTCCATCACCAGGGAATGTCCCGCTCCATCACCAGGGAATGTCCCGTTCCATCACCAGGGAATGTCCTGCTCCATCACCAGGGAATGCTGCTCTTCATCACCAGGGAATGTCCCGCTCCATCACCAGGGAATGTCCCGCTCCATCACCGGGAATGCTGCTCTCCATCACCAGGGAATGTCCCGCTCCATCACCAGGGAATGTCCCGCTCCATCACCAGGGAATGCTGCTCTCCATCACCAGGGAATGCTGCTCTCTATCACCAGGGAATGCCGCTCTCCATCACCAGGGAATGCTGCTCTCCATCACCAGGGAATGCTGCTCTCCATCACTGGGAATGCTGCTCTCCATCACTGGGAATGCTGCTCTCTATCACCAGGGAATGCTGCTCTCCATCACCAGGGAATGCTGCTCTCCATCACTGGGAATGCCGCTCTCCATCACCAGGGAATGCTGCTCTCCATCACCAGGGAATGCCGGTCTCCATCACCAGGGAATGCTGCTCTCCATCACCAGGGAATGTCCCGCTCCATCACCAGGGAATGCTGCTCTCCATCACCAGGGAATGTCCCGCTCCATCACCAGGGAATGCTGCTCTCCATCACTGGGAATGCTGCTCTCCATCACCAGGGAATGCCGCTCTCCATCACTGGGAATGCTGCTCTCCATCACTGGGAATGCTGCTCTCTATCACCAGGGAATGCTGCTCTCCATCACCAGGGAATGCCGCTCTCCATCACCAGGGAATGCCGCTGTCCATCACCAGGGAATGCCGCTTTCCATCACCAGGGAATGCTGCTCTCCATCACCAGGGAATGCTGCTCTCCATCACTGGGAATGCCGCTCTCCATCACCAGGGAATGCTGCTCTCCATCACCAGGGAATGCCGCTCTCCATCACTGGGAATGCTGCTCTCCATCACCAGGGAATGCCGCTCTCCATCACCAGGGAATGCTGCTCTCCATCACCGGGAATGCTGCTCTCCATCACTAGGAATGCTGCTCTCCATCACTGGGAATGCTGCTCTCCATCACACTGCTCCCAGCATTTCGAGTTTCCCCTCGCACTCTGCCCGGTGTCGGGAGCAGCTCCACAGCTCGGGTTTCCCATCATGGGAATGAGCTTGCACAGGAGTTTTTTCACCTATCCAAGGAATTCTCGTCCTTGCCCTTGCTCATGGACGTGCTGAGCTGTGTGACCTCCCCACCAGAACAGGCTGTGCTGGGCTCGCTGTCCCCTCCGTGTTATCCCAGCACATCCATCGTGCTGCTGGCCCACACAGCTCTGCCTTCTCTTCAACCCCTTTTACACCCCCTATTTTGCTTCCCACAGCATTATAGAACTACTTCAAGAAGTCCTTGAGGTGAATGAGGATGAAAAGTTGATTAACAGGAGTTTACAAGTTACACAACATGGGCCTCCCATTGGTAATGGAGGGATGCCAGCAGCAATCTGTAACTCTTGCCTCACTGTAAAGCACAGCCTAAGACAAACAGAGGTGCAAATAACCTTTAAACTCTTCCTAGAACTGCACTGTATGCATGAAAAATGTCAGAGGAGTGCAGAAGGGTGTTCTGTACAGTTGCAGTCAATAGAAGGCATCAATTCTAGGAAAAAATACATTTACTTTTATTAAATCACTGCAGTGGAATTTAACTATTGCAACAGAAAACTCACAGAAGTAAGATGCTATCAGGCTTTCGCTCCGGGCTTTTTTCCCCCTCACATACAATTAACAAAGAAGCTAAAAGTAAAAGCTTGATTCTTTTGTACCAGACCCAGGATAGTATGATGCAACTTCTCAGTGAACTGCAAAGGACAGCACACCCACAAAACAACTCACGGCTGAAGCAGATTATTTTAGCCCATTTCCTGCATCCCCCAGGCCAAGCATCAACTGAAACACAATCCCAATTTACTCTTCCAGCTACGAGTATTTCCTGCTGAAATGTTTAAAAACAATACTTGGTGCTGCAGAGGTGCCCCAGCCTTGGAAACCTCCAGAACACAATTTTTGTATTAAAAAAATGTACACTTTGTGGCAGCCCGCAGTAGATCCAAAAGGATTTTCAAGAGAAATCCCAGTCAGTCCTGGAGCTGGTCAGGAATGCAAAGAGCAGCAATAACCCCTTCCCAAAGCTTTGTGCTGCCTCAGGCAGCTGCAGGCAAGGACAGCCTCAGAGGTCCATGGGATTTGCTGTGCCGAGCTCCATTTGGGACACACGAGGATTCCAGACAAAAGAATTCCAGGATTTATTTGTCCCACAGCAAACCTCCCCCACCAGGAGCAATGCCCTTGCATGGTCTCTCAGCAGAAGTTGCTGCTCATAAATTAAGCCTGAAATCCAGCAACTTCTGCTCCATTCACTCAACTCAAAGATTTTTTGGAACATTTTAAGTACAAATCCAGTCTCTACAACCCCAAATCCATGCTGTATTATAAAGCTCTCCCTAGAGCAAGCTTCCAAGAACTCCCTGAGGTTTAAAAATCAAGGCTGACAGAGAACCTTGGATACCATACGGAAATAATTTTTAAACTTTTTTTTTTTTTTAAGTATCAAGAGCAGAATTAAGTGCTGACTTCGACCTCGTACTCTGAAGAATAAGCTCCATTTCACTTTCTTTTCTGGTCCCATGTAATTTTTTATAGGAAACCCACCCACAAACGCTATCAAGCACATGCTGCTGGTCTTGTGGGGTTTAACCTCACATTTCCTTCGAGAAGTAGAAGGCTCCATTTGGCTGTATGCAAACACAGCATCAGTCACAGAATGGTTTGGCTTGGGGAGGATCCTAAAGCCCATCCCACCCTCTGCCATGGGCAGGGACATCTCCCACTGTCCCAGGCTGCTCCAAGCCCCATCCAAGCTGGCCCTGGACATTTCCAGGGATCCAGGGGCAGCCCCAGCACCATCAGTCAGGACTTTCTTCCCCATATGCAATCTAAACCCACTCTCAGTTTGAAGCCATGTGCTCTGGGGTGTGTAATTAGGGAATTTAAAGCAGATTTTGTTAAATGTGGGGGGCACATTTAGGATTAAGATCTCTGCTGTGAGGTTGAAGCATTGTTTCAGTTTTTATTAGCCTTTAAAATAAGGTGCAGATAGAGATATGGATCCATACCTCAAAATCCTTCTGCAGGTCTCTGCAGGAGTGGCACTAACGCTGCTCAAACAAACATCTGGAAAGGTCACAGGTGCTTAAAGAACAAGTTTATTGACAATATTGTCACAAATAAACAATCTAAAGAAAATTTCCGAAATCTCTAAACTTAGAAATTTTAAAATTTTCTCATTGGCAAAATGTTAAAAAAAAAAAGAAGTGTAAGATGTCACTATATTCTTAAACTTTCCTAATTTCAATATATTGGTTCAGTCCTTTAATTTTATAACACACATCCAACCCTTCAGCACAATGAAAATGAGTCAAAGTACAATTTTCCTTCTGCAAGGGGATCTCGATCAAGATTTTTTTTTTTTTTGCAAGCATCTCCCTGAATCCTGTCTGCTCACAGCTTGATAGGTAACATCACCAAGAAATACTTTATAAATAGTCCAGCTGAGCCAAATTAATTCTGGTATTAACCAAAACCTAAATTTCCCCCAAACAATATAAAGCAGACCATGTAGTACAAGAAACTATCAGCATGCATTTTAGAGGTCATTTTTGTACTTCAGGTACATGAACTTAAAACCAAAGAGGGACAAGTGTGATAAAAATGTACTCAGATATTTCATAACATTAATATTTATTGCTTTATATGAATACTGTATTGAAAGCCCAAGCATTCAGTTTACACACAGGAATTATACAATTATATACCGTTTCACAATGGCAGTGAGCACTCATTACAATCTACAAAAAATCTACTTTACAGAAATTTAAAAATTCTAAATATCAAAAAGGTACAGTTGAAGAAACAGGTATAAATTTGGCAGCCAGTAATTGTGACTGGGAGGTTGCAGCTTGCATGTCTTTAAATATGGGAACTGGAAAATATTGAGTTTAAAGCAGTAGTTTGTGCTTTGAGCTGGTTTGAAAAAAATGTAACACTGGCTGTCAAAGTAGCATGTTCAAAAATATTTAGTTCACTTTCAATGTTATACAAATCGTGGTGACTCCTCTGCACCCCTAACCCTTGCAGCTCAGGAACATGACCAGGGTCACAGCTCCGTCCTTCCCATCCAGTGGTGTGATCAGCCCGATGCCACCTGCAAACCTTGGAGGAACTCTGAGACTTCTCTACAATATTCACAAGCTCCAAGAAGCACTCAAAAAGGCAAATACCTGCTCATTTCTTCCAAGGTATTTTATTTTCAAACATTTCTTCTACAAAAGTTTAAGCTAATGTTTTGATTACAACGTTCTGAACATAAAGCACATTTTCTCATAAATAAACGAACTCCTTTCACTCAGGCACCTCAGAAGTATACAAAAGTGTTGTCATTGGAACAGTTCTCTTGGAATGTGTTTACTCTGGTGTTTTCAACAACGTTAGTATTTTTCAGGGTTTCATATGGGCCAGATTTCATGTGTTTTGTTTTTCCAGAGGCAAAGCAAAGTGCCTTGAGAGGTGAACTCAGTCTTTTCCTATAGAAAAAGTATTTGCTGTATTTATCTTTTATAGAAACAGAAAAATATACCCTTTCCCCCTTAGAACAGTGAGGGTACACAGAGGTGTGCATGCTGTGTGGAGATGTGTGTGTGAAATGGAACACATTTGAAACACACAACAGAAGGTTTCTTGGTGTGTATTCAAATAAAAATCCGGAAACCAGCCTGAAACCCCAAATTTGACATGTCAAATGTTGAAACTGTAACCAAAATATGAAGTAACTGCTAGAGCTGTCAGAAAAAGACAAGACAAAAAGCTTTCTTGCTTACATACAACTAGGTGTGGTGATCTCCAAAAAAGTTGTCAAAATTATAATTACCTTCCAGTTTAAAAACTTTTATTCTAAATAAAAAAAACTATACACAAACCACTGATTTGACCAAACGAAAGTTCAGCGGTAAGCAGGACCTGAAGGAGCTGGTATTCACAGTTCTTATCATGTACAACTCTTTCAAGGTTCAATCCATGGAGAAGTTTATTTTACAACCTGCTTCTTTTTGTAAAACTAAAGGTCCACTTTATTACATAAAATTATTTATACAGTGTAAAACCGGAGCCTTATGGAAAATACTGCCTCTAAGTTTATTTAAATTAGTCTTGCTCCATAGGTTCATCTGCAGCTTCTGTGGCTTCATCACTGTTTTCCATCGGGGTCTCTGAGGAGTTTTCTGGAGTTTCACTAGCATAGGACCCCAGCTCTTCCGTGTCACTGCAGTCAGCTCCACTGGTGGCAGGTGCACTGATGTCACTGTCAGCCGAGTGCAAATCCTTCTCTGCCCGTGGCTGCTCAGACTCCTCCATCTGATTGTTCTCCTCAGAGCTCTCTTCAGCCACACTCGAGGAGTCACTGTCTTTGTCTTGATCTTTTCTGTCCGGACCAACGTTTCTGGGAGACATGAAGGACTCTAGGAACAAAGAAAGTACAGCATTACCACGGGATTTTCCAACATACCCTGATCATGCTACTTTCCTCTCCAAGCTATGCTGAGCAGAACTTCCAAAGCCCAGCCGAGGACAGGAAAAATAGACAAACCCCAATTTTATTAGCAGATGTAAAGAATCAGAGCAATCTCTGTCAGGATATCCAAACTATCCCAACATACAATTTAAAAAAAGTTATTTTATTTAACAGGTAGCTTCACTTAGTTAAGTTTCACTGGATAAACACAAAGTTTAAGAAAGAACTTTTTCTGGCTTCCCCACATCCTCCACTTGCTTTCAGAAGCAGTTTCCTGGAAATTATGAAGCCATGGCTGTTTCAGGTGCACAGCCATCATGATCTACAGAACACTGCACAAATATATGAGCCACGAAAAATAATTCAAAGGAAACTTTGAAGAATATGGAAAAAATAGATTAGTCTCTTCACTACAGTTATTTACTTTTTTTTTTTTTTTTTAACTTAGGCACGGAGCCTGCCCTACAGTGAGATAATTTTTACTGTTCAAATAGGTTATGGAGATATTGTTGCTCAGTCTCCTCAGTGAAAGAACATAAATTTATATCTGTATTTTAATAAATTCCATAATTAATAAAGACAGAGCTATGACCCATCCCCGTTCCGGAGAAAGGATGAGAACACCTGATGTTAGCCTAACACAGGGATTCTCGAATTCTTGGTGCACCCTGATCTAATTCATGGCCTCAGAAGATTTTAAGTACCCTTGTGTAAGTTTCAAATTGAGCACAGGACCAAGGAAAAAGAAGTCACAGAATTGCTAAATGATGTAAAATTGAAGCACAAACAAGCAGCTCTTCTTTAAGCACAACTGGGGACCTTCAGCAATCCCACAGCACTCCAGCAAAGAAAATCCCAACTCCTTGAAAGTAAAAGACAACAGTGAAAGCTGAAATACCTTCCTCCTCTTCCTCTGTACAGTGCTGTCTGGCACAGGAAGCATCTTTTTCTTTATCCTGAGATGTAGAGGATGCTTCTGTCTCTTCCCCCATGCCTGAAGAGACTTCACTGGAGGCAGTTTGGTTTGGTGCATCTCTGGCTTCCCCTTCCTTGTCAAATTTAAGTCTTTTTACCTCATGTCCTTCTGCTTCTGCAGGATCATCCTCAGAGTGCTTATTTTTCACCGGGCTGCTCTGAGCACCTTCTGATTCAGATGCTGGTGATTCGCTACAAGCAAAAAAACCAGATGTAGCTTTTATTGAAGACAAACATTCTGTATCTTGTCACACTTTAAGAAAAAAGTAGCAACCCCTTTGATTTAAACATATTAGGTGCTAACAACAGAATTTGCTCCACTTACTACATAATAAAACCTCAAAGTCATCACTCCTGATTTCAGATTCTATTGTGCATCCCTTAGAGGGTCAGTCTTTTTTAAACTATTTTTAAAACATAAATAAAAACCCTGAGCTTCAAATACACTCCTCCTGACAAACCTGTGTTTCTTCTCCTCTGCTTGCTGCAAGCTGGGCTCTTTATGCTCTGAGCTGTCTGGCAAACCGTTGGTTGTCATGGGAGCTGACAACGAAACCTTCGTCCGACTCACGGGTCTGGGGGTCCCAGGGCCATTTACATTCGATCTTTAAAAATAATAACCAAAAGTTAATCCAGCCTTTCAGCTAAGTCGTTTGTTCCTACTTGGCAGAAAGTAGTTATACCCTTCCTTTAAAAGACCAACAAAACTAAACAAATAGATGAGGGGCTTTGCTGTTTTATATTGAATAAAACGCTCCTCGCCTGCAATGTGCAGATTTGATAAAAAAATTTAAATAACACAACAAAGTTCTCAACAATGAGGTTAGATGAAAATACAGAGTACATGGCATACATGCTCATGCTTCCTCTATCCCCATTCCCCATTATCCCATGTCACACCTCATTTTTAAGGGTGCTTATTCCCAGAACTTCACTGCTTTGATCCACTAAAAGTTAACCCCGGGAGCTAAACTCACCTGTCAGAGTACCCTGGTGAATTCCCGGGGAACATAACACCATTCATCCGATTTAAACTACTGGAATTATTTTTCCTAACAAACAGAACAACAACAAAATGTTATGAATAAAGGAACTTTAAATCACTTCAAGCTTGTTTGCACAGAATTTCCCAATCCCAAACTGACAAAGCCCCCACTGTCAGTCCCCAAGGGCTTTTTATTTATTCCCAAACTATTACACTAGCAGGCACCATTCCTGCTGCTGACTGAACTATTGATAACAAAACCTGAACTCTGCATGTCTGGCTTTTAGATACAACTACTGACAGCAAGACAGAGACATCAGACACACACATGCATCCTCCCTGTTACTAACACAACATGAAGTTTCATGGGAAAGAGGATTTATACTCACTCTGAAGATGGATATACACAGCTGACAACCATGACATTCTGTAATATACAAACAACAAACACATCAGCAGTTCAGAAACAGAAGCTTCAGCTCTTGACATCATCCCAGAACTTTTAAGAGTTACAGGATTTTGGTTCTATCTGTTGAAATACCTCTGCTCCCTCTTACAAGGTCAGGCCACAATTACACTAAAATTCAGGATTTTATTAAGTTTGTTACTGTCCTAACAAGACCAGCACATTAAGCCTCAGGCCTGAGTGTCTGTAATTTTTAACTGAGGGATCTCTGGAGAACAAAGTATTCAGATATACTGAAGCATCCTATTGTGGAACCACATTCTCAAAGTCTGTTCCTGGCTTCTGAAGGATCCCACGTTCTGATCCAAGCTATAAACTGCCAGTTAAGACACCTGTGTGCTCTTCTGAAGGCACACTCTGCTACAGCACAGGATTTAAATACTGAAACAAACAGCGCTGGAAGGAAGGGGCCTCCCTTCTTCTTCACCTCTGGATCTACTCTGAAACCAAATGTGGGAGGAAATTCCTGATCAAATGATTCGGGGTATTTCATCTGATCATTTTTAACTAGGACTCAATACAAAAACTGCCACCCTCCAAAAACTACAGAGTGATTGGGAAACACAGCAGTTGCAGCACTGAGATTAATTTTTGTCTGCAGTTATTTTTAAAACTGCTTTTTGCTGCTGAAAGCTATGAAACAAACTCAGACATTTAAGAGCAGCCATTAGCTGTACCTTGGCTCTGAGCCCCAAGGAAAGCAGCAGACCTTTGGGAGCAATTGGGAAGTTTTTAATTGGTGGCTGTGACTGTGGATCTGTGTTCTCTCTCAGAAAAATACTTACCTTTTCCACACCTCTTAGAAATTTGTCTGTTCCTGTGTAATTCCTCCTAGGATCTGTCAGCAACTCACAGAGTCGCTGGATAGTGAAGGGGATGCTGCAATGAAATAGATTTGTAACAATTTAATTTTATTTTAATAAGTACAACTGTTAGGAAGCAACAACATTATCACTTTCTTGCCCTTACTGAGAAGGTGGAACAAAACCAGTACTGGAATTTGTAACCATGAGCAATCCTGGGTGACCCCAAAAGGCTTTATTTCCCCCTATCTTATACAAAGCTGTTTCCTTTGCTCACCACCACAAAAAGCAAGTTGAATCCTAAACGCATCATCCCACAACTCACAGGATTCATTTAAACAATGAAAAGGAAATCAGATCATCAACAGTAAACTTTCTGACTGTACTATTCCAATACACAGAACAGAAATTGTAAAGGATTCAAAACAAATTTGACACACTAGAGCTAAAAACGTCTCAACTTGTAGTTTATTTCAGGTTTTACAAAACACAGTTACAGAAGAAGCAGTAAATGTTGGAATTAGTAGAACCATTATAATTCAGCTGTTACAAATAACCTATTTTGCAACAACTGGACAATGTACTCATCTATCAAGGAACAGATCAGGAAAAATAAGTAATAGTAATAATAATAGGTGATGTATAAGCCCATAGGAACCACATAAACACATTTTTGGTTTTGGCAATTCTGCACTCAGTTTCATCCCTGGTGAAATGAGAAACTGACCTTTCAGACAAACAACACTTTACAAACAATTCCCAGTTACCTGAGGCGTCACACACTTTCAATCCAAGTTCAGTGTCACATTTTAACAAATTTCTGTCAAAATAGTTCAGTAAAATTATGAAGTACCATGCATTTTTATAGTTAACTATTGGAAGTTGAAGCCATAAACATCTAAAAAGTTGTCTAAGAAGAATATCTGATAGAATACAATGTTTATGAAGCATTTTGTGGTTGGGAATACAACTGACACCAAACCCAGAGCAGCATCAATCCAGACTGACATGCATGTTTGTGTATATCCCTATACTGTAAATTTTGGACCAAATTCTGTGTTGATTAGTTTCTGAGGAATTCAGTACATGGTATCTCCAGCCTGTGTCATGAGCTAACTCCGCCTGGATCTCCAGCTTTGCTCATTAGCTGAAAAGCCACATTAGAGATGCCCAGATCTCCACCAGCTCAGTGGAAAGAGGTCAGCACAGCTCCAGTTCATCGTCCCACATGACACTTCACTTTAACTAAAAGCCGGTAGTACTCAGAGAGTGACTAAGTATCAACAATTCAATTATGTTTTCCAGAACTGCCTGTACATCATGTTACTGAGGAAGTCCTAATCCTCAACAAACCAGAAAAACCACAGGAACAAGTGTTCCTTCCAATTCAGTTTATTACATGAAGGCTCTTAAGCTTGACAATAGTTCTGGCATTATTATTTCCCTTCCCTTGCTCTTCACTGGTCAACCAGCAATCTTTGACACCCAAATTCTTCATGAAATCATCAAGTTTAGAAGAGACCTTTAAGATCAAGTCCATACTCACAATATTCAGCTTCTGCACAGTGCCTTCTTTTAAAAAAATTCCCAACTTTTAAGTCACAAAGAATTTACTTGATCTGTTAATCTTTCCATATAGATAAAAGTTGATATTACTATTTCTTGTGATGGTCATTTTGGTTTTGGGTTGGAAATTCATAATTAAAGAGATTTTGTTATTTTTAATAGAATAGACAGTCTGTTCAAAAATCCATTTATTCAACAGAAACAAAAACATACACATTTTTAAATTATTCTCCATCAGCCAGATCTGTAAGACATCCTGGGGAATCAGTACCTGGCAAATTTGGGTTTAGCTGTACTTTTAACTGGTCCCCTGGATGACTGCGACATTAAGTGTTTTGGAACATCAATGCAGTGCTAATTCCCCAGGTACGACAGAAAATTCAAGAAATGTGCCGTTTGCAACTAACTCCAGAAGGAAAAGCTGTGTTTCTATTTTACTCTCAGCTAACACAAGTTAAAAAGAAAAAGGCAAAAGCAAACTCAATTCCTTCCAAATTCTTCCCAGCAAAGTGAACTTCGCGCACTGAGCAGCAGATGGCACCCGGTGTCACACAATCACCCCTCTGCATGGAACTCCTTCAACATTTACAAATGCTTTTAGTTGACAAAACCCAAAGTTAACTTCACCTCAGGAACTCCTTCTGGTGAAAAAACGATTTTTTTTAAATAGTTCAACAAGGTGATTTTAAAAAAGAAGCAATTTAAATTGGTGTAAGTCTATAAAGGGACACCAATGCAAAGTTTGTGAGCAGTACGAGAACTGATTGTAAATACTCAGAAATTTAATTAGCTCAGCACAGGAGCTGCATGAATAGTCCTGATCTGCCTATTTAAGGTAACCACTTAAAATTCAATACCAACACACTCAAAACTGCACTTCCAGCACTACAGCCCAGAGTGAATTACAAATCAAAAATTAATTTGGATGGGACTGAAGAGGGATCTGGGAAAATTACTTATAACAGCCATATTAAATTGTAGCCAAAAAATCCCCCGAAAACGAAATTTGGATTATGATCTATTTTATTCATGCTGTAGAAACTTCTCTGTCATCAGAGATCCCCAGTAACTTAGAACTTGGAACTTCCTTGTTTCACTAACAAAGGATAAAAAAATGGCAGAAGCTCCTACTCCAAAGCAATTGTAAGAGAATTATAAAGAGAATCTGGCTCTGCAGACCTGTGCAGACATCATGTCAAATAAGATGCAGCCAGGTTAAAAGAGCCAGTTTGTGCTTTCTTTAGAAGGCACTTCTGCTAGAAAGACCCCAAAATAGGGGTCATTCTTAATGTGTTACTTCTTTGACTCAAATGAAAAGTTTTTACAAATTTGCTACTTTGAGTGAACTCCTTCCCTCTCTCTTAAACAAACACTAATAAAAATGTCCCAATAATAGAGTCACATCAAGTAGGTTCCTTGTCTGCCCTGACATCCACAGCTCTAAAGAAGCCTGGATATACAAATCACACAACCCAAAACGTGCTGCTTCTACTTTTTGGACAGATCTCCACACGATTCAGCTTTTACAGTCACATCCTCCCTGTGGGGATTACAGGATTTACTCAATGAACCACTCTGCAATCCCGGATCCTGAAACATCCCCAGGCATTATTTCCTTTAAGGATGCAGCTCGCTTCCTCAAAGCCTGGGAGTTTCACTGCAAAGTATGAGGAAGCTGAGCACCCTGAAGTGTTACAGCAAAGGATGAAAATAGCACAGGCACAGCCTAAGCTCCAGACTCCTCATCCAGAGGTTTGTTCAGTGCACTTGGGAACAACAGCAGATAACAGCAGCCCATTCATTAGCTGTCCCTGGGAGAACATTACCCATTTTGTGAGCAACGAAGCATGAACAAAAAGCTGGGGGAGGCGGGAGAGAGGCAGACTTGAGCATAAAGGATAGGTTTGTTTTTAAATTCCTGCAGTGAAGCAGCCCGGTATAAATATTGGGGAGCTGAGAACAAGCTGAATTTCACATTCTTAGAAGTCCCCTACATGAGAGCCATCGTGGGGGGAAGAGGAGATCTGACTTAAGACTCCTAAACTGCAAATAAATGAAGTAGCATGGAACAATGACATTATCAATTATAAATACAGCATCAAATACAATACTAAGGACATGTCAGTAGCACCTCTGAACCTGAATTTTCAGAGTATCAGGAAGGCAAGATTTAGAACATGCCCATTTATCAATAAGCTGAGAAAAATGCTGAAAGTCTCTTAACAAGCACCAAGCACCACAAGCAGGATGACTCAGCTTATGGCAAGTATGTAATCCAGTTTAACAATAAAAATACTATGAAAGCTAGTAAAAAGGACGCACCAAATAAGACAAAAACATCAGGAGCTTTATTTGAAAGGAAACAGAAACTTCCAAAATTAGGAAACCAGCAAAGGGCACAGATAAATTTCAATCTAGGACACTGTCATCAACAGATCAAACACCCCAAGTCCTTCATCAGTATCACTTCAGCTATAAATTTGAATCTGGCATAATTTAGTAATTCCAAGCCAGGTACACCTTTGCCTCCTGATCACACCCTGCTTCTCACAGCATGATTTCTTCACAAGCCAGTGAACTGCCATAAAACAATCAGGAACTGAACACCAGAAGACCTCTTTCCATTTGGTATTTCAAAATGCACTAAAAGAAATCTGACTTTACTGTCTATTTAACCTCTTAAATGCACACAATGTAATGTGATACTTCTTTGAACTGCACTGTTTAAAAACTAACTACATATTAAAAAAACAAAGTGAATGACAGCACAGCATGTCACACTTTTCATTCAGTGACACAATAATAAAGTTCAGAAACTACTGCAATGTATTTCCAAGGTGCATATTTGCTTCTGCTCATCCATTCGAGGAAGCAAAATGAAGAGTCACAGAGACAGTACAAATTAGTATGTTAAAAACAGGGGAAATATGTCTGTTATCCTGATTATAGAAAACAAAGGATACATACCCATTAAATCCAGTGACAATTTTCAGGATTCTTTCTTTCATCTCTTCAAAGGGAATATATTCCACGTTTGGATTGGGGGGCCCTCTTGGTTCAGGAGCTGAGGTTCTGAAATCATCCATGACTTTCTCCAGTTTAAAAATAAAATAGCCTTTAAACTGAGACCACTGAACCCTGCATAAAACACAAGCATTGAGACACAGGCAAGTTAGTCCTAAACCCAAAGAACAACAGTGCTAGTTTATGTTTGCATAACAACGTTCACCCTGGTATGCCAGTCCTGAGATAAACGAGGCAAGTAATGCAGTGCTGTTTTCCTTCCTGAATTTAAAGCACGGTAACTATTTCAACAATTACACTGGAACAATGGAACACAAATCAACTGCCACTAACAGCAGGGGAGGCCATTTCCTTAAAGAACCGATATCCACTGACAAGGCAAACCTAAACGTGAAATATACACGTGTCTATACAATGTAAAGGGAGCCTACAGTTTTCACTGAGCTCATAAGAGGTGGAAGGGGAAACAAACAAACAAACCAACCCAACCAACAAAAACCCACACCAAAAAAAAACCACCACACCAAAACACTAAGTGTTTCAAGTTTGGAATCCATAGAGTAACTATAACACAGCATTATCTGCTCCCCTCACAAAAACCTTACCGAAGGCCTTTTGGAACTCCACACACCTTAAAAACATGCCATGGTAGTCTTTTTCTAAAAAAGGCATTGTATTGATATTTCTGTATCACAGTGGGCACTTGTTGACAAATAACTGAGCAAAACAACTTTGACTCCCAATAAACATTCCCACAGCAGTAAGCTATTTAGATCGTTCCAAATTACTTCCTGCCTTACAGCTTCAAGTTTCATCATTTATAAAACTCTAGATTTTGAAATTTTCAAGCAAACAGGTCCCTCTCACTGGGTACAACAGACAAGTGCTGAGGCAGCCCCTCCCCACCCATGGCCCCACAGAGAAGCCACAGGAGACATTCAGGGCCTCCCTGGGATCATGCATGTCTGAGCAGCACAGGGAGCCACTTGAAAGCAGCAACTGATTTAGTTCAGGATCGATTTGTTTCTATTCCTGATGCAGGAGCTTGCACAGCCCCAGCACAGAGAAAAAGAAGAAACAGAGAATAACAAACCAACAATAAAGAAAGAAAATGATCTTTGACATTTATCTGTAACACACACGATCTGGTAGGAGCAGGCTCAAACCGAACAAGTGTAAAATGTGAGCCCCTGGACAGCCCTTCAGCTCCTGCTCAAAGCAATATTAAACCATACAGAAAACCATTTAGCCAAAGGCTCTATCTCTACAGGCTGCCTTTGGCAGCCCTGACTATTTCTGACCCCATGTAGCAGCTGCCCTTCTGTGGGGCTGACCCAGTTATTTGTGCTGTGAACCACGGGTGGTGATGTTTGTTTCTCCAGCACCAGCACCACCAAAATCCCAAATCCCAAACCACAGGCCAAGGAAGCTCTGTCAGCCTGCTTGCACTAGAAAAGCAGGGCCATATCATCTTTGCCTTAATTTTCTCCTTTGTCTCAAAGAAATAATTATGAGATGAAAAGAGAGGAAATACAGCTGAGGTTTATCTATAAAGATCCAAACACAAAGCCCTTGTCTTTCAAGGAAAGGAATGATAAATTTTGCAAGAATAGGGGAATTCCAAAAAAGGAAAGCAAACCTCTGTTTTCTTTCACAAGAGACTCCTAGGCACCTCACAACAGGAGGGATCACAGGACTTAGTGAATAATAATAAAAATTAATAAATAAATAAATATCAAGGTCCCAAAAGGGAATGGTATGGACTAAAGAGCACCACTGAGTCTAGCTGGATTGTCTCCAATCAGCATTCTCCATCCCAAGCAGAATACTATAGTGTTCCATGTACAGTATCAGACATTACTACTGCAAATACCAATTAAAAAGCTGTACAATTCTGCAGTGTTACCACCATGAAACCAAAGTGTTAGTAACAAATCACAGATTTAATACATAAACACACCACAACCACAGTAAATAACCCCATGACAGTGTGGGATTACTCCCCACAGAGCATCCCAAGAGCTTTACTTGCCTCATGAAAGGGGATTCCACTATTATTCTAAACATTCTTTGACAATCCCATTTGGATATATTTCCACACTTTAAAACTTGAGCTGCTCTTTGTTTTCATTGTTATTTATTTCTTGCTAAATAGTAACACTTATCTTTTCACAGACTATTAACCCATCAGTGTTTGAAATAAATCAACAACATGAGGTTTAAAATGGCAATCTACTGCCTGAAAGCAGCACCCACCAGCTCCTTTACAATGCTGAAACTACAGAAAAAAAAGATTGTAACATTTTGCCGATATTGAGAAGTTGAGAAAACTATCACTTGGATTTTAAGCTACAAATTTTAATTAGTATTTCTCCCATTATAACAAGGCTAAGAACTTACATGTGCATCACACTGAACTACTGACATAGAAAGCATCTCTCAGCCTGCATTCCAAACCACTTGCTAAATGGCTGCTGACCAGGTAACACAGGACAGGTTACACACAGAGGCAGCAGAATTTGAGGATAAACACATCCTGCAATCACAAGGTGACCACAGCTAGCCAAGCCAGAGCAACACCAGCTCAAATCAACCCAACAAGCTGCTGCTAGAAGCTGTGTAAGCACAGCAGAAGGGGCTCAGCACAGCCTTGCTGCTCAGACATTCACTGTGTTTCTCCAGCAGTTTTTCCCAGCACTGCTGGATTCCCTGCTGCTTGGGTTGCAGTAGCAGCAGCAGGAAAGCTGAACTGCTCAAAGGCCACTGTTACACTCAGTGCAATCTCAGACAGAGCTGCAATTCAAACAATAAACACAGCTGTCCTGTGCATCTCCTGACATCAGTGTTGTTAAAATAATGAACTCCTTTCTGCCCAAAAAAAACAAAATTATTTCTGCAGGGACAGTAAGATTTTCTCAGTTCCCATTTCCTTAGTGGAAGTGACCAAAAGTGAGTATCACAAGAGCCAAGTCACCTTTCCTGTTTTACCAGTCAATGAAAATGACACGTACAAGTTGGCATCAGCTGAACTTCACAAACTTACGTGTCTCATCCATAGAGAAAACCAGTTCATTCATAACAATGGGTCAAAATGCTTGGCAGTACAATATTAAGATTAAAAGTTGCATATCCTACGAGTTATCTAAGCAATCTTTATCTACACTTCCAGAAATTTTAAGTTATCCTCAATCATGGAAAGATTGGTTGCTTAGAAATACAGACAACAGAAGAGACAAACAAGTGCCAGATATCTGTTTTTTAGGAAAAGGAAAATACTCCACGTGTATTACAAGCTTCCTGAGAAAGACCTCTATTTTCTCTGCTTTGTTACACAATGTGAGAACCCAAAACCAAGAGAAAGTTTGGTCATTACGTTCTATAGTTAGATCAAGAGCCAAATAGAAGCAAAAGAAAATTCTCCTACTCTCCGCTTTATGTACAGGCTCATTAAGTTTTATACACTGGAAAATAACTGATAAACAAGATAGTTCTGTAAAAATAACAAATTGAAGAAATTCCATGGAGAAAATACTGTTCATACTTTTTTTCAGAGCAGGCTTGTTTATGAATACTTGCTCTTCCCACTCAGCATTGCACATAATCAGCCTTTTCTTCCAAACCATGCTCTTCCTGTCCACTACACTAGCTTGGGAATTTGTATCAGCAACTTTGAGAGCTTTTAGAGACACTGAAAGAAAAAACGCTGCATAATCTGAAACAACACCTTCAAAAATAATACTTTAAAAAATTAGCTGATCCCAAAATGTTTTGGTTCAGTGTACATTCATTTTAGAGAGTGATGGCTTTGTAGTTATATACATTTTCTGTACATGAAGGCACCTTTCACTACAACATCTGGGTCACTCTGTGTAAATGTACCTGTACAAAGAGCTCTCCTGGGCTAATGAGCCTGGAGTTCCACACATACTCCAAATAGTTTAGGAAAAAATGCCAGCTTATGATAAGAGTCCTCTGCTTCCCTCCCACCAGCTCCTGCACCATCCTCCCCTTTATCAACCTAAATTATTTCCTCTGGCATACAAAAAACCAAGAGGAAAAAACTGATTTCAAGTAAAAAGCACCTAACAAGAAAAAAAGAGTCAAAGGCGAAGGAATGGCTGAAGAGGAACAATCAATCAATCACAGCACTGCAGAACGACAGCTGGTATTCATACAGACACCACCCATTTCAAATTTTCCCAGGGCAGACACAAATGCTGGTAGTTTAACTCAAAAATTTAATTGTTTTTTAAAAAGCACCTTTAAAAGTCAAGCAACAAATGAGAGCATGGAAGCTCACACAGAGTCCAACAAATTCAGTCTTTCTACCTTACTTAAACATTTTATACATGCTAATAATGTGCCTCAAGGTATGAGAAGATGTTTAACACCCTAATATTGCACCCCAGTGCAGTCCCTGCCCTTGACATTTCATTGAACATTAGAAACATTAGAGAAAAATGGATGGAAAACATTTCAGTGTTTGAAGACACTCAGCTGTGTTTTCAAAGTCAATCAGGAAAGCAGACAGCACCTGACCAAACAGCCAATCATACAAATAACATCAGGAAGTTTTGAGAAGATTTACATATAATTAGAGAGACAAGATGACAAAAGGCTAGGAAAGGGTGAGGGAAGACATGAGACATGAAATGAGCCAGTAGGGATTAAATTAAATGACAAACTATGCAAAAAAAAAATCGCTAATAAAATTATTTTTTTCAAAAAATCCCACACATAACTAACAAAACCCCAGAATGGGATCAAAATTAGCAGGTGAAGACAAGAAACTTAAACTCTACAAGGAAAGCCACAAAGGAGGGATGGGGAACTCCAGTCAGAACAGTGCAATATCAGTACTGAGTCACTGAGAGTTGATGAAGCAGCAAAAATATCTCCACTGCACAGGGAAGAGTAATAAAAAACAACAACAAAAAGAAGAGAGATTAATTTAGACACAATCTAACACTGTCAAAGCAGAGCCACGGAAGAACACAATCCTAAATAGCTCTGTTCTCTAAGAAAAGCAATCCATCTATTTCACACCTGTACTTGAATTACATGATTTGCTCTTGGAACTAATCCATTACTACAGATCAACAGAATTTGCCAAGCAACATCAACCAAGTTTAGAAATGCACCAATTCTACTTGATGAATAGCATCTTCAGCAGGGAACAGGCCACCTCAAACAGAGAGAAGGGCAAAATCTGATGCAATGCTTTGATTTCAAAGAATGAGTAGCACAAAGTTGCTTGCCAGGAATGACTGTGTCTCTGCTAATGTGATTTGCATAGGATTCATCCTTCCAAACATGCATATCCAAACAAAATTGCATTTTACATGGAAATAATCTAATCATATCATTCCCAGAGTGTAAAAGACATCCCCCCATTCCCTTATCTCCTGCTTATGCAAAATGCTTGTCCTAGAGGAAGTGAAAGCAGTTTTCTCTCTTACCACAATGCTTATTGGGGAGGAAGAGAACCAGCTCAATATTTGCACTATTGTGTGTCAGAGAATTAACTGATATTTTCTTCTGACCACTGGACAAGTTTTTGTAATTGATTCTTTTGCCACTTGTTATAGTCACTTCGGGAGAGAAGTGTCAATGAGAAGAGCAAAAAGCCTGAAATATTTAATGAAGTTATTTGGGCAAGACCTGACAAAGATAAAAATCCCTACTATTTTTAAGTGAAAACTATCCATGTTGAACAAATTGTATGGTTCCCTCTCATGTATTTAGCACTGCAAGGCTTTGCTATAACAGCACATCTCTACAGCAGCACAGGACACGAAGTGTCTCCAGGAGTGCAGAAGACAACTCCACTGATTTACTCATGTCCCTTTTTAAAAACTGACATAAAACATCAGACATAACCCTGGGGGAGTGCATATGCCTCACCCGCTTTAGACAAAGTCTACAGATTTTAAGGTTTCAACTCCAGCAAGACCTACTGAAGCAAAGCAGGACAAAACCTAGAACTGACTGAAGAACTGGAGGAAGAATTCAGAGTGCCTGAAACAAGGCTAACTCCTGAAATGAAAGTACTGCAATTATTCCATAAATCTTTCTGGAACTGCCTTTCAGATTAGAGGTTTAATTAAGAAAAACATTATATTGAAGAGATGTTAAGCTTCCAGAGACCCAGCTATGTACTTAAAACATGAAGAGCCCCAGGAGTCCTGGTGGGATGTCTGTCTTCAGATTTCACAGTGTTTAAGTTCATTACAAAATTGCTTGATTTAAATTTTAAGAGGATGCCATCTGTTTTGGAGAGATGCTGAATACCACACAGAACATAAAATGAAACCAAAGTAGATCTACTATTGATTCTGTTCATTGAACAGGCCATAAAAGAAATACCAGAACTAAATAAAAGGAAATACTTCCCTCTCCATACTTCTCCTACTATTGGCTCTCTGACAAGCAGAAATTAAAAAACAAACAAACAAGAAAACAACCCATAAAAACCCACCAAATTGGCGTATTTAGGATGCAAACACTTATGTCCAGCTAACTGATTTTAAGGCAATGTCCTCAGAACACATAAGGAAAGAAGGACAGAGGACAATCTTTGAGAGAGTCACATAACATGGAACAAGAGATGTGAGTCACTGGTATTGCCTTTGCCCCCCAAACCCCCAATTTTGCTGACTTACAGGACACTCCCACAGAGACCTGCTAGTGTTTTGAAGTGAAGTAACTTGCAAACTTTAGTAACTGTTTCTTTTCTTTTGTGTCTTGTTCTAGAGATCTTAGGAGATGAAGATATACGCTAAGACACAGTAATTTCCCCAGGCTGTCAAAGGCAAAATTAAAGTTTCACCCAAAACAAGTTAATTCCTTTTCTATTCTGGTCGATCAATGGGATCTCCAGAACTCTTTGGAAAGCGAAAAGGCAGAGAAAATGAAGTGCACTCAGCAATCACATACCCAGTTCAAACCCCTGGCAAGGCAGCAAACTCTCCAGCATGCACTACCACAGCCTGGAATCACGGCCCGTTTCTGCCACCAGGGAGCACAGAACTCATGCCAGGCACGAGCGGCCCCAGCGTGGCTCCCTTCCCCCAGGCTGTGCAAAAAGCAGCAGCGGGGAGGCAGCGAGGGAGCCTGCCCGGGGCTGCCCGTCCTGTCCCCCTGCCCGTCCTGTCCCCCTGCCCGTCCTGTCCCCCTCCCTGGCAGCGCCTCAGCCCTCGGAGCAGCACCCAGAGATCCACTCCAGCAGCCCAGGGAGCTGCAGCTGCCCAGGGAACCCATGGAGTGCAGGCCTGTGGACACCGAGGCCACGTTCAGCTCTTCCCTCGGGTGTCTCTGTTCTACTCCTACTCCCTCCACCTTTTCATGGTTTTGTATCAATCCTAACCTTACCCAGCACACCCATATTTGAGATCTATTCAGTGGCTGTAAACAAGGATACCTGGACATACAGTTATACAGAAGGGGTGCACAAGTTAAAAATTTTAAGAACTGCCCGTAAAACACAATTCCCAGCATTTTCAGACCAGCAAATGACAAAATCCCAACTTGTTGCCATTTCACATGTTAGCTTTCATACAGGAATTACTATTTCATTATTTATTATATAAACAGATTGCTTCTTAAACAGGTGTGCTTTCAATTTTTTCAGAAAATACCATTGAAAATTTCTGGGATAAAAAGCTGCAGCATTGCACTCCCAGTAACAGGGAGATGAGCCATGCTGAAGTTCCCACAGGGATCCCATCTCAGTGCAGAGCAGGAGGCTGCTGGCCCACCAGACACTCAACCTTGTCCTTTGTCTACACCAAAAGGGGCAAGCCTGCTCTGCTGCTCCCACACATTGCTGTGATCCCACACACAGGGAGGTGAGGCAGATCACTGATCTAACCACAAAATTAATGCTGCAGATAAGGCTGAGTAAGATGTGTGATGTGACTAGTAGGGAGCTAAGCCATTTCTTTAAGCAGCAGCACCCATCAGGTAAAAGAACATACCTCACCTAATTCCACTCTTGTGTGAAATATTCTTTGTATTTTGAACTTATTTTTCTATTTCTCATGTTTTATTTTAACAGTATTTTGATGCAATTCATTTTAGGGTCATGATTTTGCACGCTTGCTGCTCTTTTCACCATTCACACAGTGCAGATTAACAGGGGAAATTCCAAACAATGACAACAGATTTACACAGTAAAATCCCCTGTCCACCAATGGAGACTGGCCTCTCACATGCTTCTGGCAAGCAGACAAACACCTCAACCTAACATCAAATCAAAGCCTTAAGCAAGAGCTACATCTTTTATGAGTGTTTCTTATTTGGGAAAAATTTATTTTCATGGGTGCACTGGTTTCGCACCAGTGTCAACCCACGACAATGAGCAATCAATTTAAAATTGAGGTGCTCCAGGTAGGGTGAATCTCCTGGAATTCTGTGCTCCTGCTGGGAAAACACTGGCAAAGTACTCATCCTGAGGGAGCGTCCTGTTCCCTTTCACCTGGTAACTCATGTAAAATTAAACACTCTCACATTTTATCTTCAGCAGGATTTTACCTCATGTTACCTTTCACTTTAATTAAAAATATATTGAAGAGTTCAAAGGAGGAAAAACTGGTATTTCCCACAAGCACAGGGGGTGTTTTTCCATTTTCACTAGCTGATCGTTGTCAGCCTAAATCCAGTCTTTGCTCTCCTTGGGAGCACAGTGAGCTCATTCCAGAACCAGGGAAACTGTCAGACATTAGAACTACAACTACTTCAGAAGTGAGAGTGTTCACCTCTGCTGCTTGCTAATTACTACTGCTCTTGCCAGGAACAACAAAGATTAAGACTTACTTATGGAAACAGGCGGCTGAAGAAGACATTAAAGCACTATCTGTAATCATCAAGGGACTAATTCTAATCTCTGCTGATAAATATTCAGCTGACTCTAACAGAATATAGCTGTCCCACAGAACAGAAAAAAAACTTCAGTCCAAAATTTTCTAGGAAGTACATTTGTGAATACAGTTATCTAAAACCAAACTCAAGTACCTTTCATTTTCTTTTAAAGTCAAAAACTGTCCACAGAACAAAAAAGTACAAGATTACAACATTCTTCATTCAAAAATGAACTTCCTTATAGCAGAGCAGAAAGCAATATAGGACACCAATGCTGCTTCAGGTATCACCAGTTTGCCCAGAATAACCAAATCCACACAAGAAATGCTGCAGCTCCTCTGTTGAGTGTGGCTGTCGCTGTTAGAGGAGCTGGTCACCTCAGAGGAGCTGCAGGCCACACTGACATCATATGATCAGATGTTTACTGTATCAAGCAATAAAGCTGGGAAACCAGATTAGGAAAATGCACCCTGTGGAGCTAATCCAGGATCTCTGTTGCAGTGAGTCCCTGTGCTTGCCACCTTATGCAGTGTCCCAAAAACCCACAGGCCTCCCTCAGGTCTCACAGCGGTACTAGTGGGATCAAGGAAATTGCACTTGTTACTGATTCCTTCCAAACCAGAAACAAAAGCCACCCAATTGGCTTCTCCACAAGGCAGTTCAGGTGACACATGTTAAGCTTGGGATGACAAGGTGTACCGTAGCTCACTACCTAATCCACAGGTATTAGGTGTTTGTGCATCATCATGCTCCCCTGTCACTTCCAAGCCAAGCATCACCAGGTACTGCCATCATGGAAATTGTGTCATTGCCTTCAAGCAGTTTTATTTCTAAAGCTGAACCTGCCAGACATGTATCAGCTTTGTAGAAAAGCAACATCAGTCTGGTTTATCCACAAATTGATAATCCACCTTCCCCAAGTCAACCAGGCTGCTTTGTACCCCTCTTTCTGTGTGCACTATTGCCTTATCCCTTCCCCCCAGGAGCCATCAGGCACAAACCTTGCCAAAAGCTTCACACAGGAAGAGGGTCAAGGCTCAACAATTACAAAGTCAAAATGGAAAAACATCCTTGCCACTGAGAAGTATAATATAGAGTGAACAATACCCAAACGCCTGGGAAAGTCCTTCAGATGAAATACTAACAAGCACAGAACAGATATTTGAGGCCCACTGGAAAATATCAGAGGTCACACTGAGGCAGCCACTACAGCAACGTCACTGAAAGGTGAAGGTACAAACCAAGAGGATCCCTGAGGGTGACAACAAATCCTATCAAGCAAGGCACAGAAGTGAGTTTGAGGAGAAGGATGACCACAGAATACAAGTAAAAGTGATCATCAGAAACACATGCAACTGCATCAACTACCAGAGAATACATGGTGGGGAGGTTTTCTGTGCAAAGTGACATGGACTGGCTGCCAAAAAGATTATCAGGAAACGTGCTTAACAAGAACAAACTGTGTATAGCAACAGGGAAGGAAGCCACACTAACACTACAAATCCGAAAGTGCAAAGAGCTACGTTTGTGATTAAAACAGTCCAATCACCCCAAAAACCTCAGAGCTGCAATGAGTTTACTTTTTGCCTTTCCTTACACGTGTATTCCATAGAGACTAATGTTTATTATGCTGAGTTCATCACACACACTTTATAATGGCAGTTGAAGTCTGACCTTTATACTGTAAACCCCACTCCCAATAGATATGAAGTGGCAGCACTTAAAATAAAACACTACAACAGTGTGTGTTTCCCAAAGCAGTGATTTCACTGATATCACCACTGACTGCTCTGAAGTACTGCAGTTACACAATTCACACACACTGAAGTTTGTGTTTATAATAGAGGTAAAAGAGCAAGGAAGCTAAATTAGCATTGACAAAGGTACATCAGCAGGCTTTTTTGACCAAAGAGACATCAGTTGATTATGAAACAGAAAACAGTGTCAGTGGAATGGGAATTAGTAAGGGGTAATTCCAGATGCTGAATGGAATGGAGTTAGTGAGGAATAATAGTGGACAACAATGCAAGGAAGTTTACTTACATCTCTTGCTTTACTGAGAACATGGAAATGGAACAGGCTTACACTATCAAAGGCACACAGAAACTTCTTTCAGAAAAATATGATCGTGCTTATTACAGCAGGAACTTGAGAATTGTTTTATTTCATATTTTTAAAAAATCATAAGGAATTACATTCCCCAAACAGGCATTAAGATTTCCAGAAAGTAAGTTGTCTCCAAATCAGAAAATATGCTAGCAAACACATGTCGAGCAAGAAAACTGCTCATTGAACAAAAGCGGAGAATGTACTTAAGGGGAAAAAACAGATTTAAATTTAAGCATGTGAAATAAGCCAGAGAACATATGGCTAAAAAAACCTAGACATTTGTTACAAGAAAAAGGATATTATACAAGCCCTCACAGTACATAGTTAAAGCACTTAAACTCCGGTGCACTTATTCTTGTAGGAATTCATGGCTACAGTATCTTCATTTAGCTCTCCCACAGCAAGCAAACTATTTCACTACTGTAATAAACTATTAGAAAAGTTAAACTGATTCAAAAAAAGCTTAAAAGTGTAATAAGAAAAAAGTTCACTGCTACATAAAGTACATGAAACAGCATCAAAAGGTCAAAAGTATTTTTGCCATTATCTTTGGTGGAACTGCAGTTATGTAACTTACATTTACAGTTATGTAATTTACCAAAGGCAAATCATCCCTGATCCACCTGACTGACTGCCGAGGAGGGAAGACCAGAGAATGCTGTAGTTCAACCTGAGCAAGGCACAGCAGCCCTGGCAAAGCTGCAGCCCCGGTGAAGCTCAAGCTCCGCTGCAGCGCCTGGGGTGCCTGGATCCAAAGTCCAACCACACCCAGTTACAAACGCCGGCGCTCAGAGCTCACAGCAGGGCACCCCGTGCTGGCCGGAGGGAAGCTCTGCCAGCCCGGGCTGTGACCAAGGCTGCTGCACCACTGCCTCAAACTCAAACAGGCTCTGCTGGTGGAATCCAGCTGCTGACTTTCACCAGGGAAGAGCTAACTGCATCCAGGGAGATGGAAACAGGTTCACTTCTAACATGCACTGGGCCCAGGACAGTCCAAGGGAAACGCTATTCCCAGTGCACATGGTTAAGCAGTGAAACAGGGAGCCAAACTGAGGCTATGGAATTGCCATGACTGGAGATTTCCAGAAATGCTGCACAAAGCCCTAATCAATTTTATTTAACTTTGGAATTAGCTCCCCTTGAGCACAGGGTCTGCCTGGATCACCTCCACAAGTCACTTTCAACTAGTCTATGATGACAGTACTGATATCCAGATTTGACTTACAATCACATGAATTAAACCTGACTCAAGAAACTCTGTAAAATCCACTTATGTTGGCCCTCTAGGAAACATGTGGAGAAACAACTTCTCTTTTCAGGCTCAGGTGAGGTTCAAATAAACATTTTAGAGCTTTCAAAAGAATTTCATTACAGGAAGAAATAAAAGCAGAATGTATTTTAATGGCTGTTTAAGCTGCACTAAGGGGAGGAACCAGTGTAACGGCATCACATCCTGGGCAGTGTTCTCTACCTTAGGCCTAGAAGGATTTTACAATTAATCACTTCTGCCTATGAACTGTATTGCTCCAGATTTTGGTACTTCACTACTTTCTGAATTCCTTCACTGGCAGTAAGCTTCTGCATTATACTTTCCACTACAGTAAGCCATTAAAACTGCACTTTATAGGTTCCCTGCCCCAGGGCAGGAGTGAGAGAAATGCATAAAAAACCAACATAAAATTTTTGATTGCTTTAGTTTTCTAAGTTTTATTTTCCACTTTAGAAAAATCTAGTTTTCCTTTCCAGTCCAACACATTGGATTTTCTTGGTGAAGTACCTAAATAAATGGTTTTAAAATGTTTTTGCTATTGAAGGGGCAGAGTGACTCTAAACCCAAGAGAATTTGCTAGGAGGCAAGAGAAAACATTTTAAATACAGGACACAAAATCACAACTGATAAGTGATCTTCCTATCTATTTTTAAGAATTCTTTAGAAACAACAAAAAAATGTCACTGTTGCATTTTACTTCTAGCACTGCAATGTTCTGATTTCCATCCCATCCCTTAAAGCTCTTTCTACTTCAGAAAAAATAGATAAGTGGATTTCTTATGAAAAAAAGGACACAAAAACTCATCCTGTTTCTAGAGGTCTTTCAGATACAGCTAAGTACTAGGACTAACAAATCTCCTCTCTCTTCACTCTATTCAGTTTTGCAAGTCACACTGATCTGTTACAAACTGGAGACAAGGAGGTTATAACAAACTTCCCTGACTGTACTTGGTCTCACTAAGGAAATTCCACATTAGTATCTCAGTAAAAAGTCAGGTTAATTGAGGAGTATGCTACTCCTCTGAAAAGAAAAAAAAATCCTAAGATTCAAGACAACTTCAAAAAGGTTGAACAACAAACTTTATATTGTATTTCGCCTAAGGTTAAGTCTTACCATGGCAACTGTTAAGAAACAAAAATATTTCATAGTAGCCAAGCAATCAGACTTTTGCTTCTGTCACCTCTAATAAAGGAAGTTTAGACTGGCTTCTGTAAATGTAGGCTATAATCTCACCAGCAATTAAGTGAATGGTTAACTTTGCGCAAGAGGAAAACTTCAACTTCAAAAAGATGAAGTGAATGCATGGCATTGTATGATCAGAATTTTACTGTATGGCAGTGATAACACATCTAAGCTTACAGTGATAATAGAACCAAAATTAGCAATGTTTTTGTTCCACACCTCCCTTGTAAGTGAAAAAGACCTCTAATTAGAATAAAGATACTAAGAGCCTTGTCACAGCTGCAGTGGTGGCTTCACCACCTCTCACCCTCAGTTCCTCCCCTTCACCACCTCTCCAGCTGCAAGTACCAGCTACCAGGACACAACACGTGGATCAATGAACCGAGCCTTGTCCTAAAGAGTCAGGACTGTGAGAAGTTCCTGCCCCAGGTTCCTATGGAGCTGCAGAAGCAGTCCAACAGCCCAAGTGAAACACTGACCCAGGGGCAGCACCAGCCAAGGCTTCTGCCAGAGAAATCCCAGGAAGATCAGAGCCTCACCTAAACCTGCACCTACCTGTTCCCAGCTCCCTCAGATGAATAAGCACTTTGGAACAAGTGGGGGCAGGGAGACACCCAACGACCATACCTGAGCCTGTGCTTTCCATCTGCCGGGTGAGCTGTGTGGGATCAGGCTTTGAGGAGAACCTAAATGTCACTTTAATTTACTTCATTACTACCTTTTCAAACTAATTTTACTGAGTCACCAACCAAGATCTGCTGCAACTGTGACTGGAACCGTATGGAGGATGAGAGCATTTACCCCAGGATACAGACTGCAGTTTATCCTCTAAAAATCAGTATTCATGATGAAGTTAAAAAGCTGTCAGAACTCCCGTGAAGACGATACAACTCTCCTAGAACTAACAACTGAACACAAAAATATTTCACATTTCACTTGTCCTGATTTGCCTCAGTACTTTTTGTTTGCTACATTAGGAACAGGCTGTGACTGAGTAAGATCCATTGTTGTTCAGTAATGAAGTCTGCAAACCATGGGTGTAATTACCCCTGACTAAACCATCCTCCCAAACTATACTCTGAACTTCGTAAAAATCCTAACAAATGTCACTGCAAATGAATATTTTCTCACTCCGAAGTATCTATTTATTACTGGCTTAGATTCTATTACTCAAAGTTGTTTTTACATAAGTGAAAATAAAGACTATCTAGTGCATTTTAAATTTGCATGCATTTGGTAGGTTTGCCTATTCCAGAACACTTGTACATGTCAAGCTGTACCAGCTTAAAAATACATTAAGTTTTTAAAAGGCACATTAGCAATCTTCATATGAATGATTCCCAGGAGATTTGAATTTTTACTCATTTTATCCCTGATATTTTGATACATAACACATCAGTGAACACACAAACATGTTTGATGAACAAATACAGACTTTGGTAGATAATCTGAAGCAAATTTAGTATTCTAAAACACTATTTCCATGCCTGTCTCCAGACTATATTAGGCATTTCTGATGTTGACATCCAACACCTTTTAAAAAACTATTTAATGCAACTGAAAGGTTTAAGAAGGCTAAAGAGAGCTACAGACCTCAAAAAAACCAAAAAGAAAACCCTGGAAACACAGAAGGCAAGATTTGTATATCAGATGACAGACCCCAGTTCAGGTTTAAGTTTGTAAAAATAAAATAAAAATAACAGAAATAAACCTAGATTTCCTAAATGAAAATAAAATCAGAAAGGAAATAATTTTCCCAAGAACTTGCCCCAGTAGAAACACTTTTTAAAATTTACTTTGGAATATACATCATAGTGGCAGAAACAGTAAAAACAACCTGAATAAATGCCTGAAAGCAGGAAAAATATCTTAAACATATTTTAGTATGGGCTTACTGCAGTGTATTTTCTCTGTATAATAAGCACTACACCAAAACATGAAGCATTACAGCTGTGCACGCCTGCTGAGCATGAGCCTTCTATTCAAAGAGCAAAGTACATTTCAGAACTCGCTTTTCTTTCTAAACCATTAATCCAAGCAGCACTAGCAAGCTACCAAAAAAAAAAAATAAACCACCAACACCTACAAAACCTCTTACAAGTTCGTGGGACTCTAGAAACTCAGAGAAAGCCCCTGAGGTCACTGGTTGATCACAAAACACTCCTAAAAGCATATCTCCCCTGCTGGAGCCGTAGTCTGGCACTAGGCCTCAAAAACAAGGAGACAGCCGGGGCGCCAGAAAGTGAGCACAGCCACGGCAGCGCAGCCGGGGAAGCCTTTCCCCTTCCTGCCAAATAGTGAGCCACAAGGAAGTCACCAGCAGCGATCCCTGGAAGGAGCGCGGCTCCCTCCGCTACCTCCCGGGAAACCCTCCGGGAAAGCGGCCCGGAAAGGGCGGCACGAGGGAAACTCCCGCCGAGCTGAAAAACCACGGCAGCTCCGAGCGGTGCCCACACGGCCCGGCTGCAAAAGCACCGCCGGATCTTCCCCCCTTCACCGGCAGCGCCCAGACACAATCACGGGATGGCTACAGAGCCCAGAAAGAAACAGTGTGAGCGACTGAAATCTTCATGTAAACAACACCATTAGATACTGCAAACACAGCTATACAACAGTGTATAGCAGACACTGCAACCGCAGCTGAACTTGCCACTTAAAAAAACTGAATCTCTCTCAAAAATCCAGGAAAAGCAACAGGTTTTTTATTGTGCTGAGTAGGATCGGTAAGACCTGACAGACACCCCAGAGCAAAGCCTATATGAGAAGTCTCCCCTCGTTAGATCAAACTATCAGCAAACTAAATTAATCCATACAAAATTAAATGGGAACTGAGGAAAGCTTATTTAGCCTACTGAAGCAACCTACAGACAAAAAAAGAATCCTGGTAGAATCTCATTGACGTAAAATGCAAGATTTGTTTTAAGTCACAACTGAGGACCACCAAAACAGTGACACTTACATCGTCTCTCCAGTCTTAGCAACATGACAAAGAAACTGATCCAGTATTGGACACACTTCCTTCTTTCCTCTCTTCTCAAAATCTGTTGGCATGAGAACGACACAAAAATAATGGTAAAAGAAGATGGGACAGAACAAAAATTCACAATAATTAGCGATTTGCTTGAACTATCAGTACAGCTCCCACACAAACACTGTTGTGTTCTCACAGTGTTCCGGCTGATCCCCTGAACTCCACCAGCTTCTCAGCCCTGGGAAGCACTTATTATTTTTTCCTGCGGAGAAACCGCACGCAGCAGAGTAGCGAAAGTTGATTTGTAACTTCTTCTGAGCAGCTACGGCTCAGAAAGAGACCGATTTCCTCAAGCTGAGCCCAGAAGAGAGAGGGCTGGGGAGGGAGAAGGGGACAGGTCCGGGCTGGGCCGGGATGCGGGGGAAGGAGCCGGGATGCGGGAGAAGGGGGAGGAATGAGAGAGAAGGGGCGGCCAGACCGGGGAGTCCAGGGCGGCAGCCGGGGAGACCCGAGAGCCGCTGATCCCCCCTCACGCAGCCCCGAGGGTCGTTGGGTAGGGAGATCGCGGGCTCTGCCCTCCACTTCCCCACAGCGACCCCCAGGCTCTCCCCACTCGGCGGGACCCCCTCCCCCAGCGAGCAGCCCCCGCCCCACAGCGCGGGGACCCGTCGCCCTCAGCGAGGGGCGCTCCCCCCACAGGGTCTCAGGAACCTCAGTCTTCCCCTCAGCGCGGCGACACCGCTCCCCCAGCCCCCGCCACCAGCCTCGCCGCCACCTTTCAGCGCCTCCTGCAGCCTCTCGACGTCCATGATCCGCCCGGGCGATTCCCCCGCGGCTCGGCGCGGCTCCCCCGCCCCAGTCCCGCGCAGACCGGGCCGCGCTCACAGCAAGACCCCGCGCTCAGCGACGCTCCAACATGGCGCCCGCGCCGTGCCCGTGCGCGGCCCCGCGGCCCCGCCCGCCGGGGGCGGAGCCACGGGGCGGAGCCAATGGGCGGTGCCGCCGCGGGGGCGGGGCCGATGGGGTCCCGCGGCAGGGGGCGGGGCCGCGGCCGTGAGGGAGGGGCAGGAAAGGCGGCGGGAAAGCGGCGGGAAAGGCTCGGTCCGGCCGAGCGGCCGGCGGGCACGGTCTGAGGGCAGCTCTGCGCTTGTTTTCGGCCGCGGGTTATCGTCCTCCTCATGCCGGCCCTGCCGTGCAGATCCTCGGCGGAGGGAACGCGGAGCCGTCTCCCCTTCACGCGCCGGCCCCTCAGAGAGCTCTTGTTCTTTCCTCCTCGCTTTCCGACTGAGGGTGACCGCGCTTCTCCTGCCCACCCCAAGTCCCTGTTTGTGCAAGGACGTGCCTGTCTTTTTATCCTCGAGATCACCGAAGATCCCCAGTTGGAAGTGGCCCGCCATCCAGTCCAGCTCCTGACCGCACACAGCCCCCAACAACCCCACCCTGTACACCCCTGAGAGCCTTGCCCAAATGCTCCCGCAGCTCCGGCAGCCTTGGCGCCGGGACCATGCCCCGGTGAGCCTGGGCAGTGCCCCACCACAGTCTTGGGGGACGAATCTTCTCTCGATATCCTGCCCAAACCTCCCCGACAGCTCCATGGCATTCCCTCGAGTCCCGTCACTGGCCACGAGAGTGAAGACAGAGATCGGGACGCGTCCCCTCCGCCTCCCCTCGTGAGGATGTTGAAGATGCCAATGAGGTCTCCCCTCAGACTCTGCTGCCGCCTCTCCCAGCCGGGCACACATTCCCCGTGCTCCTGCGATGATCCCTCGCCCATCCTGTGCCAGCACTTGGCGCTGAGGATGCGAAGCCCTGGCAGAGGAAGGAGCTGTCACTCCTTCCCGGCCAAGGTCCCGAGGTGAGGCACAGAGCAGAGAAGAGGCTCTAGCCCAGCCCCTCTACTAACTAGGAAAGAGTTCAGTTCACAGCAAATCACATTTTCCTTCCATTTTCAAAGCTGAAACACTTAAATGTAATCCTAGGACACAAAAATCTTGTAGGCAGTTTCATCATCGGTTTGTTGGGTGATCTCAGGCAAACGGGTGAGGCAATCACACCTGAGCTTCTTCATTAATGAAACACAAATTATAATTACTCCTTGTAAGGTATTTGACACACCTTGTAATAAAAATGTACACAGAGAGGATGATTTCATTTTGTGTCAGTTCCCAGCCTGCTTGTAGTGTATTCACTGAGACCCAAGAACAAGAATAATTACCTTGTTGGGGAAGATGTGGTGGTTTAAACTTCTAGGTAAAGACAATGAGAAGCTGTTTTACAATCCAGGTTTTTTATTCTTCCACTGAATTTACACTGAGCCTCACTAAGATTTACGTTTCAGATTTTAAAACATACTTTTTGAGAGTTATAGGCTGTTCAACCCCTGGGCATGGATCAATAATTAAAATTATTTGTGGTGTAAGACCAGCAGCTACTTCTGCTCTGAGTAATGAAGCTTAGAGTAGGTATCTAGAGATCCCTGACCCGACTTGACTTAAAGCAGTTTCCCTCCACTGAAGTGTGACAGCAATTTGTAAGGTATTTCCATCCAGTTTGAACCAAAATTGATTGTTGTGCTTTGAAACAATCTGTAGCAATTCAATTCAGCATTCCAGCAAGGGAGATGCAGCAGAATCCAGAATCCAGTGAGAACAATAAGAAAATGACAACAATCTTATATTTCAAGACCCACTTAGGTCTTCAAAAAATATTGGACATCGATACACATCAAAGGATTTTTAAAAGGAGCATAGATATTTTGTTTGGTTTGTTTAAATATATAGCTGCAGAACCTGAGTATGGTACAGTAACTTGTCACTAAAAATCATGGATCTCTGAAACAACCAGAGAAGGAAAGTTTTTTTTTTCTTTAAAGTATATCACAGCCACCTCGAGACAAATTATGTTTCTCCTCTGAGACAATGACTAAAAATCTTTATTGTGCTTTTAAAAAATCTGGAAGACTTGGGAGTATCAAAAGATGAGAACAGCTCACACACAGTGCTTTAAAAAAAGAGGCTGAAAAGAGAAAAATGGTATTTGTGGGAGTTGTTTCTTTGAAAGATTACCCACAGGAGACACAAAAAAACCAAAGAATAGTCAGATGTGACAAACATTCCAGGCTTCACCTGGCTCAGCCACTGGCCCCAGCAAGTCCCCAGGGATTGTCTCCTATTAATCCAAGAGCCCGTGGCAAACTGGCTGGCAAAGTTTTCTTTCCAAGCTGTATTTCACAGCCTCCTCCCAGTATATCCCTGGGACAGGAGCTTCCTGACATCACTCCACAAACTGGGGAGTGATGAGGAACCATGGTGCCCTTTGGAAGCGCTGAGCAGAATGGGAAGGAGATCTTTCCCTGAAGGTGTGAACCTGTTGTGCACAGTTCTAACCCTCACAGGAGGGAATTAACATTTTCAGGAAGAGATGCTTCTACAAGAACAGGTCTTTAAAATAAAGAGCCATGTCATTTCTGTGTCATTATTTCAGTATTAATTACTAATTAATACTGAAAGGCTGAATTAATACAAATTAATACTGAAATTCCTACACTTTTGGGCTATAGTGGAGTTTTCACAAAGTAACAGCAACAATTAAGGTATGTTTACAGAAATGCCAAAGTCAAACCAAAATATTTTACCTCAAAAGAAAACATTAACAAAGTGCTTTGTTCTTCTTCCATGCTGATTCTCAATTTGGTGTTTTGTCTCCATTTTCATTTCAAAGGAAGTGTTGACAGTTTGGTTTTTATTCTGATCAGAATGAAAGCAAAATTTCCAAACATCACTCTTTCTTTTGAAGCTGAGATAACAATTCCTTATCTCGTGCCAGCGGGAGGTGCAGGCTGAGCCCAGCACACACAAGCACTTGCCCCAAGAGCAGTGGGGAATGATTCCAGCCCCTGCAGGGACCAGCCCGGTGACTGCCCCATCCCATCTCACCTCTGGAGGGGTGCTCACTCTCTATTTACCACCATCACATTTTATTGTACCTGACGGAGAGGAGAAAAGGATTCTCTGGCAGTTGAGAAAGTGTCAAGATTTCTTTCTTTCCGTTAGTTGTACTTCATTCCCAGCTTGGGAAAGCTCTCTTCTCCCCACAGCAATACTGGCTGGAGCCACGCTTGCAAGTGAAAAGCCCTGGATCACTGAGCAGTGTGGCTGTGTGTAACACACCCCACACACCCAGAGCCTTCCCAGAACCCACACAAGGCTGGTGTTTTACAGCTGGCCCACCTCTGCCCATCCATTCTTGATTTCAGAGAGCTGAGGCTCAGCCCAACACATCACCCAGCTGAGAACAGTGTCAGCAGCAGGATTTGGGAACAGACAGCCCAGGAGCTTCTGTCACACAGAGATGTCACAAGCAAGGACAGCACAGCAGTGACCATACAAGAATGTCAAAAAATGCATACAAGAAGGAGGGAAGGGAAATGATACTAAATGACCTCCAAGGAGTGAAACATTATGGAGAAACAGTAAAGAGTAAAAGATAAAACTTCAGTTTCCTTTGAGAGAAGGTTCTGATCTATGCTCACTGTAACACAGCTGGAGCTGCAGCATGACACACGAGCACTTTGGGGGAAGTTAAATGCATTTGTCTCTTTATATCCAATATCAGACTCCTTCACTACAGTAAAACTGTAAAAGAGAAACATTTATCTGTGTTCCCTGCTGTCAAACCCGGTATACACACACTAAAACATCACACCTACAAAACTCTATCCCAACTAGACCAACACAAAATCTTGTATTTAAAAGAAAACTAGCAAATTATAGAGCTTGCTTAAAATTTCATTTATTTGTACTGTAAGCCAAGGGATCATCCTCAACTCAGAAATGCACTGCTCAGCCTCCTTGGGAGCTCTAACAATCAGTGCACTTGTCAAAGAAAAATCCACAAGCAATTCAGTGACAGAGAAAAGGGACGTTTTTTACACACGTGCTCGTGCTGTGCACACACACACACTGAGCAGTTTCCAGTTTCCCCTGTAAGCAAAATGCTGGTGAGCTCTATCCGTTATACTATTGGAAAAAACTAAAACACAGGAAAGGAAGGGGAAATGAGGACATAAAGTCTTTCCAAGTATTTACACATCTCATTATTAAGATAAATGAAGGCTAATTAACATAGAATTAGCCACAAGTATGAAATACAAAATGAATTAAAACTGGTTTCTAAGTAAGATGAATATTACAATCAGCTACTGTTAAAAATAAAATATAACAGTTTTGGAAGCTGTAGTGAAATATAAATTAATAATTCTAACAACAACAAAAAACAAAAGTTACGTAATTGTTTTAAAACACTTTGGAGAGCTCAAATTATTGCTTTTTTCCTCAGAAAAAGCCCAGCAGGGGGGAACCTCCCCCATTCTTCCTGCCAGCTGATATTACATTAACAAGAGTCTTCATGTTAAAGCAAGTACTTCATATATTTAATAGCTGTTGAGAACACAACTCAGTTCTTCCTAAACAAAATGTAGCACCGCCTGTGAACATGAAAAGCATTGCTTTAATCTCTTATCAGTTCATATGCAATAATGCCTTTGTTTTGTAATGAATTCCACTCCTTCATCTGAATGTGCCCGTAGTTGCAGGGTTCTGCTGAATCACAGCTTACACAACCACAGCCTCTGAAACTCCAGAGCCTCAGCACTGGGGCTGCAGCTGTCTGGGCAGCAAGACTTTGCTCTGCAGCTGTTTGTGCCTTGGAGACACCATGGAAATCAGGAATTCGGCCTGCCCAGCATGCAGCTCCAGCAGCTTCGTTAGACCTTGAAAATAAAGACCAAAAGCAAGCTAATACTTTATACAAGCTCTCAGAATTGCAGGCCTAAAGGTTTACCTGTCATGCACTATTTTAAACTTTTTAAATCAGCAGCTTTACCTTCTTTTCTCTGCCTTCTGCTTCTGAAATCTTCACTACTCATTTGAGTTACATTTCAAACTTCTCTCAGTAGGTAGAAATGTACTCTTGTTTAAAAACTGGCAACTGAAACTTCAGGTGAAGTTTCAGTTGCCAATTTTTCAACATTTTTGAAAATCCTAAGGCAAGTTGGAAAAGCATCTCTGCTCAAGTTTAAGTGATTTTCTGGGTCCCAGGCTTTCAATCACAACAGTCGAGCTGCCTCTGTCCTTCACTCAATTTACACTCAGGTGGCAAACACTGTGAGATAAGGGCTGGAGTCAGAACACGTTGTTTAACCAAGCTGTGATTACGATTTGCAGCAGAGGTGCAGACAAGGTTTCTGTTCCTGTTACACTGTGAGGTCCTGCAGTTCTGCTGTCCCTTACTCCAAGCCCCTGTCCCACTGCTCCCCTGCTCATCTGCCTGCAGCCCTGCTCTCTGCCAGGCTGTGTCACAGACACTCGCACTCCAGGGCTTGGGAAAAGCTTGCTGGAACTCCATCCCGTGCACAGGCTCTTATCTGGCAGCCTGGGATGGCACCAATGTCGTGTCTTCCCTCCTCTCAGGAACTGCCACACAAGGAGAGAGAAATGTGTGAGACAAAAGGGAGACTCCTTGGTGTTTTCTTATGAAATCCTGAATTAGTCCTGACTGGATAGGGGAAAATGCCCAAAACTGCAATTGCTCAGAAATCCTATTTTAACTTTGGGAACATATCCCTTCCCTCATCCACAGTCCCCAAGCATTTCTCTCTAACAAATAAATATATGATACATGTACAGAGTATCCCATCTGTGCCAGTTTTCCCTTCATTAGGGGAAGGCTCCATTATCTCACCCTGCTCCTACTTTGCCTGTTAGATACAAAAATGAGCAGTTCCGAGTAATAGCTGATGTCTTCTGCCCAACAGACTTGAAAAGTAACATCATTTTCTCTGCTGCTTCCTTGAAGCACTCCTACACACACCCATAGGGCTTGCACCTAGAAAATGCCCTCTGGGAGTCTGCTCTTGGATCACTGCTCTTTAGGAGTGAGTCTGCTCTTGGATAGCTGCTCTGTAGCTATCTGAAGCTATCACTTCCAGTTCCCCAGGGAATGGTCCCAAGCATCTTTCAGCTACTGCAATTTAAATAAGCTCTTTGTGCATATCACCACATGATGATCATACCTTGGAAATTTAAGCTAAATTAAGTATTTTAAATAAACATCAAAGCCATTTTGTGTCCTCTTCCACTTTGAGGCTATTCATTTTGATCCCAGCATAAAGGTCTCAATTTCCCATCCCCAGAAGTGTTCAAGGCCAGCTTGGACAGGGCTGGAGTAACCTGGCCTAGAGGAAGGTGTCCCTGCCCATGGCAGGGTGTGGAACAAGGTATCCATGATGGTCCCTTCCAACCCAAACCATTCTAGAATTCTGTTGATCCCAAAAATGGAAGTGCCTGGCAGAAATACACTTCCATGCAGGAGAGGGGAGTCAGGGGCAGCACTGGCCATCCCCCAAGGCAGGGATGGAAAACTGTCTGGCAGAGGAATACTGCTGTTACTGTGCAGGGAATGGCACTTAAAGAGGAGGATGGATCAACAGTGCCTGGGTTTGTACTCTTCACTGACAATAGTCTCGGACTGTGCCTAATGCAATTCAAATTACCAAGCCAGAGAATACATTCTTAAACTGTAAGGGACTGGAGAGGCAGGCCACAACTGTACTCCACAAGGAAAAGATTTTCTTGCTATTCTCAGCAACAATCTCAGTAGGCTTCAAGGATTCCCTGATTTTTGTAATTTCAAGGGTTATTAGAAAATTGGAAAAAGAAATATTTGAATTTGGTGTTTCAGTAAGAGTTCATATTCTTCATTTATATCCTTCATGAAATGGAGTACAAGACTTGTAACTTCTGTGTAAAAGAGCTACAGTTAGTATCTGTGGTTGGCCCCCAAGTACACAATGACACGATTTTCATACACCTTCTTCATTGTTTTCTCAATTTGCTTCAAAAATACTTGTGGAATTCTCCCACATAAAGTGTGCACTGTATCCAGAAACCTCGACTGCAGAGGATAGTACAATGACTGGAAGAGATTGTCTTCAAATGGAAACTAAGGAAAAGAAACAAAAAAGAATTTTTAGTTTTCACTAGTTGTGAAAGGGCATTTTATAAGTTTCTGTAAGAGAAAACCTTCCATTGGTAGGGAATGCCTTGTCCCTCACCTGCTGAGTGTCACCAACCCCATCACTTCACACCCTGCCTGCCTGAGAGTGTGCATTGACAGGAATCTTATTAATGTAAGGATATTGTAAGGAAACAGGAGTTTTGGCAAGCAGAGCTGTACACACACCACATCCCAACCTGTGCCTAGGGACAAGCTTCTGCCCTCCGTGTGCCTGGACGCTTGAGGTGCTCAGGGAGGACAAGCTTTCCCTGGGAATTTATGGACCAGAGCTGCAGCCCCAGCATGAGAAACTCCACTCCAGCATCTTTTTTCTACCTTCAGTATTACAGAAAAGCAATTTATCAGCCTTTCTGATTACTATAATACACAGGAGAAACGTTTAAACCACCTCAAATGCATGAGAAGCCAAAGCAACCATGTTCATTTGTGTCTGGTGGGTTTTACCCAAACACAACTACACAGCCTGACGGCTGGCAGAGCAGCGTGAGTGAACCCACCCCGGGGCACAAGGAGTGGCACTTACATCCCGGATCACCTCGTAGAGGGCCTTGAAGGTGGGCTGCTTGTCGTCGTGGTAGACGCCTCTGTTGCCGTGCAGGATGGAGACCCCCTCCTCCTCCGCCCCCCTGCAGTTGCTGCCGTACATGCAGTGGTCGGGCCGGTAGTTCCACTGGCAGGGGAACACGTACAGACACTCTGCCCACGCCAGCAGGGCACAGGGAAGGAGAAGAGACACGTCAGACAAGAGATACAACAAATTAAACCAGCCTGGGACCGATGATCGGGGAATGCTCAGTCACATCTTTTGCAAGTATCCCCAACAGAGACACCTTCCTTCATGGGTGACTACACTCCTCAGCTGCTGGTCCTGAAGAGACAGCTTGTTTTGGTTTTTTGAGAGTTTTAAAGTTTTTCTAAAAGTTCTTTATGCTTTCTGATGTTTACATATTTTTACTAGAGTTTTCACGCATGTTTATGTAAATAATGATTGTTTTGCATTCTTCTTTGTGGGTGGAGAGAATTGATGGGCTGTTGGTTTGACCAGTGTGGCTGGAGAGGTGGAAATTTCACCCTCCAGTCCACTGTCACTTTCGAGATTCTAAATACTGCAGAGTCAGAAAATAAAAATCACTCTTTTAGTTCTTTTCTTCCCTCTTTTGCATCTGGCGTCCGTGTGTGAGTTATTTCGTGTCACAGTAAAACACAGGACAGCACAAAATCTGGGACCCAACACAAGCCAGGGGAGCCCTTCAGAAAGCTGAAGTGGAAGAATCAAAGCAGAGAGTACACATCAGGTGGCAGTGTCCAGCACCCTCTGCCATAGGAAGGACTTTCTGGAGTGACAGGAGCGACTGGGGAAGCACACACAGCAGTGGGGTTATGAACAATCCAGACTCCTCCCGAAGCCAGCAAGGGAAAACTTGCAAAGTGTATCCAGTGTTTGCTGCTGAAGCTGTCACAGAGGCCTTGACAATTTGTTACACAGCAGAGCATAAGGGGTGGTGTATTTTATCCACAGCCCTCCAAAGAGTCATCAGCCATTAATTTCACAGGTCTAGGTTATTTAGAGATGAGCCTAATTTCTCAGAAGGGCTCATAACTCCCTTTCTCCTGGTGATTTTTTTTAAACTCCACACACACAGTGCTTGCAATCTGCTTGTCATAAATCACTCCAGTCCCTGCAACCTTTCTGCCTTGGCCCTGGGGAACAATGAATCACGGCTGGTGCCAGCAGGACATGGCAGAAGCACTGAAGATTGAATTCTTCCCTTGGCCTTTCCCAGCTTCCCGGGAAGCCTGCAGCTGGTCTAGTGTGGTTCTTGAAAAGCAGAAGAAAAACTTTCTGAACTTTTCTTCCCTTAAGGCCTCTCCAGCAGAGTTCTCCAGAAAGGGAGAGCAGTCTTTGGAGATGGGCAAAGGGAGCAGCTCCTCAGACCCAGGAACAGAGTTCTCTGGGGTTTTAACTCACATCTATAAAAAGGCACCTGCAGCAGTCTTGGCCAATTCCCTCCCCAGCCAGTCTCAACAACCTAGAGCTTAAGATCCCAAAAAATCCAGTTTTCTGTGCTAATGGTACACAGTTCTTTCTTTTTCTTTTCTTGAGCAGTCTGATATTCTGCAATTCATAAAAAAATTTTTACCAGTTCTGAGGAAAGGACAGACTGTGGTGCAGAAGGGTCTCCACACGTAGCTTTGATAGAGAACACTCATCACAATATTGAAGTATTTTTGCAACCTTTGTTTTTTTCCTGCACACTTCAGTGAACAGCTTGTGTCTGACTTCACATCTGATCTGGCTCCATATTTTTTTTCTCCAGGAGACCATACTCCTGTAACATTTGTTTCTTTTTGGAAATTAATTCCCACTCTATTTTTCCTAGACTGGGGGTAATCTGTGCTGTACCAGGGACACTGACGTTTGACATCTGTCTGCAGTAAACAGATGTTTGCTTTTTGCTTTGCTTTTCCTCACTCCAGCAGTTTGCCTGGATTTGGGTATATCCAATTACCTGCCCTGTGACTCCTCAGGAAGAAAAGGGAGCAGAATAAATAAAGAGAATTCCAAACTTGGTTTAGTCTTAGGATAAGTTAAGGTGACAAGGTCACACAGGAAACCAGGAGAAGCAGTAGGGACGGATACTCAGCATCCATGTAGAAGCAAGAATTGAGGTGCTCAGCTTCTCTGGGAAGTGTGTGCTATGCTCCAGTGTTTAAATCCCTGCATTTCTCAGCAGCAGGACTTCCATGGCATCATCTGGTGCCTGCTGAGGCCGTGTCACACAGCTCAGGGGCTGGAAGCTGCTTTAGATCAGATATTCCAATGGCTGTGTCCACTTTCTGTCTATATTAGCTTTGTTACTGATTTGCATAAGTATCACAAGTCAGCTGAATTTCAGAAAAATGGAGCTTAGCTTTGCAGAAAGTTTGGCACTTTTACATTCAGATAAATATCTGAAACAAAAACATTTTTGCAGCTACACCCTGGTCCAGTGACACCCTGAAGGACATGCATGACATGAACTTCCTCCCTTCACTTCATCTTTACTTTTACACCTCATTATTTTCTCAAATCTCAAGAAAACAGGTTTATATATTCAATGGAACCAAGTCCAAGCCCCATTACCTGCAGCAATGTCAGAAATATTTTCATAGGTTATAAATTCTTTGAGGATGTAGTTACACAGGAACTCCATACCAGAGTATTTATGCATATTATAAATAACAAATAGCAGTTAAAAAAATCAAGTTCAAGATATTTTCCCAATGCAGATAATGAAGACTCCAAGAATCGTTCCTTACCTGGGTTAAAGTAAAAAATTATATTTAGCAAATCCTGGTCTCCCCACGTGATGTAATTTTTGTACTTCTGGTATAATGGATATAACATTTCCTCCCAAGTCAAGCCACCTGGTATCAAGCTGTTCTGCAGGGCAGGAAAACAGAAGCAAGGGATTAATATCATGATCATTGCTGTGGTATCTAACCCAGAGTGGGCACACTCAAATCTCTAAGTTCTGCTAAGCCATGTTGGACACCCAGGTGAAAACTGAAGAACTGCCAGGAAACGTTGGACCTGGACAGGGCTGTAACAGCAGAACTCACTGTGTTTATCTAAACAGGAAAACAAGGTCTCCTGGGCCCAGCTCTGATGTCAGCTCCTGCTATTCACAATCTTCCTATTCCAAGTAACAGGAGGGGAAAATAGTGAAAAAGTGGAAAATGCAGGGACAAGGTGAAAATCAAGGTATAAAAGCAAGGACAATTACAGACCAGAGATCATCCCCCCTGGGAATTATGGTAGTAAGAGCAATGTTTGGAGTTTCTTCCCTCCAGCTGTTCCTGTAACAATGTGGGAAACCCCTGGCATTGCTTGAGGAACCCCTTGGGGCAAGCAAAGTTTTAGTGATAACAGAATATGTGCTGAACAACACGGCCCTGCTGTGAAAACATTCCCTTCTCACTTACACCAGTTCACAGAGTCACTTATCTGCAGCAGGATGCAAAAGTCTATTCACAACAGATGCAAAAATCACCAATTTCTCAGGGTGTTCACACCTAGTTTTCCAATTTTAAAAACAATACAGCAACTGCACTGAAGATCCTTGAGTTTGTTCTTTCATGTATCCTTTTAGGGAAATGTAAGTTGGGGAAGCCATTTTTAACACTGCTACCAGCCTCCTTCAGCTGCAATCTCTCACTGCTCCAACGCTGAGGAAGTTTCATTTATTTTAATAATCACATTCACAACAGCTTTTGGTATCCAATTATACACATTCCACATTTCCCTGATTCTTTGTATTACGAGCTTCATGCAATTCTACACTGAGCTTTCCAAGATGTGAAAAACACACCAATCCCGAGTTTCTGCACCAGCTGCACTTGCTCCCACCTTGAAGTGGGTGCTGCGGATCCGTGTCAAATTCATCAGCATCACCCCGGAGTTGACGCCGGTGGTGCCGTAATAGGGGTGCCGGGCGAAGCGGCTGTACCAGCCAATCTTGGGGATCTCGTGCTCGGGGGCCATGGCAGCCAGCTGGGTGGAGTTGAACTCTCTCAGGAGGTGCCAGATGTCATCGATGGGCCTCAGGAACAGCACGTCAGTGTCCACGTAAAGCAGGGAATCCACATCCTTTAAAATCACCTTTGGGGTTTGCACAGCAGGATGAAAAACAAATCAGAGCGACAACAAACACAGGGTTATTGGCAAAAGGGACTTTTACTTTAAACTGACCATTTGGAAGAGGTTATTGATTGATCAGGTGTATGTAATTACACAGAGGAACAACAGTTATCAGATTATTGGCTTGTTGTTTGCTGTGGGGTTTTTTTTGAACTGCACAATAAAGCAGCTACCAGAGCACTGAGGTTGGATTACCCTTCTTATGAAGCAGCAATTCACTGAGCTCCCAGAAATACCTGCAAGGACTACTTAGTACCTGTTCAGAAATTACATGTAAATAAAATATATTTACAGAGCTATTTTCAAGATCTCCACTGGCAGAAAGGGTAACCCAGGAGACCAGAATATTTAGACTTACCTTCATATATTATTAATATATACAACTGTTTCACATTAATTAAGACAACCCCATTGACCACCAACATATGTGCATCCTCCTGAGAACGAAATTTGGTTGTTAAAGTCACATTAAAAGTTGTAAAAGTCACATTAAAACATACCAGGCTGTATTCTGAGCTCTGTTACCAGATTCTGCACGAGGAATAACCACAGTAAAGTTGGTCAGGTCAGAAGGGTGTAAACTGCAGATTAGAGCCAGGGTATTTCAGCAGTTCCTGCTGACCATATTCCCCCTTGTGGCTGCCCAAATCCTTACACACTCCTTCATTAATATCCACGGTGGGACAAATGACCTGCTGCTTCAAGTCTTTGTAGAGTAAAAAACATCATTACCTAGAGCTGACCACCAGTTCCAACTGCATTTTTGCTGCTCTTCTTCATTATTTGCTAAAACTGTCCAGAATTTCCTGAAGTACTGAAGTTTTCTTACTTTGGTCTAGCCAAAACCCCTATTTACTTCTCTCTCTTTCTTTGAAAAGCAAACCCAAAAGGCTTTGGATTTTCACCACGTGGAACACAACAATCACTCTCTCATCCAACTGCAATGACATTAATGACAAACTCTTCTATTTATGCAGGTTAAAAGAAATTCTACCAAAGAAACTGAGTTTTACATAAATTCTAATGTATTGTGACTGAGGATTACCTGTGAAATAAGAGTGAACAACATTAGGATTGATGGGTGAAAAATATCACCTCTAAGCATGCTCAACAGGAATCCACTAAGATACCAAATCCGTGAGTAAAGACTTAAATGAGATTTTTCACCTGACTCAACACATTGAGATTCAGACTGACATTTAGTCAAGTTTAACAAATCCCTGACCTGTATTTCTGACAGGATAACTACATGTTCTTCCTACAGAACAGGGCAAGCAGGAGAAGGAACTGTCTCTGCATTTTAAACAGAAGTTAGGCTTACAACGAACTCTAAGTAAACACATTCAACACAGTCCAGGCCACTCTGCTGGATGGAAGATTATAGCAATAGAGCATTTCCCCACAAAAACCCCACAAGCCAGCATGTGGAGGTATCAGAAAGTGACAAAAATTGTTCAGTAATACACTAAGAGCTCACAGTAAATATTTGCAGATGTTAAGTATTCTCAAGCCCAGTATTAAAAACCAAAGCAATAAAAAAGACAGCTACTGTAAGAATAAATCAATAGAAGAAAGACAGTCTGAAAGGAAGAAAGGTTTTCAGCTTAAGGATGTCCTGGGTATTGTGTATTAATTATTCGGCAGCACCTAGGATCCCTGATTCATAGGGACCTGCTATGTGAAGTCACATAAAATCAAAATACATTTAAAAAAGAAAAATCACCCCCAGATTTAGTCTGAGATAGGAGGTAACACTGGAATACAAGCAGAGCAGACTTTGCCTGTGGATCCAGAGCACACGGCAGACCATCTAAGATTTTTGTCTAAGGGGGCCCTGGTAAAAAGGCAAACTGAAGCATTTTCAGCAGGAAAAACTTACCCCAGTTGAGGGGGAAGTTTAACAGGTACCTACAGACCCTCCTCAGCCCTCCCAAGCATAAGTGACAGCCTGACCACTGCTTCTTCCAGCAGAAAAACATTCTTTCAGCAGCTTTCAATACACAAATAAATTTAAATATGTGGAAGTCTATGGACTGCTACCATTTTCCTACAGATCCAAGCAGGTATTTCAGTTCTTTGTGCAGTGCCTACCAGCACCCGACCCCACCTTGTATTCCACCTCTTAGGAGTCACATGCTCTCCTTTCTGCTGGTTTAAAGATTCTTCCTCTCTCCTATGTCCAAGGCGTTGTCCTGCAATGACACCCGAGTGGCTAAAAAAAGAGCTGTGCTACCTCCTTTAAGGCCTTCCCACTTTCACATGTTGAGTGCTAAGACTCGTTTAAAAGCTGCAGATGTCAGTTTGAATTGCTCACATCTCTCCTGGCTGTGCCTTGGGAAGGGGGGGATTTAATTTCACCAACTGCAGCTGTAGGAGTTCCTCCCAGAGCAGGAACTTGCAGTGCAGGTTAGAAGTGACACACAGTGACCTAGAGCAGGAGCTTTGCCAGGCTGTGTCTGGAGGTCTGAGCTCACACAAACCGTGCAGACACACCTGACAGCCTGGGATTTTGGAAAGGGATGGCCAGAAACATGGCTTGTTTCTTCCCCTTGCTCTGCAGGCACTTACAGCTTAAAAGCGTGTTTTTTTTTTTTTTTTTGCAGCAATATAGCATATTCTTAGTAAATCTGTCAGAAAGTTCTGCATGGAACTGGCTATATTTAGCCTGGCACTTCACTTAAATGCTCAATTATCTGTAATTTGATTTCACAATTTCTGTCTCCATAGATTCTCCCTGTGTTAGCAAGGTTGGCAAAGAATAACACACTCCTGAGTAAACACACACTGGTGTACTGTGAAGCTACCTAAAGGTTTGTGAGGGCTCATGTGGCATCTTAGCACAGCTTCATCCAAAATTAGGGACAAATCACTAAGCTTAATGCTAGAGTAACAGTGCCACGAAGTCGAGTTACTAAACCTCATTGTAGTAAGAGACTAACTCAAGTTACAGCAGAGATTTTTGTCTAGCTAAGGCCCTGGCATCTATTCCCACTGGGCTGGATACTTGAGCATCCCTCAAGAGGAAAGCTGTAATACAGGGATATTGCTCGTCTATCTTAAAAGCTCTTAAGTAGATTAAGTGTTTGAGAAGGGCTCTGAATGTTCATCCAAAAATCATCCAAAAATCCCTTAGGCATTTCAGGATATTTTAGCTGATTGTTTTGGCAGCTCCAGAAGAGCAGCACAGAGACAGCTGCAACCAGCCCTGAGGGACCAACATCCCTGGGACCAGAGGATGCTCCTCACCTGCTGTCCTAACACCCGTGTCAGGAGCACAAACCAGTTCCCAGCGCCTGCTGAGAGCACTGCCCTCCTAGTTTAATGTTAAAGTGTCACCCTGTGCTTACAAAAAGATCTACATCTTTCTCCCTGTGTCTCTACAAATGCCCTGGATGGTTTTGTTGCAGCAGAGTGCAGCAAGAGATTGACTTGTGGTATCACACAGAGGCTCCATCTATGTCCCCTGCATCTAAGTGGCAAATCAGATGTCTCAGAATGCCTCTGAAAAATGCAGGATGCTGTACAGTCTCCCTTTATATTTTGGCATTCCGGGTAGAGTCAACAAGTTGGGAATGTGCACTTCAACCTGTTGCCCAGGACAGAACAGTTCGGTACTCCAAATTGCAGGGTCACATCCCACAGCTCTACTTTCACCACTGGGTAGAATCACTGAAAGGTTCTTACCCAATTTTCCCTGAACACATTCCTCAGACCCTCCTGTCCACTTTCACACGCCTGCTGGTGCTGCAGAGGAGATTTCTTTGGCAGGAAAGGCACTTGTGAATCAAAGACTCGCATTCCACTCGGGCTTAGCATTATCAGGAGCAAGACAATTTGCACAACTGAGAGCTAAGCAGTTGATAACTACTGCTCTCCTGGGGTCCTCCCTAAATCCAGGCACATTTCATGCTGCTGCAGGGAAAAGTGCTCAGTACAGAGCAGGATGGAAAAAAATAACCTGATATTCTGCTGGCATTTATTAAAATGTCAAACTAGTTCTCTAAATAGTGAACTAGTGAACACTTGGAACCCTCTGCTCCCACTGTGTGCTTACAGTTCAAGTGGGATTTCAGAACCCAGTTATCAAACACCAAAAAACCGAAGTAATGGCTGGAATTACCCAGAAACAGCCTAAGGTTGTGCCCGTCTGTGAACTGGAGCACCAAACCTTGAGGGTCCCCAAGCACATTTGCCACCTCAGCTATGATGACAGCTTGTTTATTATACCCACATCAACTCCGTGTCAGCTGCAACTCCTCTTGGACAGCCCCTCCTACACAAAGCCATAAAACTCTGCCTGACCACACACAGCATTTTGCAACTGCCCCTAGAGAAACAAACTTCTACAGCTGCCCCCTCATTCTGCTAACACAGCAAGCAACAGTCTAACATTCCTTAAAAAAGTTACCGAAGAACTTCAGTAAAAGCACTGCCCGGCCTGAAGGAGTCAGCATGAATGCATAACCCCCTTCTGTCATCAGAACAGTGAAGAGAAATAAAAGTTAAGGCATTCCTGTGATTAGTCACCCAAAATGACAGAAAGTATCCCAGAAGAACAGAGATTTCCGTTTACCCAGGACAACCTGACACTCTGTATGGAACAAACTCAGCTTAGGGATTATCTTCCAGGTGATACAAATATTTACTCAGGGGAGAGAGGATCCCTGCTGCAGTTGGAGTTACTTCCAGCCCATCTGGCCTTTGTGCTGTTGATAGTCCACCCCTAAATGGCAGATCAGCAGAACTGCTGACAGCACATATTTTCTCACATATGTATTCACAGGCTATGGATCTGGACATGCAGCTGTCTCTGATTGCTTCCATCTGAGAGGGAAACATTTCTTTGTCCCCCCTCCACTTTTCCTAAGACAGCGATGAAGAAATCTGGATCATGTGAACAGCTTGTCACTTCACTGGAGTCACCCCAATCAACAGCAACCCACGAGATATTTTTGATAGATGTTCTCAGTTCCGCAGAAATTGCTTTATGCAAATGTTCTTTCAACTTCTGATATGCAAAATTGGTATCAACACTTCTTCTCTCCAAGTTTACAACACGGAGTATAATATAACTTTTCAGTGAACTTGAAGAGCCCAGGATAGACCAAGCTCTTTCATGAAATCCAACTTCAAACACTCTGGAATTATTACCTTAAGGGCAATTCTAACAGTCTTGGAAAAAAGAAGTAAAACTCAAGGAAAAGGGAATGCTGAGAGCATCAGTTTAAGGGATAGCATGGAAAGGAAGATGGTGGGTAAAGCGGGCACGTTGTAAAGAATGTTATTTACAAAAGGCACGCAGCATCTACCCCAAAAGATCTGCCTTGAGAGAGCTCTCACATTCTCTCTGGAGTCTGGAGAGTCTGGAGAGCCTGAGAGACTCATGGAACAAGAGACAAATCAGAAACACACATCCTTTGTTAGCCAGGAAAAAGCCAGGCTGAATTTCTGTGGTGGGTTTTTTTTTTTTTTTTACAGTGTCTTAAAGCACAGACTAAAATTATCTTTAAGCAGATGTTTCAGCCTGAAAATGGTTTTAGTATTATACCAGCAAAGCTTCCTTTCTGTGGAATTAACCTTTTCCTGAAGCAATCTACTCAGAAATCCAGGTGCCTTACCGGAAGAAACAGGCGCTGGGCAGCACATGGTTTGAATAACTTTTTCCATTCCTGAGCATTTCCTACTGAGAAGGTTATTGGGTAAATGTTGGACTCAAACTTCTTAGTATATGAGGAAGGCCACTCCTTTAACTGAAAGACATGGTGGGAGGAAATCAGACACTACGCATTACAGAGCTTTTGTAAAAAAAATGCACGCATAAGGAATTTTTAAGTGTGTACAGTAAGCAACGTGCTCAGCTGCTACTTGTTGATGTGAATGCAATTTTTCTCAGAGATTTAAAACTTTTAACTATTATTTATTTATTTATAACTACAATTAGTTATTTATTTACCAAATGACAAAGAAACTCACCTTTGTCTCAAATTCAGGCTTAAGGGAATCCTCGGCAAAGATGTGGAAGCAGAGCCTCCTGTTGCTGAAGAGAACTGCCGATTTCAGCATGATCAGCGTCTCCTCCAGCCGGTCCCCACATGCCACCACTGCCAGATGCATGCACTGCAAGGATGAGGGCTCCTGTGGATGTTTCTGCTCTCCAGGCTTCCTGAAAATTCAAGGATAGGCACATAAAACTACTGAGGTAGACATGAAGAGAATCCCTCATTAACACACATCATGGTTGTTTTTTATTCATCATTTTGCAAGGGATCAGGAGGTGTTTTTGTGGTTAGATATTTACAGAAGAAGCAAATAGCATGGTAATTTCTGTCCATGGTACAGATCAATAGTGTTACAATTATAACATAAAGAGAAAGGCTATTTTCTGTTATTCCTGCATTTCTGGGTTTGCAAAAATCGCTGCACTACAGACACAGATAAAGCTAATTTCACAGCACCTCAAACCAGAGATCACCTTGCTCTGTGCAAATGACAGCTCTTTCCCCAGCCCAGAGGTCACAAAGCCAGAACAGAGTTACAGCTACCCAGCCAGCTTTCTAACACAATGCAGATCACACAACTGCATCCAGCAACTTCATTTCCAAGCCCATAATGGCTAGACTGGAAGAAGTCAGCCATACTTTTTTTTAAAAAAACCCACTGCATCCATATGTAAACTGTTCTAACAGTTAATTAATTTTGCTACTAAAGATGCATGCCTTAATCCTGGCCTGAAGGTACTGGCAGAGTTTCAAAGGACTGTTCTCCATTTCACCCCATGGAATCCATCAGATTTTGCTAAAATAGAGATTTTTGAAAACAAATATAGTCACATATCCCAGATGAATCAGACTGTATTCCAAGGGCCAAACTGTGGGATTTTCACTTAGCACCCACCTGTGTGGGCTTTAAATACATTTCATCCAGATACAGGGAACACAGTAAGAGGCACAATGAAGCTTCCTGCTAGCCAGAAAAATCAGTTTCTCCTGGGGAGTTGAAGACCTTTTGAAAGCAGTCTTTTGGTTCTGTGTTTAGTGTGGAGGTAAAAATTGCATCCTCGAGGAATGCTTGCATCATGGTGTATCCACATTCCAACAGAGATGGCACTTAGCCTCCATCACACAGGATGGAGCTGACCAAGCAACTAAATCCCAGGCACAGTAATCATTCCTGGAGAGTTCAAAAGGCAAATCATAGACCACTGCCTGCTCTGGACACATCTCTGAGCAGAGGACATCAATCCCAGCCCTGCTCACAACACACAATTAATCACTGGAGTTGATGCTACAAACAGAAGTTCTAAATAAGGAGAAAAATTACAGTTTTAAGCTGTTAATATTTTTTTCCAGACACTGAAGTGCTGCTCTGTGTAACAGCAGCATTCTACCCTTCAGAGTAACCCACCTCTGTGTAAAGGAGCACCAGGCACTGGCAGTTCACTGACTGTACAAAGCAACACGTTTCATTAAGGGTTTAAAATCTTCTGCTATAATCTTAATTAACCCCCAATTTCATCAGTGAATAAATAATGGAATATTACATCTATGTGAAGTGGTATTTACTTTGCAACCTATTAGTGTAAAAATCGCTGAATTATTGAAGTGAATAATTAGCTGCTCCCACAGATCACCTTTTCCCCCTTCTCTCCATCTGTGTAATGTTTCCCCTTAATTGAGTCTCTAAATCAAGCCATGCACAGCCTGGGAGTTGCTTTGATGTAGTTTCTGGCAATGGAATTCACTGGGAGAGGGACTAAACCCTGCACTTCTATTGCAACATTTCAAAACTCCACACCAAGGCACTCGGCTTTCCTGGGCAGGTTTAGCCACAGTGAGCTCTGCATTATGCAGCTGTTTTGCAGGGAAAAATCCAGTATGTGTCGACAACACTTCCAAAGGATACACTGAGCAGAAGCAATCCTTGGTGAAAGCAGAATGCCTGGAAAGCCCACGGGAGTAGGGATAACAACAGACATCCAACATAGACACCATGGAGGAGAAAGCTGAGCCTTGGAGGTGAGGAATTACCAACATTGCAGGGGTTCAGGAGCCTGGAGTGGCCTGAATTGGAATAACCATCCCAGAAAAAGGAGCTGTTTGAACTACATCAGTCATAGTCTGGAACACCGAGGGCAATGATCAGTGAGAGAAGTAGCAATGAGGTACAGAAGAATTTTGGGACAAAACATTTTACATCTTCTTTGTAAGTACATAAAGAAACTTAGAGAACAGTGAAAACAAAGGTGAGCTGCAATGGGAGATATAACAGTGCCACAGCAGGATGCATTTGACTGCAATTTTAACTTAGGCTTTAAAAAATAACAATTCTCCAGAAGCCTGAGAAGGGGCAGATGTAGAAGAGGCAAAGTCAAACTGCCTGGAGGGCAAACATGGCAAAGAACATCCCAGCTCCCCTTCCCTGCCCTGTTCATGCATGCACCCCATACAGGGCAAGGAGAATGGAAAGGACAGGGAGGAACAACAGCTGGATGGAAGGCCATCCCTTGAAGATGTGCAGGACACAGCCAAGTTGTCCTACCTGTAGAATGGGAACAGCTGTTACAGCTCTAAGAATTTCCCACCTCAAAACACTCCCAAGACATTAAAAAGCCCAAAGATCCAAAGAGTAATGCAATTATTATCATTAGCCAATTCATTTTCATTCATTCCCTTGTAGTTCAACTTGTCTGTTATGAACACTCTGTAGTTGGATTTTATAACCTAAATTAAATGTTTAAGCACACTGAAAGCAATGCAGAGACCTGGGCCCTAAAGTTTAATATGTTTGACAAGAACAAATACACAAACTAAGATTAAGCACTCCAGAAAGCATCACAAAATACTTGCAGAACACATCCCCACGGAGTGGCTGAAGACTGAACTCCATAAAATGGAGCACAATAAAATGTTTACAGCAAAGACCTTCCAACAATACAGAGCAACTCCCATCCAGTTGTTCCCTCGTATTTTATTTACTGAATACAATTTCTTCAGAAAGGCACTGACACAGCAGGAGCAGCCTGAGTGCTCAAGCACAACATTGTGCATTCCTAGGTCTTAAAGTTTAGATTACATGTAATTTTCTTATTAGTCACAGCCAGTGTCTCAAACATAATTAACCCAAAACCTGTCTAAATCAATCCAAATCCATTCAAAATAATGCATTCCCACCTCATTACAGAGCCTGCTAATCTATTCAAGCCTTCAAATTTATTCCTGAAAGATAACACATGCAGATGCTTCCAAAATGCAATATAGTTGTTGATTTTTGAAACATTCTTCCCATTATGATCTCATTTACTTTTGCAGCACAAACAAGGGTAGATTTAGGCGTTGTATCAAAACTCATGATTCACTGAACAGGCTCCTTCCCTGACAGCCACCCCTGCATCAACGTCCCAACAACAGCTCCATGATGTGAAACACATTTTCTTGCACACTTTGAAATACAAATGTTTTTGTTCTTGAAATACAAATGTTTTTAAGTCAACTTTTCTCGCTTTGCAGCAGTTGCACAAAACCAACAGGAGCTGCTGTCAATCCAAAAATGGTTGAAGTTTCAAACTTCTCCTACCATTCAGAGAAAGGGAAAAAAGCCACTCAAAACCAGAATGGATGTTTCTCTCTCCTTTTATGAAGTGGGTTCTTTATGAAACAAGTATGAAATACTTGGGGTTTCAGCATGTTATTATTGAACTCAAGCCAAACTTGTATTTGTGTGCACACAGGCTGCGCACACAGAAAGAAAAAGTATTGACAGATTGCCATGCAAGGGATGTTTTGCATTGGAAAAGTTACTTTCAGGGAACTAAATGTGCTGGTGAAGGTTCACTTCCCCTGCCTTGCCATGCTGGTTTAAGAGAGAGCATGGTCACATCTGCCCTTCAAATGTAAAACAATCCTCCTTTTTGATACTTTGCACACATGGGTTTGGCACGTATTTAAAATTCTTCATATAAAAAAGTCTTACCGAAGGCATAGAACTTGCTACTTCCAACAGGAATGAGCAGTAAAACCACCAAGAAAAATCAAATTTCAAAGCAAACCAGAACCTTACGTAGATTTGTCAAAATTATCTAATGACCAAAGCAGGACACATGAATGTCATTGCTAACATTTGTGAAGCACCAGCCAGCTAATGACACATGGCTACATTAAACTTTATGTATAGCTTCTTTTGTTAAAAGAATTCTGCACTTCTTAAAACTTAAAACCTGATGTCTTCTGATATTATGGGACAACAGAAAGCAGTATTACAAATCCCAGTCAAAATACAATTCTTCCTCCCTGCACGATGCTGATTCTCATGAAGTAAACACAAATCCCAAGTTACAGCTGTTTCTGAGCTGAGCTCAGATCTTGCATCCTCTGACAAACCAACCTGACAAAGCTGAATTTAAATGTTTTACATTCACACAGACAGAACTTCACTGAAGTTCTGTTAATCAATTCTGCAGTCTCATGTACACTGTGATCACCTCACAAGATCTTACAGTCCTAATCAGATTAGTAATTATCCTAAATGAATCAGTTAGATAAGGTGGGATCCCTTGCATCAAATAAAAAATAATGTTCCTTTGCTCATAAGGAGGAACTAAAATGGTAATCATGGCCTGTTTCTTACAGTCCAAATTCAAACCCCCCACAGTGCGTTCAGTTTAACTTGGATCAGGCTTTTTAAGCCCAGCAGATCCCAACACCTGATGCCTTTCCAACACGGCAAGCATCACCTCCACTTGAACCACTTATGTCACACCCTACTCACAAAAATTCTTTTTTTATGGATACCCTCACCTGAATAAATTTTAGTAGTAACTAATGTAACAGAATCTTTCAGCAAATGGCTGAACAGGACCTACAGAATTGTGCTTTTCAGTTATACAAACTCCTGCTGGGGCCAGTGGTGCAGGATGACAAGGGAAACCCGCACAAACAAAATTCTGAAGAAAATGCACACTTTGAATACTAAATTCCTCCTTTTTTTTTTTTTTTTTTGCTGTTGTGTTGCAGACTTTGTAAAAAGGACTTGCAAAGTCAACAAATAATCAAAAAGTTAGATAATGTCAAATTGTGAAACATGAAGATGCCACTGAAAAGCGCTTTGAAGTGGAATGGTTGTTTACACTCTCTGGCAGTTCCACACTTTCCGGGCTCCCTCCTTCAGTGTTCTTCTTGATTTCCATGATAATCACAGAGATATGCCTTAAAGAAAAATGACTTCAGGAGGTACAGTTGCTAGTGGAAATAATCCTGCTTTAATACCAGCATTTAAATTCTGTCCGTGGCCCAGTCTCAGCCCCAGAAAACATCTCCTGCATTCAGTGGGGTAACAATGCTGGGGAGAAACCAACTGCTTTAATAAGTTAAGGAGTAAGAGCTCAAGAAACAGGAATAGTCTTTCATTCAGAACATCTCTGTGAAATAATGAATCAGAGACACAAAGACATACCAAGTTAATTAGATATATGAGGTCACACTGGCCATAATATAATTGGAATGCAAAGGGGAAAACAAGTCCTCCACCCACTGAAAGCTGCCCTTTCTCAACTAATTAGTTTTTTTAAAAATACCCTGCCTGTAAGGTGCTGGGACAGGAAACACACCACACCACGATTTAAAACACCTTTAAAGTTCTGCTGAATTAATTTACATCAAAAAAACATTCAAAACAAAAAGCTCGAAAGCTTAAAATCTGCCAGTGCCTCCGCAGTTTGGAACCCAGTGGCACCACACGGCAATGAGGAGCCGCCTTCCCTTTTCCCTGGCAAACCCGCAAAGCGCAGCTCCCCAGGTGACAGCAGCCCCTCACTACGGACAGCGAGCACCACCCTGCCCACGTCAGCCTCCGAAACAAGGCCAGGACTAAGGGAAAAGCCGCTATTTCAAAAGCTGCTCCCGCAGAGGAGGGAACCCCCCCGCTCGGGCACAGGAAAATCCCTTCGCGGCACCTCTGGCAACTACGCTGCCAGGGGAAACGCGCAGGGAAAAGTTTGTACTTGCGAACCTCAGCAGTTTGCACAAGCGTCTCTCATCGCCGATCACTAGCGGGGGAAGAACATCTGCGAGAGGGAAGGGCCCGCCGCACCGGCACCAAAGCGGCACCGCCGAGGGGACGCGCGGGGCGGGCGGGTCACGCGTGGGGCTGGGCACGGGCACAGCGGCGGGGGGATTCCCGCGGGCAGGGGCCGGGGCACGGAGCCGCCCCCGTTACCTGGCGCTGGCGCTGCCGCCGCCCGCGGGGCTCCTCCTCGGGGGGCTCCGGCCGAGGCGCGGCGGGCGGCGGGCGGGCGCGGAGGGCGCGGGCGGCGGGGCCGCGCTGCCCGCCAGCAGATAGAGCAGCAGCAGCACGGCCAGGCACAGCAGGGCCGCCGCCACCTTGCAGGGCCGCCGCATGGCCGGCTCAGCACGGCCGCATGGCCGGGTGCGCACCGCGGCACGGCCGGGCCAGCAGCGCCGCACGGCCGCGTCCCGCCGGCCGCATCGCCCGAGCCCGGCCCGAGCGGGGACGTGGCCGCACAGCCCGGCCCGAGCGGCGCGGGGCGGGGCGGGGCGGGCCGGGCCGCGCCTACCGTACTGCCTGGAGTAGCAGCCCGGCCCCGGGACCGCCCGGGCACGGCGGAGCGCCGGGCGGTGCCACGGGCGGGGGGCTCGCCAGCGCGGCACGGCGAGCAGCGCCGGGCACGGACCGCGGGGGCTCGGAGGGACCTTTGGTTTCACGGGCGGGCAGTGCTGGGAGAGCGAGAGTGTGACCGCGAGAAAAAGGGGAAGCTCGTCTCGACAGCGCGTTTCCTCTGCCTGCGCTAACGGGGAAACCGAGACTCCCTCCGCCTTGCCGCCCCGGTTTGTCCCTTGCCGCCCCGGTTTGTCCCTTGCCGCCCCGGTTTGTCCCTTGCCGCCCCAGTTTATCACTTGCAGGCAGTGCGCACTCCTCGTGGCATCTGCACCGAAGGCAGGTAAACGATAAAGTGCAATACTTGTAGAAGGAACAAGGCGCTCACTCACTTGTGGGTGGCTTTGTCCCCGTGTGACCCATCCTAGCCAGTCTGCTGGGGGACATCAGCAGAAATCACAATAATGAATTTCACAGAAGTAAATCCTGCTTGGGGTCATAATCTGATTTACGACCTTGAAATATACAGAGTGACAGAAATACAAGGACTCTTGCTGCCCCATGGAGCTGGAGTACAAGCTGTGCAAAGAATGGAGACATCAACATTGGAAAGGGGACAGAAAAGGAATGCAGAGCCTCACAAGTTTAGTACAGGAGGAGCCTCGTGTCCCTCATGGAGCCACTGGAAGTGACAGTGGCATTCACCTGGAACTGTACAGCCTGTCCATTTTACACTGCTCACACCACAAGCCTTCACCAGTGCTGTCCCAAAATGTACTTTGCCTTAGCATCACTCCAAATGCAATGAACAGCTACTGTTTCAAGAGCTTGATCCAACTCGGATTGTGGCCAGATATGAAAATGTAAATTACTTCATGCTAAGAGAAAATAGCAATAGTAAATGAGAAACTACAGCAAAACCACAATGCATAAACATATGTTCTTTCCCAAGAATATATGGACTAGAATAAAACCCTACCAAACTTTCTACTTAATGAAAAAGACTACCAGTGGCTGAAATCCTCAAGCTGTTCAAATATGTGATTTTTGTATCACCAATACAATCACTTTCTTCTCTAGATGTGTCAATTACGCCCTCTTAGTTATTTTGTTTTGGATTGCCATTTCCAAGGTTGCCAGATTTACTCATTATTAGCAATGTAGAGCCAATTCTGCCTATCAATTGCAAAGCTTCGTGTTTCTATCTCTCAAGCAAACAGCAAGTTGTCCTAATTACTTGCCCAAAACATTGTAGATAATGCATTTTAATTCTTCTGTTCTCCATTAAACATATACCAGCCAAATTCCCTTCATCAGAAAGATGCACTAAAAGATGTAGTCTTTGTAAATTTCCAAATAAAATATTTTCATGTTTTATTATTATTATTATACCACAAATTCAGTACGTATTTTACAGAAGAAAGCAATACTCATTCCTTGGAGATGCTACTTCATCCTTTACTTGGATGGAAAAGCAGAATGGCTGATGCACCACTTTCTTCACTAAAATCAAGATATAAATAGTTCTGTTACAAGGAAAGTATTAGCACAAAAAAGAAAAAGAAAAAGCTGGGAGCTCTTAGGCTCTAAAAAAATAATTCTGAGGCAGTCTTGGAAAGTGTCAGACAAGAATAAATTATCAGATGAAACTTCTTTATCTTTCACAGGCATGTCCTGCAAATTTGAATTTATCCAGAGATGGTGCCTACTGGTTCATAATGCAGCTTCTTGTCCAATATAATTATTACAGATTACTTTGTAAGGTCTAAAAGTTAATTAGTGCTGAAGTTCTCTGGAAATGCATCAAAACTTTCTGAGGACATGACTGAGGCCTTGGTCCAAAACAAATCCGCATCTGAAATTAGATATCATTAACTTCTTAACATGAAAAAAAGCTTTTTATATGCGACACATCTCCAATTTCTGTATGTAAAAAACTGGGACACAAGGAAGTTTAGGCTGAATATTAAAACTATCCATCAATTTTAAATCACTGGGCAGAAATACCTATTTTGAAGCAAATTCTTTCATTTTTGTGCAGTACTTGAACTGCTGGTTCAGTTCAGTACATATTCATTGAATTTCCAGTCTGCAGGATTGTTTGTTTACTCTTTATTTTTTTTTTGCTTTTAAGAAAACTTTATTAGGGAGAGGTTACATAATTACACTTTTTCCCTCTAGGAAAAATATTTGAATGCATTTCAGAAGACAGTCAGCAGCATTTTAAAATGTAGAGAATTATCTAGAACCAGAATACCACTCACGGTCCAAGGGCAGAAGAATTGGATTAATTCTACGTTAGGTGATATATTTAATAAATTACAGCTTTTAAACCAACTTTTTTTGCTCGTGGATCTTCTTGTTCTCCTTCATGCTGTATTTGTTTTGACCCATCAGGATCTGTCCCCTGTTCACCCTGTCAATGTTTGCATTAATCCAGTAGCTTAGAAGAGCTTTATGTAATTGGGAATTCCTACTCCGACAGTGCTCGTGGGGTCACCCTTCTGTTTACTCATCTTCTTCCTTATCTGCAGCAAAGGAGAACACAGAGGAGTGTCAACATAACAGAAATAGCATTTGTTCACAGGAATTAGTACTGGATTAACCAGTGGTGTCACAGGAAAGAAACAAACCATCTCCCCAACACACTCAACTTCCACACTTCTTTATGAAAAGCAGCTGCTGAAATAAAATATGCTCCGTCTGTGCAAGATGTTTTTCGCAATCGCAGATAAGAATTCATTCTTTTCATTTGTCCAGACGACGGATTATGACTTTCACCCTAAACGACCTGGCTTTACACAGCCCCACTGCCCACATCCATACTGCCTGCTAATCACTCCCTTTCCAACAGCTCTTGCAAACATCAGGAAACTCCCCCAAATTTACGGGCAGCAAGAATTCCCAGCAAATCTTGGACTTTCTGCACGTGTCCCGCAAAGGCGCAGAGCTACGAACACCGAGCGGCGGGGCAGAGCCCGCGGGGCGGGAGCGCTGAGGGGCGGCCGTGAGGGGAGCGGCCATGAGGGGCGGGAGCGCTGAGGGGCGGCCATGAGGGGAGCGGCCGTGAGGGGAGCGGCCATGAGGGGAGCGGCTGTAGCGGGGCGGGAGCGCTGAGGAGCGGCCATGAGGGGAGCGGCTGTAGCGGGGCAGGAGCTCTGAGGGGAGCGGCTGTAGCGGGGCGGGAGCGCTGAGGAGCGGCCATGAGGGGAGCGGCTGTAGCGGGGCGGGAGCGCTGAGGGGCGGCCGTGAGGGGAGCGGCCATGAGGGGAGCGGCTGTAGCGGGGCGGGAGCTCTGAGGGGAGCGGCTGTAGCGGGGCGGGAGCTCTGAGGGGCGGCCATGAGGGGAGCGGCTGTAGCGGGGCAGGGGCTCTGAGGGGAGCGGCCATGAGGGGAGCGGCTGTAGCGGGGCGGGAGCTCTGAGGGGAGCGGCCATGAGGGGAGCGGCTGTAGCGGGGCGGGAGCTCTGAGGGGCGGCCATGAGGGGAGCGGCTGTAGCGGGGCGGGAGCTCTGAGGGGCGGCCATGAGGGGCGCGAGCGCTGAGGGGCGGCCATGAGGGGAGCGGCCATGAGGGGAGCGGCTGTAGCGGGGCGGGAGCTCTGAGGGGAGCGGCCATGAGGGGAGCGGCTGTAGCGGGGCGGGCCCGCGGCTCCGCATGCGCGGCTCCGCCTCGGTGCGGGCGGGCGCGGGAAGCGGCGGCGGGAGCGGCGCGGGGCTCAGTGAGTGACGCGGGCGGGCACGGCCGGGGCTGTTCCCGGCGCTATTCCCGGGATTCTCCCGCTGCCAGCCGCCTTCCCCGAGGGATCTGTCCCCTTGCAGGGCCCGCTGCTCGGTGGCTAAGGGAGGGTGCGGCCGCAGGTCGGCGCGTGGCCCGGTGCGACGGCACCGGCGGGAGGCTGTGTTCAGTTCTGGGCTCCTGAGCGCAGGAAAGACAAGGAGAGGGTCCAGCGGAGGCAGCAAAGGTGCTGAGGGGTCTGGAGCATCTCTGTGATGGGGAGAGACTGCGGGAGCTGGGCCTGGTTAGGCTGGAGAAGAGAAAAACGAGATTAATGTGCACAAATACCGCCAAGAGGTGTCAGAGGACGGGGCTCTGTTGAGGGGTGCCCAGCGATAGGATGAGGAGCAGTGTCCTTCAAACGAAACGCAAAGTTTCACCTCGGCACGAGGAGGAACTTCGGCGTGGCGAGTGGCGGAGCACGGAGCAGGCTGCCCGGGGACTGTGGAGTCTCCCTCTCTGAGGACATTCCAGCCCCACCGGGGGTTCCTGTGTCACCTGCGCCAGGTGACCCTGCCTTGGAGGGGTCCCCTCGCCCCGAGCGATTCTGTGTTTGACGCCGAGCCTCGCATGCACCATCCCTGTCCCTTTCCTCCTCGCCCTGCCTTTCCCTAATGCACAGGAGAGGCTGGGAAGTGTGATTATTTGGGATACCTGGGGTCTGAGTGTTGTGTCCCAGTGGTTCCTCAGCTGTGAGGTATCAGGGATTTGTGTAGGACCCCCCAAGAGGGGTTTGGGGTGATTAATTTGGGCCAGGGATGCTCCGAGTGCAGGGCAGGGAGAGCTTGGCCTGGTTTTGGGGTTGCTGTTTATTTGTGGACCTCTGGCTGGGGAAAATAAAAATGCACACTGGCACGTCATCCTTGAAGAGTCCAAATGAGCTGTTGGGGTTTTGGTACCTCCTAGCTGTGCTTGTGGTGTTGAGAGAAGAAGAAAATCCACAGGAAAGTGCATCTGGTGTGTACAGGTGTAGGTGTTCTACAAGCCAGGTGTTTCCTGTTTAGATACAATTCCACAAAACACCTGGCAGCTTCTCAGCTTGGAATGGGTGGGAATGTTGCCCCAGGAGTCGTGTGAAAATGGGAGTTTTAGTGTTTTTCATACATGCTAAATAAGGCTAATTACCCATATGAGAAAAAGGGTGCTCTGTTAATTTAGCCTCATTAATGGTTAATGATTTCTGGCTGTTCATGAAATTGTCAGAATGGGAATATGTTTAGTAAAGGTAACTGAAATTGAGTGAAAAGTAGTTATTTCCCAAATAATAGTTCAATTCTGGTTTTGTTTGTTTAAATATTTAAAATATTTTTGTTTTGAAAAGCTAGTTTTCAAAACGGTGTGACCTTTTGTAAACACATTTTCCAAAACAAACAAACAAAAACATCCCCAAACAATCCATAACTGGGTTCTAAATTAAGCCTGAGCTGAGAAGCTATTGAAAGGTCAGACAGTTGTCCATTAGATGAGTAGTACTATATAAATTCCTTTTCTTGTGCTAAACTATGTACACATGCCAGTGTATATACATACATATGGTTCTGAGGGATGTTACCTAAACTGCCCTTGAATCTTTTGCTCATATTCTGGCTAATATGAGTGTGAATTATAAAACACAGCTCTATTTTTTGGAAGTATGACTTGTTTTTAGAATTTTTTAATAGTGGTTTGTGTTCAGTTCACTAAAGAACTGCGAAGGTCTAAGATCTGCTATGTGTGAAATTATAAATAACAGTTATGAAACGCTGGAAGGTTTTAGGATGGAATTTTAATGTGGTTTTCATGTGGAATGTAACAGGTGCCTTCCTGTACTCCAGCTGTACATTGTTGTTTCATTAAGGTGCAGAGAGGTGGTTCCTTCTTGCTTTTGATAACACTTGGATGCTGTTGCTGTTGTCATCAGTGTTTTCTTCTTGAGCACATGGAGGATAATTATGTGGGAATCTGAAATGTTCTTACAGAATTTTGGAGAGACACCACTTGCTCTCATAAATTGGAAGCTACAATAATTTTTTTTTCTTTTCCTGTTTCTATAGGGCCACGCAAGCAGTGTTTGCTTTTCCTGCTGGATTCATCATGATAACTCCAGCTTTTGAACTGACCCAGGACCCGGATTTCCTTACAGTAAAAATCAGAGTGCCTTATGCCAGAGCTTCAGAGTTTGACATTTACTTTGAAGGGGAAGATTTCAAATTTTATGCTAAGCCATACTTTCTCAGGCAAGTAGTGGAAAAAGTTTTCAAAAAGTTGATCTTCATGGTAGGAAATTAACTTAATTTTGGTCCCTTCAGAATGTTCTTCATCTGCAGCTTTTATTCTGCTGAATGCAGACAGCTCACTTCATGCCAAGATTTGGTTTTTTGGATCTGCCCTCTTTGTTCCTAGGCATTAAACCATGTTAAAGGGAGTAGAAAGAAATAATTTTCTAAATTTACTCTACAATGGCTTTTTAATTATAAATGGCCAGATAACTCTCTGGATGTAAATTTTGTAGAGGGTGTCTTTTCCTGGGAGGAATCTGGGGGATTGAACTGCATGGATTCCATTACTGTGAAGAGGAGTTTAGTTAAGTCCTTTGTGCTGCTTTTGGAATGTGCCTTACGTTTTTATAGGCTGAGACATTAACTTGCAGAATTAGTCAGGCTTTCAGTGAGGCATCTCATTTTTTGCCTGCAGATTGACACTTCCTGGAAGAATTGTAGAGGATGGCAGAGAAAAAGCATCTTACAATACAGATGAAGGTATTGGTATCTGTGTCCAAAAAATTTGCTATTTGCAGTAATTTATGCTTTAAAACAAAACAAAAAAAAGCAATAAAGCAATAAATCTGTTGCTTGCACAACCTTTGTTACATGACTTAAAACAATAATCAGATTGGTGAATGTAGCTTCTGTGGATTGTTTGGTGTAAGGATTAAAAATGAAATAAAGCTTGCTTACTTCAATTGGTGTGTGTTTATACTATGTAAGTCAGGAGACTTCAAGTAGTTAAATATTCTCTTTCATGTTTTATCGTTAAAATCCTGAATTGTTATGAAATAAGGTTAAAAACATGCACAGGGATCAATGAAAAATAAAATGTTACCTGCATGTGTCCTACTTCCTCTGAGCCTTTCTCATAGAGGAAGAAGGCATGTTTGCCTGTCTCATATATTCTAATGCAACAATTATATTCCCACTTTCTTTTAAGGTACTTTTACAATTCAGTTGCCCAAGGAAGTTCCTGGCCAATATTTTGAGGGGCTGGACATGCTGACATCTCTTTTAGCACCGAAGAAATCAAGATCAGCAAAACCTTTGGTAGAAGAGATGGGTATGACAAAATCAATCTTGTTTATACAAGATGATACATGTGTGTAATGAAACAGTTATCGATCTACAGAGTGATACGTGTAGGAAAGTACAATATTTTTATTGTTGGCTAGTCCAAGGTACAAGAAGGGTAGGAATAAATCAAAGTATGGATAAGAACTGATATAAATATGTTGCAGATGATACACATGTCAACTTTAGCGGTTTAGTTATGTTTAAATTTTTCCAAAATGCGCTTTAAAAATATGCTAATGCTCTGTAGGTCTTTGTACCCCTCTAGTGGCTGTAGAACACACACACGGTTGAGTCTTCTGTGTTTTACAAACTACAGCCTGGACTATTAGCTCAAGTGAGAAGCTAATTAAAACCACAAGTTCTGGTGCATGTCTTGCTTAACATCAGTGTTTAACAGACAAAAAGGTTTGGCTGTCTCTGATTTTTTAATTCCTGCCTTAAATTATTGATAACATCACTTAGGTTCTGTCAGGGTTCTCCTAGCATCAGATGCTGATCTTGTTGAATTCAGTAGGACAAGTATTTCAGTCTGAGGGGAGTGTATTTAAAATGTAATGTTCCTGATGTTCATTTTTGAAAGCTGGAGAGTCTGAAGTGGGACCTGTGGGTTACAGATCTGTATGACCCAGTGTTGAGTGAGATTTCTTAAAAGATGCAGTAAAATAAGAAAGGCAAACACCAGTAGTACAATAAGCCTTTCGAAGAAATAATATGTATGTTTCTATGTGATAATTCTCCTTTTCTGACCATGCCATAGATACAGCTGCCTCTGCTGAGGCAGAGAATGAAGAGAATGAAGAAGAATTTGACTGGGAAATGGAACAGATTCCTTATGAAGAAAGCCCTCCACCACTGCAACACTCTTATGGATTTGGGAATTTGCGCTCAGGGGTGTTCCAGAGGCTGCAGGTAGATGCATTTTGTCTTCTCCTCTTCTGGAAGTTCTGGGGGACTTCCTGTGTAGGCTTCCTAGCTCACAAAACAACAACTTTTGAAAAGTGCAACTCAGTTATGTAACTCTAACTTTCTGTTGTATGAATGATAATTTTCCCAGGGCTTGGAGCAGGATTGCTGTTTATGAATAAAGTATTTACATTCTGGTTGGACATGTATGCTGCTTTATTACCATGAAATTTGTGAAGAAATACATTTCCCATCAGCATTAATGGGATGGGAAATAACTACCTAATGATGTTTAAAAGGGCACTACAATTGCCTATTAATTAATGTACATCCACTTCAGAGAGTGAGTGTATTCTCAAAAGTCACAAATTATGTGTGATTCTTATCTTGTCTTTGTTGGGGTTGTGTGCTTTTGTTTAACATTGCAAATTTATCATAATGCAAAATAACCTCCCTGCCTTATGATAAAATGGCCTGAATAGACTTGATAATATCATGAGTTCTAAGGAGCTTCAAATAATTGCATTTCCTTGGAATTTTGATGTTTTATTTGCATATTGGAGCCCAAATTTGGAGATTGAAGCTTTTCCAGGGATTTCAGTGCAATGCTGATAAGCATCCTTGTTAAATTCTTCCTGAATAAATCTTGTGTGCCATACCAGTGGCTTGGTCCTATAATTTTGTTGCCAATTGCAGGATGAGCTCAGTGATATTATTGACATCAAGGATCCAGACCAAACTCCTGCAGAGGAACGTAGGAGGAAACGTTTGGCAGCTGAGGCTGCCAAGTTTGAGCCTGATCATTACCTGTGAGTACTGATTAACTTCACCTGGCCAGGTACCTCTGAAACACATTCCCTTTTCACAAATGATTGGATTTAAGATCACTTTTGGAAAGAACAGCTTTACTTTTGGTCTGGTTTTGTCTCATCAGAGCAGGCCTTGGTGGGTATTCTTAGTATGACACTGGCACAAAGCATTGCTCACCTGTTCTGGGGTTACTCACTGTTTAATTACTCTGTGTTTAAGAGGGGCTGCTGTCAGCTGTTGTAAAACCTTGTTTCATACTTTACCTCTTCAGCAGCTGAGCAGTCACTCCCTGCTGGCATTTTAGGTTGACAAAATCAGAACATTGTTTTCACCTTGTGAAAGAAGGATTAATAAGCTACACTTGTCTAGGAGGGGGGAATTTGAATTTTGAAGTTATGAAATTTTGTCTTGGCTGCTTTGTCTTTTGCCTTCATCATGTGAAACTTGTTTTACAACAGAATGAGGAAAATGTCCAGACCAAAACTTTGTGTTTCTTTTATGCTTCGTTGCATGTAGTGAGATGAAAATGATTCTTTGTGCCTTTCAGGTTGGAGTATTTCAGGTCAAGTTAGGTTAGATAGGTAAAGTAAATGAAGGGTGAGATTTATTAATAAATTGATTCCTGCAAGATGGATCTGGTGGGAGAAGAGGGTAGTCCCCAGTGGGGAGAATTAGTACTGTGTTGTTTCTTGGGGACGGGAAGGCTTAACCCATTTTGGGTTGTTTCAGAAGGTAACTTTGCAAACCTGGAATTTTTCCTCAGTTGCATATTTCAGAGGCATCCTCACGTTTTCCTGTAACACACAAAAAATAGAAAAGCTTTCTTGAACTACATTTCACTAGAACTGGAGTAGTTCCTAACATCTAATGGGATGTAAATTGCAGTAATTTCAAGTTTCAATTTTAGACTCTGTGTCCTGGCCTGGTAGAGCTACACCATTTAGTTTAATGGCTGTGTCTTGGTTGTTTCAGAACAGATGATACCAGCCTTTCTTCAACAAAAATTGTTTTCCTGAGGAGAACAGAAACTCTGGTAGAAATGGGAGCAAACAACTGTTCTGGTGGCCTTGAGGAAAATGTACCCTGGCTGATAAGTTGCTTTGATATTCAAGGGAGGCAACAAAAAAATCTGGCAGTGTGAGAGGGAAGCAGATTGCATTCTGTGTTCAGGTTTTGTGTGGTGATGAAGAAGGTATTGAGAAATTGCCTGTGGTTTTTTTCAATTCTCAGTAGCTATACCATTGTTTGGCTTGAAGAAAAAGCTCAGATGGTAAGAGGAGGCTTAGAACTTGAATCCTTAAGGATAAATGCTCCCAGAAATGAGATTTTTACCAGTGGCTTTGTGCTGAGATGGAGGTGATCTCTCTTCCAGAATTCATGTACAGCTGCTCTTTTTCCACCTTGCTTCTCCATGTCCTTGCTTATAGTCCATCCCCCTTCCTGCCTCACCTTTGCCCTTCAGCTGCACGACTTCCTCCCCACCAATTCCCTGGCTCTTAAGTGGGAGAGCTACCCAATAAAATCCAATTATTTGCCTGAGAAGCCTTTGGAGTGTTTTCCTTTAGCTGCATTCAGAACAAATCAGATTGGTTCAGCTTCATGTGATGCTGCAAGCTCATTAATTCCCTGGGCTTCTGGGTGGCTCAGGAAAGGTGGAGGAAGTAAGGAAGGAATACTGGAAGATAGGACAGCATTGGGGTTTTAAAAATAACTACTATTTTCTGCTTTAAAGTCAAAGAACACATTTCTAACATGGAAAATAACCTGGAGCCAAGTGAGATGTGTTCCTGTGGATGTGTTAATATGTACCCACGTATAATATGAATTGAAATAAATAGCATATGAAAGTTCTTTTTATTTTCCCTAGAGCTGATTTTTTTGAAGATGAAGCTATTAAGCATCTTTTAAAGTACAAACCCTGGTGGATTGATGCTCATAAAAAGATGACAGCCTTGCAGGGAGACAGTCATCAGGAACATGACAGTCCTGCATTTGGTGAGAATATACATACATATATATATATATATATAAAATATATGTATATATACACACACATCTGCTGCTTAAATGATAATTGCTGTGGTGCCATGTTACAGCTTATTGTTCTTAAAGGAAATTTATTACTCTATTACATTTAATATTTATTTCTTTATTGCATTACTTTATGGATCTCAGAGACCTTTTTTCAAAGAAAACTCTTTGTGTCCATTTAGAAACCTAAAGGGATTTTTCCAGGGTGAGTAGGTGACCTTGTGGGAGCACTGCTAACAGATAACTGAGGCTGCCTCCCTGCACACAGTGATTACAGAGAGCACTACAAGTTACTGTTACGCATTTTCTTCTATTGTTCTTTGTTCATTTCCTATGTTGTATGAAAATCTGATATTCCTGAAGCAGATGATGATAATCCTTCACCAGGGGTTCTCAGTGCACTGATAATACCTGTACTTCCCCATTTTCTCTGGGAGAAAAATAGAATTGGGATAGATGTTGTGTATTTTACTGTGAATGTAATCTGATCTTCATTCCTGGTGTCTTTTCAGCCTCTGAAATTGTTAATTATGTCCATCATAAACACTTGATTTGAAAAACATTGGACAAAGGTACAAGCGGCTTGAAAATGCAATAATGAGGGCTTCCTTTGTTTGTTTTTATCCATTCACTCCTTAGTAAATGAAACACTACTCCTGTTTGCTTGGCTTAAGGAATATAATTAAAATGAAGAGCTGCTGGATGATTCTATTGATAAGGAATGTTTCTCCTCCAAATTGAGGTACTGAGGAAAAACGTGTCTGTTGTTGGGTTTTAGGGTAAAAAACAGAAAAACTCCTCAAAAGCCTGGCAAATGGAAATTACACAGAAAAGAGACTTTATAAAAGATCATCTCTGCTTCATACCATTTGTAATAACAGATACCTATTTAATTTAAAAAAATCTCACCTTCATGGGGCTGAGTGGAGAGGCTCATGCTGTTCTGTGAATCTCCAGGGAATTTAAGTAAGAAAAGAGGCAATCTGGAGTTTGGGTGATGTTAATGCCAACAAACCCACCCTTTTCCTTGGAAAGACCTTAGTTTTGGTAACATTTGTGCTATTTGAGGCAGCGACTGAAATCAGTGGAGGTTCCTAACCCTGAGTGAGCTGTGCTGAAGGAAACCACCATGAGAGGGAGTGCAGGTTCTACTTGAAGGTCTCCTGTGAATGGGAATGCAGATGGGCAGGAGGTGGCTCCAGGCTGCTCCACCTGAGATCTGGCCATCAGCAGGATGTATCCCCTGTGGTTTTATAGTGCCTTACCCAGGCAGAGGAATGGTGCAGTTAATCAGCAGTTCCTGACTCTCCTGTGGGAAGGAAGGATTTGTTTTTGAATAAAGACGTGTTGCTCCTCAGGTTAAATGTAAAAGTGGGTGTATGGGGAAAGTGACATAAAAATTAGCAGATTCTTTAAAAGTTTATTTTCTTATTCAGAAACACTGAATAAAGAGAAGTATTTTTCTTCCTTTTCCTGACTTATGTTGATGTCTTTTCAGTTATTATCTTTATTGGTTTCTTGGAACCAAAATCTTGATTACTTTTGTCTTTATAATGTCTTTGGCTGCAAGAAGTAATTAGAAGTACAGATGGCCTTTTTTATTTTTTGCATGACATTGCAATTAACTGAAGATTTTCTTTGGTTGATTACTGCTCTTATATTTATCCCTGGTTATTTTCTCTTTGTTTTTCCATCATCAGGTTCTTATAATGTCTCATTACCAATCTTTTTCTCTTTTTGGTTCTTCTCTTCTCATTAACATTTTAAGTTTTCATCTCCCTTCTGTCCTTACTTTGAATCTATTTTTATTTGACCTTTTTACTTTTTCTACAGCTTGTGTGCATGGTTTGTGTATTTTGCCTTTTAAAATTTTTTTCTTATTCCAGGTGTATTTTCTTTTTGTCCTTCTTGTACATCTTACTGTGTATTCTCTTCCAGCCCTTTTTGTTCACACTTAGAGTGTCTCATTCCAGTCAAGTAATACTCCATAAAGCCTTATTAATTACACAGCTTTTCCCATGAGGGGATAACATTTTTGGAAAGCTTCCTTGCTGCTGCTGTTGAAGTTTACATTAGTGCCTTGCTTCTACAGATTTCAGATGAAAGGGATTGTATTTTCTAACAGACACCTTCAGCTTGGTTAAAAGTTTGTTTTTATTCTACTTCCAATTGCACTGCAGTAAAAAACTCCTCTTTAGGCAACACAATAATCTTCAAAGGCTCAGGCTGACATATGTATTTAATCTAGCATTTATATGCTCCAAGGATATCTTACTTTGTTCAGGGTAACCTCTCATGCTTATAGTGACTGTTCTCTTTCTTATTTCTTTATAGAAAGAGAAGCAATTTCCTGTCAAAGTTCCACCTTTGAGTAAGGCTTGGCTCAAATATATGCCATTACTGGTGGATTCATATGTTTAAGATGGATTACTTTTCTTTTTTTATCGAATTTCTGTCTACCTGCTTTGCTCAGTTTTCAGGGCTTTGTGTTCCTTCCTGGCACTGCTCTGCTGCACAGCAGTTTTTGTTATGTGAGGAAATTCTGCTTTTTATTCATGCAAAACTCTTAATGATCAGGCTCCACTGTAAAATATTTCATGATTTAAAAGGCAAGATAAATATCAATATATATATCTCAGTAACTTTGTTCTGACTAATCTGCTCTCTGCTGGCTGTTCTCCTCCTTCCTGCTGATTCCTTAACCTACAGGGATAGAAGCATACATTTGAAAACCTTAAAATTGTAACATAATATTTTAGTTTAAAGAAAAGAGAAGGAGAGGTCAGTTCTACTCAGTTCTTTCCCTTTGGGAGGGCTGTGGGATTCAGGACTTGGCTTGACAGGATCATAAACTGAGGCTCTGCTCTCACCAGCAGATTATCAGAGGTGCTTCCTGACCTGTACTTTCCTGAGTGACCACTGAGTCAGCTCTCTGTGTGGGTCCAGCACATTTTATCTAAGTGCCCCTAACACATTTAGAGCTGGAAGTGTCATAGTAGTCTGAGATACAGATCTCCCCGTGATTTAAGTGGTGTTATCACAGTGTAAAATAGCAGTAGGGCTGTAACAAAACACCCTCTGGCTGTCAGGCCTCCTCCTCCCCTCAGAGATTAAACTCTGCTTTCACTGACAGTGCTACTGGAGGACAATTTGAAGTATCTTCTTTTTTAACATGAGGAATGGCCAGCTTAAAACAAGTAAAAGAGGTGATTAAAATGTAAAGGTAATGTCTGCAGTCTCATCTGTCAGAAACTTTGTGAGATGGATGTCTGACTCCTTTAGATGTCGGTTTATTAACACACATTTCTATTCTGGCTTGGTTTTGCCACTGGCAAATACACCATTTTAAATCAAAGTTACAAAAAACTTGCCAATTTAGCTTACTTGATAAGTAGCAGCTAGTGCTGCTTTGCATTAGATTAATACTGATTGTGGTACAGATTGGTAGCTAAAATTTGGCAGTGTAAGTGCACAAAAGTGTACAGGCTTAGTACAGCAGAAATGTAAGTACAATTTTAATTGTTCTTATAATTTCACACCATGTACTTGGAAGTTTTCAACGGAGAAAACAAAGTAGGTGGTGGTTTGGACACGTTAATGCTGAGTTTCAGGCCTGGGTAATTAATTTTCAAAAACTATAGGCAATGGATAGAATTTTTTTTAACAATGGAGTATTTTCCCAGAGAAAGATACTTTATTTAGAACACCTGGCACTTTGCAGCAACTTAAGGTGCATCTTGTAACATTTACCTTTGGGAATTGTCTAGTCTACATCTTGTTTGCTCTTTTTTAATAGACCTGGAATTTCTGTGTTTATGGTCCAGTTGTAGACATTGTGATGCTTCAGAGTTTGAATTTTAAAGGAAGAAAACTTTACTGCTATATTTCATTAATTTCACTGGGAGTTTCTTTGCTGTTTAATAGTGAAGTGTGGTTCATATTTACATTGAAGAATCAACTTACAAAGAAATTTACTGATGGAATAGACATACATCATCAATAGTTGTGAGTCAAGGGGTGATACTGACCTGCTTAGTATGAACAGAAAAAAGAGTTAGAACTGCCATACTCTTTCTAAACTATCACTTGCCTCTGGATTTTTGTCCCATACAATGTGGGCTTAAGAATCCTCATTTTACTTGGATTCTGATTGTGCATTTATCCCTGTATAAGATATCCAGGCACCCACAGAAATCCTTGGCACCTGGAGAGGTCCAAAATCATCAGTGTGTACATGCAGTGCTGTGCTGGAGCTTGACATTGAAATGAATATACCAGAGCTTAATAAAAGTTAAAAAGGAAAGTAAGAGTGATTTAGGCTTTTTTCTTGAGTGATGGCTGACGTGTGATTAGTTACACGCTCCTTTTTAAAGACACTGTTGAGGTAGTATTGCCACCTATTAAAGTGAATGTGCCAGCTTTAAATTCATAATCAATTATCCTTTTACTTTTTATAGTTGTCTTCTCTGAGGAAGAGAGAGAGCAGATGAGAAAGTTCACAAATAAATCTTATCTTCTGGATAAAAGGAGCCGTCGCCACATATATCTTGGATTAATTGATATTCTTCTGGCATATTGCTACGAGATCTGTGTCAATGAAGGGGACAAGAATGTAAGTTTAAAAAAGTGAAAAATAGAATATATTTCAGGAACCTAGTGCTGGACCCTGCACTGCCGTTTAGGGAACATGCCTTTTAACATGAACTTACTCCCAGGCATTAAACTTACGTGATGAAGTTAAAATGAAAGACTTCATATCTCTAGATTTGGTGCCTGTGGGGATTAGTAGGATTTCTAAACACGTGTGTTCTTCTGCAGCAGCACTGTAATAGGAGAGATGTGGAGTAGCAGGAGGTTCCAGACAATTCTGTCTAGTTCTGATTTGTGTATCCTGGTTTATGCAAATGCAAATCAACAGAATAGTTGTTTTTTGTTCTGTGTGGATACCTTGCCCTCTTGGAATTGCTTCCCAGATACAACTTTGTGCCTCCCATCTCCTGTGCTGATATGAACCAAGGAGGGTTTTTTTTTTCAATGCTTTTAAGCAAAATATTGACACATGTAATCAAAACCACTCTGGCTTAATCAAACTGACATGCAGGGCATGGACTGTAGCATGACAAGCAAAATGTCCAGACCTGCTGATTCACCAGAATAATCTGGGATTGTTGTTATGTTGCAAGTTAGATCTGCACAGAATTGCAAATCTGCCAGGATCACAGTTGTGCAATTCTTTATTGGTTTTGCAGTAACAGTATGATGTGTGTGGAAAACACTCTGGAGTTTTTTCTCCTTCCCCCCCCTGCCCTTTTTTTATTCCTATTTAATAGGAAAACCAAGACCTTCAGGCCACACAAATCTTTACTAGAGGCAGGATTATAGATCAAGGCTTTCTGGCTTTTTGCCCCAATCATCCCACTGGACCACACTTTCACTCAAATACTATGAATCTGTCACATATTAAGAATAATGACATTTTACTTGTACTGCTGGCTTCAGGACCCTCTCTGCAAGCCAAAAGTCTTGAGCTGTTTTCATGAAACAAGGCATTTGAGCTTAGCTTTTGTTGATTCAGGTCTCTGTTGCTTTGTGCAAAGGGACAGAATTCCACTAAAATACCATTTTTCTGTGTATTGCTGTTATATTTTAAAGATTTTGTTCATGGGCTGGATCATCCTACTATGGAAAGCAACTCAGTTATTCAACATCTGCATTGCAATATAATTTTTAATGCTGTCCTGTGGCCATTTCAGTGCACATAATATAATTACTGCTTCTTATTCACAAAGGTTCTTAAATTGCTGCCAGAATGTTATCTTAAGTAGTTTGCCAGCAGTGTTGGACTAGGTAACGCTTGTTTTACTGTCTTCTCTTAAAATCAGGTTGAATCATCTTGGAATATCAGGAAACTGAGTGCAACATTGTGCTGGCTGGAGGTAAGGTAAAAGTAAAGTTTTCTGCTATGGTTTTGCTGGATTACTTGGTTTGGTTTTTGTTTTTGTTTTTTTTTTTTTTTTTTTGCATTTTATGTTGTTTCTGTGCCAAGTTTGGTCTTTCAGTATTGAAGATAAATTAATTATATATCCTGTTTTTAATGGTACCAGAAATTTATTTCTGGGCTCTGGAAGTTAGTAGGCACATGGTGCTTTACCTGCCCCCTCCTTTTCAGCCTTACTCTTGGAATAATAAAGGTTGGAAAAGACTTTTTAGATCCTCAGGTCCAACCGTTTCCAGCACAATCAGCACATTCACCATTGAACCACGTCCAGGTGCCACATCCCTGTTCGAGTTGCTGCTCATCCTTTGGAAACAGCAGAGATCAGAGGAAACCCTGAATTCCAATCTCTCCACGTTCAGGTTGTTCACTGAAAGCACCCAGGCCTGCAAAGAAATCATTACAGAGCTGGAGGTGGAAAGGACTTGACCTGGCCTGAAATCCATTAATTCATAAAATGCAGGAAGGTGGAAAGGCCTGTCCCAGCTCTGGGCTGAGTCTGCTGAGCCAAGTCTCACTTTGCAGGATCAGAACTAAAACTGGACAGGATTTTTGGGTCGAGTCCTTCTATCTTTTCTGGTAGTGTTGAATGTTATATCCAGTTATAACTTGTCCTGTGGCAGCAGGTTTTTTGTTGAGTTCTGCAGTAGCAGGTTACAGAGGAGTGCAGTTAAAATGCCCTGTCTTAATTCACATTTTATTTATTTTCCATATCCATGTCCTAACATAGTGAAGGAATTTTCTGCACGTGCTTACCCTATGATAGAGCAGTTCTTGTTGCAGCCTGTGCCAACAATGTATTTCACACCTAGAAAACTCCCAGTCCTGTTAATAACTATCTCTGTTAGACAAACCACTAGGGCTGGGACTTTTCATCATTCTGTACAAAAAAAATTGCCTCAGCTCTGGTTTGTTTGAGCTGATTGCCATTTTGCTGGCCATGACATGTACACACCTTAGCCTCTAAATATTCAATCACAAACCATAAATGATTTAAATGCTTGCTGGTGATCCATTAAAATGAACAATGGGTTGAGGTAGTCACAGAATGCAAAGAAGTGCTGGCTGTCAGCAAAGTGCTTTTATTAATTTTAATAGATTGAGAGCTCAAGATGAAATGGGTATTTTTTTAAAATTCATTAATAAATGGAGCATTTTGTCTTGAAAAGTGAAAGCTGGAAGGGAAATCACTTTTAAGAAAGTCTTTAATAACTCCTTAATGCCTCTGGCCTGAGTAAATTAGAGGTGTTCCTCACTCATGAAGGAGGACAATGAACTGTTCTCCCCAGGCAGGTATATTTATCCCTGTCTTGAATATCTAAAATTTTCATGAAAAGCAGAGTCATGTATCATTTTTAAAGATCTTACATGTACACATGTATTTGGTTAATATCATATGGATTTAATTTTCCTTTATTCTTAAAAGGCTTTTTATAGCTTCTCCTTAATATATATAATAATGTGGGACAGATGTAATTTATTGCTTTAATCTAAAGGATGGTAAAGGCTTGAGTAAGATGTTTTATTCCCATGTTCTCTACATTTTTTTAATCCCAAACCACTAAGATGTACAGAACTTCTGTTATCTTGCCATGCAAACTCAGTGTGCAATGTCTAGTTTCTATTTAACATGTACATTTCCATATCTATTCAAATACAGATTTTTAGAAGCATAATAAATCAAAATGTGCTTTTTCTTCCCCCCTCTTCTCCTATGGCTTTTTTCCTTAAAGGAAAACAAACAAGCACACAGACTAATTTGGATTTTTCACTGATGCACACAGAGTTTCTCCAGCATCCATGATGTCCTGGTATCTTTTGGAAGAAGAGTGCTGTGCTATCCCCTGTACAGGCATTTTGAGCTGGTGACACGTGCCTTCAGTGACACAGTCATGATTCTGCAGCTGGGTGAGTGTTTAGGGACTGGAAGTTGTACACAACCATCTTCATACCTTGGCTTGTTAGAATTACCTGCAACTTTTCTATTTAGCATGAGTTATTTCTTTGAGAAAAGCATTAGATCTGTATTTTGGACAGAAGGATCACTGAGAAGCAGTGCTTCGGTGCTTTATTTTAAATGCTTGTGAGTTGCAGGATTAAAAACCCACACAAATGGCAGTATTAATCTTTACTACTGCCAAAAACTGTTGCTGATGAAAATCCCATTGACATTATAACAGTCAGGGAGTGAAGTTTTAAGGGGAAGATGGATGCTGTCCCTCTTCACTTATCTGCACTGCCTTATGTTGCTGTTCATAAGTGTGAAAAAGAAAATTCTGATAACAAAACTGCAGTGATGCAATGCTGAAAGCATTTGGGTTTTTTTTTCTGAGGAGACTATAGTACATGAGAGGTAAGAAATTTGCTTTTCTTTTAATGTCACAATGGAAAATGGTGTTGCAGTGACCATTCAGTGAGCCAGTGAAATACTGCCTGACTGGGTGAGTTGTTACCAGGATGTTTTAATTTAAAAGCTTGTAGAGTTCTTTTCTTGTGTCTCAGACTACTCTTCCATTAAAGAGAGAATAACAGCAAAGTTTATTTTATCTTTAGATGAATGCTTCTCCTGGAAAATGTGGAAAAACACATAGAAGTCTGTGGGGGAAAAATATAAAATAGAAATAAATGTCTTAAACTTTCCTTCCAAATACACAGGATGAAAGCTGGTAGAATTTCATGATGGTGTAAAATCAGATTATCATATCAGATGGCACATACAGAGCTGGGGTCAAATTTTATCCTCATTTTGAAATAGCCTGTGTGAGGAGGACTGGATTTCTGAGTCTGTAAAATTCAGGTTTCAGGCTGTTGTCTGGCAGCTCTTTCAGCAAGGAGCTCCAGAAGGATCCAGTGATCTGCAGACACCTTCTCTGACTTTCCTGGTACACACATTGGAAGCTTTTTTTATTCATGGTTTTAAACACAACTAGTGGGTTTTTTTGAATAATCAGGAAGTAGTATCTGCACACAAAAAAGCAGTTTACTTACTGCTCAATATAATGCAGAGCTGTAACTGTGCAAAAACTGTTAAATATCACAGGCCCATGCTCTAAAAGACATTTGATAGTTTGCCTGATGCAGGATTCCCTGTTTCAAGTCTGGCAAGATCTGCAGCCTCTCATTAGAGACCTATCAAGCTACTATAATCCAAAACTTTGAATTTATGAAGAAAGACATTTTTAGTTGGGAATTACTGTAACATTCAACTGATGTACATTGTTACTTGGCAGATGAGTAACAGGAGTGGATGTTGGAAATGGTTTGGGCTGACAGCTTGACAGCTGGAACCTGAAAAAATCAGCAAAATTTTAATTCCACACATCATTTCTTTGTAAAAGAGCACACTTCTTTTAGTCAAAATAGTGATGTTTGACAAGCATTGATGGGGATACAATTTAAAAGTTATTAGTTATATTTGGGGTTTTAGGTTTTCTTTGCTGACTTAGTTTCCAAAACCAGTGGGTTTTTTCTGTTCTGTTTGCCATGGCTTTTTGCTCTCTCCATTTCCTCCTCCTTATTGCCATCTCCCTCACCCTTCATTTTCGTTCTCTGACTGTATTTTTTCAGCATGGAATTACTTACAAATAAGCAAACAAATTTTGTGCTTGAACAGCAGGGGGAGTTCTGATCTTTTTTGTTTCTTTTTTTTTTCCCCCCTCTCCTCTAAATCTGTAAAATGTAATTTCATCCCTGTTCAGGTTTCATAGCCTAGGAGGAGCCAGCCTCTTGGGAGAGGGTTATTAGATTCCATTTGCAGTGGTGGCTGTTTTCATTTGAATGTGGGTTTTTTCCCCCCACCATTAAACGGTGAAAACATTTTTTTTAAGTGTTCCAGCACTTAACCCTTTAGCTACTATCATCAGAAAACTCAGGGGGAAGATTCCAGCTCATTGGAATGTTGCATATGAAGGAAAAGTCAAACTGACAACAGAAAGTTTTCTAGTTGTGGACTGAGAACACAATTTTAATCTTTTACTGTATTTATTGAGAGTGTGTCAAATAGCTCCTTCCTGAACATGAAGTGAGTTTTTTCTTTCATTTTGCCTAACTATTCTGTGACTAGCAGAAGCAGGAAAAGTTCTCCCTAATTCCAGGCCCTGGTCTGCTGTTAGGTAATCCTTACATTGCCTCACAGAGTTCCATGTGCTCGGCCCTGCTGTGAGCTGTGTGTTCCCAGCCCTGTTATTTCCCAGCACTGGGATTTGTGTACACACGAAGGGGAAAATGCTCCTCTGAAGAGAGATGGTGGGCCATGACTTCTTGTTATCTGTGAGCTACTTTTCACCTTAGTTTGTTTCTTTTTCAAAATGCAGTGCCCTGCCTGTGTGTGCTGGAGTTGGGAGCAGGGGAGGAGCTGGGGGAAGGGGCTGCTTCAGCTGTGGAGAATTACACGCATGGCTGGGCCTGCAGGCTCTGCTCTTGCGGAGATTCCTGCTGAATCCAGGGGCTCCCCATCCCCAGGGATGTGGATGCTGAAGGACACAGTTACAGTGCTGCTGTTCCCAGCCAGGCAATCAACCCCAGTTTCCAAGGTGGTCGTGTTTGCTGTGGTTATTAAACCCTCAGGTGGGAGATGATAAAGATGATCCGTTATGATTTCTTGTGAATCACAAAACCAAAAATGTGTTTCCAGGGAAAGCTGCAGTTTTGAAGTGTCTGCTGGACATTCACAAGATTTTTATGGAGAGTGACCCTGCCTACATCCTTAATGATCTCTTCATTACAGACTATTGCATCTGGATCCAGAAAGTCAAGTAAGTCCTTCAGTAGTTGCTGATGTGGGAGATGTTTTTAGCACTCTTCATCTGTGAACAAATATCAGTAAAATAAATTCTGTCTCCCATACTTGGGAATATGATCAGTTTTTTCATTTAATAACTGTGTCTGTCCAGCAATTCTTGAGGCAGAAGCAAAGACATTCTGTGCATTTTTTTAATACAGGGACACCATTGGGGAAGGGAGGAAGGAATTGGATTTTAAATAAAAATGTGAATTGTCATTAATATATTAATAGGGGTTTTGGGGAAAAAACAGCTTCTGGGGAATTCTCATTCTATTGTGATCTTTCTTGTGAAGAGAAATGTTTATGTAGCACTTATATAACTTCAGGATAAAGGTTGGAAGGAATTTCCAGTTCAAAACTGACAGCACATGCAAAGCATTCCCAGCTGCATGGAACATTGATTTATGGGCTGTAGCAGTTGCACCAATTGATTATTAACACCAGAACAAGTGTCACAAATCCCCATGTGCTCTGTGCTCCTGCCCCTGCAGCTCTCCCTGGCACTGTGGGAAGCTTTGGCTTCCACTACTTGAGAGGAAAGAGGGACTTTGCCACCTCCAGACAAAACCCCTGCACTTCTGTGTCTCACCTGTGTTCTTTTAATGGAGTCAGCATGGCTTATTTCCAGAGTTTTGGGTAGTTTGCAGCCAGACTGGATGGAATACCAGCATGTTTTAATGGCTTAAAACCAAAAGTATCAGTAGGAAAACAGTGGGAAGGGGATTAAATGATTAAAGCAAGCTGCATGTTCAAATCTTACTAAGCTTTATATTGTTCTTGTCAGATTTACTCTGTTTTTCCTACAGCTTTTGTGTTATTTTTCCTTCCTTTTTATTTCTTCACAGCCTTCTCTGAAAGCCACAAAAGGTGTGAGTTGGAGCAGGCATGACTAATACACACACAAAAAAAAAAGTCATTGTCTTATTGATTAATATAACAATGCAGACTCCAGTGGCTAAAATAGTCTTTGTATTTAACAGGAGACTCTGGGGGATAAAATATCTGAAGTGCACAAGACAGTGAATGGAATATAGAGGGAATTTGGAAATAATTGTGATCAGAAGGGGGAATGAGACAGAATTGAGGCAGCCTGCACAGGCTGCTAGGTTTAGGTGTGACATTAGCAGTACTTCTTGGAGAATTAAAGACCCTCAGTTCATAGCTGTTCGTGATGGTTTGTAGATGTTGATTCTTATTCTCTGTGTGCTTTCAGTGACTCTGTTCCTATAGGTAACAATATATAAAATAAAACAATTACAGGTGTTTCCAAGCATTTTGATTCCTCAATCCTGTTTAGTTCCTGAAACAGCCAATTCATTTTACACTGTCAAATTTGAAGAGGTCTTTTTCAACCACACCTTAAATGTGTGGGAAATTCACCAAGTATGGGGAGATTCAGGTCGAAGTTGAGTAGAAAAAGTGCAGTAAATAAAGGAGAAAGTTATTTCATGGGTCTTTCACAAAGAAATGAGTCATTAAGCAGTAATACCTCTGCTGCCCATATCAATGAATATAATGACTAGCAAGTCAGTGACAAACCCAGTTTTCTTTAAATCCAGCCCAGGAAAATGCACAGTAGCTATAAGTGACTGATAGATTAACACATTTCCTCCCAGACTCTCACATTATGTCCCAGTTAAGCAGAACTGACAGCTGCTGGAAAGAGGGCAATTAAGCTATCTTATTGTCAGAGTGACATGGCACAATGGCTGTCTGTCATTAGGAGAGCAAGAGAGAGAGGAGCTGCAGAACCCAGTCCTATTTTTAGGCCTGAATCAGGACAGCATTTAAGCATATGCTGCAGTCATTGCTGTGCAGTTGAGCAGTGTTTGAAGTTCAGCAAGTGCAAAGGGAATGGGAACACTTGGTTTTGTTCCTTTATGTTGAAGGGAACAACTAAGCTTACTTGTCATTCAGGACATACCTTGACAGAAGGGTGATTTGTCTGTTCAAGCAAGGGGTCCCAGCTCCCCAAGGTGAGGCTCCTGGAGAGGAGGGTGATGCATCTACCGTTTCAGGGGACGAAGGTTGTGAATCCCTCTGGTAATTCTCTCTGAAGCCCTGGCACAGGGTGCCCAGAGCAGCTGTGGCTATCCCTGGATCCCTGGATGTGTCCAAGGCCAGGTTGGACACTGGGGCTTGGAGCAGCCAGGGAAGGTGTCCCTGCCCATGGCATGGGTGGCACTGGATGGGATTTAAGGTCCCTTCTGGCTCAAACCATTCTGTGATTCTATAATGATGTTATGGTGGAAGAGTTTTGGGAGGGGAAGGTGTTTATAGATGTTACTGTGGTGGTCTTTCAGTGCTAGTTATTTCCACCTCCAGTCAGTCTGGATACTTCCCCTGTTTTGTTTCTTAACTGTTATTTGCTCCATGTAGCCTGTATTAACTTCCTTTGTCTCCATTTCCTCTGTCCTTTTGTGGCTGAGGATATTCTCAAAATCCATGGAGGGTTTTCCTTTTCTTCTCCTCTTTCCCTGCAAGCAACAAACTCCTGGTGGAGGTGGGGGCCTCTATTTAGACAGTTAAAACAGACTGTAGGTTCTTTTTAGTGAACAATCTGGGCACTTTAAAACCAGCTGGAAACAAGCTCTTCAGCTCACCTCTGCTGGCACAGATCTCTGGGTTTAGGAAAAAAGTTTGGCACAGGCAAAACCATAATGGATATATCCAGTGGAAGAGAGCACACAGCCCGATTCCGGATGAAGAGAAACACACCTGGTAGGTACTAGCTTTTAAATATGCCATGTGGAAACAAAATCCTTATAGCCAGCAGAGTGTCAATAGCTGATTACAAATTTGGTTTGAGATCATAGCTTGGCTGTGGGTAAATTAGATGAATAAGTGAATGTGTCACTGGGCTGGCAAAAGCTGATTTATTTTAAGCACAGTGTATCCGGAATTGGAAATGATGAAGATGCTGAACAAAGCACACACAGGTGGCTAATAGTCAATTGGGGATGGAGAGTGCAAGCTAGGTATGGAATTCTAAGGATGTTTTTTTGTTGTTTTGTGGTTTTTTTTTCCCAGAAAAATTGCTTTATTCAGATGCCTGTTACTAAGAGAAAAGTAGATTCCAAAATGTCTTAGACAGCAGAAGATATTAGCAAGTGTAGCTAAAATGTCATCTTTCTGCTTGCAATCTTAAAGACAGTTTTACCTGCTTTCTAGGTTCCTAGTATTTCCCTTCAAGCTGCTACTGAAGTGACTATTAATAATTCCATCCATTGTGTAAGGTGGCATGTAAATCCTTTTAAGTGTTGTTAGGTTTTGAAGAAAAGGAGCATGTTGCTCAGCCAAACTTATCAGAAAAGAGGGAAAAGTAAATGTTAACCTGGCTAACAAAAGCTTGACAAAGACCTATGAAGGCAGCTTGTGGTAAATCTCAGCAGGTGGTGTCAACATTTCTGTTGAAAAGCCAGATGCAGCCAGATGGAAAATTGCATCTTTAACCCCTGAGGTCATAATGACATGTCATCACTTCATTTGATCCCCCTGCTAAGTGAGCTTATCATCCACCCTGCTGTCACTTCTGTTATTGCTTTCATTTCCATAATAAAATTAAATTTAATTTGCCTGGTTTGCATGCTTTTGTTCTTCAGGTCCGAGCTTTTACAAGCCACTCCGATACATATAGCAACCTCTCTGAGGTGAAATCAGAACTGAATTCTTGTTCTGAGTCTGGGCTTTTCTCCATCTTTCACGCCTTCCTTGAAGCAGAAGGGAATGAAGGAGAGGAGCAGGGTTTTGGGGGAAACCACTGGTCTGTTGATGGCTGCAATATGGGCAGCTGGGACCAGGGCAATCCAGGTGTGCATTTACTGCAGGAGAGCTTTTTGTCCTTTCTGTCAGGAGTCTGTGTCTGTGACCCCACAGGAGCTGTGTCCTTTAGAGAAGTCAGAATAGTTGACCCACTGCCTCTTGCTGTGCTGAGGTTTCTTTGTGTGGCCTGATGTCTTTCTCCAGTGTTTTGTGTTCCCCTTTGTGCCAGGCTCTATTCACATGGGGTTTTTTGGCTGCTGTTGTACATATGTGCCTGCTGGCCATGACCTGGGTGGGAGGCTGGACAGCTTCCTTGGGTCCTTGGCCAGGCAGGCAGTACAGGCAGTTCTGCACCCCTGCTTAAGGGAACAGCTCCAGCCCATGGCAATTTAAAGTATTTTTACCTAATATTTACATGCATATTTAGCTTTAAATGTGTACTCTTTAATATTTGCAAATGTGTATTACCTGTGTTCCTGAATTGGAGGTGAAGCTGTGAGTGTTCCTGGCAGTTCTCCAGGGTTTAGTGCTCTCACTATAGAGTCATAGAATGGTTTGGATTGGAAGGGACTGTGAAGATCATCCAGTTCCAACCCTCTGCCATGGCCAGGGAGACTTCCACAAGACCAGGTTCCTCATCCATCCAGCCTGCCTGCTGTACAGTTTGGTTTTTTTCATAGTTTTATGGGTATGATGTGTGCAGGAGAATGTTTGATCCCATGTATGGTTTTCTACTTTCTAACTTAGCATAAGACTATAAAGATCACTTGTTTGTGTTGTATTTTGTAGTAGCTTCAACACGTGCAGTGAGGGAGAGCTGTGAGCTGAGACAGCTGAGCTGTTAAATTGCCTTGCTGTGTTCTGTGGAACTTGCTTTGTTATCCTTCACAAATACGCGCTCTGCACCCTGAGACAAATGTGATGGTGCTAATTTTGGTGACTGTAGGTGTAACATGCCAATTTGAGCATGGACTCCTTGATTTAAAGTGAGAACCAGGATTCCTGGTGGCATTTATACACTCTCTGTAAAAGCTGTTGTCTTCATTGGTACTAATTTAAAATCAGATTTTCCTGAGCGTGTCATATTTGCTTCTCCTGGTTTGCAGGTGAGACAGCCCCTGAAAGGTGGGTTGGCCTCATAGGTCTGTTTTCCTTTTCATCTCTTCCTTACAATGGAGGCCTTGTCCTTGTTACACTGTAATTACCCAGTCTGAAGCCAGCAGGGAGTTGCTGCTTGATGTGTAGGATGTGAATTTCTCCTAAATAAATGTAGGATTAATTACATTCACAGCATGTCACGGAGGTGATGAGATCGACTGTGATTGCTCAGGCCCCCTTTTCTTTTCCCCAGGTTTTCTGAATCCCTTGTTTAATCAATACAATGTAATGTTGCCCTGAAGTGTTAAGGCCTGATGCTGCAAAGGTACGAAGGAGTCCAGGACTCTGAGGAAAAAAAAAATAGATTTGTGAGATACAGGATTTTTACTGCCTGTGTCACATCAGATCCTAAAGTGCACAAGAGAGTAAAGAACTCAACTTTAAGTATTGTAGTTTCAGTCCATTGCATTGGTTTTACCTCAGGCTTTTGCTAGATTTGGGAAAATATTTTGTAACATATAAACATCTTCAAGCTTCTGCAGTCAAATATGATCTTTTAGTGAGTGTAAATAGAATTTTAACATAAATTCTGATGGCGTATTAAAATAATTTGTGAAATGGATCATTTATCTGCAAACTGAAGAAATTTGATTTGGTTATTATTTGCTAAAATCTGGAAAACTTTGAGAAACATGTCAAATTGTGCAGAAAAGATCTTGATTGTGCCACTTTTGCAGCTGTTTCTTCTTGGCATTTTTGTTTTCTTTAGTGTTTTGAGGTTTTGAAAAGCTCAGAACAGTTTAAAAGGCACAAGCCAGGCTTTTAAAAGTCTTTTGATAATTGCTGTGTTGCTGCTTGTAGGGTTGATATTCATAGATTGATAGAAAGGTTTGGGCTGGAGGGGACCATAAAGGTCATCCCATTCCACCCCCTGCCATGGCAGGGACATCTTCCACTATCCCAAGGTGTTCCAAGCCCTGTTCATCCTGGCCTTGGACACATCCGGGGATCCAGGGGCAGCCCCAGCTGCTCTGGGCACCCTGTGCCAGGGCGTGCCCACCCTCCCAGGGAACAATTTCTTCCCAATATCCCATCTAAACCTGCTTATACTCATGAAGTCCTATTTCACCTTTATGGCACTTCCACGTTCCTAGGAAGGGTTTAATTGTAACCTTTGAAACTCAGGACTGTCCCACTAAAGGAGGAGTGAATGGAGTTTTTCCTTGTAGTCTCAGTACCTCTGCTGTGAAAATACTGAGTTCAGGTAGGATAATTCAGGGACAAAACTGTCCTAAAATGTTTTCAAATGGTGCACTTCTAATGTTTATTAAATTTTTGATTTGTGATGGAGGGAAGAGGGAATGCGTTAACACATAATAAGAATGAATTGGTGCTTTTAAAGCATTCTCAAATGTTAGAGGAATATGCTAATTTTCAGCTGTTAACCTCCTGGATCCAGCAGCCGTGATTCCAAAGAACAAAGACATAAGCAGTAATATATTCTGGATGAAAATCCTGCCTCTTGGCTCTGTGGGATTAATCTGATTTGTACAGCACGTTTAAAGCACTTCATGCAGTTGAGGCGTGAGGGGAAATGCCCCTCGTGGTGTTGTGTTACAGGGTCATGGGCAGCTGTTCCCTGCTCTGCCTGGCTTTGGGTTTGGGTTGGGCTCCACCTTCATTGCTGCCCATGTCAGCCTTAGTTTAGTGGAGGCTGCAGTAGTTTCAGCTTTGATAAAAACTCCAGTTTGCAGAGTGTGTGGTGCAGAGAAAAGCCAAATGGCTTTCATGGTGCTGCTTTGAAAGCAGCTTTGCCATTAGCATGTGTTTTTAGCTTATGTTGTGCTGTAGCCGGTTGTGTTCACTTATCAGGTAGTGTAACAACCCCATCACAAAACCCCTTAACTTGGTCTGTTTAGATCTGTTTCATAGTGAGAGGATTATGTTTTTGACTATAGCTTTTTAATGCTGTGTGCATTGTGGGATGCACTGAAGCCACATAATTCTCTTCCCTGACTCCCTGCAAAACAAAAACCCTCATGTTTTGAAGGTTTTTAATTTGAAGGCTGTTCTTTCCTTTGCTGTTCTGCTTTGGTGAGAGCCATGCAGGTACAAGGTCAAGCCCCAAAAGCTTGGTGCTGCTCGTGGTCACACCTGGAACACGGTGAGGCAGCTGGGGCTGCACCCTGACTGTCCTGTGAGGACTTGCTGCAGGAGCTCAGGACTACAATCCCCAATTACTGGAGCTCAGGACTACAATCCCCAATTATTGTAATTCCTTCTTAGCAGGTTTTACAAGCTGGCATTGCTGCTGCTGGCAGGCAGTTCAGTGTGCAGCACTGTTTGCTGCCTGCTTGGAGTACTCATGCTGTGCTGGGTTTGCTTCCCATTCACTTCCTTGGTGGCCTGGAGTGCTGAATTAACTTTGAGCTGTCCCAGCTGCTCTTACCAGTAATGAGAGTGGCTGCTTCAGATGGTCTTTGAGATTAATTTAATGCATATTTAAAAATCTATAAGAAAATACATGATGTGTCCTGTTAGTGGTTGTTTTTTTTTTTGGTGGCATTAAATGTTATTTATTTATTTAAAAGTATAAAATGAAATGGCCAGGCTGCCCCAGACTGGCCATAAGTGCTTATTTGAACAATGTGCATTTTAATACAAGTGAGGCTAAAATGACACACTCAGTAAAAGCTTGCAGAGCACAGTTATGGATTGGAGAATAAAAGACAGCTGAGGGCAACAGCTTCAGAAAAATAGTTGGGTCATGCTTGAGAGCAGTTTGAACCTGAGCAGGTGAGAGGGTGAGTGCACTTCAGCTGAAGAAGCAGAGTAGTATCATTTACAAGAAGGAAGTGGCATGACCTTAAAATGCATCATTTGTAAGACTGTTAAAACACTAATTCTAGTGCTTGTTCAAAAAGGTGTTGAAAAATGGAGAGGATTAGGGGGCAAAATACTTCATGAATGTAAATGTCGGAGTGAACTATGTTAAGACATCAAACTCAGGAGAGCATTGGTAAGAAAATTAAAGGTTGATTAGGACTTGTCTACAAGTATGATGGGACAGATATTTCAGGTTTTAGCCATTGAGTTGCATTAAATAAAAAATAAATCATACAGTCTATTTGAACAGGAAAAATTCAGACAGCAATAATTTTTCCCATTTTCCTAGTGAGAAGTAATTGAGTTGATTCATTCTTCCTGTGTTGTTGGGTAATTCTGTACAGTCTTAGTTATTTCTATCAAAATGGCACAGCTCAGATAAACACCTTTAGGTTCAAACCTGGGTTCTGGGTCTGATGCAGAAAGTGTTGGAGAGTCTGAGTAACTTATGCTACTAAAACACTAAATGCTATTATTTTCCTTAAAACTTAGATAGGACTTTACCAGTTCATCAGAGAGTACATTGACTGTTGGTAGAACCTCCAAATGTATTTATTTTCATCCCAAGTGTGCTCTTACACCTTAGATCACAGTTCTTGGATTTAAAAAACAGTAACTAATAATTTGCAGGCACATTTCTGTGTGTCTCTTCTTTTAGTGTGTTGATGCATGTTTTTAATAGAATTTCTGTTTGTTTATCCTGCATTCTGTTTAAGGCCTGAGCTGTCACTTCAGGTGTCTGTAAAGCAGGAGGTGCACACAGAGCACTTGTAAATAACAATACCCAACTAACACAGTACACTGACCTAAGAGCCTTAAGGCAAAACACTGCCCTGAGGGCTCAGAAAGGTGATAGACAGGTGTGTATAATACCAGAAATTCCCCCTCATGTATGTTTTAGCAAGCCCTGTAAAACACGGATTTTTAACAAGGGATTTAATCTCTCCTTCCAGCTGCTAGCTGCAGTTTCCTTTGATGTTTTTGCTCTCCTGCCCTCTGTTTTTTCCTATTTATTCCATCACTTTTCTATAGCTCAGATTCCTTCAGGCTGTGTCTGAATGCACCTTGCTGTGGGCAGAGACGGCAAAGAAAAAAGCCATTTCCCCCCCCCACCTCGGGCTACTGCTTTGATTTTCCAAAGTTGTTGGGAGGCAGCTCCTGTGTGCCTGCAGAAGGGTCAGTGATCTGTGTCGTGTCTGTTCAGGCAGCACAGCTCAGCTGAGTGCATTTCTGGTGTGATGAGGGGAAGGATGAGCTCGTGCAGTCCTTGCCTTTCTGAGCAGGTGGAATGTGCAGCTCTGGTCCAAGGGGGAGGCTGAGCTCCAGGCTGGGAACATCTTCCTGCTTTGTCTCCAGCCTGCTCAGCAGCTAGCTTAAGAATAATCATTATTTCTATGGCATTATTTCATTATGGCATGATCATGGAGCAGTTTGGGTTAGGAGGGACATTTACAGGCATCCAGTCCAACCCTCCTGCAGTGTGCTGGGACATCTTCAACTTGGTCAGGTTGCTCCAAGCCCTGTCCAACCTGGCCTTGAATATTTCCTGGGATGGGGCAGACACAGCTTCTCTGGGCAGCCTTTTCCAGTGTTTTATCACCCTCATTGTTAAAAACTGTTCTTGTATCTAACCTAACTGGGCCCTGCTGCAGTTTCAAACCATCCCCCTTGTTCAGTGGTGCCCCAGAGCAGCTGGGAGCAGGTGCCTGAGCACAACAGGGGGTGTGGGAGGAGCTGGGAGCAGGCTGTTCACTCCAGGCCCTTGCAAAAATCTGCTTTCCTTCCAGGAGTTTGCAAGATGCTTGGGTTTGGTGTCTTTTCCTGTTCAGACTGTGAGTTGAGAATGGACTGAGAGTGAGGGGGCTGCAGGTGGAGTTTTCCCTTCAAGTGTTCCAGGTATCAGTCACAGCAGTGGAGCAGTAGAAGAGTTAAACTCTGATCAGCCCCACTGTGTTGTTTGGGGGATAAATTCCATTGTGAAGGGGTAGGATCATGTTGGAGTAATATCTGTAATTGTGCCTTTAAGCCTGTTCCCTGCTATTGTTGTTATTTTTATAATACAGGACTTTGCTAGCATTATCCTGAGACTAAAATTCACATTTTCTGCCCTGCTGTGTGAGTACCTTTCATTGCCATACTGTAACACAAATTGTCTGATCTGCAGGATGAGAAGAGCTTTCTCCTAGATCACCAGCAGTCGTGGTAAAGACCAAATTCTAGGTAATGGCAGCAAAGAAACTTGAGGGAAATGGGGCTAATAAGAACAGTTCAGTGTTCCATTTCTGTAACACAGCCAGTATTACTATCATTTTACAAAATCTCTCTCTGCATCTGTTTTGTGGTGAGTTATCTATTCATCTTTCATTATTTGTGTTTATCATATATGACTTTGGAAGCTGTGCCATTATTAGATGTTTGGACTGGCTGCAACTTACTGGAGCTGTTTTGGCAATAGAGTTCTGTTAAACTATTCTTAAAACATATAAATACTCTTCAGTTTCTTTTTGTAGTCCAATAGTAATTCCAAGTCTGTTTTCTCTTACGAATATTTTCATAATATCATCTACATAAGTAAGCTGTACTTGATTTCTTTTATAATCCATGATCTGTTTGGTTTCAACTTATCAAAAAGACCAAGTAATGAGAGTAAGATGTTATATTGGAAAGCTTCATCTTTTTTTAAAATATTTATAAATGTGAAGTTCAGCTCATGCAGTATTTAGATTCATTATGAAAGAAGCACTGTGGAATTCCAAAATAAATAGGGGGGAAAAGTCACTTGAAGCATTCAGACTTATTAACATAAAAGAAGTCACTTGAATTGAAGCGCTGGTGCTATGTTTTCTATTTGATTTATGGTTAACAAACTGTAATACTTTAAGCTATGTAGATAGCAGTTCATGTTTACAAGACTGCCAGTTGGATTGCACTGTGAGTACATCACTCTCTTGGTTTCAGAATCCATGTAATGCCCTTTGAAAGCCAGAATTCCAAGATGAAAGCATTTTATGTTCCCCTTAAGCCTGCTGGATTCTCCACATCAGCCGTTGTTTATGGGGCAGGGCTGTGTTTTGTCACCTGCACAGAAGGGGGGGTTCTCATGCCCAGAGTCATCTCCTGGTGCTACATTTCTGCTTTTCTGCTCCTCTCCATTTGAAGTGGGGACATGCTGCTCACAGGGACATGCATTTTCCAGACTTTTTTGAGCCTAGCACTGACTTTTCAGTGTGGTTTTCATGATTTACTGTGCAGGGAATGCTTTTCCAGTCTCTGCTTTGTCTGGTATCTGTGAGGAAGGGAGGAAAAAAGACTTTATAAACTTCCCAACCCAAGCCTTGTGCTCTTGTCCCTTCCCCACATCCTTTGACACCTCCACCAGGCACGAGGTGTATCCACAGCTGGAATTAGCATGGATTAGCTGGTGGGTGCCTGCCTTGGCCTCCTACAATAGCTGTGTCCTGCCAGCCTTGTCCCAGGAGGCTCATTATTCATCCCTCTGCTTCTTTTCATGAAATACATACCAATTCAAAGATCTTTAAATTTTAGTTGCTCTTAAATTTGATAAAGTTGCCTGCTGTTTCCAGGAGCTGTTAGAGAGGAAATGATTAACAGTCAGTATGGACATGGACAGTGTAACTGTGTAAAGCTAAGTGATTTAGGCTAAAAATCAGAGTCTTGAGAGATAGAGAGCAAGAATTCCTACCTGCAGTTGCATAAAAGATCTTGCACAGACTAAGCACTTATTTTTTTGAGTACTAACTTGAAGTTTGGAAATTAAGTAGTCTTTGTGCTGGGGGGTGGACTGTTTCTTTCCTATGAAAACAGTGATTAATCCAAGACTAATTCCTGTGAACAAATGTTGTGGTTTTGCTGTTGTTTACACTCATCTGTCTTTTGTTGCAGATAAGGTAGAAGATTAGTTAAAGTTTAGGTCAGTTTTTGCCTAAGTTCTGAAGAAACTGATCCTGTTTTTCCTGTACTAACATTCTTCCATTATCTTTTGTACTCATTGATCAGAGCTAATGAGATTTTAATGGAGTTAAGTATGGCTTCTCCCTCTTACTATAAAAGTGTATAATAAACTGAGCACATGACACTGTTGGATGGTTCTGTTTGTTTTTATCTCTTCTGTGATTCTTTCAAATCTCCTAAGCCAGGTTAGGGTATGATGAGCTAACCAACTAACAGAGGCTGGAAAGAAATTCAGTAGATGTTACTTATTCATCTTCCTGATGATTATAAAAGATGTTCTGTGCTCTTCTGAGTGAGGGCCTTTTGCTGCCATGGAAGGGTTCAGGTGCTGTGTGTATTTTGCAGTTCATGCCTTAAACTTCATGGTAGTATTGTGCTTTAAGTTTTAGCCTGAAAGGAATAGTTGTGTTCCCAGATCTGGATGAAATAAAATCTGTGCATGGATGACACAGACTCGTGGGTATTTGGGGTAAAAGTCTATAGTAAGGTACTTCAGCAGTAAAAACTGTGTAAACTAAGTTGTTGTCATGGTCTGTAATACAGCAGTGTGCATGACAGGCAAAGTGGGTGGCACTGTTAATACTTACCAAGATTATTTTCTGCTCTGAATTTCCTTCAGAACTTCCTTTGGAGTATTTTTGTTCCCTGATCCTGAACTTGCTTTTTCAAAGCTATTTCGCTATGATTGGAGGTCACTGACTAGTGTATAATTGAAGCACTCATTATAAATAACCTTGAAAGTGAAATAATAAATGGTGAAATATGTGAGATGCTATAAAACACACTCTAAAAGGTGTAATTGAGCCTTAGTCTCTTGTCTCTGGGCAGATTCTGAGGATCAAGTTCTTTTGTAACCCATGACTTTTTAAAGAGTGGTTTGGGCAAATGGATGGTGCCTTTAGTGTGATGAGTTTCTTATTATTGCACCTAAATGTCCATTTATAAGGGTTCTTTTCATGAACTGGAGGGGTTTTGTGATCTACCCTCATTGTTGGACCATCTATGCAGTTTTGTGCCTGTTGACTCGAGCTGTTTCTGCATTAATGAATTCTGCTTTAGTATTCAGTGCCATCATCATTATTGCTCCTGTGTCTTACCAGTCAGGGCTGATCAAACCTAGACTCTTTCATGTCTTGAATATTTTATTAAAATCAAATTGTCTGTCAATTCTGTATCACAAGAATTCAATCTTTTATTTTTTTTCTTTCAAGCTGCCTGAAAGTGCATATCAGGTGTGGAGGGATGTTTCTCATTTAGTTGCCTTTCTGAAGGAATTGTGCTACTTTTGGGCTAAACTCCTGAAGTTTAAGTTCTGTTACAGCCATTTTTTGAATGTGCCTTTCCTTTGCTTAATCCTCCACCCCTGGATCTGAGAATATGCTGATCAGTGACCAGGGTGATCCCAGTTACTAGCTTCAAGCTTTCCCCAAAGATCACCAGTTTGGTTTCTCCAGTAGCTGTTTGGGACTAGATAGAAGCTGCATCTGAATTTTAGAGCAAAGAACAATTAATTTTCTTCTTGATGGACTAGTTGGGTGCTTTGCCAGCTGTGATATTCTTGTATGAGCTCACTTTCTTATCTTCAGCTTCTGTGTTTGGCTGTAACTTGTTGAGCCTTCTGCTTTGAGAGAACTTGAGCTGTAGACTTATGAATTTCCATCAGGGTCTTGACAGATTTCCATGGGGGAACTCATCTGGCATTATCTGGAGACTGGATTTTGAACAATGTCTCTTCATACCCCTGATGTCTGGGCAGATAAGGCTTGGGCTGGAAGACAGTGATGGATGGAATCCTGCAAGAGCCACTGTGAGCAGGGGGAGAATGAGACCATCTGAAGGGTGTGGAGAGCCTGTCCCTTTGCAGGTGTCCTTTTGTTCACTAGTGACAGACCCTGCAGAAACACCAGCAATGTGCTATTGCAGCCTGTCCTCAACCAGCCCTGGTGGCAAGGCAGAAAATTTCATTATTCCTTATAGTTTAACTGACATTTCAATGTCTCGCAGATAGTAAATTTGCACACTCTCTGTATCTGAGCTGCTGAGACTCTGGGATAATATCTGGTGATGTCTGAGATAATATTAACTCTAGATTGTCTTAATACTTGCAGTGCCTCTGGCTAAATGAATAATTGTGGAAAGCTGTAAGCAGTGCTGGCAGGTATGTAATTTGGAACACACTTAAAGTGGGGATACTGGTCTGGTTGTTGCTCGGTATCTTATCTGTTTTATCAAAGAAAGAGGCTGTCTGTGAAACTTTCTCCTGAGTTTTGCCAGACCTCGTGGAGAAAGGTAGTGTAAATATAGCCTGATGCTTTCTCTTTAAACTTGGTAACTCCTTGGATGTTAAAGATAGAAAATTAAGGCTCTCGTGATGGAGCGCACAGGAAGCCTTTTGCTTAACGCAGCAGCTCTACTATGAGATGGATCCTGTGTCCAGAGCTCCTGCTGAGTGGAGATAAGTTAAATAACAGCCCTTTCTGTGTGTGTCAGCCCTGCAGAGGGGCACAGCAGGCTGCTGGTTTGTGTTTGGATGTTCGAATGCATCCCGAGGAGCTGCAGGGCCGGACACAGCCGTGCTCGTTCCGAAGGCGAAGGCACGTCTGTGCTTGACGGCTCTGCTGCCTCTGAGACTTGTTTATCTTGCCTCTAAGGCTTAAAGGTAATTAATGTAAAGTGCTTCACACTCTAAAACAGGGCTTGTCAGCCCTGCCAGCGTGGAGCACTGATTCCCACTGGAACACTGAGTGGGCCCTAACACCACATGTGAGCATCACTTTTAGTTAATTCCAAGATCAGTTGGGTCCCGTTCAAACACCAGGCTGGCCAGCAGAGCTGCTGTCAGTGTTTGTGACACTGAGGGTCCCTTGCTTGGTTCCTTTGCTGCTGTGTTGGGCCAGGAGAACCTTGATGTGCCCTGGCAGCTCTGAGCTGTCACTTGGCTGGGACTGAGCCAGGGGAGATGGCAGGGAGACTCTGCTGGGTTGTGCCACGTCTTACACCTTGTTTACACGGAGTACTTCAGAACAGGGGATGTTTGTGTGCATCTGTGAATGCAAAGCCAAATTGATGAGCCAGTAGAAGTAATCCTTCTATTGTTTACAAAAACAAAAGCTAGCTGGAGCTTGTGCCTGTGCAGGAAAAGTCACTTGCCGTTCCACAGCAGGATGTTACTGCCTGCAGCTTTGGGAGGCTGTGCTGCCGGTGTGAATCTTTCACAGAACCATGGAATGGTTTGGGTTGGAAGGGACTTTAAAGATCAACCAGTTTCAACCAGGGACACCTTCCACTGTCCCAGGCTGCTCCAAGCCCTGTCCAGCCTGGCCTTGGACACTTCCAGGGATCCAGGGGATCCTGCTCTGGGCAGTGACATTCACTCCTATGTTTGCAAATAATCTGCAGAGTGTTTTAGGTCTGTAAGTCCCCTGCCGTGATTGAGTATGCAGTACCACCATCATTCAGAATGAGGAGCAGACTGCTGATTTTTATGTTTTCAATTTCTCTTTGAGTTGTTTGGTCTTTTTAACATAACTGCTAAAACAAGAGTACTGCATGTAAGGGGGAAGTACCAGGCAGATGGGAAGGTCTGAGCTATTAACACTCTTTCTTTGAACCTTTTTCCTTAGGTAGTGCTGACTGATGGACATAGTATACAGAAGCATAATTACTTTTATCTTCATCATTTGGGAAAAATGAGAGGATTTTGTGGCTGGATGTACTCCCCCCCCACCCCAAGTCCTGCGTTTGTTTTTTACTGTTGGTGACTGGGTTGATTTTTGTCTTCCAGCTTATGTGAAATCTTCCTTGGAAACAATCAAATCCCTGATGTCTGTTTGCAGTGAGACTTCTTCCTCATAGCTCTATGTTCTGAAGATAACAGCTATCTTGACTCTTCAGATCCTGTGCTCTCTGTACTCCCTGGACAGAAAGCAGAACTGGAGCTTGTTTGGCTTTACCTGCACTTGTGTCCTGCTCTGCTCCCACCCTAGCCTGCTTGTCACTCGTGTCCCAGTCCTGCAGTCAGTGCCATCACCATCTCTTCTCTTCATGCTGCCACAGGTGGCTTTTGCTGTAAACCTCTAATGATCTCCCTTTCCTGTTGCCATAATCCTCTTTTTATTTTTCTCAGAGTTCTATCCATCTCCCTTTATTTGCTAAATCTCCTTTGATTCTTTGTTCTTTTCAGCCCATTTTCACTCCTTTATAATCTAAGATCTATAGAACAAGATTTTTTTCTTTTTCTAGCACCTGAAGAAACTCTCCTGTGCCTAGACAAGGATTACTGTAGTTCTGTCTTGGAATTTTAATTCCAGACTACATGGACAAGCCCCGAGATGCTTCTCTTATCTGTTCCTCAAAGCTATGCATTAAACAAAACATGCATCTGATCAGTTTAACCTGTAATTAAACATTTTCCTTAAGCAACTGACATTGTGATAACTAATAATTATCATGTGTAGCACCTTTAAAACCTATTATGCATGTTTATGTAAGAACACTATTACCATAATAATAAGATATCATTACCACAAATGTGCATACTGAATGAGCATGTCTTAAAGTAATCATGGATTCCATTAATCATACTTGAAAAATTAAAGTATTTGCTGTCTAATCTCTCAAACACTACTCGAAAGGTTTTGGAAACAGCAGGGCCTGTTTACTGCAGGTCTCTCATACACATAATCTTGTTTCTGGTGTCTCATTTTTGTTTTCCTGAGTAGTTGCTTGTCTTTCACCTTGGGAAACCATCAGCTCAGAGACCCACAGCCTCCCTTTGAAAGCATTTCCATGCTGATTTTTAGTCTATTTGCCACATTTTTTGTCCAAGGAGTGCTGCCACCTTTTCTTAAGGCTGATGTGAAATGCACTCGTGAAACTTGGTTCTCCTTCAAATTAGATAATTGCCTTAAAGGAGATGAACTGATGGCTAATTGTAATTCTCTTAGTCCCTTGCACAGGGGCAGAAAAGAAACAACCCTGTTCTTCAGGTGTTCTTTGTTGGTTTTTTAAATACAAGATTGTAGAGTTGGGGAGCAGAGTTTTTTGGGTTTATGTATAAAATTAAGGGGTGACAATTTTGAGTTTGTCTCTTATATGAAAGTTGAGCTCTGTAGATTCTGATAGAGACTGCATGAGAAGAGTGAAAGCTGGGAACATTTGACCTACTGAGAAAACTGAAATGAGACTTTTTTGTAGAGTCAGAATATTTGGGGTTGGAAGGGACCTTTGAAGGTCATCTAGTCCAACCCCCTGCAGTGAGAAGGGACAGCAAATACCTGATGTGGCCAAGAGCTAAAAAACCAACTTAATTGCTTTAGGGAGATCATTCTTTTATGTGTCAGCAGGACCACTTTGAATTTAGTAGCATAATGTGTGTTGAGTCAAACAAGTCTATCACTGTCTGTTTCCTTCCTTAACACTTGGCATTAGGTAATCTGGACACAGCAAAGTATTAATGACAAAAAAGCACATTATGTCATACAGCTCCTTAATACTCGGTGCAGTCTGTGATATATTTCTGTATCTTAATATGTAAACTGCATTATAAGAAAATAGTGAAGGGAGGGGAGAGTATTTTAAGGACTGAGAGTCTGGAGCAGGTGAAATAGTCATGAAAAGGTAGAAAAAAGAGGCAAAAATAGGAAAAAGCAAAAGAAAATACATATGGAATTAGGAAACAATTTGACAGATACAATGGAAGGGTGGGGAGAACCAGGACTTGGAAAATTGCTTTTCTGTCATCATGGCAGCAGTGAAACAGGTGAGACAGGCAGTGGGAACTGGGGGGAAATTGTTGTGCCAGAGGGTGTGTGGTGAATTGCTGATGGTGTCAATGAAATGCAAGGGAGCCACGTGAAATGGGACAAAACGGGGTTCAGGGGCAGGGCACACCCAGCCTCTGGAGCTGCTGTGGCTGTGGACGGGCAGGGAGCAGGAGAGGAAAAGGAATTGAACCTTCATGGTCTGAGCAGCTCCCACAGGGGAAGGGGGCACGTGCACAGACAGTTAGAAGGAAGGAAAGAGGCTGTTGGAAAAGCAAAGCAGAATGCTTTCTGAAAGGGATATAAACTCCTGTGACTCGGGGTATAAATCAGCTTCTCCCCAGTGTGCTCAGGAAGCAGATTGCCCTGCAGCCACTTGTTCTGTTCCCACCTACCTGCAAGGCTCCATGAACCTCTCAATGCATCACTAGTCTCCGTTCTTTTCTTTTTTCTGCTGGAGTAGGGAGAATGCTTGCTTTGTTCCCAGTTAAGTTGTCAATTTCTGAAATCCCCCATAACTTTTCAAGAAAAATGCAAGTCATTGACAAAAAAATGAAAATAAGTTGCCAGAAAGAAAACATTATTCTCATAAGTTTTTAAAATTTGGTGCCCCTTTTTTTTATTAGTCTGGTAAGATCATTTTGCATTTAATTCTTAGGTTTAGATTTGAAAATTCTAGAAATTTAAATTGTTTTCTGTTGCTTTACTTCTGAGAAAGTTATTTTTCAGTTTCCTGGTCAGTGGGTTGAACCAAGGAAGTCTAGTGTGTTTTATTCCAAGTTTCTAAAGCATTTAAATGTTGCACTGTCTGTAAAATGTGTAAGAAGCTGCACTGAATTTCCCTTCCTCCATTTAAAAATGCAATTCCTTTAGGAGCAAAAAAAAAAAAAAAAAAGTGGAAGCATCTATGTTATACTGAGTAATTATGCCCCCTGGGAAATAGAATATAAAGATCTCTAAAATCATTCAAGTGAGAGAACAAGCACTTTAACTTTGCCTCGCAGGAGCCGTGTATTACATCCCCAGCTCCTTGCTCCAGTGTCAGTGTGTCGTGCCTTGCAGGTGCCCTGGCAGAGGAAATGAAACCCAGTCAGTTACTGCAGGATTTATAGCAGACCTGCTGCTGCAGGAAGTGGTGAAAAGCTGATTGATAGTCTCAGGCAAAACTCCAAACAAGAAACAGGATGTATGTTTGGGTTTTTGTACCCGTTTTCCCCTCTGCCCTAGCCCCCCTCCATTTCAAGGCACTCTCTTACTTTTGGTCTCTATAAATCCATGGTGCCCTTTTCTGGTAAAGCACGTGCTGCCTTCCAGCTCTCGAGGAAATGGATGGGGCTGCACCAGAGATTTGAAGCCAGTGTGGTGTGTCTGCTTTATTAGGGGCATTTATCTAAGTGGTCCTGGTACTCCTGCTGAATTACATTTCAGCTGAATTCCAAGAGAAGGGTGAAGTACAACTGCAGCCAGAGTTACTGAACATCTCCTGTGATGGTGGGTGAGCAGGCTGGGTGGGAGAGGAGGAGCATGGATCACTAATCAGAATGTTCTCTTGGTTCACATGCATTTCACAAATCTATCTGGGAGGGTAGGAAACCAAAATGATTTTGCTGCACATAAACTTCAGCCAGCCAGCCCTGTGCTGCAGAGTGTGCTGCTAAACACAGCAAACCTGGAAAAGTTTGTTCTGAAATCTCTTTTCCCTCACTGTGCACAGCTGAAGCATCCGGCAGCAGGCTCTTTCAGGAAGGTATCCTCAAAGCCTTTCAGTGGGAAATTGTCTAACCTTGTGGGAAAGGTTACCCTAAATAATTGTAATTAGGAATCCTTCTGATTTCTTTTTCCTCCTGTAACATCCACTTTTACAATCAGGGTTGCAGAAGAAAGTTGTTTGCATACCAGACAAATGGAAGAAATGTTTAAGGTTTGTGTTCTCGTTATCGAATGGGAAAGTTCTGTTTGACAGGTTCAGTAACATATCTTGTTCTTTTTAAAGGTCAAAAAAGTTGGCTGCACTCTGTGAGTCCTTGCAGAAAACCACGCTCAGCAAGTCCCACATGGGGCTGGAGCTGGAAGAGCTGGAAGCAGCAGCAGTGCTGGTACAGGAGGAAGAGAAGGCGTTAAAAGCTGCTGGCACAGTTTCCAAGCAACAGCTGCTTTGCTCCGAGTCTGAGACGAGTGACTCTGAAGAATCCAGCAGCACTTCATCATCTGAGACAGAAGGCTCTGATTCAGATGAGCAGGAGTCCTCGACCAGCGAAGATGGGGAAATAAATTCTTTCCACGGCACACTCCAGGAGGAGAGGACAGCTCCACTTATTGACTGTAATGGATTGAGGCAGGGCACAGACACTTCGGCGATGCAGGTCGGTGATGGAAAATCAAAGGTCTCCTTGCAATCTAGGACTCCTCCTGGAAAACTGGTAGAAGAATTAGAAATGCAAATCCAGTCTGCAATGAGACTTTCAGAGCAGCCTGAAGGATTGGCTACTGCAGGCTGCATTTCACAGGAACAAGAAGAAAACCCTCTACCCGAGCCTGACAGATTTTCAGAAGATGCTGCTGGGAAGGGAGATTTCTTGGAGGTGTCTCCCAAGCCAAACCCGTTGCTTTTTCTCTGCAGCGCAAATGAAGATGAAGACTAAAGGACTGTGCAGGAGCACAGTGTGACCCACAGGCTCACAGCTTGTTCTATAACGAGCTGTCCCAAGGCTGTCCTGTGCTGTACAAGATGTTTTTCTTTTTTGTTGGAGGACAAGACTGCTTTGAAAATAATTGATAGGACTGTGTGATACTCTCACAGTTAATTTTTATTTTTTTCCAATTCAACAGTCTAAAATTTCATGTGAGAATGTGTAATTTCAATAAACTTCTAGAAACTGTTTTCATTAAGCTTATTCAGTGATAGAATGATGTCCTAATCAAATACAACTGAAATGACTCATTTTAATTTTCTCTAGCTGTTGGGATTTACTTGAAAAATATCCTCATTATGTTTGTATAAACTTGTTTATGACATTGTACTGTTACTTTAAAATGCTTCATAGCAAACAATTTCAAATAATGGTTATAAGCTTAAAAGTTTAAATAGTGATGGCAAATTATTTTGAATTATATAAATCCTGTATTTTTTGTACAAAATAAAGGAAATTTCTATGCCATCAGTACAAGATCCAGTGGTTGTGTCTTTCATGTCTAAGAGAGAGACGTTTATATTTCTGCAGGTCTTCATAAGTTCTTTCAGCAGTTTTGTCATGCATTCTTTTCTCTGTGCTGTTTTTGAGCAGTTTCTATGTGTGGACACTTCTGTTGCTGTTTAAAGAACAGAAGTCCCAGTTATTTAATGGTTTTCTGCAGATGCTCTCAGTTCCACCACAGCAGTGTTAACCAGAGTGAAGGAACAGCACCCTTTGTGGATCTTGGAACAGGACTGAGAGCAAACCTGGCCTGGGTAGTCCTGGCTTTGTTAGTCTGGCCCAAAGCTTTGGCCAACTTATTTATCCTTTAAAATGTTCACATAATCCAGTCAGGTTAATACAGTTAATTAGCTAATTTATGTTACTGGAATCTGGCTGCTCCCAGTCATCTGCGTGTTTGTTGGCCAATTTCTGCAGAAGGATTTGGGAAGATGGAGTGTGGACCACCACGTGTGGCTCAGCAGGAGCACAGACCCAACAGGAGCATCTGATTCTCTCCTCTGGAGAGGCAGGTTTTGATTAGTTTTCAACCTTTTTTCTATTAAAAAGTGTATAAAAATCCTAAGCTAAAGGACTTACTCTTCACCAGTGCTGTTCCCTGCTGGAAATCAGCAGCTGAGCTCTGCTCCTGCTCGGTGAGAGCTGCAGCCCTCACCTGCCAATGTTCTTTATGTTCTTAAATACCTGCCGCTGGCTTAATCAGTCTCTGTGTTCTGTTCCCTGGGGGAGAAACCTTTCCCATCCTGTGTGGCAGGGAGCACTTATTCTTCTAAATGCCAGCAATAAAATCCACACCGGGGCTGCCAAAGTCTGAGAGAAGAGGGGAAATGCACTTCAGAAGAAAAGAGCGATGGTCCTGCTCTCCCCAAATTCCAGGGGTGAACTCAGGAACTTCTGCAGCTGCCCAGGGGCTGGAGAAAGCTGTGTAAAACCGTTCTCTGGTTGTGGAGCTGGTAAGGGCCGTTGATTGTTGTGGATTGACTGATGGCAATTTGATGTGACCTCTGTAGGGGTGGGGTGTTCAGAATTTCACCTGAGGCTGAGCTACCCGGCACACGTGGAGTGCTCAGGATGAGCAGTGTCTGTGAAAGGGAAGCCTTGCTTCTCCAGAAAGAATGCACAGAGAAGCTTCTAAAAGAAAGGTAGAGCTTTAATACTGTTTAGCCAAAATTGAGATTTACTGAGTCTGTGAAGTATCAGCACTTGGGAAAACAAAACAAAACAAACAAACAAACAAACAAACAGACACACAAAAAGGAACTCCTAAGAAGTCACACGGGAGGCCTTTGCATGCAGGAGGTGGCTGGAAGAGGATGGAGATGTCTTCAGGACATGCTTGTTCATGTAGTACTTTAAGGTGTTAAAAGCAACAAGTGAAATACTGGAAACCATCAGAAGCAGCTAAACAGAAGTGGGTTTTGATTTTTATTCCTTTTTCTCATGGGAACAGTGCCACATTTTCCTCTTTCCCCAAATCAAAACTTAGAAGAGCTGAATTGATTAAATACCTTTTTTCCCCCTGGCTTTTTAAAATTCCAAACAGATTTGTGAAAAGCTTGTAAGGGCTTTGCTGCACGTCCAAACAAGAAAGCATGGATTAGACTTGATTTACTGCAATAAATGATAAATATGGCCAAGGCATTGATTCAGAGCCTGAGTGAAGGGGCCGGGTGACCCTCCACCAGTGCCACAGCTGAGCCTTGTCACAGCCCAGCCGATGGCTCAAGGCTGCAGAAAACAAACAGGGAAGCACATGTCAGGCAGATAAATGGCTCTGCTGTTCAGAGCTCTCCGTGGAGGCCATTTGTCTCCAAGATAAGGAAGAATGCACTCCGAAGCCGGGGGGAGATAAGCTGGGAGAAGAAAATGAATGTGGAGCCGCCGTGGTGGCACTTGGGCGGTGGCACAGGGAGCAGAGAGGGTCCCCAAGCCCGGGCTGTCTGCAGGGAGCAGGGTGAGCACCAGGGAAGTGTCTCCTGGGAACTTGCAGACCCTTCCTCAGCATTTCAGCAGTGGATGGTATTTATACCTTCACAGCAAACAAACAAATGGTGGCTGTGTCAGTTGTCTGAGTCACCCGTGTGTTCCCTGAGCCTGTCGTGGATCTGTTCCTCCCCTTTTTCATGGTCCGTGGGCTGCAGCCCGTGGCTGTGTGGGCACATGTGAGGCATGATTTTGCATTGATCCAACAACTCTGGGTTTGTAGTATTGTGGTACCCATAAATCAGGCTATTTTTATATCCTTAGGTTTTGGAGAAGTAACTGTCCCGCTTCGACGAATGCTGAATTTGGTGACCTGAGATCAGATCCAAAATGCACTTGGTAATGTTGGTTTGCATTTCTTTAAATGTTTTCTCATATCGTAAGCCACCACAAAGCAGAAACTGAGCACAGTTGGTGGCACTGTGAGGATGCCTGGAGACAAAAACAAGATCTCTGTCCCTTAGGTGAGGACTAAGATGTTGGCAGAGCTCCATGAAGGACAGCTCTGACCCAAGAGCAGCTCATTTCTGTGGGAGAAGTGATAAGCATGGAAAAGGACAAGAAGTTTCAGGTCTAGAAAGCAGCAGGTCAGAAGGTGATAATGTAACTGCCCAGTGACCCCAGGAACTCTGTGCTCAGTCCCTCTCTTTAATGTTGATGTGCTGAGTGACTTAAATGAAATAATTTTCCCCAGTTTCACAGAGGTACCAGGCCTAACTGAGGAAGGTCCAGACTCTGGAAGGGGAGCACAGAAATAGAGTAAAAAGGAGTAATACTCAAATCTGACAGTGGAGATTTCTCTCTCTGCTATTTACTTGTGCAGAGCAAGGGCAAGAAGCTAAAATCTGCAGTTTCTGATGTATTCTTAAACACCTTTCTGTGTATCAGTATCCAAGTGACTCAAGGCCATCAGTGCCTTGGGAGCTGTGGTGCTCACCCACACCACCTGCAGTCACTGCTCCTCTAAATCCCTGGAAATTTGACAAAGCTGACCAAAATTAGATCCCAGAAACCTCTTAAAAATGTAATGTGCCTGAAGGCTTGGGCTCTGTTCCTCTGTGTATCAGCACCTCCATTAAACACCTCCGAGCCCTCTGTTCAGGGCATCTGTGAGGCCTCAGCAGCACCTGAGCAAGACCTTGGTCGCTCTCTGGGACAGGTCCTTCTCTCAGGCAGTCCTGGGGTACAGCTTCATCCCTAACCCAGGATAAAACCCCCTGGCTGTGTGCAAGACCTGGAAACAGACTTCCTCCTGGCAGGAGGATCACCTTCCTTGAAGAGCTCAGAAATGTAAAAGCCTCTCTCACTCATCACTGATTTGCCTTGTACCCCTCCTCTCCAGGCAGAACCCCCTTCCTGAGTGTTGCCCTGCTCCACGAGCCTCCTCTGCTCACAGCGTGCTCTTCTGCAGCATACCCGCTCTTTAGGTCAATATATTTTACTCCATATTATTTTTTATTTTCTCATTCTGACGCTGGGATATGGTGAGAGCTCACCATGTCCTGCTTTCCACAGGATGGGAGCTGCAAGGGCTGCAGAAGCAGAGCAGAGAAGCTGCTGAGCAGGGAGCACCGAGCCAGGGCTGACCTTAAACAAATCTGTGAGCCCCAGGAGGAGAAGGTTCAGCAGCCACTTCAGTCAGGAGCCAGCAGCTGTGTGTGCTCGGCTTCCCGGGGAGGGCAGGGACTGCTGCTGCTTGCATTTTGCAACCTTCAGTTGTGCTTTTGGTCAGGAGTCAGTGGTGGGGTGAATGGCTGCAAACATCCCTCTCTCTAATTATGGATGTGCGAGAGATTTGGGAGTGCAACTCATCAATGGTAATGAGATGTTTAAAGCATAAATCAACAGAATATCAAGATGAGACCGAGTTCCCCTCAGCTGTGCTCCAGACAAGCCAGGTAAGTGACCTGCTGGCTGCACCCTACCTGCCAGGGCTGTGATTACATTTCATCTCCTGCCCGCGATTTCTGGCAATTACGCAGAAATGTCCCATTTCCTGCGGTAAATAAATAGGGATGCGTGTTTTGCCTTGATGTAACTCCACCTCCTCTAATACGCTGCATTGTCCATTGATTTGCCTAATTATGTGTATTACAAGTGCACGAGGCGCTGGGTAGCAGCAGGGTCCGTGCTGGGGAGAGGAGGAGGGCGATTGCTCCATCTGTTCCTCCGAGCTGCCGGGAGAAGCGTCGGGAGCGAAGTGGGAAATGGAGGGAAGGAATTACCATTTAGTGCAGGTGCCTCTGGAAGGGGAATCCCACTGCCAGGTGCTGGCAGGCGGCTCTCCTGAGCTCCCCACGTGCTTAATTACCCTACAGCGAGTCTTCCCAGCTCGAATGAGAGCAGGCAATTGCTGCTGAAGCCTTGAAACAAATCGGGGAGTGTAGCAGGGCTCCATCCATCTCACTGCAGAGACCCGCATTTCCCATCCAGCAAGATTCATGCCCCATTCGGCCGAATTTAAAACCACTTACCCGGAATTAGATGATTAATTTTAAAATCTGAATGTAGGAGTGCAGCAGACAAGGTCAAAGCATGCGAGCTGCGAATCTGAGCTCCAGTGATGACACTCCACAAACAGCAAGCGTGCTTCCCTGCGCAGTGCATTGAGGAATTGCTCAGGACGGTGGGAGCCAGCGCAGGGAGAGCCAGGAGAGCATGGGATGAGCTGCCAGTAGTTGCTGTCCTGAGCAAGGAGCTTTATTCCTCCACAGCTGCTTCTCCCTGCCACGCTCCCAGATGGCTGATGGATCCGGGGGGGCAGTAGGGTAATGTGCTGCTCGTTCTCCTGCTGGCTCCTGCTGCTGCCAGCAGGTAACTCAGCAAATCAGCCTGTTAGCCCGACTGGAGAATATCTGAGGGGTAAAAACTGCCCAGAACCTGTTGTGTGCCATGTTACAAGCACCACACAGGGGCTGTGACATCCTGGGAATAACACACCTGGAGGAGGAACGCTATCAGAGTTAAAGTCGTGGTGTGTATCCTGCGGTGTTTTAAATGGCCCTAGCACTTTTATTCTGTGGGCTTCTGGCGGTGCTGTGAGGAGTTCCACTCGATCCGTGCAGGCTTGGCTGGGTCCAGGCGATCCTGCAGCACCGTGTGGGAGGGTGCCAGCTGCATCCACTCAGCCTGCATCAAAGAGCCGCGGGTGTCACGTTCAGGAGCTGTGAAAATGAACCGAGGTGCTTGGCAGTGCTCCAGTCCTTTATCCACGGCGTGAAGGATTAGACGAGGATTTGGCATGGGGCGCCAGTGGAAAGTTGCCTTTTACCTTCAGATGTCCCACAGCAAACCCCATCGGTCTCGGTGGTGGAGGGAGGGGGTAGGGCGAATAGCCCTGCCTAAAAACTGGGATAATTCTCTGTTCCAAGAAGATCCTGGTGCTAACATGATTATGCTCTGAAATCCTGAAGGTTTGAGCTATGAATAATTGCAGTGATACGCCTTTCCTGAATCTATTTATTACACAGCAGGTTTGGACAATGCTCTCAGGCACAGGGGGTGTCCAGTGCAGGACAGGAGCTGGATTCGGATGATCTGTACAGGTCGCTTCCAACTCAGCATATTCCAGGATTCTGATAGCTGAAACAGCTCGTGGAGCCTTAATAGCCTGCTCTTAATGACCCTAATGGAAAGTCCTAAATCACACTTTGATTATAACCTGCAAAGCTGTTGGGTGTCAGTGCAAAGCCAGCAGGGGCAGGGAAGGCCGTGTGTGCGCCCGCACAAGCGCGCGTGTGTTAATCAATTTGCTTTTCAAAGTGGCTAAAAACAGAAGCCTGAGGAGTTCCCCCTGCGAGGTGCTTTCCCTGGATGCTGCTCCTTGCGCTAATGCTATCCTCTCACCAGAGAAAACATGCCACTCCAGAGCTGAAGTGGTTGGCAGGAGCTGTAATTAAGGTGTGAAGAGACTTTCCACACAAGAACCTGCCTTCCCGTGTTGGGCTCCTCGCTTGAGAACAGAGACTCTTTGGCAATTGGCTTTTACACGTGGGCTTGGAAGCCTGCTTGTAGTCCTGCTATTCTGTTTGGATTGCTAATCCTCCAATTTGCACCTCAACTCCCTTAAAATAAAACATGGGCAGAAATGTTATCGCACTGACTTGTAGTAATAAGCGTAAAAGAACAAGATATTTATAATACAAATATTTATAATACAAGTGTTTCTGGACCCAACTTTATCAAAACTTCGTTCTCAAACTGCTATTAATGTATTATTTAAATATTGCTGGTTGCTAGAACAGTATTTCTGAGGCTTAGAAATATGGTTTAGATATTTTTTTCTTAAAGAATTGCTGGCTTTATTAATCAAGTAGAGATTTATATAGGGAAAAGAGGAACTAAAGAAAATAGTGATGTATTAGCTCGGTAGGAGAAGTGATTCAAAGTGAGGAAAGTCACAGACCAGTCCATTAAGAGAATCTGTTGGATTTTGGTGAGTCGTGGGAAGATATTTTCATTGATAATGTGAAGCAGACCCTGGTGCACGTGTCTGTGGGAATGCAGGAGGCTTTGTGCTGGGAATGCCCGGCCCTGAGCTTGCAGCTGCTCAGGGATCCACATCCTCCTTGCCCATGGGCTCTGACCCAACCAGGCCCTGCAGAAAGGGCTGGAGCTGCAGTATCAGCTTTTCCTGGCTGCTGATGTTTAAAACAGCCCCGAGTTCCTTGAAATTGGCTGGGTGTTTCCACTGGATTCCACCCCAGGCACAGTGAGGGCTGAGGATGGGTAATTTTGACTCATTACTCCGTTTTCTTGAGTGACCATGGGCACCTCCCTTCCGCTCCTGGCACCCCACATCCCTTAAGATTCCAGCATTAAAGCTCCCTCACGGGGCAGTGGTGCTCCCCAGCCACAAGCAGGAAAGAGGTGAAATCTGCGTTCATGTTCCATTTTTCTCTTCCATTTACATTTTGCTGGCACGTTACAGGTTAATCAGTGGTGCAGAGAAACTGGGTGATCTGGTGGAACTGGGCCTGAACGCTGGAGCAAAGCAGTGACAGCTCAAAGCTGTCGGGGCCCTGCTGGGATATCAACATGAGATGGATGTTTTGTAGATTAGGGAGAAGGGGCCGGATGAGTGGCAGCGGTGGGGAAAGTGCAAACACCCGGAGACATCCAACGCTGGGAATGTGGTTTGAGTGCTGAACTGCCCCTCGCATTACACACACAATTACAAGCTGTGTGGTGAGCAGATGGGAGCTCCAGGGAGGCTTTAAGCTGGCGGAACGCGCGTGAGGGAAGGCAGGAGAAGATATCCAAACCTCCCCTGGAGAGCGTGAGCCGCGCACGCCGCGGTCCCGGCTGGATCCGCTCCACGGGCGTGCTGCTGTAACTCCACCCTGGGGAGCTGGATGCTGCTGCTGCTGCTGAGTAGAATCCATCCTATAGATGCCACAAGAAGTGCCTGTGGCTGGCTCTGTGCTCAGCCACAGGAGATGCCAGGAGCCCACAGGCTGTGCTGGCCTTCTCAGCATTCCCTGAGCTCCAGGGCTTCCAGGCTTTGATGAGACCTCTGGGTGCTGTCATGTGCTGGAGGAAAGCCCCCAGTGAGGACAAGGACGTGGTGACTCCTTTGCTTTTCAAGCTCAGTCGTGGCTGCTGCTGTTCTGTCCTGAGCTTGACTTTGTGTCCTTCCAGCGGCCTGGCACGGCGGAGTCCACGCAGAAAGAGGCTGGGAGCTCGGCCAGAGGTGAGACCACAGCTTTCCTGGCCTCTTCCCTCCCTGGTAAGTTTGCATCTTGCTTTGGGGAATATAGACAGGAAAAAATGGACACATCTGGCTTAAGAATAAGCTGCTGAACCGCAATTTCCATCAGCTTCAAGAGGCTCCGAGGTGCCCAGCAGTGGCCTCTGCCCGCTGTGGGTGGGGTGGGAAATCAGAACCTGGAGATTTCACAGGCGACAGAAGAGCTCCATGCAAAACACACTGCACAACTCGAGGAAGAACGTCTGCAAGTCGCCAGCCTGAATTTTCACTCCACCCTAGTCCAAAACCAGCCCCTGGCTATTCTTTGCTGGCTGAGATTAATCCGTGGGCGTCTTTAATCTCAAATGCTAAATCGGAGCAGAGTTTCAGTCTGTGCAAGCCCGCCCGCCTGCGCCGGGAGTTCTGATTCTCTTTTTCCGTTACTTTTTCCCTATTGCTACAACAATTAATTAAGAATGGTTCTACTGAACCCTGTTGATTCATTTGGCACTTGGAAGCTTAATGAGGTGTGAACCTGCAGACTGCGGCATCGGTGTAGCTGACACGGTAATTTATATCAATTGCTGTGATTAGTCCGGCTCCTCAATCACCGCGTTGTTTCTCCGAGCAATCTGTCACAGCCTGGACGGGGGACCTCAGTGCTGGGTTTCTCTTACTCTGCCAGCAATGTTCTTGAGGTTCTGCTAACAAGGAAAATACAACTCATGGGATGCTTTGAGAATAGCAACACGCAGATTGCTTTGGTTGTAACATGTACTTTTCTCTCCCGAGGTGACTGAGATGCAGCCCTGGTTTGCAGTTAGAGCAGCTGTGGGCTTGGGGTGCAGGTACCTGCCCAAGCAGCGTTTTGGGAGGGTGTTCATTCGAGGTCAAAAGGTCTCGTTGCTTCAGCCTGTCGGGAGCTGGCTGTGAAAATCACTCTGTGGGTTCTCGTGTTCGCTGTGCCGTGACGAGATTATTCATCAGTAACTTGAATTTCTGCAAATTCAGCCCAGGGCCGTTGGAGCCGCCCCGGATCTCCCTGCCCAGAACAGGGGGTCGAGTGGAGCACAGCAAGGGCTGTGTGTCCTCTCTGCAATCACATCCCCCCAGTTATGTCCTTGGTGATGGCACTGCATCCTATTAACTTCCATAGTCTAACAAAAATCATGGAATCACAGGATGGGTATGGGAAGGGATCCTAAAGACCATCCTGTTCTGTCTCTGCTGCCATGGCAGGGACACCTTCCACTGTCCCAGGCTGCTCCAAGCCCTGTCAAACCTGACCTCGGACACTTCCAGGGATCCAGGGGCAGCCACAGCTTCTCTGGCACCCTGTGCCAGAGCCTCAGAACCCTCACAGGGAAGAATTTCTTCTTAGTGTAAAATCTAAACCTGCCCTCCTTCAGGTTTCACAATCCTCGTGAGAAGTCCCTCTCCAGCCTTTTGAGCCCCTACAATCACACAAATGCAACTATTTTGAGTTTTGGGAACAGCTCGGTGTTGCGACATAGCAAGAAAGAGAAGGACAAGCTCCCTTTTGGCAGCCTGGGTTCAACAGAGCCACCACAACTTAAATCATGATCTCAGCTCTTCAAAACTCCCTGCTTTGTGGGTTGAAGGTCCATTGCCTGCTGCTGCATCATGTCCAGGTGCCCCTGTACACACTGCCTTGTTTGTTGTGTGAAGAACCAAAAAGCCAATCTCTTCCATCAGCGGGTACTTGCTGACCTGCTGCTGTATCTTCTCCACTGAACCATATGGATCATAACTTTGCTGACCTAGTTTTACATCCATGATGCAGGGCTTATTAAACTTACGGGTCACATCTTCCAGTTTTAGATATGTATCTGTCAAAAAAATAAAGCTTTTGTTAACAGTGGGTCAAAGCAAAATAACTACATCGCTTCTGCTGAGCACCTGTGGAGGAATGTGAATAGTTTAAGGCTTAATATCACATGAATCCTTCAAGAGAGGATGGGCCACTCCGTGGGCCACCAGGGAGCCCATTGCCACATCCTGGCTGGGGACAAGGGCCGGGATGGGCAGCAAGTCCCTTGGTGGCAGCTGCTGGAGGAGAGGAGCGTGGAGCACAGCGGGGCCCGTGCGGCGCCGGGCAGGGGCCGTAAATCAGCCCTGCTGATGGGGAGCGCTTTAAATCAGCCTAATTGAGCTGGTGTGGTTGCAGTGGAGCTGGTGCTGCTTTTGTTTATTTTACGCCTGGTTAATGGGAAAATAAACAAACCACCCCCCTGAAATGAAACCAGAAATGGGAGAAACGGAGCTACACCAAAATAAACCCACTCTGAATTATTCCCTTCAGCTGGGTCTCTAAACAGGAGAAATGGATACATGAATAAATCTAAAAAGCTGAACAATAAAGGTAAAGATCTTTTTAATGTTCACAGAACCAGCAGGAAATCGTTAAGTTGATGTTTCTGGAAAAGAAAATTCAGCATATGCAATGTTAACGCTTTTAAACTGATCAGTGAGGCACGGGCACATCATTTCTGTACCACTGCAGATGTGCAAACTAATTTTAACACCCTTTCTATTTTCAGCACAGAGTCCTTAGAGTAAGTGAGTGTTTGACCTGTAACCGCTGAGAGTAGTGTTCACTTTGGGGCCTATGTGTAGAGAAATATAATTTATTTTAATGATATTTAAGCTAATGAGCTTGGCTAATAGATATTTTTTAAGCCCTTTATAGGGGTTCAGTCATGGGACAACACGCCACTGGGCACAAATGCTCATTTGCTCGGCAAAATGTCAGAGAATGGCCCAGCTATTAGTAAAGTGCATTCTGTTTGATTTTTAAGAATATATTTCCATAAATTACTGGCCCTAGAAATGAAATAAATCAGCCAGCTATTCAGTGAGATCTTAAATGTTAATTGAGAGTCCTGGGAGTGGCTGGAGCCAAAGGAGAGAAGGATGTGGGGGATCTCCTTGGGTGCTGTCTCAGAGGCTGCCTCACCCCGTGGCTTGACCAATATCCCGTGGATGTGTTCACCCCAGGTGTGGATTCACCTCTGCTGCTGGAGATCCTGGCAAGAGACCTCCCCATGGCTGGGCTAGTGTCCTGCCATCCTGGGTGCCACCACTGAGCATGTTGGGGGCAGCTGGGCAGGCAACTTGGACAGCCTGGAAGTGAAAAGTGAGCCCTGAGGGAGGAGGAGGATTGAGAAACTGTCTGGGGGCCAGAAGGGTGATGTTCAAATGAGTCACCTGGTCTGGGTGCAGGCACTTGAGGTACACCATGTGTAGGCTGCTGTAGGCTCCGCTTCTTCCCGACAGACCTGGTTGAATTTGGGGTATCAGGATGGTTCCTTGCATGTTCCTTTTTTATTTATTTTGCTCAATGCCAGCTAACCAGTGTTTCCCACTGAGGGAAGATGTTTCTTCCACTGGCACCAGCTTAAGCCAGTCACATTTTCAGCAACCCTAGAACTGGGCAAGGAAAAATGTATCTATGATATCATTGCATCAGGGAACACCAGAAGGGAACAGACCTTGCAAGGTCTATTTTCCTGCCCTCAGGCGGGTTGATCTGTGTCCAAATAATTTCCTGAAGCTCTTTGTTTATTTAACCCCTTCCTGAACTTTGCCAGCTCTGGAGGTCCCACAGCGTGTCCCTGCCAGCACTGTCAGAGTTTTGGTTACAGCCTGTGGCGTGGATGTGTTGTTACACAAATGCTTCATAACAAGGACGGCAGGTTTCTCTTCTCGCCTTATTAGCAGCAGTGATGTGAAGCTCCTTCATACCCAGAACAGCAGTAGCAGAGGGAGGGGGCAAAGGCAGCAATTAAATCTGTGTCAGTGCTCCCTGTGGGCAAACCCTGAGGCTGCTCAGGACTCTGGATCTGAACCCCCCCATCTCCTTTCCTCTTCCTTCTGTCAGCTGAAATGGTCTGGGTTTGTGCTGTGCATCCTCCTCCCAGTCTTGCTCCAAAGGCTCCTTTCCTCTGGATGTGCTGATCCACAGGTAAAGCTGTGGCACCTCCACATGCCAGGAGCCCGGGCCTGCGCTGAGCAGATGAAAGATTATAGTGATCAATTTGGTGAGAAGGGAGATTTTTCTCCATCTGTCCACCCTCAAGGCTCTATTTCCTCATAAACCATTCCCCGAGACATCAGGAAAATTGAAGCTGTTCAGAAATGGAAAAGATAGTTAACCCAAAATGAATGAATACCCGACACGCTGGCTGGCTCTGGAGCAGGATGGGAGCAGCCAGCTGAGCTCTCCTGCCCCATGCTGGCTTTTGCAAAGAGCAAAGTGCCTCAGTTCCTGATACTTTCACCCAGCATCACTCTGCTCCGAGCTGCTCCGCTCAGCCAAGCACATCCAAACCCTCCTCCCCTGTGCTCAAGGATGCCTCTGCCCCGAGCCAGGCAGGAGGAGGGCTGGATGAACCCCCAAACTGAGCTGCTGTTGTACCCCGGCTGTGTGGGGAGCGCTCGCCAGCAGAGCCCGGGGTGACAGGCTGGTCCTGGCCGGCCACAGCGATTATTTCCTCCTTGGGATAGGGGCTGCGTGCCCCGGGGCTCTCTGCTCGTCCCCCAGTCCGTGTGTAACCTGCTTCAATCGTTTGTGTTTTAAGGGAACAGCAGAAGATGCAGACACTTTACAGGATCTGTGTTTGTGCAGCTTTCCTGTCCCGTGATTCCAATCCTCCCGGCTTCGTTAGCACTCAGTGCAAAAATTTTTGGAAGCGGCAAGGTCAGCTCTGGAGGACTGGGGCAGGTTTCCAGGTGGGACTTCAGGACACAACAGGGCACCTGCCTCAGTTTCCCCCTTCAGGCTGGATGAACCGAAGGGATAAAATCCTTGCCCTTGCCTAGGTGTGCCTCCCTCCCCACCCTGGTTCTTGCAAGGAATTTAACTCTCTTCCTGCTCCATCACTTCTTTTTTTTTTTTTTTTTTTCTTTTCCTTTCTGCTACAATGGAGAACATTTGTTACACCCCCACAAAGGCTTCTTGCCGGCCAAAGATCTTCAGGCCACCCCCCAGCCAGAGCAGAAGAAAAGGGCTGAGCCACTGGGTTTGGAAACATCCTGCACGGAAGATGCTGTGGATGAATTTGCAGGCGAGCCTGCTGGAGGAGAAATCCGAGGGCTTTCTGTAGGTGCACGGGGTGGTTTTCCTGAGGGCCAGGCACGGCCAGGGATCAGGAGTGGGAAGGTGCTCCTTGGAGAAGTTGGGAGCTGCAGGGCAGACCTCAGCCTTGCTCCTAACCCTGTTCAGCCTACGGATGCTCCAAAGCCGCGAGGAAACCATGGCACTACATGATTTTATTTCTGCCTGAAGCCAAGTTTCTGCCAGGAAAATTTCTCCCACGTATCCTGAACTGAGCCTGCGTGGGCAGCCCCCAGCAGCTGGTGCTGTCTCCCACCAAAGCCCAGTGGCAGCGAGTGCAGCAGGGAGGCCAGAGCTGCATCCCAAAATAATTGGGATCCTCACGAGATGGAGAGCAGGGAGCTCAGCCCGGAGGAATGAAAACCACTTATCCCACAAAGATACCCCGGGAGCTGTGGTGATGCTGGGGGATGATGGTCCCAGGGAGAACCTTGTGGCAGCACCTCAGCCCACTGATGCTGCAGGAAAGAGCTCAGCTCTTCCCACAGCCACCGTCCTCCTGCCATCCCTGTCCCCATCTTCCTGCCATCCCTGTGTCCCTGCCATCCCTGTGTCCCTGCCAGCCCCGACCCGCAGCTCCCTCTGGGCTTTCAGATGCTTCTACAATGCCAGCCAGGGTTGGGAGCAGCATGCTATTGTAGGCATGAATGCAGAATCAGTCCCTTTCCTACCAGCTGTCAAAAAGTATTATTTAATCTCAAATAGCTCTCAGTAGCTTTTTTTTGTTGTTGTTGTTTCCTCTAGTTTGTTTTAAGAAGGTTGTTGAGTGTGAGAAAGCAGGAAGCAGTGTCAATAACACAGTGGGTTTTTTTCTTTTCACAGACACCCTTTGAACTCCCTTTACTCTGCCTCCCCTCCAGTTACATTTACACACCCTATAAATAACCTTCCAGGGCTTTGAAATGCTTTTATTAAAGCTAAGAGTGGAGATTTTTTTCCAAATCCAGTGTTATTTGCTGCATTATCTGTAGACAACCTTCAGCATAATTACTATAAATGGCTTTAGGTTTTAACCCATCCCTGGGTGTGCTGAATGAGAAGGAAAACCAGGCAGCAAAGTGGCAGAAGCTGGGGAAGGAGATGATGGATGTGCTGGGACCCCACGGCCCCAGATCTCTGGGGTCTGTGGGGTGAGGGGAGCTGAGTCCAAGCCTGACCCAATTCACTGCCCATGGTCATCCCTGGGGACAGCTGCCCTGGACACCTGCAAGGTCCTACATGAGCACTGGATGTCTGAGTCCTGCAGTCCCTGCAGCGACAGCTCTGCTGGCCCCCCTGGGACCAGTGTTTGGGGGTGAAGGCTGTGGGTCCATGAGCAAGGTCTCCCCAAGTCCAGCCTGCCCTGCCCAAAACCCTGCACGGGTACAGGTGTCACCTCTGCACCCAGGGAGGGAACCTGGGCCACCATCCTCATGTTTGGGGTCAGTTCAGCACAGTCTGGCTCTCTGGGATGGATATTCCTGTTCCTTTGTTGTTGCTTTAGCCTTTACCTTGGTAACTCCCAATTTTCACCAATTTAAGCCAGAAAATGATGGTTTTTCATAATAATTGTCTGCTGCCCTGCAGAGCTCTGTTCCTTGGCTTCCTGTGCCAGAAGCATTGCAGTTCTGGCAATAAAGTTTTGGGATTTCTCTGCTCTGGGAACCACCTGTGCAGCTTTCACTGACCCACATTTTGCTCTTCTCCCTTTCCTTTTTTTTCCCTATTAGTCATTACTAAGGCTGTGGCTTAGAGAGTGCTCGGATTAAGTTTTGCTCTCTTCTGTAGCCAGCTCCCTGGAAAACCACCACGTCCCCTTGTGCAGCCCTCAGTGACAGCAGATGGAGCTTTCTGGAAACTCAACGAGGTGGAAGACCCCTCCCCCCAGCCTTGCAGCCCCCAGGAGTGTTTATCTCTGCCTCTTACCTCACTAAATGATGACAATCTCCTTCACCAGCATCAATGTTCAGTTTTCTGTGCCACCAGGCTGATGCAGGGAACTCCTGCAGCTCACCTGGGCTGGGGTGGCTCTGCTCTGATAAATGTCCCTTGCAGCCACCTGCCACAAGAGCTGGATCTAGATGGCCTTTAAGGTACCCACTAACCTAAACCATTCTCTAATTCTATGATTCTGTGCATTTGAAAGTCAGGAAATGACAAAACCAACCCACAATATTTTGAATTAATTGAAATATTTCTGTTTGTGAACAATTTTTTCTTGTTTTGTTAATAACTACAGAGGTACAGTTAAAAAAATAGCTCCTTCATGATATTAACTAGGAAGTTAAGTCTTTATCATAATATTAAATAGAATAAAATTTTGTGACTGGATTAAACAGTCTTTAATGCATTTATTCCTTTACAGTGGATTTCACCTTTTGGAGGTGGACATTTGGTAAGGGGAATGAGAACTAGAAAAAAAAAACTTTTAGGAAAATATTATAACTGCCTAAAAATAAACCCACTAGTCCTGAAATATTTACAAATACATTGTTGGTATTAATGGGATGATGCATTTTGGAGGAACTGAAGGAAGGAGGAATTTTCCTGACCAGTGTGCTGGGAGCCTGGCAGGTGATTTTCTATTCTAGATGCAGCTTTTGCAGGCGAGTGCAAGCGATGAAGGGCATTAGCTAAATAAGAGATGATTTAGTGGTGATGGCACTGTTGGTCCACAGATCCCACAGCTGCTAAATTTCAATATAAACTCCATAACTCTGGAGGCAGAAAGAACTGAACATGCACAAGAGACTGTTTCTGAATTTATTTTTTCCCCCTCTCTCCAATAAAAGGCACAAATAATAGCGTATTTTTCAAAGTGCAAAGCACTTTACATTGCAAATAGTTACATTAAATTTACATTTCATGGGTGAGTGGCCATAGCTGCTGCTTGCCACATCCTTGCTGGTGACACTGCAGCAGTCGTGCATGATCTAGTGCCCACTGGGCTGTGTGTGCCTGGATTGTCCAGGAGCAGAGGGGGCTGAGGGCAGAGCACTCTGGAGCTCCACGAGCACCTTGCACAACCTTGTCTTCAAAGCCAGAAGGGAGAGGAGTGGGAGCTCAGGGGAGCACGTGCTGGGAGAAGGCCTTGTGCAGCAAGGCACTGAATTCTGGGCAAAGCCAAGGGGAAATCCACTTTTCCAGTCCTGGAGGGACATGATTCCTGTGCCCTTAAGGCCGGGGGGAGCGAGACAAATCCTTTTTCCAGGGTAACAGCCAAGCCGCGCGCTCCCGCTCGGCAGCGGCCGGCCCGCGGATGCGCGGTGCTTCCCTGGAAAGGTCAGCACGCTCGCCGTCCCTGTTTTCTCCAGAGGTGATCGATGAGATGCAAACACTGTGCTGACAGTTGTTGTGGCCATGGAAAACTCATTTTCTGCTGCTCCTCACTGGGAGGTGCAGGATGGCCGCCGTTCCCTCGATAACGGCTGTGCCCCTCCTGCCACGCGCCACCTTTCTGATTTGTGTTGGCAGAGACAATTTTCATGGAATCACAGAATCATTTAGGTTGGAAAAGATCTCTAAGACCATCAAGTCCAACTGCTAACCCAGCACTGCCAGTGCCAGTCTCCAAGTGCCACATCCACATGTCTTAAATCCCACGTCTTCAAGTGCCACATCCACGTCTTCTAAATCCCTCCAGGGATGATGACTCCAGCAATGCCCTGAGCAGCCCGTTCCAGGGCTTGACAACCTTTCAAGTGAAGAACATTTTCCTAATAGCCAATCTCAGATAATTTCCTGTATAATATCCAATCTATGATTGATTTTCATGCCCTCCTTTGAGGAGCTCCCTGTTGAAGCCACCCTGGCAGTTACATGCTCCCTGATTATCCTGCCTAATCAGAAAAGGTTGCCCTCCCCTCCCTATCCCTGCAGACAATTGCTGCTGTGCCTGAGGCCACTGACTAAAACCTGGGTGCTCCCTGGGGCTGGGTGGGTTGTGGGGATGGGTGTGCAACCCCCTTGCTGTGGTCATGTCCCTCTGCAAAGTCCCTCTGCCACCAGCACGTGGTGTCAGACAGGAGCCCAGCGCTGCTTCACTGCCATAAGAAAATGTGGGGATTTTTTTTTTTTCTCTCCTTTCTTTGTTTATCTACAACATCCTTGATGACTTTTCTGGTCAGTCCATACTGTGACCTTCTCACTCAGTGCATTGTTTCATTTCTAGTCTCAAGGATTACAGTTTGCCATTTATCTGTGTTGGCTTTGGCACCTCTGAGCCCGGGGTCTGCCCCTGAGTCACTCCTCACCTGCAGGGACGATTCCTCATTAGTTTCTGTGCTGGCATTTACCATCCTGGCAGCCTCTAGAGCCTGCCTGGTGTGTGAGGCCAGGCTGAGTCACAGCTGGGTTTGCAGCCATGGAAAATTAGTGGAAACCTGAGAAGGCACAGTGGGGTCCGATCCCATCTCCAGAGAGCACAGCAGGACAGGGGTGCCATCACAGGGAGACCTGGTGGGAACCTGTCCACTCCAGGCATGGAACAAGCCTTGTTTCCTGTGGGATTTATCCTACTGTGGGTTTTGCCCACCAGTGTCCATACTCACAGATTAAAAACCCACATAGCTTTGCCAGCCTGTGCTGCAGCCACGACTTTGCTGATGTGAAACTGTAGCTGCCTGCTGGGATTTGCTCTTCTGGATTTGTTTGCAGGCTCCTGGGAGAGATCCCCCATTATATGAATCTTTTTCCTGCACACTGTGCTCCTGTTCCCTGGGAGCAGCAGCACAGCAGCACTGTGTCACTGAGCCTCACGCTGTGTCACAGCCTGTGCCACATCGCGGGGTCAGCTCCTGCTCGCAGCATCATCATTTCCAGAACGGTCCCTCTAGGAAAAAATCTCAAGCAGTTCCTTAATAAACTAGTTCAGCATATAAAGTATTTAACTGTTGTGTAATTTCCTGGCAAGCCAGCGGGTCCCCTAATAAATGCAGGAGCGTCGTGCTGGCTCCTGGCCAGCGCTCAGGCGTCCCTGGCCGCTTGCCCTGTGCCAGCTCGTAAAATCCTCCCATGCTGGCTCCCCTTCCTGCCCCACTCCCCACGCCAGATCCCTGTGGTGGCCCAGCCAGGTAGGGGGGTTCCTGTGAGCCCCAAGTGGTACTTAAAGCTCATTGTCCTGTGCTCTGCAGGGAGGAGGCTGGACAGTGTCACCCGGCCACCACGGCCCCAGCTCCTGTGTGACAGATCCAGTTTTTTCTCCCGTTTGCACACACGGAGCCCTTTCCCCGGGGTCAGAGGGTTTCTGGCGCCTGCAGCAAAGCCACAGGAAATATCACCGACTTCAGGGGTTTCTCTGGGTTTTAGCAGTTTCTCACCTTTCCGGGCAGGAGGAAAAGCGTGGAGAAGTGATTCATCCCACCCCTGAAAACCAAGCCAAAACCCACCAGGGAGCCGACCAAGGCTCAGGCAGCGAGTCAAACCTCCCCATGCTCTAATCTAAGCCAAGGTCACGGCTGTGGGGCCTGACTCACACACCTCACCCTTTAGGGTCTGATCCCAGGGGCCTTATGCTTCACCACAGTGGCCATGCCTTCTTTCTGTTTACTAATTCCCTCAATAACCCCCCGGCTCTGCCTTCCCCACAGCCTTCTCCCTCGAGGCACAGCTCCTGCTGCCGAGTGCCCGCGGGTCTGTTGGGGTGCTGGTGCATCTCCTGGGGTGTTGGTGGGTCTGCTGAAGTGCTGGTGGGTTTTTTGGGGTGCTGGTGGTCTGCCAGGGTGCTGCAGCTGCCCATCCATGTGCTGTCCCGATGTGCTGGCCAGCTGAGGGAGGCGTGCAGGCCATGTTTGAACCGGGAGGGAGGTGGGACCGGGATGCAGCTTCAAAGGCTCTGAACCGCTTGCCAAGAAGTTCAAAGTGGCAGATCTGGGGCTTGTCTCAACTCTTGACACCTTATTTTCTGAGCTGTTGGGATGCTGTGATGGGGTTTGGGAGGCTCTGGTGGCCTGGCTGGGTGTGTGGCTGGGAAACAGGTCCTGTGTTTGCTCAGACCCCTCCAGGCAGGGGATGATGCCTGACCCAGTGCTGCAGCCCCCAGCAAGCCTGGAGGAGAGAGGAGGAGGAGACCAGATGCCTTTATGTGTGCGGTGAATCCATCTGGCCACAGACAGACAGACAGACAGACATCCAACACCGAGCTGTGTGGGCCTGGGTGGGTGGCAGGGGCTCTCCAAGAAAAAGGATGGAGCGAGGAGGACATGGAGCTGGGCTGCCTGGAAACACCTGGGCTGTAATGTGAGAGGATTATTACTCACCTGGTGTGAGACTGGGCACACTGGGCACGCTGGGCTCCTTGTGACACCACCACAGAGGACAATGCTTGCATGGCAGGGGCAGCTGGAAGTCCTTCCTCTGCCTGGAATCAGTCGGGATTGTCCCCGATGATCTCTAGGGTCCCTTCTAAGCCTTCTAATGATTCTTTGATTCTACATTTTGCGTTTTTATTCTTCAGCTCCTCCACCTTGCTACAGGAACATCCATTTAGGGGTGAGCAAAGGTTAAGTTCCCACAGCTGTGCGTGGGCCTCCCCTGTTCAACCGCATGAAAACAAAGAGTGAAGGAGATCTGCTGGCACCAGGCCCTGTGCAAAGCTCACTGAGGCTGATGAGTTTTCCTGATAACTTTGAGGACTTTGGATGCTGCCCTTTGGCACTTGTGGCTGAGTGCCTTTAGAAGGAATTGATGGGTAAGAGAGGGAGCTGCTGGGAAGCCCCTTCCATTTTCTCATCCACAGAGGTTTTTTGTATTAACAGATGTGTTTGGGGTAGGGCAGATTAAACACACGCAACATCATTATCCATATTTCTGAAGGAGAATCACTTACAGGCTCTCTCACAGTGTTTGGAAGGATGTGCTGGCCTGAATCCGCTTGAGGGTGCAGTTATGCTGGGGGTAGTTTGGATCTGTTTGGATCACTTGTGCCAAGCCAGAGAAGCAGCAAAATCATCATGCTCTAAATGCTTATTGGAAGGATTTTGTTCTTGTGAGATTTCTGTTAATTGTCTTAGAAGAGGGTGGCATGTTTGAATTTGGCAGTTCCTACACTAAATGCACAAGAAGGCAAAATCTGCTGGCAGGCCTTCCCCTAGAAATGCTCCCAAACACCCACCTTGAACCATTCCTCATCAGTCCAGGTGATCATGGTCACATTTTACTCCTGTACATGTACGTGACTGGGACTTACATGTACATTCTGCCCCCAGGGAAGACCTGATCACCTGCTCAGTACCCTGCGGAGTCGCAGCTTCAGAGCACAGCTTTTGGCTGTGATACGAATGAGGATTTTATTCACTATTTTATACCAGAATTATCTGTACCTTGCTGCCTAATGTGGTGTTTTTCTCTCTTTCCAGGCCAATTTCAGACCAGTTTCTTTGCTTGCTTGTCCTGCATCTATTTGCTCCAGCCAGCTTCTACCATGGACGGTTTCGTTTGGAAGCACCATCCCACGAGGAAATCAATTGTGTTTTTGTTTGGAATTGCACAGTTCTCCATATTTCCTTATCTTTAGTTAAGTGGCCATCACCTCCTAATTATAGTTTCCTCTTTTTTTAACTACTGTGCTCAATGTACAGCCTAATTACTCTTACCTTGTTTGTTTAATGAAGCTTATATAATGATTCCTGTGATCTTCATGAAACGTTACGCTGGGATTTTACTTTTCACTTTATAAACTGTGATTTTATATTAATGTTTTTAACCTCAGGTTTCTAATCATAAAGTCATAGGGAGTTTAATTGATTTGAAACTGGCCATGCCCTGAAGTGTGTACATGTCAGATTGATTCAAATTGATCCAACGTGTTTAAATAAAACTGATGCCAAAAGCCCCTTGCACCTTATGCTACCAGATATTTGCCCAAAGCCCTCCGGTTACTTAATTATGCTGCCATCTCAGTGTAATAAATTATTGATTAGGATGTGTTTTTATGTGTGTTTGTTGTAGTTTGGGGAGCCAGAGAAGTCCCCCAGTCCCACAAGGCAGCACAGGCACATCATGTTGGAGGGAACTGGTGCAAATCCATGTGGTGCTGGAACTGGAGGCTCTGATTGCTGCTCACTGCAGCAATTTGCAAGTGTCTGGTCACATCCTCATGTCTGCTCACAGTTTGGGTCAGTTGGGGGGCTCTGAGAAGCTACCCCTGCAGTTTAAAGAAAGGAACGGGAGGCCAGAGGGAGAATACAAGGTGTGGACCCAAGCGGACACAGCAGCAGCATCTGATTTCAAACCCAGTGGTCTGCCTGGAAATCCTCGGTGTCTGATCTGCTGGGTCTGCTTTGCACATGGACCTGCACAATTTGTTGAGATCTGACAGACCCAAATGTTGCCAGCTCACAAACACTCAGCTCTCTCGTGACAGACACAGAGGCTGCAGTCCCCAAGGCAGCCCTGCAAACTGTGACCACCTGCCTCCCACAAGATGCTAAATTTGGTATCTCTGGCTGAGGGATGCAGCAGCCATTCCTGCTTTTGAAAATACCCAATAAATACCAAAAATCACTGCTTCATGGTGAACACCTTGAAGCCACAGAAATGCCTTTTGGAAAGTAAGATTTGATTCAAGAAACCCAAGATGTAATCAGCAAAATCAAATGCTGCATTTTCACCTGAACCTGCCCAAGCAGTGCTCAGGTCATGTCACCATCACCAGGGTCCCTATCCCTCCCCTGGAATTGTTTACATAGCTAGAAAAGCCTGATGAGCTGATTGACATGAGTACAAATCTGTGAAGTAAAATGAAGACAGTTCAATCTAGAAAGATGGCAACAGATTTTTCTCTTTAATTAGACCTCAGTATTACTATTGGATTTCTTATTTATTCTGTAGTTGGATTAGATTTTAATAAAATAGCTACATGTGTCAGTACAGATGAGCAGAGACAAAACTGCTGAGTGGCCTAAAACATGGCAAAGTTGATTACAGTGACTGGTACAGTCAGAAGTAATGAAGTCAGTTTTGGCTTTAACCATCTTGGATTATTTTATTAAAATTTATGCCAAGAAGCATTGGCTGAGCTATGATATATATTAATGCAAAGGTGCGTAAATAAATTTTAAAAAACCCAACAGGTGGATGTTGAAGCCCAGTAAATATGTCCTGGCACAGCCCTCTGTCACTGCCATGCCTCCTTCCCAGTCCCAGAGGTGAGAGGTTGTGCCTGGGCTGGAGAGTTTGAGCTGGGTGAGGAGAATCCCACAGAAAAATTTCCCTGGAGTCCTGGCCTTTGCTGATGTGCCAGGGCCAGCAGAGCAGGGGCAAACAGCAGGGGTGTAGTAAAATACAAAAATGCTTTTATCAGTCAAACACCTGATTTCCAAGTTTTGGGGTAGTTTTCCTGTGAGTTTCAAGTCTGTGCTCCAGAGTCTGAGTTTCAGAGTGCTCTTTTCTATGTAGATGACACTAATTAACTAAATGAGCTCTGTTCCTCACAGACAGGACTTGTGGATTCAAAGAAACCAGAAACTCGGAGCTCAGAAAAATCATGTTTGTTTGCTTTTATTTAACTGTTCATGCCCTCGAGACCACGGGTAAGGAAAGGCTTTGTGCACACAGAAAGTGCACTGCAGGTGTGACTACCTTGCTTGTGTGCTCCATGTGCCACCTTGGCCCACAACAGACAAAACCCACAAAATCCTGGCTTAGGTTGTCGTTTCTCCACAGGCCAAACAGAGGCGTTGTGCCTTGATTCCAGGGGAGAATTCCCCATGGAGCACTTGTGCTTCTGTTGCCCATGCCGGGGCAGCCCTCTGCACACAGTGTGTAAATCACACAGCTCTACGTTGCCTCGCTAGTAAAATACTGGAGCTCTAGAAATAATGTGCATTGCTCTCATGAGAATATTTTTTATCAATTGGCCCATAAAATCCACCAAGGAATTATGTGAGTACCAATATATCTCTACCATCCTCCCACTGATGAGAGCGTTTATTTGGTATAGACGAAATTGAATTTTAATTTGTTCTCCTTCACGCGGGCAGTTTTTTTCTCTGGGTGTAAATACAGTGCTTAAACAAAGCAATGAGTCTTCTGGGACGTGGGTTATGTGCATCACTCCTTCTCATGCCTTGGTGGCTGATGGCAAACACAGCAGCCTGTGGCCAGCCAGCTCTGTTTGAGCCTCCTGAGCAGCACACTCCTCGTGACCACTGCTGGACACATTGGAAGGGACAGATTTCCCTGGGTGGCCGTGGCAGCCCTTAGTGCCCTCAGCGCTGTCTGTGCCCACACTGCGGAGTTACGCGCGCTGCAGGCGGTGGCTGTCTCTCTCTGTTTGCACATCCTGAGATTTGCAGCAGGTTCTGGCACCTGAGGACATCCCTGTGCTGCCTTCATGGCTCTGACAGTCCACAAGTGCTGGTGGTGACATCGCCCACGTGGGGCCTGGGCTGCTCTGACAGCCCAGATGGTCACCGCTGTCCCCCAGCCCAGATGATCACCACTGTCCCAGATGGTCACTGCTGTCCCCCACTGCTGTCCCCCAGCCCAGATGATCACCACTGTCCCAGATGGTCACTGCTGTCCCCCACTGCTGTCCCCCAGCCCAGATGATCACCACTGTCCCCCAGCCCAGATGGTCACCACTGTCCCAGATGGTCACTGCTGTCCCCCACTGCTGTCCCCCAGCCCAGATGATCACCACTGTCCCCCAACCCAGATGGTCACTACTTGTCCCCCAGCCCAGACGGTCACCACTGTCCCCCAGCCCAGATGATCACTACTGTCCCCCAACCCACATGGTCACCACTGTCCCCCAACCCAGACGGTCACCACTGTCCCCCAGCCCAGATGATCACTACTGTCCCCCAACCCAGATGGTCACCACTGTCCCCCAACCCAGACGGTCACCACTGTCCCCCAGCCCAGATGATCACTACTGTCCCCCAACCCAGATGGTCACCACTGTCCCCCAACCCACATGGTCACCACTGTCCCCCAACCCACATGGTCACCACTGTCCCAGATGGTCACTGCTGTCCCCCACTGCTGTCCCCCAGCCCAGACAGTCACCACTGTCCCCCAGCCCAGATGGTCACCACTGTCCCCCAGCCCAGATGGTCACCACTGTCCCAGATGGTCACTGCTGTCCCCCACTGCTGTCCCCCAGCCCAGATGATCACCACTGTCCCCCAGCCCAGATGGTCACCACTGTCCCAGATGGTCACTGCTGTCCCCCACTGCTGTCCCCCAGCCCAGACAGTCACCACTGTCCCCCAGCCCAGATGGTCACCACTGTTCCCTAGCCCAGGTTGTCACCACTGTCTCTGCTCCACACCAAGCACAATGCCAACCCTGCCAGCCATGCTTTGGGCTGGAGCAAACCCTCTTTGCCCCAGCAATAGGGGAGGACCATGGAACCACAGAATTGTTTAGTTTGGAGAAGCCTTCTGAGATCATTGAGTCCAGCTGTCAGCTCAGCACCACCGTGTTCATCACTAAGCAATGTCCTCAAGTGCCACGTGCACACATCTTCTGAACACTGCCAGAGGTGGTGAATCCACACTTCCCTGGGCAGCCTGTTCTAGTGCCCGACCATCCTGAAGAAATTTTCCCGAATATCCATCCTAAATCTCTCCATACATTTGGAGAGATTTAGGTTGGATATTTGGGATTATCCATTTTGGGAATATCTCATTTGGCCCATGTGGTTTTCTGCATCTCATGGAGGGTCTGGGGCTGTCAAAGGTCTCAGGGGGAAATGTGTGTAGTGGAGCCAAATGTTTCCATGGTGTCCAGTGGTACAGCAGAGCAGCATCAGGTGCTGGGGGAGCTGATGGACATGGGAACCATGGGACCTGATGGGCAGCCAGGCTGAAGGCAAAAAGGGACAGTGACACCCAGGGAGCTGGTGATGGTGGTCTGCAGAAAAACAGGTATTGCCCAGCCAGCTCCTGACATCCAGCCTGAAAGCCAGCTGGTCCAAGCACTGGTTTTCCTGGTGCACATATTTAAGCTGCAGTCCCGATGGCTCTGTAGAACAGGGCATTCACAGCTGCGCTGTAAACTGAGCACTCCCTGCTTTCCCTCCCTGCAGGGAGAGCCCCAGGGTGATGGAAGCAGCCCCAGGCTCGCTCCGTGGCCCTGGCTGTGGCAGCTCAGTGGTGTGAGGGCTGGAAGGGGCCAGGCAGAGGTTAGGCCTAATGGCAGAGCGAGGACAGGATGATTTATCCCGAGTCCCTGCTGGGCAGGGGGATATCTTCATCTCTGCCGAGCCCCACAGCTGGCTGATAGAGCACAGCTCGCTCTCCTTGATAAGCATGTGGGCAGCATATATAATTCTTGCAGAGCTTTCCTGCTAACCTAAACAGAGATTCTGGAAACTTTATGTGCTTGGAAGATAAAAGGTAATGAGACTCCATACATTTCCTGGCTGAGCCCCTTTACCAACCTTTCAATTGCTTCCAAAATGCCCTGTCGTAACCTCTCCATTAGAAATAGATTGGCGGTCTTAATTCTCCTCTTATCACAGACAGCGCCCAGGGGAAAGAGTCATGTCCTTCCCCTGCTGCTCTCCGGGAGAGATCTGCTTCCCGATGCAGCTGTAACCCCGAGCAGGTCCTGTGCTGTGGCTGTGCCACACAGATGGGGAGGCGGCAGGGATTTCTGGCAGTTCATATATCTGCACTGATGGAGAAGAATTAAAGGAACAGGGGAGCATTGAAAACAGACAATTGTATTCCTGAGGTCGGGCTATTACATTTTATTTATCATTTTAAAGTACTGTGTCTGCTGCCCTTTGGAACCTGCTGAAATCCAGCCCTGCTGGTGCTGTCCTGGATTTGCAGAAAAGAGCAATTTCTGTTCCTCATTAAACAAAGATGCCATCCGCTCCATCAGCTTTTGGGTTTGGTTCCAAGCAGCTCAAAGCTATTTTATGCTTCCTGATTTTTTTAAACCATGGCTGATGACCACTTTTTTTTGCTCCTGACTCCCTGGTCAAGCCAGCGAGCAGAATCACATTGCTTTAGCCTGGTCCCATACTGGCTCAGGAATCCAGGGGCACGTCCCAGCCCTGAAGCAGTGATCCTGCTTCTAGCACTGAATTCTGTAATTCCTGTTCTGTTTCTGGAGGTAAATAAGCCAAGGTGAGGTAAATAAGCTGGTACCTGTGCTTTGTGCTCTGTAGTCTTTCTGGGTCAGCCTGTGGCTGATCCGTGAGCTGGTCCTGGTCCTGGGATGCTCCCTGCCTGCTCTCCTGCCTGCCACAGAGGCTCCAGGTACCCAGGCTCCACACTGGGGCCACCTGTTGCTGGTCTAGGCTGGGATGTGTTCCATATAAATCTGACATTTAAACCTCTCAGGGCTCTAGTGAGGCTGATGCGAGGTGTGCTCCCTCTTTTCCAGGACTTTCAGGATGGGTGTGCTGGGAGAAGTGGGATGTGCTCTGCCCGGATGGGAAGGATGCAGAGAGCCCAGGGGATGTTTCCAGGCTGCTCTCTGCCAGCTGATGGGCTGGGGCAGCTCCTTGGACAGGCACAAAATGAGACTCCTGAAGGTCTGGATGGATTTATCAGGCTGTGCTGCTCAAATGGCCTCAGAGTATCTGCCCAAGGCCAGTCTGACTCTTGCTGGTTTCTGCCTGCTCGGGAGGCTGGAGAATGGGAGCTGCTCCTCCCAAGGCATTGCGATGCAGCCAGCCAAGTGCCAGACTATCACCAAATGACTATTGATTTTCTAGCAGGGTGTCTGAGCAAGAGAACTGCTCTTTAGCCTGGCTGCCTGTGGTGAAGAAGAGGAAATCAGCAAAGTGTCACTTACAGATCCAGCGTGCCTTGCTGACCCCACACACCCTGGGTGCCAAAGAGAGTGTTACTCCCAGGGGTGGCAGCAGGCATTGGAGATGTTCTGTATCATGTGGATTGAACACTCTGAGGCCTGTGCAGGCAAAGGAGGCACATGGTGTTTTGCTTTTTTTGGGGGTTGTGCACACAGGCGGCACTGTGAAAGTGGCTGGGGAACACCCAAGGCTCCTGAGGCAGGGGTGCTGCAGGAAGGGGGCTCATGCCACAGAATCACAGAATGGTTTGTGTTGGAAGGGACCACCTCATTCCAACGCCCTGCCACAAGTAGGGACACCTTCCACTGGACCAGGCTGCTCCCAGCCCTGTCCAACCTGGCCTTGGCCACTTCCAGGGATGCCCAAGCCCTTGCCTGTGGGGTTTTGGTGGCCGCTGCTGCTCAGAGGTTTGTGCAGCGAGTTGCACTCTCTGAGGAGCAGCTGGGAGTTGTGTAACTGCTGCCATCAGGACGGTGCCTGTTGCTATAACTACAGCTCAGGATCCTGCCTGGCCAGCAGCACTCCCAGTGTGGAGGGAGCAGGAGGGCTTGTTTGATTCCACATTTATGGTATCAGTTATGGTGGAACTGCATCCTGAAATCAAATTCTAATAGATTTGTATCTGTGCTTCAGAGACCCCAGGAGGAGATTGGATCTCCAGTGTTTGGTGCTGGCTGGCACAGCTGGGGGTGTCCCACAGCCACTGTGTCACAGTGTTGGCAGCTCTGGCCCTGGTACAGTGCCTCCCTGAGCTGTAGGGCTGGCCTCCCGCAAGAGGCAGGTTCATCCACCAGGAGAGTTGTCTGTCTGGGTCAGGACACTGGAGCGATGCTCCTCCAGCACCTTGGGAACTGTTTGTGTTGCAGAGAGTGCTGCCTCAGTTTCCCTCCGTCTCCCCAGTAATCTCACACATACCCACGGTACAAACACAGCTCCTCCCCTCTTCTGTTTCTGAAGTGAAGGCCACTCTGACAGGTGTGGACAGTCCTGTCCTGGCTCCTCCATCCCCACTGCCCCCAGACATCCTGGAGAGCCCTGCCTGTCCCTGCCATGGCTGCTCCTGCTCAGGAATCTCGGCAGTGGGTCAGAGTTCCATTCCCCTCGGGCTGGAGGGGTTCCCCTGCAAGCCACGCTCCCAGCACGGTCTGATCACGATGCTCTGGCCCAGACTGGTACCTTTTGTGCATCCTGCTCCGAGCCCTCAATCCCAGGCATCGTCCCAGGGATGTTTTCCAGCAGGAAGAGCCTTGCGGCAGAAGGAAAAAGTCAGTTCTGCCTTGGCAAGTGCCCCATCAGGAGCGATGGCCAAAATCCACCACCATTTCTTCCACTCATTCTTGAAGCTGCAGCATCTGGGGCATGATGGGGGCAGCAGACAAAGCCCCCCAGGGCTGCTGCACCCCAAAGTGCATCCCTTGCTTTATTCCCATCTGCCCCAGAGCCCCAGAGTTGGCTGTGAGGGAGGTCAGAGGGCGTGAAACCCTCTGCAGAATGTGGCCAGGCTGGGTGAGGGTGGTTTGGAGCAGGGTTGATCTGCTCCCATCAGCTCCTCCTGCGCTGCAGCAGGATGAGGTGGTGGCTCTGCAGGGCCAGTGATTTGCAGCAGTGCTTCATTTGGGGCACTGGGGGTTTCTGGGATGAAGAAAGCCTAGCAGAGCACCTTGAAGAGATGTGTGTGCATCCTCTGCCGCCTTGCAGTGAAGATCTCAGGCGGATAATGACTTTGCTTGGCTAATTTAGCCCCTGCCCAACTCTGACTAATTACAAGCCCTTTTAGCTTTATTCTTGCATAACCATTTAAGTGTTTCCTTTGGAAAAGGCGTTGCTTGTGCTAAATGCAGAGCCTGTGAGCTTCTCAGAGCCTTTTTTCCAGGATAGCATCAGATGCAGGCTGCCAAGAAACCAGGCTGCAACACGTGTGGAAGTGCTGCTGAGCCAGCTCGGGAGTGCCCGGGGCAGGGATGGGGCCAACAGCAGCCAGCAACTTAATTTTCCTCCTCTCCTTTAGACAGAGGGAGGGAGGAAGGAGGAAATGTGTTGGACATCTTCTGACTGCACTTTGAACTGAGTAATAAAACTGTGCAGAGGGATTGATTTCTGGTGCCTCGAGGCATCTCTTGCAGGAGAGGTGTGGGATGTAAATTTTTCTGTTGGGTCAGGCTTTGCAGCCAGGCAAGGAGGGAGTGTGGGGCTGCTGCCCTGCTCCCTGCTCCAGCCCTGCTCCCACATCTGCAGGGTGATCCCGTGCCCAGGGCAGTTGTTTGTCACGGACTGGGTGGGGAAGTCACCAGCAGCCTGAGAAGCTTCCTCTCCCCCAGCTGTGCTCATGTAGGGCTGCTCCATGTGCAGAGGTGGGGGCTGCAGATGTGCACCCTGCATTTGGCAGTGTTTGATGAGCTGCAGGTCATTTAGATTAATTTTATAAATGAGATGGAGCAGGAAAGGGTCTCCCTGGGGAATACTCCCTGGAGGGAGCAGACCTTGGCTGTGGCTCCCTAAAACCAGCAGCCTGAGCAGCAGAGTCTGGTGCTGCCTCCTGCCCAGCACCCTGGCACGGGTTGGGGCAGCTCATGCCCACATCTGTCCCGATTTGGCAGCCTGGGGAGGCAAAGGCTGGGCAGGGAGGGGAGCTGACAGTGCCCTCCTGCTGGGCACCTGCAGGCTGTGATCCATGCATAGCCCGGGAAGTACACGGGCAGTGAAGGTGTTAAAATAAAAACAAATTGTGTGACATGGGCAAAGGCGATTTATGGCAATAAGCAGCTACCAGAGTTATGAGATGGGTCTGCCAATGGCTCGGTGTAATAAGCTGTGAGGGGAAGACGCAGGGGGGAACACGTGGCAGAGTTATGCAGGGATCAGCAACCCCTTCAAAATTCATTAACAGCAAAGATTCAGTCTTGATGTTTTAATTATCTGCTAGACACAATGCCCTGGACAACCAGTGGCTTATTTTCTCTCCTGGGCTCTAAAACAGGAATGGTTTTCTCTCTCTCCCAGTTTAAGAAGGGACGGAGCGCTGTCGGAAAAAGGCAGCATGCAGGCTGGGGAGATGGGGAAGGAGCTGGGTGTGTTCCCAGCATCACAATGTAACTTCTCCTGCAGCCCCGTGGAATATCTGGAACCCACCACACTTACAGGACAGGGAGGTGTGTGTGGCACGGCCGTGACAAGGAGATGTGTTTGTGAATGTAAAAGAGTTATTTAGCAAACTGCCTGAACTGGAGGCTAAGTGATGGTAAATGGAGCAGCTGTTGGCTTCTATTTTCCTCCAGCAGCTTATCAGAGATCATCTCTTCAATCAAAGGCACTTAAAAAATCTTTGACAATCAATTCATATTCTCCTCTGTGCCTGGGAGAGAAGAAATACTAATAAAAGACCTCCCATGATTGCCTCTGTAATTTCCTTTGTACAAGATAAGTTTAGGTCCCAGTTCATAAAGTACAACACGTAGGACATTAAGTTGTTGTTTTATTCAGAAAAATGCTGCCAGCCCCTAAAGAATTCAATTTTGTGATTCATAAAACCTTTATTCCACATCTCTATGTCACGCTCTTTGAATACATAATCCCAGACAGACTTGATTGGTGAAAAGATAGTCCTATTTTTAGCTTGGAGAAACATCTATACAACAGAAAGGAAAACTTTCCTAGCAGAGCAAGGAAAAATTTAAGGTCCTGAAACATTAGGTAATAACAAAACACTCATTAAAACTGATGGCTTTACAGAAGCTACCTGGAGCCAGGGAAAAGCCCGTTCATAAGTACTTGAACGGTTCTTTGTTGTGGCGTTTTCCCTTGTTATCCATGTCCTTGAAGTGTCTCCTGCAGGAGACAAGGTGCGTGTTGGGATCCCGTGGAGATGTGTGAGGCTGGTGCTCCCAGTGCCGGGGAGGATCTGCCCGGGGCACGGGAGGGGAGGGGAGGGGAGGAGCTGCTCTGCTGCTCACCTGGGCCAGCCAGGCAGCGCTTCTGCCCAAGGAGAGCAGGGGACACGACCCGAGGGGCTTCCAGCTTAAGATGTGACTATGCAGCTCGTTTTAACCTTTGCACCCCAGTGAAACAGGTTTGCAGACTTTGTGCTGCTCGGGGATCTGAGCTTTCCTCTTGAAGAATGGGATGGGGTCTGTAGTTTTATTGCCTTTTCCTTTTGGTCAAGGTCTGCACAAGAGGCTGGCTGCCCCAGAGCGCCGGAATTGGGATGCTTGGGATGCTTCAGAAAGCAGCTCCACTCCACCGGAGAAACAAGCCTAATAGGAAAATGCAAATTCTCCAGAGAGCAGGTATCAAGTGAAGATAGTCTCCCTGTCCAGGTGTTTGTGGTTAGAATACAGGCATTAAATGAGCCAGCTTGGATTTTGCTCTTTCTCCTAATTGTAAGTAATGGGAAAGCAGATGTTTAGGGCCATACTCAACAAGGCACTGAGGTATCTAATGGCCACTGAAGGGTTTGTGAGCCCCAAACACACATATTCAACTCCCTTCCTCCAAAACCTCAAATCCCAAAATGTTGGGGTTTTTTTTCACATGATGTTCTTTCATCAATTTGAGATCAAGCTATTGAGCAGATGGCAAAACTGCACCTGCAACACCTCTGCCAAAGCCTCCCCTGGACCCAGCTCCTGAGCCTCCCCAGCTCCTCCTGACAGATTTGGGGTTTTACTTTGTGATTTGAATTTTTTGACGTTCGGCAGCTTTGGGCAGACCGGTACAAAGGTGCCCGGCACTCCCATCCTGACCAGGACACCCCGTAAATCCCCAGGATCCCACTTCTGCCTCGCTTTCTGCCAGTCCTGCTGGGAACAGAGCTGTTTGTGTCTCCTGATTGATGGCAGGCATAAAACGCTGCCGCTGAGACGAGCGTGGTTTATTGCCCGGTAATTCATCCCCGGGGGGAGGTGGCTGCCCTGCGCCCCGGCCGTGGTACCCGGCTGTGCTGATGGATGCCTCGAAGGCCACCGCGTGCCCCGCGGTCCCCAGCTGTGCCCCGCGGTCCCCAGTTGTGCCCCGCGGTCCCCAGCTGTGCCCCGCGGTCCCCAGCTGTGCCCCGCGGTCCCCAGCTGTGCCCCGCGGTGGGACGGGGCTGGCAGCGAGGGGAGAAACCCCTGGCACTGCAGGTTCAGGCTGCTCGGGCTGGAGCTCTGCCATGCACAGTGCCAGGGGGTGCATGTATGCATTTTTATATATTGATGCATACGCATACATTTAAAAACCCTCTGCTCAGGCTGGGGGGGTCGAAAATCTCCCAGTTAGCTGGAAATCAGCCCCCGGGCCATGCAGGGAGCAGCAGCCTGTGGGCATCCGCAGCTGTCTCAGGGCAACAGGTAGCAGAGGCAGCGTGGTGGAGGAGCATCCCATCGCCTCACGCCTGACCTTTATCTGCCCGAGGAAGGAGAGTGATAACTCACCGGCAGCACTGCCACCTCCGGCTTAATTGGTCTCATCTCACGAGTGAAGATGAAGGTCGCCTCATGGCTGAGTTCAGCCAATATGTTCTCCATATGGACAAGAAATGTTGCTTTTGTGTTAGCCATGCGCTGAAATAGGGCTTTTTTTTTTTTTTCCACGGGGTTTAAAACTTCGATGTAGCTAAGCACCAGTCATTAAAAGTAGCTCCAGCTATGAGAAGAACTTATGGTATTTATAGGCAGTTAAAAGAAATCGCTGCTTCCCATTTAATGCTGCAGTTCAGTAAATCACTTAAGTGCACGTTCAAATTGCAGCGTGTATGAATCCTCCCCACGCTGGGCATGTGTGCACCTTCCCGTGCTCTCCGAGGGACTTAAGTGTGCTCTTAAGGATGGAAAAGCAATATTTATGGGCTTTACTCAGAGCTGGGCTGAATCGAGGCCGTTTTATTAGGAGAAAACGTAGCGATATTACATCAAAGCTGATGTTATTTATAAAGAGAAACAGTCCTCTCCTGATGACAAGACAATTGTAGGGAGTGATCAGAGAAGGTCTGAAAGCTACGGCGAAGGCATTGTTTGTGGTACACGGGAGAGGACTCCTCACCTCCCGCTTATCTGCTGCTGCTGCTCCCAAGCCAATATTGACACGGGCTCCCAAGCGCCGGCTGAAGGGCACCGCGTGTTTAAGTAGTGGCATTTAACATAACAAACACGCTAATCATGTATCAACACTCCTGCCGGGGAGATCTTGCATATCTGAGGAGGGCTGCAGCCCCCCGGGGCTGGCTTTGTCACGGTGAAGGGGGTGCCGGGGGCAGGGGAGCATCCTCTCCTGAGCCGGCTCTCGCACAGCGGGGGAACAGAGGTGCTCAGCAGCTCTCCATCCCCCGCCACGCTTCTCCAGCAAGCCCTGCGTGAGCAGGGCAGGGGCATCGAGGGGAACACGGATTTTGGATTCCTGACGCTGAGCACCGTGTCCCTGCCCTCCGAGGGGCATCGCTCCTCCGAGCTGGCGCCAGCAGCCGGGAACTGGAGGGTGCTGGGATGCTCATGCCCCGTGCAAGCAGCTGTGGGACATCTCCCACACCCTGCTGCCGCTGGGAACAGCTGAAACCTGGGCTAAAAAGGTGAAGTCCGAGTGCTAAAGCCCGTCCTGGAGCAAGGAGGCAGGGACAGGGTGAGGCATGAGCTGACATGGAAACGTGGGGTCCCTGGAGCCCAGCCCGGCAGGGACATTGCCTGCGGAGCCCCAGCGGCATGGGCCTGCCGGGACAGCAGGTGGGAAGGGGTGGGAGAAGGCAGGGAGGGAAGCCAGCCACCTTGTGCTGGGGAGTTCCCCTTCCATGTCCCAGGGTGCACGTCTAGGGATGGCAAAGCATTTCTGAAGGCTGTGTTGTGAGCCCACCTGCTCTGACTTTCTCGATCTTTTGCAAAAAAAAAAAGGGGAACATTTCCTCTTTTGGATTTCCCCCTGCCTTTTAAAGGATTTTTCCCTTTTCTTAGAGTGCTGGCTTTCTTCAAAGTATAAATGCCTGAATAATCTCAGCTGATCTTTCTTCACTCTCCTCTTGGGACTGAGGTGTGGAAGATAAAATTCCTCCCCCTCCTTCCTGGAGACACAGTTTATCCAAAGAAATCCTGTTGTTCTCTGAAGAAATGCTGTCCAGGGGAGCTCAGCACTGGTGCCCAGAGCAGGTGCCAGCCCTGGCCAGCCCGGGGAGGTGGGAGCAGGGCAGCACCCTGCAGGGATGGCCCCGGCGCCAGCCTGGGCTTTACGGGGGTTGAGGTGAAATTCGATTGCTTCCTTTGCAGATGGCAGTAAGGCTGTGACCCGAGGGCTCGGGAACATCTCCGGTTCCTGAATTTGCTTCCCTTCCAATTCTCAATGCCAAAGAAAAAAAAAAAAAAAAAAAGAAAAAAAGCAGCAAGATCCCAAGATGTTTTGGTCTCTCAGCACTGGGAGCTCAGAACCATTTGTGTGGGAGATGGTGAGGGCAGCACCACAGGGGTGGCGGGGCAGAGCCGCCTGGGAGGAGAAGCCTGCATCCAGGACCACTCCTCCTTCAGATATCTGTGAAGGCTTTGAGCCCTTGAAATCCATTATTAAAAACTCTCTTTGGCTTCAGCAGGAGCCGGATTTCATCTTTAGTCCGAGTTTTGAGCAGAGAAGGGATTTCAGCTTGGGGAAGCTGGGCTGGATTAATCTTTTGTGTATGAGCTTCAAACATCTTTCACATTCACTTTAGCCTTACCTGTGTTAAACCAGGAAATAAATAATGGATATGGGAAGTAGGGTAATGCATTGTGGCACTGAAACCCTGGAGATGGCTGAATAATAAATAAAAGCCTTTTATCAGTGGCTTATGTCCTTGCTGGCTGAGTATCAAGCTGGGCAGCGAGAAGAGCAGTGCAAGGGTGAAGGGAGAGGAGAGGAAAAGGCAGCAGGAGCACAGCGGCTCTGGGGGAAGCCCCTGGGACAAACCAAGAGCAGCAGCAGGCTGCCAGTGCACTGGCGAGGATGGGGGTCTGTGCCACAAAGCAGTGTCCCCCTCTCAGGGGGCTGTGACTGTTCACAGGCAGGATCTGGGGAGTTTTGCTCATTGCCTGGCTGGGAGGTCCCACTGAGCTCTGCCAGGGGAACACCAGCACCTCCAAAATTTAGAGGGGAATTCAGTTCAGAGGGACTAGTTTAGAGAAGAGTGGTAACTCCTGACCTCCATCAAGCCTGGAGTAATGAATTGCAGGAAATGCTGGGAGGGACCATGAGCGAGGGGAGGGCTGAGGGGGCAGCCTGAGGCTGAGCTGAACCCCAGGAGGAGAATGTGGTGTAAAGACCCCAGGACCCTTTTCCAGGGAAGCCTGTGGTCCCAGACCATGCTGCTGGGAGCTGTGTGTGTTTCCCAAGAGCCATCAGCTGCTTCACACAGAGATGCCTTGGAGCTGAAACGAGGCGTTGGCAGCTACAGGCGTGGATTGCTTCTCTCTCTGCACATCTGTCTCCAAACCCTGTAACTGCATTGTTGCTATTTGCAGCAAAACCCCCCTGTTTTCTACTTAATGTTTGTTTCTGAGCAGTGATCCCAGGAGGGCCGGCAGGTTTCTGGGGCCTCTTGCCCCTGTGTGTGCTCCTGGAGGGTTTGGGACATCTGAGAGCAGGAGCAGATGGGGATTCGCCCCACAGCACTGCTCGGGGGAGGAGGCACAGGGGGATGAAACCACTTCCCTACGGAGAGAAACACGTGGAGGAGTTTGTCTCCGTGAGACCTGCTGAATCCCAGATAATTCCTGCAAGTCTCCATGGCCGCTGGAGTTAATCGATGCCATTTGTTTGCCTTTGGGGCAGAGGGTATCGATCCCTTTGTCTCCCTCCCTCCTTGCGTGATGCCAGGTGTCTGAAACACGTCCAAGTTGTGCGGGTGCCAGGCCGAGTGGCAGCTGAATTATCACCTGGGTCACTCGGTTGCTGTTGGAAATGCACAATAAGCTCCCAGCCATGAAAGAGAGAGAAGAAAAAGCCAAACAAAGCCCCCAGCAGCTGCAAGCCCTCTGTGCGGGCTGGAGAAAAGCGTGGCCAGAACAATGCCCTGACCCGTGTGCTGGGCCTGCTGGAGAGGGTGTCCCCATTCCTTTGGGGCAGGGACCCCCTCCACGAGGGCTGCTGGCAGGGGCTGGCTCCATGTGGGTCTGCAGCCCTGGGAGGTGGCTGTGGCTCCCCAGCTGCCCCTTGGCATGGCTTTCCCTGCTCGGCAAGCTGCGGTGGCTGCGGCACAGCTCTCCCCCTGCTCCCCCTCCTTCTCCTCCTCCTCCCTGCAGCTCTGCTCTCATCCATAAACAGCCTAATGCAATTCCCTCCAGCCTGGCTCTGCAACAGGTACCAGCTTTAATGAGGATAACTCGAGGGGCTGTGTGCTGGCTCGTGAGCTGACTGAGCCTTCTCATTGCTGGGCTACTGGAGGTGTCCCTGCCATGGCACGGGGCTGGAACTGGAGGATTTTAAAGGTCCCTTCCAATCCACACCATTCTGTGAGTCTATGGTTCTGCTGGCTCGCAGAATGCCAGCTTCCCTGGCAAGGTTTGTGCAGCTGAAGGGGTCCATGGGCCACCTTGCTAGCAGTGGAATTCCACCCTGCCCAGCCAGAAAGGGGAGCAGGATGAGGCCATCGGTGCTGGCCCCATTAAGTGAGTGCTGTCTGTGATGTGTGTGGCCAGCTGTGTACGTCAGTGTGTCTCTGTATACGGGCTCTATACTGTGCATGTGCTGAGGGCACAGAGCAGCAGCAGCAGCCTCCCACCTCGGGCTGTTGGATCCAGCATGGTGAATTTTCCTCTGACCGTGAGGACTTTGCCAACTGCTTAAAACTATAAAGTGGGCGCTAGAAATGATCTAAGATTGGGATTCAAAAAAAAAAATTATTGCTACTTCATTCTTTTGTGCTGTGGTCAACTGAAACTCCGTGTGGACCAGGCTTTTTGGGGCAATTTGGAGAAGCAGAAGAGAACTGTACACAAGACAGAAACAGTCACAACACTGCTGGAGATGGAGGCTTGGTGCAAGGTGATTAGCATTAATTTCTCAATCAGCTAATGAGAGACAATACTGCCAGTGCCTTTTCAATGCTAGCAGAGCTGGTAAGAGCCAGGTCTGGTGGCTCCTCTGGTGCCAGCCAAGCCTGAGTGACCAGAATGGCTCAGCCCACATTAACTGCAGCTGGAGTCTCGCTCCTTTTTGAGCACAGGGATGATCTGGCAGCATCACAAAGCACCCAGCCTTTGGATGCCGGCATGTCTCAAGCTGGCTAAGGCACCCACAAGAGTGCTCAGAAACCCATCCCTTGAACAGCCCTGATTCAGTGGGAGTTGCCTGCGCAGCTCCGGGAGCGCAAACGAGCACTGAAGTAGCAAAGCGTGTTATTCCAGCAGAGCAGAAACCATCAGGAGTGCCCCTGCTAGGGCTGCAGAGGCAGCTTTAATGCCTTTTTTGATACACAGCAGAAGCATTAATAGGAAGCAAGGAGCATTTATCAAACACCTGAAGCATTCGCCTCTGTGTGGCTGATGGGAGCCAGCTGCAAATGTTTATATGTGTGCCCTTGCTGGGGAGCAGAGAGGGGTTTCTTCTGGTGCAAGGAAATGGTGTCAAAACTGTGAGTGTGTTTGGGCTGGGGCTGCTGGGCTCATGGATCTGTGATCTGTGACCCTTGGGCTGGGCAGTGGATGGGACATTACAGTGAGTCAGTGCTGAACTGTGAATAAATGGCCAAAGAGAGCTCAGCACAGGCTGGTTCTGGAGCTCTCCTCAGGTGTTACACCACGCTGACTCCGTCACCCCAGGCAGCAAGGGGAAATCCCAAACCAGAGATGAATTTTCACCACAGCAGATGGAATGCTTGCACTCACATTCCTCGATTGCTCCTTTTCATTTTCCTGTGGGAAATTGTAGAAAATGCCTTCCCCCTGTGCCATGTGCCACTGGGGAGCTCCCAGTTTCCCTGTGCAGCTGGGAACGTCTCTTAGCAGTGCCAGGCATCTCACCCCCACAGCGTGGCCCTTGGGTACCCGTGCTGTGGGAGGCAGGAGCTGCAGGGCCCTCGGGAGCTGCAGGGCTCTTGGAAGAAGCATCTTGCAGATGTCATGTTAGCAGCCTGATTTGCACTGCCAGCTTCTGTGTCCCCAGGCACCTTCCCTGTAAGAGGATGTGGGGGGATGAGTGACACAGGAGCAGCAGCACCCACGAGTGCTGGGGGTGGTCACCACGTTTGTGCTCCTGCTGCTCAGCCAAGCATCGAGTTCCACAGCTGCTCTCTAGACAGGGTTTAAAATCCTGAGCACACGTTATTGCCATTCACCAAAAGGTATTTTGACAGGGCTTTGTGATACACTAATTAGAAACAGTCACTTAAAATCCACATCTGAAATGCATTGTGGAATTGAGGTTCAAGCAGTGCAGGTTTGCTACAGACACCAGATTCCTAAAGAACAATTTCCCACACCTAAATAATGATGTTTTCCATCATGTTACATCCATTAGCTATAACCTGGCAGTTGCATCCATCATAATATGGTATTTCAGAGAAATAAATGAGTGTATTTTTCTCTGTGAGAACCAAGGCAAAAATATCTGGCTGCTGAAATATCGAGCAGGTTTATACAGTGAGACCAAGTGCAGATTCCTGCTCTAATACATTGATTCAGCCATTAACATGCAGCATAGACTAGTCTGCTTTCTCCTAATCCTGTAACTTCAAAACTAACATTTTTGTAGTTACTTCTTATTAAGGCTGCTTTTAAACCATGCAATCAGCTTTCCAGCAATGTTATTAAACAATATCATGACAGAAGCAGCCTGTATTTGTGGCTGTTCCCAGTAGCTGAAGTGCTTTTTAGTCTCCTTGTCTTGGGAGGGTGTTGGCTTTCCCTTTGCTTTTTAAAAGCATTTAAATTGAATTTTCCAAGTTCTTTCCCACCATACGTATGTACCAGCAGGTCCCTGATTTTCTATTTCCAGAATGGGGACTGGGTGGTGCATTTCAGGAAGAAGAGTGACACAATTCCACACACATATGCTTCCCCTGTTTTCCCTGTGCTGTTGATGGGAAGAGCATTGACATTCCCGTCGTCCTCCGTCAGCGTCACTTCTGCTTTGCGTTGGAGCGGGATGTGCTGCTCCGGTGGGATGAGCCAAGGAGGAGGAGCAGTGGAGGGTTTTGCTGTGCCCCGAGCAGCACCCCTCACGTGTGCTGCCCGGCTGTCCCTGGGTGCCTGTCCTCTTGCATTTTTCCAGCTGGAAACCGGGAATGCAGGCAGTCCTTCGCGGGAGGGATTAACAAGCAGCTGGCAGCACAGGGAGCGCTGGTAAAAGCTGCACCTTGCCAGGCTGAGGGTCTTCCCCAACACCTCGGAGGTCGGTGGGATTTGAAGGGGATTTACCACCCCTTGGAAGGAGGAGAGGGATCATCTGGGCTTGATTTAAAACTGGCCCAGGCTGTAGTTTAACAGCATCCATGAGACTGCTGATGTGAAACTGCTCATTTGGGAGGAGAAGGAGGAGGAAGCAGCAGCTGCCAGATGGGCACTGCCTGTCCCCTACAAGCCTCTGGCCCTTCAAGGGATGGTACATCATGTGCTGGGCTGCAACTGAGTTGTGGGTGAGGTGAACAACACTGAACAGGAATGAGCAATCAAATATAGCACTCCTTCCATGCTCCAGCCCCAGAATTTGCCAGCTGGGAATCCTTTCCCTGAACAACAGTGGGGAAAAAATGCGTTGGAGATTGGGGATTGTAGTGGGGTGTCACTCTATCTTGCTCTGGGACTGGCACCCAGGAAATGTTGTATGGAAACAAGTGTGTTGAGGGATGGAGAACCCTGGGATGATTGATAAACAAACCACATACAAAGAGCACAGCCTTTGGAAAATATGCCAGTTAAAGATTTCCAGTGGTATAATCACAGGATATTTAAAAAGCTTGATTCTCAGCAAGCCTAATAAAAGGGCGGTTCCTGAACCTCAGCTACAAAGCGAGACCACATGCTGGAACAACACGAGCACTAATCTCAGGCTTTAATAGACTACAAGAGCTAAAAAATGCTCCTGGGACGACGGCAGCAGATACCTCATGGAGCGAGTGAGCAGCAGAGAGAAACAGGCTCTGGAATCAGCACCTTCCTCTCTTCCACCGGGTGCTGATACAGGAGATGGGGAAACACCAGTGGGATCTTCTGCTTCCAACAGTGCAGCCCCCATTGATTGCTAAAGCAATAAAATCAGCCTTTAGTCAAGCACTGCAAAGTTGCATAAAGCATATTTGATGGATTACACCTATCAAAACTTTTAGCGAGAGGAACAGTTACAATTAACAGGCTGCGAACAGGATCTTCTCTGCAATTTTTTCCTTGACATCATCAGTAATTACCTGCACTAAACGTGCTGCTGCTGCTTGGCGGGGGCTTGTCAATCAAGAGGCAGCTCAGACCCAGAAGATCATAAATTTGCTGTCGTAAACTTTGCTGCCAAACTGAGGGAGAAGCACTGACAGAAGGGTATGAAGCATCTGCAGGGCTTTGCATCTCTCCCCGTGCCCTTGTGGTTGAGGATGAGGAGCGAAATTACTCCAGGGCTGTGCCACACACATGGGCTGAAAATGCCAGTACTTCCAGCTCTCCAGAAGAGCCATCCCACAATTACCTTCTGTGAGCCTGGCAGTTCCCTCCGCTGGAGAGATACAAGGTTATTAAGCAAATATGATTAATGAATAAAAGAACCTCTGGCATGCTGGAACGAGGCCTGTTGGGCTCCGGGAGGATTCATCGACTTGTGCTTTGGGAACTGCGTCAGATTTCTGCAGTAATATGATTAACACGCTGTGTAATGGGCTAAATCCATCCCAAGTGTCCCTCCAGTTAAGCCTCTGTGTGGACACCTGGGATGAATTTGGCCCTTTTACAGTGGATGCACTTGACAGAGCTGGAAGAAGGAAGGTACTGAGTTACTACTACAGCTGGGAAAGGGATTGCAAAAAGGATGGAGAGGAGGGATGGGTCTGGGAAGGGATCCAGAGCAGCCCCTGCCCTCAGCACCCTCCTGAAGCACAGGAGGGCTGTGGGTTGGAGCAGATGTGTGTGGAGCCTGTGTGCCTGCTCTGCCATCCCCATGGACAGCTGCCGCTCCGTGGCACCTTCCGGCCAGAGCCGTGGGACTCGGCCACGCTCTCGCCTGCCACGTGGCGCTGCCGTCCCCAGCTCCAGAAAACGCGGAGCTGCCAGACCTCACCGGCTGCAGGAACGGGAAGGATGGGGAGCGCTGCCTTCCTTATCTGCGGGGCCAGATTGCGAGCAGCTGCGGGCAGATAAAGAGCGATGGAGATCGGCTGGAGGAAGGCGTTTGCTTCCCCTGCGAAGCACACTCGCTCTCCCTTTTCCCAGCGTACCCTGGCAGCAGCCAGGCTGCCTTCTGGGCAGGGAATCTTCTCTGCCGCAGGGGTAAAAGCAGGGGGTGTGTGATGTAAGAGCCGGAACCTGAGTGACCGATCTCAGTTTATTTGCAGAGTACTGCTTTATCTCACCCTGTCTGGGTCGCTGCTGCTTCCTATCTGCCCCAGGCCAGGATGGGTGTCCCCCAGCACACTTGCCAGGCTTGGCCGCAGGTTTTGCTCCAGTACTGGAATGCTGTTTCATAGGTAGGCTCTGTCTTGCTCTCATGTCCTGCACTGCCTTAATTGCAATATCATATTTCTTACTCGTTCCGATGTACCTTCCATTCTGGGTAAGTTCCATATTTTTGTGCTGTTTTAATAATTTCCAACGAGTACCTTTGTTTTCCATCCTTGGATGGTTTCATCTGTGTGTTCATTGTGGTCTCTTACAGTTCACTTTAGTCTTGTAATTCCTGAGCAAGGAATGGAGTCTTTAGAGGAGGTGCCTAGAAAGGGATTAATCGCAGCCAGACCTCGTTAAAATCCTGTTGCCACACCAATTCCCCACACTCACAGAACCTGACCACAGTGTGAAAATTAATATTTATGCCGAGGAGTGTCAATGCACTGCCTGTGCACTGTTCCCTGATTTACTGTCCTCTGGGGGTGTGAGCTCTGGGGACGCCAGTGAGATGTGCTGGTCCATTTCCAAGCCCCCAAAAATGAAATAACTGCCCATCTGGGCCCTTCAGCACCAAATGTGATCAGCACATTAATGCTGCTGGATTCTGTGGATGATCAGCCTCCAGCTTTATTGCCTGATTTCTTGCAGCCTGGTTCCTGCAACTTGTTGAACTACTGTTGTAGCAGTACAGCCAGATTTTGCAATAGGGACTGAAAATCTGCTTTAAATTCATTTCTCTCAGTCTGTGTTCTCCCTCTGTTCTGCTGGATAATGGGGTACAGCCTTGGCACATTGGTGATCGATTTCCAAGGAGACCCAAACCACTGGGGAAAGTTTTTCCAGAGGGGACATGACCCTCCAGGATTTGTGGAGACTTGTCTTTTCCCTGGGCACCACATCCCGTGGCTGGCTGAAGAGTGCTCCTCCCCCAAGGTCTACAATGGGTTCCAGAGTTTGTTGAAACTGATAAAAATCTCTCTTAGCTACCAGGATTATGACACAACAAAATAGAAATTTTTGTGATTTTTCTCTACAGTGGAAAAATTCTGCAAAATCAGTGTCTGTTGGCTTTGAAAGTCCCTCGCTCCAATACTCTTACCAGATGGCCGACGGCTCACAGGGATGCGGCTGGTCCGTGTTTGCAACCCTTTAGCTCCCGTGGAGACGTGGCTGTTTTGTCAGGAACAGCAAGATCTGCCTGAGATAGTGGCTGTGGCCTCTGTGGCTTTTCAGGGTGCAAGAAGGGAGCATGGGAACCCCACATACCACACCTGGCAGGGCACAGCCTGCCCAGCCCCGTGAAATACCCAAGGCACTGCTGTGGCAGTGACACCCTGCAGCTTTTCCATGGGTTGCTGCTGTGGCCTGGAAGAGCATCTTGCCAAAAAGGATGCCCGGGCACACACACTGGAGTAGGGGCAATAGGTGCTGAGAGTTCTAATGGTCCTGGTGTGACCAATAACGGATCTGTTAACATAGTGTCTGCAACTAGGAAAGACAGGCTTATTTCTGTACCTCCCAGGAGACAGGCTGCAGCTATTATAAAGTTATTAAGCTATTATTATACACAGGTATTAAGGCTGAATGAAGAAGTCAAGTGATAGGAGGGCATAAAAAAGAGAAACCTCAGAGGTGTGCAGCAGAGTCAGGCAGAGAGATGGGGAGGCATTTGTTGTGGGAAGGGGCTGGTGTATCTGTGGGATCAGCCAGAGCCAGAGGAGATAAACCGTAAGTCACCTCTGAGCTCCTGACAAGGTGTGTAAACCATTTTCTTCTGCCATATGGCTGATTTGTGAGGATTCCTGCAGGGAGCTGAGCCAAAGGGCCCTTGTGCTGAGGACATCCTAGTCACCAGAGCACTAAATGCTGTTGTGCTCTGCAGCATGAGCTGGGACCAGCCAAGCTCCAAAACCCAGGGGAAAGACCACCTGGGATTGTGTTTGTTATGGGCCTCTGCAAGGTTATGTCATAGTGTGCAAAGCTTGTGGTTTTGGTGTGAGCAAACGTACAAAGCCTTTAAGATCTGAATTCAAGCAGCCAGCTGGAGGAGGGAAGCTCAGCGAGAAAGGAAGATGCCCCAAAACCCAGTGTAGGTAGTGTCCTGGATCCACTCAGAGCTTAGAAGTTCTAAACACAGTGAGATACAGCAGCTGGATCTTTTTCCAGCAATCTGAGCATCTACCACAGGGAACAGAGCCAGGGCTGTGACAAACAAGTGCAAAATGTTAGTCAGGACAAATGGAATGTGAAAAACCACCAGAAACTCCCAAAGTGGGTCAAATTCCTTGATGCATCTAACAATAGAGGTAGGATGGGAAGGACAGGGTGGATTCAGTTGCGTGCCCTCCTGTGCCTCCTAAAATTTGGGCTGCACTGTGGGCCTGAGTCTGTGGTGCTGAAGTTCAAAGCAGGTGGCTGAAATTGTGGAAGTGGAGGCTCTGGCTCTGCCTCTGCCTCCTCCACCTGGGCCTGCCTGGCATAATATTATCTTCACGCCTGAGCGAGGAGGACTTGGCTTATTAAACTTGCAAACCTGCCTTGCGCTCGCCCTTGGGTATCCAGGACTGCCGGGTCTCTGGGGCAGCATGTTCTAATGCTCCTTTTATGCCACGTCTACCACAACGAGGCCTCCTTAATTGGCTTGTGGTTCCCACCAGCACTGCCAGCACAGAGCGAGCGATGCAGGAAAAGCTGCCAGCCACAGCTCCCGCTCGGTGTTGGTGCATCATTAGCTCACATGTTGTCTCTCTCCCCAAAGACAAACACACTGTGTAGCCAAAAAGGTCTGTGGGGAGGATGCACAGCAAGATCCAAGCACAAGAAGTAGTGGGAGCACAGGTAGTTCTCGTTCCCTTGCCACATTTGGTTTCTCCACTCTGCCAAATCCCAGATTTTCAGTGGCTTGGGGGAGACTTGCAGTGAAACATCCTTTTTTTTTTTTCTCTCTTTTTTTAAAAGTACTTCCTCCCCCTTCCTTGCTTTAATCACTTTAAAACAACCCTAGAGGAGCAAGACTTGGGTAAATAAATGTGGGAACCAGGGGAGTTCTTGAACTGTTAAAGAAATCAATATAAATCAGAGTAACCTTGCCCTGATGTCTTCCTTATCACCTCTGAAGCTCTACCTGCCTTTGTCTAACAACAATCTCAGTTAATTAGATAATTAATCTAATTATCTAATTAGGTGGAATCACTAATAGCTATTCCACCTAATTAGGCCAGTGGCTGTATCTCAGCAGTGGTGGTTCTCTCTTTCTGGCTAACCCTCCACCTTCTGCCATGCCTTGAAACCAGGCTCTGACACAATTCACAGCTCTTTGTTTGTTTTAACCAAAACCACCTGGAAGCAGTTTTACATTTTTTTACTCAGACTTTCCTTGAATGAAAGCAAGGTGGCCAGTTGGAAAGTAGAAAAGGAAGCTCTCAGAAGATTATTTTTTTTTTAGCAATGAATGCAGGAAGCTCTTCATTGTTTTAATTCATTCTCCTGGTGTAAGATTAATTTTAGCTCTGAACACAACAACCTGTTATGAATTGATCCTAGGGAAGTATATTGCTCTGAAGCTGGGGAAACAACATAAGTAGCTTTTCCCCCCTCTTTATTTGGACAAGTTTAGCTAACTCATGGCTGCAGTCCTAACTACAGTCTCTTCCCTGCGGAAATGTGGATTGTGCTCCTGCTGCAGCTTTCCCAATCCATCCCCTGCATGACAGCACGAGGGAGCCGGCAAGAATTAAAGAATTAAAACCAGCCTAAGGCCATTGGTCCCCTGGCAGCAGAGTCCCACTGCTCCTCTCTGCAGGGATGCTGTGGTTGGCAGCACCGACCACGATGGCAGCTTGGTTTGGATCACCTCTGTCCCTTCACAAGCTGTAGGTGCCTTCGGGGCTGCAAAGCTGCCATAAGGCACTCATGGGGTATTTTCCCTTTAATGTCTAAATTGGATTTCAGGGTGTTTTGGTTCATTCCAAAACAAATCAACATCTGTCTGTAAAACAGCCAGACTTGGCTCTGAGAAGAGATGGATGTGCTCACCCCTCGCACCCAGAGCTCTGCTTCCCTGGGATCCCACCTCATGCATCAGGAAAAGCCATTCAACATCTGAGTGGTCAGGAACTGAGACTCTTCCAGCCCCAGAAATGTTAAATGGTTCACTCCATCCCTACCTGTCACTGGAGAGCACTGCTGGCTCTCCTCTGACACCTACAGCCTTAGTGGGCATGACTTGGAGCACCACTCTGGTTGGGCTCAGTCACAGAGACCATGGGAACCCTGGCTGGTGTCTGGGTGAGGTAAAAGGTCCAGGTAGGTTCTGCAAGAGCATTTATGCAGTGAACCCCTTCTCTCACCTGGAAATGCTTCCTTTCTGTAGTGCTCTCAGGTTAATCTGCTGCAATAGCATCCAGATCTATGATCTGGTTCTGGGGAGAGTCCTGTTCCTGCCTGACTGGAATGATGGGCAACTCACAAATCCACAGCTTTTCATTTTGTTTTATTCTGTATTTGGTTGGGTTTTTTTTCTATATGTATATGTAACTGAAATACCATAAAATGTCTCCTTGGGGTAGTTGGATTTTTCTTTTTAAAAAACAAGTTATATATTATATTTTTTTTTTTTGAGCTGCTTGGAGCAAAGTTGTCTCAGCATTCTCATTTTGAAACCCCCATATTGAGGTGTTTATTACAGAGTCGTGTAAATCCACATTTAGTTGAAACTTGGTGAATGTTTTTTGGCTTGAAGCATGTTTTCTTTGAAGGAGTTTACTATTAAGTGTTTAAGGGTTTTTTCCCCTTTCTCTCTATTTTTCTTTTGAAAATGCAACACCTTCCAGAACTGGGTTCAGAAGCAGAAGGCCAGCTCTGCAGCAAGTGTGAAATCTATGAGCTGAGCACAGAGCTTCAGCCATTCATGCTTTTTTCTGACATCTGTTAAGAGAATGGGAGGAAGGGAAATCAGCTGTACTCTATGAGAAAAGAGGCTTTTTTGTTGTTGCTGTTTTGGTGAGCCATGAGTAGCTGCACTCCCCCAGATGCTGCTGATCCCAATGCCAGCTGCACAGAGCACAGCATCTCTGGCTGCCTGGAGCTGGTGCCTTCACACACCCCAGAGCAAGCCAGATCTGCTGTACCTGGGAGAAAACTGAGGGTGCAGCAGGCTTGTTGCTGTTGTGTGACTTAGATGTGTATTGAACAACAACATTCCTGACCTGGGCTGGGATCATGTTGTTACAGTTCCACTGGAGTAACACAGCCAGTGCTGCTCTGGTTTGTGCTGTGGCTCGATACCCATGACAGTCCATACCTGGCTTTATGCTCCCAAGCTTCTCTGCTTTTTCAGGTGTGCAGACCCATTGTTTCCAAAGTGAGGCTGTGCAGGTGGATAACCACGTTGATGCAACCCCTGCTAGCAAACTGCACATCCCACAGAGCCAGGAGCAGGAGTCACTGGTGGGAAATGGCTGTTGCTGTCCAGGGAAGCCCTGCCAAACTCCTCTGCCCCTTTTCAGCCTGCAAGCTGGGAGACAGGTGAACATGTGGATGGCCAGAGCAGACAACCAGATCTCAGGCTGCACATCAGCAGGACCAGCCTTGACCTTGTGTTTGCTTATGGAAGTGGACAAACATCTCCATAGAGAGCCAGGACCTCCCTGCTGCCTGAGCTGGTTCCTGAACTTGAACCCAAATAGGACGGCTTCTGAGATTCTGAAATACTGTAGACAAAGCTGACTGGGGATTTTTCCCCCTACTTTTTCCCCACTTCCAGTTTCTGGCAGCAGCTAGAAGTGGGAGTACCAAAGTCTCCGGAGTGAGCCTGCTTTCTCTGACTCTACCTTGCAAACTCAGGAAGTTTGAGGAGGTCTGATAATCACCCTTACCTTGCTTATTTATCAGCTTAGTCTCCACCCAAGGGCGTTCCCAGTGCCCTACCTGAGCTGGCTTTGCTCACACCACCGTGCTGGCTGGCTGCCACTCCAGTGCTCACTGTGGTAGGAATACACAGCATCGGTACTTTTGGTCCCATCCTCCTGTGCTTTTTCCATTTTTGCTCTCCTGTTGAAGGTGCTTCAACAAAATGGTGTTTGTGCTGTGGAGATAGCAATGGACTGCCACCACTTTGTATCACAGATAGGAAAATTTCACTGCAGCATTTAAGGTGCCTGGCTCAAATACTTGTGGCTGGACAACTGTGAATTTGACTTTACCTGTACTGGGATTTTTCAGCCCCTGCCACAATGCATAATTCACTTAGGTGATTGAATTGCAATGTTGACTTCCCTCGCTCATGTCATCCTAATATTTTTTAATACATTTTATCAGGAGTTATTTTTTGATACTGTGCCCCCACGGATCATTGCTGTGCAGATGTTACACAGATCTAATGACCATTTTCCATTTGTTGGGTGTCACCAGTCTGTCCTGCAACTTCGTGTGTTTCCTTATCACAGGCTTCAGTGTTCTACAAACAGTGTGGACCTAGGAGATCACAGTGCTTTTTCTTGGTTGCCAGCATCTAGCCCAAAGGGGGAGGCAGGTTTGGAGATGTTGCTTGTTTCTATGGATAATAATCAATAAGACCCATTAGGGAGACAAGTACATACATCACTAAACTTTGACCTCTGCTCTCCAGATCAGTCCCAAGATGCCTATTCATATGCTGGTGACATCCAGATTGCGCTGTTGCAAAAGCCTCTTTGCTCGGGAAGGGATTACAGATTTAAATTGCACAGCCTTTGCTATCTGTAGAGTACAGCATGCAGGATGCTTAGCTAGAGCCTCTAGTTTTTGTTGGCTTTCTTTACTGCTCAGCCGAGTTTTATATTTAACGCTGTTGCATGCAGAGTGTTTTATGCTTCTCTACCTTTCAGGCTGTTTTTCACTCCAGTCTGTCTGGCATTTTAAGGGTTTACAGACCGTGGGGATTCCTGGCACTGGCTGCTGCTTGCATATTGCTCCTCATCTTTCAGATCCTTTTTCTCCTTGCTCTTCGGCAGGCTGTTTCTGATAGAAAGTTTTGGCTTGCTGTTTGAAGTTCCTGATAGTCGGCATTTGATCACTTGCTAATTCAGTTCTACAACTTTTTTCCAAAGAAACCATGAAAGACTATCTAAAAATAGATTTAAAAAAAAAAAAAAAAAAGAAAACTTTAAAAACACCCTTATTTTGCTGAATACAAGAAGTTTTAAGTTTTCTGGGAGGAAAAAACCCACATACCAAATTTAGAAGCAAATCAGAGATCCCAGGATGTTTGAGAAATCCATTTCTAGGCACGAAAGCTGGATGAAGAGTTTTCTTCTCCCTGTACATCTTCCCTTCCCTTGAGAGAACATCTACTGGAATCTGTTAGCTGGGAACAAGCCAGATGAGATTCTTTGGTGTGGGTGGGTGAGAAGGGAGAGACAGGACTCTGGTGACAGCATCGGGGCCTGACCTCAGCGGGATCACAGGGACTGTGAGCTGCTCTGCCGGGTGATTCCTTCTGCAAATGATCAAGGTCCATCTTTACATTGAGTGCCTCTGCTCCTCCCACTGCAAAGCTGTTTCTGTTCTGTGTTCCTCTGAAGGTTAGAAACAGATGTCTAGTTTCCATCCCACATGTCCAGCATGGATCAGTTGCGCTCTTCATTCTTGTCTAAGAGCTCTTTCATTGCTGCAATGTGCTGCCTCCTTCCCCAGTGTATTTTACAGTGGCCATATCTCCTTCTTTGTTTCCCCAGGCTGAGAAAGTTGAGTTTGTAGAGACTCCTTTCATAAAACAGGTTTTCCATTCCCCTGAACATCCTAGAAACTCTTCTCCATGTTTGTTCCTGCTTGAATGTATTTTTGTCTTCAACTGGAGAATTGTCTGGAGAATTCCAACAAGATCTTGCCTGTGCACTGTTCAGTGGTGTTAAATGCTTCCTTGTCTCTATTCATTGGTATTTCTGACACCCCTGCTTGGCACTGGCCTTTCCAGGAGCTAAGTCACACCAGTGGCACTCAAACACCTGGGGCAGGTCTTCTCCCTCCTGTGTGCCACACCAATGAGCTTCTGCTCCAGGTGAGAAAGGCTGATTACAAGCAGCCAGCTGTCAAAGTCAGTAGCAGCATATTTCACCCCATTTCCATTTTGCTCTGTCAAAGTTGCTCTCTTTTTCCAGTGTGACACTCTCATCTTCATGTTATAAGCACAATCCCTCCTTTTCCTAATGGAGTCACTAAAGGAAGTATCAAGTAATGTTCATCCCAGGCAGTTTTATAAGGACCTCTACCAATTATCTCTCCAGCTCCTTCTTGCTTCATCCCTTGCCCACTTTGCTATGCTTGTGCTCCCAGCACAACTAAAAATAGCCCATCTGACCTTGCATCCAACTCATTCCTGAAATCTGGAAAATGGAACACTGTGTGATAACTTCTGCTTATTGTTTCCTCACTGCCTCAGTTATCAGTGGAGTCTCTGAGTGTCCCTGCAGTAAGGCAAAATGGTTGTTAATTCAGTAAATTTTGCTGGAGCATGCATTCATCTCTGTGTTGCACCAGGGCCATCCATCTGCCAGCTCTGTTTACACAATCCCTAGTACAACGCTTTTCCCAAAAAGCTTATGAACTCAGTCTGGGCCATATATTCAAAGGTGTTGTCAAGTGCTAGGTGAGATTTCCAAGAATATTTTCCTCCCGACTTCTCTCTGGCATTGATACTCGAACCCCATGGCAGTTAACGTGCTTTGAAAGCAAGAGAGGGTGCAGTATGCTGGCCACCAGTGCCTCTGGGCAATGCTTGTTTTCTGGTTTGGTATTTTATTTTGTGGTGAAGACTTCCAGGCTTCTGAGCACAGGCTCCTGCCTGCCTTGCCAAGGATGCTCTTATGTATGGCAAACATTATGCTGCTTTGTGTGAAGTCTGCCGGCTTTCACACAGCCTCTTTTTCTTCCACCCCTGGACGGCTTCTCCTCATGCTGGAAACCTGCGGAGGCTAAGCACATTTAACCCTCTTCAGGAGGACACAGCAAAATGAATGCTGGCTGTTAAGGCGCTCTTGTGTAGCTGGTTCACCATTTCTACCCTCAATTGCTAATTTCCCTTTCTACCCACTTCTACTAAAAGGTGCTAATTGTGTGGTGATACGCAACTTCCCTGCCCCGGAGAGCGGCAGCATCACTTCTGATCCTTTTAGGTCTGGGTAAACTAATAGAGAGATCTGTGTCCTGAGCCTGATTCCAACGCCTATATAACAAATTCTTTATTAAATCCACAGAAAAGTCACTTACTAGTGGTTAGACTTTGGGCTGTTCAGGGCAGCAGCCACTTCTGAGAAATTACACATGTCTGATGCAAAATTACAAAAATGTGTATTTACCACAGTGACCAAGGGGGCTGAGAAGCTCAAGTTAATATTTATATTTGGCATTGAACCTTATGCAAAAATAGTGACTTTGGCTGGGTGCAGCGTCCCCATTTATTTTTAAATCCTTTTATACTGATGGTCCAGGTGCAGGGAATTACCTCTGAGCTCTTGGCACCCCAGGTTTTGGAGGTCTCGCTGTGCTAAGAAGCTGCTAACAGGGTGTTTATCTCAGGAGTGCATCTCGGAGCATCTCTGGCCAGTTGCTCTGGGGAGGGGTATGGGCTGCCACCCTGTGGGTTTGAACTGTTGCCTGTTTTCAGGGCTGAAGCAGGGAAGCAGGAGTAGCAGTGATACCACTGGGGAAAGGGGAATGCTGAGCTGCAGAGGGGGAATGAAGCTCCATCTGTTTCATCCCAACATCTCCGTACAGATATAAAGGATGTACTGAAGTAGTTTGCTCTGGACCTCCCAGCATAGGCTGTGGCTGCTGGGTTGGCCCAAGAGGTTTGTGGCCTGTGCTGTGAACCTGCCTTCCCCACTGCCGTGTCTCTTGTGCCCTGCAAACACCTGCAGCCAGCGTCTCTTTACAAGGATTTTGTCATTAAAAATCCACGTGGTGAGGGAAGGGTGGGAAGAAGTAGGTTAACAGGGCCCTCTTGCAGAAGAGAGTACTCTCAAACAACACACATTTGGCATCAATGAGAAAGTGGCATCTTCTGGAGGCAAGGGTGGGAATTCCTTCAGGCGGATTTAGGACCTGCTGAACATCACTGTGAAGTTCAAACCATTTAGCTGGAATGAGTTTGAAAACTTGTGCCATGTGGGAGCCCAGAAAATACATTCCTTACAGTTTTGAAATCCAGACTACTGGAGTTAAGAAGTGTTAAATAACTTGCCCAAGGCTGCCTTGTGAGGCCATGAGTGCAGACTCCATTAAAAATCCTCAAATGCTCAGAGGGATGCACTACCTGTGCCACCTCAGTGAATTTTGAGGCTGGCAGGATAACTCACTGTGCTAATACCAAAGTGTGAAAGAAATACCCCCACCAAGGCAATTGCCCTTTAGGTTTGACTATATTTTCAGCCCCGACTTCTGCCAGTGGTTCCTGTCTTGGTGTGTTGGTGTCTGGAGAGGGCAGCAGGGAAGTGCTGCTTGCCGGACTTCCCAAAAGCATCCCAAAAGCTCCGGCTGGACCAGCCCACCAGTGGCCATGGCACTCCTCCAGAACCCTCCATGAAGGAAGAGACCCCAAACTGTGGCTTGAAGGGTGTTTAACAAATTGGGAATGATCACCTCCTGATGGATGTATGGGATTGAATGAAGTCATGCTGTGCTTGGCTTGCCAAGTTTTTAACACGTGACGTTATTTGCCAAGGAAGGAAGGTTTCCAGGGGAATTGATAACGAAGGATGTAGCAGGTTTTTGGAAAGAAAACAACTTTTGCTATGAAAACAGCAACCCTGAAACTTTTTTTGAGGAGATAAACTGCTTTCTAAAAATGGGCCACAGCTCCCTGCTGTTTCCACAAAAACTTACTTTATGCCTGTGGTGGCTGTCACTCTGCTTAACACAACACTGGAGCTAAGGGCAACACCTGTGGCAGAAAATGGAAGCTGGGCCATGCCTAAGTCAAAATTTCAGTGCTTTCTGCCTTTCTGTGCTTCTCACCTTCTCCACCGACCTTGTCCCCGAGAATGGTGCTGTTCTTGTCCCCACACTCTCCATTGTCCCAAAGGTCTGGAAGTGATTGCACACCAGGTCTCTGCTTACCAGACCCCACAAGCACTGCCGAGTTCCTGTTCCCACACAGATTCCCAAAGCAAACGTTACAGCTATAATCTAAAAGAGCAAAAATGTTTGGAAAACAGCAGATGCAATGGGAAAATGACACTTCCTACATGTGATAATTGTGCAACCTTAACTCTGCCCTTGGAGTATGTCTGCGTCTTGCTGCATTGTTCAGGAACTTGTGTGGTGAAGAAAAAAGTCACTGGAAGTCTGTCTGGAAATTAAAGTGTTTGGTGGAGGTGCCAGCAAGGGTTAAATTACCTGTGTGGGCATGGGGGGGCTGGGTAGGGTAAATGGATTACACAAGGCTCTTAAATACAGGAGGGAACTCTTTCAGCATGATTTGACTGTTAAAATAGGCATCGGTGGAGGGAAAAACCCTCTGTGGCTCGTGAGTCCAGATTCCTGAAGCTTTAATGCACAGGACACAATGTTATGTTCCCTCCTGCCATGTAGGTGCCTATCCTCTTTAAGCCACTTACACTGGTTTGCTTTTAAGCAATTTTTTTTTTTCCCCCTGGTACTCAGCCATGGATTAACTCTGCTCAGACTGTCTCCACGCTCTCCCTGCAGCCCCACTCACCACTCTCTTAGGTACAGCCCTGTGCAGCCCACATCCCTCCTGTCTGCCCTGTGTCTTGCCTGGGGATGAAGTTTGCTGTTCACTGATGGGAGGCGTTTGCCTGGCTTAGTCACCACTGAGAAAGTGGGAAAGCACAGTGAAAAGCACAGTGAAAGAATGCCCGCACTGCAAGCCGTGTGTGGCTGTACCAACTTTTTTGCCTCCACTCATCGCCCCTTGCGCCATCGTTCCTCAGCTGCTCACGGCCCCCATCCCCTCAGCTGCTGCAGAGGAAGCAGCCCCATGTGAGAGGGGCTCAGCAAAGACTCTGACAGCTCACGCTTGGCATGTCACCATCCCAGCCCGCCCTGCCAGCGCTTCCACAGGCCCCAGGGGGCCGCGGGGAATCTCAGGGCAGAACCGCTGCTTTTCGGGAAACGCCACTTTTTGAGAATGCCACTTTTTAGGGACGCCACGTTTTGCCACCTCAGGAGTTTTGCAGAACCACAGCTCGTGCTTGGTGGAGTCGACAGATCACTGAGGGACTGATGGGAACATTTCTGGAAGCAGCACTACAGCAGCGCTGTCGAAACACCTTGGCCTCTGGGCGGGCCGCTGCCCTGACCCCGAGCCCGAAGCCAGCTCACAGAGGTGGCAGCCGAGGCATCCGTGAGGGCACCGGGAGCCCGTCCCCGAGGTCAGGGCACGCAGCAGGAGTTGTCTCCCTCTGCCCAGCCGCTCCGGCACTCCCAGCGCAGCCACCGGGCGGGCGAGCCGGCTCTGGCCGCCCTTCCCCTCACGGAGCGGGCCTGCCGTCCCCCGTGCGCCGCCGTCCCGCCCGCGGCAGCCCCGCTCCCCGGGGGACAGGCGGGCGACGAGCCCTCCGAGGGGGCAGGGACGGGAAGGGAAGGGGCCACCCGCGGGCTGCGCGGAGCCCGAGCCCGGAGGGGCCGCGGCGCGGGAGAGGCGGCCCGCGGGGGCTCCGTGCGGGCGGGGGTGGGACCCGGCGGGGCGGCGCAGGGGGCGCTCCCGGCTCCCCCCCGCTCCCTCCCCGGTAGGGCCGGCGGCGGGGCCGCCCCCATTGGCCGCGGCGCGGCAGCAGCTCCGCCCGCCGGAGCGGCGCGGCGCGGGGAGGGAGAGAGGGAGGAGGAGGAGGAGGAGGAGGGAGGGCGCCGGGCTGCGCTGCGCTGCTAGTCCGGAGCGGAGCCTGGCAGCGGCAGGATCGGCGGCGCGGGGTGCGCAGCAGCCGGAGCCTGCTGGACGGAGGCAGCCCCGTCCCCCCGCCCTCCCTCCCCTCGCCTCTTTCTTTGTGCGCAGGGCAGGGGCGGCCCCGATCCATGGTCATGGGCGACAAGAAGAGCCCGACCAGGTGAGCGGGGGCGCGGGGGCGGGCGGGGAGAGGCGGTAAGATGGAGGGAGCGCGGCGCGGCCGCCTCTGCCCCGGCCCCGGCCGAGGGGATGGCGGCGGGTAGGCCCTGGTTGGCAGCCGCCGGCGTGTGCTCGGCCCCGGCGGGGGGAGGCGGCGAGGGGCGCCTAAGATGGAGGGAGCGAACGGGGAGGGGGCGGCGAGCCCGCGCCGCCCCGCCAGGTACGCGGGGGGCCGGGGCGGGGGGGGGGGGGGGGGCCGCGGGCGGGGAGAGAGTGAGGGAGGCTCCTAAGATGGAGGGAGCGTGGAAGGGCAGCAGGAGGAGGAGTGCCGGTGTCTCCCAGCCTGCCGCCGGTGCCAGGGCTGGTGCGGTGCGAGCGCAGCCATGGCGGCTCCGCTCGCTCGCACTCCCCGCTCCGCGCACTCGCCGCTCCCAGACAAAGGGAGGTTTAACAAGGTGGAGGAGGGAACGCGCCTCCCAGCCAGCAAACTCGCCCACCCACCCTCCCACCCTCCCGCCGCGGGCGGGGGGACGCGGGCGGCCCGGCCCGGCGGGTTCGGCCCGGCGGGGCCGGGGCGGAGCTCGCGCCCCCCGCACCTCTCGGGGCCCGGCCCCGGTCGGGGTTTGTCGGCTGCTCCCGGCCCCGCGGGAGAGCGGCGGTGCGAGCAGGCGCTGGGTTTCGGGGCTCTGTAACATGGTTTCTCATGTGTGTGTTTTCTTTCTCTCCTCCTCCTCCTTCTCTCTCTCTCCTCCTCCTGCCGCCTCTCTCCTCCTCCCCAAACACACACGTACACACACACGCTTCCCCTCTCCCTCCCCCTCCTCAAGGCCGAAAAGGCAAGCCAAACCTGCAGCCGACGAAGGCTTTTGGGATTGTAGTGTGTGCACCTTCAGGAACAGCGCCGAAGCCTTCAAATGCAGCATCTGCGATGTCAGGAAAGGCACCTCCACAAGGTACGTCCGCACCTTTGAACGCGGCTCGTGCTCCGCGCTGGGCTGCGCCGACTTGTTGATTTTTTTCGCTGTTGCCTGGATATCGGCTGCTTGCATCCCCTCTCTCCCCCGATGTGGTCCCTTCTGTCCCTGTTCAAAAGCTTGCGGATTTTAAAAATTCTCTTTCAAGCGTTTAATTGGAGCTGGAAGACATGTTTTGTGGATGTGGCAGCAACCTGAATCTTTTTGTTCTGTGCTTTTTTTTTTTTTTTTGTTGCTGGTGTACAGAGAACCTTTTGGAGATGCACAGCCAGCCAGAAATGCTCTGGCTGTGGTTTGAGTCAGACGGTTTTTTGTGGTTTGGGTGGAGGTTTACCTGTGTTCTCTACAGGAGTAGAAATGATTTAGGATTAGGGAGCGGGAAAGGGAACGGCTGAAACTAAAGATGCAGTGAGAACAACTCTCTCCCTGAGATGTTGATCTCTCGGTGACTGTTGTCATCAGAAAGGAATCGGCTTTGTGCTCAGTGTGGGAATGGTGTGGGTTTTTGAAAGCTTTAGCTGTCAGGTCTCTCTGATTGCCTTACTCTGAGAAACTGGAGGTCTTTGTGAGGTGGTGAGTCTGACATGCAGTAGTTAATTTAATCTCAAAAAAAGCCCCCAAACTTGCTATTTCTCAGTTAGAGGGTTTGGAAAGTTTGTCCTGGTGGTATCAGTTGATGCTATAGCAGGCATGTGGTGCTGTGCCTTTCCTTGATTTCTGTGATTTGTTCTACCATGTTGATTTCTGATTTTGTTCATATTGTACCGTCCAAATTTGAGTTCCCATTGCAGTGCTCTGCCAAAGAAATAGTCTGTGAGGTTTCCATTGTGAGAGGCGTTGTTTTCCTTGAGTGCAGCTCTGTATTGAGGTGCTCTCATCAGCAGGCTGTTTGCATGACTTGGCTGTCTTGGCTTGATTGACAAAGGAGGTGAAAGCGTGTTGGACTGTTATTGTTCGCACTGTGCTTTAGACAATGTGAAGTGCCTACATTTTTAATGGGGAGCATGTTTGCGGGCCATTGAAACTCTCTGAGTTACAGTAACAGAGCGCTGAAGTGCTTCACTCTGCGTTTTGTGATGCAAGTCAGCTAGAAGTATCTGTGCTTTTTACAAAATGTACAGAGGTGTTGAACTTAAACCAGTAAATAGTATGGTTAGAGCATTGAGTAAGGTGGAGCTTTGGGACAGCAGTGTTGGGTGTGCACCTGGAGCTGATTCTTGAGTGGCTCTTGACTTATTTAGTCTGCAGCTGAACCTTCCCAGCACGTTTGATTCCTCTGGGCAGGCTCCGGAGGAACGTGTTGCTCCTGCAGTCGCCTGGTCCTGAGCCGCTCCTCCAGAGCGTGGCCATGCCGTCCCCACACGCTCCCAGTGTCACACCAGTGACACTGGTGACCAGTGAAAAAATTCCAGTGTCAACACCAGTGACACTGGTGACCAGTGAAGAGATTCCAGTGTCACACCAGTGACACTGGTGACCAGTGAAAAGATTCCAGTGTCACACCAGTGACACTGGTGACCAGTGAAGAGATTCCAGTGTCACACCAGTGACACTGGTGACCAGTGAAAAGATTCCAGTGTCACACCAGTGACACTGGTGACCAGTGAAAAGATTCCAGTGTCACACCAGTGGCACTGGTGACCAGTGAAAAGATTCCAGTGTCACACCAGTGCCTGGGTGTCAGTGGGAGCAGAGCCCTAATGAAATGTAGGAGCCCAGATGGGATCTATCCTGTATCAGACACTATTATTTTCATTGGCCACCATGCTGCTGTTCATTTGGAGAGCAGCAGCCTGCTCTCACAAGCCCTTGCATTTTTTTAAGATAATTTTCAAACTGTTTGTTGCAGTAGTATGAGGGTTTGTCTTTTAAAGGGCCATTAAGAGCGATAGCAGTCGATGATTTCAGGTTAAGAGCTGTAGCCTTACTTGCAGATGTGATCCTCGGGTCTAGAACATTGTAATTCTGTTTCGCTTTTAATGGACCCTTATGAATGGCTTCTAATTTTAATTCATTTAATTCATCAGCTTTCTATTCATTTTTGCTGCTTTTAAAATGGCTTTTGTTTGTAGAATTTGAGAAAGTATTTAAAATATTCAATGGCCCATCATGTCTTCTTGCATATTTGTATAATTTATGAATAAATATAACAGAAAGCAGGAGTGATTGAGTGTTGTGAGAGAGCATTGTGTATTGGGAAGTTCTGGGAGGTCAGAGCTATTTGTGGTGTTACTTTGAATTTTATAGTATGTGATGTACGAGTCAATGCTGGGAAATTATTCCGAATTTTTAAAATAAATGACTGATGTAAAGATACTTAATGAGTTATGATTGATAATTTATTACTTGAAATATAAGGTGTCTGATGAGCTTGACTTTTAAGTTGCAATTTGACAAGTTGATGACGCTTTTCCACAGTTAAAACTGCTTTGCTTCATTGTGACTTACTTCAGTAACACTTACGGAAATTTATCAAACTCACTTTAAAAAAAAAAAAAAAAACTCAACCCAGTAGTGAAAGACATGGTGAGGCAACTGTTTCTCATCAAATTATTGTGTGCAATCACAGCATGCCCAGGGATTTTTTTAAGATCTGATATGACCTACTTCCCCCCTCCCTCCACTGTGAAGCCAGTTATTTGTTGTGGAATTTACTTTGGCTGATAAATATTCTCTTATTTAAGAACTGGTGAGGCCCTGAGCTAATTCTCACTGTGTGTATATTTTTTCAGACTCAATATAATCTATTGGTGTGTGGGAGGGGTGGCTGGCAGCAGTTAGAAGTTTTATCTTCTCAGATCCAACTATCTCCTTTCCCTAGGATCTCATAAAAGGCGCTTCAAACAGCAGTGAGTAGAGCTGACCTGCCAAGTCAAGATCATTGTAGATGCTAAACAGTTAAATTGCACTCGACTGTTTTTTCAAGGAGCTGTTTATAAATATTTCAGGTGCACTTTTAAATAAAAATTAGGTCAAATCCATCTCTGAAGAATTGTTGTGCAAAGATTATATTAAACCCGTAGCATTTGAATACTGGATTTGTTACAGTATGTCACCAACTTCGTTTTCTCACCTGGATTCTTGCTATTTTATGGTTAAACTTTTATTACTTTCTATCTAGGCAAGTATGATGAGGTTTTTTACTGTTTTCCTTCTGTGAGGATGATGGCAAAGACACTAGCTCTGTTCAACACAGAGCTCAGCTGGGTGAGATGATTTAGCTGGCTGCAGAGTGAGCAGTGGGGAGCTGTTTGCTGGGGCTTACAGTGCCTTATTCCTTTCCTGGAGATTTTTATTGGTGTTAGAGCACAGGGAACTGGTGCTGGTCATCACTTTCACTTGTGTCCTGTGGCTCTTCTGGTGGTTTGCTCTGGTGTAGCAACACCAGCTCCTCCACTCAGGAGAAGACTGGAATTGAAACTTCTGTCAGGAAGTTTGCTCCACAGACACATGTTCCTTTCCAATATCCATTACTTCTTCAAACACGGAAGGAAAGTTTACTTTGGATTTCCTAAGAATGTGAGGGCAGGATTTGGCCTTGTATTTCCTGTCAGTTCCTACTTGAGGGTAGGTGATGGCTCTCTGTTTCTATTTGTTTTTCTTTAATGGCAGTCTGGCTCCTCTTCTCCTTTGGTTTGCTGATAGTTTACGTATATTGTGTTCCTGTACACCTCTTGTAACTTCCTCTCTCTTCCCAGGCAGGGCTGTAAGTGTTTCTACATGGGATTGTTTTCAGACTTCGTTGTGAAGGTGAATATTTGCTCCCCTCCTTATGATTTCAGGGAAACTGGTTTTTGAAACTTTCTTTTTGGATGAATAGGCAAGTGGTGCGATGTGGTGGAGCTCCTCTAATGTTAATTTTTCTCTAAATTTGGGAAGAATGCTTTTCTTTTCCAAACTCCATATCTTCTTATGAATGTGCCTTGAGTACAGAGAAATTCCACTTAAAGTCAGTGGAAAATGTGAAAGCAACAAATGGATGTCTGATATGCAAATTAACAAAACAATGGGAACTTTTACTACAGAATTGGATTGAAATATGTGTGTCCTCTGCAAGTATTAATTGAGCAAGAATTTCTGTTTTACTTGTTGCTAATACCTGTATGCTTGAAGTGCAAGGTTTGGAGTTTGCATCAAGTGATGTGAATGTACACTTCATTGTGGAGTGCCCAAGGACTGATGACAGTAGTGCTTCACCGTTTTGCCATCCTTATTTTTGAGGGGAGGCTGAGCTAAAACTGTTTATATACTGAATTCTCTTGTATGGAACAGATGTCTCAGATACTGGCTTTTGTTTCCCTTTAGTTCTGCTGAAAATTTTCATGTTTGCAGGCTCTGAACTAACACCTTGAAGGATGCAAACTACTGTCCATGCTACCATGGAAAAGTATTCTCTTCTTCATCCATGCTGGGCTGACCAGAATAGGCACCAGATAGTCCTGCTATTCCTGGAATGAGGAATCAGGCTTATGATCCTGACCTTCATACAAATAATATGTGCTCTGCTTATTTGCTGTGTGTTTGCAGGACTGTTCTGAAAACTCTTGAAGTGATGTGTGGCTGTGGTGTAGGTTGGAAGCTATGTGTTTTAATTTGGTTCTCTCAAATTAGTTAGCTTTCACTTGTATAAAGGTGGGTTTTATTTAGCATCAAAGCTGGTCTTTAAATGGCTTGATTTCTATAAAAATGGAATATGTAACTTGTCTAAAAAAAGCTGTTGTGGAAGCAGCGTTGGTGCTTTTAGTCTGGAATATTTGTTTTATTATTTGGCTGTTTGACTCTATTGTTAAATCATCCCTGTTTTTCCTGTTGATTGCTGAATTTAAGTGACTGTTGGATTAGGAGGAGTGAGGCATGGGCTGTACCAGCCTGGAGCTGTGGCAGTGTTCCACTGGAGCATCCGCATCCTGAGGATGTGTCCCCTCAAGGAACTGCTGTTCGGGTAGGGGAGGGTGCAGTGTAACTCTGCCTTGGTACTGCTGGGTGCTGGAATGCACAATACCTATTTGCAAAATGTTTGCCCACGTGCCAGGAGTTCTCGAGATCCTTTTTGTCTCATCCCTTATTCACCAGCACTGCCTAAAAGTAAGTGGCTGTTACTTTGTGGATTTGGGGAGTGCTGCTGCTAGGTCTGGCAAACCCACCAGGGCAGAGGAGCCAAGGGCAGGAGCAAACACCATCTGACAAGCAGACAATGCTGATGGTTCACAGCAAACCCTGAATTCTGGGGCTGTGGTTTGACAACACACCAAGTTTGAATCTGTGACTTGTATTGCAGAACCACATGTGTCTCAGCCACATGGCTTGAAGTATTGATCCATTATGAACTGACTTCTGGTACAGATTCATGCTGCACTTATTTTTTTAAACCAGCTTGGAGTTAGTCTTTGAGTCTTCAACTGAGCAGATGAAGCTGTTCAGCTTCAGATCAGCTATTATCTGTCAGCCTGGTGCAAGCATAACCCTGGCATAAGATCTGTGTCTTGTACTTTGGCTGTTTGAAAGAAGTGAGAGTTGTGTCCTGATTTGCTCTTTGCGGTGTTTGGCTCTGATTAATGATCTCATTACCATCACCCCAGGATTTCTCTTAGATCTCAGCACCTCTGGGAAATCATTCTCAGCAGGGAGAATCCTCAGTGTTGATGTGCAGCACCAAGGCAATACCCCTTTGCTATGGTTGTCAGATTTGGGTACCTGAGAAGCTGTGGGTGGCAAATTCAGTAAGGGACTATGGTGGTTCTCGTGACTCACTTTGCTTCTACCACTTTTTTTCTGAATGTCCTACTAAGTAACAATAGCTATACCTGGTTGTTTTCCTTTTTTCATTAGAATAAAAAGATCTTTTGGTTAAAACAAATAATAAAATCTTCAACATGGAAACGGGATGTCGATAATATTTATGTAGCGTACGTTTAGATTAATTGTGGGTGGTAGGGTTTAATCTCTGATTTCTTGTGGAGACTCTCTGAAGATCTAACGGATAAACTGCAACACCGAGTGTGTTAATACATCACTGATAATATGCAGCGTGGATATTATTCATTTTTCCCTTCCTCCATAGGCTGCTTTTCTGGGAGATGGCAATCTAAATCAAAGTGTGTATGTGCGTGTAGGAGGAGAGGGCATGCAGCTCTCTTTTATTGCTGTGAACAGACGTGGTGTCCACTGGGATGCTGACCCCTGGCTCCCAACAGGTCCTGGTGGGGAGCTGGTAGGCAGAGGAATGCAGAGCAACTTTCTCTGCATGCCTTTCTTAATTGCCCTGATTGTTTCATGTTCCCATCAGCTGCTGCTGCCTTTGCAGGGCTGGTGGGTGTGTTTGCACCCTGATGTGGGGTTTGTCTTGTAAGAGGAATTGGTTGAACTGGAAATAAGACAGTGTGCAGTGCTGCCCAGAGTGATAGTTGAGAGGAGGGAGGTGGTGGATGCAAAGTGTGGGTCCCTGTGGCATCCTGGCTGAGTGTCCTGTGCTCAGTGTTGGCATTCCCCAGCAGCATGCAGCACTCTGAGACTCTGTTTTGGCTGAATTTTTAGGTTCCTGAAGAAAGTGCATGAGACCCAAGACCCTCATGAGGGGTGAAAGGAGTCGAGAAATGTGCTGTGGGCTGGATGGATTGTTTTGGCTGGCTACACCTGGCTTTTGTGCTGTAGTCTGCACACCCCTGCCTTAACTCCAGGCGAGTTCAGTGCTCATCTTGAATCGGGCGTCACTCATACTCCAGCTGCTTTGTGGTGTTGGTAGGCTTACTGTTCCTTGCCGTGGCACTGCTCCTTTTCTTCCTGCTCCATTGTTCTTGAGCAGACAGGTCCTTTGAGGGTCCCTTGGTGAGGAACACAGAAGTTCACAGCACTTCTGGGGAGTCCTGCTGTCTGCAGGAATATGGGAGCAGAGCGCGACACACGGCTCCTGAGTCAGGCAAAGCGTGTGCTCTGCTTGTCCTTTATTTCATGTGCATCTCTCCTTGTCTGGGGAATTCTAATTTGGAGGAAACCCACTGACCTATTTTGTGGGATTTCAGGTGGTTCTGTAGGTTAGTGGGTTCCAGTCCTGCAATGTAGGTCACTTGCAAGGTGTGCTGGAGTTTTGTAATACATAGCTCTGACCTGAAATAGGATTCATACAAACTCTCTCTGTGGCTGTGTCTTGCAGCTGTACTTTGTCTCTTTGCACTGGGCCATTTCTTCCCAAGGTAAAAGGAGGTATTCGGCCATTTCCAGAGGGAAGGGGTCTTACAGGAGGGTTTATGAATGTTTATTTAAAGCTGTTTCAGACAGGTAAGGGCAAATTTCCCTTATTGCCACTTATGTTAAGGGCACAGCAAAAAAAGCAGACCAGGAACACTGAGTAGCCCATCCATGCTACCTAAGCAGATGTCCAGGATTACAGGATACAACAGAAATAATGTGGAAATACCTCCATTACGTTTATGTAAGTTCCTTTTACAGCTGACATATGCTAAATACATTGATTGTCTCTTTGTGCAGACAGATTTCCTTTACATCAAGCAGAGCTCCTTTTGCACTTTTTGGTGCATCTGGAGGTACAACCAGATCCTTAACATTGCTCTTCCCATAAACCAGCTATTAATTAGGAGCATGTTCTTAGTAGCAGAGTGCTAATTGGTACACCAGCAAAATCACTGCCTGTTAAACATGGGAAAGGTAGTAATTCTGACTGGCTCAAATATAAGTGAGAGAGAAAAGCATCACTTGTTTTTGCTGGCCCGCTGGGTTTTGTTTGACTGTTCAGTAACTCATTGTATTCCAAATCATGTGAATCTCAACTTCTCCCAAAATTAATTGCTTAAAACTGGGTATGGCTTTGATAATATTTTATTCCTGAAGTTCTCTCTGTGTTTCTGAAAGTTCAAAGTACACCCACAGCCAATCTGTTAAATAGTACTGGAAATTCACAAGGAAAAGGGCTTGTAGGGATCTAAAATATGGATCATGAAACCAGGAGACCTGATTTGAACTATGTGTGGTCTTTCCTGAGACACTGGCTGGGGACTGTGGAGCACATCCTTATGCTACAAGGATAAAGGTACTAAAAACTTGGAGAGGGAATTTTTGCAAGGGTTTGAAGGTACAGGACAAGGGGAATGCTTCAAACTGGACAGAGGGCAGGGTTAGGTTAGGTATTAGGAAGAAACTCTTCATAGTGAGGGTGGTGAGGCCCTGCACAGGTTGCCCAGAGAAGCTGTGGATGCCCCATGCCTTGAAATGTTCCAGACCAGGTTGGACAGGGCTTGGAGCACACTGGGATAGTGGAAAGTGTACCTGCCCATGGCAGAGTGGTTGGAACAAGGTGATCTTTAGAATCCCATTCAAATCCAGGCCATTTTATAATTCTCTGTTCAGAAGTTCCAAAAACTTTAGTTTTAGGATCATACCAGATTGGTTGTCTTTAAATAAAATGGAAGCAAAACAAGTCAGTTTTGGATTTTGTTTAGGGCTAAACAAGGAATAAATGTTTAGACATGTTTTCTCGAGCAGATTGTTTATGGGGATTTCAGAGTTATAATGAATTGTTTGTAACATGCAGAGGTGCTAAGTGAGATGAAATATCTTGCCTGAGATAAAGCTGTCTTCTTCAGATTTATATTTTTGAGTAGACAGAATTGAGACTGATCATAATCTAAAATACTTTATCTGAACTAAATTATTTTGTGCATGTGGAACTGTGTCTGGGTAATTCATGTGCAGCTTCACGTGGTTGATTTGGGGAGGTGGACAGAGGATGCAGGACTCCTGGGATTTGGTGGCTTCAGTGGTGTAAAGTTGATCAGAAAACTGCCCCCAATGAGTGGAGAGTGTGGGTTATTCCCTGCACCCCAGTCTCATATGTGCAGTGTTTTATAAATTATAGGGATACTTATTAATGGAATAGAATTGCTGTCTTTTTTTTTGTATTGTTATCTATGTAGCAAATAAATTCATGGCGGGATTCATATTTTCTTTCACTTCTGTTTGCAGATGACAGTGGGGCTTGTATGATGTTAATGTGATTTAAGCCTGTGTAAGAGATGCTGGAATTCACCCTTTAGCAAGTCAGCTGGCTAAATATCCTCAGGATGCCATTTTTTAATCTGTATGATTATATTCACTGTCTGTATTATAATTTCATCAAGAAATTTATGTCTGTGGTACGTGTTTCATTCCTTTATTTAATTAAAAAGAAAAAATATCTAGTTTAGCAGAAGGATGTAAATCTTACTTGTCTTGGGTGGACAAAGCATGCTGATCTGTTCAGGTTGCTGGAAATGTGTGTCCCTGCTGAAATATTTGGCTCTCATTACATATCTTGGAGCTCTTATTCTGAAAGTGCTTTCACTGTTTTTTTCGGAAGTGGCACAGAGCACTTTCTCTTCCTGAGATGAGATTTCAATAAGAGAGGCAATACATTGATGGATGATGGCCCTGTGATGGAGTCAATCAGCCAGTGCAGTCATTTGTCTCCTGGGGATACAGGGTAGAGCACATCATTAGCAACAGAAGGGGAGGCTTTCCTCTGTAATGCTAATAGGGCCAGGGAGCTGGTTGGTGCCTGTTTGCTGCCATTGCTCCCTTATTACAGGTGCCCTGAAGAGAAATAAAACCATTTTCATTTGTTATCTATGGGTGTGGATCAATTTAACAGAAATATTTAATAAGCTTTAGGAAATGTTTGTGATTCAGCGTAATCTTAGCAATTTGTAAACCTGCATCATGTAAAAATGCTGCCCATAAAAATGTTGAATTATTCTGAATTATTTTTCACACAGGTAGCTTGACGAGTGGAGAAGAGACAGGCAGCTGGCTGATTTGAAGGGCAGTGGGTCTTAATTGCAGGAGAAGTGTTGAAAGGGAAGCCCTTGGGTTGCAGAAGTTACTGCAGCAGTCTGGTGGCACTGAGTTTCTGTCAGAGCAAAAGGCAAAGCACGAGGCAGTGAGGGAGGGTGGCTTGTCCAGAGACAGCTGGGGCTGTGCTGGTGTGTGACAGCAGCACTGAACTGGATTCAAGGTAGCTTGGTGTGCTGGACATCATCCAGCTTTGCCCAGGGAGGGTGAGTTAACCTGCAAACCGCTGTTCTTTCATGGCTACTTTGCTCCTTTCTGGGCTTTTGGGAGCCACAGCAATGATCCCATCAGGAGCAAGCATGGACTTCCCTGAAGGTGGGCAGGAGTGCTCCTGTTGTGGGATACAAGGCTGCAAACCTCGTGTAAGCAGAATCTGTGTCCAGAGATGGTCAGTTCCAACAGGGCACACACAGAAGCTGGGAAACGTTGGGAGGACAGGGTTGTTCTGAGTGGCTGGTGGGTGTTTCTGTACCCTCCAGCACTGTGAGCAGGGGCCTGGCAGCTTGGACATGACTTTTTTTGGGGAAAAAAAGCTTTAACTTGCTGTGAATCTGGACATTTAGGTCACTCACCTGCATACATCTACCTGTCTGTACAATAAATGCACTGTGAAGTCCACATACAGACTGTAGGAGGTAAAGTTCATTTTTGGGAAGCCCTTTAGGTTCTGAAATGTCTTCTCAAAAACTGCATGTGAAGTCAGACTTTGAACAAACAGTGTTTATCTTCCTTTCTCTGAACAGTATAGATAATAGTTATTAAAAAAGAGCAAGGGCAGCCAGAAAGCAACTGATGTTGAGCTGCTGGAATGGTGTGGTGGGTACTTTTTGTACACTTCTTTTCTCTCGTGTTTGCTCCTGAAGAGGAATGGCTTAGCTGTGTGTTACTAAAGGCATGGGGTTGTCAGAGTTGTGCAATTTTACATAGGGGTTAGGAGAGCATGCTTTGTCATGGGATACAGGGCTCTGGCAGCAATTAAGAGTCATTAATTAGGAGTACTTATTGCCGGATGTGAGTCAAGTTAGTTGTAAGTTGCTTAACTTCTGAGGTCAGGAAGATCTGATGCATCTGAGACATGCTTTGTTAGCATCCATGGGACTGTGGGGCTGTCCACAGGGACGGGCTGGAATAGCAGAGCTCGAACTGAAATTTTGAGCTTCATTAGATGAATTAGTGACAGTGACAGTTTGGCAGCACCTCAGGCAGCTGGGACCACACATTTGCATTCAGAGCTGTAGACCTCTGAAGGGTTCCTTGAGGTTCCTGGCTTCCATCAGCTGGGAATGTACAAGGAATTTACACTGCTGGGCTGAGACACCTGAATCAGCATTCAAAAAAGCAACAGTGAAACTTTGTGGTGAGGAAAAGCTGTTCTGTCTCTATGAAGGGGATGAATTTTTTTCCAATTACAGGTTAACAAATTGATAGAAAAATCAATGACAAACAGAGCATGGGTAGGATATCATGTCCGTGTGCTGCATACCTGCTCTGCGAGTGCATGGACAATCACACCTTCATGTTCAGCCTGTGCACTTAAAAAGATGTAAAACATGAGGACAGTCTCACTTCTTGTGCCTGAAAGCGGCATTTGTGCTGCCAGTGGCCCAGCATGTCAAGCAAGTAATGGAATAAGATCTGTAATAATGTACCTGTTATAGTTCTCAGGGTTTTCCCTAATGCGCAGGGACAGTGAAGGATAGCACTGAGCAGTAGTTTGGTTTTATTTCCATCTCTCTAGTTTTTCCTGTCTTGCCATTTTTTTTGGGTTTTAAGTCAGACTAACTTTCCCACTGGCACTCTGAATTCAAAACTCTGAAGTTGTACAGCTGTGTACTGCACTTACTAGTTTATAAAAGCTGTCACAAGCATGAGTGGTTTGTTTTTTTTTTTTTCCCACAAAGGTGTAGTGTGAGGAGGAGGTTTATTTCGTCACGGGTGTGGAAATACAGACATTGTGCTTAGAAATAAATTTAATAACAGTTGGTTGCTTTATTTCTGAGTGTGCTGGCATCTGCAAGTCTGTCTTGGTTCAACAGGTAGTTGATGCTTGGGGAGAATGTGACCTTTTGCTCCTTGCATTGATTTTTTGAGTCATGTCCAGAGGCTGCAGAAGTCAGCGCAGCACTTTGCTGTCAGCTGCAAGGGCTGGATCAGGCCTCTGGGATTGATGCACTGAGAAGAAAGGGAGTAAGTTGAGATGAAACTTAACATGGTTGTCTTTTGTGATCTTGCTTTTTTTCCCCAAGACTGTTTGTTCACGTAGATGTTTTTAATAGATAAAAAAGATTTGAGAAATGTGTTGAATGAAGCCCTAAACAAAAACTTCAGGAAATAGCATTTTCTGTGTCCATGTAAGCAGAGCAGTCCTCAGACTACTCTTTGCTCTTGGTCTTCCTGGAGCCTCTTAAATCTGAACAGGGCCTGAGACTGCTACAATTCTGGATCTGGTTATTTTCTGTTTGTTTTGGGGTTTGTTTTTTTTTTTAAAGAGAGCACGTCTGTGACCAAACATTTTCTTGTTTTCAAGCAGAATATAACAAAATACCCAGAAAAACCCAAGAGATTCACCAAATTTTGCAGAGCTACAGTTTTCAACGAGCCTCATCTATGTGTTCACTTGTATCAAAAAGATTACATTCCTTCTCCCTGGAGTTGTATCCATGTCTCTGCTTGTATAGCCAGCAGATTCTTAGTAGGTAAGACAGGTCGATTATCGTGACTTGCTGCTTGTGCCAGTTCAGGGTATTATTGTTAACAGCTTTTAAAGTGAAGTTCCTCCTGGAAGAATTGCTGGCTCCAGGCAGAAAAAGTTTTCCAACCAGTTCTGAACTACTGGGACTGTTGAATTTTTTGAAATGCTGCTAACTGCTTCGAGTGCACCTTGAATCATGCATAGCCTGAAGAGCATCCTGGGGGTAGGGAGACATAAATAATTGTTTAATTGCTCTGCTGTGTAGCTTACATCATGTTGAGTATATAGAAAAAACTGATTCTAAACAGTGCTTTACGGTAACAGTTCTGTGAGTCTGAAGATGAGCATTTATCCCAGTAAAGTTTAATGTGGTGGTAAGCAAGACATGCAAATGTGTCTTGACTTGAGTTTAAGTTTGTTAATAAAAATGTTGCCAGTCTCTCAGCTTTCAGATGTTTCAAAATTATGCTAACTGAAATCTTGAAGAGTTTTAAAAGGAAAACATCATTCTATTAGAAGGAAAAACGTTGTCATTAGCATGTACAAATTGTTAATAACTATTTTCAAATTTCATTAGATTAATGAATAAACATGTCTTCTGTGGTTGTTAGCAGATACATCAGAAATCAAGTAATATACTAACATTGTTTTAATTAAGAATACATTGATAATTCTAAAAATTCACTTTTGACATCCAGCTCTTAGGCTTGAAATGAATCAAACTTGGGCTTTTTTATACTCCAGGAAAATATGCTCTTTTCTCAAAACATGCAGCAAAAGCAAGCTCACAAAAATCAGTATAACAGTACAGCCATTGCAAAATATCATTACAATAGTTAAGTAATTATCCCACAGCATGACTTAGCAGGAGGGATAAATAATGCATGTAGAATTGTGTTGGAGCTTGCAGGGAAGGTCCCGGCTGGGAAGGGCAGAGCCCGTGTCCAAGGAGGGTGTGTGCTGGGTCCAGGAGCTGATGGCTGAAACCTTTCAATGCCTCCGAGGAAATGCAAACCAGACCCAATTTTCTCTTTTCCCTATAAATTTGAAGGTGGCCATTGGGAAGAAATCTTCCTTTGCTGTATTAGCCCAGCTTGGCTCCTGCTGCTGCCCAGAGCCTGTCCGTGGACAGCGTGTCGCAGCCCCTGATGGAGCTGTGGGTCTGGTCAGCAGGAATATTGGCTCGTTTTGCAGCAGACAGATGAGAGGTTTGATTTGTCTTCCTTTCAGCTAGAACTGAATATTCTGAATCTGTCAGTTGCTGTCAAGAGGATTGTACTTTGGATTAGTGAGCTCCTGGAAGCAGTTTGAATCATTGCAGTTAAAAGCACGCCGAACAGCGGTGTAATTAATAGTTATATAATGTACCCAACAAGCTTAGGAAGCCAGGATGTAACTTGGAAAGAAACACAGCCCCATGCAATCCTTGCATTGCCTGAAGACCACTGTGCATTTCAGGGTGATGCTTTTTGTCCAGGACCATTATGGTCAGGGCAGGTTTGTTGCTGATATGTCAGTTCCCTCACAAGACTTGTGGAGGAATCTTTCTGCACCTTTCCCCTTCCCTTCCTTTTCTCTGATGTCCTTCTCATCAGGCCCAGGTCAACCCAAGAGCATTGCTCATGTTAGACTTACTTGTTGGAACTATTCTTTGCTTCTGTGTTTGCAGAAATCTTTGGCTGCTGTGTAATTATGGATGCCACATGAAAAAACTCCCCAGCTCCTGAGAATAATACTCATTTCTGTTGTGGAGTTTTTGAATAGGCATTTCAGGGCAATTATGCAATACCTTTCTGCTATGCAGTACCTGTCAGCCCTTAACCGCTTGTGTTTTTAGGGGAGCTGAAATGGCTATTGAGCCTTCCAGAGTAATTTCTGCTTTGTGACAAGCTCAAACCTGTCAGGCAAAGCTGTGTATTTCAGCAAGGCAGCAGGTGAGTCGGTGCACCTCAGACCTCCTGTCTTGTAGGGATTGGATTGGAGGTGTAATGCTTTCAAGTTTTTTATATTAATGTCTGTGAATATCTTATGCACACAGAGATGGTGATCAAAATTCTGAGGTGTTGGTCTAATTCTGGGTGAATTTGATAAAAAATTAATGCAATTTTCTTCCTTTAGCTGACTGCTGAACACTTCAGTTGTCTTAAACCTTTGCACTCCAACATCTAAAAATGTTTTTTTTCTCTTGGCTGATGTGTAGGTGCGGTGTTTGGAGACATGGTTTAGTGGTGGACCTGGCACTGAAGGGTTGAGCTCTATCTTAAAGATCTATTCCAACCTGTGTGATTTTGTGGAAAAGGCAGAATTTTTCTGGTACAGAACTTTGTATTTCTGTTTCTAAAAAGGTACCTTATCAAATGTGATTGGTTGGTTGGTGATTGATTGGTGATTAATTAGAAAGTAATTGTTATCTCTAAAAAGAGCTACTTTATTTTAAAATGGGATACTATTGCTAATCAAATGTCAGGTTGCCTGCTCTCCTGGTGTCTATCTATATTGCTTCCCCAATTCAGTTTGCTCAATATTCACTGCCACTGACCTTAGATAATTAAGAAAAAAGTCTGCTGTTCTGAGATGATAAATGCAGCTTCTGTTTGGAATGAGACTGATTAGCTCAGTTGTGTCATTGAATGTCTGTAGTTTCTGGAGGGATGGATGCTGTCTCTGCCAGGGTTGATGTCCCTCCTCTGCTCCCTGATACCCAGCTGAAGCTGTTGCTGAAAATCCCCTGGGCCTCCAAGATCTGAAACTTGCAGCGGACCTCTTCAATTTTCAGTGAAAATGAATTTAAGGCTTCTTTTCCTTTCTGGATCACTGACACTTCCAGCATATTCCCAGTGCAGCTCCAAGGCTGCAGTTGTGCCCGGGTAGAGGTTTGAGATTCCTGCTTGGAGCAGCAGCTGGAGCAGGACTTGGTTGTTCCTGTTCCACAGCAGGGTCGATGTCCCTGCCAGCCCTGTGCACTGGGGGCTGAGTGGAGACCACTGAAACACCAGTGGAGAGAAAATGCCAAGTCACAAAAACAACAAAAAAAGTTCAGGAGAAGAAAATTTTTTTCAGACCTGTGAAAATATTTGTCAGAATTTCTGCTGGACAAGTCCCTTGCCTCTTATTTTTCTCTGTGCTGCTGCTTGGGCTTCATTCTTTACTTCTCTGTTTTTGCTCTCTGAGTTACTTGGATTGTTTATGACTTAAAATACCTGCTTGTTTACAGTGTGAAGGCTGTTTGTTTTTTAAACATCTTCATGTTGATCATTCAGTTGCATGATATTTTAGTGGGCTTTTTTCTTAGTCTAGGCTTTCCACATGAGACACTCACTACTGTATTTGTTCTGGCAAAGTACTCCAGGCTGAAGATGGTTCATAAAATTGTGTTTCGGTGATCTTTTTTGGTTTTGTTTTTCTTTAGCTGGTGTCAGCCTCTTCTTTAGAGATTATACACTGGTGGTAAATTGTGTATTTTGTTATTACACAGTGGATGACTGTTCCTGATGGGATCTTTGGGTGCTGATGTGGTGGCAATAATTATCAGTGAGATTTTGAATGGCATGTGGACTCTTGGCTTTTGAAGCCAGATCTGCAGCCTTGAAAATCTTCAAGTCATCATAATCTTCCCCCCTTACAAAGGTAGAAATTTATTTGGGAAATTGCATAAGACTTGTTATGCAAGCAGTCTCTTTTTAGCCTCTGTGTAAAGTGTATTACAGAAAAAGGTGTTATTTTTTTTTTCAAATTCAGGCAGCAAGTGGCACAAAAATCTCACAACTGAGAGGTTTTAATGAAGGCTGTGTTGTGTTTGGAACAGAGGTAAAGCAGAACTGCACACAGCTCCAGCAGATGCTCACACCTGTTCCCACAAAGAGATTCAATTCCCACCACGCATCCAGTTCCAAGGAACACTGATTGAGTGGACAGACTGTAGATAAAATCACCATAGGTCTGTTAATTGAAATACTTTTTTCCTGGAATGTTGCTAGTAAACAACTACTTAAATGAAATCTATCCATACCTTACTTTACATCTCATTTAAGGATTTGCTGCTTACCCTAAGTTCTAGGTCATTTTTCACATGTCTGTGCATGTCCTGAAGCAACTCATTTTGTAGACATCTCTCCCTTTCCTCTGCAGGCTGATGCATGGCTTTGTTTCTGAGTTTCCCTGAGAACCTGGTTTTAAATAGAATGAGTGGATACAGTGAAGTATTGCTGGGGTTGTAGGAGGACACCGGACCCCTGGTCCACTTCACACCTTTAACTCCCCAGCATTAAGTGGCTGTTTCCCAGCATCAGGGGCCTTATGGGTTTTACATTCAGGTTGTAGCTGTGTGCCTTGAATAAGTGTTTAGTTGAGGAAGGGCTGTTTCATGTAATATGTCTGAGTGGAAGAGTTACTTGAACAAAAGAGACTTAAAATGAAGCTGTTAATTGTCACAGCCGGTGACTTTTTTCTGTGCATTGCTGCCAGCTGAGAGCACTTTAAACTCCCATCTGAGGTATGAGAAGGCCCATGCCTCTTATCTGCACCTCCCTGAGTAAGGAAAGCAGTTGTTCAATTATTCTCTATAATTAGTGTGCTTCAGTGGGTAGGCAGGTATTAGTTATTCACAGCCTCTTTCACTCCTGCTTTTCCAGGAGTGTTTGCCTACCAGTCTTCTCCCTTCTCTGTCCTGAGGCTCTGGATGAACCTTACCTGCCAAGACCTGGGTAGTGGGTGGGCTGTTCATAACAGTTGTGAAAAGGAGGAAGTTCAGATCAGTACAAAAATCAGTCCAGCTGATAGAAGAATGTCTTACCTAGGCTGAAAGAATTTGAGAGATGCTGTGATTGCAATAATGAATGAAATATTTAGAATAATTTCTCCAGTTTTCTGTGGTTCCCTTGAAAGGAGGCATGCAAGTCTGAGGGTTTATTTTTCAACTTCATGGGGTAGATTTAGACTAAGCTTGTATGTTCCTGTAGATATTATTGAACTTAAACCAACAGATCATCACAACTTTAGCACTACTGTTGTTGCTGCTTTCTATGAAATGCTTGTTGCAAAGTATTGCAGGATCCAAAGGGTTTCTCATCACTTGTAACTCAGGCAGGTTTGTTGTGCACCTGTGTGTGCTGTGGAGGGTATGTGCATACAGGATTAGCATAGTTTATCTGCACGGAGAACTTTGTGGTCTGTAAAATTCTGACAGAAAACTTAGACCCTGTTTTATGGGAATGATACTCTCCTGTGAGTTGACCAAAGGGAATATATGACCTGATTTTCTTGCTGAAACCTGTGTTAAGAAAGAAGCTGAGTGTGAAGCTGTTGTGGTGACTTTTTGTTTTTTAAGCAGTGAAGAAATAGCTTGTCAGAGGCTTTGTGTCCGGGTTTTGCAGTGGGCAATGTAGATGCTGCCCATTAACAAGTCAGCTTCTTTAAACTTTATCATTCAAAGTTCTTTTATAAGCATATCAGGTATTTCATGTCAGTCATTGAGATGGTATCTTTTGAGACAACATCTGTTTAGATTAAAAATCCACTTTCCTGAGAAAAACCTTTTCTTGGAGACTTCGTTGACCAAGTACTTTGATGGGAATCTGTCTGCTTTGGTGAAACTTGTGTGTCAGCCCCTACTGTAAAGAAAAGGGTACTGTTGGGGCAGAACAGTGATGGAAAAGCACATTGCATTTTTGTTGGCTGAGTGTACCTGAGATTAGGAGAATGAGGGTCCCAGATTTATACCATAATGCAAGCAAACCATTCCAAAGGGAAGCAGAGCAAAAAAGAGCACTGCTGTGGATGTCAAAATGAGCAAAAGATGTTTAGTATCCAGGTTTTCTGCTAAAAAATGTATTTAAAAGGTTCATGTTACTCTTCCTTCAGCCCTGATCCCTCAGTCCACTGCCTGTGTAAGGCAAAGAAGTTTGCTTGAACCTGGTGGAATTGGTGTCACTGAAGTTAAACTTCATTGTAGGATGCGTTATCTGAAACACCAGCGAAGTGCATTTGTCTGTGAGCAGAGAAGCCAGATGCTTCCCAAGCATTTGGTATCTGGACCAGCATCTCTGGGAAATGTCTGCAGCCTCCAGGGAAGAAGCAAAGGATTCTCTTCCAACTCACACTGGTAGTTTTTTAACCACCGTGTGAGTGGCATTTCAGCTACATCAAGCTTTGACTGTATAACTTGTTGGCTTTTCCCTCTTCACCTCCACCACCTTCTTTGAGCTTACCATGAGCTTGGGGTCAAACATCGGAATTCTTTCAAGGAAGCTCTGAGGTGTTTTGCTGCCTTTTCCTTTAGAGGAGACTTGAAGCTTTTTCCAGGTTCACAAGGACACTGGCTATCTGTTTCAAAGAGCAGCATGGAGTGGCTGTCACGATCAAGGGCTGCTTGTTGGTTTTGGATGGAGCTTCCTGGCCGTGCTGCCCTGGCTGCCACCAGGAGAGGGAAGAAGCTGAATAAACAGGGAAACTGAAATAAACAGAAACAAAACCAAACCAAGCCCCTGCCTCGGGGCGTGGGCTCAAGTCAGTCAAACGGACTTTCTTTTGTTAAAAGGAGGCACATAAAAGCTTTTCTGCTTTTGTTTTTGTGCCATAATGATAATTTCCATGTGTTTTTCTGTGGTATTTGATTGCTTTCAATTTCTTCTGAGGAAACTTGGTGAAAAAGCAAAAATTTGTGTTACTGCAGATGAAGGGGTTGCTTCAACCTTTTCTGCCACACATACCTCAGCTTTTAGTAGAAGTGATCAATTTCAAGTAGTCAGCTTAATCCTGCATGTTTTTCCAAGTTGCTGCTCAGCTTTTAAAGATGTTATTAGACATTTTAGATTCCAGGTCAGGCTGTAAATACTCATTCTGGGGCTTCAGTACTCAGAACCTTCCTCACTATTTACCGTGAATGACAAACTGCCGCTGCACTGGTGCCAGCCCCTGTGGCTCTGTGGGTTCATCAAGGGAGAATAGGTGGGTTTGGGAAGCAGGAATGGCAGGAACAGGCAGGGCTGTCTCATGCAGACAGTGCAGACAGATGGGGGAGGTTTGTTTGGTTTGAATCCTGGCACTTGCTGCTGCTCTAAGTGACTCCAGGCATTTCAAAAAGAGATGGTGATGAAAAATATTTTCTTGTTTTTCCTCTAGATGGTTCATATGTGCGTAATTGCTCACAAAGTTATGCTAACCCCAAAGCTTGTGCTCTTTTACTCCCCAGTTTTGGTGCAGAGTGCGGGTAGGAGCTCCTTAGGAAGTGGTTGCTCAACTCTGTTTTCTGCAATGCGTTCGAGTGAAAACAAGGTTCTGTTTTTAGCTTGCTTTAACTTGGAAATTCTAGTGATAAGCATTTAGCTGCACAAATTCAGTAAGAAATTAGAGGAAGAAGCAGCATAACACAGTAGAATCCCACTGAGTCATTTTTGCAAATCTCCAGAAGCGAGTAATTTCTCTAATCTGGTAGATGTGTATCACCAGTGGGGTGTAGTCCCAGAGCTCAAAAAACCTTCCCCTGTAGTTAAATGGAAATAAACCCTAACCAAGGGGTATCTTAATAAGTACACCAGAGATTGAGGTGCCTGGGTATTGTGGTGCTGGAAGCTGGATGATTCACTTGAACTAGAACCCAACCCAGTGTAGTTTAGTAGTGTCAATTATTCTAGATTAGCAAACATGGTAACAAAACAATTTGTTCTGTTAACAAAACAACTTTGCTACTGTGTTTGCTAGTCTAAAAGAACTTGTATGTGTTTATTAGCACCAAAAAAAATTTGTAATATGTTGTCTAAAAATCCCTATATTTAGTTACATAGTTGGTAGTTTTATCTTACTCTGCTCATATAATTCACAAAATCTCTGTAACACGACATCAGATATAAAGTAGAAAATGTTGGTGTGTCAGGGCAGTGTGTGTTGTCTGAGGAGGTTGTAGAGGCTGTGCCATGTGCTGTTCTTGAGCTTTCTGTTCTCTTTTGTTGTACAGAGGAAATGAAACTTCAGCTGTGTTCTGAGTATTCTTTTCTTCAATTTCCAAGTAAGATCTCTGCCGGCTTCTGTATTTCATTCATCTACAAACCAGTTTCACTTTTCATTACACTTCTTAGTTACACATGATGGTAAATTTGCATTTATTTGCTATTTGCATGTTGCATGGTATTTCCTGTTGTATATTCATCCTGTCAGAATTTACAGTGGGATTTACAGGGCTGATGCATTGTCTCACACCTAAAAATACCTCAGTATATCTTTTATACAGAAAAATGCCCAAGTGTCATTTCTTTCTGTCCTGACTAATTGGCGGGCATAGGGACAGTTTAACAACAGAACCTTCAACTTAATGAGTGGCAACTGACTTGGTCACAAATAATTTTTGAGTCCATATCTTTGAATTTTCACCGTCATTATTTAGTTTAACAGAAGGTAGGTTATATAAAAAGAAATTACTCAGATCTATATTCTTGATGTGCAGATTTTGAGTCATTGCAAGACAACAGTCAAGTGAGGACGGATGTTTTGTACGAGAAATCCTTGTGTTGACTCTCCAGCCTTTGGTTAAAGGATTGTGCTGGATGCTGCTGTTCTTACCTTATGTATTTGCCTCTCGGAAATCAAACGGTGGCAAACACCCAGACACTCACTTCTGTACCTCTTTTCCCACCAGGGCTGGGAGGTGAAGTAGCTGGAAGTGTTGGGAGGCGTGGGGGCCTGCTTCGCCCCGAGCCTGTGCAGATGACAGAGTGCATTAGGCTGACAAACCCACACGTGTTGCGGGTCAGGCAGGCTGCCAAGAGCTCCGTGCTTGGCCAGCGGGGAGAGAAGCATTAGGAATCCCAATAATCCACACATCAGTCTCTGTGTGCTGCCTGGTCAGTGGAGACAGAGCGAGTGAGCTGTGGAGAGATTGTGGGTATTAAGTGGGATGGGTAATGAAAGGCTGTGCTGGCGCTGATGTGAGAGTCTTTAAATGGAAAATGACTTTAAATGATGGTGCCAGGGCAGTTGGAGTGATTTGCCGCTGGCACAGGATCACAGTGTAACCGGTAGTTTTCAGTGAGACTAACCGCTTCTCCAGGGTGGAACACCAGAGTTGTTTGAAGAATTAAGAAGCGGGGGGGAAAAGAACTCTTCACTGAATTTGCCTGCTTTCCCTCCTTGGGACTTGTACCAAATTGATGGCAGTTCAGGATTTTGGTTGGGTGTGTTCATGTACGTACAAATAAACACAAGCCATGTGAGTATATGCAAAGCTGCAAAGTAGGACTCAACAGGATGAAAACAGTGGTAGGACAATAAAATCAGAATTTAGGCTCAAGATTATCTTATCTGAGAACTTTCTTGAAAAATGATAGTTTGTCTGGACAAGTAGTTATCATTGTTATCCACAGGTCAGAAGTTGGCTCGCAGAGAACTCGGAAATGTTTCTGTTGTTGTAATTAGTTATCCCTGGGTTTTTGTTGTGTAGGAGAACACTCTCTGGTAGTTTTATTTATAAAGGTAGCTGCGTTGCCCTGTTCTACATCATGCCTAGGCACTTACAGGTAACTGGAACTCCAAGTGGGAACCAAAGTTTACTAAATAGCTTCTTCTAAGGCTTTCTAGAGGAAGAGCTTTCAAACTAAGTAATTGTAATATTGTTTCCTGGCAAATTTTGCAACCATCTTGGTCAGTTCCTCACGCCCAGGAGTAATAATTCTGAAAGCAAAAGTTGCAGTGCTCTGGAGCTGTGTTGTTCCCACGGTGCCTGCACAGCAGCTATCGACGGCAGCCTGATTTTCCCTGCGGCTTTCCCGGGCAGCGGCAGCGTGTGCAGGATTGCTGGAGCTGGACACCCCAAATGTCACTGGTACATCTGTGTTCACTTATCACATTGTGTTCAGAGAACACAATGGAGAAAAAGAGCTCCTCTGAGCACATGGTGGCCTTTTGAAAACGCATGTCTGCCTGCCCCGTCCTTCAGAGCAGCTTTTATTTCTTGGTGTGTTTAGAAAAGCAAGCTGGGTTATTGAGCAGTGAGGTTTTCTCTAAACCACTGGCAGTGACCTTTTCTCTGCTGATGGTGCTGGGACAGAGGTGTGAAGGAGTAGGTGGGGGACCAGTGGGACCAGCTCCTTGTGCTGCTTCCTGGGCAGTGTCTGCTCCACCTTGGAGCAGCCCTGATGTCTCTCTCAAAGTGCACGGCTGCTGCAGGCTGGGGCTTTGTCATGAAGCTGCATTCCTGGCTGTTCAAGTGCTCTTGAGATGCTGCTTTCATATGAAAGGAAATCCTATCATTGATGTTCTTTTAATAAAAAGGAGGTTTGGCTTGCTGGAAAAGTTCAAGTTTTGCTCATTTAGGTAAAGCCTGCAGTGTCTGATGTAGCTGAATTGAAATTACTGCCTTGCTCAATTGGCACTTTTTTCTTTTAGTGGCATCCCTAGAGATTTAGGGCCTATTAAGTTTATTCCAAATCTGTGGTAGAAATGGTAGTTTGTAATTTTGCTTCTATCTGGACTTATTCTGGTTGGTAAATGATAGAGAAATCTTCATTTTAAAGTGTAAGGTATTCCAGTGTCATGCAAGTGTAGCAGAATTTTGCTCTGATAAACCAGCCCACGTATTTTGAGGGCACTTTGCAAGAGTTGCTTAGTAGAAGTTCTTTCATTGTTTTTAAGAAAAGTCTCTCTATCCACTGTTAGGGTATTCAAGTGATTTGCATTTTTCACACAGTAAATATGTGCATTTAAGCACTATTCTCCAAATTCTGGACTGGTGATAAGGGATCAGCTTGAGAATTTAACTGACATATCTTTTTTTTTAGGGAGCATATTTTCTCGGCATCTCTCTTTTTTGTTCCTTGTTTTCCAAGTTTGGTCTCTCTTCTGGTGTGATTTTGAAGTGTGATACTCGTGTATCCCAAAACCTGGAGGCAGATGCTCACAGATGGGACATGTCAAGCTGGATTATATGTGACAATTTCCATTACTGGTCAGGATTTCAGTGTCTGAAACAGAAATACATATATTGGCTCCAGTGATAAGGTACTTTTATAACACCAAGCCTGGTATTCCTAGCTTTAGTGCTAAAAACTATTATTTTCCTCATATTTTTGTTATTTGAATTTATAATACAAAAACCACGAGCAGTTGCTTTGGAAATCTACATGTTAAATTTTTGTCAGACTCATTTATCCCCTCATGTTGCCCAGGTGCACTTTGTTGCTCACCAGGAAGTCTTGAGCCAGTGTGCTTTTCTCAGGATTACATGTAACTTAATAAACAGTTAAATAAGAAGTATTTTAAGTAATTGTTTTTGTAGCAAATGCGTGCATTTTATTATACACATCTTGATTGCTGCCAGCTTTATGAACAGTTTTCAAATTTTTGCTAGTGAGAGCAGCTTATTTTTGTCAAGCAAGTAAAATGGCCTTAGTTTTATCGTCATTCTGGTGCTTGTATGCAAGTAAATTTTGTGCTGAGATCAGTGATTTTCCATAACAACTTTGTAAGTCCCTGTAAATCATGGAACGTTTGGTATTTTGCAGTCAGGTATGGCCATAGATGAAAACACCAGAAGCAGCTGGATGATAAATTCTCCTCTTTGGGAGTGCGAAGTAGCGATTGGAATTTTCAGTGATGGATTAAACTGAAGCTCCAAGTGGATCTGTGATGGGTCAATAGCACGAGCAGGGCAGTTGCAGTAAGTTTCCAGAAATTAAGCTCGTGCAGCACAACATAGAACTGAAAATATTGGTGACCAAGGAAATTGGCATACCTAAGTGGAATGATTTTGAAATCTCAAGGCCATCTTTTCAAATCTGGGCTCAGGATGATCTTTGTTTCCCTTTGCATCTCATTTCAGTCATGTTTTGTGTGTATATTCACACAATTTTTCTGTTGCTGTAGAATTTCTTCCCTGTACATGCAATAAATGAATAGGAAGCAATGCTCTTTCTGGAATGCATAGGCCTGGACCAAACCACTGCTGGTGGTAGAGGGCAAGAAGGAGAGTTGTAAAGTTGTTTTTATTCAGCTGGAATTTAGGGTGATGTTGCAATTGGGAGTTGATGCCATTTTAATCTATTACATATTGTGAGTTTTGTTTTAAGCGGAAGAGATGTATTGTGCTGTATTTTCTTAATTTATGATTTTTTTTTAAATGGATCATTAAAAAAATCTTAATAGAAACTTTTTTTTTTTTTTTAAGTAAAATAGTGGAGCAAGAAATCATCTGAAAAACTGTATTTCTGGCTATGTACTTTAGTCTTACAGAGTCACAGAATCCTGGAATGGTTTGGGTGGGAAGATACCTTAAAGGTCATCTTGTTCCACCCCCCTGCCATGGGCAGGGACACCTTTCACTAGGCCAGGTTGCTTAAAGCCTTGTCCACCTTGGCCTTGAACACTCCCAGGGAGGGAATATTTTGTATGTAGTCATGAATCAGAAGTAGTAATTTTATAGTATTTGTAAGCATAATGAAGTTGTGATCACTTGGACAGTTCTGCTTCCCCATCAAACAAGACAAAAATGATCTTAAAACATGGTAAATTTGGTGGTTTGCCAATTCCTTACTAATTTTATACTTATTTAATTAAGGGTGTTAAACCCCTTATTTAAGGAAATGTTACTTTTTTAATGAATGCAGAAGAAGCTATTTCACACATTTCCCCACTCTAGTCCTTAAAAGATATTCCTGTTGGAAGTTAACTCCAGCAGATGAGCACAGAACAATCCTTAGTTAGAGTACACAGCTCTTCAGCACTGTCCTGCTGGGTGTGGTGTGTGAATATATTTATTTATACACACCCAGAGCTCCTGCACTGCCCACTGACAGGGAGCTGTGGGGGCTGCAGCTCCAGGGGTGAGCTGGGACTGGCTGGGGCCATCCAAGTAAATGTTTTCCAGGGATTTGGACTAGTCAGGGACTGTGGGACCAGCCTCTGCTGGGCAGCCTCAGGGCTTTCGCTGGCACTCATTAGTACAGGTTAGATATGAAATAATCTGCTTAGATGGGTGCTGCAGGTGAGCAGGCAGGTGAGGCTGCCAGCACAGACTGTGCTTCCAGGCAGGCTTTTCCTCTGAAAGGAGGAACAGCAGCCTTTCTTCCAGAACTTCAGTGTGACTTTTGTTTTGCCTCCTGCAGACACAGTAAGTTAAATTTCACGGTATTAGCACTTAAGTAAACGTCAGGCTCTGTTCCAATAACTGATGCTCAGCATTGCTACTCATCGTCACTGCTATTTGCAGTCCTCACTCCAGTAGCAAAGAAGCCTGAAGAACGACTTCTGTTTAACTCCTGCTTTTGGCTCTGTGTTCTCCAGAGTGTACAGAGGCTGCTGTTTGCTGCTGTCTTGAAACTGCTTGGTATCAGGGACCCTCCAGAGAGGATTGAACACAGGGTTAACCCTCCACAGGATAAACCTGTGCTCCAAAGTTCATGCACCTAGATAACTCTTTTTGAATGATTTTATAGTGTTGTGTGATAGGCATGGACAAAGAGCAGAGCCCGTGGGATTTGGTAGAACGGACCCAGGTTTGTGGTCACTCAGGTTCAGCCCTTTTTAACCAGAAAGCCCACTCTGTGATTTATCAATTTCCCAGTGGGGAAAAAAAACCAAAACAAACCAAAAGAGAGGCCAAATGCTTGCAAAAATGCAAACAGTGATGCTTCTCTGCTGAAAGTTTTCCAACAAAATCCCAAAGAGCTCAATTTTCTGGCTCAGGGCTCCTTTCTTGCTGGCTGCCCACCAGGTCTTAAGTCCAGCTGTGCAAGAAGCACCATATATGATGTTTCTTAATTTGATAGGAGGTGAATGGTCCAGATTTACTTTCATGTCTGCATTTTGTTTGCAGTTTCTCGTTCTGTACTGTATTAGAGTGGGTGTTTTGAGGAGTTCTGTGAGTACTTCGTTTTGGGGTGGCAAAATTCTGGTCGAACTGCTTCCAAAAACATCTTACAGCCCTGACTTCAGATTTTTGTCATGAGATTATGTGGAACAATGTATATTAAAAAAGAACTGGAAAAGTACTGAAAAACTTATTACACTGTGCTGTTGAGCAGTCATAGTGGAATAGTTTATAGAGCAGTTCTGGGACTCTCTTAGAACTGTTTTTGCACGTTTTCACTAAAAAAAATATCAGAAACTTGAGCTGCAGAATCTGTGCAGTGACACCTCTGGGCATAAACCTCTTTTATTTATACACTTAGATTTGTAAACATGCACAAATATTTTTTAAAAAGTAGTGCTGGGGCTCCTGTAACAAGCAAGAATGGAGTATTTTTTTACAGGCATCATTCAGAGTTTCAACCCTCTTCTGGTGGCACTGACCAGACACTTCCCAGCAGCCAGGAATACCTGTCCTGTTCTGTATATGCCAGTGGCAGCTTTCATTTCATTTAATAATGTTCTCTTTCTTATTTGATTCAAAAGAAAATTGGGGGAAATAGAGGAAAAGCAGGTTTTCACTCAAAAAGGCAAAGAGCTTTGTGTGAGCCCAGTAAATATTAACTACTGCAAATAATTCTGAGCTTTTTAAAGTTTACAAACATAAGTATGGGATGGTGTGGGGGCGGGGGAAGATTGTTGAATCTGAGAAGTGACCTGAAGTCTAAAAACTTCTGGTGGAGAAACAAAAAGTTTAAAACACTCTTCTGAAATGTGAAACAGCTCAAGGTTTGTAATCATGGCCAGGAATAGTTATCAGCAAAGCTGAGGCTTCTTTATCTCTGTTGCCTGTTCTTTACTCTTCCAAGGAGGTGGAAGACAGGGACTGGATGGTCAAGGAGAACTGAACATTTGAACAGATTTTGGAGGTGACTGTACACTTTCAAATGTACTTAGTTTATTTTGTGACAAATAGTTGCTTTCTTTATGTGAAGCTGTTGTTTCTTTCACATTTTTTCTAGAATATTCAGACTTATACTCTGAGTCTTGTTGCTGTGCCCAGCACCTGGGGCCCACAAGTGGATGTTCCTTAGATGGACTTCTGTATTTTTAAATGTCTGTCTTCTAAACAAAAACACAGTGCTAGCACATCAGTGTTTAAGGAAAATCTGTTCTTCCACCAAAATATTGCTCAGTCACTTATTTCTAGTCTACTGTTGCTATTGTTGCTTTGTTTCCTGGGTCTCATGGAGAACTGGAGATAAATGTATACAGCTTCCATACTGCTTTGCAGTTCTGCTCTAAGGACAATGTGTCCGTTCATCCTTGTTCTTGTTGCTAAAAAGGACCCTGTGGTCATCACAAATGAGCTGAAAAATATTCATGTAGGAAAGGGGGCTCACCCCATCATGTTTACAGCTTAATTTCTCCAAAGCTTTGGTTCTTCTGGATGTTAAATTCTTTTGAGGAGATGTTAATTTAGCTTGTGCTTGTGGGTTAGTTTCTAATCCTGCTTCATGCTCAGAAGGATGCTTGTTGTATAAGTGTTTTGGCACTAACTGTTTTATAAACACTGTAAATACTTTTAGTCTTGTTTTCTTGTTTTTCTTTGAGCGAAGATATATTCATGTGTGACTGGGGTTATTAAAATAATCATGTACTTCACACTGCACAGTGCATGAAACGCATTTTCTCAAAGCACCGCGGAGCCGCGCAGAGGTCGGCTGGTATCACCGCGTGCATCAAAGCCAGAACAGCATGAAATTATCCAAATCCTCCCTACTTCACGTTACATGAGGCTTTTCACTCTGAAATCCCACTCGATGCCACTTTCATTCTTCTGATAACATAGTTGTAGGGAAGTCAGAGCAGTTGTAATTGGATCCACGTTCCTGGGGATTGCCGGGTCCCTCCAGGTCTGTGGTGCTGCAGGGATAAAGCCCAGTCACTTCCCTGTTCCGTGGTGTCTGCAGGAGACAGGTGCCTTCCCTTTTCTCAAGGCAGCGGGGCCAGAGAAATCCCAAACAGATACAGAAATTAGTCGCATGAAAAATGAGGTGCAGCTTACCCTCCTATATCCCTCTTGAATTCCAGGACTGAGTAACTCCTGTGTTGGATGTGTGGTGATTTGTGCTGCTGCACTCCTAAGCCTGCTTGCAGGGGTTATGCCTGGAGCAGCAGAATTCCTTGGTGTCCATGCTCCTGGATTTGGTTCTGAGGCATGCTTTAAAGGGAAGCTTTGAGATACAGAAGGAAATGCAAGTAGTGAAGCACTACTTACCAGAACCTTAAAGTTACACTTCGCTTTTTAATTTATTAAAAGAGAACAGCAGTGCAGGTAGTGAGCCCTTCAGAAAAGTTGTGCATTTATTCCTCTTCCCATGAGTGAAACATTCCAGTGTCACTTCACTTGGCAATCTGAGGGTACAATATTTGCATAGTGTGTGTGTATATATATATATATATATGTATATATGTATATTTGCATATAGTTTATATTTGCAGGCACAGTGTTTCTGTGAACTAAAAAGTAATAAAGAGTATTTGTGTGCATCATTTACTGGAGTTGATGGTGAAGAGACCCAGGTGCCACAGCCATTCTTAGAGCAGACAAATATATTTCAGCTTTTTCATGCAGCAGCGTGTCCTTGCTGCAGAGGTCATGAGTTGTGCAAATGTGAGCTGGGGTTTGATTTTGTCACTTAGGTGTAATCTCTGTATACCTGAACACTTGAATATTGCAGAAAGTAAACCCATGAGACGATTTGGGGATAAGAAATGGTTAATACCTGTTTCTGTAGCTGCTTATTCTTAAAAATAAAGTTTAGAAGTAGCAGCAACTTTCTGTTCAGATTGTTCTGCCTAAGTGATAACTACTTTAATATAATAGAGGTGTATTTGGGTTGAAGCATTCGCTTTGGAGGTGGCCAAATAAATGATTTTTGGTAGGCAGGGAAACTTGGAGTAAGTTTTGGATGTTGCAGCTGCTTTGCTCAATTGTGGTTCCTATGGTTATAGTTTGCTGTGGTTAAAAATGTGCTACTCAACTTGCTTTGCTTGGCTTTTTAGTAAAGGGCTTTTAACCAGTGTGTCCTGGCTGTACTGGCAGTGTGGGCCTTACTTGAAGGATTTTATTACTGCTATAATTATTACTATTACTATGCCAGTTACTTAAATTACCTGGTTTTTACCCTTTTCCTAAGCTTGCTGCTGGCATGGGTGAAACAGTCAGATTAGGAACTGGAACGTTGTTGGGTTATTTGCATTATTTAAAAAAAAATCTGCTCTAGTAGTGCAGCAGACCTTGAAAGATGCTCAGTGTTGACTAAAGTCTCAGCAGCTTTGTGCTCCCTCCCTCATGGCAGGAGCAAACCCATAGGCAGGGCTGGTTCTCCTTCTCACAAGACCCTGGCTGCTTCCTGCTCTCTTCCCTTCCAGTTTTGGCTTTGCCCTTACCAGCAAACCATCCTGGTGGGTAAGAGGGAATATGTAAATATGGATTTTGCAGAAGCTGTGCTGGTTAGGTCAGTGACTGGCCAGAAAATGATGAAATTTAATGAATGCAGTGTGCTGTCACAGGTACAGATAAGGAGCAGAAGAGCACGGGGCAGTGTCTCCACAGGAGTGCTTTAAGGCTGGTCTTTTTGCCATTCCAGCCTTCTCTAGGGAAATACAGTGGGACATATTTATATAGGTTTGGTTTTTATTTTAGTTTGCATTTTTAAATTTGTATCTCTCTTCAAGCAGTGCAGCCCTCCTGCAACAGGAAGGGCAGCTGCACAGGCTGGGCACAAGGCTTGGAGATCACATCAGAGTTGTGTAAAGTGGGAAAACCTCTCAGATTCATGAACTGGGATTTCCCATGAATGGTTCAGGTTTCTGACTTAGCTGGTTGTGTAAACAGCAAATAACTGTAAGTCTGGGCAGAAGTGGCAGCTTCAAGCAGTGAGTTAATCATGCATAATCATGCAGGGAGATGGTATCTGCCCTCTCTTTGAAGATTTCTTGACATTTTATCTTTTTTTTAGTAGGTGGTGAGCAGGTTGCTTGACACAAGTTACTGTTGTCAGCTTTTAGTGTGGTTGCATCAATCTGAAAATCTTTTCCGTGCAACCAAACCACTTCTTTTTACGTGTTTCTTCTCAGTCATACACACAGAAATTGCTGTGTACTGGATTTCAAGGGTGCTAAGTATCTTCACTGTTCTGTGGAACAGGTAACTGCTTGATCTGATCTACAAATGTTCCAGTATCACAGTTATTTAAGGCTGAAGACCAGATCATTGTTCACTCAGAGGTGTATGCAGATTGTAGCATCACCTGAGTTACAGTTTCTGTGTTGGGTGAAAAGTCCAAATGCCAGACGTGTTGAGATGGGTCAGGGGCCTGATTTCAGCTTGTTGCATAGACTTTATAATAATCTGTGGTAGAAAAATGAAATACTTGGGTATATCTGGCTTTAGTAAAAACATGTTGGTACCATTACACAGGAAACCAGTACCAAGAGAGGCTTAGCAGATACTTGGATTTTCCCATGACAGGGAGTAGAAATTCTCTGGGTGTTCCCTTGCATGTATAATCTCTCAATGCAAATGTTGTGTGTGAACAATTAATGTTTTATACTTTTTTCAACACATCACACCCCTAAGTAGGTGCTTGAAACCTCTCTGGATGTTTGTAGTAAAAGCTGGGTGCAGGTACAGAGCCCTGCAGCACAAACCCCTGGGGTTCTGTGTGCCAGCTGTAGAGCTGATGGTACTTGGGTGCAGCTTTCACTGGCAATCTGTTGTAGTCTGATCTGTGTGCAAAATTTGAATTGTATTTATGAACAATTTAACAGCTCTGGACAAGCCTGGGCAACTGTTGCAATTAGTATTTGATTTATTATGGACGACTAAGGGAGTTGATTACCTCTTTTTGTTCCTCTCCCACGAGCTGTGTTCACAGGGAGCATAGATCTTTCTGGAGTGTTGAAGAATTCAAACTGATCATGAATAGCCAAAGTATTCAGAGTATAAATTCCTTTGTGATACGCCAGGGGGGAAAGTTTTTGAGTTGTCAAGAGAGAACATCAGAGTTTGGATGAGGAATGCAGGAGAGACAAAGGTACCGATTCCAGGGGGATATGAGAGGATCAATAACCAAGATATTGGTTACATGCAAAGCTCCTCTCTGTGTCAGCCATAACTTGCAGTGGAAGCTGCCTTTGGAAAGCAGCTCGCTTGTGTTTTTTGTCTGAGCACACTGGGGACTGGGGACAATGGTGTGAGGACGGTGTGTCGGAGGCTGGCACGGCTGTTCCCAGTGCCAGTGTGAATGCCCACTTGTCTCCTGTGCTCCTGCCAGCCTGGCCCTCGGGACAAAGTCATCTCAGTTACCTTCTCTTGTTCTTTGTTATTTGTGCAAGGTTTGCTGCTGCTGGCCCAGAAGCTTATTTGAGAAATTAAACTGAAGGATATGAAGGAGGCTGATGTTTATCAGGAAACTTCTTTTTGTCACATTCTGTTCCTTTTCTTAAAGTGTATGGCTGGCAGCTTCTTGAAAGCTGATTTTTCACTATTGTCCCCCCCAAAATTGGCTGTGATTTCATGACATAGATGAAGAAAGGGAGCATTATACTTAATAATGTTAGATGCTAAAATCTGATGAAACAGCAGTTGAGAGTATTTCTTTCTTTTAACGTTTCTGTCTTGTTTGGTAACAGCAGTAGTACTTCACATCAAATAAGGACATCCATTTGGTTCTTTAAGTGGAGTGTTCTTCCCTGGTTGATGAAATAAATCTTCATACTGCTCTCAGTGTAGTTATTTTTACTGTGTAAGACTGACTGTAGATCTCTCTTTTCATTGTCATTATAGAAAACCTAGAATAAACTCTCAGTTGGTGGCACAGCAAGTTGCCCAGCAATATGCAACCCCACCACCACCTAAGAAGGAGAAGAAGGAGAAAGTGGAAAAGCAAGACAAAGAAAAACCTGACAAAGAGAAGGAAATTAGTCCAAGTGTTACAAAGAAGAACACTAACAAGAAGACTAAGTAAGTTTGAAGGATGCAGTATTAAATGTGATGTGATTTCAGTAGCACTGTGCATTGGTTAATTGTGCAGTTAAACCAACATCATAATCTCCCTCTTCCCTCCAATTCTCACAGACCAAAGTCAGATATTGTGAAAGATCCTCCTAGTGAAGCAAACAGCATACAGTCTGGGAATACTACAACAAAGACCAGCGACTCAAATCACACTTCAAGGTAACTCTAGACTAAAGTTGAGCCTGTGGTATCTGAGAACTGTGTTAAAAAGCAAACGCTTCTTTTTTTGATGTGTGAGCACTTGAACGCCCTGCTAGTGAGGACAGATTCAGGCTTTGGAAATAGTAACTCTGTTGTCCATTCCGTTTTCATTTCTCTGCTAAAATTATTGTATTGTCAGCTGTGTAGTAATGCTTTTTATTGTAGACACCGTGGAGGAAAAACATTAACTAGCAATCGTATCAAATTCTTATCATCACTCGATAGCAGTAACAAAGGTTACTTTTTTACTTCCTTATCCGTAATTCAGTCACTGTAATTGTCAAGATAATTTTCCAAGTATACAGGAACTAAGCATACATGAGCAGATTTGCTGGGATCTTGCTATCAACAAAAAGCACAAATGGCTGGTTTGATATTTGTCTAAGTTTGAAATGAGCGTATGCAGAGAGGTTTATTCCTAGTCTTGCCTGTACTGTTCTTCCATTTTTTAAAATCAGAAATTCAGCATCACAGAAGAGTTTTTGTATTACTGAACTTGAGAGCTACAAGAGGCAGCACTGAACTGGGTGCTTTGCCTGTATGAGCTGTGTAAGAATTGCATCTGTCTTTAAAATGTGCTGCAATAGGTGTTTTATAGTGAAGCCACATGACCTGAGGCAGTATTAGCTGCAAACACTTGTAAAGCACATGGGAAATATGGTTGGCACTGCTGATGGCATTCAAGTTGGCAAGGTGTGACAGCAGAAAACTCTTATCTTGGAAGTTTTTCAATTACAGCATGAAAATCTTTAAAAAGAGGGAATATCCTTTGCACAGGAACCCACTGGAGTGTAGTGAGGGCAGTGTGAAATCTGCTGGGCTACAAGACTGAGCTGTTTGCAGAGACTGCTCTTAGCTCTTCCTCAGCCCCCAAAGAGAGAAGTGTCCATTCCTGATTTGATTGCAGAGAGGCAGCTTTATTGCAATGACTCTTTTGTTGTCCTGTTCTTCTTTAAATTGTACTTATTTTGAGACATAGGATGCAGGAAACTTGATGTACTTGACTAGAAGCATAATAACAAATTGAGAGATTACATCAAATAATTGTTTTTACTCATTAAAGGAGTCACTCTGTCTACTGCAAAGTCTTTTAGCCCGTGTTTTGTGGCGAGCTTTTGCCAGGCCTAATTAAGCCTTAATAGTACCAGGTCTAGCTGGGTATTTTTAAAGGATACCACATCTCCTTTACTACTTAAACTGTCTTTTTAAGTGTTTTATTTAGTGGAACTTTTCTTACAATTCACTGTTCTCAGGAGTGCTGTCAAGAGTCTTTTTCTGATTTTTACAGAATGCTAAGTTTTTTTTCATGCCCAGATTGCTTAATGGTTTTTCTGGGATTTTTTTTTTTGTAAATTGTCTTTTAGGGCTCTCTGGATTTTTAAGAAATCTTGTTTAAATTTCTTGGATACCATGCCTGTTTCTGACAATATGTCTTGGTTTATACCATGCCTTCCTGTGTACTTTCAGATTGAATGTTTTGAAACACTTCACTTATTTGGCCATAAAACCCTTTTGCTATAAACCTGAAGCATCAGGGTGTTTAATTTTGCAAAATAACATGAGTGGGCCAATCCCTTTCTTCTATAAGAAGCAAAAATTGTATGCATGTGCTGAAGAGATTGGTGGTTTCCATCTGTGCTTAATCAACTCTTTGTACAGGGGAAACCCTGAAAACCTCCCAGAGAAATGGTTGGGAGGCTCAGTTCTAAAAGTGATAATGTGAATGTTTGTGAGTGGGACTGTGGGGAAATCCTATACCTCAGCCCTTCTTCCCACAGCTTTTCCATGTTACTTTGTCCTGGCATTTAAAGATGCATGGGCAGTTCCATTTTTTCTTTTTTTTTAAGCTAATTACTACTCTCAGAGCTGCCTTTTAACAAGCAATAGCCAGAGTTCACATCCAACCCTGTAGGAAGGCAGAGGCAGCAGGCTCTGTTCCGGTATCTGGGCCAGCATTTTGGCTGTTTCTGAGTACAAGAGGAAACAAATGACCGAGGCAAATTACAGGAAGAACTGGGTTTCCTAGAGGAACTCTGGGCTCGGGGAGGAAAATACGTCCTCGTACTACGCTTCCGGGAACACCGGCGGCCGCGCGGGGGATCTGCCGGGACGCTACCGGAGCGCCGGCGGAAACCACAAAACCTGCTGAGCCAGCTGGCCTTTCTTGTAAGCCACAAATGAGGTGGCATCATTTCATCTCCCCGTGGTTGCCTGTGCAGCTTGGCAGCTCCTCTGAGTGTGTCTGTGCAGCGTGGGTGCATCTCCCTGCCCCGGGAATCCAGAGCTCCAGGCTTGGAAAGGCCAGTCCTGGAGTGAAGGGGCTGCTGCAAGTAGGAGTTTTACTGAGTGTTAGCCCCATGCAGTAGTATTTGGGGTTTTTGTTGTATTTTCTGTGTATTAAAAATGGTTTTCCTGTGGTACTTGTTAAAAATTGCAGCAGCCTCCTAGGTTAGATAAGAAAATACTATTTTTGGTGCGGTAACTTTATTTTTGGTGAGGAAGTTTGCAGAAATACAATTGTTCTATTTTGGAAGCTGTACATCTGTCCTCAATGCATTTTCCTGTTCTGATTCTGGAATACCACTTGGATAACTGCTGCTTAAGGACTTTCTCCTTGTTAACTTCCCACTGCAAGCCATTGAGTATTCACGGCGGGTAGAAAATGAGCTTAATTCCCTCTTTTTCTGTTTTACTGCACTAGCCTTGTGTGCTGCAAGTGAGGAGGAGAAAAGGCAGAGTGGTTTAAAAGCTGGAGCTTGATCCCAAAATAAATTAACCTTCCCTCCATCCCTCTCAATAAGGCAGCTCTCAGCAAGCTACTTTTCACTGATGTATAAAGACTCTCCTTTTTAATTTCCCTATTGGGAATATTCTGCTGCTTAAGTCTGACCCTTAATTAGGAGCAAAAGCTGTAAATTACAGCACTCTCTGCAGCTGACTTGGAATTTGCTGGTAGCTGAAGGAGTGTCCAAGGCTTGTTGAAGCAGAGCTTTGGACCAGCCCGTGAAATGTGCTTGAATGTCCGCTTCCTTAGAGCTTCGACCCTTATTAGCTACATTACTAATTGAATGATAGCACAGCATGCAAATTACCAAGATAATCCTAAGCAATAAATACCAGTCGGTTCTTTTTGGGTGTTTTGTGGTTTTTTTCTGTCCCCTTTTCTTTTTCCCTTAACCAAAAGCTCTGGCTGCAAAAACTACCACTGTACATTTTGGATTTTATTTACAATAGCCTCAATTCCAGAGGGAACATTATGAGCTATTTTATCCATAGGCTGATTGGGCATCTGATTTGTATAAGCTCAAAGCAGTTGAAAGAGAAGCCAAGTTGTCCCAGTGCCTGTGTTGTTTGCAGCTGCAGAGTTCCAGCATGGGGAATGAAAGAGCCGTGGCCGAATGCTTTCATGTGGTTTTGTATTGCAGAGTCACAGCCTTGTCTCATAACATCAGGGCACATGATGAGATGGTGAATTTAGATAAGAGAAGTCTTTCATCTGCCCCCTGGGGAGGAGATCCTTTGCTCTGTCTGGCTTGGCTCTGCTGTGGTGTCCTCCTTTCTGGCAGGGTTGGATAGGGAGAAGCCTGCAAGAGACTCCCTGTGCAGAGCTCTGAGAGACAGGTTGTTCTCTGTGGCTGAGTGTGCCCCGCTGCCCTCAGAGGCACAGGGAGCCTGGCTGGCACAGGGAGCAGGTCACACCTTCATCCTGTGCTCTGCAGCACTCTGCCTGCCTGGGTTCTCCTCCCAGCCACTGCCATCTGCACAGGCAAGGCAGCACGAGTCACACCGAGTTTGTTTTCAAATGCTTTTCCTAATAAACTTTCCCTTTCTCCTTTACTTTTATCCTTTTAATAAATGTTTTCTCATTCGTTTTAGACCCAGACTGAAAAATGTGGACAGAAGTACCGCACAACAGCTGGCAGTCACAGTGGGAAATGTCACAGTAATTATCACAGACTTTAAAGAAAAGACTCGCTCTTCATCCACGTCGTCTTCTACAGTGACCTCCAGTGCAGGATCAGAACAACAGAATCAGAGCAGCTCGGGCTCTGAGAGCACAGACAAGGGCTCGTCCCGTTCCTCCACACCCAAGGGGGACATGTCGGCAGTCAACGACGAATCTTTCTGAAAAATTGCACATGGAGTTGTGGAAACTATGAATCAGGGTATGAAATTCAAACACTCCACCTGCCCATGCTGTTCAAATCCTGGAGAGCCTCTTCTGTGCTTGAACAACTTTCTCGGACATCGACCTCTTACTGATGCAACCAGGATAATTTCTGCTTGCCGTGGGCATCTGGCCACCAAGGAATTTCTCACCCTAGCGATTACTCTTGACACTTTTATGTATTCCATTGTTTTATATGATTTTCCTAACAATCATTTATAATTGGATGTGCTCCTGAATCTACTTTTTTATAATATCTGCTGTGCACAATTTTCCATGAACATGACAACTTTTTGTTTTGGGATAGGGAGTGGGTGGGTGGGAAGGGGGCTTTATTTATTGCATTCACAAACTCCATCCTCTTTCAACATATCCTTTTTAAGTTCAGTTCTTCTTCCAGTTATACTGTGTACTATCAGTTTTGATATAAATTATATATAAATATATATATAAATAAATATATATAAAGGGTTATTTGAAACCAATACATGGAAACGCTGGTGCTTGAAACACTGTGAAGTGATAAAATAATTGAACAGTTCAAGATCTGGGACAGTCTCCTTCTGTGAAAGTACTGAAACTGAAATGGAACTGGTCTTAGGTGAAAAGTGTTCCTGAAGGTTTGAACCTGGATGGGACCTGTTCTCTCTATTGTTCCTTCCCCGTTTCTTCCCTAAGCAATGGCTAAAGTGTACTGGACACGGTTTTAATTGTTGCAGCTTGGGATCTGAGATGAGAGAGGATTGCTCCAGGTAGCTGGTGTTTCCCCTAGGGTCACTCAGGTTGGTGATGTGCAGGTCCATGCCCAGCTGGAGCGGAAGCAATCCCAACCAGACTGCTGGTGTTACACCCCAGATCCGTGTGTTTGCTAACATGAGCATGCCAGTCCCACACATGGTGGTGGTGTTCCTGAATTCCAGCCAGCAGCCTCAGTGCCTGAGGTAACTAGAATTGGAATGTTTGCTGTGGGTTGACGGCAGCCTGGGAGCAATCTCTAGTTCAGGAGCCGAGCTGGTGCTCGCCTCAGCCGCAGGTGGGTCAGTGCTTGTCAGCCCTGTTCCGTCTGTCCCGTCCATGCTGTTGGGGTGGCTCTTATCCTTGAAGTCCATCTGTGTCCCAAGAGTGGTTTCTGAACAGCATCTTGTCCAGTGATGGGCTTGTCAGCGTTGGGACACTTCCGAGTCTCCTGCTGTGGGAGCAAAAGTAGGGAAAAGTTTTCATGCTGGCAAGTGAGCGACGTGTGGCTCATGCTCATGACCAGCATCTCCCTCATTCTTACTCTAAAGCTATCCAGACTATGATTTCTTTTCCTGGCCTGTTAGTATTGCTTTACAGTTTACCTTCCATGCATTATCCTGCTAAAACACTCTGCTGAAGAGGTGAAACAAACTTGTTTTAAAAAGCAAAACAAATGCCAAACCTCTTTGGCTTTTCATCTTTATTTAGTGGCCCCAGGGTGCTTTGCAGTAATTTCAGGTGCAGAGGCTGTGGCTTCATCTGACATCAAATGCATAACTTTTGGGCATGATGAAAGAGGGCCACATTTTGACAACTTTGTGCCTGCTTGTTATATTGTGAATTATTTGCTTGGCAAGAGAAATTTCTCTTTGTGGAGGCAACTGATTTAAGATTTCTTTTAAAATCTGTGTGGTTTTGAGTAGCAGATGTAGGTTCCTTTCACACTGGCGACAGAAATGTGTGAGTAAGGGATCTGGTAGGGCCCCTGCTTGAAGGCATGTGCAGTGGCAGTGCCTTGGCAGCAGTGGTTTAATTCTGAACATTAGCATGGGCACCCCAACTTAATTCTGCTTATATTCACAGTATAGGCTGTCTTTTGTAAGCATTTTTAAAAGTATTAACCAAAGGAAAACAGATGCTTCCTATAAGCATCAAGACAATTTATTATACATAGTTTTAAATACTATGAATATCTCAATCCACATTTTAACATTAGTGGGATATTGCAAAGACATTCCTTTTCCAGTTTTTACTATTCCTTTAAGGGTCTCAGGGAGGGTAAACTGGTCAGCCATATTTATTTATTTTACTGAAATGTATTGGAATAATTTTTTAAGAGAGATTTTTTGAAGATGCCCCTGAACTTGTATATTTTGCACTGCTTTATAAATGATCCATTATCAATTAGGCTTGCGTGCATCTCGGCCGTGATCCAGCCAAGAGCGTGAGCGAGTGGCAGGTCCCGCTGGCCTCAGCAGGGCTCATTCTGGTGCTTCAAGTCAAACCACGTGCTCACCTTCTTTGTTGGATCTGGGAATTTGTGCAAAAAAAAAAAAAAAGAAAAAAAAAATAGCATTGTGTGTACCAGGAAATTGCTTCTTTTTCAAGTGAAACTAGACCTGTAGATCAGTTGAAAAGCTTTAATGCCGTACCCATCTACTCGTGGTGAAGTCGGTAACATCTGTTCCTTTGGCGTGCCTCCTCGGTGAAGTAGCTTGCTATAAACAGATGGGAAAATTTCTTTGGAACGAGTGACCTGTAATTCTGCAATCAGTTAGGAAGTGCTAGCTAAGCATTGAACCCCCCAGCCTCATCCGTAGCTGTTGTGTTGTGGTTTGAAGGACAGCGTTTGCTTTCACAATTCCAGAAGTTGGCGTTCCCGCGGCACCGCAGGCGGGGTTCCCTCCGCGCCGTGGCCGTGGGCCGGCCCGCCCTTGGTGGGGAAGGTGTTCCAGAACCAAGCCAAGCAAACACTAGTGTAGGGAAGGACCAGATTCACGGTGTTCAGTGGCACAGAACGCAGGTAAGTGAAGCACAGTGTTACGATGGCAAAGTTTCGACTCTTACACAGACACACACACACAGACACCGACACAGCTTGCCTGACTCGCTCAGTTGATGTAGTTCTGCAAAGGAAAGGTGACAGCGTTTTACACCACCAGGCTATTTATTTCAATTGGAACTTTGCTTCAGATTGGACAGATCCAAAATTTGGCAGCAGCTTCTGTGAGTTTATTTCCACTGAGATGTTTTCACCTGCCTTACCAAGATCATTCTCAGTCTACTTTTTTAAGCTCTACCATAAACTTAAATTATTGAAAATTTATTAATTGCTGACTATATAATAACCTTTGCTTGTATGTAACCGAATGGTTTTAAGAGCCAACATTTAGAGTATGACAATGGAGCTGAACAGTTTTTAATGCGCAAGCAGTTCTGTTCTTGTGTATGACTTGTAACCTTAATTTACTGTGTAAAGATGGTTACATTATTTCCTTAGCTTTGTTTGTTGGAGACAAATATAGATTGCTTGTTTAAGTATGTCAAAACATAATCTTATCTTGTGGATTTTTATGTTAATGTATTATACGAGCTCTATTTTTCATTTGCCCAGAAAGACAGCTTGTATAACGCTTCTGAAAGTTTTTCCGCTCTGTAAAGTCTTTAGAGCTGACAGTCCTGTTAGGTTTGTTTTAATCTTCATGCTAAAGTGTCAATGGTGGTTTTGTGAACTGGTCAGAAATTCACAGGTCTTAAATGTTTTTGGGAAATTTATATTGGACACTGCTCTTTGTCTAGCAAATAAAAGATGTTAATATATTCCTGTTACTGGCATGTGCACGACTGTTATTAGAAGCCACTTTATCATTTTCCTGCTTTAAATAGAAATGTCTATTTATGAATTCTGCTTGTAGTTTTTTCACAAATAAAATAGTAAAATTTAATTACATCTGCAAGCTCTCTTTTTTGGGAGATGCCAGTATTCAGAAAAGGTGGAGAGTCCTGTTGTTGGAGCAGCTCCTCAGTGTGCCTCGCTGGTTCCTGAGCCACCGCTCGAGCACCCACTTCTGCAAACACAGGTTGTGCCCGTGGAAAACCTCAGTCAAGCGAGTCAATCCAGTTTGTTCCCTGGGACTCACGACTTGGGGAGACTTTGTGGCAGATGTGTCTGCAGAATTTGGGTTTCTGGTCCCTGGAAATAATATTTTTTCCCCTTTCTGTAGCTGCAGGAGTGGCAAGGCTGAGTGCGGAGGAATTAGTGAGACCCCTTGGGAGTTCCTTCGCCTGTCTTGCACTGACAAAATCCCAGGAGTAAATTTAATAAAATGTAATTGAGAGTCTAATTGTATTTTTGTAGCATAAAAATACTGCTATTTTGCGAGCGGTGTTTTGGTTCTCTGCCTAGGAAACAAGGTGATGTGAATTACTGTGCTCTTTCTAGTTTGTGTTTCCCCTCCACCACCAAGATGGGAGATGTGTGATGTAACTGTTCAAATATGAAGTTGAAATTTGAAAACAAAGCAACGGATAAAATGCCAAGGAGACAGAATATTTTTCCTGGGAATAGGAAGGCAGTTCCTAAAGGAAAAGGCATTTGGATACTTTTAGGTATGCTGAGGGAAGTGTGTGTTAGAAAGAGAGGTCGCTTTAGAAAACCCCATGTGCAAACAGACGCTTGAATGCTTTTAACCTCAGCTGGAAGCGATTCAGGTGCTTTTGTGCCAAGAATGAGAAGAAACAGGAAAGGTAGTGGTTGTTTCACAGCCCTGAAAAGCACTTGCTTGGCATGCTGAGCACAGGAGAGGAACAGTCCCTGTCCTCAACTTGTGACCCGCCAAAGCTGCCAGAGCCATCCTTGGGGGCAAAGCATAAGAGCTGCAGGGAGAGGAGGAGGTGGCTGCATCTTCATCACCTTGATGCTGAATATGAAGGTAAAAGCTTGAATGGAGCCAGCAAAAGACTTCCATGGCAGTGTTGTCTCCCACAGAGCCTGCCCAGTCACCCCTTTGCTGGGATTTCAGGTGACTGGTCCGGAAATTCCTTGCCTTGGAGCCACGTGAGCCAAGGGCCTCCTCCAGTGCTGGAGCTGCAGTTCTCCCTGCCACTGGCTGTCACTGTATGAAGAAGATGCAGTGCCACACTCATGGATTTGTGGATCCCTCCAGGATGCACATGTTTAGATTCAAGCTGGTGGCTTGCCTGGCAGCAGTCTGGATGGATTCCTACAGCTCCACTTGGTTGTTTAAAGGTAAACCTGAGTCTATAATGCCTTAAACAGAGCAGAGCTGTGAAACTTCACTAGTGATTCACAAACTGATCAGATTAAAAGAAAACCAGAACAAACTGATCTGGAGAACCAGCAGGATCTGGAAGGAAGTGGGAGACTGGCTGCATTTGGTGGCACCTGGATGCCCTCATGCCTTTTGTAGTTGTAGCAAGGAGGGGGAAATGTCAGCTCTTTCTGCCTGCCTTTCTCTCGGCTGTTCCTTGAATGTTTACGTGCCCAAGTCTTGCTTGCCTTTGCTCCTGCTGTCAGCAGACACAGCAAGGCTTGTTCACTGTTTTCCCTTACGATGATGGATTGCTTGATATTTGTGTGGAGCCTTTTTCCAGACAGGGTTGGGGCTGATGCTGATTCCAGCTGAACCCATCTAATAGGAAGTCACTGGAAACTTCAGCTGTGTTTTCTCATTGTTTATTCTCAGCAGAGAAAAACCTGCATGCAGAGATCACCAATAACGTCAAAGGCTGTTTCAGAATTTCCTAATCAAAGCACTTCACACCACTGCAATTGTCCCACTTGCAGAACTTCCCTGTGGCAGAGCATGGAAGCCTGTGACAGCGAAGAGCACTCAGTGTCTAACTCTGGTCTGCAGTTAGTATTGATAGTAAAGGCAAAAATGCTGTCTTCCTGCAGCCAGTGCTGCACATCTCAGCACCAGCCTGCAATCCCCTGTTGCTCCTCAGACAGGGATCACTCCTCACTCTGCAGGAACTGATCTGGCAGCCCCGGCTGTGCAGGAAGCACGGAAGGCACGAGCCAGTTGTGCTTCCTAAATGAGGAGTCAAGAACAAATGCTCCCTTGTTCTCCTCTGTCTCCATACAAAAGGAAAAAGAAAAGAGGGAGACATTGCTCTCCACCATGACTATTTATTGTTCCCAGGATACTGGAATTTCATTACTTTCTAACATTCTTAATTTTTTCCAACTTCTTTTCCTTCATTTTTAGGAGTTGTCAAAAGTGTTCTGACATCCTTAAGAGACTGTTCTGCTCCCCCCTTCTCCAAAACCATTCTGAGAAGGACTGAAAATGGCACAGTGGCAACCAGAGAGTCCCAGAGTGAGAATCCCTGCTGCTCCACATCCCTGCCTTGGCAATCCTCCCTGCCTCCTGCCAGCAGGTGAGGCAGAGGCATCCAAAGCTGATATTCCCTTAAATACTGTGAAATTCCCAGTGTATACACACTTGATAACAGCACATCAAAAGCTTTTTAGGAAGCTTTTTAATTTGCCACAGCTACTGGAGCTGGACAGAGTTTGAGGGGGGAGATCTGAAGTGTTTAAACTAATTTTCTCTCAAGTGTTGGAAAAAAAAACAAGTGTGGGAGTTGAATTTGGGTACAGAATATCCCTGTGAGCAGGAGGAGGCTGGAATGCTGTAGCAACAGCACGCGGTGGCCCAGGTAAGTAGAATGGGAATGGATAAAGCTGATTTTTGTTCCTCCTCATGCTGTGCTGTGCTGTCTGATTCATGTTGCCCAGGAGGTTTGGTGTGGATTTGGCAGAAGGGGTTTTCCATGTTTGTGTGTGTATTTTAGGAGGGATTAAAGCTCACAGTAGAGAAGCAGAACCACTGAAATTTTAATTCTGCCTTTGCCCAGGAATTGATACCTATCTAATACATACAAGCTATAATCTTAAATATAGATGGTAAATTTTTACATAGGTCGTAGAGATATTCTACAGGATAGGCTAAAGGTGCAGTGAAGTTTAAAAGCACAACTTGTCAAAAGTTGTCTCTGATTGGGATTCACTCTTTTTCTGAGTCTAGAGAAATCACCAGCATAAGCCAAGAGTAAATAGGGCCAACAATCCCTCCCACCCCTTTTGGGTGGTTATTACTGTCTTACTCTGCAAATTGGCTTCCACAGCAAGTAGGCTGTCTCTGTTCATATGCTTTACTTCCCTATGGGGTTTATAAAAATAAGATGAAGAAAGGGCAGGAAAAAAAGTAGCTTTCCATTAAATTAATTTCCTTCTGATCCAAGAAAGACAAAATCATGGAGCAGCAGAAGGAACTGGTTAGGGCTCAAGGCTGATGCCACTCTCTGGGTGGGTTAATTTATTTATACATCCAGATTTTTTTCAAAGGTTTGAAGAGACATCCATCAGCCTTGAGCCTCCCAATGGCTTTGGAAGAGGCTCCTGGATGGAGAAGCTGCCCCACAGCCAGGGGAAGCCCTGTGGGTGCCTCTGCCCAGGAGCAAACGACTCGTGCCTTTCAACCTTTCTCACTTTTCTTCATTCCCAGCAAGGAGAAGCCTCTGAAATCTCACAATCTCTCTGCTCAGCCTTTGTGAGAGGTTGAGGCTTTGGCTGAGGGTTAGGGCTGCATCCAGGCTTTAACAGAATCGATAGCGGAGCCTGCGGAAGGCTGGCAGCATCCCTGCAAGCCCAGGACTTGTGCTCGCTGCCAGGAGACAGGGGATGGAAATGTATTTAGCCGCTCCTATTGTTCTCCTTATTCAAGGCAAGTTGTGTTGGTGTGAAGTTAAGGGAGGGAAATGTGGACGGGAGTTACGGAAGCGTTCCCTGGAAAAGGAATGCGGTGATTCCTGGGGGGCGGGATTGGTGCGGCAGCGCGGGATGCGCTGCCTGTGTGACAGCTACAATGTGCTACAATGGCTCGGGGAAAATGAGTGATGGGAGCCTCCCCTGACTGCAGAGCTCCCGAACTGTGATGACACTCACAGCGGGAGAAAGCCTGGCGGGGGCCGGGAGAGGCTGACGGGGGTGCCAGGTTTTGGGAATTGCTGCAGGCTGGTGTCTCTGACTCAGCCCTGGCTGCTGTCTGTGTTGGCTGCCTCCACCTTCCCACTCATCCCTGGAGGGTCTGCCTTTCCTCTGCCATCCCCCTGGCCTTGGCAGGGTCTGCCATCCCCCTGCCATCCCCCTGCCATTCCTCTGCCATCCCCCTGGCCTTGGCAGGGTCTGCCATGCCCCTGCTATTCCTCTGCCTTTCCTCTGCCATCCCCCTGGCCTTGGCAGGTCTGCCATGCCCCTGCCATCCCCCTGCCATCCCCCTAGCCTTTGCAGGGTCTGCCATCCCCCTGCCATCCCCCTGCCATTCCTCTGCCATCCCCCTGGCCTTGGCAGGGTCTGCCATGCCCCTGCCATCCCCCTGCCATCCTCCTGCCATCCCCCTGGCCTTTGCAGGGTCTGCCATCCCCCTGCCTTTCCTCTGCCATCCCCCTGGCCTTGGCAGGGTCTGCCATGCCCCTGCCATCCCCCTGCTTTTCCTCTGCCATCCCCCTGGCCTTGGCAGGGTCTGCCATCCCCCTGTCATCCCCCTGGCCTTGGCAGGGTCTGCCATGCCCCTGCCATCCCCCTGGCCTTGGCAGGAGGAGCCAGGCTGCAGCAGCAGCAGGAGAGCAGCCTGTGCTCTGTTTCTCCGTGCTGCTGTGCTGCTCCAGCAGTCCTGGAGCAAGCTTGGGGAGATGGCCCTGCTGGACACCCCTCGCCCACAGCTTTGTCAAGCTTTACACTCATTTCCTGCGTCAGTTTATCTTGCCATGCAGGACCAGCTCTGGTTTTGGGTCCTCATGAGACCACATATCCTCTGCAAGTCCTATTAGAGATGCCAATGTCATTTTCCTTCTGTGCCAAGTTATAAATCCCACAGATTTATATATCCAAAGTCCTTGTCAATCAAAAGATTGGGTGAAAGGCAGTGAGTTAAAACAAGTGGGAGGTGACTCCACTGAGAGCAGTGAGGAGCCACTGTGGAGCTCCCTCCTGTAGAGCCGGTGATTCCCCTGAGGTGGGTGTTGTGGGCTCACTCTGCCCTCTCTGCCAGCCAGAGAGCTTAACCAGTGGAGAAAAGGGTTGTATCTAAAGGATTTCATCGGAGTGGTCCCTTTCCTCCCCACATCCATACACTGCCTGAGAAGCAGGAGCTGGATGGAGCAGGATGTGAAGCTCTCAGACCCCTGGTGTCCTGGCTGAAACCAGAAGGCAGACCACCATCCTTCCTTGTCCTGGGGAGGAGCCTGCCCTGGGCCACTGGAGTTATTCCTGCTGGTGTGTTGAGTTCTGTATTTTACACATGGCTGGGAGTGACTCTCCGTGCAGGAAGGGAGGTGGTGCCTTGTCCTGCTGGACACTGGGAGATGCTTTTCCCAACAGCAGATCAGAAGTTTATTTGTAGTGGGTTAATGACTCTCCTGGTGCTCAACAGGTTCTCCTTCATGTTGGGTTTGCCAGAAGGGGGTTGGCATTCCTGAAAGCTGGGATGGTGGAGTGGATCTCAAACAGCGCTGAAATCCAGTGATGCTTTTCTCTTTTCTCACCTTTATCTAGCATTAACAATACTCTTGACATCTGGACAAGGTAAATAGAGATTTTTTTTGGGGGGGGGGGGATTGTATCTCTGCATCTGGATTATTTCCATGCTGCTGGCAAAGCTGGAGGTAATCTGTTCCTGCAGGGACAGGAACCTGGGATCTGGTCACAGACCTGGTGACACCACAGAAGCAGAGGGTGAGCAGGGAAAGCTGCCTCTCTGCTCCAGTCATCCCTGGCTTGTCATGTGTGTTTGGACCTTGAGATGCTCCTCCTGAGGCTTTCACAAGCTCTCTCTTGGGATTTTGGCCAGTGCCAGTAATTCCACTTGGGAGTCTTAAAAGTGCTGTCCGGGGAGGCAGAGCTCAGCCTGCAGCTCTGAGTGAATATATCCTTGCTATTCCATGGATTAAAAAAAAATAATAAAATAAACAGTGGTGCTCTTACCTCAGGCTATCCATTAGGAGTGTGATTTAGTGCAGGGAGGGCTATAAAAGCAGTTGATAAATCTTCTGTGCAGCACAAATAAAATCTCTTGCAGGAGGAGGAAGGCCCCTGGATAACGGAGCGGGCAGGGAACAGCCCTTTCTCCCTTGTCTAATTAGGCTGTCCAGGAGGAGTTAATATAAAATAATAGATCTGGAAAGCCCAAATCTTCCCAGCCTCAGGAAGGACTTCATCCCCTTAAATTACGAGGCTAAGACCTCACTGAACAATGCTTTGAAGGAGATCAACTGGCAGTGCTATTCACGGCGGCTCCGGGCTTGGGCGCGGGCGCTGCGTGATTGCAGCATCTTCTGAAGAGAAGAGCTCGCTCCTGTTCCCATTGAATGCTACTATTTTTATCCTCCTTAATTTCTAGAAGGTATTTCCAAGTGGGAAGCAGAGCAGAGAATAGCAGATCTTAACTCTGCTCCGTGTAACAATTGCTGTAAAAAGGAGGGAGAAATGTTTGAAATAGCTTGCGTCTATTTTTGGTGCCACCAATGTGGTAGCAAAGCACCTGTGGAGGTGTTTGCAGCCCCTGGCACCCTGAGGGTGAAGGGGTCACTGCTGGCCCTGTCTCCCATGGGGTTCACAGGCTCCTGACTCTGCCTGGAGCCAGAGGTTCCCGGGGATGTCTCGGGGGGGCCATGGGGAAGGGTGATGCTGGCAGGGAAAAGGGGATGTCTCTGCTTGACTTATCCCCCTCCCAGCCCAGGAGACCCCTCCTGTCTCACCCCTCCTGGCCCCCCTTGCTTTTGGAGTGTGGTGGGAGAGCTTTGATCCTTTTCCATATGGGAGGCAGAAGAGCAGAGGGACTTAATTAGGTGCAGTTACCTCACCCACTGCAGAGCAGCCAGGCCTGTTGGCATGAGGTCAAAGAGGAAATCCAGGGCCCACCAGGGCCAAAGTGGAGGAGTTTTGGGGGGTGCCTTGGACCTTGTGCTCTCTCCCGCTGAGCTGTAAAAGGCTCAAAGTCTTCCAGCATCATGGAAAGGCTGGAGAGCTCAGGACTGACCCACACTGACCCCTGGATCGCTGTTGGAGCTGTGGGGTGAGGGGAGTGCTTTGGGAAGAGGATGAAATAGGATGGATCCTGGCAAACACAGCCTGGGGCTGAGCATTGTGCAAGGGGGCAAACAGGGACAGTGAATTGTGAGTCCCCATTTCAGTTTGTGACCCTGGCCACGCAGTTTTGGATGTGTAACAGGGCTTTTATCTTGTGATTATCCCTTCTGCAGCCACAGCTTTTGCTTCTCTACATGCCCAGGCTCTCTGAAGCTGCTGAACACAATGTTGGCACACACAGCTCTTGTGCTGGACAGAAGCGTCCTGCTTCACTTGAACATGAAATATAAATCAGAGATCAAGTGAATTATTGTGCCATGCTGCTGCTCAGGCAATAGGGAGTCTTTAAATCAATCAGGCCTCAAATAAATAAATAAACGTGCAGCAGACATGCTGGAGTGCATGTCTGATTCCTATCAGAGGCAGTAATTCAAGGCAGATGCTTGCAGTTCTCTGCTTCCCACTCTGTTACCTGGGCTGCTGGAGTCACAGGAGACAGAAAGCAGATTTTTTTCTAAGCTTTCATTATTGTTGCCAAAGAAACCATTTCATTTGCTTGCCACGTGTGCAGCAAATCTGGTTCAATCCATCTGGATGCCAAGGGATGAAGGAGAAGGGCTCTGGGGAGGAAAATCTGTAGAGTCCAGGCACCTCAATGCCCGTGATGCTCCATGAGCCTGGGGATGGGGCTGGGAGCTGCAGGAGGGAGAGTTGTGCTGCTGCCTGGGGAGGCTGCAAGGGTCCCACTTCAAGGGTTTGACCTACACGAGCATCTCCACAGCAGCGTGGACAGCTGGGTGAGCTGAGGCTGGAGGGCTCATCCCTCAGAGACCCTCCAGACACCAGCCCAGGGAGCAGCACTGCTGCTGGGAGTGCCTGCCTGGAAGATCCTTCCACCCTCCGGCACTAAGACTTCCCTGGTTTTCCTTTCAGCTCACACTGGCACTCAGGAGAGAAACATTTGAAGTGTTTGATCTTTCTGGGCTGCTCTTTCCCTCCCGCAGGTGCCGGGCTCAGGAGCAGAGATCCCTGGAGTTCTGAGTCTGCCTGGCACCATCCTGCTCCTCCCATGGCTGGCACCATCCTGCTCCCCCCATGGCTGGCACCATCCTGCTCCCCCCATGGCTGGCACCATCCTGATCCCTCCTGGCTGGCACCATCCTGCTCTCCCCATGGCTGGCACCATCCTGATCCCTCCTGCCTGGCACCATCCTGCTCCCCCCATGGCTGGCACCATCCTGCTCCCCCCATGGCTGGCACCATCCTGATCCCTCCTGGCTGGCACCATCCTGTTACCCCCATGGCTGGCATCATCCTGCTCCTCCCATGGCTGGCACCATCCTGCTCCCCCCATGACCAACACCATCCTGCTCCCCCCATGACCAACACCATCCTGCTCCCCCCATGACCAACACCATCCTGCTCCCCCCATGACCAACACCATCCAGATCCCCCCATGACCCACACCATCCTGCTCTCTCTGTGCTGGCAGCCTGGGCAGGAGCATGGAGGGTGCTCTGGGTGACTCTCTCCATCGCTGCCCAGCCCTGGAGATGGTTCCAACACCAGCAGTGAACATGGGCAGCCAAGCCTGGGCTGGAGGGGACTGGGATGACCCAAGCTGTGCTAGCCAGGCAGAGCAGAGGCTGTGAGGTGGGTGTGCTGCCCCAGGAAGGTGGCACTGGGAGCTTAGTCCCTTTTCCAGGGCATTTTTTGTCACTTGCAAATGGTCCTGGGCCCCTGTCACCAGCCCCTGAGGCTGGAGGTGTGTATTTGGATTTCACAGGAGCTTTGCTGGCAGCTGCAGTCTCTGCCCTTGTGTGCCCAGTGCTTTATAAAGGCAAAGGAGCCCTGACGCTGATGGGAGGCTGCTGGCACAGCAGGGCGCTCCCTCACACCCTTCCATCTGTCCTGAGCAGACCTGGCAACATCAGTCCAAGGGGGTGATATTTCACTAAGGCAGGGCCTCTTCTCCCTTCAGCTCCCCCAGGAGAGTGTTGAAAGTGAACCTTGGACCAGTGGAGCTGACACTTTGTGATGAAAGATAAAGCGGTTTCGACACTGGGGATTCAGCCTGGATTTCTGAAGATTTATCCCCAGGGGAGAGCTGAACTGACACATGGGTAAGGTTTTTCCTCCTAAAACTCCACTTGTAACCCCAAAAGAATAAAGGTCAATCAGTTAAACCCGCTCAGCACATAATCCTGTGCCCTTCTGAGTTAGCACAATCTGTGTAAGAACAAGGCAGGCTGATGCACATATTTGTGCTGGATTTATCCCCCAGCAGGTTCAGCCCTCAGCTCTGAGTGCCATTTCTGGTGTGCTCCTCCTCCAGCAGCTCATCCCAGCCCTGGACAGCAGTATAAATCCTTCTTTGCAAATCATTGACCCAATAGGTCATAAAAGTTCCTTTATGGCCTGTCAAGACAAGCGAGGTTCTTTACGTGCACCCTAAGTCAGCACAGTAAAACTTTTATGGTGTTTTCAATAACAAGAGCTACTGCACATGAACAGCAACTAATTTTTAAAGCCTTGGTATTTCAGCTGAGATGAGGTTTTTTCCTCTCTTCTGTTGGAAAAACACTTAGATTAGTGTGCTCAGCAGTCAGTGCCTGGAACTGACCTCTCTGCCTGACGTGGTGCTCCAACTTCCACAATTACTGAGCACCCCTGGAAAGGAGCTTCTGCAAACCAGGCTCCTCTTCTGGTAACATCTGTGCAAGTGGAGAAGCTGAGCTTCAGGTTCCCAGGTGCCTTTGGGCAGCAGGAATCCCCAGTCCCAGCCACTGCAGCACCCAAGGGTTGAGTGTGGAGATACCCAAAGGGAGGGAGGCAAGGGGCACAGAGGGGCACACGCCATCCTGGGACACCTTCATCAGTGAGTTAACAGGGTTTATTCAGAGTGCTCACCTTGTTACAGTCATGATTTCATGCCTCTGATGTTGCTGCTGTGGCCATGAGTGCCTGCTCCACCCCATTGTCCAGTCTGGGCAGAGATGATGGGATTTGCTGACCTGGACAAAGGAGTTGCTTTTTTGTGGTGTTGTTGTTGTGTTTTGGTTTTTGGAGTTTTTTTATAAGAGAATGACATCCTTTTCTGAGCTCTGCCAGGCCTGAGCTGTCCTGGCTCTGCATCTGACCTGAGATGTCCTTTAATTACCTGGTGGGAATGACCATGCCCTAAATTCACACTGCAGCAGCCAGGGGTTGTAACTTCTCTCCTCTTTACTGGAGCCTCAGCCACTTCATTGCTTCTCTTCGCTCCTTTGCCCCAGTTGCAGCCTTTGCCTCCTGGGACTCAGGCTTGCTTGAAGCTGTGCTGCCCCATGACCCCAAAGTGGAGATCCACACGTGCCCCTGACCCCAGTGGGTTACAGGATTGGGTCTGTGGTCCCATGCCAGCAGTGGGATCCCTGCTGGCTGGAGCCTCAGCCCTCAGTGCTGTTCATGCGGGATGAGCAGAGAAGCTCCAGGCACTGGGGTGGGAATCAGTGCTGGGACAGTCAGCACTGATCTCCCAACCCTGACAGGGAGCAGAAGGTGAGAGAGGTCCTGCTGTTGGGGTTTGGTTTGGACTGATTTCACCACATTTTCACAGATAAACTCTTTGGGTTTTTTTTTTTTTTTTTTTTTTTAAGAAATCCTCCTTTCAAGAAATGCGCAAACATGTGGAAACCTTTCCTCTCTCAGGTCTGCCCCTGCACAGTTTGGGGGCTGTGGGTGCTACATCACAGCCCAGACCAGGACCTGTGGTCTGGGGTGCAGGGGATGCTCCTGGTGCTGCTCCCAGCTATGGGTGGATGTGCTTCTGGTCTCTCAGCTGGGTTCAGCTGGGCCTCCAGGAGGGCTGGAGCCAGGGGAGCCCCTCCATCTGTGTGCAGAATTTGGTCTTTTTCCCCATGTCAGGAGCGACAGTGATGCTGGAGCAGCAGCACAGCAAAGGCTGGGAATGCTCAGGGGAGCTTCAGGGAGGAACTGTTGCTGTCGATCTGTTAATTAAGATTAATGTGCTAGCTGATAAGGATGACTCTGCGCCAATTGCTATTGCGAGCCAAGATCCTGCAAGGCAGCGAGCAGCACATTCCTGCTTCCTCAGCAGTTGGAGCCTCTGCCTTGCAGCCTGAGGTTCAGGGCAGAAAGGGGGATCTGCACAGCTCCCCAGACTCTTGAGGGCCCCTGGGCTCACTTGCTCTGCTGGTGGGATTCTCGACAACTTGGTCTTGTGCTCTCTTGGCAAAGGAAGAGTTTCATCTTTCCAGAGGGTGTTAAGGCAGAGCTCTGCATCCTCTCCTCCTAGGATTAGTGTTGAAATTTCTCCACGCAAAAAGTGCATGAAATGAGGGTCATCACTGAAAAATATATGTGTGAATACATAATTTTTTTTTGCCCTCTCAGGTGGGATCTCAGAAGAAGCTGGATGTGCCTGCTGCAGTAGAATGTGATGAATTAGGACTTGGTTTGCCTTTGTCACAGCAGTCGGTGCAGGATTTTGGAGCAGAGGCTGCTTGCTGAGCACCACAGCACCCCATTCCACCTTGGGAAGAGCCTGCTGAATCAACACCTGCACAGTCCCTGAGGGAACCCAAAAAGCCAGCAGAGCCACTGAAACTGAACAGCTGCAGGTGACCGTGTGCTCAAGGCTTCAGAGCATCACAGATTGTTGAGGAGCTCATTTTTATGTTCTTTACCCACCTTGCTTTAACAGCCTCCTCATTCCCTTGGTTTCTGTGTCTGGTACCAGCTGCATTTAAGGGCAGAATTTGTGTAACCAGCCTCATTAAAGCCAACAGGTTTGCTAAAGCCTCAAAGTTCACCTCTTTGCATAGCATCACTTCATTAGTAAAAGGTAGCAGTGGAAGGAGTGCTCCCTGAGTCCCGGATGAATTTCCCCCTGCTCAGTCCCCTCCTGCCTTCTCCCCTTCCCGGCCTGACAGCTCCTGCAGCTGCTTTCATTTCCCTGCTGTTCCCCACAAAGGCCTCTGGCACCAGCCCTAATGAGTAAGTGCAATTAACCTGTGACACAGCGCAGTGCCTGCCAGCAGCGGGGGGACAGGGACCATCCTGCCCTGCTGCCCTGAGATGCAGCACTGGTGCAGCCGGGCAAGGACCAGCCCCGGCTGTTTGGGGCATCACCTCGGGCCATGGGCAGTATCTGCTGTCAAACAGAACAAAGACTTTGCTGAAATAACACTGCCCTGGGGGAGGAAATGCCATTTTCCCTGCCATCAAAGCAATTCACCTCACATCAAAGGGGGAAGCTATTTTTTTTTAACTTTGGAGTGGGATATAATTTTGAAACCTCTGCTGTCCCACAATTTGTTTTTCCTTACAGGCACTGCTCAATGGCCTCGCCAGCATCCCCTTCCCACCCTGTTCCTGAGCTCCATCAGTTTCAAAGTTGAGCCAAATTCTTCTCGCCCTGAGAGTCTGGAGTCCACACGAAGATGCCTGGGTCACACATGCAGAAGGAGACAACCTTATCACAGCACCCTGCACCCATCAGTCACTCCTGTGACTGCCAGCTCCTTGCAGACAGAGGAATCTCCTAGCAACCTTGCACTGGCTCTTTGGATGCAGCCTAATTCAGTTTCTGGTCATCCAGAACAAAACCTCATGAAGGCATCTGGCAACCAGAGTGACAGACAGGCTGTGGTGGAGTGCTGGAGCATCTGGCATGGCGATTATTTCAGCAAAATCCCTGCTTGGGGCTGATTTTGAGGTTTTTAAATTGAGCCTGGTGGGGGCTCTGCATCATCCTGCTGAGTGCTGGGTACCACCTACCTGAGCTGAGTGCTCAAAGGAATGATCCTGGTGCCAGTGAGGGTGCTCCTGCTTCTCTTTCTTTCATCCTTGTTTCCTGGCAAAAAGGAGTGAGAGAATGTGCTGATGGTTGTGATGGCATCGAAAAAAGAGGAAAGAGAGGAGGAGTGAGGAAAAGGGTGGCATTTCTGTAGCCTAGGGGAACAACACATCCAGCACAAAACATTTGAAAAATTTGGCAGTCTTCCACTGCCAGTAGATTTGTTGGTGAACTGCAGTGGAAGGATTTTAGCCACATCTGCTCTCATGTCTGTAGGTGAGTCACAGTGATGCCCAGTAACTTGCTGGGCACTGGGAGCGGCTTTAGTGGAAAATTTGAGCACTGCTGTCTTACAGTGCCAAGTTCTGACTTGGCAGGATGGGTTATGGAACCCAAATTTCCAGCATTTACTGACTGGCGAGCATTTGGCTCTGGGATCTGAGTACTGGTCTTTGCTCGTGCTTCCCATACAGAATCCATACAGGCAAAGCAGTAAGTCTTGCTGAAATAAATTAAATACTGATGCTCGTTTAGAAAGGATTTATAGGAGGCAGTGTGTAGCTCCAGCTGGCAGTGCAGGAATGGGAAGTGGAGCACGAGGCAGGGATGGGGGCAGGACAGGGAGCTCGGGGTCACCCCGTACCCCAGGTGGCAGCTGCTGTGGCTGGAGCGTGGCTCTGTGCCTGTACCCTGTGGGGACACAGCTGTCCCATCCCACAGGTCACCGTGCTCCTGTTAACAATGCCCAGCATTGCCCAGCTCCCTGGGAACTGCCTGGAGTTGTGTGGTCAGTGAGTGCTCAGTCTGGGGATGTTAAAATTTAAGTATGAGCCATTTCCCGTGGAGGGGTGAGAGCCCTTTGCTGCTGTCATTGAGCTCAGTGACTCCCACCAGGGATGGCTCGTGCCGCTGGATTTACTCCTGATCTGGAACCCCTCCAGAGGTGTCCAAATCCCAGGCTTGGAGCCAGCCCTCTGACCCAGCACCAGCTGAAGATCTGAATTTAAATCCAGACACAACATTTGGGGATGCAGAGACGGAGGGGTTACCTGTGGGCTCACCCCAAACTGAAACCTCCAACTAACATTCCACCAGCCGGTGCTGGATGTCTGGAGAGCTTTGCGCCCCTCTGCCCCAGCTCCCCCATCCCTCCATGAAGTGGCTCCAGGTCCAATCCTGCACACACAGAACGCTCTGGCACCGGCTGATTCTCTGCAGCTCTGCAGGGGAGGCTTTCCTCACACAGTGCTGTGCTCTGGGGCAGTTTATTCTCTGGTTTTACCCTGCCCTGGCTGCTCACAGAGGGTTTCAGAGAACAAGGGGCTGGTTTCAGATCTTGCTATTACAACCTCACATTCAAGAATTACTACTACTATTATTTCCAAGGAAACAGGGACTCACACTCGTATCTTTTATGTGAATTCTCACATCCGGAGGTTCTCACGTGACTTTGCTGCCTATTTTTAGCTCCTCAAACATCTCTGCCAGGATGAAAGCTTTAAAGAAAACCCACCCTTGAAAGGGATGAAACAGGCATTTGCTTTAGTGGTAAATTTGTGACTGTGACCCCCCGAATCCCTGCATTTCAGCAGCCTGTGGAGAGCAGGCAGGAACATCAGGCTGCAGTTAACTGTTTCTGTGTTTGCTGTTACACCCTCCTTCTTCAGACAGCAAAGGCTTGTTGTAAAACAGAGCTGTTTCTAGAACCAGATCCACCTACAAGTCATTTAAAAGCCTCCTACCTCAATTTTGCAGGTAAAATGTTAGTCTAGCAGGAATTGAGAGGAGGGATTTTCCCCTCTATCTGCTTCTTGACTAGTTTGGGGGAGAAAAAAAAGCCACCCTGGCTGTTTTCACTTGCAGTACCCACCTTGGGGTGGGATGGGTGAGGATGGGACCCCTCTGTCTCGTGGGCTTGGGGTGGCTGTGGGCACCCCCCTGGTTCTGCCCATTCCAGCACATTGGATGCAAAGCTTGGCATTTCCTTTGGATGCCTCACAGGAAGCATCCTATTTAAAAAACCCAGCCATAAATAACACATACTTGTACCCAGCTATTAGAGCGAGAGGAAAATTGTTTGCATTGTCACAAACTTTCATTTCCATTTTTGTCTCAATTTCAGCTTCATTAACACACGCTGACCTGCCTTATCAGTTGCAGCTATTTCTAGTGCGGGCATTTTGGTAATTGGCATCAGAATGTCAGGACAGCCAGTTGGAGCTCTCTGGGTACAGAAACCTCAGCAGTGCCTCTCGCTGATTACAAGCTCCAGTAATTAGTGATCAGCGAGTGCCACCCTCGCTGCCACAGCTGCAAAGTCCCCGTGGTACCACACTGGAAGCAAAGCCCCGGTGCTCCCTCCTAGGACACCACGGGTCACTGAGCACAGATCAGGGTGGCAACCAGCCCCTCCCTGGCACCCCAGAGCCACACAGAGCTGTGCACCCCGACAAGCTCCGCTGGTGGTGGCAAATTTATCCCGGATGAGTCAGGGCTAAATCCGTTCTCCTTCCCCGAGCTTGCAGCGCGCAGCCCAAGCTTTGCTCTGGCTGCCCCCGTTCCTTTTCTCCTCTGGGTTTAGGGTCAGAGCCCTGGAGCTGTCTGAGCTGTTGGGGTAATGGTGGAGCCTGTTCCTGGGGGAGGAGGAGGCATGGAGGGGTTCAGCATTCCGAGAGACTGGCAGCTTGGGGGTGCTGGGCTGTAGGAGCGATGAGCTGGGAGCTGGAACAAGCTCCTGCCAGACAACTAATTGAGGCTGCTGCAGCAGTGGGAGGTGGAGATTTTATAGGGCCTCTTGGTGTTTGGTTTCCTTTTAACTACTGGTCTCCAGGGCAGAGGCTCTGCTGCCTGCAGAAAGCACAGCAGAATGAGAGGAGCAAGGTTTGGACCCGCCTGTCTGCAGCAGGGCTGTGCTTCAGGGCTGGCATTAGATGTGGTCTGGGTAGGTCACTGCTGAGCATTGCCTCTGCCAAATTTTCTTTTCCTTCAGGAAGCTGGGATGAGGAGAGGCTTCTGCCTCCATCTGAGGGGTTCACTGCTCTATGTCCCTGCTCTGGGGCCAGTCTCTTGCAGGGAAGGGACAGCTCTGAGCGCTGCTGGGCACTGCAGATATATTTACCTTTCCATGCTGAAACTACAAAGCTGTGGAGACCTGGTGACCCCGTGTCACACGCTGCCCTGCCAGAGGGACAGGGCTAATTGAGACGTGACAGCCTGTGAAAACAAACTTCTCCTCAGAGGTCAAGAAGGCAAAGCTGATGAACAGATGCAAAACCTGACACTTTGAGAAGCTCCTGGAAGAGCATCACAAACAAGTGAAGGTGCATCCTAGCCGTGCTTCTCTGTGCAGACAGGGAATGTGGGCAAATGCCTGCAAAAACCTTGGAGTTTTTGTGGCTGGATGCTGTGGAGACCTGGGATGGCTGATTCTTAGGAGGTGGGCATGGAAGGGCTGCAGAGGCACTGGCTGAAGCAGGCAGATAACACAGATCATCAGATGATTTGGGAGGGAAAGATGGGAGAGCAATCCTGACCACCCAGAGAAACCCTGAACTCCTGTGTCTGAGGTAAATTAAAATGGAACGAGAAGATCTGCCTGGCTGAGGTGGATTGTGTGTGTGTGTGCCTGTATTTCCCTTCAGCAGCAAAAAAAGCGTCAACAAAATCGAGCTAACAAAAAGCTGCCAACATTTTGAAACGAGGCAAGGCTATAATTCCCAAGAAACAGCCCGGCCCACAGGGTGCAGGGGACCCTGTGCCAGCTGCCCTCTCCCATCAGCAGCAGCACTGAGCACAGCCAGCAGCCTGTTATCAGGGTGACATCCCCGAGATAAATGACTCCCATTATTGCCTTCGTTCCCGGGCAGTCCCCTGAGGCCCCTGCACTGCCCTGGCAGCTGTGGCAGCTCCGGCAGGGTGACAGAGGTGCTCAGGGCTCTTCCCAGCAAATCCTCCCGGCTCTGCCTGTTTGTGCAGGTGGGGCTGGCAAGGGCTCTGAAAGTCTGAGCCACGCTCTGGGAGAGAGCTGAGGCTGCTGCAGTGCTTTACCAAGAGCAAGCCTGCTGCCAAGATCCCCTGGATTGGGAGAGAACATGTGTCTGGCCCTTCTGGAGGGGTTTTTTGTGGCACCTCCCTCTGCTCAAGTTTTACAGCTGGGATGGGGCAGTGAGGTGCCATGGCATGCTGTGGTGCTGTGCACTGCAGCCATCAGAAGCACGCCTGCTGCTCTGTCTCAATCTTTTCCCGTTATTTGCCTCCATTCCCCACCTTGTCTTTCTGTTTGCTGTGGCCCACAGTGACCTTTCTCACCCACTGGGGTAGAAGAGCGGGTAAAACTCTGCAAGCCACAGCAAAAGGCACGGCAGAGTTTGGGCTCGTTACCGTCAGCACGGGTGGAAAATGGCTTTGGGGTTAAATCATCCTCACAATGATCAGGTTTCACAAATATCCCCCTGTGCCTGGAACTAGCATGAATTTATTTGTGCAAAGAAGTCCTTTATGGAGGTAGGGGCTACCTTGGCTTTCTAGAAACAGAGACGCTTCCTGCACAAACATGGGTGCAGAGATCCTGACTTCCTGATCTCTCCTCGAGACACCCCACAAGAAGCTGTACATGAGCAGGCTGGGCTCAGAACCAGCACCCATTTCTGCTGCCAGCTGGGGGTGCGGGCTTGGCTCCCACCCCAGGGGATGCTGAGAGTTCAGAGATGTGATCTGAGTGGTTTAATTCTATTACTCATGAGCTCTGAATAGCTGCTTTAGACACCCTTGACCTTCTGCTGCAGAGCAGATCAAAGCAAATCTGTCTGTAGTGATATACTTTATCTGATTCAAAGGGGAAGCATCCAATGAAGCGCTTGTTTTGAAAACATTATTTTACGTTGTGCCCCATTAAATTGTTGACATGTTGCCCTCTGGCTATTTGGCATTAGTTATACTCAAATGCTATCTACAGCCTTAATCTAATTTCTCCTTTCCTCATCTTTATTCCTTGATCTTCATATTACACTGTTTAACAAATCTGTTCAAGGACAAAATTGTTTCAAGACGGGGTTTGATAAGCCGAGGGAAGGGGCTGCAGAGCCAGGCAGGAATTGTGTCTCAGGTCCCAGGCACTGGAATTTAGAGCAGCCAGAAGGGGCCTGCTTTATCTAAATGCTGCTCCTTCCCTGCGCGAGTCCAGATTTCTGCTGGTCACGAGCTGTGCCAGGAGGGGTTTGTGGTTTGTGCCATTGATGGATATCTGACTTTGGGGTGGTTTTTGTGCCCCTCCCTTTGAGGAGCTGCAGAGCTGTGCGGGTGCTCTGGGACAGGCTCTGTGCCCTGTCCCCGTGGGTGGCACTGCTCCAGGGACGGTTGCTTTGTTCTTCTTCACAGCTTGTGCTACAGCTCTGCAGGCTGGATCACCTACACATTTCAACAAATCCCCTGCTGGTTCAGGGGTGTTGGTGGTGCTCTGTGCCCCTCCTGAGCCCTGACAGTCCTGGGCTTTGGTGATGTTTTGCTGGGCTGCTGCTGCTGCTGAAGGAATCATCACTTCAGCAGGGCTGGACCCCAGTTGCCATCATTTTTGGTGTAAATCCACTAAGAAATCAGCAGGGAGAAAGAGGATACAGCTCCTTCCAGCCACTGAACCACCAGTCTGGAGGGAGGGCCTTTTGCTACCACCCCTCCAAGCTGCTCCATGCCCTGGAGGGTTTATGCTGGGTATTGAGTCATATTTATTCTGTGCTCCTTTGTGATAAGCCACAGGATTTGGTGGGGAATTTGGGAAAAGTGAGCCCTGCTGTGCTGGAAGTGTGCTGGATGCTCTCACTCCTTGCGTTGCAAGTCCAGATTGGAACCAGGTGAAAAAACGTGCTCACAAAGCAGCCAGTGGAAAAAAATAGCTTGATTTTAAAAGTGTTTCATTTTGAAAAAGGGAAGAAAAGCTAAACAATCAGTGCTGTTAAAATTTTCCATCACTATCCTTTTCATGCAATAGGACTTTTCCCGTGCTCCAAAGCTCCAGCTCCAGCAGCAGCACACAGCTCCTGGGAAACAGCTTTCATTAGAGAGGCATGGAAAAGGTCCTCAGAAGTGGACCAGGGGCTTGCAAAATGGAAACAACAGTTTTCATTAAATCCTTTTCCACCTTTGTAGTCCTTTCTGGGGGGTTATAGTGGATCCTCCTTGTGCTGGCCCCCATCGTCCCCAAAAATCCACAGCATCAGGAATGGAATTCTCCAAATGACAGCCTGGCAACCCTGTCAGTCCCTTCAAGAGCTTCAGACAGGGATCCTCGCAATGTTCCTAGGAGTAAAACATAAATTTATACTTTCTGTTTCCAGTAAACTGTCATGGGAATAAAAAAATAATAGCCCCTGACAAGATAAGAAGACCCAAGATGTTAAAAATCCTTTGGCGATGCAAAGAGCTGAATGAAACCCCAACACACTGGACATGTTTAGCACCAGCTCATCTCTTTCTGACATCCAAGCAGTTGGAAATATAGATATAATTAAAAGGATTTGCAAAGCCAGCATAACACTAAGAAGACTATTTTACATTATTTTTATAATGAACTTTAGTATTTACTCTATTGAAGCAGGAATCCAAATAAATGTTCGTGGTTTATATCTTTTCTGCCTCCAGTACACTGACTTTGGTTAAACAGCTATATTTATCAGTGCAGTGCTGGCTATAAAAGTGAAAGAAACAAACCATAAAATGTCCAGTGAAGCTGTGTATTTCTTTAGGTGGGTGGGTACACGGGGAGTTCGTAGTTCTGGGGGTGGTAGCCACCTTTATTGCACATGAACAATGTCATCTACAGTGATGGTACAGATTTACAAAGGTTTTAAAGACTCAAAAGTAATAGATATGTGTTTATCAGGATCATGAAATGGCTGAGGTTGGAAGGGACCTTAAAGATCATCTGGTTCCAAGCCCCTGCCATGGTCAGGGACGTCACTCACTGCACCACAGCTGCTTGGGAAACCCAGTCCTCCCTGTGTGGAGAGGACAAACATGGGGAGGTACATCTGGGTACCTGCTGGGTGACCCTGCCTTCCTGATGGGAATGAATAACATGAGGCTGACTATAACTCTGATTTTTTAAAGATTCAGTCCTTCACCTGATGTAAAGGGGAAGACAGTGCTGCAGAGGCAAGAATGAAGAGCAGCTCCAAAACTAACAAATGAGCAAAAAGGCCCCAGAAGGAGGAGTAAGGAGCCAGATCCCAAAAAGACACAATGGTTTAGGTGGCCTCCAGCCCCACAGGTTTTCTATGCAGTAAAATGCCAGAGAATGAAAGATAAGGATCATTCTTCACTCCTTATACTCTGCCTAATTCTGAAATGGTCCATGGTGAATGGTCCATAGCTTTGCTCTTGAAGTGATGGTTCTGGCTGGGGTTTAACATCCTTTGTTCTCATCCAGGAATTTCTCCTGAACTGTGGACCTGGAGCATCCCTGTTATGGGCTTTGCAGGAGCCTGTCCCCACACCAGGAGCAGAGCAGAGTCCAGGCTCTTACAGGGCTGGGCAAGCAGACAAATACGTGGGGGTTTTTTGGAAAGGAAAAAAAATAAGTAAAAAAAAAAAATCTTTGTGGAATGCCTGGTTGAGTTACAGTAAATCTTAGGAAGCAAGAGCAGAGGGCAGCTCCTTACATCTGGGTTAAAACTAATTGATCACTTTCCCTCAGCACACAGACCTGTCTTTATACTGAGCCTGTAAAGAAAAGTTCCCTGAAAGTCACCGGAGACAAATAATCCTTCAGGAGTCAGTGCTGACACAGAATTACATTTTCAGTCATTTTTCAGTTGTATGCGTCTCCATCCTGTCACATTAGTTTGCTAACACTTCCAATGCAACAATGAGACAAACAGAGCATTGTGCTGGTCCAAGCCAAACATTCATCTCTGCTTGGCACCGGTTCAACAGGCCTGTCAAAACTGCTGGCGAGCTGGCCAAAGCTCATTAAGTGGTTGGATGCATATTTAGCATGGAAAAGAGCTTTACCCAGGGCTCTGAGTAATGTGCGGAGCGAGCGGGCAGGAAAGAGGAGAGATGGTAGGAAGGAGAGAGCGGGATGTGCTCCTTGTGGATTGTACCTAAGCTGGAATAAAAGAAGAATGTAAATATCTATTGAGGGAACATATTTCAAGGCAGAACAGAAGTGAATTGCAAAATCCCCAGGCCCAAAGCCAACCTGAAATGTGTCTCAGCAGAGACATCGACGTTACTGCTCCTCGATGTGCGCAAAGTTACCGGAATGGTTTCCCTGGGATGGGAGCTGATCTGCTGGCCTGAGCTTTCCTTCCCAGCCTGAGCTTGGTGGGTTTGGAGAGGTCTGACCAGAGGCTTCCCTTGCACACTGACTTCACCAAAGTCCACGGAAGAATCTGGTTTTTGGGAATCCAGCACGAGCCAGTGTAAAGCATCCCGAGGTGCTGGCAGGAGCCTGGCTCAGCCCCCTGCAACCTGACACAGCTGTTAACAGCTGGTGAAGCATTTCCTCAGGAGGAGACCAATTAAGAGAGAGATTTAATTGCAGAGCCTGAATGTTTGTGTTGCCTTCTGGTGTTGAGCTGATGTCAAGGAAAGAATGATCAGGGTACAAGTGGCACTTCCCAACTCGTCCACATGCCCGTGCCTTTGCTTTCTGGACTGCTCAGTTTCAGTACATCTCTGCAGCAGACTTTTCAACCTGCAGGAATGCTGCTGATTTTCACAGGCAAATGGTCAAATATTGAAGAAATTTACCACCAAATAGGTATACACATGACAGAAAAATTCCTTTCCTTCTTCATGTATCCATGTTGATATTGCGGGGTCTACATAAACCTGGGTTTCCTAAAATCATGCCTAAAACTCCCAGCAGCGTTCCATTAAGTGCTCACTCTTGGACAAGGAACAATGAATGACAAAAAAAACCCATAAATCTTGCAAGGGGGGAAAGAGAGAGAAAAACTTACTAGTTAAGAAATAAATTTTTCTGTGTGAATAAAATTTCTGAGATGATCCAATATGAAGGCAAATAATTAAGATGTTGGAATTGAGAAATCCTTTATTACAGATGAAGAAAGAAGCCATTCATGGACTAATTAACAGAATGCTTCAAGCAAATGTTAAGGATTAACCAATTGAGTATTTAAAGGTGTGGTTTATTTTAAACCTAGCACCTCTGATTGCTTACTTGCTTGCACACTTGCAAACAATTGCTCTGTTCATGCAGCTTGTCTTCTTCCTCCACCTTTTTTTTTTCTCTAAATTCTTGCAGGGCCTTAGAACGGGTCCTTTAGTTTACAGTGATGCCCATGCTGATCTATGTAAGAAATTCAGGATCATCCAGGACTGTGGTCTCTGTGCCAGGATCCATCCTTGCCAAGGTGAGCATCTCCTGAGATCTCTTTGGAAGGTGCTGAGAGGTTATTGCTGCTGGATTTTGTTGTAGCTGTCAATCAACTATGAATTGTTGAGGTTCAGTGTCTGTGATTTTAAAACGGAAGTTAATTATGCTTAAAAGTGTGCAGAACTATCAGAACTGATTTAAAGTCTGCGAAAGGGTTCAGTCTTCCTTATCTAAGAGCTTAATGAGCATATCTAGGAGCAAGGTACTTTCCTGGATAACTGTGATGACTTCTGGTGCATGGGAGGTGAAGTGAGTCTGGCTGTAAGAGAAGACGAGCAGATCATGTTACCCTGGCTGTTACCAACCCCTCCTGTGTCTGATTCACCCGGGGACAGGGTGGGTAGTCTGAGCTCATTGCTTCAAGTCTGGCTGGGAATGGCTTTGTGGTACAGGTGAGCATGGCCAGGTGAAGACAGGATTTATTTTTTTCTCCTCATGGAATCACATCAGGATGGAGAGTGGCAGAGATGTGCTGGAGTTTGATTAGTTCAACCACTCCTCAAGGCAGAACTTCAAGCTCACAGCAGATATTCCTGTAATCTGCCTCTTGTAAAGCCCCTTTTTGGCTGAGGGATAAGATCCCATCCCTCTCCAGGCTTTGGGGAGTTAACAGGCTGCAATGTTTCATTTCCACAAACCGGAGACATGAGCTCTGAGAAGTCATCCCGAGCAGGATTTGCTTTATCTCTCTGGCCTTTGGGTGACTTTTTCTCTCACTGTGGTGAGCATTGTTCCCTCTGCGTGCAGTTACCTGACACACTTACCTGGCACTTCATCACTGCTGCCTGGGGTTGCTGTTCTGCTGGGTGTGCTCAGCAAAAGAGTGCCTCGGAGGCAGAAATCTTTGGCAAGGGTGAAACCCCCCTCAGAGCTTGTGTTTGGGAAATTCTTTTTGCCCCCACTTCTCAAGGGCTTATTATTGAGGGACTCCAGGCTCAATTAGACCATGAAAGCTGCCTGACATTGTGATTTATGAGATCTTAAAAGTGAGTGCTTCTTATCAGCGCCGGAGTGTAGCGGGGGCCGTGTCTCAGCGCTGTTCCTGCAGGATGGAGCAGGGCTCTGCAGCGAGGGAGCCTTGGGAATTCTGCTGGGGAGAAGGTCCAAAGCCCACCTGAAGGGCTGGACCACACTGAACAAGAGGGAAGGAGCGAGGACACAGCCACTGATGGATGGCACAGGCACTGCTGCTGCCTGTGCATCCACAAGGAAGGATGTCAGGGGTGCCCAGCTCCAGCACGCTGTGATTCAGAGCTAAGGATGTGCTTCTCAGGAGTGTCCTTCCTTTTGCAGCATTTGGGAGTTTCTTCATTCTAAAGGCTCTGCACTGTCTGGAGTGACTGGGAAAGCACAGCCCCATCACAGAAGTACTATTCTGATGTGTTTTAGCTTTTCTCCAGCTGACAGATTAGTTGAAACGTGTCCCTTCTCACAGCTGGCCAGAAACCTACTCAATTAAATTGCTGTGCGTTTTTTTAATCAGCATCTTTAAACCAGTTGCTTTTTTGAAATCACAGGTACCTCTGGTGCTCCTCTGCAGCACTTGCAGGAGCTGCAGCCACAGCTCAGTCACAGCTGGCACACTGGGACCCTTGTGGCAGCTGTCCCTGCATTCCTGCCTGTCCCTGCATTCCTGCCTGTCTCCTCTCCTCTCTGGCTCCTCCAAACATCCCTCTGCTCTGGCTGTGTGGCCAGAGGGAGGTGAGTTGTTGCTGTGACTCACAGCATTCCCATTCTGCCTTCCCCAGCCAGGACGGGGTTTCTCTGCCCACAGGGAGGCAGGAAGGTGTTTGACAGCCCTGTAGTTAGATGCCTTTGTGACAAGCCCAGTCCTAACAGCTCCAGGTCTAAGGTTGCTTTTAAATGTATTATAAATTAAATTATTTATTTTTTTGCCCAGGGTTCAAGCATCTTAATGTGCTATGAAAGAAGTACCTCATGACTAAATACTGTTCTTCCACAATAGATGCCATAGCATGGAGCTGCTGGCTCCAGCACAACATCTGTTAAGAATCTACACATTATAGCTGACGGGATTTTTCACCTTAAATGAGGTTTCTGTGATCTGCATAGTTTTGTTCATGGTCCTCAGGTGGTGAGGGAAAATGTAGCTGCATGACTTTGATCTCCAGTGTGCTCTTATCCCAAACCACTGTTGAGAGGCTTAATTGTACAAGATGCAAAATAAAACCTCTGTTAAAGCAGCACTTAGATGTTTTAAGTAGACTTAGATCTGCAGTTACAATAACAAAAACTACAAAGGATACCAAAAGATAAGGTTCCAACAGTGTTGGCTTGGTTTTGTTGTATACCCTGTGTATTTTTTTGACGTGGATCCCAATAAACACATATTACCCCAAGCCCTTGGGTTTAATATTAGGTTGCTTGTGAAAATTCATTCCACAATGTGAGCCCCCCTGGCTGGTGGGGGAGCACAGGGCTGAGCATCCCATGGCCAGGTAGACCTGACCCTTGTCCACACCTGGTGAAGAACAGGGCTCTGGCAGCCTCTGGAGCACCCTCTGAGCTGGGATGCTGCCTCCTTCCATCTTCCCCTGTGGGCAGATTCTCTCTGGCTTTCACCCTGGCTTTTCATCCCTCTCTCTACCTCCAAAACTGCATCAGAGTTGGCTTGGTTTGGTGTTCCAACCTCTTGTCTTCACCTTTTCACAGTCCTAGAGTACTAAGCTGTGTCATGCAACACCAAGTTATGGCACATTAAATCATTTCCCCAAAGAATTTTAAATGTCTCCAAACTAGAGAGTTCAATCTGATAGCTCCTAGCCAAAGTACAAAGTTATTTTTCTACATGTGTATGTTTCAGGTTGGGGGATTTTTTGGATGGAAAATAGAGTAAAAGGAAGCCCACGTGGTGACTGAAGCTGGAGTATCCTGGAGGAGCAGAAAGATGTGGCCCCAGGCAGATGCAAGGGGAGGGGAATGCTGGCAGGTGACAAGGGGAGATAAAGTAGGTGATGCTGGGGCTGGAGTGGACAGCTGCAGGATAAAACTATGAGATATAAAACAGCACAAGAGTAAAATTTTGTCTCTGGTAATAAGATTTGTACTGGGGAAAGGGAAGAGCAGTAAAGACTTTTAAGAGTTACTATGAAACTTCAGGGTTTTTTAAAAATATATTACTTTGTCCTTCAAAGAGACTGACTTTATTTTTATTTTTTTTTAATAATGCAATAATCAATAATAGATTAAATCTCCATTCCACTACAAATCCTTTTGCACAGTAACAACAGAGCCAAAAATCTCTGGTGGTACATTAGAAAACGTAATTTGAACCCAAATCTGGCTGGATTATGCTTTATTCCAGGCCTAGCAAGACTGTCTGCTCAGACCTTTCTCTTTCACAGGCTGTGCATTTGATGAAGGCCTGTCTGGAAAGCCACAGACTGTGAGTCCTACCCAGCCCCCTCATTAGATTTAGCCCTGCAGCAGAGGCTCAGAGACATCAGTGCCTGTAAATTAATTTTCAAAGTCTCTCCAGCCTCTGGGATGGGCTGCCAGCAGGAAGAGCTTGGTATGTTCCTGGAGTGCCAAGGATGGCCTGCAACATGACCAGAAAAACAATGGGCAGCTGCAGGGTCCAGCTTGAGGGGTGCTGGAAGTCCTGTGTGTCTTTCAAACCCAACAGATTTCTTCTCCATTGGCTTCTTGCCTCCCCCTACTCTCCTCCCCACCCTCAAGAAAATTCCATGCACTGAAGCTGCTCTGGCTGGTCTCCTGCAAGACATGAACACAAGGTTTCTATCCGGGCAGGATGGCTCAGAGAGTGGGAATGGTGAAGGAGAGTTGCCTCGTTCCTCATTACAGGCGCAGTGGGACAGTGAGAGAAAAAAGTGCTCCCTGCTCTGCCCATATGTCCGGGAGGGTTTTTGTGGCAATTATCCCTGCTGCTGGGGAACGTGCTATCTCCTCTGGAAGCAGAAAATTCCACTTTCCCATGCTGTCTGACTGCATCTCCCCAGAGTATTAACATTAGCTCATAAAGAAGTGTTTGTGAAGGAGAGACAAAGCCCAAAACCGCTTACTCGGCGAAACGAAGGGAAAGCGCGGGGGAAGGAGGACGCGCATTGGTGGACCTTGAGCTTCTGACACACGCTGATGCTGAAGCACATGTGGGAGACGTTTCTCCTAGTGACATCTTAAAAATGCCTACTAAGCACAGGCCAGGATGCAGATAAGTGTGGGGCTGATGAATGCTTGCATGGTGGGGGCGTAGCTGGACACCATATGGCCAAAAAACGTGCAGGCGGAGAGCGGGTCCGGCAGGTATTTCTCCAGCAAAGCCTCTGTTAACTTGGCATTTTGCTGCCAGGTCCTTGGGTTGGGGATGGCTCCCAGAGCTGGGTGACAGGCACTGTCCAGCTGTGCCAGCCTGGGCTGAGCTATCTGCCCTGGAACCAGGCTGCCTCTGGTACCCACAGCAGATCCTTCGCCTGGTTTAGCTTCACGCCAGCATCTCTCAGGTATCTCAGTATCTCTTACCAATGATGTCAAACACGAGGGTGACTCTCCTTCAGCAGTGTTTGCACAAGGTCCTGAGCAGCAGCTGTGTCACTGAGGATGCTGCTGTTCTTTTCTGGGACATGTGTCTCTCCTGGACAGAGAGGTTGATAAATCCCATCAAATGCCAAATGTTTTATTAATCACCAGAGTAAACCAACATATAAAACCTATGGAGCTCGTTGGCAAGAAAGCAGGTCACTGCTGCCCAAGCCTGGGGTAACGTTTGCTGCTTTCCTTTCACAAACTGTGTTTTCCTGCAGCTCTGCAGGATATCAAACCCTTTGGGAAAGGGCGTGTGTGTTTGTGTGTGCACACGTGTGTGTCGACTCCCAGCCTGGATTCTTTGAAGCACCTTGTCCCCGTGGTGTGCGTGCTGAAGGAAAAGCTGAATTTAACATCTGTCTGGCTGTGACACAAGGTTTCCATGTGAAAATGCATCCAGCAAAGCAGAGAGCAGGGTGGAATTCCTGCCCTCATTGAAGTCAGTGGGAATTTTGCCACTGACCTTGATGGATCCCGGCTTTCACCCCTGACTATACAGTAGCTGTTCCAGCCCTTTTGTCCATCAATCTCCTGGCAGCAAGTGCCTCTATAAATTGCTCCTTGAAAGAGAAGAAAGGACATGACTTCAAAGTCTCCCCTCACAGCGTTGTCCTGCAGAGGCTGGTCCTGGCTGGGGCTCTTTTGAGGGAGATGTGGCTTCTGACACATGCAAAGCACTCGGCATCGAGTCACAGGGATTTTCATCCACCAGCAAGAAGTGGGGAGTCCATGGGGCAGATTTACTGCCCATGTCACTGGCTGGGAAAGCCAGGCACTGCTCCCAAAAGTGACACCACTTATTTTTAACACAGGTGTCAGAGCAATGGCTGGGTGCTCTCTCAGTCACAGAGGGTGCAGCAGGTTACAGAGCGAGCTTTGGAGCATCCCGCTGGTTTGCACTGAGCACGGAGCAGCTGGTGGGGTTTTTCAAGAAGCATCTGCTTGTTGGCTTAGTTAAAAGTCTTTTTACTAATTTGGATGTGACATTCAGACAGGGTATTGCCTCTGCTATGAGTTTGGTATCCTCTGGTCCAAAGGGAAACCTGTGGAGGGCAACTACGAGTGCAGCTGCCCTGAAATCGTTTCGGAGCAGAAGGGGATGCAGAAGCTGCAGGACACCGGCTGCAGGGAGCTGCCCATCCCACCAGGCAAGGGCTGCCTTTACAAAATGCCATCCAGACAGTGGTTTGCAGGGCTGACAAAATAATAAAAGGACCCCAGCAACAGGGCAGGCTGTTCCCACTTTGCAAAGCACTTTCTTCACCTCACAATATCCTCAGGGCTGCTGGAGTTTTTTCCCCCATCATGAGCCCCCACTGACTTGTGGGCCTCTCGCTGGCAATTTGGGCAGAATCTGCTTTGTTAGATGGCCTCCTGCTGCTCTTTTCTTTCCTTCTCTCTCCACCCCTTTCTCTTTTCTTTAAAAGCTTTATTGCAAAGCAATAAGTCGTTTCCCACCTCCCTGCTTCTCCCTTCCCAGACTAAGTCACTGGGAATTTTTTCACCTATACATGTAAGTTGACTCAAACAACATTCACCCTACTGTCAGTTCTCAGCTCATAAAATAAACAGATTGTTATGGAAGTCAGAAGTTTAAAAAGTTGTGGGTTTGGCTTCCTTTACTGTCCATTTTTTTGCAAGGGGTCTTGTGCTGCTGCATATGATGATTGAGAGAGAAAATGCATACTCGGGGCCCAGACAGTGCTTGGACAGAGCTAATTAAAATAATAATCCAACTTTTCACAGCAGCCGAAATGTCTGTAGGCTCACCATACCCCTCCAGAGGCACAGGCACTTCCCTTGGCTGAACCCAGGAGCATTCCTCACCTCCCCAAGCACGGGCAGTGGGTGTCCCTGAATGCCTTCATTAGAAGCTGCTAATGGATTAAATGAGACATTTTGGTCAGCCTGGGCGCCAGAGCTGCAGAGGCTCTTGCCAGTGTTGGGCACCTGGACTGTAGGAAGGAGCAGGACCGGGAAGTGTCTGATGCTAGGGAACGAGGCACAATTACAGCAGGGCTGTGTGATAACGAGAAGGCAAAACTCCCTGGGATGGGGACAGTGGTGCCTGCTCTCAAGGGCCATTTGTGACCATCCAGAGCTGTCTGAGACCCTCCCACATGCCTCTTGCTCACCAAGGTGACCCCCCCAGTCTCCATTGCTGTCAGTGCTAATTTGTGTGGAATAAATGAGCCACTGGAGTACAAAATGTGTCTCTGCTGCTCAAAGAGAGCAAAAAAGTGACATGAGGTCTAGGGCAAAAGTCCTAAGAGCTTCACTTGCCTCTTCCCAGAGTAACAACTGCCATTATAAATAATTTTCTCCTTTCATTATAGCTCCAGTAAAAAGAAAATTGCCTTCAAAATTTCAGATGTAAAGTACTAAATTGGAGGAGAGGTTAGCTGGAGAAAGAGCTTTTCCAAAGGAGCCTTTTTGGGCAGCCCTTCAGATGGCATTAACTGTCATCCTTGGGGAAGAACTCACCTAGGGCCTGTTTGATCCAAGTCCCATATTGTGTCATTTAGGACACCACAGCACAAAGCTCCAGAGCTGGGAGGAAAGAATTAAAACAGGCAATGCAGTTTTCACCTCTGCCTCTTTCCCAGACAGGCTGTTCGCTGACTGGAGGCACTGTTATTATTCCATCCACGGCGAGGTCCCATTCCGCTCACAGGAACAGTGCTCCAGTCTCCCTCTTTTTCTACAGGCAGAGCTTTGGTACCAGCTTCAGGTGCCCTGTAAAGATAATGATCTTTTTCTTGGGCTAATTCAGCCTGTTTCCCAGTTTTTATCCTTTCAAAGCTGTTTTCTGTCTCAGTCCAAGGGACTCTCCTGCTGCCATGGACAGCACAGAGAACCTGCCCAGCAGGATACAGAGAAAATTTCCCTCCTGAGAAATCTCTTCTAGCTTCTGATAGTCCTTAATTTATCTGGTAAAGGCCAAATTGTAAACAACCTAAAACCCCTCGGGCCTCACAAATCCTTCTAATTATTAGAACCAGAAGGAAGGTAAGTTAGATTCCTTCTCCACCGAGCTGGGGGGATTATTTCCCCTTCCAGGCCTCTCCCTAATTTTTTAACAGCAGCGTGTTTGGATCTGTTCTGGTAACCAACAATAAATTCTAGGTCTTTGCTGGATGCTCTTAATTTATTGGATCTATGGGCACCACAGACTTATTTTGATGCCTTGTGGAACGTTGTCCTGAGCTAGGGTTTTGTGATTTACCACTTTCAGCTGGGGGAATACAAAGAATGCAAAGAAAGTACATGGAGAAACTCTGCGGTTTTTTGTGCCCTCCTATTTCTCTTGTTCATTCCTCACAGGTAAAGAGTTCTCTTTCTTCCCAGCCTCTTTTTATCTCAGAAGCTGTAATATTCATAACTGAAAAAAAAAAAAAAAAGGAAGAAAAGGCAAATGTAAAGAGGTAAATCTCCAAAGTCTGGAGACCACAGAGCTGCTGAATAAGACAGAGCTGCATGAAGGTAATTGCAGGGGGATAAAGGATGGCTGTGTTGTAGGATGTCCTCGTTGTAGGATGTGGTTGTCAGATACACACTTGCTATATTTTATGACATTTCAAGATATTCAGAGTGAGTTTTGTCAGTCAGCTGGAGCTGCAGGGTCTGCATAAACCAGCTGTGTGTATTTAAGGGATTCAGTTATCTGGACGCACAGATCTGTGTTTTTTCCCCAAAATGAAGGGCAAAAGGTGCATTTCCCCTTGTACCTGCAGCCAGGTCTTTTGTTTGCTCTTGTGTGCCCAAAGCTGTCATGTACTTTTTAAATCAGCTTTGAATTTGCATTCCAGATGGAATTCCAGAGTTTAAAATGTGACTGTGGCAGATCAGAGGGTCCTGAGGAACAGCATGGCTCAGGTAAGGACAGTCTTATCCTGGTCTGTGCAAAATATTCATTGCTCATCCAGTATTTGCACAGACTTCACCCTCTCTCCATTCTGTCCTTCTCAGCTGCCCAGGAGAGTTCCTGTTCCTTTCTGCCCTTTTTCTCACTCATGCCTCCCCTCCTTCCCTTGGATCCACTTAGGATTTCTTCCAAAATAACATTTTTTGGAGAGGGGGTCACTTTCCCAGTGGGTTCCACATCAGTACATTGCTTTGATCTGGAGCTGCTCTCGTCAGCCACCCCCTGATGCCGTTTGGCACCACTGAGAAGAGCTGTCTGTAGGTGCCAGCCCCTGTGCTGCTGCTGGCAGTGCCCACAGCCACTGTCCCTGTGCCAGCCTTGGCTCTGCCCGCTCCCCCCGGCAGCAATCCCTGCCACCGGCTGCAGCACTGGGTGCATTCCAAGCTGCTGCTGGCAAAAACATCCCTGGATTTTGGAGGTCTGAGGCTCCAGTGCTCAGCGGGTGAAGGGAGCAGCCCTGGCAGGAAGGGTGAGCACCACTGTGGGGAGGGAAACACCAGAGCTAAACACTGGTACTGGGCAGTGAGTTTGCTCCTGATCTGTGGAATATCTCTCCTGTGCCTCCCTGGTGTCCTGTTCAGGGGCTCAGAGGCAGGTTTGGAAGCTGGTTAAGTGTCTTTCTTTCACAAAACTGGGCTGTCAGGGCAGCATTTGCCTTCTTCACCAGAGTTTGCTGTGGTCTGGGCTGTTTCTTGGCACCAGCACAGGGGGTCAGGGCACTGCCAGCTGTCTCCATCTCTTGTCTTTTTAGTGGCATTTCAGTATCTAATTACTTTATTTATGGTCCTTCTTAAAGCAGCTGTTTGCTGGAGGTTGTCAGAGCTACTGGAAGTGCTGGGTGTTTCTGTAAACACCTCAATCCAAGCACCCTCATGGTTAGATTGAGGCCAGCTTGCTGCTGACTCCTGCCTCTGCCAGAAGGGCTCAGACTGGAGAATATGAGCATTTCACAGATGAGATTAAGCACAAGTCACTCCTGTGCCCATTTTTACCAGTCCCTTCAGGAGATGTGTTTGTCTGGAGCTGCTGGAAATCAAGCATTCCCCAGTATGTAGCTTATTTCAGTGCTGTTCCAAAGGCTGCTGGAATGCAAGAGACTTCCAGAGTATTTTAATAAATATAAAAATTTAAAACAAGTGCAGACGTGCTGGTTCCTGCCAATTCTCCTTCCTTTCCCATTCCGGGTGTGTGTTGCATTACTTTTTTCTTAAAGCACCAGCTGAGGAAAGAGCAAGGCAGGCTGTAACCGTGTGGGAGAAAAAAACATCCCTGCCCTGCTCCTCATTTCCCTCCAACCTCTGTGAATAGCTCATCCCATGCCTCTCTGTCCCCCCTGCAAGCAACCAACCACGTTTTCCCACAGGGAGCGTCTTTGGGACTAGAAAGACGAGATTTTCATCCGGAGCGTGTTTGTTTCTGTGATCAGGCAGGACCACAATGGCCGGGTCAATCACTTCTCAGGGAGGGCTGTGCCCAGCGGGGAGCGTGGCACGGGCAGCTCTCTCCCTGTGCCCCCGGACTGCTCCATTCCCCTCCCGACCACGCTGGGCATCGGCCCCGGGGGCTGTTGAGTGTCCCTGGCCGGGGATGCGGGATGTGGGATGCGGGATGCGGGATGAGGGATGTGGGATGCGGGATGTGGAATGCGGGATGTGGGATGCGGGATGCGGGATGTGGGATGAGGGATGTGGGATGAGGGATGTGGGATGCGGGATGTGGGATGCGGGATGTGGGATGCAGGATGCGGGATGCGGGATGTGGGATGCGGGATGTGGGATGCGGGATGCGGGATGTGGGATGCGGGATGTGGGATGCGGGATGTGGGATGCGGGATGCGGGATGCGGGATGCGGGATGTGGGATGAGGGCTGCGGGATGAGGGCTGCGGGATGTGGGATGTGGGATGCGGGATGCGGGATGCGGGATGCGGGATGTGGGATGTGGGATGAGGGATGCGGGATGCGGGATGCGGGATGCGGGATGCAGGATGCGGGATGCAGGATGCGGGATGCAGGATGCTCAGCCGCGCTCCTGCCGCTGCCCGCGTCCCGGTGGCCGCTCCAAGGACGCGTGTCGCCCGGAGTGACCAGGAACAGCCCGTCCCACACCTTTCCTGCTGCACATCTGCTGCTCCTCACCCCCTCTCCGCTTCCCGACCCGCCACGGGGCTCAGCGCTCTGCCGAGCGACTGAAATTGCTGTGAAATGAGGGCAACGCTAATTAGTGCAATTAGTCCTTTGCTCTTTCCCTGATGGAAAATGAAGGCAGCGGTGGCCCGGCGAAGCCAGGCGTAGCTTTGCCCGGGGCTGCGAGGGTGTGCGCAGCGGGGACGCGCTGGCACCTCCCTGTGCCTGCCGAGCTGACCCGGGGTTAATTGAGAGCAGGTCTCTTAACCCATTTCGCTAAGACAAATTTGTTGCCCGTGTCCCTCCCGGCTGTGGGATTATGGCTTTCTCGCCTTGCTGGTGTCCCGCCAGCTCCAGGGCAATCTGTGGGCTCTCTCGCCTGGAAAGGGGATGAGGCAGCGGGAACATCCCCAAGCCAGAAATTAATCCAGCTCCACGCGACCAGAAACTTATGCTCTGTAGCTGCAGAGATGAGCTTCCCCCCACCATTCCAGAGCTAATCCTGCCCAGAGCTGGTTTAGCAGAGTCTCGCCTCCCCGGTATCTACAGGCACGGAAACTCAGCCATTTTGACATTTCTGGCTGCGAATCCTGCCCTTAGCAAACACACTTGATGCTGATACAAGGTCTCTTGGCTGCCTGTGCTCGTACCCATCTGTCGCGGTGGCACCGTGCCCGTGAGCAAGATGCTCTGCTATATTTGCCGCAGCATAGGTGCCAAGCAGACCAGATGTTTTCAGCAGGAAAGTGAAACGGGGAGGCCGGGTCCTTTTTTAAAACTCCTGGCTCTCTTGGCAGCTCTGCGGGGTGCAAGTGTGTGATGGCCCCTTGCCTGTCCCTGCCAGCCCCGGCCACGTACCCCGGGTCTTTGGGGTGTTGGCTGAGGCAGCCCCAGGGCTGCTGCCTGCGGAGGGGCAGTCTCAAACTGCCTTCGGCTGCCCGAGGAGCCTGGAGGCACAAGGTCCCGTTTCGGGTGCTCGGGGACAGCCGGAGGGACGGTGTGGGCAGCGGTGCCAGGACAGGTGCAGGGAGTGGTGTGGGGCTCTGCCAGCGCCGAGGAGAGCGCACAGCGCACAGCTGGGATTTGCATTTCGGCACCTCTCCGCAGCCTGTGAGTCAGCACTTGCTCAGCCCTCAGACGAGTCCCAGGAGAGACGGTAAATAAGATGTTATTTTCCTCTCCGGCAGAGCAGTAATTTTCTGCCAGCCCACACGAGCAGGGAATTGCAGCGCCTAATCGCAGCCCCTTATCCCCTCGGCAGCGCTGCTCAGCCCCGGGAGAGCCCGGCAGCAGGGCAGAGCCAGACACGGGGTACAAACACGGGGTACAAACACCGAGCAGGGAGAGGAGGATGCTCTGCCTGCATCTGGAGTCTCCTCTGGCAGATGGGCTGCACCCAGCTGTGCCTTTTGGGGCAAAACGCAACGCAGGCTTGTGCCCCATAGCCTCGAGAGCAGGCAGAGCCTTCCCGAAGCTGGGGGAGAAAGCAGGGGGAGCGTCTGGCTCCTGGTTGCTCTGAGGAACTCGGAGTTTTTCAGGCAAAGTTAAAAAAAAAAAAAAAAAAAAAAAAAAAAGCATCAGTAGCAGTTGGGAGTGTTTCAGGAAACAACTCGTTGGTATCTGCCTCACCAGTGAGAGAAAAATCAACCCGACAGGATTACAGCCTGCTTAAATCCGGGAATAAAAGGTGTTTGAAGTTCGTCTCTATTAACAAAACCCCTGGAGTTTTTTTTCTTGATATTGTTGTCAGGGAAATGTTGAGGTTGGAGATATCCGCCCCGTGCGTATTCTGGCTCGCCTGTCAGATGGGAGAGCTGGAAGAAATGTGTGTGGGAGCTTTTTCCTAGTGCTGCGACCACTGAATGAGACAAATTCCAGGTAAACTGAAGACTGGCCACCTATAGCCGAAAAAGGAATGTGCTTCTTCAGGGTTACTTACTGACAAAATAGAAAAATTGCATGTAAAACACAAAGCAGGGAAAATGTTTGATTAATTCTTGTGAAAATCTGGTTGGTTCAATGTTTATTGTTCTGATTGACTTAAAAACTGAGCTGCATCTGTGTTATTCTAATTAAGCAGCTCAGTGCTTCTGCAGTGTCGTAGCGAGCATCTTGTCATGCAGTCGAACTCTGGAAAACAGTTTGAGGGCTCCTGAGACCAAAACCTGTATTTTTATTGCTTTTGGCTGCTGATGTTTGTGGAAGTTGGAGCAATGACCTGATAATTTGCCAATCACCATGAAACATGCGCTGTTAAACTTCTCTCCCGGGTGTCCCACGTGAAATCTCGGCTGCTTTAGATGCTTTGTTAAATACAACTGAGCTTTTTTAATTTATGGGCAGTTGTGATAGACCTGGGAAACTGATGATGCTGGCTTTCATACAGATGAAACTGGGTTTTTTCAGTGCAGAAAGATTGAACTTGCACTTTGTATTAGCTAGCGCCTATGAGGTCTAAGCCAATTTGCTGAGCCAACTCCCGAGCTTGCAGCATTTGTTTGTTTTAAAGTAGTGCTGGCCAGAAAACAAAGATCCTGTAATACTACTGTAGTGAGGCCTTGGGTTTCCGTACCTTTAATTACAAAACCTTGGAAAACTTTTTCTACTGGAATTAAAAACTGTTGAGAGACAGAAATTCATCTTCTGTGGACAACAAATGCCTATGGAAGAGCCACTGCCTGCTACTGCTGCTGGAGGTTCTCATCAGCAATTCTGTTCATCAAAGCTGACATGGTTCCCTCAAAATAAGCTGGTTTCAGTAAATCAGTGCACTTTTTTCCCCACCCCCTTTCAAATCCAGCACCCAGGAGGATTCAGAATGATTTCTGACCTGCCTGAAGCAGAGAAGGACAAGTCCCTGTGAAGCCTGTTCCTGATGCAGGGAGGCTGGAGCAAGGTTAAAGGCAAGAAAAAGACTCCTCCTGGCAAAATTAAGCCTCAAGGTGTATTTAATGAGATTAAAGTTCCCTGGTTGCTCTCTCTTGCTTTCTTCCTGTCCTACTTAATTTCCAGCTGAGCTCCCTTCCCAAGCCAGTGACCTCACAGGAGCCACTGGGGATTCTGTGGGAGCCCTGCTGGGTTGGAGAGGTGGCTGTTCCTCTGCAGCACCCACAGGTGACAGGGTGGAACCCCCCAGGGTGCCTGAATATCACCTGCTGTGCAGGATCCTCTTTCTCCCAGCAGGATCTGGTGCCCCAGGGACACAGAAGACCCCAGGAGTGGAGCAGGGCTTCAGGCACAGCCACAACCCCAGGATGGGGCATGGAAGCACTTCAGCGTTCAGGACCTGCCCTCTTGCCCATGGCTAGTTTTGTCGTGAGTCGGTAATTTGGAGCAGAGGAACAATTTGTTACTGTTCCAGCAGAGGAATAAATTGGTGCTATTTCTTCTCCCCACCCCTTGGTCTCAGCCCCTGCCCTCCTCACACCTCTGCTAAGATGCTGTGATGAAGCTGCTGACCCGTTTCTGGGACCTTTCCCATGATTCCCAGCATGGCTGGGGAAGGATTTATGTCAGCAGAGATGCTGCTCATGTTTCTCCCACGTGGTGCAGATGCCCAGGGGAGGTGGGCATGGAGGATTCACCCTGCAGGGCCAGCCCAGGGCTGGGCCATCAGCCATCAGCCATCAGCCCAGGTCCTGTGCTGCAGCCTTGGAGCAGAGGAGACATGAGAAGTTGGAGAGGATTTGCTTTACCTGGCAAATGAAAGGACGAGGCAATGCATGAGACACCAGCTGGACCCCCATCCCCTCTGCCAAGGGGCAGACAGGGTGTTCCTGGGCTCTTCCCACCTCCCCTCTGCCAAGGGCTGCTCTTGGATGAGACTGTCCAATCTGCTCTTCCCCACCCCAGCCGGTCATTCCCTGAACCCTTTTGAAAAGCTGGGACCTGTGCAGCCCCCAGTGCTGTGAGGCCCTGGCTCAGGATTGAGCCCCTGGCGTGGTGAATCCTTGGGAGAGGCTGGAGAAACCCGAACACAGCAGCAGCAGCTGCCTGCCAGGTGCCCTGGCCAGCCCTGGCTGCCCGCCCAGCACTGCCAGGGCTGTGGGATCTCTGCTGGCACTGGCATGTGCCACCACTCACTCCAGACCTGAGGGCACCTGGGAGGGGCAGATGCTGTCCTGGGGAGTTGAAGGTGCTCTCCTGGGGCATCCTCCTTCCCAGGGATGCTGTCCCTGTGTCCCATTCGCCCCTGGCACTGCTGAAGGGGAACCCATCATTGAAGGGTATTTTTAACATCACCTTGGTAAAGTGTAAAGGCTCCAAGGCTGTTGGCAGACAGAGAGCTATTCTTCTCATTTTGATGAAGAAACTATTTCCTTGTACATCTGGTTCATATTTTTCTTTAGGTTTCTGCCAGAAACAATTCTGAAAACAAAACGCAGAGCCGAGCAGAGTGAATGTATACATTCCTGAATGATTCCTTCACCACTCCTCTCCGACCCAAACCTACCAGTCCTCTTCACAAACCTTCTCTTTTTTTTTTTTTCTTTTCATTTTTCATTTCTTTTTAATTAGTTTTCTTTTCAAAATGTGGAAACATATGGCCTGATTAGCTCTGGAACACTGCTGCCTGCATCATATATAATGATCTACATTTAGAAAATAATTACAGCAAATAGGACGAGAAAATACTCCATCACAGAATTCTTTTAAATTTTTTTTTCTTTTTCTAATTGTTTAAGCCTATTATCTCTCCAGTCAGATTTGTCTGGAAAGCCTTATTAATGACTGTGTGACACGAGCCTCACGCTGGGGCCTTGTGGCTCAGAGATGTGTTTTTCTTCAAAACGCAGGTTTCAGGCCAGAAAAGGGGAAGCAGCAGCGAGTGGAGTTTGAGGCCACGCTGGGCTGCACACATCCTGCTTTGGTCCACGGCCACAAGCAAACGTGGGCAACTGGCCAGGGGGGCTTTGCTGCTGCAAACCTGGGTGGGTTGGGCTGTGAAAAAAGATTTAAACAAAGGGGAATAAAAAAACCCCAAAGGGAGAGTGATCCCCCAGATGCAGCCTACCTAAGCGGCAGTAATTGAGAGGGACGGGCCAGGGAGGTCACGGGTGGGTGCACCCCGAGGCTGGCGGTGCCACCTGTGAGATGGATGGCACCCACAGCGTTGTCATAGCACCACACTCCCTCTCCCAGAGCCGCTGCCGAGGGAGCTGAGAGCCGCCGGCTTTGCCTCACTGGGAGCAGAGGCAGTGTGCTAAGGGAGACATGTGCAGCCCCAAATTATTTCTGCTGCTGGTGGGAGGAGTGCAGTTCCGTGTGGCAGTCAGTCTCCACGCCCTCACCGAGGTATCCAAGGGATGCCAGGGCTGGAAGACCACGTGTTGTGCAGGTGATGCTGTGGAAATGCTTGAAAACCTTTTATTGAGGCAGGTTTGTGTTGTGAGAAAGAAATCAGCCTCGGGAGTAGGACCCCCCCCTTTACCTCCTGCACAAACATCTCCAGGTTTTCCTTGCTGGCCTAGTGAGGCGGCAGTGCCGGGTTAGGATAGAAGAGGCGAGTGGCTGGGACACGACCTGCAAAGCGCTCACTGTGTCTCGCCTTGCTCTTAAGCCCCTGTAGAAATGTTTATTTGAATGCCTGTGGAAGTGCAGGGAGTCCTGTTTGCAGAGAAATGGGCTGGCTCTGGAGGTGGGGACACCTTTGCTCAGGGGCTGCGTGATGTGCCCTGTGGGACAAGAGGAGGGCTGCGGGTGCTGGCAGGGTTATGAACCGCAGCCTGCTCCTTCCCTGCAGAGAGCTGCCTGCTTTCACTCCCGTAATTGCACGCTTGGAAACGCTCCTGCTAAAAGACCAAAATGACTGATTGCAAAAATTGGAAAGGATTAAAATCTCTAAAACAATGCAAAAGGGAAGAAAATAGATGAACTAGCGAGGGAATGGGCTTATCGCTTCTTGAGCAAACAAACAAGTGAAAGCTAATTTTCTGAGCCAGCAAATGAATGATTAATGAACCAAGCCACGATTAACCCTTCATCGGGAGCTCACCTCCTCGGGTGACTGCTCTGCACAGCTATCGCTCTGCTTCACATTGGAATAAAGACACAGTTTGATGGTCATAAATCTGTTGCTCAGGTTGTATTTCAAAGGGCTCTGGCGTAGCAGGTATATCTGGGGAAGGAAGAAAATATGGTTTAAAGATGTTCCAGATGTACAGTGGGATGTGATGTTGTTTCAAGAGCCACCCATTTTTGTGTCTTTCCCAGCACGGTAATAAACAAGCCCCCTTGACAGAGGCACAACATATTTTGAAATATGAACTTGTCTTTTCACCGCATTTTGTTAAATGATTAATTTGCCTTATATTAACTTAAAATGAGCTCATTAAAAGATTTCTTTTTTTCTTTGAAAGCACAGCTCATTATATTATCATTTTAAGTAATTAAATCAGAATAAATGGCTCTGTGAAGCTATTTTAATGTAACATCTAATTATATCTGACCTAGACACTGAACTATAATCATTAACTACATGAACTGTGTAATGTTCTGCAGACTCTTTAATAATTTATATGGGCTGGATTCAGCTGCGTGGAGTTGTAAGCTGAAGTGGTTGGATGCTGTGCACCTGTAGTGGTGCGGCACAGCTGATGGCAGTTTGCTTCTCAGGCAGTTTCCAGCCTTTTCTTGGCTTTTGGAAGTTTTTCCTGTGAAGCTGTGCAGGCCACAGGCTTGGTTGGACCTGGCTGGGGCTGCTCCTCCTTTATTGTGTGTACAGAGATCGGGCACATGTGTGGTGTGATGCTCTGTAGGATGCTCTAGTCAAGGTAATATACAATATATTTAAACTGTATTAGATTGTGATTTGGATGTTCTCACACGAGTGGCCAGCCTCAGCTACAAGAAGTTTTGGGTTTGCTGTGTTAAATTGTGTGCTTGCTGTGTCTCCTGCAGAGGCTTATTCTGTCCTTCCATTTCAAGAAATTTTTTCTGATCTGTTTGCATACAGCTTCCAGACTCATATTCCCTGAAAGACTCATTTGAGTTAGGCTTAATCCTGGAAATAAGTTTGTTTGGGGAAGGAAAAATTGGTTTGTGGGAGTTTTAACCTTTCCTTCCTCAAGGGAAAAAGAGAGGGGCTGGGTGCTGCCATGGCAATAGATTGTCCATCCATCTTCCCTGCCCCGCCATGGGCTGGGTGCCTTGTGGCAAGGGAGCAGATGTACCATGTTGTAGCACATCCAAAAATTGCTGGTGCCACCTATTGGTGGAAACCTGCAGATTAAAACGTGATTAATGTGTGTGATTATGCCCTCTGCTTATCTCTCCCCAGCTGACAGGTGGGTCAGACCAGTTCTGCTGTTAGTTTTTGTATCGGTGACTGTTGGCAAACATTGCTGGCATTCCTGGTGTATCTTGGGTGTGATTTGCAAACAGGAGGCTTTGCTGCGGGCAGGCAGCTGCCAGGGGACACGTGCAGCCCCAGGGATGCCTCTGAGGACAGGGCAGGTAGGCAGCTCTGCAGTGGAGGGCAGAATGAAAAACCAGTCAATGGTGCTGCTGGATGTGACAATAAACCCACTGGGCTTAGAGAAATTTTGGGTATTCCTACAGAAATTCTGGGTATTCCGTGCAGGGGGAGAGGTGGTGTGGTGTACCCGGTGTGGGTGATGATGCAGAGCTGCCTCGGGGGCCCCACAGGCAGGGCACAGAGATGGATAATCTCTCCAGCCACGGGAGATCTGGGTATGGATGCAAAGGCTTTGCTGTGGAGCCTCTGCTCTGTGGATATTTCCAGCCTCAGGGGGTTTTCCAGCCTTGCAAAGGAGGTGGGGGAAAGCTGAATCCCTGCCTAGGGCCCTGCTTCCTCCTGCCTTCTTGCAGGGGACCTTTAGCCAAGCCCTGATAGCCACAAAAAGCCCTGCTGGCCTCCTGCCTGGTACGCTTAAGCAGTTTTATAGCTGTCATATAGAACAGCCCTATATTAGCTTCAGGTTTAGTGCTCCCAGGAAACATCCAGCCACAGCACTGACATCATGGACTAAAGGCTCCAAAGGTTCACTTGCTTAAGTGGCTATTTGTAATAGAGTCTTTTAATAAAATCTCATTAAAGGAGAGCTCCTGCCCAAGCCCTGGTTCCTGAGATTGCTGGAACACAGCACCAAGGCCAGCCTCAAGCTGCTGCAAGAGGCAGGGGAGAGTAAAAGGGGCCCTGCAAGGCTCTAGTGAGGGTTGGAGAGAAGTGCTCGGTGCTCATCCATGCTGCTCCTCTCTGGATCCAGAGGAGTAGAAGAGCCTTGTAGACTGCAGAGTAAAGGATGAGCAGTGCAGAGGGAAGGAGAGAGAGTTACTCCCAGCTTTTGCACAGGGACAACCCTGGATAGGAAGGACTGGTGGGAGACAAGAAGGGCTCAGACTTGTCTTCAGTTTTCCCTCCCCACCACAAGCTCAGAAATGCTGATTATCTCAGCCCCTGAGCAATGGGCAGAGGATTCAGGCTGCACCTGAGTGAAGACACTGTGCTCTGGTGCTCCCAGGACTTTATGTTTCCTGTTGCAGTTTGGCTGATCCATTTTACTCTGTGCTTGAAGAATAATCTGAATTCCAGGGAAGAGTTTTCTAAACACTTGTCTCCTCTGTAATTTTACTGTCATGTCATAGAGAGGAGCTGCTTGAAAGACTTCAGGAAAGAAATTATTCTCTACTTCAATCCTTGGGGTTTTTTTTGTTGTTTTTATTTTTTTTAAGTACCTAAAAAAAATACCCTTTGATGTGAAAATTATATGCACTTAGAGATATGCTAATAAGAAAATGATTGGAGAAATGTTGAACATGGAGAACAGCTCATTTCCGGGCTCTTCCCTTCACCACCTGCACCCCTGACAACCTCAGTCCCACCTTTCCACATGCACATCTCTCTCTAAAACTCTTCTAAAAGCTGCTCTTATTTTCTCTGGGTTCATAAGCAGATCCCTTGTTTTAACTGGGGGGATTTTTAAAAATTCTTTTTCAAGTGAAGGGCTTCACACCCATTCTGTGGATTTGCCAGAAGGATGGTGGTAAAATTCCTGCTCAGGAGATGCTGAAGGACCAGCAGTTCTTTCCCAATCTGGACTTGGGCTGTGCACTGATCCCAAAGCCATCACCAGTTGTGGCAGAGCTAAAGCCTCTCAGCAGATCCCTGTGATCCTTAGGGGTCCCCAGCCTCCCTTCCTTAGGCACGGATTAAAAACCTGCTGCTGAACGAATGCAAGCTGCCTGTGCTGGCCCCTGATTTGGAGGGGATGCAGCATGCTCTGGTGTCTGCTTGCTTTCAGAGATGCCTTGCCTGTGGTTCTTTACATATGTGAAATGAGATAAGCCAGGGGGAAAAAAGGATGGTTGAAGAGTGGCAGCCAGGATTGCATCTTCTTGTTTTCTTCCCTTGCTGTCTTCAAAAGCAGAATTTTAGAGTCAACAAAGGCAGAGCCGGTATCATCGCAGCTGAGGGTGGGTTTGTTTATAGCAGGTGCCCTGCTGTGTGCCTGGTGTGCTGCTGCAGATAGGAAAAGCTCTTCCAGAGAGCCTGAAAAGCACGAGATGTGGCCTGTCTGTGAAGTGGGATGGTGGCTACCAAGGGCTGAGGTTTAATGTGCCTCTGCTGTGGTGTCCTGCTCTCTCCGTGTCCCAAGTTCCTGCTGGCATCGCTGGCTGATGTCAGGGCAGCAGCTCCTCAGGCCATGGGTGGTGGTCGGTGCCATTAACACAGAAATTAGAGCAACTGCTGCTCTTCCTTCAGAGACCAACACGGTGTTACAGTGAAAACTTCCAGTGGCAGCTCCTGCCTGTGCTCACAGCCTGAAAGGGGCAGGGAAGGCATCCTTTCACTGATTAGCTCTGATTCCCCTGCTGGGGAATAGCCTGACTTACTTTATTAGTGGTTTTCCAGGTGGAATTCTCAGTAGATAATATGCCTGCGGGACTTAGCACGAGGCAGAGGCTGCTGCTGCAGTCTTACCTCGTGTTGTCATCGCTCCTGTGCTCTCCTGGTGTGTCCCTTTCCTGGCTCACCCCTCAGGGAGCCCTCCTGCATCCCTCCTGCACCCCTGTGGCTGCCCCAGATGCCCTTCCTGTTTGTGGGGAGTGATCAGCAGCCTCCAGCACATCCCAGTTTCCTGGAAATCCATGTCCTTGTGTTGTCTTTCCCCTGCTGTTGGAATCTGGGGTGAGGGGGGAATACTCTTCTTGTGTCTTCCTTTTCCGACTTGCTTTTTTTTGTATGAACATCTGTTGAACCACAGGTAATCATGTCAGGAAAAAAAAACCTAAAAAAACTCTTCAAAAGAACCCCAATGTATTGAATTTCATCCTGTTTTACAGGGCTGCTCCAAATCAACTGGTTGCATTAATTAATTAAAAGAACTTTGGTTTCACAGGTCCCCAGAGTTTATACCTGAATTCCATGAAAGTATGCAAATCGTATGTAGCAAATGTTGCCCTTGCTCATGTATTATTTGCTTCCATATTTTTTCTAATTGAGAGAGGCATTTAAAAATATCTATGAAATGTAAAATATACATTATAAGATGTGGCAGCTTTGGCACCAAAGGAACTCTGGATATAGGAGTGCACATGCACCCACCGCATCTGTTCCAGGGAAAGCTGCTGAGCACTGTAGGGTTGGTGACCAATGCTCAGAGTTACATTATACATTCATCCTAGTCCAGCAAAATCTGGTAATTTGGGGTGGAGATGCTCTTCATGCCTGGTTTCCTTTGGCAACTTGCTCCATGCTCGTTTTTGTTTCTGGCAGGAGCACAGTGGGCTCTCTGTTTGCTCAGGCCCTGGTCCTGCAGATGGTTCAGATCCCCAGGCTCCAGCTTGGGCTTTGCTCTGCATCAGTGTTAAACAAATCAGTTCATGGAAAACTTGCATCTGGGTTTGAGGGCTTGGCTGTAGGCAAAAAAATTCTGCTTTCAGTCCTAAATTCAAATCACTTGGAGACACGAGTAAATTTTTGACCTTGACAATGGGCAGAGGAACAGGTGAAATTTCCCTGCTAACAAGACCAACTTTGGATGGGCTGGGCCTTTCTGGGGGGGTAAATAACATCCTAATTATTTACATATACATACATATATATATATACACACGCACCCACACCAGGCACTGCAGAAACAAGCCCTATTTATGAAGCCTTGTATTCAATAAATCCGTTGTAACAAGCTCTGACTTTCCCATAAATGTGCCAAACTATGAAGTAACTTGCATAGGGTTGCACAAGTGCTTTTGGAAGGTTGCTGTTACCTGTCACGTGGAGGCAGTTTTGATCCTAGGATCTCAGGTTTCATCTGGGAATGGAGATATTCTGGCTGTAGAGAGGCTATTAGAGGAAAGGTATTTTAAATGGCAAAGATGTGTGTGTTGTGAATGTATTTAAACCTGTCGGTACTTGGAGCCTGGTACCTGTGCAGCAATGAATCACAATAAATAAATGCAAATGTCCAGAAGAACAAAAGGAACATTAAACAGATAACAAACGCTTCACTGGGAAACAGCACAGTTTCAGAGTCCATAAATAAAACCCCCTAATCTAATAAATGTTCTGGAGATAACTGGAAAAAATACGGAAATGGTCACTTGGTTGTAAGGGAGCATATTTCACTTGTGCCTAGCAAAAGGACCCGAAGCCTCTGCAGCCGAGTTGATTCATGGCCCTCTGTGATGTCCTGGTTATCCCCAGTCGCAGCAGGTTTCACGCAGCAAGTACTCCAGTATGTCATTGTCGAGTTAATATTTTAAGGACAAGGGAGAACAACCAGATTGTAGATTGCTGATGGGTCTTTTCCTTCCCCCCCCCCACCCCCCTTTCTTGTTTTTAGGAAACGGGCTACTGATAAGGGAAGGAGCTGCACAGCAAGGACTGCCTGATGGGCTAATCGCTGGGAAGATGCAACTTCCTTTGAACTGGCCAGGAAGAGGAGGTGAGTCACGGTGGATGGATGGTCTGAACGTGTGCCAGGATGGAGCAAACAACACCAGCTCCCGTGGGACTCCAGTTAAAATGCTGGGCCAAGCTGGTGTGAAAGGCCTGCCTGGTAAATTTGTGATGTGTGCAGGAAAACCGGAGAGCTTTGGCTGCAGCACTTCTTTTATTGTGGGAGTTCCTTCTCATCTTCCTGCTTGTAGCCAACGCAGTCTGCATCCCTGTACTTCACAAAACCCCAGGAATCCCTGGTGGGTCCTGGCTGGGACAGGTGACAACAGCCTGTTTCCAGCGCAGTGGTGCTCAGAGGGTCGCGTGTGCTCGTCTGCCTTCGCCGTTCCCCCCTTTCCTCTCACAGGTGACTTCATCTGATGCTGGTGTCACCCTGGGCATGGTGCACATCTCCATCAGAGAGAAACTCAGATGCTGCTCATGGGCTTCCTCATCCCAAATCTGCCAGAAGCCCTGTGGGCTGGTTGCTGCTGAGGAAGGATGTGTTGGGTGTTTTGCTTGGGTTCTTTTCATGCTGAGCTGAGGAAGGCTGAATTTGGTGTGTGGTCTGTGCATTTCCATGAGGAAATGCTCTCAGTGATCTGTATCTGCTCTGGCCCTGGTGTTTAGCCAGGGAAGGATGGTTCCTGCTGTCTCCTTAGGGTGTGTTTAAGTTGTTTGAACAGCAGCATGCAGTGCAAAGCACCTGGTGCCAAATCTGCCATCACTGAGCTGTAAGGGCTGTCCCTTCTGCTGCCAACTTTGTGTTCTTTTCCAGGCACAACTCACCTGAGAACGCGCCTGATGAGTTATTAGAGGGGGGGAAATCAGCAGAAAGAGGTGTGGGGTGTGTGCCAGGAGCAAGGGCACGCTGTGTACCTACAGGTGTGTCCCTCCCTCTGGGGCCAGAGGAGCCTTTGGGGACAGAGCCCTTTGGGGAGGTGGCAGACACGGGATTTGCCTGGCAGCTGCTCCGTGCCTGCTGCTGAGATCCAAAGCTGCCTGTGTGTAACGCTCACGCTGTGCTCTCGAGTTAGCTGTGTCTGAACTGAAGAGACTCCTCAGAAGTCTATATTAAGCACGTTAAAAGCTGAAACAGGCTCGGGCGGGTGCTTTGATTGATTTTCTGACTGTGCGTAGCGTGACGTTACAGCAGGGAAAAGACTCCCAGCCTCGGCTGATTCTCCCCCTTTGCTCTGAGTGTGGTTTTTTGCTGTGAGTGATGGGGATGGTGAGACAAGCTCGTGCAGACACCGACCTGCGTGCTCTGTGTGAATGCAGAACTTCCATTAACCCCTCTGGATCACCTGCAGCAACAGATCCCTGGCTCCTGCTGTCCCTGGGCAGCTTGGAGGAAGAGTATGGTTGGATAATAAATTGCAATTACAGATCTCTTTATTCACTGTAGTCGGTTAATGTTGATTATTATATTTGTAGATATTTTGAATTTATTTTGGTAGAAGTGAGACAGAGTCCATGCAGCTTGCATTTCTCCAAGCAATGGTCCCAGAGCACGACAGTGTGTACCTGTGCAAATGCAATTTAACAGCATTTTAGAGTGCTGATAGTGACTTAGATGGAGTTTAAAAAAAAATATTTTTTCCTTAAAGAACTCAAACACAAAACAATGTGATTCCAGAGCAGCGATGCTTTTCCAGGGCTGTTTGTCACAGTTCAAGCACCGGTGGGGATGGGGAGGAGTTTGGGATCTGGGCACCTGGAAAAGGCATCGGCTCAGAGACGAGCTGAGAAAAGTGAGAAATTGTGAGGTGTTGGTTTTGGCAGAGCTGCCCTGTGCTCTGGGGGGCTTTTCAGAGCCTGTATTCCCATTTTCTTTTGGGAGGCCTTCGCTGGGTGAAGGCTTTACACCCAGAAACATCGTTTTGTGTGCTGCCTGTTGTCAGGGCTACAGAGACTTGCAGACGTGCATGTGTGAAAAATGCTCAGTAAACAACCAGAGATTTCAGGTGGAGGGTTTTAAGAGCATCACATCCTGTTAACACACACTTAACACCTTCTGCTGGTGTGGTCGTGCAGGTTTCACCCTGTCAGTGATTGCTGGCTGGAGCAGGGATGTTTAATGGTACTGGGTGACCAGGCAGCTCCATCCATGGGAAGTTCACAGCTCCCTGCCCGTGAAATCCCTGCCCATGCAGCCCCAGAACCCCTCCATGTGTGTGATATGGGGTACAGGACCTGCTTTATCTGCTGCCTCTTGTCAAAAGGTCCTTTCCCCCTTCACACACCATCCTCAATGCCGTGTTTAGCTCTTGGCTTTCTCAGCCTTTCAGCGTCCAAGTGATAACATCTGGTCTAGCACCAAAAGGGGAATAGCACTTGTAGGAGATCATCGGGAAAAAGATGAAACTCTGGGTTAGAGTTGGAGCCTGCAGTTAATTCCCTGCTTTCAAATAGTGTTTTCTGAGTAGGTGATAATCACTGGGCCTTTCCCGATTAATTAAAGGGCTTTACAAAGCAAATGATGTGGAGAATATGCAGCCTGGGAGAGCAGTGGGTAGGAGAGGCTGTTGGTGTCCGTGTGATTTTCATCTGGTCTGACAGCCTGCCTTGGTGGGTGGAAAGGGGGAGGGAAAGTTCACTCCTGGGAAACAGCCTGAGCCTTTCCCTAGCTGATTTTGGGGCAGGAAGAGGAATTTGTAAGGTGGAAAGTGGGTGAGGCACTACATCACTGGTTAACTGGGAAAGATTGAGCCTCCAGTGGAGAAGCAAACCACAGTCCTGCTGCTCCTGCCAGTGGGAGGCAAGGTTGTGTCACCATCAAATATTAATGTGTGATCTCCAGACGATGCTTCAGAAATGTACACCAATGCTCTTCGTGTTTCTTTAAAATCCATGGGAGCTTTGCCACTGAATTCTATAAGAAAGAGACGATATTCCAAGGTTGCTAATTTAAAAACTTTTCATCAGTAGCACTGCAAAATTAAAAAAAAAAAATCAAAGCTGTAACTGTTGCAAGAATCAAACTTGGATTTGAGGAGGTTTGGTGGTTCTGGTTCTGTGTGTAAGAAAAATAATCTCAGATAAATTCTGAGCTTGTTCTCCATTGTGCCTTTTACCACCTCTGCAGTCTCTCTCAGAGACACTCAGCCCCTTGAACTGAGGGTCTTCCTGGGTGTCATTTTAGTTCTTTAAACTTCCAACTTCACTGCTAATATTTTACTGTTGGACTTGAGAGTCTTAAAGGTCTTTTCCAACCTAAATGATTCTGCAATTCTACGTGGTAAATGTTGAAGGTCTGGAGGTTTAATTGAGAAGGAAGCCTACCTGCACAGAGACTTTTGTAAGAAGAAAACTTTATTTCTCAGGTGGGATCACATTACCCACCTTCAGTCTTTTACCCACGTTTGGGACCTGGGTGAATATGGCAGCACTGGTAATTAGTGTGCCGTGGCCAAGGAGGGTTGTTTGACACTAAGGTTTTACATTAAGACTGCAGGAAGTGTTCCTGGACTCTCAGCATGACTGTGATCAGATCCATATGAGGACAGGGATATCAAATTCCCCAGCTCCCCGCAAAAATGTTGTGATTAATCACGCTGAGAGTTGCAATTAGACCAAATAAAAGCAGCATGTTAAAGAAGCCAAGAAGGAGGTGAAGTGAATGTTATTTATGAGCAGGAGGTTTTGGGTTTGTGGAGCTTGCTTGAAATGTGTCAAACAAATAGAACCGAGATAAATGTAAAATCAGCTGACTGCATATTACCCTGGAGGATTTGAAATGAGTGTTGGGGAGGGGAAGGAAGATCATAATTACCCAGAGGAAAAGGACTAAATCTGTGGAGTGGAATAGTTATTCATGTTAATTGTGTCATCATTGCACAGATGCCGAGGGCGATGCGCTGTGCGGTTTGGCTTGCACGCTGTACCAGGGGATGGTTAATGGGGTGGGACTTTACAGAGCCTTGAAGGAGATGGTCCATCAGACCCCTTCTGAATGTTCATCCCTGCTAGAGGAGAGCTGTACAGGGATGTGGGAGTTGAGGAGGGGGGAATCTCTGCTATTAGTACGGCACCATATTTGCAGAAATTATCCCAAACTTGGCTTGTCCTGTTTTCAGCTGCTCTTCAGAAGCTTTTCCATCAGCAGAGTGATTATCATTGATTAAGATCTATTGTGGCTTAATTAAGCTATCATATGGCACCTTTTCTGCAACTTTCTTAAACTGACAGCAATGCTTCATCTGGCTTTCTTTGCCTCTTCTTCCCTTAGTTATAAACCTTGTATTGGGTGGATTTTATGTTGGTTCTTTCCAGCATATTTTATGGCTCTTCAGCTTTCCTTATCTGTTTTTGTGCTGTGTGCTTGCAGAGATTTATGGGCTGAAGTATTAGATGCAGAGCAGGAAAGGGGGAAACAGAGCTAAACCCATTAAAATCCTGGAATCCAAGCATTGAGGCATCAAGTCTCTTAAAGAAATGAGAGGAAAGCCTGAACTAGGACATGTATGTGAAATCCCTGTGCTCTGGTCTCTGGAAAGAGCAGGCTGGGATTGTCATCCATGTCCTGTGGTTCAGGCTGGGGAGATTAGAAAACTGGCAGAAGGGGCTATGCTGGAGCTGCTCACTGTCACTGCAGTTACTGGCTCTTCGTGTGCTTGCAGAGTTGGGCTGGACAGGGTGCATTTAGGGGGTGTTACTGCTGGGGAGAGCTGGTGATGGAAACTGAAGGGACTCCGAGCAGCCTGGTCTAGTGAAAGTTGTCCCCACCCATGACTGGGACATGGAAACCGGGCGATCCTTAAGGGCCCCTCCAACCCCAACCATTCTGTGAGACTTTCTGTGGGCCCAGACCCATCCCCTTGTGCTGAGTTCACCAGGCTGAAGCTCTGTCTTGGAGAAAAAGTTGAGGCTTTACCTGTGTGCACACCGCTGACTGACAGAAGTAATGGCTTCTGGCTGGGCTCTCCAGAGGAACAAACCCGCTCTGGGCTTTGAGGACAAGCTCTGCTGCTGCCCTGCCTCTGTCACTGCTCAGTGCTGGCCCTCAGGAAACTCCTCCTCTGCTTTGACGTCCCCTTTGCCTCAGCCATGTGAGTGGCTTCCTCCTGCTTCCTCGGCCTCAAGGTCAAGTCTGCTCCTCTTGGTTTAATGGGTTTTTTGTCATATTTATTAGGTGTTTGCATGTGTCTACCACTCAGCCTTTGAAGCTGTCCTCTCCCCTACCTGAGTCTGGTTCATTCATCTGCACAGTTATTGGTCGTGTTTGGGTATTATCTGAGAGTGAATGCTGTAGTTGTTAATTTGGGCTTTAAAAATAAACTCAGAAATTGCAGAACACTGAGGGAAGCAAGAGCTAAGTACATTGGCTCACGGCCCCTTCCCAGCCAGGCTGGGGTGGCAAATGTCTCTTAACTGCAGAGTACAAGTCATTTGCACTGCTATCCTGCCATAAAAACAAAGGACTCTTCTTTCCAAGTGATAAAGCCTGGGGTTCACAGTTTCTAGCTCAAACAGACCAGAAACTTTCAGCCTTTTTATTGCACTTCTTCAAAACTCTTTTGCAATTCTCACTACTCAGCATTTTATTGCAGTGATTTTGCATCCTGTGCTGTTGACCTGGGCCACTGCTGCTCTCTGTGTCCCCTGACACAGCCCACAAGGTGCTCTGGTGTTTATCTTGCTGATGGCACTGACTTCATCCAACTTGTCAAGTGTCTCCAATCTGCTTTCAATGCCTCTTCCTTATGGGTGCAGCCACTTACCTGCTTAAATATCTCCCAAACGCTCATTTTAAGTTAATCTAGAGCAGATGCCTGAGTGCATCTTGGAGAAAATCGCTCGTGGCTGTGGACCTGTCATCGCTCTGCTCGCAGGCACGTTTTCCCTCGCTCATGTGGTGACCACCTGGAGCTGGTGGTAACACGCCGAGGGCTTCCACCTCCAAAACCCGACCTCTGTCTTTGCTCTGCTGCTCATGAGATTTCTTCCCATGATCCGGGGCCTCGCGTGAGCGTGGAGGCCACACAGCCCCATCTCCCACGCGTCTCTGTCTGAGCACCGGTGCAAAGCTGGCTTCTTTCTGCCCGACAAATGTGTTACGACAAGGTTCTGCAGCAGCACTGGCTGGCTGCTTTGCTGACTCTCATCTCAACAGAGCTGATCTCCAGCTGACATCAACTGACCCATCTCTCAGTCCCTCAAGCCTGAAGAAGCTACATTTTCTTGTGTGGCCTTTAGCTTTATGCCTCTTCCTCAGAGTTCAGCTTCTGGAATGGTCCTTCCTTGCCTGTGCAGCTCTGGGGATCGTTGGCACAAGTGAAATTTCAGCCAGTGCCAAGGAGCAGATCTTGGGGAAGGTGGGAAGCCACACAGTAGCCAGTGTGACAACATGGGAATAGCTTTTCCAAAGATGCAGGTGGGAGTCCAGGCCCTCCAGGGCCAGGAGCAAATGACAGATATTGAAAGCTGCTTTTTACAAAATGAGTTGGCTTTTATTTATTTTTGTAGCTGCTGTAAGTCAAGGGAGAGGCCTTGAGTTTTTAATCAATATATTGGTTTGCTCTGCTGCCTTGCAGACCCATAAGGAGGGTGGAAACTTGCTCCCTGCTCCATCCTGATGGCTCTGCTGTCTCAGCAATGATTAAATTCTTCCCTGAAGAAAGCAGAGGAAGTAGAAGAAGCTTTATAGGGAGAAGAGGCTTTATATGGAAACATCTCTTCCCACTCTCCTGTTAATATACATCAAATTCAGGGGGCAAATTGGATGCAACAAAGATGTCTCAGAACTGTAAGAGACTGTTTGGATGAATCTTTCATGTCAGAGTTATGGTTTTTGTCTTGCATGAACATCTGTGATACTTTTGAGTGTGATGTGTCTCTCCTGAAAATAGCAGAGTGTAGAGACATCTCAGGCGAGTGCTAATATTGAGAGCTGTGGGTAGATACTGTTTTATCAGATGTTTCCTTTGTAGACAGAAGTCCAAGAAAAGCCAGGCTTTTGCAATGGAAGCAGAGGTGTGAGCCTGTCCCAGCTCCATGTCCAGCAGGACCTGAGGGAACCTTAAACTATGAGAGGCAGCTAAGTGACACAACACTGTTGTTGGGAATCCAGTCCCCAGTGGCCTGCCTGAACCTCCACTGGGAAACTTCTACATCCCACAAAGTCAAAAGAAGGTCAAACCCTGCTTTGAAGCAACAGAACTTTTTTATTCCAAGTTGACAGGTGATAAATTTGGTGTCCTTGGCCAGATGTGGGACATATTCAGTCATCTTTACCCAAAGAAACACTGGTGCTCTTGTTCTGGGCAGATCCTCATGCCATGCCCTCCTTTGCAGCCTTCTGGTCCAGCACTTGGCTCATGCCTGTGACTCCTTGGTCATGGGTGCCATCTCCGCTGTGAATGCAGCTCCTTGATGAGTGCTAGGAAGTGTCAAATGAGACTTCAGTGCAGGGAAGAAAAACATGCAGGTGGAAAATAAGTCAGAAGGACTTTTCACCTAGGAAAAGGCTCTGCTGCAGCTCTCCTCCCCAGCTCCAAGCTGCTGAGCTTCCTCGGCATCACTCTCCAACCCTCTCTCTCCTCTGTGCCACTCTGCAGCCCTGTTGCTTACATCTTTGCATACATGATCTCATGTGGCCAGAGATCCCCCAGCAGCCTTGACTTTCCTCTGACCCATCGTATGGGAGAAATTTAAGATAGCTTAAGTGGATTTTGTTTATTTATTCTGCACCTCGGCCATCAGAGACTGCCAGTGCCAGGGTGTGAATTGCAGTAAAATAAATAAATGCGCTAATTGCTGCTGCTTTTTATTGGAGGCCATTCCTGCTTATGAAAACATCTCAAAAGGTGCAGAAAGGAGACACATCCGCTCCAGACCAGGAAAATCAACTGTCTTAATGAACCATTAAAACGGGCTGGTAAAAAACCCACTCTGAACCCAGGTGAAGTTCCCACATTGGTCTCTGAGCTTTGGGTGAAGCTCGTGATGTTCATCTTATTACAAACAGAGAACTGTTGGTGGAACAGTGTGAATAGAAATAGAAGAAGAACAAAACAAGGGAGAGGTGACTCAAGTTTATGCCATGAAGGAATTCACACCCACTGGAGTTGTATGCATGGCTGTAATCACGTTCTGCTGCAGCCCCTGAGCCAAAAAAATTGACACAAAAAGAAAGGATGGAGTGTGGGGGGGAGGGGAAATGTTAATCACCATCTTTCCTTTCCTACAAATGTGTTAATGGTTTAGTAAGTGTTTCCAAAAATGTCTGTGTGGGATTAAAATAGAAGCCATGGCCAAGTTTAAAATGAGCTCTTGGATGGGGAGCAGACAGGAGGGTAAATCCTGGTGATCCCATCCAAGGCAGAGGGAAATGTGCAAATTCCTGTCCAGCACAGGAGGATGGAGAGGGTGAAGTGTTTGTGCTGGGAACTTTCTGTTGGCTCTTTGGGGAGCTTGGTCATCCCAGCAAGCGGGAACAGTGCTCCACATAAGCAAAAAGTACCACGTACCAAAGCATGTGAGGGTTGCCATGGAAATCAGGAGTTGTTACTGAAAAAGCAGGAAAATCATGAATGATCTGGAAAACCACGGATTGTTGGAGATTCCTGTCTTCTGCTATGTAAAACCCCACCCCAGATTGCTGAATTCCTTTCTGGGAAGATGTTTGTCCCTGCTGCTGCTGCAGCTGCATGGGACAGCAGGTTGTACACGCATTTATGGGGGGCACATAACCCTCACTTTTCATTGCAGCTCTGGGCTCTGGCCCACTGGCTGGTCCAGAGGAGGAGGTAGGAACTGTAACCAGGGCATGGAAATTACCTGGGAAGCCTCTGCTATGGGTCACAGCAGGGTGTGGCAAACCCCAGGCAGAAAAACCCCCAAATTATCCATGAGCATCTCATCTGGAAGGTTTGTCCAGACCTGTTCCCAGGGAAGAGAGTGAACCAGGAGATAGGATCAGAAAGCTGGGGATAGTCTCCATAACTCACCAGTGGCTGGTGGAAGACGGCCTCCATGTAAAGGGTGGGAGGGGAGTGTAGCTTGCCAGAGGATCTGGGAAAACACTCCTGTTCCCAGTATCCACAGCGTTCAGAGACCCACACCCGTGGCGAGCAGGAAACACTCAGGAACTGACTCCAGGACAGATCAGATGGAAGCCATTCTTAAGTGAATATAATGATGTATGGAAGTAAAATGTTATTTTTGAACTAAAAGTTTAAATATATATAACAGTAACGAAGGCAGGAGATCTGCGTTGGGAATGCCAGCACACTTGCTGCTTCCAAGGTTTTATTTTAATGTCAGGATACTGTAAATGCTGTTCAGCATGTTTCCAATGAGCTGCTAGGCTCCCTGGAAGTGCTAGGGCCATGTTTACTAAGAAACTGCATGGTAGGTCCTGCTGGAGACTGTTTGGGAGCTACTGACAGCCACAGGGTTTCACCTTTGGTAGTTTGGTGGCTGAACTCTGTGCAAAGCCATCCAAAGGACAGAGGCTGTAGGATGAAGAGGTTTCTCCTTTCTGGGCAATAATGGGAGCAAAAGCCCTGGAATCACTCACTGCACCTGCAGTTGTCCCCCTGCCCCACCTGCGTCAGTGCCCCTGGGACAGGAGTGTCCTTATTCTGGTCCATTCCAGGGACTCTGTTGCCTTCCTTGGCACTGCAGGGCAGTGTCCCAGCCCCTCACTGCTACTGCTGCAGAGGTCAGAGGTTTTTCTGGGTAGGACACACCTACAGGGATGGATCCATTGCTCCCACTGTGCTGCTGGGATATTTTTATTATTGTTGTGATTAACTTTCTGCTGTCAACTTCTGCCTGTGGGCTTGTCAACTCATGCTGTCCATTTGCTACAGGTCTCAAAGCATCATCTTACAAGGAGAGAAAGAATTTTCATTTATAATCCATGAGACCTATTCAGGGATGTGCTGTCCTACCCCTCCCTCTGCCAATAGACCCCTAAGTGAACAAACAAATGTCTGGAAATACAGGCAATTTAGCTCAGAAGAGATATCATCAGTGGGGTTCAGAGGTTAATGGGCATGGAGGATTTATAACAACCCAGGCCTATTAAAAAAAAAAAAAAAGGGAAAAAAGGAAGAGGAGAAAAGAAAAAAAGGAGCGGGTAGTAATCTAGTTGACATCTATTGTTCTTTGTATAACAGCTCATCTGTATTCTATCTGGTCCAGGGTATTGCAAAGAGAATTTAAAAGCACATGTGTGCAAGTACACACACACACACACACACACACACACACATCTATCTATATATATATGTGCACATATAAACTGAAATATAATGAGGGAAAAAGCCCCTGCAAGTTCGAACCAACAACAGCAACCCATATATCTTTATTTGCTGCCAACATCCAAGTGCTGAACTCTCAAGGAGCCTGGATCTCTGCCATCATCTGTCCGTGTCTGATCTCTTTGGTAAATACGACGGCTGCCAAGAATGAGGCGAACGAAAAGCGCTCGCAGATTAGAAAGAAACACATGGCAGCCACTGACCTGCTGAAATCATAAAATACGTCATGAAGTAAGAAAAGAGGGGAAACAAATCATCCTCTCAGGGACTGCCCATCTGCTCACATAAAGCCACAATCATTATTGCAAATAAATACGTTCAGGCCAGAGAAGTCTGGGAATAATTTGGGGGAGGTGGGTACCTTTTGTGTGTGTGTCTTTGGAACCCTCTGGAAATTTTCCTACATAAACAAGGTGAGATCATCATCCAGAAACAGATATCTATCAATTAATTATGTAGGGAGCAAATCCTTATTTTATGGGTACAATTAGGGGAAAAAAAATATTCCAAGACAGGTTGGGGCCGTAGCGTTGGAAAGGAACCCCCCGTGGAAATTGGAGGTCCATGTTTTTCCAATGAAGGATGGATCAGTATTCATCATCTGAAAGACTTTGCAGTGTGACTATTGGCTGTGTTTTTGCTATGAAATGAAAGGATGCACATCTTGCTCTGCCTTTTTATTCCCTTGGTGTTCCACAGGGATTTATCCAGATATTAGATTCAATGCAAGAGTCTTGCTTGGGTTGGTTTGGGGTTAGATTCTTTTTGTTGGTGGTTTTTTTGGTTTTTTAGGACTTAACAGATTAAATTTGACTGGAGCCTGCTAGAGGCCTGGTGTAGTACACGTGTCTTCCTAAAATCCAGGATTCTGGGGTGAATAGGGGCTGATTCAAACACGCAGGAGGAGAAGGCTGGAAACAGGAGCTACTTTAGAAGTTGACTATTTCTTTTTCTTCCCCTTTGTTCTTTCCCACCAAACTGTGGTGAAAACCTTTACTTTGAGGGTTATCCTGTGTTTGATGGTACCCCATTCCTGCCCAAGACAAAGTTGCAGGTACAAGGTTTTTTGTAACTCAGGAATATTTTCCTAAATATGCACACAAGGGTGTCCAGGATGGACTGAGCCTGCAGTGGGTCTGTGAGTTCCCTCATGTTCCCACCACAGGACTCAAACCATGTGTTTTGGGTAAGGGAAAAAAAACATTTGAGGATGGGATTTCCTGTGAGGGTGTCCTGCTTTGGCATCTAAAGGTCTCCATAGGAAATCCCACCCTCAAATGTTTTTTTCTTCACTCAAAACACGTGGTTTGAGTCCTGTGGTGAGAACACGAGGGCAATGTGTTTTTGTGCATCCTCATTTCCCATGGGGGGCATCTGGTGGTGTCTGGGGAAATCAAAGAAATGGATTTTGTGGGTATTTAGCCAAGTGTCTTTCTGAAATGCATGGGTCAGGCAAAGCGAAGTTTCAAAACCACCAGAACAGAGAGAAAAAGGTGGTTACAGGTTTATTCCTTCCCATCTGGGTAAGCAGCTGAGCTCGTGGTGTTGGCACCTTCAAGCTCCCATGGACCTGCTGTGTGTCTGTGCACACATGTGGACAGACCTGAGAGGTGTTTGGTGATGGCAGAAATGCTCACCTGAGGTTGCTGTGTCCTGGTGGTTTGGTCACCTGGCTGTGCTCGTGTGCAGGTTGTGCCTCAGGGTGCATTTGTGCTGCCCAGGGAGGTGCCGAAAGCCCAGGGCAGCTGCAGCCCTGTGTGGTGCTCAGCCACCTTTGAGCTGCAAATCCAACTGCTCCTATCACACCTGACCAGTGGTACTGGTAGGGCATCATATGCCCAGAGCTGCTTGAACTAGGAAAAACACCAAACCGCTCTGAACAGGCTTTTTCATGATGCACTACAGACCTCCACGTGCAGCACCAAACCTGTGCACTCCAACCTCTGCTTGATGTAAACCAAAACCCTCATTTTACCATTCGGTGATGCTAAAATCTCAGGTTTTGAGAGGTTACATGTTCCTGGATGTTCAGCAGATCTCTCAAGAGCCCATGTGAAATCTGGGGCAGGATGAGAAGGAACTGGCCAGCTGCCCCTGGGCATCCTGCCAGCTCTGCCCTGTCCACTTACTTCCCCTTGAGTGGTGATGCTGTAAGCCTTAAAGTCTAAAAGCGCCACGAAGTCACAACCTTCCCAGTCTCATTTCAGGGTTTCGAGAGTTAAGAGAGCAGCAGTTATACCAAGAGGGACTTTGCTACAAGATGACTTAGCAGAGTCAGGAAGAAAATGAGGGAAAATTCCCCAGCTCTGAGTACAGGCTGGCTCCGTGACCCCTATCTCCTGGGAAAGCCAGCAGGGTAGTGGAATCACGATGTGCTAATGTACAGGTTCCTCCCCAATATCTAAAATTGAAGATTTCACGCCTGGTGCCAAGCAACCCTAAAAGAGGGGGGTTCCCATCTCTGTTGGCTGCTGCTTTTGTTATGCTGTTGTGCCTTTAAAACTGCATGAAGGATCCCAGCTTTCTGTATTCTCCGAATTTATTTTTAATATTACTCAGCTTTCCACTCTTTGCCTTTATCTCCAGATTCCTCTGGGAGTTTTTTCTCCATGGGTAAATCCCAGTGCAGGCCACAGTGTCCCCCTCTGCCGGAGATAACCTGCTGCAGTGGGTACCCAGCCATTCTTCTGCCTGATTATAAAACCAGAAGGTGTTTTAGTGTAATCTCCTGAGCATTTGTTAGCCTGTATTATTTCCCTTGGATTTATGATTATCTTTACACACTTTGCAATTATTTTCTGATCTTGTAATTCTCTTAGCTTCTCCTAACGTTCAAGCTAACTTGATAAATTACATCTTTGCTTAACCCTTTGCCAGCTGTTGGCAAGGAAAGCTGGTGGTGTCCTCTTCCTCTCTTGTTCTACAGGACTGGAATTTCTGGGTTATATTTTTAGTAGATGGCTCTTTACCAGTATTTCTTAGTTTGTGGAATGGCAGAAATTAAATTTTTCTCTTTGACTTACTTCATGCCAAAATTTTTATCCTTAGTGACAATAGGAATCTAGATATATAACATGAGCTGCAATATGTCATCTTCAGAAAATAATGATCCGGCCTATTTATCATATTTTTAGTTTCCTCTTTATGGATCCCAGGGGGTGCTCTGTTTTGTTTTCCTTTGTTTTTTTGTCTTTGTTCCAAGAACAGTGATGAAATGACATATCTTACTTACTCCCTCGAGATCCTGGGCTTGCATGCTTGCTGTGCTACAAAGTCAAAGCTCCTCATTCCCTCAGGGAATGTTGTCTCCCAGTTGCTCAAGCCTTCATGGGGCTTTGTGCCAAACTGTGCTGGATAGCACGTTCCAGCTCTTGTAAAGCCAAGGATGGGGCTTAGAATGTTGGGATTTTGCTCCAGCCCCCCTCAGCCTTGCTCCTGAGGATGTTTCTCCCAGGAGCTGATACCTCAGGTGCTGATTCCAGCCCGCCCTCCCTTGCTGCTACAAAATCCAGCTGAGCTGGGGACCTCAGCTGGCTTTAAAATAACCCTGTGTTATGGTGAGGAGCAAGGAGTTGATTTCAGGAAGCCCTGCAGCTGCTTTCGCTCTCCTGGCTCCCAAAACGCCCTCCCAGTGCAGAAGCAGGAGTGGTGGAGGGCGGTGTGTGTGTGAAGGGGCTGCAGGAATTGCTGCAGGAGGGATTGCTCCGGGGTCACTGCCTGCTCCCTGCTCCCTCACCCTGCCCCACACCTTCCCACCCCATCCATTCATGTCTCAGCCACAGCCTGGAAGTTGCTCTGTTAATCTCATCACCGAAACGAGCTGAATTTTTGAAAAAGAGGAGAAAATGTATCTCTGTTTCTGGTGCATAGGGACATCCCAAATAAGCTTTGCCAGGAGAAGATGTTGGTGGGATGGCACCTCTGTCCTGCTTCTGTTAGAGGGGCTTCACTGAGGGGATCCAGCTCTCTGGGGAAGTCAGAAGGAACTGACTTTTCCTTCTCAATGGTGAGATTATTTAAGGCTGCTAACCTGAACTTTTAGGTAGCTGTTTAACCTTGGTCACTGTAAATAGAGATGAGTGCAGGCTGTCAAGCTTCATGCTGAAAATGAAGCAAATCCTACTGATATGGGGCGGTCCCAGGCTTGCTGGGGAGGTGACCCTCCTGCCCACAGCACCGTGGGTGGGGTGCTGAGGTGAGGCTGCTCAGCTCTGGTCCAGGGCAGGAAGGGGACCATAGAATCCCTAAGGTTGATGTAAGATTGATGTAAAAACCTTAGAGATCATCGGGTCCAGCCATTAACCCAGCAGAGACACATGTGAGTTCTCTCTGAGCCCGGGGCACGTCGGGCTGAGCTGCACTGAGGCTGCTGCAAGGATTGCTTGGAAACCCAACCAGATCCTGTGTCTGTTCTCTCCTGCACCTCTTGCAGCCCGTTTGGGTGCTTTAAGGGAATGCTGATCCCGTGCCAGATCACATGCTGATGAACCATGTTGGGCTGTTATGAAAATCATTGCATTATAAAGCATAACATTGGCAAAGGTTCTGTTCTTTAAAAGTGCATCCTGGGGAAATGGTATGTCTCACTTCAGCTGAGAGCAAAGTCTTGCTTTGAGCCCCCAGCTATTTAAGCATGTTCTCTTTCCCATATGGCTGTGGTGGGAAATGGAGTCAGGCCAGAAATGTGGATCTGTGTTGTCCCCCTGTCCTGGAGCTGGGCAGGAATCAGACTCTTGCATCCTCTCTGTTAAAGGAGGTGACTGTTGCCCTTGCTCTTTTAAAAATTTTAAAGTTCTTTTAAAAGTTTTCCATGCCTTCTGATGTTTACATATTTCTCCTGGAGTTCTCACACACTGTTCATGTAAATAATGATTGTTTTGCATTCTTCTTTGTGGGAGGAGAGAATTGATGGACTGTTGGTTTGACCAGCGTGGTTGGAGAGGTGGCAATTCTATCCTCCAATCCACCGCCACTTTTGGCATTCTATATATTGTAAAATCAGAGATAAAGGTTTTTTGGGAGCTACTGACAGCCACGGGGTTTCACCTTTGGTAGTTTGGTGGCTGAACTCTGTGCAAAGCCATCCAAAGGACAGACACTGTAGGGTGAAGGCATAACAACAGAAACACCATGTGGAGCTGGATTAGGAAACTCTCCTCTGCTGTTGGAGTGAAGTGATGGCCACCTCTGCCAAAAGCAGGGACAAACTCATGGTACTGAGGGCTAGGGTAGCAGCAGAGCAGGAGGACTTGGATTAAGGGAGACAAAAGCCCTGAGCTCTGCTGTGCCAAAGTCAGGAGGGTATGTTCGTCTGTGCACGCTAATATGCCTTAGTAACCTCATTAGGCGTAGAGGCACTCGATAGGCAAAGCTCCTCCTTCATTCTTTAAGAGAATTTCCAGATTTGAGGGTAAATCAAGGATTAGCAGGCCTTTCAAAGGCTTCGGGAAGCGTTTTGTGTGGCTGGGATTAAATTACATTTTTATCAGGCTGTAGAAATGGGTTCTGCTTCCACCTCCCAGTGTGGGGCTGAGTCCCACTGGCAGCACCAGTCCAACACCGAGCTCAGGAGATCCTGCTCCAGCGCTGGTTGGGGGTGAGCTAGAGAAACCCTCTGGAGCTGGGGAAGAGAGAATTTAACCATCCTCTGCCTCCATCCCAGCCCAAACACAGCCTTCATCTGCTGCACCCTGCTCATGGGGCAGTGCCTGCTCTGGCGAGTATCCAAACCAAGGACTTTGGCACCAAAGAGCATCCAAAATTCAGGAAACACCTGTATGTTTACACTCTGGCAAATCCTTAAAATCCTTAGGATTCTCCTAAAGAAAAGGCCAAATGATCTGTGCCAAATAGTTAATTATAAGGAGTCTGCAACCCTGCTAACCCTGTTTTACTTCCTCTGACATTGCTTTGCTGAATTTGGCAGAGGACGTCCCATTTGTTTTGGTGAGAGCAGTAAAGACAGACTGGATCACTCTAGGAACATCTCTTAGGAGAATTTAATCACTCTAAAAAAGCAAAGGCCAGTACTGTGCCTGCAGAGCAGCTGGTCACAGAGCTGTCCTGATGGGGCAATGCTATAATATCAGCAATAACAACACCAGAAGCCAGAGCAGCTCCCTTGGCTGTGGATGAAATCCCCTGGCTGTGGACAGGGCACAGCTGTAATCATGCCAATTGCTTTCTTTATTTTAAGCTGCGTGGTTTAACATTGTCTTTATAATTGAGCTTTGCCATAGTAAAAAACAGGTTAGAGGTGCACCTGGGGATTGGGTGGTAAATCCGTGCCTGCCTTGAGGGAGGGGGAGAGATTAGCTGACCTAACAGTGTCTATGTGCATGCGAGCATGTATATATATATTTATTTTTATATATAAATATTCAACGAAGAAGGTTCTGGCCACTTTCCATGCCCTTTGACCAAGTGCTGTGCTATTTCAAGCAAATTGGAGCATGAGACCAATAGAACAAACTGCAATTTGCTTTAGCAAACATTTGCAGAAGGAGAAACCAGGCTCAGCTTCTTGATGCCACAGAATACAACCTCACATACTTAGGGGAGGGGAAGGGGAAGGAGCCTTACAGCCAAGCCCCCGTGGTAGGGAGGGGACCTTTGGGCTCTGTGGGCTTTGCAGTGATATAAAAGCCCATTTTTGAAAAATCACAGCTCGTTCACATTAGGGCTTTGGACAGGTGTTAAAATCCTTACCACAGCCCATCTTGTGCATCTGTGTAGCTGGTCTGGGTTTGCCTGCATGGGCCACCTGTCTCTTCAGATCTAACTTTACTCTTTGCTTGCGTTTCCCTAAATGCCTTGGGCAAACAAATGTAGTTCTCTTAATGAAAAATGCATATATTTTGGTTAAATGGATCTTGCTGTCACTGCGTTGCTGCCTTCCCCTCAGTCAGGGCTTGCTAACAGGCTGGGCTCCACACATGTGCTGAATCTATCATCTGTCACGAGTGTGCACCGAGGCATGTAAGGACCCTGCACTAACTCTATTTCCTAGCAACCAGAGGAAACCATCACACACACCACTATTTTTCCTCTGTCAGCAGGATTGCTCCAATTTATGTAACCTACAAAATGTGTGTTATCACCACAATAAACCATATATTCCGAGGTGTTATTTACAGCCAGATAATCACCAGCCCTGCAGGCCTGGTGCCTGATATGTCCTTGCTTGGGACTTCAGTTCTTTGGAAACCCCATAGAAATATCATCCAGGGCTTCTTTGACAATAGACAGAGCACTTAATTACTGAGGAAGATATCAAATGGTGTGTGGCATGCTGGAGTATGAAAAAATAGCTGAAACCAAGTGGTGCTGGAGGGCTTTCATTTGCAGGCTACGAAGGAGTAGCTGTAACTGTGGATAACCGGGTGGGATATGTGTCCAAAGGGGCTGCTGGTGAATCTTAGCTCTCAAAAATGAGAAAGATGAAAGTATGGAGGGGCAAATTCATTGTAGGGAATGTCTAAAAACAAGGTTTGTTGGTGACCAGCCCCGCTGCTGCATACTTGTGTTGCAATGAGGCTGAAGGGACGGGGCATCACTCTGGGGCAGGAGCATCTCTGCACGGGCTGCTCGGGGCCTCTGCAAAAAAATGGGGTGTTGAGTTCCTTGGGGAATTTGTCTCTTGTGGTGTCCCAGCTCCCAGTCCTGCTGGGTGGCCTCTTTGCCGTGGTGCAGTCAGTGGAAGCCTGGGTAGGAGGAGCGGGTGCCACCTGCCAGCTCAGGATGCTGATCCAATTAACTTTTCTAGAAGAAAAAGGGCTTCTGGCTCTTTGGCGCATTTGCAAATCACAAGAAGCAAATGATTCAATCAACAGATGAATATCAAGCAACCTCAGTGAGCGGCTTCTGCATCATGAGCCTGTTTAACAGCAGATTGAGCTGCAGATTAGTGAGACATTAGAGCACAGTGTGATGCATCACAGCGTAAATGGGAAGGCTGAAATCAGCACGAGTTTCCTGGAGAGCTGCTTTATTTTCCTGTAATGCCAAGGCCATTATAGCCCAAAGGTTCTTAAATAACTCTTCTTGCAATAGATAATAATACAGACTATGGAAGGAAATTAGGGAATACAAAAGGAGTTAGAGCTGTGGTGAAGGAAACATCATTTGCAGTGGGTTCAATGGAGTGGGAAAGCTGTGCAGCAGGAGAGGGCTCAGAAACTCATAGGGGCTCATTATGTGAGCTTTACCATGGTCTAATCCAGAGCCAGGGTGTCCCATGGGACCCCTGCTTGGATCAAACACCCTCCCAACACCCTACATTTCCTTCCCAGTGTGAGGACACGTACTCAGCACAGCTGAATCCACATCAAGCCTCCACAGCAACTGTGATAATGATGATGTAGGGGGAGTATCACATCAGTTTTAGGTCTGAGGCTCACAGAGGAGCCAGCAGTGCCAGCCTGACCCTCCAGAATGCCTGTGCTGACTGCAGCCAGCACCAGGGTATTTGGGTTCTGACAGTGATGCAGAAGCCACTCACACTGTGAGTGTGATGGATGCCTCACCTTCGGGATGCATAAAGGCACCCATTGCATCAGTTAAACGGGAGTGTGGCAGGCTGGGGAGTTTTTGTTTGCTCATTTGTTAGCTATTCAACTCGAAATAGCAGAGCCTATTTACACATGTATCTTATTATTTGGAAGTAGGCAGCATGATGCATAATGCGGCGCCCCGGTTAGAGCAGAGCATCATGATAATGACAAACAAGCCCGGGAACGTAAGGTAATGCTTGTTTTTCTTGGCTACCTCCCTACTGAGGTAGCAGCTTTGCCAGCTGAAAGAGCAGCAAAGTGCAGAATAGGTGTTGACACGCATCCCTGGCACGCTGCTGGGCTTTGAGAGGACTGCGTGCCTGGCTGGCTCTGGTGCTGCTGGTTGACACCGCGCTGGCTGTGACCACCCTGTAAGTGAGGTGTGCACAAAGCCTGCTCCAAACCCTGACAGCCGGTGCTGTCAGGGGAAGCTCTGGCAGGTCTCTGAAGTCTGCAGGGTGGTGGTGGGCAGCACCCATCCTCCCCTTACAGGGCCTTTCCCCAGTGCTGGGGGTGTGTGTGCAAGGAGCTTTGTGGTGACCTGGGAAGGGGAAGTGAGCAGCTTAAAAATAACAACCTGAGAACCAAAAAATCCCCGCAGGAATTTTTTTTAGCTCTCAGCATCTCCTGCTGTGATTCAGCATGGGGCCTGTGTATGGCTGACTCAGCCTGGCTGAGGATGTCATGCAGGGATGGTGGGGATGATGCAGAGTTACTGGAGTTCCCCTGGCCCCTTCTAGAAGTCCTGGTCCATTGTACTCTTTTAGCTGGAGCTGAGTTACACCGGGATCTTGGCAGCAAGGCTGGTGTAAGAAATTCCACTAGCTGGAATGAGGCAGAAAGGGTGATTTAAACTGGTTCAGATAACTGTATCTGTGTTCAGAAAGTGCAGCAGAGCAACCTGGTGTGAATTAACTCTGTGTCCAGGCAGCGCCTGGCACTGAAGGGTGGAGAGCCATCATCTGAGCAGAAACAAATTGGGCGCCTTTGTGGGTAGGAAGGCAGGAACCAGATGGGAAGCATCAGCAGGATGGGGTGGTTTGCCTGAGTAGAATGGCCACAGCTGGAGGAGGAGAAGGCAAGAGAGCAGCTCTCGATGTCCTGCCAGCCCAAACCTGTTTCCCTGTGGATATGTGGATGCCTCTGCGTGTAGCATAGGTGAGAGGGATCAGGAATGGGTGTAAAGGAACTCCAGGTAGGGTGCTCAGACCCCTGGTGTCAGAGGACATGACTGTGACAAAAAGTGGCTCTTTGCCCTCATGCAAACCTCGTTCTTTGGCCAAAAAATACACCCAGCATCAACTCTTTGCTCTGTTGGGGGGAGGCAGTTTTAGGCTGGGTATCAGGAAAAGGGTGATGGGGCACTCAACAGGCTCCCCAGGGCAGTGGTCACAGTCTCAAAGCTGCCAGAGCTCCAGGAGCATTTGGACAACACTCTCAGGGGTCATGGTGTGATTCTTTGGGATGCAGGGCCAGGAGTCAGATTTGATGATCCTCATGGGTCTCTTCCAACTCAGGATATTCTAGCCTCTTTTCTTTAAACACTCTCCAGGACATTATGTGGAGTTTCTCCATATTTTCTTACCCCTTCAGCCTCCCTGTACTAAATCAAGAGACTGTTTTGGCACACCATGTATTTTAAGTGCTCTGGGGTGGTTCAGGGGTTGTTGGAGGCTTTCCTTGCTTCTCCCTTACAAAGTCCAGGTGCCAAGACTGGTCTGGGTGCCTGATGAAAGCCAAGGGGCTCCTCTGTGCCCACAGCATTTTATGTTCCCTGCTCTTTGCCACTGAGTGATTTCAGTGTGTAACAGCATTACCGGGGCTTTGGCTTTGTTGAAACAGTTGCAGCAAATTAAACTTTCTCCGGGGCCATAAGAGCATGTGTGCGCTTGGAGCGAGCGCGGGGTCTGCCACCCTCTCGGGCCGCTTTCCAGCCCCTTGGAGCTCGCGGCTGTTGGACTGATTCCCTGTAGGATTCATTTACCTCTCTTTACAGCTCAGCTGCTCGTTTCCCTCAGGCTTTGGTCGATGAAGCTGGGCTGCTTTTAGTGCAGAGGCTGCTGAGGGCAGGGGTGAGCAGAGGGAATCCCTCTCCCTCCTCTTCTTGCTGGCACCTCTCATTTCAGTGCAATGTCCCTTTCTGCTGGCTGCTGCACCAGTGGGGCAGGTCCAACCCTCAGCGAGTGATTTACACGCAGTGATTCTGGGGATAATCATGTTTTAAACTCAGCTGAGCAGGCTGGCTCTGCAGAGAGCCCAGAAATGCACGGAGAAGCTCTGGAATGTGCTGCAACCCCACCTGTGCCAGGCTGCACTCTGCTTTGGGGCAGGGCTTTGCAAGGCCTGTTCCTTATAGAAAATATGACTTTATGCTTTAATTGCATCCTCTTTCCCTCCCACAAGCACAGCACAATCCAGATTCCCCCAAGGACTTTTACAAACCCTTCCAAGGAAGGAAGGATCAGCAAGGCAAAGTTTGCTGTGAGCTCCACATATATTTTGAAGTGTTTCCATCTTGTGCCGATACCCATCTGTGTATTTCTGTGTAAGCATCTTCAAATCGAAGCTCTGATGTGCTAAAATATATCCTAGGCAGTTTTGATGAGACATGACACTCCCAGATATGCATGTTAATGATATGACTCCCAGATTCCTGCGGTATGGGTAACCTGGGTGCAGAAAAGAGTCACCCCCAAGTACTTTTGGTACAGGGCACAAAGCTGCTCTTCCCATCTGGACAGGACTCACTAAGGCAAAAAACACTCTCTTGATTACATTTTTTTCTCCAAGATGGTATTTTCAAAGAAAGGCTGCATTCATTATCTTCTATTCAGCACTCTGTTTTACTAACTCCAGGTAACCGAAGCATACAAGATGGGTTCCCTTTAAGTTCCCTGAAGTTCCTGAAGTGTCATCTGTAGGTGGCTGGGATTTGGTCATCCCCACTGCCCAAGATACCCCATGATCCTGCCCCTCCCAGCCCTCCATGAGAGCAGCAGGCAAGGTGTAGGAAGTAAGGACCAGATCATTACCTTTGGTGTTAACTTCCTCAGGGAAGGCTTTGTCCAATATCCAAAATGATCCAGCAATATGAGTAAAAGTGCTCAGATCCAATCCATTTCCAACTGGGTATCATGGACCAGGTCTCTGAGGTATTTAGGGGTCAGAGTGATCTGAATTTGATCTGGGTCCATGTTTCTGACCAAAGTCACTTTAATTAGGAAAAAAACAGACTACAGTAGTAATACGTTTTAAAAGTGAAACGATTTTTTGTGCAACACCCAGCCTTTGCAATATCTGCATCCCTCACACTGCTCCTACACGGATTGCCAATGCTGCACAGGTGACACGCAGACTCTCTGCATCTGAGCATCTGTCACAAGCTGTTTGTCACTGGTTGTGTGCTCCTGATGCTGCCTGTCCTCTGCTAAGCCTAAGGTGTTTCAGTGGTGATTTAACATGTCAGTTGCTGTGACCTGTGTCAGGAGCATGTGGAACACAGTGCAGGACAGGGTGGGCTGTTCAGTTTGAGGAGGGCTGGAACTGATACTGAGCTAAGAGCCTGGGGAGGCTTCAGTGCATTCAGGATGCTCTTACAGGTGCCTCTCATGGACACCCAGCCTCCACCATCTTCCTAGTTATGGGTGTTTCCCTTTGTTTTGCCTGCCCCCTACTTATTTCAGAAATGGGTTGTTTATAAACAACAACTTTTGTACCCCTGCTTAGCTCAGGAGGTGTGGTTTGGGCCGCTGCTATGGACCTTGCTGGGCTCTAAGCTGGCCAGGACTCAGCTGTGAGCATTCCTTCACATCCTTCCCCAGACAGAAGGGGACTGCTGGATGGCAGCTGGGGCAAGGTGAAGGTGTATTCAGGAGCACAGGCAGAGCTCTGTCCCGGGCAGCAGCACTTGGTAACAGTTTGTTTTACCTCAATGTGCACCAGACACTCAAGAACCGGGGTAAACTGCATCTGGCTCTGGGTGTAACCTGGGATTTCTGTGAGTAGATCTGCTCAAGACTTTGAACAGCAAAGCATCTTTGTACCTGCATGTTTGTGTGCAGGGTATAAGCTGAAATCCTTGGGCGATTCACGGGCTCATCCTGTGCAGCAGTGACTCCTCCAGCAGACACACAGTGATTCCTGGCGGTCCTTCCCAAACCCGACTTGTTAGTCCTGCTCCAGTGTCTCTCTGGCTTTGCTGCTGCTGCTGCTGCTGCTCTTGTTGTTGTTAATAAGTAGCCTGTGAAACCCTGGAAGGCAAATAAATATTTTGGTGGAGTTGGGCCGAGGAACCTTTCCTTATTTCCATGGTAACTACTTCCACTGATTTGGGAAGCGCATTTTCCAGGCAGAGGATATGTCGACCTCGCTGTGCCAGGGGGGATGACAGGGCAGGTGGAGATAACGCCTTGACAGGAATGGTGTCGGTGCCCTGCGACGTCCTCGGGCTGTTCGGAGGTCACATCCCCGTCTGTCCCTGCCGGAGTCCTGCGTGGCACCGCGGCCGCGCTCGGCAGGGAGATGGAGCCGTGCTGGGTGGTGTTTTGGGCTGGCACCGCTCGCCTCCCTGCAAGCGCCTCCGGCTGCTCTGCAGCAGCGCTGGCAGCTGGGGATTCTCTGCCGCGGAAGGCTTTTGCTCACAGTTTAAGCAGAAATGATGCAGCGGCACAGAGGAGCCGGCGCTCGCAGCGCTCCAGGCCCTTGCCACGGCTCTTCCTTCCTGCGGGTTTGGGCAGAGGCTGGCGCTGGTGGCTCCTGTCCTCTGCTCTGACACCTCCTAGCTGGGAGCTCCAGCCGCTGGTGGATATTCATAATCGTGCTTCATGCCCTTTGCTGGGGGCTCACCCAAGTGGATCAGTTTCCATGAGCTCCATACGCAATTTGCTGGCAAATGAGGTGCAGCCACCTCTTGTGTGGACCTGAATGCCTCTGGGCTGGGAGTGAGAAGTAATAAAGCTGGTGGGTGAGAGTGCAAGGGAAGCTGGATGTGGGAGGCAATGGAGAGGCAGAGCAAGAGCGTCTTCCTGCCGGGAGCAGCACTGCTCCCCTGGCAGCTGTGCTGCACATTGGCCTCTGTCAAATCTGAGGGGGTAAAGGCAGCTTGCTTTTACAACCACCGTGTTTTCCTTGGTTGCTTATCCATTTCTTTCCCCTCCCTGCCTCCAGAGTGGCTTCCTGATCCATCCAGACCTTCATCCCTGGGGGACCCCACCAAGCTCAGTGCAGTGGGTTTTTGGAGAGGTACCTGGAGCCTTGCACTGCAGCTTCCTGGCCTGACCTTTCCCAGCTCCACGCTGAGTTACAAATCAAATTTAGAATGGAAAGGCTGAGCTTTAGAGGCTTAAAAGTACATTGGTGCAGTGTCTGGGCTGTACCAGACAAAGTGCTGCCTTTCCTCTGCCCTGTGGGAGCTGGGCACAGAGGGAGGGGATGGACAATCATCCTGCTGGGTCCCTGATGTTTCTGACCTCTGCAAGGGAAAGCTGAGCAAATATGGGATCCTTAAGTTTGGAGATCCTTAATAAATGTAGGGAAAAAGAGGATTAGCCTGATAGAATCAAAAGAGAATTTTCTTCAGTTAAAATGGGGACAAAAAATTAGAATTAGTCTTGTATCAAATAAAATGTTTCATTTGACCTGGAGCAAGGTTGTTCCTTCCTTTCAATCCTAATTTGCCTTTCTGTTAAAGTCTTTTTACATTCAGCTTCATCATAAAATCACCATTTAATTAAGAAATAAGCAATTTAATTTTTAAAGAAACTCTCAGAAATTTCAGATTCCTGAAACTTTGTCACAAAGGAGGAATTTCTGTTCTCAAGTGGGCAGACCTTTGTGCTCATCCATTAACTTCCTCTGTAACTGAGCCCGTGGGTTTTTCACTTCTTGCTGTGTTTGTGGCTCTGCCAAAAAATAACAATACTCATAGCAAAAAGGTTTGGTGTTGGATCTGAGCATGATCCCACAAACAGGGAGTGTGCAAGTTCAGGGCTCTCATCCCTGCTTTTTTAGGACCACTGGGGACCAACAACAGACCTGAGCGCTGGTGTGGTGCCCATGATGCCTCTAATGATGAGTAGATGAAAATTTTCTGATTTAATAATGAGAAAGATGGGGGTCACAAAGCTGTGACACAGGCTGGTGATTTGCAAAATTGCATGCAATCTTTTAAAGCAAATGGCCATGTAAAAGTATCCCAGATCAAAGTGATCCAAGCCAGGTTGGATGGGGCTTTGAACCTGACTAGTGGAAGGTGCTCCTGGCCATGCAGGGGGTTGATCTTTAAGGTCCCTTCCAGCTCAAACCAGTCTATAATTCTCTGATTCTATAAACAAATTCACAAAAGACTACTTTGGGCTACAATCTGCATTTGAGCTGAGCTTAATACTTATTGCTACCTCAGTCCTTTTGTAGCAGGAGAGCCCTAAACCTGAGCATTCAGGTGGCCTGTGTTTGTAAAAAAGTTAAAGTTGACTAAGGGTGTGAGGAGTAAGCTCATCAAGGGCTTCTGTGTTTGTGTCTGTGCAAGGTCACCTTTGCAGCAACTGAGAATTTTTTTGCCCACCTGCTAAGGAAGCAGTTTCCCCTCCTGGGATGCTTTGTTTGGGGTCTCCATCTCTTTCACAGGAAGCTTCAAATAAATGACTTTAAATAAGTACAATTTACATCCGCAGGGTTGATAGGGATGTTATCTTCCCTTCTCTCCTGCAATTCACAGTTTCTGTTCATATCCAGAGGCATCAGCCTGTTGGGAATGTTGTGCTTGCCTGCCAAGCCACCACAGGCAAGGGACAGTCACCAAAAGACACAGGATGGACTTTGACACTGCACTTGATCTGCACGTGAGGATTTCTGCTTTCAAGGGGAAAATCTGTCTGTTATAATTTCCTGCCAGTGGGTAAACTGTGCTTGTCAGCTCTCGTTAGGAAAAGGGCCGTTCCTGGGAGCTGGGTTTGCTGAGTCTGTGCATCTGTCTCCCCAAAGGAGGCCTGCAGCTCTCACTGAGCGTTGTCACTTGCACTTCAATTTTCAGGTCAGACCCAACAAATTGCTGCTCGTTCACAAAAGGTGAATACGGTGATCCCACGGGCAGCAAGCCTGGATGTAGGATGGTGTTATTTCACTACACTCATATTGCTCTCGGTCAAGGTCAGGGCTGCAGCCAGTTTATAGCTCAGCAAAGCTGCAGAAGATAAAGACTTTTCAAGAGGGACAACAAGGACTTTGTGGGTTTACGTGTCTCTTTTTCCCCTGGTCCTAAAGCTGCCAGCTGGGAATAGAGAGGGGAGGTGCCCTGGTTAACGTCAGCTATGGGGAACTGAGGGATCATTGGGAAAAATAGCTAAAGGTATTAATGACTAAAGCTGACTGTTAAACAACTTATTTGTAGCTAATAAAGCTGGTAGGATCCTGGAAAACAGCTACTTGAATGCTTTGAGAAAGTTAACAACAGAGGAGCTGGAGTTTCAAAGGTAATTCATCTGATGCTTCCCGTCCTCTCTGCCTGCTGCCAGCAGGGAGCCTTCACACCTCCTTCTGCAGAAGAGAGTTTCCCTGTGGTCACTTCCTTGTGACAGATGGTATCTTAAACTGTCCAGAAAAGGTGATTTTAAAGTAGATCAGAGCCATGTCCTCCTGCTGTCCATAACACTGCCAGAATTCCTACGCCAGCCATAGAGACAACCCACTCTGATGGTATCTTCTCCAAGACTACTCCAACTGGTTAGGCCAGGATACTCTCCTCTTGTCAGCCCAGTATCATCTTTCCAGATTTGCTCCATTGATTGTTACAATTAATGCTTATTTTATTCAAAGTGTCAAATTGCTTCTTGATGAAGCAGAGGAGAAGCACTTCACTGCAGAAAACGCGACAGAGTATTTAATTGGTATTGAGTTGCAGCCGCCGCTAATGGATTTTAAAAATATAATAATCAAAAGGAAATTGGCATAACATGACATGGAGATAAAATGTTCTGACATATCTGGTGACCTGCCCTGGTGCATTGTACTGCTGCAACTTGGGTCAGGCCAGAATACAGAAACAAACTTCATTATTCTCAAGCAAAATAAAAACAACGCAACAACAACAATAATAATTTTGGAAAGGAATTCAGTGGCTTTTCTGATTTCAGTTGTCATAAGCCATTTTTTTTCTTATGTTGGCACCAGCAGCTCAGGTCAGCCCAGCAGAAGTTGTTCCATGTTTCTCCTCCAGTACTTTGTGTTAGACCCTCTTCCTGCCACACCTGGCATTGTGATTCCTTGATGGACCGAGTAATTCCTGTTATCTGTGGTGGACCCTGGCAGGCTGAGCTGCTGCATGGCCGAGGGGATTGTCCCCTCCTTGGAAGGAGTGGGAAGGGGTGGCTGCTCCTGGAGCACCAAACTCTGGCATTTTGAGCACAACCTGATGAAAACCTTGCAGGAAGGCAAGGAGACCTCTTTTACTGACCTGTTTTCTGCCATCCTTTAACTTATCAAACACCAGGAGGGGTTTATCTGAAAACCCCATTGTGTGGAAACTGGCTCTGCCTTTAGCCAGCCACTGATTCCTCCTCTCTGCTCAGCCTCCTCCAGGCTCTTGCTGCGGTTCTCTTCGGTGGGTTAACCACCACCCAACGGGCTTTTACAAACCCTGCCAGTTTTCCTCCCAAGCCATAAACCGACTGTGTGCTCCCACGGGGCACAAACCTGGTAAACAAATCGCTTTGTCACACTCAAGCCGCGTCCTTTCAGCAGGCACCGTCATTCTCTTGTGATAGCCTTTGCTGCAGTTCGCCTCATGCTTGAATACTTTGCTGAATATGATGGACTTACACATGTGCTAAGTGCTTTGCTGAACTGGGTCTTTCTCCTGATTTATGCCAGGGTAGATTAAAATAGAATCAGCCCCTTAAGTGGTCTGTGCCGCATGTTGTCAGCGCACTGAGACACCGCGATGGCGCTTGTGTTTTAATTAAAGGTTCCACCTATTTACACGGAGTCAATCAATCTTGGCACAAAAATGTCCTTGCACTGGATTAGCACCATAGTGCAGACAAATGACATTAAGCACAAATGGCTTTCTGGAGAAATAATTCATCTGCATGGAAATGAAAAATGCAATTATTTTAACTGATGCTGTCGTGTAATCAATCATGCTGGGCATGCCACGTGCCCCCCGTGTGTGAGGGGACGTGCTGGCTCTTCTGGCTCTGAGCTGGGATGGCAGTGTTCATACTGATGTGATGGGTACCCAAAGGGATCCAACTGCCTCCCAAAAAACACCACCTGGCTCTGCCTGGGCTTCCAGATTCAGGGATAGTGTTTGAAGCTGGGCTCGAATCCCTGCAATGGTGTTAATTAGGTCATATGTAGAGCAGAAATGAGCAGAACATGGCTTCATTGATAGGGTTTTAGTGGGCTCAAGGCTAATGGGTGTTTTAATGGGAAAACACAGCATTCCAGCCTGTTGGAGAAGCAATAAGGGAATCTATGGGCCATCATTAATATACTCCTGGTAATTAAAATCATTCTTCCCTCAGACCTGCGTCTCAACACTCTCAAGGCATTTATTAGTGGTCCATTATATGCCCACTTCAATCTTACTGCTTAATTTGAACACTAATTAACAGCATCATGCCTTCTAAAGCACAAATGGTACTTGGTAGGATTTCATTATCTCCATGCTCTGTCCGCAAGCAGAGAGAACTGAGCTTCACCTGAAAAACCACCTCCTTGGACTCCTGGGGCCAGGGAAGGTTCCACCTCCATGTCCCACCTCCCAGGTCTCACATTTAGGGGGGAAGTTGATGGGAAGCAAAGCAATGACTTCATTTCCAGAGGTACTGGGGCAGTAGCCAGCAGGACAGCTTAGATGTCCAAACACTGCTTAATTATCTGACTGAACAGGGGCCCAGGGCTTGGGGCTGCTGCTGCTGTGAACTCTGCTCACTCTCGCTGGCTCGCCCAGAGCAGGGGAAGGCAGAGCCAACCCAAAATGGAAAGGTTTACTGGTTCCAGCTCTCCCCTGTGCATTGGGCTGCCTTCTCAGGAAGGATAGAGTTCAATCAACCTTTGAAAATCAGTGAGGAGTGTTTTTCCTCCACCAAAATATCTTAAAATAAATCTCCTCTGATGCAGTTCAAGCCCTACCTCCTTCCCAGCAGTAGGAAAAATGAACACCAACTTTCTGAAGGAGCCTTTTATAGATTTGGAGGCTTTTATCATCTCTTCCCAAGGCTTTTCTTCTCTCTAAACTGAATTATGATCATTCCTTCTGCACATCCCTATGGGGTAAGAACTGTTCTCTGTCTCCTTGTCCCCCTCCATTTCAGCTGCTCCAGCTCCTTCCCTCTTAGGCACTGTAAGGTTCCTACTGCTGTCACCTCTGGCAATACTCCTACTGGGATATTGCCTTCCCCCTACTCCAAAACTGTTTTTTTTTTCCTCATGTTGTAATTCTTAGATCCTCTTCTACCTCTTATGGCTGCTGCCTAAGCACTCATTTTGTATTTTGTATTTTTACAGCTAATTATTCTTAGTTAAGTGCTGAAGGTTCTCAGGCTGCTGGGCTGCTGCCTGTTTTTTTAATACTGCTTCTCCACTTCTCCAATTGAACTCTTCTCAGTGATATTTGAGCTTCTCTAGAGTCTAATAACATCTATTATTAGTCTTTTGAAACAGCAATGTACTCCCATTTGACAGCATCCCCAATAGTTTGAATATTGAGTATAAGAAAAAGCATTAGAGGGAAAACCTGCCTGGTGGGAAGGGAATGTTCTGCTCCCTGCTGCTTCCAGGCTTTGCAGGAGTTAGTTTTCCTTCTCAGAAATGCATTTGTCACCCTCTCCTTGGCATTGCTGTAACTGAGAGGTGGGAGGGGGCTGTGTGAGCAGGGGTCCCTCCGTGCCCCAGTGCAGCAGGGACAGTGGCTTTGCAGAGAGCTAAAGTGACAACACCTGAGCCAGAGCCAGTCCCCACAGCATTAATACTTAAAAAGAATCTGAGTTGCCATCAGCTCAGTGAGGGAGTGGATAGGCAAAGTTTGGGGATGCTCTTTTCCCCTTTGGGATTGCTGTCCTTTGGCCTTTTGGCTCGGACTGGGTGTAGCACCAGTTTAATATCTGATCCATCCCCTGTCAGGAGGCTGTCAGTGCTCTTGCACTGTATATATTTCCTAGCTTGTTACAATCCTGCCCTGTCACGATCTGGGGCTTAGCCTCCACAGCTGATGTATGGAGTGGTGTGGGGAAGCAGCAGCAAAATTAAGTCCAATTTCTCAGTGCAGATAAGCAGCCCCCAGGGCAGGGAAGCGAGCTCTGTCCCAGCAGCAGGCACGGCGCTTCCCCTGGAACGGCAAAGACAGACAAGGCGCTGGTATGAATAAAAACTGGGTGCCAGGGAGAGGCTGTCAGTGACATTACTACCTGTCACACGTGTGTAAAGTCATCAAACAGCGGGTGGGCGGCCGTGACAGCCCTGGGAAAGACATCTCTATTAGCGCTCAGCGCCGCGCTGGGGCGAGGTTGCAGCGTGTTAAGGGCAGGCAGACTGTTCCACTTAAGGTGGAAAATGATATATTCAGCAATGGGAGTAATTTGATTTGGCTGAGGTTCACAGCGTTTTGGAATCTGATGTGAGTCTTCCTACTATTGGATACTGCCCCGGATTCCCAGTGCTGCAGCATATTGCTTCTCCCTTCTGGGCTGCGTGGAGTAAATGAGTTTCTGAGCATGATGGTATGGATTTTGCACCCAGATGGGCAACTTTTCTCCTCTTCTGTTATAAACTGGATTTTAACTTTGTAAGAAAATACAGCAAGCAGGATATTCCTGCACCATCTGACTTATAAAAACAGGCAGTGATTGCATCTAGAGGCTTTTTTTCTGCCCATCTCCAATTACACCTGCTTTCTAGAAATTACCTTGGCCAACGCTGGTTTGGTACTGGAAGGGTTCCAGAAAGTGATTGAGGTGCAACTCCCACAGCAGAGAGGTGTCGATGTGATGGAATAGACTGGCATCCTCACAGCTGGATCACCAGGGACTGAGCCTGAGGCCTGACAATCATCAGTTTAAGGAGGTGAAGATCTCACTGGAGATCTCACTGTGGGCACCTGGAGAAGGAGCAGGCTGTGTGAGCTGGAGAGGAGGGAGCAGCGCTGGGAAACCAGCTTGAAATGCATCCCCACGAGCTGTGTGTGCCAGCAGCTGGACGCTGTCTAGCTGCAGCCACCTTGTTAAACTGCTTTCCTTCCCCTGCTAAAGCCAGGACTGGCGCTTTGCTCGAGCTCAGCGGTTCGTGTCAGCGCGATGCTTTGTGCTGGGCTGGCTGAGAGCTCCGAGGCAGCGCTAAGGCAGGTGCAGAGAGAGGCTGTCCCCTCCTCGAGCCACTCAGGAATGGCTCAGCCTTGGGGGAGCCCTGTGGGGCAGTGAGGTGACAACCACCGGGCAGCAAACCCCAGCCCAGGCAGAGCAGGGTGAGGACACGCACCAGCTGCCTGCTCCGAGGAGCCCGCCCATGCCGCCAGCAACACCCTCGGATTTTGTGCCAACTTTTAATTGCATGAATTTAATTATAGGGATTTTCTGGCTGTGTCGGGGGCTGTGAGCATCTCCCCTGCAGCTGGGAGTGTGCAGCTCCCAGTGCAGCCAAAGCAGAGGCAGTAACAGGGGAGCTCAGTGCAGGGAGAATGGGTGGCCAGGGCCCAGCCCTGCTGCTCCTTGGCCAGAGGTGCTCTGTGGCCTCGAGCTGAGCTGGTTAGAAAACAATCCTCTTCTTTCTGGGATCTTGTGTATTTTTCTACACTGCAAAACAGCTTCAGCAGTCAACCACCAGTCCTGCTCTTCCCTGAGCCTCCTCCATCCTGATTGTTTGGAGCCTGCAAAGAGCTGGGGTCTGTCAATGGTCCAACTATCCACTGGTGGTGGTACTGCCACCAGTGCTCTGGCCATGCTGCCAAAGCCATTGATGTATGATCTGTGCCTTCCTCAGGCTTACGAGGGGCTCTCAAATCAGGCCAACTCTCCTGGGTCAAGGATGGCCAGAAGAAGAGATCAGCAGCTGGTGCAGCTGGTGGGTGGCCATGGAAGCCCTTGGGAGAGCCCTGCCCTCTCCCTTCCCCCTGCTCGTGCATCCAGGTAGATGCTGGAAAGCTGTTTCTGGCTGACACGGCCAGTTCAGCTGTGTCACCAGAGATGAGCATATCAGTGAGTTTCTGGCAGTTTTAGCAATACCTTAGCTACTGAAGATCCACAAACAGTTACTATTTGCCCCCATGGCTTGAAGTTGAACTGGCAGTTTGGGGTTAGAAGCGGTTTAATTCCTCCCTGTTCCCTGCGGTGTTTTGCTCTGCCACCACTTGACCTCCACGTCCTGCAGTAATAAGGCCAGCACGTGAAGCAGCTCTGCCTTCCTCCCGCCAGCCCTTCCCTCTCAGGGGTCCCTGGAGCTTTCACTGCTTATTCCTGCCATTTTCCCACTTTGCACTGTTTAAAAACAAGCGAGCAAGAGCTCCCTGGAGCCAAGCGCTCATTTGCTGGCAAGGACTGCCTGTTAATCAATTAAAGCTTGAGAACGTATTTGCAGCAGGGTGGATGATTAAGATGCTTTCTGTCTCTAATGCATGCCTGGGGGAGGTTTGCCTGCATGGTAAGGGCAGGTGTGTTGGGCTGGAGGTCCTGCAATTCTGCTTTTATAGGTCTTGGAATAAAGAAGTCAGATGTTCAGGACAGTGAGGGAAGGGGAAGAGGTTTGGCAAAAATAAATGTTTTCCTGATGGATGTTATTACCTGAGCCTGCTCTCCAGGCAAGGATTTGCTGATCTACTCAGAAGTGGCTCTGGGGAAACATCCCCTCAGGGACCATCACGTGCAGAAGAGGTGGCTCATGTGGGCAGTGAGGGAAATGGGCTGATGTAGAGGATATTCAGGAAAATTGACAGAAAAGGTACTGCTGAGGCCAGCACTGAAACAGCACCAGAAGTGTGCTTGTACCCAGGCTAAAACTCATCGGTGGCACTAAACTGAGGGTCATGCTTGTGATTTTACACTCTGCTGTCAGAGCAAACCTCAGCTGTGGGAGCCTGCCAGCTCCTCCAAACACTGCTTTAATTTCCATCACTGATCTTCATTTCCAGGCATGAATTTGGTTCATTTCAGAGCCTTAAGCAGGGGAATCAAAGGACAAAAACCATTCTCTCACTCGGCCAACAAAAGGGCGCAAGGTCTGTGTGTCATTTTGGGCATTGCAATGGATTCATGAGAAGTTCATTTTCATAACACTGATGTGCCATAAACTCTAATGCAGTCCTTGTAAAAATGAAAATTGCTTTAATGCTTGCATTTAGGGAAGTCATGTACCAGCCCCTGAGCTGGCCACCAGTTCAAAATCCATAGTAAGTCAAGCCAAAGAAGTCTTTGAAGAATTTACTGAGATGTGATTTAATAGAAAAACCATTGTTTCAAAGGACTAGAATAGAAATCTTAGTGTTTCAAAGAAACACTAGTAGAAATAGAAAAACTAGTGTTTCAAAGGGTGACAGTGACTGGCTCGGGATTGGTATTTAGTTTGATATTACAGAATTTGTCAAGAGCAAGATACAAATCTTGGCCCAGGGCAGGAACCCTGGCTGAGGAGGACTTTGCAGCATGGTACTGTGGGTATGGAGTTATTTCATGGGTGGAAATTTCAGGGTAGAAGGAAAATGGCTGGAGAAGCAGCTGAATTTGGGAGATAGAACTTGAGGCATCCACACAGCTGGGAGTTGTTCAGTGCAACACCCAGCGTGGCTGGTGCTGCTGGCATGGGGAAATGAGGACCAGGGAGAAGGGGCAGATGGGATCAGAGGCAAATGGGAATTGGATGCTGTGCCAGGAGCATCCTCATCCCAGCAGGGCCCTAGGGAAGGCACATTGTTCTTTATGAGTTGTAAAAACAAACCCTCCAATCTGCCTATGCACTGGGAATACTCGAAGAGAAATAATTGGGCCAATTAGTGATTTAAAAATAAATATATATTTAGTAGTTTGATAATAAGGTTTCAGACTATCACTTAGGCCATAAAATAAAGTGTGGTGGCCAAACTAGAGCCCTGCCCTACAGCTACCACCAGAGAGCATCCTTGTATACTTTTTCTGTGGAAAAAACAGCACCGAGCTGGGAAATAACCCATCTTTCAGCTGCCTGTCTCTTTTTAAGTGTTTCCCAGTCAGTAAAGATACAATAATTGAAAGTTGTCTATCAATCATGTTAGCAGACAAAACAGCATTGTTTCTCTTCTCTTTTTCTCCAAAGTACTGAAGCTTGATTGGCTTAACAATGAGAACAAAGGCACCAAGTCAAAAATCCCACTTAAATGTTTTCAGGTATAACAGCACATCATCTTTGGGGAGGGAAGGTGCAAAATTCATTGTTTAGAAGCACTCTAGGGGAATGCTCAAACGGCAAAAAAAAAAAAAAAAATGTATGGAGAATAGGCTACGTCAGGACAAAATATCTTTGGGGCTGAATTAAAAATCCTGCCAAGACATTTGCATGTTTGCATGTCTGTAGCCCCCTCACCTGATGTGGCCAGAAAAACAGGTCAGGGGATCAAGCTTTGACTTATTTTAGTGCTTTCCTGGAGTGTAAAATCATGCTAAATCTAGGTTTTTACTTCAAGTCCCTGTGGATGCAGGGCCAAGATTGCTGGGATGGGCTGTGGCTGTGGAGCACTGTCTAAATGATGCTCTTATTTTCCCTTTTTCCATCCAGGTGTTGCCCAGCATCCAGGCTCCCCAGAGGTGCAGCAGTCACCTTGGAGCTCCTCCTCAGTGTTTAGATGCACTTTGCAGTTCTCATGAGCACATTTCCCCCCAGAAATCCTTGACTGGGCTGTGGCAGGTGTCTGTGTAGGTGGGTGACGCCCTGGAGGGTTGGGGCAGGGGCTGCTCCCGTGGTCCACAAGCAATTTTGCTTTGCAGGGAACAGCTTCCAATGTTTATTTCTCTTCACCCAAGACTTTCTGTGGAGAGCTCCTAAGTGGTTTCAGTAAAAAAATAATTATTTGTTTGTTACATGTCTGAAAAGTGGCAGCCCCTCCAGGCTAACAGGAACCTGTTGTCCATGCAGGAGCACCTAGTAAAAGGTTTGCCAGAATTTTCTGCTTTTTTCAGGGCAGATTCTACATTGCTGCTTGCTGTGCTTGTTTCTGCAGCAGTGTTTGTGCTGTTATATATACATTTATACAAACTGATTAGCAGAGGATGCTGAAACTGATCTAAGGTTAGTCCCTGGAAGAGCAGAAGACAGATCTCTCAGTGCAAATCATTTCCCTTTCTCAGTCAGTCAGGGGAAAGGGAAATAAATAAGCAGCGAGAGGCACCATCACTTTTATCATCACTTGAGCAAGAGCAGGACCAGCTCACTGTGAGTCACAGCAGCAGTGCTGCTTCCCCTTTGCAGACATTAGCCAGTGGTTTTAGGGAGGTTTAAAATTAGTGCTCTGTTAGTTACTGTGTGTTTCACTCTCTGTGAAGCCTGCTGGGAATGCCACAGCCTTTATAGCTCATAGGCCCCGTCCCCAAGATGACTTTTAGCTCTGGATGACTGCAGTTTGGTTAACTGGAATGCAGACAGTGGTGAAAATGTGGTCATTGCACCTTGGTACCGCACACCTGTGCTGTTCGTTGCCTCCACCAAGTGTTGGTCGAGTTCATTTGGGATTTTGCTGAATACTTCTGGGGTGGGAGGGGGTGTCTGAGCTGCCCTTTCCAAGGTGTGGTCCAAGCTAGGAAAATGCTTCAGCTGGGCTGAACCCGGGGTTTCCTTCAGCTGAAGTCTTTGAACTGTGAAGTCACAGGTCTACCACAGACCAAACACATTTCCAGAAGTTCTCATCATGTGTGGTTCTGGTCAGACGGGCAAAAAGATTCAACCTGTGGTTGCAATATTTTAGTTTCCTTTCTCCTCCCTACAGAAGTTTCCTTTTCAGATGATTTTCTGAGTTAATTCCAATTCTGTTGCAAGAAGCTCATAAAGCTGTTATTGCTCAGTCGCTCTCAGTCTCCCTGCTAATATAATGCAAGGATAAGCAAAGTTCACAGAAACTGCCTACAGTGGAGGAACGAAACAAGAAGACATTTCTGAGCACTGCAGGTTTTTCAAAGCTTCTTTGTTCAGAGAAAGGGAAAACAACCTGTAAAACATCACCCTGACAAAGGGAGCTGCAGATTTAAGGCTATTAAAAAGAGTCATCTCCCCAGATGTAGGTTGGCATGTGGGTTCACAATTACAAATATGATTTATGATTCATCCCAGCACACTGGGATGATGGGGGGAGAGAGTATCTATATTAGGACAAACCTAGAATGACGAGGGACAGCTCACAACTTGAACAACATGGAGAATGAGGTCATTTGAGATGAAATGCTTCAGCATTGCCAAGCACATGTTCATTTACTGAAAGAGTAGAAATTTAAAGTGATTTTCATAAGGGGAAATATTCATTTGTCAGCAGACAGGAGTCTCTGAGTTTGTTTGAGGCTCAGAGCAACATCTTAGCAGCCCATCAGGTACCACTCCAGAGCACACTGCTCCTCTGCAGTCTCCAGTGCCTTCAGAGGCACCACACAACCGTGTCTGGAAAAGTATCATTCTGCTTGAGAGGCACCTTATGCCAAGAGCACGGCAATTTTCAAAATAAATCAATTAAAAGGCTCTTTACAACCAGATTGTGATGTAAATGCAAACCATTGTGATTCAAGCTGTGCAATACCCTCTAACTGAGGCATAAGAAGATTTTTTCTGATTTTCACATTTTGCTATAGCTTTTATCTAGAAGGCTGCTGATTTGTTACTTTGGAGATAAGATACAGGACATGGAGAACCATCAGCTTGATCATTTTGGCATTTCCAGGGGTGCAGCTTTGTGATCCCACAAGCAGCACAGATGGCTCCGTGCTGTCCTTTGCCTCTTGTTTGAACTTGCAGTCTGAAGGCATTTCCCCCTCTCTGGAATCTCAAGAGAGATAAAAGTCCTGAAGACACCCTTTCTTGGTGTTCCACCTCCAGAGGACCACCTTGTCTTGCCAGTGGCTTGGGCAGGTGGTGTCAGGCAGCTGGGACTTTTGTCACCTGTGGGAATGACCAGTTGGAGTGGGAAGAGGAAATGCTGTGAGGGGCATTTCGTCTGGGAGAAGCAATGTGAATATTTTATTGGTGGTGATGCCAAGCATCTGCCTCAGTTTTGTCTCTCCTGGGCTCCTGCGGCTGCCCTGAGTTCTGGGCAGCCCCTGGATGCAGCCAGCTCCCACCAATCCGTGATTCTGTCGTGCTGACATCCTGGATTACCAGCTGCATTGAATACATGCATGCAAAGCAGAGAGTTAAGCCTCAAACTTCCATCTGTTCATAATAAAACATCTTCACTGGCTGAATTTGACCAATTCAGTGGTTACTATTGGGAGAGCACGGTCTCTCCAAGTCTTCCAGCTGTTCCACCACGGAAAGCCTCTTGCCTTAATGTAAAGGGTTGCAGTCATTTCCTCAGTGGTTTTTATCTAATTTTGTTACAATAATTCAGCAAGTCCACTTTGGCCAGCTGTTCTTCAGGCCTCCTGGCCCACATGGCTCATACACTGCTGCTGGTGATGATGGTGAATCAATCTTTCCTACAATTTTGCATCTGTCCTCAGCTCTTGGAGCCGTTCCAGCAGTTCTCAATAGACAGCTGATAATTTCACAGCACCCCCCATGGTGATTCACTAGCCTGTGAAACCTCCTCTCTGTGCTCCAGTTCCTCACTTCCCAGGCTGGTGATAGACATAGAAAATATTGTACAAGTGACACTTCCAATAAATCAGCAGTCATTTAAACTCCTGGTGGTAATTCACAGATCTGCTGGGTTTTGCCTGGCATCTCCTCGCAGATCAGGATGTGGATCTATCTAAACCCAGGCACAGCATTATCCCGAGGCTGTTTTCAGCAAAAGCTCAGACATCTGGTGGCGAGGGAAACTCCACGGAGTGGACAAGGGACCATGAAATGATACTTAAGATGTCTTTGGGGTTTTTTATCCTGGAGAAAGGAAGGCTCTGAGGAGACCTCTTTGTGGCCTTTCAATTCTTAAAGGGGAGCTCTAAGAAAGATGGGGACAGACGGGGCCTGTTGTGATAGGACAAGGGGTGATGATTTAAATGAAAAGAGGGTAGATCTAGCCTAGATCCTAGGAAATTTTTTTTACAAAGATGGTGGTGAGGCCCTGGCACAGGGTGCCCAGAGAAGCTGTGGCTGCCCCTGGATCCCTGAAAGTGTCCAAGGCCAGGTTGGACAGGGCTTGGAGCAGCCTGGGACAGTGGAAGGTGTCCCTGCCCATGGCAAGGGGTGGATTGAGATGATCTTTAAGATACCTTCCAACCCTAAACATTCCATGATCCTATGTCCCTGGATAGATCAAGGGCTCCTGGCTCCCTTTCACTGCCTTCCTTTTGCTCCCCAGTGTCTCTTCTCCTGGGCCCACTTGATGCAAGCAGACATCAAAATCCCCCCAGCTGTAAATGTTGTCTTTGTTCTCTTTGCTATTCCTCAAACCCAGGGTTGGCCCCTGATTTCCTGCACTGGTTTCATTCAAGTACTTCTCCCCACACTGTGCCACGTTTTCTGCTGCAATGCCCTGTTGTACTTGGCCCCCTTTTTCTTCTCTGGGTTTGGGCTCTGCTTTGTAGAGGCAATTGACAAATATCACAGTGAGGAAGCCCCAGCTTTGCTCTCTTTTTTCTCTCCAGAACTATGGATGAGCATGCAGCAGCTCCTGCTTTTCTGTGCCTTGATATTCTCTTCCCTCCCCGTTGAGAGGAAAAGCCTGGCCACATCTTTCTGGATGCTGTACTGTCCCTGAAATCCTCGCAGAGATGCTGAGGCATTGGTCCACGCTGTAATCACCGAAGGATTACAACCAGTGTCACTCCATATTAGTGGGATTATTAAGTCAAATTGGCTTATAGGATCCAGCATGCTGGCAGCTCACCCCAGCTGAGCAGCAGCTGCACGTCCCTTCTGCCACCGCCCTGCGCTGCCTTCCTGCCACTCTTCCCATTGATTTTAAATTTCACTATTCACTTCTCAAGCACTCAAGGGCTTGAGGTTTTCCTGTGGCATTGATTTATTGCTTTCCTGGGAGTCAGGACAAGCTTTAGGATCGTCATTCATCAGGCTGTTGTCAGTGTCAGGGTTTTGCCCACAGATTTCAGCAGTGAAATGATCCCAGTCTGGCACTGGTGGTGTTCAGTCAAAATATGAAGCCTCTTTATTTTTTACAACTGGTTTTGCTTCCTATAAACCATCTCAATTTCTAGCAGAGGTGGTCACTGCATTATATTTGTTTCCCTGTTGCTGGCACTGAGGTCATGGGTTATGGGAAGATGCTGCCCGGCATCCTCTGAGTTTGGGAGAAATCACTAGGAAATGTTCTGGCCTTTACATTGTCTCCTGCTGCCCAGCATGAGCAGTGTGCTAAACAGCCTGGAGGTGGAGAGACCCTTTTCTGAGCTTATTACTTCCATTTTGCAGACTTTCAGAAAGGGGGAGGAAAAGCATCAGACTTTTCCAGCCCTCCAGTCACCAGATGAAAGGAATCTTTGAAAGCTTCAGAGGGTAATGTTGCCAGGGAGGGCTCAGTGATGATTTGTGAGGTTCAGTATTGCAAGAGAGTGCTGTGCTCTGCTGGGCACCCAGAAAAATAGGTAAAAAGTAGGTAAAAGTTCAGCTGCTCCAGTTCAAGCTTACCTTTAATGAAATTCTTGTCCTCCCTTTTACATCACTGGGATGTGTAGCTGTTTTTTTTTCTTTTTAATGATGAAGTAATTGGTTCCAGTGCTGGGTCTGTGTCCATTAACACATCTGCTCAGACACTTGTACTTCCTGATATATGCTCTGTGTACAAGAAACACATTTGTTCCTTGCCTGAGTACGTGCCTTATCAAATCCACCTCATCTCCCCATTTGAATTTTAAAAAGAAAATTAATGAGGAAGATTATTGCACCATGAAAATAACAATGCTAATTGATCATCGGCATAGCGATGTCTTGGGGACGTTTCTGGAAGTTGCTTCGGTGAATTCCTAAGTGCATGACGGCTCTGGTTTAACAGAGTTCCTGCCTCAGGCAAAGGCCCCCTTGACTTGGCCAAGGTTTACATTTCCATCCTCAGTATTATCACAAAAATTGCTAGAATTAACTATAGCCCATTTTTTGTTCTGACTTGCTACTGCCATAACAATAACCTTTGCTTTACTCCGAGGCTGGACACTGTGCTTGATCCAGATCCAATCCACAGTCCACTCTCTCATTTTGCCCAGGAAGGTGCATTGCCTCCAGCAGCCAGGCTGGGGAACTCTGGGGAAAGCACAGAGAAAGTTTAGTCACTGCTAAACACAAACAAAGATGCCAGAGCAAAGCAGGTGACCTGCTGGAAACTGAGGAGAAAAAATAACCCTGTAACCCTTAGTTATGAAAATCACAGAAAAGAGCTAAAATTTATACAACTAAAGAGGGCTGGGATGACTCAGGTCTTGCCCAAGGAATTTAATTGAAAACTGTAACTTTGGGAAACGCTGGGTTGTTTTGCTCTGTGTTTGTGTAAGCAGCCAGTGTGAGGATTACTGGGAGCACAAGACTCTGCCTGGCATCCTTCCAGAGGGGGAGCGTGAGGCTGGAGCTGCATAAGTCTCCTCTGGCATGCTGGGGAGCTTTGCTAAGCTGCCTGACACTGCTTGATCCTTCTGGATATAGAGAGGAGCTTTCCATCATCTGCAAAAAATTAGAGGTTATGTGAGCACGAGGAATATCTGTCAGTGAGTCAGGCACTGATGTGTTGTGCAGCACGTGCAGCTCTGCTGTGGCTCAGGTGCTGCAGAGCAGCTCATGCTGCACACCTGGATCTGAGCCTTGGCCACACACACCCATCACGTACCCCTCAGAGCTCTGAGTCCCAGAAGCCTCCAGCAGATGTTTCATACCCTCCTCTGCTGCGAGAGGGGTGGGCAGCTGCTTTGAGTTGAGAGAGGAACCCAAAGGGAGCCCCAGCCCTGATTAAAACCTGTCCTCGTGACAGCTCCTGGACGTGCTCTCAGCTCCACCAGCTCCCTGCAGGGCAGCACATCACTCAGGGCCAAGTGCATGTTCTGTCCAGGCACCATGGGGATGTGGAGCATCCTGGGGTCCTGAGGCTGGACTGGAGCCCGTGATCCCAGAAGGAGGCAGATGTTGGAGAGAGGACACAAGTTCATGTCACACTCCAAACATCCTCGGCCCAGGCTGTTTAGGGACATTTTCTGAGCAAAAATGGTATCCATTAGGGCCTGGTTTTGCTGTGGTCAAAAAAAAAAAAAAAAAAAGTTTTAGTATCCTTTTGGTGTAAAAAGGGTGAAATATGATGCAGGTATCAGGCTAATCCCTTCTTGCACAATTAGATTAACAAAGAGCAGTCAGTGCAGTCCAAAGGACAAAAGCATTTGCAAGACATCCTTCACGTCTTAACAATTCCCACCAGTCCAATGATAAAATCCCAGGGAAGTCCTGAATTTCGCCAGAGATAATTGTGGTGCTTTCCCTTTTCTCTTGTCTAAATCTCCCTTCCTGTTTCTGCCCAGCCCTGAGGAGCTCTTGGAGGGAGCCCCTTTCTTGTTTTGCCTTATGGCAACTTTTGGTGTGTCTTGTGGTCCTGAGGAGTGGTGCCAGTGCTTGCCTGGGTGCTCTTGAAGGCCGTGGAGCCCCTTCCTGGCCGTGTTGAGCACAAGGTGATGCTCCCAAAAACCCACAGTGCAGGCAGCTGGAGCATGACTGCATCTCGCTCCCTCTCTGCATTGCAACCTCTGTGCAAGGGGTGAAATAAAGAAATGAATAAATCATTGGCACTGTAGCACTGCAGACAGCTGGGAACATGATGTAAATGCTAAAGGCTGGATCTGTGCTTCCCAGCAGTGTTTGATGTGGGCCACAGACACAGCTCCCCAAGGGACTTCTGGTCCCTGAGGACCTGATTTATGCCAGTGCTGGAGATCAAAACCAGGAAGTGGTGCTGCACAGCTCTAATATTGGATGTCCAAATTTTACTTCAGCTCCAGGTCTGGTGAGACAATGCTAAAATTCGGCCCTTGGCAGACCAGGAATTAAATGATTTGTGTTGGCTGGCTTAGGGAGGGGATTCACTGTTTTCATCACATGCCAGCACTGGTTCAGCCACATATGGAGAAAAAGAGGAGGCTTTATAAGGCTTTATGAATTGGCTGGATTCCAGAACCTGAGTCCTGCTGGATGTAGGGCTTATCCTTAAAAAACTCATCTTATAGCTGTGGAAATGAGTGGGTCTGGATTTCCCTCACCCAGCCCAGGACTGCTGCAAGTGTTGATGAGCGCTACAGCTTCTCTAACCTGGAAAAAAATCATTGTTTAAAGCTCTGAAGTGACTGATGTGTTGTTAACAGGTTCCATTATTTACTTTTTAATATTTATCATGCCAACCATTAAGCAGAGTGGAGACACTGGCCACACTCCTACCACAGAGGAGTGTTTCTGTTTCTGTGTTTCTGAGCATCTGTTCCTCACTGGTTAACCAGACCAGGGGCACCCCTCAGCTCTAAGGAGACCAAATTGTGGATTCCTCCTTTAGCACGAGGCCAACCTGCAGATCCATGTGATGCTCCACACTGGAGATCCCCAGCATGATATGGTCTCCAGTCTGTGTTGGCTGTCACAACCTGAGATCACATTGTGAGATTTCTTCCACTGGAGAATCTGTATCCCTGAGTATTCCGGATTGTGCCCTCCAGGAGACAACATCTAAACTGTACATCACTGCAGATTAGTCTACAGCTTCTACAAATATGAATTTAAATGGTCTATTATCTCAAAGCACTGTTAATGTTTTTATTCCCACTTCCTAGATGCATGCTCCATACTGAATATCCTCCAAGTTCATTAGCTTCCATTTCATGTTGCATAAATTTGTAGTCTGCTCTTCTAAAGAGAAGATGAAACCTGACTGCAAAATTTACTGAACAATTGTTCCAATGTAGCTTAATTAGTGTCTTGCAAGGATTTTGCAAGCATCTGAGATAGCTTGGAATGTTTGAGTCATTTTATTATGAGATTTAGGGTCAATATTTCAGATTAATAATACATATGAACATTTATTAAACTCTAGGCAGCACTTTAAAACAACAAAAAATGGTTTATCATATTTATAACAGCCTCAAGGAAGAGAAACTTGCAAGGACTCAGGCTCTGCTCTCTTTTCCTTCGTGCTGAGTTGTTGCTGGAGTTCTGAGGGAGGCTGAGCTCCCTGGGAGGAGGACAGGCTTCATTTCCTGGACTGCTCCGTCACTCCCAGGTTTTCTTCTGAGAAAAGTAGATGGCAAACTTTAAATCAGACTCAGGATGTGGAGATGTCTGCTATTTGGAAGGGAGTTGCTTCAAAAATGTAATTTCCTGTAAGTGTTCAGGATGGGCCCTAAACGTTCAGGCACCAAGAACCACCCTTTGCTAAAGGACACCTTAACCATTGTTTCACATGTTTTGGAGGGCTGTTGATATGAGCAAGCTGGTTCTTGGCTGCTCTCTTGTGCCCCAGTAGCCCATAATGCAGAGTCAGTGCAGCTTTCTGATCCCTCCAGCGCTTGCTGGGTCACACTGCAGCTCATGAACAAACCACTGTGGGTTTTACATCAGTGCATTCAGACTCACACGTCCCTGATTTAAGCACCACTGCCAGGAACACCTTGTTAACAGGCAGCACTTCTTGTGCTACCATAAAAAAAAAAAAAAAAAAAAAAAAACAAAACAAAAAAAAACAAGTCTTCCAATGCGGAGATTTCAAACTTTCTTGAGTGAGTTTTCTTAACTTTAGGAGATCAAACTTTCTCCACATTTAAGTGAGAGCAGCAGCTTCAAAACTATAGCAATGCACCCATTTGTGTCTGCAGAGATTCATAACCAGGCACTGAGATGCACTCCTGCCTGCTGGGGAGAGGCAGAAAGAAGCAAGCAATGCCAGTTAAATAAAGAAGATAATGTCTAGCTCAGAAGTGAAGCCTTAGGAAGCAAATTTAAAACCATGCAACAACATGACAGAGTGCAGGACCATTGGCAAGGTCCAGCAAGTGTGATTAATCCATGGGCTGTTCTCCAGTGCCTGCAGGCACCTCCACTGAAATTGCCAGATCAGGCTGGGTAGGGAAGGACAGGCTTTGCCATCAAGCCATCACAGGGCTTGCAACAGCGACGAGTGCAAATTCAGAGAGCTGAGTTCAGCTCTGTGTGTAAAGCCTGTGCATCACTCATTAACTTAGACTTTGTGAAACACATCAGCCTAGTGCTGGCTCTCTCCATGGGACTGAGTTTCCTTTAAACTGCTTCACGTGGTGTGCAAACTGGAAACAGGCGCGTTGGTGATGCTCACAGCGGGGCCTGCCGTGGAGCAGCGGCTCGAGGATGACTCAGAATAGCAACCTTGTCATCCTGGGTGAGCCAGCCAGCAAGGGGGAACAGCAAGGGGGACCAAAGGGGGCTCTGCATCCCACAGCCAGGCTGGGAGCTGTGGCAGGCTGGTACCAGGGGAAGGGGGCTCATGGACATTCCCACTGCTGTGCTACCCGAGGCTGATTCATCCTGTCAGTGAGATGAGGAGGAGCTGTTTGGAGGAAAGACTTTATTCTTTGCTCATTCCTTCACTGAGGCTCGTGCAGTGCATCCAAGAGCCCCTGTCTGAGTGCTCTGCTAGGTCTGGGGGTGGGAAATGTTGGTGGGAGAGCAGAGCACAGCATCCAGGACATGCTTCAGCTCGTTTTGTTTGTGCTGTTCACAGCCCTTCCAGCCCAGCCTCTCCCCTCCTTCTTGCTCTGTCTCCCATCCAGCCCATCAGAAACTTCTCAGTGTTGTCACTGAATGATGCAGGGGGATGGGATGTGCTGGCCAGAGCTTTCTCCTGGAGCTTAGGAGAAACCAATGCAGAAATTCAGCTGGATTTAGCATGCAAGGCAACAACCAGTGGGCTGGGGAAAAACCATTTTATACTTTGTCTATTTGATCATCACTGGTGTCTTGAAGGAAATGTAGGTCCTGCTAAAAATGGTGCTGGTTCTATTTTTAGTATATCTGGGTCAAGATCTTCCTTTTTATGTCTGTGATCAAGTTCATTATTCACTTTCTGGGCATTGCTTTTATGCTCTTGTTATGTTTGACTACAAGAGTAGTGGACCTGATTGTGTTGGTTCTTTTCAATTGGTGGTGTCAAAATAAATAAGAAATTGTAATATTGCAGAAACAACTCAAATGCGGTCTCTCCAGAACTGGTACTTGGGAAGTTTTCTCCATCTAATCAGAGTTGGTTTTGAGGCTCACTCATTTTGTGTTGCCTGCTCATTTCTGTGTCTACCCAAGTATTTTCAATCAAGTAAAATAATTCTAGTACCCAAAACATAAAACTCCAGTTCACCCACATGCTCCTAATTTGGCACATTTCCTGTCCAGCCAGGAAAAGCCCAGCAAGTTTAGTTCAAAGGCGAGTCTGTGTTGCATGAAGGACTTCCCTGTGCTCCTGCCCACTCAGCAACACCCAAGACAAACATCCTCCTGCAGCCATCCAAATCACTCTAATTGTAAGCAACAGAAAATGGTGCTTTAAATAAATCTCATTTGCATACTGAGAAAAACTTCTCAGCTTACTGAATATGGAAATTACTAGTGGAAAATTATTTATCGCCTCAGCATCAAGATACCAGAGGTTGGCTGGTGCCTTTGGGAAAATCATTTGTGATACAGCAATATTTCTCACTTCCCCATATATAATGTGATCTGCCAAATTTAATCCAGTTTTGCATTTGATGGTCCCCAGTAGGATGAAAAGGTGAAGCTAATGTCATATAAACAATACCAAGCATCATCCCCCATGAAATTTTATGTGACAGTTGAAAGGTGCTGAATTATCCCAAAATAGCCCGGGGACTTCACAGTTCATGCAACCTGGCAGTTTACAACAATGCAAATATTTTGCTGCTCACTTAGCTGCTGTTGTCTCTTTTTAATTGTAGATTCAGTCCCAGTATTTCAACCTAGAAGGTGAGAGAATGGAGGGGGTTCATGCTGTGCCATGCACTATCCTCAGTAACAAAATGCTGCAGAGTGAGAATGTGGAGGCAGAAGCAAGCATTTGCTAAGCCCAAATGCTTCCCTCTTCTCACACTGTTGATCAAATAAAAGTCTCATCTGCTGCTATTATGGGGTAATTTTCCCTAAATGTGGTCAGAATGAGAGATTTGTCCAAGGACATATGATGAGACAAATTGCACAGTTTTTACCATGTAAAAAAATATCCTCCTCTTCTGCATTTTCCCTGCCTTCCCAGCTCTTGAGAACTGTCTCCATTACGTGGGCACATCACTAAGGGAACTCCTTGTTTTTCTTGTCATTATCTGTAAAAGGAACCTGATGTATATGTAGGCTGTTAAAAATGTACACATTTATTGAAAATTGTCTGAGTAAGATGAACTGCTGCTGAGAGTATTTGAGTTCAGCCTACGAAGTGCTGCTAGCTCCCAGTCCAGGGAAAAGGCTAGATGTGTTTTTCTGTTTCCTCCAGATTCCCTTGGGCAGTATTGCTAATCTTTGACATCCAAGATCTGTAAAAAAAAAAAACAAAAAAAAAAAACAAACAAACAAAAAACCACAAAAATGGGGGATTTGGAAAAATCCTTTTGTGGTTTTATCTGTGCTGAGGTTGCCCAGCTCGTCACTGGTGGGGTCAGCAGGATGTGATGGAGAGATGCTCGCTGCAGAGAGGTTGTGACTGCTGGGCTCTTTCCATCCCTTAGCCAGCATCAGAGATCAGCAGTGTCTATGAGTCTGAATTTATCAGGAACTGCATCTTTTCTTCTTTTAGTGGGCATAAGAACTTCTAATTCACCTACGATGCAGCTAATTGCCAAAGGAGCTAAGATGGTCTTGATACATGGCACGGGACCTGAGACCCTTCTGTCCCGTCCTTTGGAAGGGGTTTGCTTTGGCTTTTCCCCTCCCTGGGGAGGCAGGGGCCTGTCTGCTGCCCACACAGACCTGGGGTGATACCCAGTCCCTCTGCCCCACTCTCAGCATCACAGTGCCAGCCCACAGAGGGACACAACTGAAGCTACAGTTCAGTAGGGTTCATCTTGCTGGGATTTGTGCAGCTGTGAACTCGGGCAGGATCAGACCTCTGGCTGAATTTCAATTTTCATTCATCATTTTTGGCTGGCCCCAGAGCCCCAGAGAGTAGCTTTTTCCATTATCTGTAATGGGTGTGAGTTTTAGGCTGGGGCTGCAAGTGGGGCTGCAGGGAGGGAGCTGGGGGTCCTGGCCACAGCCACCACCTCTCCCTGGGACCTGCTCTCTGCACCTTCCTGTGCCCACTGCAAACAGCCCCCTTGCAGGGGACAGAAATCAGCAGTGGCCTCTCCTTGTGACGACTGGGAAGTCCTGGAGGTGTTTGGAAATTTTGTCCCTGCCCTCAGAGAGAGCCAGAGCTGAAGTTCCACTGCAGGGTGCAGAGCAGTGCCATAATTTGGGAAGTGGGCTGGGGGCAGGAATTCTGCAAAGCAATCGACGGTTCAGAGCAGCTGTAACCCCCAAATACTAAAGATTTTCTCCCATTTTATTTATGAAAATTAGACAGATGATCCTAAAGTCAAAGTTAATGTTAGCCAACGATGAGACAACTTCAGCTAACCCAGCCAAATATCTGTTCAAATACTGATATCTGGCATTTCCAATGTGAAATGGGAATAGCTGCATTACATAAAATACAAGAAGAGAAAGGCATATTATTGTTTTAATGCAACCTTTCCAAACAAATTTGTATTCACATTGTATCTTAACACAGAGATGCAGGAAGCAGACAGAAATTTATCTTCTCCGGAGAGTTATAAATCAGTGCCTGGTTCACAGGAACATTTTTCAGACATCTCAAGAGAACCATGCACAAAAATATACATACCATGAATTTCCTGAGTGGACAAGGGCTAGCTGGAATGACGACAACAGTAGCAAGAGCACAGACCAATAGGAGAAACCTGGCAGGAGAAATTGTAATTATTCCTCTGGAAATGCAGTGAAAACAGCTAGGAAAAGTTTGTCTGCTCATTAGGCAAATGATTTGTATTTCCTTCACTGGCTGTCCTCAATGTGCCTTTCATGTAGAGTTCAGCTTCCAGGATGCTCAGGGCTCCTGAGGAACTCACTCCCACGGAAGCATCTCTTCCCTGCTAGTTTGAAGAGCTCAGCCTCAGAGAAATTTGAGCCAGTGGAAACTTTTGGAGTTAAGTATCACTGTCAGGAAGAGGCCAGCTGAGGTCTCTTAAAGAGCATTTAGTAGGAAAACACAACTTCTTTGTGGGACTTGCACCCCTCCAGCCTAATTTCCCCTGACAAGGCAGCAGTGGCAGCAGGGCTGTTGGACCAGTGGAGCAGGACTCTGTTTTCTTTCCTTTCTTGTAGATATTAACAACTGCTCTCTCCCTTTTAAACAAATCCACACAATAGAAGACAAGTTGTCAAGAAAGATTAAATCAGTCTGTAAAGCATCCAAAGCCCGGACTCAGCTTTTGCATCTGAGGTGGCAAAGTTTTCCCCAAGATGGCTTGTGCCAGCACCAGGGGTGACAAGGACACAGTGCTGGCATGGGAGGAGATAGCACCCCTCTTGGATGGCAGAACATAGGTGGTCTCAGCACAGCTCCGTGGTGATCCTGTGAGGTGCTGTTTCTCAGATTTTAGTGCAGGTTTCTTCTTCCAGTGGCATTATCCACACTGGGACTCTGTAGCCCCAAGGCATTTTCTGACTTGCCTCAGTGCTGCCTCCAACAAGTTGTATTGAAGCGAAATCAGACAACAGTGCAACTCCACTGAAGGAGAGACCTGGGCAGGCAAATGATGCTGGGAATGGATTTATGTCAGGTCTGGAAAATCAATGCACAGGAAAGAGAAGCACTGTACAAATCTGATGACTCTTCACTTGGCCTTTGCTTGTGCAGGAGAAAAATTTTATTGAAGGGACCTAAATTTGAAAGGGCTGAGTTAACATGGTTATCCCACTTAAATATTTAATTCTGTGTTGCAGTGGGTATCAAATGTGCTACAAAGCTTTTGGTGTCATTGTTGTGTTACAGGTGACCCAATGACACCTTTCTTCTGGCACTTTTGGGACCAGGAGGTCTGCGTAGGGAAGTTGGTCCCATTGTGGTGAGGGCAGAGAGAGGGACTCTGGCACTGTCCTTGGGTCACAGCCCGAGTTTGTCACCCTTTGTGCCCCACTGATGCACAGTTATGGGCCATCACCTTCCTTTCTTTCTGTAGATTATTTGCTGACTCTTCTGCAAACATGAAGCCACAACTATAAACATCAGTCGTGCAGCATCATGCCAGAATTTACTGGGGCATTTGGTCTTTAGCCTTGCAGCGCAAGTTTCCTGCTTGTCCCCTTCCAGTAACAGCTGTGATGGATAGATAAGCATCTAAAATAAACCAGCTAGGAGTGAGTGATGGGCTGGCTTTGTCATAACAAGCCAGGAGGGACCAAGCTTGATGGCACAAAATGCAGGGCAGCAAGTGGGAGCTTGCCTATGAGTGATTTGGACGTGAAGTGTGTGATGGTGGAGAGCACCAAGTGGTGGCAAAGTGGGGTGGGAGAAGAGGAGGGGCAGTTCATCAAGCCATATCCCTCAAGGGTGAAACAGTCTGCATGACCAGCTGGGTCTCCTCAGATTCTGTTTTCTCAGGAGGGTGTTGGAGGGATGGGGAAAATCTCCGGACCCACACAGGTGGTACAGGAGAACATCCCCCAGCCCAGGCTGTCACCACGTGGGGTTAAGCTGTGGTGGAGGAGAAACAATGAAGCTGTTCCCAAAGCCACACTGTGCATGTTCCCTGCTGCTGAGGGGCACTGGGGGTATGGCAAGCATGCCAGCACCCCGGCCAGCAGGGTGCTGCCTTTCTCCCTGCGAGGGCTGTGAGCTGCCTCCTTAGCAGGGAGAGCTCATCTGGCACCTGATTACTGCCATCCCCCTTGCCATGGTTCCCATAAAGTCCCCATAACCAACGCATTGTGTCCTAAACTGGTGCCCGATTTCCGCTGCGTGCTGCCGGCACAGAGCTCATCAGGGCTGCTGTGTCTTGAGGCTGCCAGAATAGGAAAAAATGAATCCATGGCAGAGATGACTCTGTGGAAAGTATGGCCTGAAGCAGACAGTCAAATCCCAGAGCGTCAAGGAGAGGAGAATTTTCAGTCTCTTTTGGATCTGCGTGGGCAGCCAGGACCTTGTATCACCTCCGACCCCAGCAGGCAGGGGCTTGCCCTGGTGTGATGGGAGATGCTTTTTTCCCAAGTGCTGCCTCTGTGATTTGGGCTGGATCAGCTGCAGGGTGAGTGAAGGCACAGCCTGAGCTGGCTGTAGGATGCTGAGGCTCCTGCAGGCTTATCTGATGGGCAGCAGTTCAAGAGAGATCCTGTGATAATGAGGACGCTGTGATTTGCTGCTCCTGCTGCTGGATGTCAGCGTATTTTTAATGCCTCAAGGACAGCATTTGACTAGGGAGAGAATTCCAGAAATGGCAGATTGTACTTAATTGGTGATGTAATTAGTAACGCAATTATAAATTGTCTAATGCCAGAAGTGTATTGTGGCTAATAACAGCCTGTGCCATGAGAATATATTTGGATCCCGGCTCTGGGCCTGCATCCTGTGCTGGCTGCTCCCACAGCTCATCAGCAAGTTACAAAGCCCAAATCCTTGTGGATCCTCCCCTGGAAGGAGGCTGGGTGAATGGCTGCTGGTGGAACTCCTGCAGTGCTCCAACAGCATGTGCTGAACACTCTCCTTGTTTATTCCTTGAAATCCCAGCTGTGTGGAACACAACCATCTTCCTTTCCCCTTTCTCCTTCTTTAGATCACAGGCTCTCTGCAAACAGGGAATATTACTGGCTCTGAATCTGTGCTCGGGTTTTTAAGCCTTGAAACCCCTGAAAGTTCCCATTTCTGTGTGGCTCAGTGCTGAGATGGCAGGAACTGGCTGGTCACTACCAATACTAAGACAGTAGCAAAGTGTGATGACCTTCCTGGAGGTACTTGGAGGAGAAGAGAAAGGAGCACAGACCCCAATAATTTGAGAGTGGACCTGACAGTGTGACTTGGGTATTTTTCAGCACACTGATTTCAGGGCAGGAGGTTTATGTCTGCATGGGTGCCCATGGAAATGAATGTCTGGCCATATGCCTTCTGTTACAGGATTAAGATCTTGGTCTAAAATTCTGGCATGAAGAATGCTCCTATTTGATGCAGCTCTAAGAAAAAAAAAATTAGTTTTGACCATATGAGGAGAGATTATGAGGACAAAGATGGTACTTTCTTGCATAATTATTAAATGATCATTATCCCATAAGTGCAAGCTTCTGGGTAGCTCAGTTAGTGTCTTAAAGCAAACATTTGTTATAACTTGCTCCAGAGTTTTCATCACATGGCTTTAGATTTCTCTAACTTTTTATTCTTCCACCAGTCAGCGGAATAATTAAATCGCTAGTCTGGGGATTTTATTGTGCTGAAAATCTGCAATTGAGCATTTGTTGCACTGAAAATGGACACATTTCTTTTCCAGATACATTTGGACACAGTAGGGATCTGAATCTCTAGTGATTTCATTTATAGAAGTTCGACAAGTGTTAAGTGGTATTAAATTAAGTGAAATGAAACACTCTGAGTCTAAATATTTCACATATCTGTATAAATAGCTTCTTCTATTATTGAAACATAAAAGTTGCAGGCTTGCCCCTACATTTCATCACGGTGAGTGAGGATTTAGCCCTGGGAGACCTCGTAAAGGTGATGAGTGTCAGTGTGCCCATGCACTACTTTCCCATCTGTGCAAGGTGAAATGCAGGCAAACAGCCTTTTCATTTCCTCACCTTCACAAAATGCCCCACAGCTTGTTTTCCTCTGGCCTATCTGGCGCTCTGGGCTGTTGACACTACACATTAATTTTTCTTTCAGAAGCTATTTGTATTATGGGGCCTGGCACCATATCTTCTACAGCCCAGTGAGTAACACTCTGGAAGGAGCTGATCCTGCAGAACGGGTTTGACACAACCCCGTGGCCTCTGCTTTCAGAGGTGGACATGCACAGACATCAGGGCAGGGAGTGAGTGCTGCCCAGCACAGAGAGGGATGAAGGGCTTATGCTCAAGCTTTGGGTTTTGTTTTAAAAGCTGCCTCCAGTGAAGCTTATTAAAGGCTGAAAGAAGGAAACGAATGACTTGAATTTCAGGAGCAACAGCAGCCCAGCTGTTCCCCCCAGCTAATCCCCGTGTCCCAGTGGAGGTTACCCAAAATTAGTACTTGCTGACTTTCATGTCGGAGAAGCCTTTAATATTTGGTTCCTCAAAGCCTGAACCCTGACATTAGCAGGGGTTATGGAGGCTGCAGTGAGGTAAATCTTGTTATTTCACAAAGTTGATTGAGTTTGTCTTGATTTTAGATGGCTCAGTGTGTGGTGCTCTCTTCAGGCTTGACCCACTGCCTATTGAAGTCACTAAAAGACTTGTGTGGGTGTCAGCAGGGTTTGGGTCAGACATTCAGTGTGATAATGATGCCTTTTTAACCCACTGACGTCATTCAGAACCTGTTTATTACAAAAAAACCAAACAGATTTCTGGGATATGTAACCAGCTCTTGCCATTCTGTTAGCAGCAATGTTTGGGGAGGTGCCCACCCTGTGCTAGGGTGTAACAGATGGGGATGTGTGCTGAGAACAGCACATCCACAGTGTCCCGCTTCAACACACGGCGCTGAACAGAAAAATATCTGCCTTGGTTTGCTTGTAATTTAAAAAAAAATCTTCAATTACCACCAAGCAGCCCTTTGAGAAGGGGTTTTTGAGTCCAGTTGGGCTGAACTTTGCTCCTTGGTGGTTTATGAAGCTTTGTAAGCATTGTTGGGATGACTTTTGAACAAACACCAAACAAATGGTGCCAGTGAGAGGTCACTGGGCCTCCTCAGTGGTTGGATCTCCTGTCCCTGGTGTTTTTTCTCCTCTGAATTATAATCTCCCTCCCCTTGTGTACACAGACCTTTTGAGCTGACCCATCTGTTAAGCATTGTGTGTCTGCTATAAAAGCATAGCTTTTTTCTCTGCTCAGCTATCTGAGCCCCTGGAAATCTCTTGTGTCTACATCCTTTAAGGTTTGATGCTCTTCTCTTACCTTGATTTCTGTGTTCTGTGGTTTGGGCACTCCCTGCCTTGGCCACCCTGCTTCAAAAGACACACAGAAGAAAATTTTGCTGCTTTTTAGACAGAAAACACTGGTGGTGCTCCTACTTTGGTGGTTTCTTCCCTGGAATGGGAGTCACCGAGACTTCATAATCATTTGTTGTCACTGTTTTGAGAGCTACACATGAGAGCTACCCATGAGCAGACACTGACCCTGGACACATGGTCAGTGAAGGAGCTGAAAAACGTCCTCAAATAATTAACTGTTCATACTGAAATATTAATTACCCATTTCAAAAGAAAATTAGGAGGGACAAATCAGGGTGCTTCCCTGCAAGCAGGGCGGAGACAGAGCAGTTACATGTCCCAGGGCCTGAAGGAGGGCTGGGGTAGCACTGCACCCCAAAACTGGGGTTGTCCTAAGTGACCTGTCTTCCACCACACTGCCTGCCTGCTTCCAGCCCATCTGCCTTTCAGACACCACTAGAAAAAGCCTTTATTTCATTCCAGCACATGTTACTGACTAAGAAATCTCCCAAGACAGTTAAAGTATTTAGTGTCAATTGGCAGGTTTCTGCAGGATCTCCTTGGGAAGTTGTGGCTGCTGAGGGACTGTGGGAAGTGGGTGGGGGACAGACCAGGAGGTTTTGGAAGCCTGGGCTGCTCCCTGTGGTGCCACCACTAGCCACTGCTCAGGAGCAAGAGGAGAGTCTGGCCTCACCCCGTGCTCTTGCCTTGGCTCCTACTGCTACCCTGTGCTTCACTTCAAATTACGATGATTTGCATAGAGAACGCTGGCTGTGTGGATATTTTTAGGCTGATAAAATTACAGAGATAAGCTGGGACAATGAATTGAATCAAGGGAGTGGCTCTGGGCTCCTGTTTCCCCTGCAAACAGCTCCTGCTTTATTTATAGCTGCACGTATGTGCATGTATGGCTACGTGTTCACCTCTTTCCCAAAATCGGATCAAATCTTTCTGGCACAGATGACTCCCAGTACATGTTCCCTTATTCATCAAAGGTCCATCACATCATGTTTCATGTCTAAGCCATACCTAGAAATGCATTAAGCAGAGATTTTTTGAGCTGAATTAAGATCAAATGAGTAGGAGGTGCAGCTACGAGCCTTTAATGTAGACAAACCAGGAAAGCTCTCTCCATGGTGAGGGGCTGGGAAGACACTCTTTCCTTCCCAGTACAACTCAATTCCCTCTTATTATGAATTGCTTAAATAACTAATAGCTTAAAAGGGTGCTCCCATGAGCACTCGTTGTCTTTCTGATCACTTCAGAGCTGTCCATCTGACTTGTAACGAGATCTTTGTGCTCCGTCTCCATAATGCTGCTGCAGGAGTTGTAATAGTAATTAATAACATTACAACCACTCTTGATTTACAACCACTGCTAAGGCTGGCCAGGGAGAAAATTGTGTTTGGATTTTGGCCCACTTGTTTTAATCAGGCTGCTGAAACACTTTTAACTTGTTCAAATACCTGTGAGCCTTCATCTAAAGTGATTGTTTCTATTAGTCATGAGGATGTATTGCTCAGGGATTGAGCTTCAGTCTGAGTTGTATGGCTGGGGATGGGTTGGGCTGTAAATACCCATAACATGGTGGGCATGGGCTGTGCAGGGTAGAGGTTTTGTGCTTACAGGACTGCCTGTAATGCTTTTGCATGTTTTAGACAGAACTGGGAAAAGGAAATGGAAGTAAAGCCCTTGCTGTCAGGGCTGGAGGGAGGGAGAAGCTCAGGTTTTACTTTGTTTTACAGGATTTTAGGTCAGGGCTGGTCTGTGAGGGAGGTGGGAGACTGTGCTGTAAGTTTTGTCAGTCACAAATCTCTCTGTCATTCTTAAGTAAAGCAGACATACTAAAAAAAACCCCCAACGAACTAGCTGCTGCCCTGACTCGTGCTCGCTCAGGAGCTGCTCGTTCTTGAATACCAGGTTGAAAACCTTCAGCTGCCTGTGTGCAGATGAAGCAGATAGATCAGAGTCCCTCTCGTTGGACTCTGAAGCAAAACAAACACAGCCATGTGCTCCGACCTGCAAGAAGGGGATTTCTTTAGCTGGTTATCTCCTTACTGGGAGAGCTGGCCCTGCCTGTTTGCAGTGCTCACTGCTAGGACCAGGTGCCTTCCTCACTGTCTTTCCTTTGTTCCCTTGCCTCTCTTTTTTTTTTTTTTTTGCTGTTCTCACAGAGCCACTGGGGCTGGGATGTCTTTTGAAAAACACCAAATAAATGTTGCCAACCAGAGGCCATTGGGCCTAAATGTCAGCAGGGAGGCAAGGCAGACTCCTTTGTATGGGGTTCCTCTGTCCCAGTTCAGAGTCCCGTGCAATTATAGAACTCAGACACTTAAAATTACGTCTGGGTGAAAGAACAAAATAAAGTGTAACTTACAGTTCATTTTCCTCCAAAAAGGAGTAAGATTAGCAGTTAATGGCTTGTCGAAAGCCATCCATCTCTTTAATGGCTGTGAGACTTCAAAAAGGCCAGGCTAGGCAAATGTCCTGAGATGACTGCTTCTACTAGCAATTCTGCTATATCATGAATTTATTTTCTTAGGCTTTATTGTATTTTTTAAATCACAAGATTAAGATATTTCTTTTGTATGTCTAGTGCAAGGTGTCCCTGCCCATGGTGGGGATGTTGGAAGGAAATTATGTTTAAGGTCTCTTCCAGCCCAAACCATTCTATCATCATTCTACCATTTAATGTTCTTTTGGTCCAGCACAACTCTCCTCAAAGGACTGGCATGATCAGCATTTCTCGTCCAGGGAAGTGAGTACTGGACAGAGATGTCACCTCCATAGACATTGAGATCTGATGGGCAACTTAAAGACTTGAGACTCAATTTCAGAAGTTTAAGATGCTTCAACTGGTGGCAAACCAGTGGAGTTTGTGTCTTAAACTCTTTTGCTAGACATTTAGCTACTTTTCTTTGTCTCATCCTTTTCCTACTAGCAGCATTTTACAGTAGTTTTAACCACATGGATAGAAGAAATGAAAGAATATTCACGGGATTGAATTAGCTCATTTAATAACTCATCACTCATTTCATTTCCCCAAAAGTGACAAACAGTTGTTGCACCTTCCTCAGGTCAGCCATGCACCAAGATGAGAAATATCATGTTCTTACTTTGATAAAATAGATTTTATGTTCTTTAACAGGGAGGAGGAGTTACCAATCAAGAGCAGAAAGTGACATAAACTTGCATTGTTTGTCTTTGGGCAGAGGATAAGCCCAAACAACCTAGCTGAAATCTCAGTTTTATCCTATATATTTCTCATGGTTAGATTCCAGGATGTTGCAACACTGGTTTAAGCCAAGAACAAAATGTGGATCCAGTCCGGACTGTAGGGTTTGGGTTCACCTTTATTCCTCTGGCTGCTTCAACCCTGACATAGAGGATGACGATTCTGCCAAAGCTGCCTAGAAAAGTGCTCTCTGTACTTTTTTATCAGCAGAAGTTTCCTTGATCACCATGTTCCTGCTATTTTCCAGGCTCTGATATTAACAGCATGAGTGGCCTGTAAAGTATCACAAGACAGGGAAACACCACAGCATCTCTTCCTTTTGAGCAGCCCTTCCAGATTCCTCTTCTTGGTTGCTAGGACAATCTGGGTACAGCAGCACTCCAAATGACAAATTAAAAAATAAGTCACTTTTTCCAACTTTAGGGACTACAACAATTAAACACAAACAAATTAAATGAAAATAATTAAAGTTCCAATAGAACCTCAGTATCATTAAAGATCTGCAATCATATCTGGGCAGACCCACAGTAATTACAATGCATGCACAGTAATAGAAGCCTAATGGTTGCAAAATGTTCTTTGGATTAATTGGCTTTGGCAGTTTACACACTCACATGATTTTCTACATTTTTGCCCATCCTGACAATCATTCTGTGCTCTAGGCAAGCTTTGCCTGAGCTGTCTGTCTTTATAACCATCACATTATTCTGGCTTTTTGAACATCATAGTGCAGTAGTTTGCCTCTCAGCATCCAGTATGGTTTAATCATGTCCTTATTTGTGCACTATTGTGCAGGGGATGGCTGCTCCTTCCCTTTGGAGAGCAGGCAGTTTGCACAGGAATGCCAACAGTGTTCCTGGAGCCATAGAAGACTGATCTTGCTTCACAGAGAGGAGCAGCACTCAGGGATCAGCACAGAAACAACAGGAGATCTTAGCATGGGTTAGGGAATGAATGCCAAACCATGGCTATTTCCATGTGAATAATGTTCATTGTTAAAAATCACCCAGCAAGGGCTGGGAGCGTGGCCTCCAAACCCACTCTGGTTTGATAAACTCATCCCAGAGCAGTCGCAGCTAGGAGACATCACTGCCCCTAACTCCCCACACAACCAGGGCTCTCAGCAGGGCAGCTCCAGGTCAGCAGGGCCACGACCCAGAGACATCCTGTACCCCACGGAGGGGACACCACGGCACACAGAGCCCCATCCTCACAGCAGGAGAGGATTTTACAGTGCTGTAGCTCTGACTCTGCAAGGGCTAAGGCCCGTGCATTGAATTAGATGACACTTAAGCACAGACTTAAGTGCCTCGCTGCATCAGGGAATAAATTGCTTGGAATAAGGGGAGATGACTTGCAACAGAGAGGCCACAGTACGGCAGATTAAGCCTGCCTTTAAAAGTTAGATTTATGGAATTAAATCAGCACCAGTGTTGGCACTAAAGTAAACCTGCAGTAGGACGAGGCATGGTGGAAGCATTTTTTGTTGCTCCATGTGAGCTTCAGAAAAGCTGCAGTATGATCCTACCAGAAAGATGCTATCACTCCAGAAAAGAACAACAGCATTGCTGATATCTTTCTTGAGGGAAATGAGGAAAACATCCCCAAACCAATGTACAGCTCATCCTGAAAGTGATGTGGGTTTATTTCTGTCACAATTAAGCTCTGCAGTACATTAGGCAGGGAGCAGCAGGGGCTGTGCACCGTGGGAAGCTGCAGGGAAATCCTTAACCTGCGTGGTCTGCATGCAGAGCAATGTGTGTGCTGGAACTTGGAAATCTGGGCTTGTTTGAAGCTGAAACTTGAAAGCAAACCTCCAGGGAGGAAGCAATGTGAACCTTTTTTTAAAAAAACCCTGGAAACTAAGAGCACTTTCTTCTCACTGCTTCACATAAAGTCGACTAGATGGGCTCTGAAAAGTCTCTTGACTAAGCATCAGTTCAGGTTTTCAGATCTGCTCCTGCACCCAAATACAGGGGTATGACTGGGGCTGAGCCATCTCTCTGTGGCTCTGGACCCAAACTAAAGCAAGAGCTGGGTGAGAAGATCCTCAGCAGGTGCTGTGGTGGGTAGAGGAATGTTCCTGCAGCAGGCAAAAGCCCTGGCTGGTGGTACTGAGGGTGTGACAGGGCCAGGACTGCAGCACAGTGACCTCCAGGTACCAAACAGCTTCATCCCAGCCCCTTTTGTCATTGCTAATGTTTGTAGAAATATCTTAAAGTTTTCTCTTCCAGAATTTAGGTTGAAATACTCCAGAATGTCCCATCCTCTAGCATTTGGGCTTCTTCCAGCTATTCTGCAGTGCGTAGACACTGCAGCCAGCATTAGGAGGGCAATGCTGTAGCCCCTCTCACACGCGGCTGCGGTACAAGTACACTGCAGCTCTCCAGCCTCTTCCTCTGTGGCAGCCCCTGGCTGGAATGGGCCACGGAGGGCACTGACCCTCTGTCTTTGGAGTGTCAGAGATCAGCCATAGGCTGGTGGTCTCCCAAGCAAGCTTAGCACAGCCAGGGGTGCACGAGGGGTTCCTGTCGGTACTTGCTGTGCTCATTCATGCAAAACCCATCAGCAGGGCTCTGCGTGTGGACTAGAGAGTGTCCAGCCTGTGCCGTGGGGGGGACCACCATGAACCCCAACCTCATCACCAGGGTCAGCAGTGGGCACTGGGCATGGGGCGTGATGCGAATTCCACAGCAGGTCCTATTTTGGGACACCAGCTGCACAAGGCAGCGGGGCCTCGCTACCTGGAAACCTCTACGCTGTGCTCCGAATTGCTAATCAGCTTGCCTGGCAAAGCTCAGATACCTTCTAAGAAAAGCATTCCTTTTCAGAACCCAGCGCGGGAGCCAAGGTCACATCTCTGACGCACCCAGAGAGTACAGCGTGTTGTGACAGTCCTTTAAGGAATGATTAAACAAACGTAATAGGCAGGCACGGCCACCGAGGTCCCATCTGTCTGAGGAAGAGTCAGAAGTTAATTTAAGTGACTCCTCCAACATGCTGCCTAATTCCAGTGGCAACAGAGCTAATTAAGGTGGAGTTGGTCCAGGAGCTGGTGGTGTGTCAGTGGTACGGAGCGAACACTGCCACAAAGGCACCAGCAAATCACAGCCACCCCTACGAGGCAGTCAGCACCGGGCATCCAGAGCAGAGGAGCTCAGCAGCATCATTAACCGGATATCTTGGTCCCATTGATAGCTTCATGCATATTTCATACTCGTTCCCCACCAGTCTGTACTGACAACTTGTGACACGGGACTAGCTGGAGTAAAATGCATTTAATATGCGGTTGCTGGAGCTGTAAATTTATCATCAGATGTTATTTTCTTAAGAATACTCTTCCAAGAGCCTGACCAGCTACTCAGCGACTCAAATGAGCTCCAAAGGCCAAAGAGCAAGCGGAGTACTTCTCTAATGAGTGTTTTAATGGTTGTGATAACACAGAGCAAGTCAGCGGTGTGGGTCTGCAGCCCTTGTTAGGGAATGTGAAATTAGCAGATCCCTGAGGATGACAGCGCCAGCTTGAAGGGGTCATGCCTGGGAAGTAGATACACCAGTGGCTTCTTTTTCTCTGATGGGAATGAGTGACTTGGTGCAAAATTAGCTTGCTTTTGTAGAAGGGTGATGTGAGGAAGGTCGTGTGTTTGTGTGCCAGGTTTGGGGTTGTTTTCTTTTGTTTTCTTGCTGTCTACTTCACCTCAATTCTGCTTTTAAAACCGCTCCTTGTGGGGAGAGTGAGGGGTGTCAGGCAGGGAAGCTGGGGCTCTGCTGCCATCCTGGCACTCTCAGCAGTGAAACTGCCAAGGAGGTTGCTGTAGTCTCTCCCAGGAAAACCAGCCGTGGAAGAGTGAAGGATTGGAGGTACTTGGTCCAAGGACAGCTGTAGGCACCTTTTCCCACCCCCCAGCTGAAAGAGCAAATGAAGTCTGTGTATTTTACTGCAACTCCCGGCAAAAGCGAAGCAAAGTGTATTTTGTACAGATAAAATGTGTAAGAAGACTCTGGAACAGTGAGGAGAGGTGGAAGGTGGCATTGTGCTGCTGGAGGTGGAGCAGGAGCCACAGCAGTGGTAAAGCAGGTGGGGGGAAAGCTGAGAACTTGCTGGGAGAACTTGCTGTGACTGTTGAGGAAAGTGTCAGGCTCGCCAAGGGCTCGCTCCACGTTCAGTGCCTGGACGGGCTGGGAGCCAGCACGGTTAAGGTACCTGCCAGTGACGCAGATGGCCGGGGCAGCCACGGGACGCTGGCTGGGGGTGACAGGGAGCCCCGGTGACACAGCGGCCCCGGCTGCAGGTGTGACTCAGGGCCGCCTGTCGGGATGCTCCGGCTGCCCTCCCTGCGGTCGTGTGAGCCAACACCCCGCAGCGCGGCTGCCCTGGGAGTGAGTAATGGCACAGGTTTTCTCTCGTTTGCTTTCGTAAGTTGAACACGAGCTTTGAAGAAGCTGCGCCTCATCCCCCTGTGGCACCCCTCCAGCCGCGGCTCCCGGGGGCTGTTGCTGAGGGCAGCGCCAGGAATCTCCTCTGGGCGTGCAGGACTGTGCCAGAGAAACACCAGAGCCACGGGATCCGAGACCCACAGGAGCACAGGATGGGGGCTTTCTACCAGCGATGGGTTTTATTTAATTGTCCCCATCCCAGCTCCACGCACTGTTCGTGCCTGCGCCAGGCAGAATCCAAGTCTGGCAGTCACATGGTAAAAAAAAACCATAACCTTTTAGTAGAGAAGAAGGAATTGCAGCTTCAGATTGAAAGCAAGCTATATGTTTACATGAACCTTTTGTTTTTAAGCCAAGGCTGTGATTCAAGGGGAGGGCCCGGGTTAGCGGGAATGAAAGCAGATCCTTTCCTGTCCTGTCTGAGCTCCTGGGCTCATCCACGCAGTAAACACTCTGTGGGAGGCTGGCACGTCCCACACTGACACTTCTTGGAGTCAGCAGTGGAACAAATGGCAGTGATCTCAGCCTCGGTGAGGACAGCTCCGGAAGGGCACTGTCCCCTCTTTTTCCATCCCTGGATTTACACCTGGAGCAAAGGGGCTGGGAGCAGAAAAGACATGTCTGAAGTGAGGAGCTCCAAGAGCCCTTGAGGCAGTCTGGCCATGAACTTGGCTGGCTCTAATGCTCTTTGTCCATAGTCTTTGCACTGCTCTCTTCAGCAATTTAGGGGCTCAGATACTGTGCTGTTTTTTCCAGCAGACAAAATGGGTTACTAAGGGACACAGAGATAAAAACCACAACTGCAGTGTTCTGCATCATTGTTTCCCTGTGTGCCTACATCAGAATTTCTCTGCAGAGGAGCTGGTGCTCCTCAGGCCTGGTGAGGAGCTGGCAAGAGGCTGGCAGGACCGAGTGGCAGGGAGGATGTGGATGAGCAGTCAGAAAGTCCTGTGGTGGTGGAGGCAGGGCATGTTGAACGGGCGATCTAGATCTGGAGAGGAGGCAGGAGCAATCTGTTAGAAATCAGCTGTCAGGGAGGGTCTGCCAGGCCTGATCCTGCTCTGGGGCAGGGCACTGGCTGCCTGGGCTCTGCAGGTCCCTTGCAGCCCTGCAGCTCGGTGCTGCTGCTCTGTGAGCGGTGCTGACAGTCCCATATGGCAGCGGGCACGGCCGTCACCCCGCGCTCCGTCAGCGCAGCCCTTTCAGCGCCTGGCGGGTCCCTCAGCCCGCGCTCCCTGCAGCAGCGTCCTGCCACCCCCTGCGCTCAGCTCCGCTCACACAGACCTTCCTCCGACCTTCCTCAGCCTCCCTGACCTCCCTCAGCACAGCTGGGAAACTGAATTCCCACGCGTGGTGTATTCCCAGGGAGCCGCAATGTGCTCACACCAGCTTCTTGCTTCCACTGTCAGGTTTGGAGGTTTGGCTGAACCGTAGGTTTGCATTTTCAAACAAAACTGGCCAAGGTTGTGTCCTGGCATGTTGGGAACCTGTGGGGCTTCCTTAGTGTGTGGAGGGTGAGCAGCTCCCAGCCAGGCACAGGACCAAAGGGATGGTGTCCAACCGAGGGTTATCCACAGAGACACTGAGGTGTAATCCTGGGACATGGTTGGCCGGACATCTTTCATTTTTAAGGCAGATTTGGACAGCCTGGGCTGGCATGTACTTTGCCTCTCTCTACAATGCAATTGATTTAAAATTTGTTGCATGTTTAAGCAGCACTTAATCAGGAGGGTCAGATGTTAATACTATATAATTTATTTCTTCTCAGTTAACTTTCAAGCAACACACCGAGAAAGATTAATTCTGCATCTCTCTGTCACCTCTACAACTGGGGCAGCAGCAGAATTGCCACAGATATTGCAAGTAGCTTCCTACATTTTATTCAGCTGAGTTCATTTTCATCTCTTTAATCATAAAAATATAAAAACAGGATAATATCACCACTCATAATTACGTAACAAGCCACTGGACAAGAAAGAGCACATTTGAAGTTGTGGTATAAGCAAAGGATATTTTGGGGGCTTTAACGACCTTGAGCATTGAAGCTGAGAGAGTGAAACAAATGTATGGGGTTACAATGCATTTAAAATACAGGAGGGAAATAATAAATCAGCTGAATAGTTGTAAGGAAATTGAAAATTGTGGAGAGAGAGTAACAAAACTACATGGAGATTGAAGGACTTATGTCTGTTGCTAAGAATGGTAATGAGAATATGCAATTTGAATAGGTCTAAACTGCCCTTGAAATATCATTATAACTTATTTGAAAAGACATTTACCATTTGTATGGTTTTCCCAAATGCAGTATATTTCTTTGCATCTTCATTCGTTGAAAGCCTTGGAAATATGTCTGAAATAAACCCATATTGGAGTTGGAAACAACAGAATGTTCCAGGAAATCAAATGCAAAGCATTTTCTTATCAGTGGGGCTTCCACAAGAAAGTATCACAGCGTAGAGACACAGCAGCAGGATCCAGGTTAATTGTCTTTTCTTTCTTTTTCCTCCTATAAATAAATGACCAAAGGGAATGAGGAGCATCGTTTGCTTTGCAGAGCAAGCCATGGCAGCAGTGCTCTGCTGAACATCAAAATGCTGAGTATTCATTTTGTTAGCGCTGCTTATTTCTCTCTCTGTCCCAGTTAGCTGTGCCCAGTGCCTGGACACATGGACTGCTGTACCTGCTGCCACTGCCTGTGGTGGGTGTCAGCAGGAAACTGGGAATGCCGAAGAGGGAGTGGGGAAGCCAAATAGGCAGAGGAGTTATCAAAGGCATTGGGAACCATCCCACAGCCTTTGCAAAGACCCTTTCCCAGTAACCACCTCTGAGCCACTGCAACAGGCATTACTTCATAACTTTCAGCAAAGAAACAGGAGAAATTTTGTTTGAAATTTTCTTTGAAAGTATGTGCCAATCTTCCAAATACTATTTCCAGCAAAAAGGCCACTCGACAGCTACTGCCACTGCAGACAGAAGAAGAAAAAGTGTTCCTCACCTCTCAATTGCCACTGTGCAATGACTGCTGGTAAATGCCTCTGAAATAGGGGTTCTGGGTTTCTCCAGTTGCATTTTGATAAACTTTGACCTGATGTTGTAAGCAGTTCCAGACAAGGATAGCTTAGGCATTGTTGCAAGTCACCCACAAGAAAGTGGCAGAGTTTATTTTAAAAGGTTGCTGCAAGCAGTAGTTTAGTAATGAGAACTTAGAAGGCTTCAATGGTTTCAATGCAGCCTCTCCAACTCGGTCCTGTAAGGACTGGAACTGTGTGGGAAGATGTTGCCTCTTCCAAAGAATCATAGAATCCTGAAAAAGACCTCTAAGACTATGGAGTCCAACTGTTACCCCAGGAGTGCTGTGCTCATCAGTAAACCATGTCCCTCACTGTCACACCTACACACCTTCTACATCCCTCCAGGGATGGTGACCCCACCACTGCCCCAGGCAACCTGTTCCAATGACTTTCAGTCAAGAATTTTTCCTGCAGAACTCACAAGTTGCTTCTTTTTAACAACTATTTCTCTTCATGTGGGTAAAGTCCACAGTTTTAACTGGCTGTGAAGAGGCAAAGGAACAGAAAAGGAAGTGGAAATAAAGTCAGAGAGAGACCTGTTTGCTACTATCCAAGCAAGCAGGTTGGGTTTTTTTTTCCTTTCTTGAAGATTCAATACACATAAGTCAGGAAAATCAAACTTACAGTTCCCCCAGTAGCCATAATTCTGATCCTGGCAGAGAAAGAACAAGACATAAATATAACCTCATACCCAGTAGCATGTGTGACATATGTGCAAGGAGGTGAGTTATGGGTGCTGTGGGGACCGTGATTTTGAATGTTCTGACTTGAGAGTTTGAATTTTCAAGTCCAGTGTTTTGGGGAGTTTCTTTCCTTTTTCCTCCCTATAGCTATAAAGTGTATTACAGCTTTTGTTTTGCTTTGCTCTGGCATGGCAATTTAGATCCTGCAAGTTGCTGAGAATGTTGTTTTTTCATGAGAATCACAGAAACATAGAATGGCTTGGGTTGGAAGGGACTTTAAAGCTCCTCTAGTTCCAACCCCCCCGCAAGAGGCAGGGACACCTTCCACTAGACCAGGTTGCTCCAAGCCCCATCATCTTGTGCTGAGAAAGGCATTGAGAGGAGGATGAATTCCAGGGCTGTTCAGTGGTTGGAAGTTTTGCAAACCCGTGGTACATAAGTGGTAATCCTGACCTTATACATGTGAAGGCAAACACGACCCTAAATGCCTAAATCATTTCCTTCCAGTATTGTTCAGATTACCAGGAGAGTTTCTCCTGTGGATAGCTACATATATTCTGGTTTTGGAGATAAGTCCCAAGCTGATACTGCATCTAAAGAGACATCTGTGTTTCTCTATGAGGTCAAAGCCTTTTTGAGTATTTTTATGTTTCCAGGACTGCTTCAAATACCTTCCTCCTGCAAATCCACTTGGCTAGAGTCAAGTGGAGGCTACAGAACTTTTGGGTTAATATTTGTTTTGAAAAGAAATTTCAGCTGAAGCTGAGAGAACTTTAGTGGAATTCATACCCAAGCAGGCCAGTGTCTCAGATTCACATGTGTAAGTTCACCGAGCAGATACATTCAGATAAGTTCCTAAATTCTCTGTAGATTTGTGAGCAGAGTTTGTAAACTTGAGCTTGTGCTGTGTCACCATGTTAAAATACATCCAAACAGGCAGGTCATCCTCTAAATATCCTGCCCGGCTGCAAATCTTCACTCCAGGAATACTTAACCATTCCAGGCCTACTGGGGACTTAAGTGAGAAGGAATAATGTGGCATAAATATGCTCCATCTGACTTCTTCTTGCAATGCTTTGTGCAAATTTAACATGTGCGTCAGGTGTCAGGGTAGCTGTTGGAAATCCATAACACTGACAGTATTTGGTAATAAAATAATAATCGCTGCGTGTATCTCTGATGGAGAGAGATTCACATCCTTTTGAATCCCTAATTGTGTGCCACACTACATTAGAAACAGATCGTTCATTGTCTCCACCTTTCAGAGATGGGAAATTCAGAGCAACATGCAAGACGTTCCAGAAATAAGCCGGTTTAATGAAGCAGCAAATTAGACCCTTCTATCTCTTTATTTAACATGTAGTCCCTTGAATTTATCAGAGTTCATTACAGAGGTACAAAATGGAAAAGAAGCTGCAAAATTCATTTGTGATTAGAGCTAATGATTTTGAAAATGGCTTTTCATATTTTTCTAGATAACAGCTAATATTTATTATTAAATTTATGTCACGTTTGCTCTAATGAAATTACATTCCCTGCCTTCCCTTGTTTCTGTTGTTTATGGTTTGGATTTTATTAAAGGAAGAATCATAAAGATGCTATATGTTTCTTGCCACCTGCAGTGCCTTTGACATGGCTTCTGATAGCTTATTCCTGTGACTCATGTCAAAAGAATGGTTTTAAAATTTCCTTCCCAATTTATTCCTTCTATACCACTTGACAGATAATGAATCCAAGTAAATGCATGGAAGATTTTTTTTTTCTCCCATAATTTCAATTTCAGACATGGAGTGAGTAATGGACTCAAGGCTGTAAAGTTAAAGGAAGGAAAAGACATTTAAACAGCAAAATAAGAACATCCAGAGTTGCTATCTCTTTTCAAGCTCTGCTCCCCATCCTGCTCCTGGCAGGCGAGTAGGTGCAAACCAAGGGAGGTTCCCATCCACCCTGCCGCACATCCCTGACAGCACCCATCCTGCTCAGGGCTGAATTGAGGGAACTGGGAAATGGCAACATTAATTTTGCTGGTTTTCATCAAATCTTATCACATGCTGGGGTACAGGAGCCAGTGCCAGCCACCCAGCTGGAGCTGGAATGGGGATCTCTTATAAGACCCTTCCAGGGCCAAGGAGCTTTAACACTTTTCCTGATTTCACCAGATTTTTCTTTAGTACTATCACAGTTTCCTGAAGGAGGGTTTGTGTCATGGTATGAGTTTGATAAAGTGCTTTCAAAATGCTTCATAATAATTAGAGTTAAGATGAGGGTTGGAGCTAGATGATCTTTAAGGTCCCTCCCAACCCCAGCCTTTCTGTGATTCTAAGAAATGTAATGTCAGCCTGTTAGCTCACTTACCCATGCAACAGCAGAGAAATGCTGTGTTTAATATTTGCAAATGCTATCAATACTTAATGATCCTTATTCCTGAATACCAGACATGGAATCACCATTTCTGACATAGGATGTTAAGTGAGTTGCTTGTGTTACTTTTGGGAACGATCTCCTGAATCATTGTTTATAATGACTGTTACTTTGCTCTGCTCTTTCTTTCCAGCCTCCCTCTCTTTGCAGTGTTTCTTCTCTTTCTTCTTCATGTGGTGAAATCCAAGTCTGAATGGGAAAAGTTCATTCGTAATGTGGCCTGCCCTGTGGTGACAAGCCGAGAAAGTTTATGGTTATTATTTCCTCCTCTGGGGAGTTTGTGGATGACCATTTGAGCTTTGAGAGAAACAGTTTCTTTGGCAATCTCTGGGCAAACTAGCCCAAAATGTCCCCAAGGTAATGGTATTAGAGCAGCAGTGCTCTGGGTCAGACAGCCACTCCATCCCTGAGGGATGAGGGATTACAGTATTTATTCCACAGGCTTTTTCTGTCATGGTTTCTGATGAATTCAGAGATCTTGTGCTTTTTTTGGCTTTTACTTCTCTTTACCTACAGGGCTCATGGGGTTCCCATACCTGACATATGACCAAGTGACCTTGCTTGTAAGTTTGTTAAATACATGACTAGGAATTAGCTGTAGCAATATCCCCACAGAGCTCAAGCACTGAAAGGAAAAACTCATTATTCAATACCTTATTTCATGCTTTGGAAACAGAAGCAGCAACCTTAGCACTTCCTCCTTTTACAGCCTCGTGGTTTCCGTCATTCTTTTCAACTCATAATGAGATTTAGTGTTGGAGAGAGATGGTCGTGCCAGAAAAACCAAGGTGGGATTGTTTTGGTCAAAAAAAAAAAGTGTTGAAGTTTGCAGGAAAGCTCAATTTCAGTGTGGAAGAACAAGAACAAAGCTAATGCCACCTTTGTGAAGATCTTTGGCGTTGTCCTCCGACTCCTGCTACGTCAGGAATGTTTGTGGAAAGTCTGTGAAGTCTCACTGAGAGAACTTGCCAGAGATTTTCTTCATGCCAAAAGAAACGCCGTCCCATGGATGGTTGGTCAGCTCATGGATTAGGTCAGGCTGGAGACGTTGGCAACACTCAGCAATTCTCTGTCCCTGCGTCACAGAATCACTGCTGCCAACGAGCCGACAAAGAGGAGAGGTTTTTTTCAGAGTGATCAGTATCACAGAGGTTTTTTCACAATGATCAGTGAAGAGAAAAGGGAAAAAAACCCTCTGTGTCTGTGCACCTCCTGTAGTAGATTGAATCTGAAGGCAGGAGTGCAGTAAAAGTATGTTTTCTGCTAATAAACTGAGCAGAAGTGACAGGGAAGTCAGTGCAACACAGAAGATGCATCTTAGTTTTTGCCATTTTCCTGATGATCTTGTCTTACCCAGGGCGTTTTGCAGACAAGTGCAGTTATCTCTTATCCCTGGTAAGGATGCAAAGGGAAATACAAACATTTGAAGGGTCAGGATGCTGTAAAGCTGTAATAACTCACAAATTTTGCAGCTATGCAGAACTATAAGAGTAATAAATCCATTACTTTATCATAGAGCAATCTTAAAATTACCCATTTCAGACTTTTATTTTAATTTTTTTAATATCCAGAGGACTGAAAATGTGGATTAATTTCTCTTAGTTATGACTAAGTACCACATCAGGAAGGGGTATGGTGTTTGAGGTGCAGAGATGTGCATGTACCACACCCAGAGTGCAGCATCCCCCAGCCCAGACCCTGCTCCTGCCTGTGACCCAGTCCCAAAGGAGCAGCTATTCCTGCTGCTGTCCCCCCTGCAGAAGGAGCAGCACCCTCAATGCCTGGTGTCTGCCACTCATCCAGCCAGACTACCCTCAGTGGAGGGGCACTAGCCATGGGGATGGAGACCACAAACACCAGAGTGGAAGATTATGGCAGCAGTAGCAATGGTTCAAAGGTCTCCCTTTAATTTAACTGCTTTGGCCACTATTGAAACACCACAAGGGCCGAGGTGGGAGCACACAAATGCCTCAGGATTGCTCATTCCTGGTGCTGGGCCATGGAGTGGTGTGTGGGCCTGAGATGGCTGCTGTCCTTCCTCCTGAGATGGCTGCTGTCCTTCCACAAGCTGAGCTTGTGGTCAGGATTCCAGAGCCCTTGGCTATCTCATCAGCCATGGAGCAAGCCCTGCCGAGCTCAGCCCAGGCTGTGCTGAGCACAAGCACCTTCATGTCACCCATGCGCCAGCCTGCCCAGCCTCACGGGAGCCACCATCAAAGCTCAGCCATGCACCCTAAAATGATTAATTTCCACATCAACAAGGCCCTGATGAATACACTCAGGGCTCTGATCTTAATGAATCACATAAAATGTTATGCCCTTCGGAAAGGCAAATACAACCCCAGTGATTATGAGCTGCTTTAGTTTCTGCCTTGACGTCCAGCTCTGCCTTTTGGGTTTGCTGTCTCTACATGCATATTTTGTGAGCAGACCTTTGCCTTTGGATCACCAGGGAGCGCTGCCACTGAGGTGACCCCCATGCCTGGAGCACCAGTGTGTATTGGGAGGTGTAGGAGCAGATGCTGGAGGTACACAGCAGATATGATAATTACTCATTTCCTAAATGAGCATCTGAGAGGTGGCACTGACCCAAACTCAGTGCTGCCATGAGAGTAGCCCCAAAGAATGAGCCTACCTTCCTCTGGAGCTGTAGGTGGCAGCAGCCTGACCAGGGCAGCTGTACCGGCTTGGGGGATCCAGGGTGTGGAGCAAAGGGCTGTGGGGTGGCCTGGCATGCAAAGGGCTCGAGCAGCTGTGGGGGTGGTCCCACTCTCCCTGTGGGACCTCCATGGCATAGCCCAGCCTTTGAAGCTGCAAGAGTCAGGGCTGATGCTGGGGAAAAGAACTGAGGATTTGGTTTGTTCTTTTTCAAAGGCTTTATTCCTCTGACAGCTGAGCTTGAGTCAAACCCGACCGTCTGCTGAATCCAGCCCTTTTATTTTTTCTTCTTTAAGTTCAGAGTTTGCACTTTACATACAGTCATGGCAGGCTTAAGCTTGACTGTCAGAATAAAAGCCTTTTCTTTTCATAGAGCTTCCTCTCTGCAGTTCAAAACACCTCCAACCCAAGTGATGTCAGCTTCAAAGGCTGGCCCACACTGCACCCAGGGCTTTCTCCTGCTGCTGCCTCGTTAGGGGTCTCTTGATGGCCTGTGGATCTGAGGGAAATCTGTGGGGCTCCAGCTGCTTAAAGGAGAGCTGTCAGGGTGCAGTAGAGAGTGGGATGGTAGATACCAGCCAGGGTCAGGAACTCCCAGTGTGCTGGGAGCTGCAGCGGGGACGCCAAGGCCAAGGGAGCTGTGTTTCTGATGCAGGGGGATCACTGTGTCCTGCCACTGAGACAGTCAGGATGAATTTGTCCTTGCAAATAGAAACCTCCAGAGCTTCTCCAGCTTATGTTGGATTAGAGGCAGAAGCATACACAACCATAGCCATTCCCAGGGCAAAGGGAAGTCACAGGTCCCAGGACATGAGGAGTTAATTCCTGAGTGCTGCTGGTTGAACTTGAGTTAGGATTTCTCTGTGGCAAAGTTCACTCTCATGTCCACATTCTGGGCAGCTTTTCTGGTAGAGGAAGTTGTTTAAGATGCAGCTAAAGCTGATAATGTACAGGGGGATTTCTTTAAGTTCCTGATTTATTGAAACCACACACTTTCCTTTATTTTCCCTCAGTTAGTGCTTAATATTAAGCAAGTAGGACTACTCAGTTGAAGAAAATTACATGCATAGTTGAATATTGCTCCATTTTACCTTATTTTCAACAGAGTATCCTGTTTATACTGTTCAGAAAAAGTAAAATCCATGTCCATGAAAATTGTACCTGTTCTTTTAAAAAATCCATGCATATTTCTGGCCATGTCCCCCCAAGCTGTAACCAGGAAGTGCAGAGCAAGGAGCAAACACGGGGAAGTTTCAGCTGACAGTGCTCATTCACAGAGGAGAAGGAAACAGCAGGAAAAGGTCAGTGTAGACTAACACTTACGTGGTTTTTTCAATGAAGGATACACTCCTCTCTTTTCTCCTAGGCAATTAGTGTAATTACAGAAACCAGCCATTTAGCAGACTTCTAACTGAGCACTGTCAGCACTGGCTATGAGAGGTAAGGCACTTGACTTTACGCCAGTCAGACACAAAGCACTTGCTGCTTAAAATGTCATCTCAGACAAGACTGCAAAATGAGCTGGAAACATCCCAGCTCTGACTATTAACCTTGGCAGAATGAGGTGTGTAAGGACACCCTGATGGCAGATGTGAAAGGGATCTGAATAAGTAAAACAGAAAAGGTTTTATTGGGGGATTTAAACACCAAAGCGATCCACTGAGAATTGATTTGTTCACACTCTTTACTGTGTTAGGTGATGCAAAACTAAAGGATGGCTGGTTACATCACTCGCTGGAATTTAGGGTAAACTGAAGGAAATATTTCATCATCTGGAGTGTAATTGCTCTGTCTTGCTGCAGGAAGTTGAGAAACTGGGTTTAGAAAGAGCTGGATTTAGAAAGAGCTGGAGCAGTACCTGCCTGTTCCGCTCTTGATGCTTCCAACAGGTCTGAATACAGTCAGTTGTTCATGCAACCACACATTGTGGCACCTTGAGCAGATGGCTCAGTGCTTCTCAGAAAAGGGACTCCTGAACCTCCAGCACTGCAGGATAATGCTGGCTGGGCGATGCCCTCATAAGAAAGCCAATTTCTTATTTATTCATGGAGCTCCTACATGGAGTGACGAAAGGAGCAGTTGCTTTAGGAAATGGTGCTGTTCCCCAGAGACCAAGTAATGCACTGAGCTTAGGCAGCCACCTTTAACTGTTTTCTCACTGCTGAATGCTCCTGTCCTGGCACTGAAGTGTATTGGTCACCGAGGAATTCCTAAAATAGATGTGCCATGATTGGAATTAATAGCCATGTAAAAGAAACACTGCTCTGGAAAATAGGAATTCTATTCCTCTGTGAGCAACAGCCTGTTGGTTAAACCCCCCTAAGCCCATAGATGTTGGCTGTAGGTCATCTTCAGACTCAGCAGATTTTGCAGGGAGGCTCTAGCTAAAGAACATAAGTGTTTTGGACATTTGGGATTACTTTTGTATTAAAAAAAAAAACAGTGGAGTACTGGGAAGGGATTTGCTATATGGTACTTGAAAATTCAGCCTTTAGAGAGACAGACTGGAGACTCTTCCCAGGCAGAGCCAGGCCCTCTCTGGCGGCAAAACCCCACTTAGCCTGATGATCTTACACATGTGAAAACTCGTTTTTTTGAGTCTAGTTGCTTGCCTTGTTTCCAGCAGGGTTTCATCAGCTGGTATTACCCCAGCACAGGGTTAAAATGGATCTCTTGAGTATTGTCAAGGCAACAAGAAACAGTGTTATGGTCTTATTCAGCCATTCCCTACAACTGTATTGTTCTCAGGCAAAGCTGTTTTGGTGGCACCTTGGTCACAGGAGGAAGGCAACAGGAGATATTGGCTCTGGGGGGAATGGAAAATATCACTGTCACGTGTGTCTGAGCTGTCCATGCTGTTTGGGTCTAGTTGGTAGCATGGGAAAATTCCCTTTGGGAACCTGGGCAGCAAAAGAGGAGGTGCAGGTCCACGTCCTCAGCATGGGGACATTGACTAATGGGGCAGGTCTGTGGTGGGGAGAGATGAGCCCATCTGGGTGTGCATGGCCCAAAAACCCCTGCCATGTCACAAAGTCACCCTGGAATTGGAGTTAAGGCAATACCAGTGCCCAGTAAAGTGGTTTTGAGATGGCAGAGCTGCTGTGTGGTCTAGCATGGACAAGCCCTGTCACACCTTTCACCTGTCACACTTAAACCACATTCCTTTTGCTGCTTCCTTTCCCTCAGCCTTGTGCCATCCTCATCCTCCTGAACCTCCATTCCTCTCCATCTGTTTTCTGGCAACTTCTGCCCAGATAATGAGCTGTTGGGAGGATGAGACTCATTTTCCCAGCACTGGGCTGGCGGCTGAGGCAGGCTGCAAATGCCAGCCTGCATTGCTGGGGGTTTGCTTTAGTTTGATCTTTGCCATAAAAGGAACCAATTCGAATTCCTGGAATAATTAGCTGCCCTTTGCACTTGAAAAGCGAGCTGGCAGGAGAACAGAGGGAAGTGGGAGGATGAGGTGGATAACTTGTTCTTTGTAGCAGGTCGTTTTCAGGAGATGATGCTGTAGGTCACTCTCATCCCTCGAAAGCAAAGCCGGGGCTTCCCTGCTGCCTCCTGCCCTGACCTGGGGCTTGTGCACCTCTGATCAGACCCAACCAAGCCAGAGTTAAAGGAACTCAGGGCTGCAGCCCCAGGCAGTGCCCTCACCTGCCTGTGCAGGACTCACCCTCACGGGGGCTGTTTGTCAGCTGTATCCAGCTAAAAGATAAACCCAAGGTGCTGATTTCTTCTGATGCTGAAAACTCCATGATATTTCCTGAGAACAGCCCAAACAGATCTAAGCTCCACATTAGCACTTCATTTTCTGCATCCGAAGAGAAAACCTCAGACTGCATCACTCCTGAGCCAGGGGTGGGGTTCTTTCTCTTGTGTAGCCAAAGTTCATTTTTAATGATGGCATGTGAAGTTAAACACTTGCCAGTTGTCACCCCAGTTCTGGTTACACCCCAGTCACAGCGGAAGGAAGTCAGGAGAATGTAATTTACTAAGTGCTTTGGGATTCTTAGGAATATAACTCACTAGAGAGACATTGCAATTTTCTAAGTTCATCCTTAAGGGAGAAGTAAGTGAAGTTTCTGTGTTGGGGGTGGCTCTGGTGAGGGAAAGCATTTTGCAGCCATCCCCACAGGGTTGTTAATGCATGCTTTTTGCTAACATGCCATTTCACTGGAATTTTCACCCTTCTGAGCAATCTTGCATATGGATGAAAAGGAGAAAAAGGAACTCGGTGGTAGTCCAGGCCCTGGAGGCCCCTCAGATGGGCTCTGCTGGGAATACCTGCCTTCCCATGGCACTGACAGATGAAGCAGCGCAAAGTACAAGGATGAAAGGAAAAAGTCAGAAATGAGAAAAATGCCAGAGGAATTAAAATTTTAAAAATCTCATGGGGAGCCTGAAAGCCAAGGCACATGGGTAAGTGGGTGAGATCCTCTGTGTATGTGTCCTCCCTGTTTCTGCCTTGGATGACCAACGCTCAGAGCATCAGGGAAGGCTGGAGAGCCATGGAGCTGCCGGTCCCACATCAGCAGTGGGGAATGCCCCATCCCAGTGGGACAGACAGAGATGTGCTCCCAGCTGCCATACATACCCCAAATGAACAGGAGAACAGCTACAGCTGCCACTGGCCTTGGGAAGACAGTGGGACAGAACAGAGGTGCAGAAGAAGGGATTTCAGTGGTGAAATTCTGGCAATTTGCAGAACAATTGACTCTTTTCTCTGGGCATTGCCTCGTTGGTTAATTCTTTCCAGACCTAATATGCTAATAGGGGCAGGAGCACAACCTGCCCTGTATCCTCTCGCTGGCCACCACTGCATTCCAGCCAAGCAGTGGAAAAGCAAAGCAACAAAACCAAAACAGAAACTAAACTATGTGTTAAGGAGAAAAAAACCTGCTCCCTGCAGGCAATCTAAGGAAGCCATGTGGCACCAGTACAGTAAATAAAAACTGAACAAGTAACCTCTTCTTGGTCTCTCTGGAGACAGTGGCAAGCCAGGGATTAGCAGCATTCATAGTGCTCCCACAGGTTTCCATGATGAGGGACACAGAGGAGACTTGTGTGCTGCCTGGAGAGGTGGGGAGGCAGGACTGGAAGGGACCAGAGGGACCCATGAGGGGCCTGGCAGGTAGGAAAGGAAGGCAGGTTTGTTCATTGAGTATGAGCCTACAAAACCTGCTTGGCTTTGGTCTCACCAGATCCCATTGAGGCATAGGATAAATTGCCTGTCCATGGTGGGAGAAGATCTATAACAATGCCCTCCTGAATAACTCCTCGCCAGTTCTTGTGTTTGGTAGATCTCTGTGGCCATGAAAACATCCCCAGCTCTTTCCCCCGTGGCCCAGTAAGTCCTATTTCAATGAAAAATGGCTTCACTCTTTAGGTTAGGTGTGCAGGGAGAGACCCTGGCTCTACCAGAGGATCCTCTGCCCACAGCTCACAGCTCATGACCCATTTTGGTGTGTAGGGGAAAGTTGTTTCCCACCAAATGCAATCAGCAAGAAGAAAAAAGGCTGAAAGAATCTTTCCCCAAAGTCCAGCAAACTCCCCAAACCAATTCTGTATCTTCTTGGCAGGAACTCTACATTTTTTAAGAGACATATCTGAAAATTACAGAAAGGCATGGAGTCCCTGCCCATCACATAAATGCACAGTTCCTGCTGAATCACTCGGAATTGTGCTGCCCTGGACTTTGCCAACGCAGTCACGTCTGCACAAAAGTCTAAATAAAATCTGTGTGCAAATCAAAGAAATAAATTTCATGAGTAACCAGGAATTGTTAGTTTTTGTGGTATGTTGGCAGCTTTTTCTTATTCTAGCACTGTTTCCTGAGCAGACTCTGTAATATTCCACTTCAATCCCTCGAAGCTGACAGGAGAGCGTGTACTTCGCAATCAAAGTGATTCATGCAATTACATGAGCCAGTGCAGAGTAAGGGAGTGAGAATCCCTAATCTAGAACGTTAGCACTTATCTGTTAAACACTCTTTTTTAACATACTGCAGAACCATCATCTTATTCCTTACATAAGGTTCTTCAGGGACTACTATGACAACAGCAGTGCCGAAAAGCAGCGTAATGAGACACCAGGAACACAGGGAACAGATCATACAACAGCAGCTCATTACAACTAATTTCTTCTCTGACCCCAGAAATAAAATCACTTGTGGGTGCTTTTTTAATGCTGAAGTTCTTTGTCAGTCTGTTTCATTTTTATTAGTATATTCACTATATTTCTGTATATACACTGATTGTTGACTTGGTCTGCAAGATTATATAACTAAGAATAGAACAGTGTGGCTATTCCCAGGGGATGATAATATTCCTGAAATCATGCCAGAGACATTGCAGTTTGTTGATCTATTGGAAAGATCATGGAGATGAGCTACCAGAATAATTTGGTGGTGACAAAAATGTTGCTGTGTAGTGAAACAGGTATTGTGGAATTTGTTCCCAGCTTATTACACATGGAAGGTGAAAATTCCTGATATTAGAGGGCTTAATATCATATGCTGGTCCAGATCAGTGAAATTCAAACAGGAAATGAGGTTTAAAGAGTTGGATAAGTTTGCTGAGGGAAGTTGTCCTCATTGTTGTAAGTCAGTGCTTGATATCTCTTGAGATAAGTGCTAGTTTAAAACACAATTTATCTCTACATTTTGGATTCACCGATGAAACTTATGGATTGATTTGGTAGGAATTCAGACAACGGGGTCTCTTCTAATCCCAACATCAGCATTTGTGTTTAGCCCTTTTAGAAATTAGTTTATTTGATGTCAGAAGAGGCCAGGCATGAGGTCAAGGTGCGTGGATGCTGCTGCTCCCCTCACCTGCCGCCCATCCCGGGGCAGAAACATGCTGAGCTCCCAGCCAATGCCACAAGTTCCCACAAGCAGCAGCTCCATGGACGTCCCCAAAGGCAATCCCACGCGTGAGAATTGCGTCTCACAGCCTGAATTGCCTCTCATTTTCTCCACATGATGCAAACCGCTGCCCGTGTGATCCAGCCTCACACAGGGGGTGCTCAGACTTGCTGAGCCACTCACACCTCGGATCCCAGCTGGCTTTTACGGTCTCTGTGAGAGCTGCAGGTGTGGAGCCTCCATTTCTCTGCCAGACTGCTGCTAGTAACTTGAGAAGGCACTGGCCAACTCCAGCCACATCATAGAAAGAAGCTGGAAACTTAGAAGTCATTTACAAAAATATTTGCAACTGGAACATAAATGGTGGTTGAGTCAATGCTGGGGACACAAATTAATGTCAGCAGAAGTGGTCTATTCTGCCTCGTGTACAGACCCCAGGACAGAAGACAAATGATTGAGAAGAGTCTTGTTTGTCTGTCAACCTCTACTTCACTGAACATTAATTATTGTCCATTAATAATTATTAATTATTGGCCATTAATTATTATAAAAACAGAAATATTGGATTAAATAAGTGCTACATCCCAACTCAGGGTACAGCTTAGGAATTTATTCTTGAGTGACTTGTGTGTCTGGGTTGTTTCAGGCACTACAGGCAACTGATTTGAGATCTTTCATACCTTGGATGAACTTTACACCTAGACTATACATTTCTATATATCTGATATAGATAAATAGATTCTTCCTCTACAAGAGTGAGCAAACTCTCACCATTTTGCTGAATTAAGACCATTTTTGGCTATACAGTGTCAGACATTAGACAAATTAGATACTGTCATTATTAAGAGGGTTTTTAGGGCAAAAAGATAATTCTCCTGTCTTGAATTACATGCTTCTTCTCAATTCTTTTATGAGAAAATTATCTTTTTAGATAGCTGATGTATTCACAATTCTTAGTCTTCAAAAATTCTGTAAATTCTGTAGTGCATTATCACTTGAATATGCTAAATAATTATTTGAATGCCTACTCATAGATAGCCTTCAGTAAAACTGAGGCTTTGAGAGGAACCAGAGACACCCACCAACTGCATTCATGAGATGGGCACTGTGAGGATTTACATTTAAGATACGTTATGGATTTTTACTACTTTTGCAGTAAAACAATTGCAATGACACTGAAATTCAGAAAGTCCTCTCCTCAACTTTCACCTTTTCTTAAAGAACAGGCAGGATTTAATAGTAATTAATTATTATCTCACTACAGTTTTGTAATCACCTATAGGCCATATAGATGTGAATGGTCTCTTCTTATAGCAAACCACTTTTAGCACAAGTTGATAGTAAGAATATTCACATTAGGGTGGCTTCTAGTAAGTCTGTAGCATTCCCATTGTAATGTATAATCCTGCCCTTCCAGGCTCAGGATTGACAACTTTCATAAATCATACTTTTTATGTCAAATGTCTTTTACAATAAATGACTGCGTCTACACAAACCTGCACAAAATTCTTCCCTTCCTCCTTATTCCATAGTGTTTTTAGAGGATCAGGAGATTTAAAGTTGAAAGTGATTATTTGTTTTTGAAAGTTCTGGACACCTGGAGATTGTGAAAATAATCATTCCTGGCTTACATTCATTTTTAGTTTCTAGGATACAAACAGAATTTAAAATAAGCTAATCCCTTCACCTGGTTTAAACTGCCAGTGCTTCATGCAGCAACATGAGTTTACAACAGCTAAGAATACATCCCAGTTATTTTTAATCCTTTCGCGTCAAAATTGGCTTGTCCCAATTTGCTTTCAAAGCATCCTCAGAGTAAACCCTGTTTACCCAGCCCACATTTGTCTTGAGTGCACTTGTACGAAATAACCTTAAGCACCCAAAAAGGCCTTGTTTGTCATGAGAACTCCTCCAGACAGACTGACCCCCCCCGAGGGGAGGCCACCAAGGAATCCATTCGACAGCTCCTGACCGGGACTGAAGGGAGCGGGAGCGCGCGAGAGGCTCAGTGCACTCCTGCTCCCCTTCAGCTGTGCTCAGAGTCGTCTCAGCCAAGGAACGAGGCTGGCTGAGGGCTCGGGGAAATGTGGGCTCTGCAAAGGCTCGGCCTTCCCTGTTGGAACAAAAATATAAATTGAAAAATCGGGCAAAAACGGGACCTACTTGTGAGAACGGGACACACTGGAGGAGTGGAGTAGAATAAAGAGCACAGAGAGATGGAAGTAGGAGCAGAGAGGCAGGAAAAGGGATAAAAAAGGAGTAAGGAGGGAGAAGAAAGGCAAAAAGAAGCATAAAGAGCTGTAAAAGTAAGGAAAACAGAGAAGAAAAGGACTGAGAGAAGAAGGGAAGGAATGCTGCATGTGTTTTAGGATGTCCTCCTCTCACAGAGGATGGAGGTGCCCAAAGGTACCACCAGTAGTGGTTAGGCCTTGGTTTGTGCAGAATTTCAGTGGTGTGCATGTAGAAACAGGCGCTCACTGAAACCACGAGAGCATGGCCTGGCATTTGTGCTGGAAGGAGCCAGTGGCGCACAGCTTCTGGAATGGGGCTCTCTGCTCCCAGTGCTCCTTCTCTCCATCTTCCCATGGATCTTTGGTAGGAGCCAGCCCTGCTGAAGAAGGGAGCTGTTTTCCTCTTGTGCCCCTGGGTGACATGGGAGCCGGAAGGGCTTTGGCAGAGGCAAGGACTGCCCGTGGCAAGGAGGGGAGAACCACGGGAGAACAGGAATTCAAAGGGGTTCTGGGCTTCCAGCAGGAATTGGGATTGGTCCAGTTCTTACTCAGACTGAGGGGTACTTTTGATGCTGCTCTGTCCCAGACAAGATGAGCACAGCCTGCATGTCCCCACATGGCCAGGCCCACAGCTCTGCCAGGTGTCAGCAGAGGCTGGGTTGAGGGCTACAGGTGGTTTCTGTTCACAGAGGGAGCAGGGGCAACACTGAGTCTGGGTCTGCTGCTGTCCAGGGAGCAGAGCGAACATGGGCTCACATCCCTGCTGGCTCGACTGCCCCACTGTGGGATGTGCTCTGACCTGCTGTGGAATGCCCCCATCCTGCTGCAGGATCCCCTCAGGACCTGCTGTGTCCTGCCCCCAACTTGCTGCATGATGTCCCCAATACGTTGTGGGATGTTTCCCTCCTAAAATGCTGTTGGATGCCTCCCCGCTCCCTGACCTGCTGTAGGATGTCCATAGCCAGCCTCGGGATGAACCCCTAGACCTGCTGTGGGACATCCTCATACCTTCTACAGGGTGTACCCCAGCCAGCCCTGGGACGACCCCACCACACCCGCTGTGGGAAATCCTTCAGCCACACCGCGGGATTTTCCCCCAAGCCCTGGGATGTTCCGCCAGCACTGCTGTGGGATGTTACCCCCTAAGCCCAGGCCCCCCAGACCTGATGCGGGATGTCCCCAGCATGCTGTGGGATGTTCCCATCTCCGCGCGGGCCCCCCGCCCCTTTGCCCGCAGCCGCGCACCTGGGCGCGGTGTGTGCGCGCGGCGCCCGCGGCCGCGGCGCTGCCGGGCGGGGGTGACTCAGCCCCGGCTTTATAACGCCGGGCGGCTCCGAGCCCGGCTCCGCTGCGCCGCACCGCGCCCGCGGGGAGCGCCGGGGCCGCGGCACCGCGCCATGCGGAGCCTGCGCGGAGCCCCGCCGGCGCTGCCGCTGCTGCTGATGCTGCTGGCGCTGCTGGCGCTGCTGCTGGCCGCGGGGCACGGCGCCGTCATCACCGGGGTGAGCGCCGCCGCTCGGCGCCGACGGCACCGACGGGACCCGGCACCGGCAGGGACGGAGGGAGGGAGGGAGGGCTCCGCCGCGGCCGCGGGGACGGGGGTCGGGGTTTGTTCGCGGGGAGTGATAGCGGGAGAGGGGGAACCGCCAGGGATAAGGGGTGCCCGGAGAGAGGGGAGCGCTCTGCCGTGCGGGATGCCCGGGGACAGGGGAGCGCTCTGCCGTGCGGGATGCCCGGGGACAGGGGAGCGCTCTGCCGTGCGGGATGCCCGGAGAGAGGGGAGCGCTCTGCCGTGCGGGATGCCCGGGGACAGGGGAGCGCTCTGCCGTGCGGGATGCCCGGGGACAGGGGAGCGCTCTGCCGTGCGGGATGCCCGGAGAGAGGGGAGCGCTCTGCCGTGCGGGATGCCCGGGGACAGGGGAGCGCTCGCCGTGCGGGGTGCCCGGGGACAGGGGAGCGCTCTGCCGTGCGGGATGCCCGGAGAGAGGGGAGCGCTCTGCCGTGCGGGATGCCCGGAGAGAGGGGAGCGCTCCGCCGTGCGGGATGCCCGGAGAGAGGGGAGCGCTCTGCCGTGCGGGATGCCCGGGGACAGGGGAGCGCTCCGCCGTAAGGGGTGCCCGGAGAGAGGGGAGCGCTCTGCCGTGCGGGATGCCCGGGGACAGGGGAGCGCTCTGCCGTGCGGGATGCCCGGAGAGAGGGGAGCGCTCTGCCGTAAGGGGTGCCCGGAGACAGGGGAGCGCTCTGCCGTGCGGGATGCCCGGAGAGAGGGGAGCGCTCTGCCGTAAGGGGTGCCCGGGGACAGGGGAGCACTCTGCCGTGCGGGATGCCCGGGGACAGGGGAGCGCTCCGCCGTGCGGGATGCCCGGGGACAGGGGAACGCTCTGCCGTAAGGGGTGCCCGGGGCTGGTCGCCGGGTGAGCACTGCCGGGACTCGGTCTGTCCGCAGTCAGCCAAGCCAGGACGGAGCGGTGTCGAGTGCGGTGACGGATGTCTGGAGCTGGGATAAGTGATAATGAGGACGTGGGAGGGAAAGCAGCGCCAGGTGATGAGAGGTGACAGCACTTGGGGGTCCGTCTGGGATAAGTGATAGCGGACGTGGCATCCCTAGGGATGAGGGATGCCCGGAGCTGCGGGTCGGGCTGGATTCAGCGGTACCAGAGCCTGGGGGTCTCTGCGGTCAGTGATGCCAGGATGTGTCAGTCTCTGCGGTGGGCAATGCCAGGACCCGTGGGTCTCTGAGGTGAGGGGATGCCACAACGCGGGGTCTGTTCCTTTGGGGTGAGGGATGTCTGGACTCGGCGAGGTGGGGTCTCCAGGCTGGTTCGGGAGCGTGCAGAGATTCCTGCCGCTTTTCCAGGGCTGGAGCTGTCTCCCATCTCCCCACATGCAGCCCCAGCTGTCCCCAAACCTGCTCTGAGAGGGTCTGGCTCAGGTCATTGCACTGCCCACTGTGCAACCCAGGTTCCTCCAGCCCCTCCGTGTACAGAGCAGGATTACAACCCTCAGAAAACTGTTTTCCTTCTTTTTTTTCCTTTGTCTGTGACTGTGTTGCTTTTTCCCCTTAATAGCCACCCCTTGCAAACAAGTCTCTGTTGTTGCTGTTTTTAGGCTCAAGATTCACTCTGGTTGTGAAAATACTTCTTTTCCTAAAGACGTTATTTAACCCAAAGCATTGCATCACTTTTTAGTTAAATGATTTTTTAAGTGTTTGCTTTGGATTAATAACTCAGCATTTGCATTCCTTTGAGAGCTCACATGTCTTTTGTAACCATCAGAAGTTGCACTCACAGCAGTGGATTTCTCTGTGGCTGTCCAGGCTCCCTGTCCAGACCCCTGAAGTCCATGAAACAGCTCATGGGCATATCTCTGGAAGTCAGATCAGTTCCCAGGACTGATTATTTTTCTTAGAGCAGAGAATGTGAAGGAATTTTTTACTGTTTGAGGATTTTAAGTTTCTTTTAAGTAGAAACATTTCCAGCAACAGAGGAGCAGTTTATATGTTATTAGAGTTGTGGCTACACCTTTAAAGCATAATTAATCCATTAAATAAAGTAATTGTGAGGCACTGAATAATAGATCAAGTACAAGGTAGCTTCAAAAAGTAAAAATAGATTAGAACTAGAAAATGTTGCTTTATTAACTATTGCAGAACATTTCTGCTTGAACCACTTTGATGCATTTTTGGCTTTTGATGAACGGGCAAATCTCAGATGAGAGCTGACGTAGGTGTTCCCAGCCCCTGAGCCTGAAAGGTGTTTTTCCTTTGCAATTTAAGGACTTTTTTCAAAGTTTCCTAAGTTCAGTGGTGGTTCTTGTGCTGACACCTGTCGCCTTTGCAGCTGGCATTTCACCTGGGACATATTTTTGGGCTGATTTTCCAGAAAACTGTGTTTAAATGAGGTGCTTGTGTGGTGCTTGGGGAAGTTTAGGAGTAGCAGCAGGATTTACCCATTGCAGATAAGGTGTGGGCAGGAACGCTTGGGTTGAATATTTTCAAAACTTGTCATACATTTTTGGAAAGGGAGCCTTAAAAGTTCTGCCAGATGTAAATATGTGTGTGTGAGGTCAGGAAAGAACTTGTTCCGCCTGGACGGTCAAGACTCTTGCTTGGCAGAACATACCCTGGTGGGTTTTTCAGCTGAGTGGTATTTCACCCCAGGACCAGTCCCACAGAGATGAATGGAGTTTGAGATATATTACTGAGAACAAAAGGGAGTCAGGAGCTGGCAGGTGAGAAACAGCAGAGCCTGTGACTCCAGCTGTGCAGTGGACACCAGTGTGCTGGGGGCAGCCAAAATCACTGGACCTGCATTTTATTTGTGATTAGGGCAAAATAGTATCATTAAAGTGCTTTTTAATTTATTTTTTTTTAAGAGAGAGGTCAGAAAGTGAGTATTATCTACCTGGCAGGCTGGAGTCATAGTTTTATGATCGTATTAGGCTTACAAGCAAATGCTCTGTGTTTGGGCTTACCTGCAGCACAGAACTCTGTGTTTAGGAGCTGTTTGGGTCACACACACTATTTAATAATGATCCTAATGCAACAGCTTCTTCCTAAACTACTGACTGATCTTTACACATGTATTTTGATCTGGCTTCTGCTGGTTAGTGCAATATTTACCCAGTGAGTACAGTCTAAAGCCATTTATCATGTAAATCCCAAGGTAAGATCAGTGAGTTTTTCCCTCAAGAGCATGTTTACTCTGGGAATGTGCCTTCCCCAGAGCTGTTATCAACATTTACGTATGTTTTTATGAGTTTCCCATTTACGTAGTGCTGATCAGTGCCTTCCATCTCTCACTGCTGCTGCCAGACATCCAGAGCAGTGAGTTAATCAAGCTTACATTTGGGATGTAAGCAGAACCTTTAACTGATGGCATTTCTCACTGGAGAAAGCAGACTGGTTTTTGCATTAAATCTATATAAGCTTTTGATTAAAAAGTAACTGAAAGATGTACAGTAGTTTGTTTTCAAACCCTAATATGTCAATTGCTCTTCATGGTTTGTGGGTTTTAAAACATATCCATTAGTTTGCATTTTGGTTTTTGCTTGTCTAAGCTGTACTGGGTAAGTGGCTAAAATATTTTTTTGCCTTCTGTGAAGGGGAATGCTACCACCCATGGATGCTACCATCCATTTTTTTCGGATGTGGATACTTAAGCAAAGCTTTTCTTGAGACCTCTTTTAGCTATGTGTAATTCTAGATAACAACCTCAGAATCCATATTTAAACTTCTGTTTTAGCTACTTCCACTTGAACTTCTCTAACAAAACTCTCATGCAGTCTTGCAAGGGCACTCACAACAGCGATATTATCATGTGAAGTTAGAAGGAATAGTTACCTCAAAGCCATTAAATTAATGGATGATTTCCTATCTTAGCTTCTCCGTAGGACTGGTCTGGTGACTCTTTTGGTGACAAGTTTAGTGTGGTTGGTCTTTGCTCCTGTCTGAGCTCACTGAGGCACCGATGCGGGAGCTGGGAAAGCGAGTGGCACATGCCATGGTCTGTCGGTGCTCAGAAGTTTGGACTGTAAATCACTGACGGTCCTGGGTTTGGCCCAGAGCAGCTCTGTGTGTGGTCCTGGCTTTAAGCAACCTGGTCTCAACTCCAAAATGTACTAGCAGCCTGCACGTTCTAATCCATGGGAAACACAAGTATTGCAAATCAGCCTTAAATCTCATTATTCAGCCTTAATGAGCCATGATAACTTAGGGGTGCCAGAGGCAGCTCCTGAGCACCTGATCTGTCCTATTTCTGGACTACATTTATTATTCATTTAATTTGCTTAATGCTGTGTTGAACTCCAGGCCTGCGAGCGAGACCAGCAGTGCGGGGGTGGGATGTGCTGTGCCGTCAGCCTCTGGATCCGCAGCCTGAGGATGTGCACCCCAATGGGAAACCTGGGAGACGAGTGCCATCCCTTGAGTCACAGAGTGAGTACCTCACCGTGGTGGGGGGGCTGTGGGGCTGGAGGAATGCCCTGAGCTGTACGTCACACGGCATGGAACCTAGACGTGGTGGGAAGGCAGGGAAACTTCCCGTTCCTCACAATATCCAGCCACCTGCATCTGTATGGGAACAGAGAGGAACGTACCTACGTAAGGAAGTGCATTACTGTCAGAATTATGCTGAAGAGAATCAGAGGATGAAAGCACTACACGCTTCCCAGATTGTTTTCTCATTAGTTTGTTGTTGCTGCTTTGTTTTGTTACGTGATCCGAAACAGCACTGGCAGCTCCCAAGCCCTGCCCTGCCAATCCTTGCTGGTGCGAGCAGGAGCACAGCAAGTGCCACCAACCCCAGTGGCAGTGGACAAGATCCTGTCACAAGCATAAAAATGTCACCAGCTGATGCGTTGAGAAAGTGTTGGCACACATTTGGACTTGAGAAAAGTCCCCACAGGCTCTCTTAGTTTCTATACTACCTATTGATTTTAAGTATATGTGTATGCATACATATATACACATACACTGTATTATTAACACAATGATTTTAACACGTTCATTTATTTAAGGCTATGCAATTATGTATTTGTTATGCAGTATGAAAAAAGCTGCTTATTTAAAACACAAAAGACTGAATGGGATGTTACCAGGGAGCTTGAGAACCTGATGGTCTTCAGAGTCATCCTCAGGGAAGAGCACAGCCCAACAAGTGGAAGACACAAGGCAATAATTTCAGATCATAAATGTGCAGCTAGTTAGCTGCCTCTCTCACTGTTTCCTCCAAGGCCTGGCTTCTCAGCTCTGTATCTACTGTTTATTTTCTCAGTTTTAGGAAGTTTCAGGCTCTACTTCATTGCAGTTAAATTTTTAAAACTTCTGCTGTGATATTGGGGACCAAATGGTCATTTTTACTGTGTAATGTAGTGGGTTCTTCTTGTAAGGGCTCCTTCCATTACCAGGAATTAGGATAAGAGAAATTGTCTTCGAGAGGGTTTTATGAGCTTATTGTTATTGGGCAATAATTTAAACTGTCTGATATATTTCAAGCTGATTGCCTGCATAATTACAATCAGAGTAGATGCCTGTCCACCCCAGCCACTAAGTCACTGATGTTTATAAGCTTTATGAGGTTAATTTTAATTTCTCCACTGATCTTCCTGAGAAACACAAACCAAATTGATTTACTGGAGAACGTGAAATGAGGTCATTTTAAGGATGGAGGGTTAGCTCAGTGGTTCCTCTCTTGTAAATACTTGTGTAGGGAGCAGCTGGGTGCCCTGATCACCAAAACTTTTCATTTACCTGCAGGATAGGTCAAAAGCAGACAGCACCATGGCCATGGCACCTCAGGGACATCCAGAGGAGCCAAGAAATAACTGGAGGAGATGGCTGGCAGCTGGGGTTCCACCTTCTAGTTTCTTTCTCAACAACTAGATGGTAATGGACCGATGCCATTAGCAGTCCCAGCTGGAATTTTGAGGCTGGGTCTGAGGCAGGGCCAGGCAGGGTTTGCAGGCAGGTGAGGTTTGGCAGCATGGGAGTCCTGCTGAAAGGAGCATTTCCTTGCAGCAAGTGGAATGTTTTGAATAAATCACCTGAGCTGTCAGAAGGCTGAGAGCTCAGGTTTTGGCTTTGGCTGCAGGGCTGTGTGTGGGCACCCAAAGGGATGCTTCCCACGGGGAGTCCCCAGCAGGTGTGGGAGGTTGTTGCCTCTCTGCTCACACTGGAGCAGAGGGTCTGTGGTGGGTGGCACAGGGAAACCCATGACATCCCTTGTCCTGGAGCTGCTCTTCAGATGGTTCTGGGCAGGAGGCTGGTGCTGGCCCAGGGCACTGCAGGGGATGTGAGCCCTCTGCCCCAGCAGGGTGCCACTGGAGTCAGGCTGGTGCTTGGCACCATGCACGGGGGACTGTGTGGGACTTTCTTAAAGACATAATTTGTACACTGACACAAGAAAATCTTGGACTATTAAAATTTTAGGCTTCAACCACACAAAAATCTGGAAGTGAGGGAATTAGGGCTGCCTGCCTGGCTGGTAGCAGTGGCTTTCTATCTCTGTGCCTCCTTTGCTTCATCCAGGGAATGCTCAGGGAATGCACAGCTCCCAGACACTTCCCACTGGGCTGTCCTTTTTGGCTCCTGTAAGAGACAGAGCTTGTGACCAAGTTGTTGAAGATTGTCAGTGCGTGTGCATGTCATGGCACAATTAAATTTGTCTAATGAACTCCATATGTGCTCCCTGCAGCACAATGTGGCTGGAGGAGGGTGGGATGAAATGAGAAACCTCTGCCCTGTGGTGAAAAGCATCCCACTCACAGGGAGGTCAGGTAAGGTGACCTCCAGAGGTCCCTTCCAGCCTGATAACCATGGGATCCCAAGGTTCCCAGGTCCTGCTCTGTGCCGTGTGACAAGGCAGGATTTGGGACACGCAGAAAGCCCTGCGCAGTGGCACCACAAAACGTGATGTTAAAGGCCAGTGTAGTTTCACAACAAACTCCTTTATGAAATGGGAGTAAATGGAGAACATGTGTCACAGATGTAGATCTACACAGCAACATGACTGTTAACATCCTGCTCTTAACCATGGCTGGACCAGGGTGTACAGATGCCTTTGCCTTCTGCTCTGTGCTGCAGCTCGTGGGGAACTCTGGGTGTGAAGGGAGGGAACTGGGCAGCATTCTCCATATCTCCATTATTCCTCCCATTTCATCCCCCCAGCCACCAGTGCCGTGGCTCTCCCTGTCACTGATTGTGGGAAATAATAAATATACTATTAGCTAAAATGTTTTTAAATGCTCTGTGACAGAGATATCTTTGGCTGCTGCTGGCTGTCCGTAAGCTTTTGCCATCTTCCCATTGTTTCAACCATGTAATGAGGCTGGTGCTGCAAATAAAGCTCAAGGAATGTACCCCAGCAGTCCCACCCCGTTCGTGAAAAGGGAAAAATAACCGCGCCAACACAACTGATGTCCTTGCTCTGTCCCCAGGTGCCCTTCTCCGGGCGGCGGATGCACCACACCTGCCCGTGCCTCCCGGGCCTGGCCTGCCTAAGGACTCCTCACAGCAGATTCAGGTGTTTACCAGACTTCAGAAAAGAAGATGTCTTTTTTTAGCAGGAGCTGTTCTGCACTGGAAAGAGCCGCTCAGTATTTTCGTTCTCTCGTTGTTGTGACAAACAAAAGGGTACTACCCAGGGGAAACCCTTCACCACACTTCCCTGCCTCACCAACATCAGCTGGAGATGAGACACTGCTGTTGTGGCCAAGGGTTTCAGGAGGGACTCGCAGTGGAGGATGCTTTCATTTTGGGGTAGCCAAACAACATTTACTAGAGCAAAACTCTTTCTGAGGGCAGGGGCTTGACCGTTCCTGAATAATTTTGTGGGCTTCATGGTTGTAGTTTAACCCCAGAATGAAAAAATCCAAGTTTATTGCCAGTTTTGGAAAAAATTGGCCACGTCTTTACACTTTGGAATATCTGAATTGAACTGAGAACTGGATAACTGCATAGTGTGAAGCATATGACAATTGCCAAAAGAACTGTATTTATATTTCATTTCTTATCTTTATTATTATAATTTTATTTGTAAGTTAGGCACACCTCTAGGGTAAAGGTTTAACCAATAGTTGTAGTTTTTACACTTTTAAAAAGTGGCAAGTGGAAAGAAAACATTTCAGTATTCAGAGCATTAAAAGATTTTGTTATTTTAGTGTTCTAAGATGAGAAGTTGTTGTTACTTGAATTGGTGTAAAACTACCTGATCATCTCAAACTATGTATTAAGATGTAGTTTATATTAAAGAAAAAAAGGAACCCTGAAATTTATTGTAATGGGCTGCCTGACTTCTTGTATATGTATCAAATTTGCTGTGCAAAAATTCTGTATCAGAATAATGGCAGTGTATAATTTGATTTATTTTAATATTATAACATTATTTTGTCATTGTGGTTTTTCATTTTTATTCAGTGTAATCTGTTATCCCACACTTGATTCACCCAAGCTAGCAGAGCTCCTTATGGATAGCTTAGCAAAAGATTATGTGCCTCTGGCTGCTTCTTGGGAAACTTGTAGTTTACAAGGCATGAATTCCTCAATCAAGCTGCAGTTTCAGAATCTGGAGGAATCTTGGTGTAAATAATACGAGAGGTTTTCTTGGCTTGTGCCTCAAAGGATCAACTTTAGCCCAGCAAACATAAGATTTGTGGGTTTTCTATGAAATACTGTGTGACTTCATATTTACTTGTCAGTCCCCAGAGCTGGAATTCCAACAGTTTGTGTGAGATTCACATGTTTCTTGCTCTCAGACATGCAAACATATGCTGGAACTGGAAAAGTGAAGTCATTCATCTTTCAACAATCAGTGCTTTGCTACTGGTGGAGATGGAGGGGGGTTGGAGAAGTAAGCACACTGTGTCAAGGCCAGGCCTGTACAACTGAGAGGAGAAACATCCCTGTGAGTTACCAGGTACCTTCTACTGGGCCCCACAACCTTCCTCGAGGGGCAGAAAAGAATAACAGGATTAGGTATTGTCAGATCCTCATGGATTCTGCAATTTCAGGGAAATAAAAGTCTTGAGAGAGATTGTATCCTCCTGGCTGAAGACAGCCCATGCCCAGGGTACCCACTCCAGTGCCTCTGAATTTTGCCTCCTCCTTTGCAGTGGTGATACTGCAGCTGTGCAAGTGGTGACAGGAAAAAAAAAAAAAAAAAGGACTGAAGTGCCACTGAAGGGCAATTTTACATCTGGTTTGCATTAATGTGATCAGGTACAAAGTGCCTGTATTAGATCTGAAGTCTCAGAGGGGCTCAACACTAACCCAAAGGGCTGGTGGAAGGCTAAGTCATTTATTGAGTTCAAAGTGACATGCCAGCCCTGCAGAAATTTCCATAACCTGGATTTAAAACCAACCCCCCAGCCTGATTCTACCATTGTCACTAAATAGGGGGGCTCCCCAAACACCCCGTGCACCCCCAAAGGCTGGATTTACACAGGAGGAACACACTGGAAGTGTGGGGGTTGCTTTTCTGTCCGTGTCTGTCCCCATAAAATGCACTCAATACCATGGACTTCAATTTACACAAAATCAAGAAGAAAAGTAGGTGTCCAAATATGCATGTGTCCCATCTCTTGCTCCATTTTTTTAAATCAGAGCACAAAAAAATGAACCACAGGAGGAAAGAGTAGCCCTGCTCCTCATCTCCTGCAGGCCTAATTCACCAGTGACTCCACTGAAGGCAGCAGCCCTGGTTTATATCACTGTAAAAGAGTGGACAGTTATACCTAAGGACTGCCTCACACCTGCCAAATCCTAGGAGAGTTTATCAGACAAGAGCAGAGCAACTTTATAGTTGTAATTGGTGCCAATTAACTTGTGGTATTAAGCATTTATCTGGGTAATGAGAACAGCCCCAATTACACGAGTTCAAAGTTCACACCATCCACTGCAGGTGGAAGTTCCTGTGTCCTGCAGACACTCCTGGACAGGGTATTTGGATGGTGCAGCTTTGAGACATGCATTATCCCATACTCGTCCTTGAGGGGCTTCTCCACACCTTCCCTGCTGATGTAGGAGAGATAAAGGCAAAACCTCACTGTCCTACATCCCCACTATATTCATTTGGCAATAATTATTATGATTCCCCTTTTAGTAATTTAATTTCCATTAATTGACACTCACAGTGGAGGTTAGTTGATTTGAGAGAATCATTCTGGAAGGAAGATTAAACTTTTGCATCCCCATTATTTCCTAAACTGTGCCCTAATCAATTATCTTTTTTCCCATCCTCGGGGAGATTTCCTCTCCCAAGCACACCTGCAAAGTCCCTTTAATTTCTGTCTGCAGTGGGAGGGGCTGGGAGGGCACCCTTTACCTTTGCTTTACACTGGTAATAGGCAAACCAGTGACCACAAGTATTTCCAAATGGCCCTGCAGTCCTCTCTGCTTTTCCCTGGAGCCAGCTTTTGTCTTGAGGAGCACGGCAAATGACTCGGGGTGACCCACAAAAAAGGTGGCCAGCCTCAAGCTAACCCTGCCACAAAAAGTTTCTGCAGTTCTCCGTGCCACTCAGTTTGCCCCAGAATCACCCTGGAAATTATCTCAGGCCAGGGACAGCTTCCTCACCTGCCTTGAAGGAAGGAAGGGGACAAGCCCTCGCAGGAGAAATTAGATGAGAAAAGAGAACAGAACTTGTGCAGCCCTGGAACCTCCTTGGTGCAGGGGAAAAGCCTCATTCCCCATTCCCACAGCTTGTGAAGAGAGAGGCTGGTTTAAACACTTGCCTTTATTCACTGCACTTAGATCTGTGCCAACGTGTGTTTTAACTTTATTAATATTGCAGTAATTTCATTATTAATAGAAACGCGTGCATTAATTTTTAATATTATATGAATATTGATATTACAGATATGCTATAGAATAATGTTGATATCCCACCACACTGGAGGCCTTTCCATGTTTATTGCCAGATTTTGGGCTAGCAGAGAGGCCTTGCAGGAAAAGGTACGACCACATATAATGAGCTGCTGCCTTAATTTGATTAGGTGCTTAATAGGAAAGGGGAAGCAAGGTGTTTGGGGTTTGAGGGTGCACAGCTGGCTGAGCCAGCACACACTTGTGAGCCTGGGGGACTGCAGGGAAGGATCTGCTGCACCAGCAAGCCCAGCTAAAACTCAGCTTCATCTGCATCCTCCTGCTCACAGTTCACCACCTGGAAAATTTTGCCACTTCAAACAAAACTGTTACAGAGGTGACACAAAAGTAAATTATTCTGGTTACATGACAAGGGGGGACTCAAATCTGAGTCCATACAGAAGAGACAGGTCACCCTAACCAAATACTGGTTTTACAGAACTAGTAACTGAAAGGAGATGAACTGGCTGAAAGTCATCGTGGTGTTTGGGAAGGTAAAAGGTAATAATGCATACCTTTATGGAGAACACTTTAAGGTAAGAGAAGTGATTATTGTTGGTATTGTTAGTTTGTAGTGGTAGTCAAACAGTAGTTTGAAAACAGGAAACAGTAGTCTTGTTGTGACCCCAAAGCTCTAGCGTGTCTGAAGATCATGTAACATTCCTTGTCAACAGGGGCTGAGCTAATTTTCTCCATCAGCACAATCCACCAAACCAAAGGATGATACCAGCAAGTGTGACCTCAGACCAAGGTCCTTGTCAGCACCTTCCCCTGCCCCAATAGCTCCAGGATTTGTTCTTTCTGCACAGATGGATATTCAAAAGAAACAGAAGGTGCAAAGAATCCCTTGATTTAAACAAGATGTCTCAGGAGTTTGATTCTGCCATTGTGTAATGTGTTTTCCAGAAGGAATTAGAAAATTGCAGGAAGACAATAGACTGTGCAAATGCAAGAGGATTTTGATAACAGCAAAATCAATGTGCCTTTCTCTGTTACATAGATATGAAATGGCAAACCAGCAGGGGTACAGTCATTAGACTGATCAATAATTCTGAGCACAGGAATGGAGATGTGTTTAATGCACATCAGCAAATCAGCTGTGGTTTCTCAAGGAGAGTCTTGAGTGCAGGCAGACCTAGCCCAGTGCAGCAGGACACATTCCAAGGATTTGGCAGGGCAGGTTCCCCCATGTGGAATGTCTGCCTTGGAGGACGGCGGCAGCCTTTGGGTCACTCTGCCTGGTCACCAAGGCTGGGAAAGGCTGGATGTGAAAGGCTGAAGCTGAGTAATCCTGGTGCACTGAAGGGAGGAGGACGGATGGCAGCTTGTTTTGTGACAACGAGTACAATGCAGGGTGACAGCAAAGTGTGCAGGAGAGGAGGAAAGAGCAATATAACCACAGAGGAGAGGTGTAAACCCCCCTGTGGCAGGGGTTTCCCAAAAGTCTGAGTGTAAGAAGCTTAGTGGGGCAGAAAATGAAGGAAAGCACAATGTCAAAAGGACAGAAAGTCTCCTCTGCAAAACCTGGGAAACTGTGTATATTAATTGTGTGCCAGGAGCGCCCAGAGCACCCCAGACTGATGCTCCATTGTACTGTGGCACCAGATATCAGTGTGTCACAGGCACGTCCCTGTTCCCAGAAGTTTACAAATCTCCCAGACCATATACAGAAAGTGCCTGTGCTGAGCTTAGTGTGTACCTGCATCGCTGCAGCCTGAGCTAGCCTGGGATGCAATGACTGCCCTGCATCCCAGCACATGGTACAGGAAGGATGGGCCATGGAGCCCTGTAGAGCTCTGCACTGCACTGCTTGGGCAGTATCTCTCTTCCTAGGCTGGGAATTCCACCAGGTCTCCCAAGCTCTGGTGCCGTGCCTCTGCCACAGCATCGTAACACACAAAAAGGATTAAATCTGCTTTTAAAGCATAACATGGCTTTGGAAATCCCAAGGCAGTAATGCAGTGCAAAAGCAGCGTAAAAATATGGCCTGGTTCCAGCCCAGCAAGCAGGGCTGTGTTTTCTTTATTTACTTTTTCTCTTGCACTTGTGAGTGCACTCATGTCATTTCATGCAGAGATTTGTGGGCTCTTTCACCGCAAACCGGCAGATGTGGCTCTTGCTGCAAGGGGTTTGCAAACCAGCAAAGCTGATATTAATTCCAGAGGGTGCAGGATTCACCCTTTATTTACTCCTCCAGGCTACATGGGAGCCCAGGCCACAGAGTACACCTCTGACCTCTTTCATGGGACCAGAAGGGTCAGCTCAGGGAAAGGCACTGGGGAGGCAGCTGACAACATTCTCACTCTTTCCAAACATTTCACCGCATCCTGTAAAATAGGTATGTTTTTAATATTTTCCTCCCCAATTTCTTTTCTCACATGGATGAAACCTTGACAGAAAGGTCCCTCACCCTTTCAAATCCAACAGCAAAATTTTCTGACTGTGGTGGTGTCCTAATTCCAGCTCCCTTCCCCACCCTTTCATTAAACTCTCCAAAGTCGCCTACAAGCCTTTCACACATTGCAACAGAGCCTTCAACTATTTGAATTTGGTTTACATCAGCACTTAGGCTCAGACAGATATTGCACAAACAGTAAAAAATGTCTGTTCTGCTGAGTATTTAGGATCTGTTGGGGAGGAAAATAATTGCCAAGCCCTCTATCCCCACTGGCAGCTCTGTGGCAGGTCCTGCAGAGCCTGGTTTCTGCAGCCTCCCTCACCCTCCTGGCCCGCCCTTTGGTGATGCTGAGCCCAAACATGTCCCTTCTTGCTCCAGCTCTACCCCTGCCTGTGATGCCACTGCTTCCTTGGCTTGGGTGCCCACGTTCTCCCCCTGTAGTCACTGCAGCTTGGCTGAACATACTCCCTTTGTCCACCTTCTTCCACACCCAGATGTCTCCTGGGGCTCTGCTGGAACTGGCTCCCAGGGGCAGCTCGGCCCTGTGGGCACCCTGACCTGGTCTCTGTGCCCCAGGGCCACCCAGGGGCTGTCACCTCGCCCTTGGCACAGCACACTGAGGGACCTGCTGTGTAGTGTGAGCATGCAAAGCCTAATGAGGGAGGGAAAGGAAAAGGAAAAAGCCCAGTTGATTTACTCGACTCTCAAGCTACTCAACATTTCCTTTCCAGCACCCTCCTGTAAGTGCTCAGTGACAGATGGGGACAGATTGAGTGGTTCGATGCAGGGAAGTAATATTCCACTAAATCATTCCTCTTTCTCTTACTGTCAGAAGGTACCCAGACTTCAGCCCTTCCTCTGAATCTTCCTGTGTTTCCCTCCTTAATGACAAAGCCATTTTGGCTCTACCTCTGCTGAAATTTCTGAGAGAAGCAAGCACTGCAGTTTGTATGCTATGATAAAATGGGTGTTGTAAAGCAGTTAGCAAAAGGAAGGAGTGAATCAGAGACAGAGAGGGTTCTGGTGCTGTTTAGTGGTGTTTCTGATTTCTTTTTCTTGCCTGTGTGCTGGGGCTGAGCCCCAGACCCTGGTGCAGGGACCCTGGCTGGGCAGGCAGCAGGCTCCGGGCAGGTGTGCCGTGGGCAGGCGCGCAGGCTCACACGGCACGTCTCACAGATGGAAGATCCATTTTTTTCTCTGGATGATTTGTTCCAATGGTTAATCATCCTCACACAAACACAGGATTATTTTTTTAATGACATACCAGTAGATAACATTCAGAAACTTTAGGATGGGCTTTCTCTCCACCGGGCAATCTCTTGATTTCTGCCTACTCTATGAATGCCATGATGACTGCCTAAAATTAGCTGTGACTTCACAGCTTCCCTGTGCCCTTGCAAGACTAGCTTTGAACTTGAAAGCCTCCTACACAAAGTTCTTTGTGCTATCAACCTGGTCACAGCAGACAAGAAGAATGTGGCACTGAAGACAGTGGCCTTCCAATAAATAGATCCACAGTACAGCCATGCATGACTCGAGATCAAAGACAGAGTACAAGTGCTGAGGTCATTAAACATGAATAGAAATACAGAAATGCAACAGCTTGCATGAAAGGCTGAGCTTGACTTTAAAGTGATGAAAGCTTGTGTAGTCAGCGATTGTTCACCCGTGATAATGCTCTTGCCATCAGTGGTTCTCTGCATTAGAAAGGTGAATAATTATTCTTGGGATAAAGCATTGAGGTGTGGGGCAGTTAATGACTTGTACCGAGTGAAAATAGGCTTGGAGAGGTGTGGGAAAGTCAGAGTGTCACAGATGTCAAGCTGGAAAATCAGCTCCCAGTCACCAGTTCTATAAGTGACGGATGAGGATTTACCCCACACAAATCCTTCAGGAATGACATGGCATCAGAGGTCACCAGCATGAAAGGAGGTTTGGGGTAAGATATCCTTAGGCACAACCCCAAGCCAGCACGACTCAGCACCCGCTTTTAGGAGACCATCTTCACGGATGGTCTTTCTTGGATGATTGCATTTTTTTCAACATGTCATATATTTTTTAATATTCTGAAGAACTAAGAACATCATAGCACAGGAAATGTTTCCTGGTTCCTATCACAAGAGTTAATTATAGCTTGTGCAGTGTTTTGAGCAACTACAAAGGAAGCTGTGCAAAAAATGATGACTTTAGGAAACCTCTATTAGAAAACAGCCCCCCTGCCATGTTTCTAATAATTTTTTGATTAGCAGCATAACTGTCTAATAAGGTTTCTGGGGTATTCTGATACTGTGTGGAATGAACCAATCTGCAGCCTGAGCTAATGAAGTGATACTTAGCATTGCTTTCTGTCAATATGTATCTGTTACTCTGTCTGCAGCCACTTCCCTCAGGGCAGTTTTGTTGGCAATTCTGAGCAAGTGCAGGTGCCTCCAAAGAGCAAGGTGACTGTGCTTAACCATGTGGGTGAGTGGCAGAGGTCCAGCCACATCCTTTTCTGGGAAGAGAGGGAAAATGCCAGCTTTGCTTTCCTCTGAGCTCCGCACAGTGTGTCCCAGGGCAGTCCCACAGCATATGGTAGAGCAGCCTTCTGAAGATGTAGCTGCACCACATCCAGGTAGAGGCTCAGGAAAGAGCTATTGCTATCAGACCGAGCCAAATTCCTGCCCTTTTCCTCGAGGCTACTGGCTTCACAGCATTTTGGGAGGCAGTTTTGCCTCCTCTGTGCAGAGCTGCTATTGGAAAAAGCAAAGCAAATGATGACAGCTTGTGGGCTATGCACCCCCTGCTCATCCTCCACCTCTAGCACGACCACTGAATGAGACCTTTACCCAACAACATAATTTGGCTGAGGCCAAATGTTTCAGCTCCTTTCCTAGCAAACTCTTTCTAAATCTAACAGGAGGGCTACAAGCACCCCAGAGTACTGCAGGCACTGAGTGCTGTAAATCAGAGATCATCTTAGCTGCTAACTGGGATTTCAGACCAGTGTCATTTTTCAAGCTGGCCTGACATTTAAGTCTATTCTAAAAACCTCTGCTGACTTCAAGATTTTGACTGGAAACGCTCGTAAGGAATGTGTTAAATACCTGGGGAATGAGTGAAGATGCCAGCAGCAATCGAGATTTTCTGGAGCAGCTCTCAGCACAACTGCAATCCCTCACCACAGATATGCAGAAGCAGCATGCTGTGACCTCTGAGCCACACTGTGAAGAATCTCTGGGGGAGATGATATTGGTATTTCCTGTGGTACTCAGCACTTGTGGTGCCCAGAATATGGGAAACTATCATGCAGCTGCCTGGAGGGCTGGAGAGAAGGCTGAATGTACATTCTGGTGAAGCACAGCTCGAAGGAAGAGCCCCGCTGCTGTGCAGCACACCAAACCTCCCCAGTACTTTGTGTTTTGGTCAGTGGGGATGGGGAGAGGGGTTCAAACCATCTGAGTTTTTGCAAGAGAGCCCAGGACTTGTACAAGCAGCAACAGCTTCTCATGTGGGAGTAATTATTAACGCCCAGCTCTCACTGAGTCTCAGACCTTGGCACTTCTGAGTGAGACTGAAAGTGCTCTGGTTTTTGCAGGATGGAGGATTTACAGCCACACCTCACAGTCCATACAGCAGCAACCATCTCTCCCTGTGCTCATTCCATTCTCCCCAACATTATTTCTCTCTTTTTGTTTTTTTAATCCAGAGCAGGTTTTTATCCTCCCCGACACCCCTTCTCTGATCTTGGGCAAAGCATTTCATCTCTGTGACCCACTTTCCCCATATGCAGACTAAAGGCTGCTATGTGAATGCTGTGCTTTGGAAGAGCTTTTTGGTTTTTTTTTTTTTTTTTTTTTTTTTTTTTTTTTTTTTTTTTCTTTTGCAACTTTCTTGTATTTTCTCAGATTTCAGAAGGAATATTTATCCTCTGGTGCTTCTCCACCCCTTTCTGGTTTTCCACACTTTCTTGGTGCACTCTCAGCCAGCAAAGTAGTGGTTTTTGGCGTGCTGGCACTGAATACTCCTTAATTTTCTGCCATGTCCTTGATACTTAGTTTCAGTTCTTTTGGAATTAAGCGCTATTGTACAACACCCATCTGAACCCTGAATTAAAGCAACTGGAGTTCCTTCTCTTTTGTACTACCACAGCCTGGATCATAATCTGACTGACATCACAAGTACCTAAAATATAAAATTAACTTCAAACATTAACTTCAAACAGCAGTGATTTTCCCCTCAGAGTATATCAGGAGTCCTGACACAGCCCTGGAAGCTGTGTGCAAGCAAAAGGCATGGTATACAGATAATTTTTTTTTTTTTTTTTTTAATGCTTGTGCTGTAGCAAGGCTGGGTCTGGCTGCCAATGATGGGTGATAGCATAGCACCTGTTATCTTCACCAGATAAGAACCAACTCACCCATCTTGTGAGGGCATCACTGAGCCAGGGAATGCCTCTACACAGAGGCTGGCATTCAATACAGCAGCACTGCTTGACAAGCCAAGCCTAAATAAAACCATCAGGTCCCCCAAAGGTGAGTTTTCATCCCTCACATACACTACTGACTCTACAACTTGTGTTCATTTTTTTCTAGAAGTGAAAAGTTGGTTCTTGCAGCTTTTAAGGAGGTTTTAAAATAACTATTTTCCCATCTCTGTGGTTTAAATAGAATCATAACCGTACTACTTATAGCCTGGAAGAGAGAGAGGAAGCCAAAATATCAGACATTTTCAATAGAGTAAAGAGGAAGAAAATATTGGCTTGGTTACCAGCCGGATTAGGAAAAAGATGGTGAGATCTGAGTTACAGGTCACAGTCCTAGGCCTCTACTATATAGGCAGCTTCTGAGAGAAATATGAGATATGAGAAAAGTTCCAAAAGTTGGAACTCTGCAGAAAAGACCTAAATCAAGGGTATAAGGTATACTTGGAACACAATTCCCAGAAACAGCATCCATGCCTTGCCCCACAGCCTTTGTGAAACAACTCTACTCCATTACTCTCCAAGACTCACTAAGCTATCATCTTATATTCCAGCCTGAAAATATAATTAGCACTGATAACCAGCTGCTGCTGTGATCTGAAGTATCCTTCTGGGTACAGAAGCTTTCCTTCTGTACCAGGTGCATTTTCAAAATGCTTTAGAAGCTTTAGAAATGGTCATTAAGTCTCCCTTTGTTTTAAAGACACCCCATCCATGGTCATATTTCTGAGCCCAGTTCTGGCAGCACTGGCACTGCAACTGTACCAAAAAAACTCAACTTGCAACCTTCTCCTTATGCACTGCAGGAAATGCTGCCTTTCTGGTGTCCAAATCCCAGCTGGGGGTGGAAAACAAGACTTAAACCAAACCAGGAGCCCCACCTCATTTCATTCCCTGCCTCAACGTGAAGCTGCCACCTTTGCCCTCCTCTGATCTGCCATGTCTCTTTTGAGCTCCCTTCATAGTCACAGGACAACTGTTTCTCAGTTGATGTCTACCAGTTTTGGACTACTCTCTATAGAATTACTCAGCAGATGCAGTTTTCTTCACGCAAACTGAGCTTGTATCCCTGCCTCTTTGTGTGAGACTTGCTCCAGCATGTTTGCTAAATGTTACATGATCCATCAGAGAGGGGAAGCACCTCCGGGACAGCTTCTCTGAGACAGCTAAGAAGTTGGGCCAGGATCCTGCCATCAGGTTACTGGTTGAAATACTTTCAGAGATGGTTTTGTAGAACAACAGAGCAGGTTAAAATGCCATGCTTAATAAATGCAAGCTTCCCGTTAAGAATATAGTTTATAAATGAGTAAGGTATTGACCAAGCCGCAGCGTTTAAAAACTGCTTTGCCAACTAAAATTAGCCATCCACAATTAAACACTCTTTTCTATCATGAACAGAGGAGCAATTAGCTACAACATAAATTTGGTTTCAGCAGACACAAAGAATTGTGCTATTTAAACCTGTTGCCCATCATGAATTTAAGTCTTCTTAAAAATAGCTTTAGTCACTTTTATTGGTATAAACACCTAAATTGAGATCTAACAGCAAGTAAGGATTGTGCTTGTCCATAATAACCTTAGCTGTGAAATCTACTCAGACACAAGACATACAACCTTCCACATACACAAGTTATTTGTCAGCAAAGCAGAATGCTGCCATTCTGAAACAATTACATACAGTAAAGGTTTTCAATATTTTATTAAAGAAAACAGTCAAAATGTACAAGTATTACCCAGGTTTGTAGATAACTTCCTATAAAGGCAGTAAAATATGAATTTCAATCTAGGTTTTAAAAACTGCTATAGTTGCTTATCTTTAAAGTTGGTATTTTAAAATCATGTTTCACAAATAGTTCTGAAATATTACCAAATTAATAGTGCAACAAGAAAATTTGAAATTAGTTCTACACTGTTTGCATGTCAAGCAAAAGTTATAACTAACGGCTTCAAATACTCAAACCATTTGAGAATGAATGAACCCAACAGCTCCCACCAAAACTGACTTCTGACCACATTAGGAACGTCCTCTTCATGTTCTTCACTTAAAATCAAATAATAATAAAACAACACCTCTTGAGGTCATCAAAAATAACTTTAGTATAAAATTGTCTTGGCCCTTATCAAATATTACATGAGTAAAATTGTTAAGCCTTTATCAAAACAGACAGGAATAGGGAAACAAAAAAAATGTCATGGCCTTAATCCGTATCTGTTGGAATCATGTTTAGAAACGTTAGAAGCAAGACCAGAAACTCGGAGCCCTGTTTTGTTTTTAAAAACCACACAATCACAAAGAAAAAAACAGCTTCTTACTGCCTAAGGTTTGGGGGTGTTCTGCTCAAGTACCTGTTCCCATAGACAGCAACCTGTTATGTTCTGAAGAGAGCATACACAAAATATAGAAAAATAAATAAACCAGCTTCTTACAGCCTAAGGTTTGGGTGCTGGGTGGTGGCTTAGTATGTCCCCCACAGGTCACACTCTCTTGAGCTCATATGCAGAAACATGGAAATTTATATCCATCTTTCTTTTTTTAGAAAGAGAAAAGCCCCCCTACATCCCAAAGCTCTTGAGATCGCAAAGGATGGTGCCCTGGGTGCTCTGGATGCTTTGGCAGCATGGGAAGTGGGCTCGGAGACAGACCCTGAGCTCCTTGTTGAAGATGAAGCAGAGGATCGGGTTGACCCCTGCCTGGGCAAATGTCATCCAGACGGAGGTGGTCAGGTACACCTGGGGGATGGAGCTGGCCTTAATGAAGACCCGCAGGTAGCAGGCCACAATGTAGGGGGACCAGAGCAGCAGGAAGAGCAAGGTGATCATGTAGAACATCTTGCAGAGCCTTTTCTCCATCTTAAACTCCTCCAGCACCAGCAGCCTCTTGATCTGGCTGTGGGTGGCCTGCCTTATGCCCACGAGGGTGGGCGGCGTGGGCCCCCTGCCAAAGCCAGCCGTCCAGTTCGCAGCCGCTTGGCCGGTGGCTCCCGGCCCGTGGAAGGTCCAGTTCTGGCTGATGGCCGGCACCAGCTGGGCCGGCTTCATCTTGCGGTGGCCGTGGATGAAGAAGAGCAGCTTGATGTAGACCAGGTGGGTGGCAGCGATGACGGCCGCCAGCATGAGCATGAAGCCCAGCGTGTCATTGGCCTTGACGTAGCGATGCTCGAAGATGCACTGTTCCTCCTCCCGGATGAACTTGTAGGTGCCCACGTCAAAGACAGGGGGAAAGGCCATGGCCATGGAGAGGGTCCACACCATGCACACCACAGCCAGGCAGGTCCAGCCCGTCATGCGCTTGGCGTAGAAGCGGTGGTGGGCGATGGCCATGTAGCGTGTGACCCCCACGCAGAAGAGCAGGAAGGCGGCGTGGAAGCAGAAGAGCACGGCCAGGAAGGCCAGCACCTTGCAGCTGAGGGGCCCGTGGGGCCAGGCGGCCCCGCTGCGCACCGACAGCATGACGAAGGGGAAGCAGGCGAGCGAGCGGAGCCCGTCGGCCAGGCAGAGGTCCAGCAGCAGGTAGTAGGGCGCGCGGTGCAGGTGCCGGTCCTTGAGGATGAGCCAGGCGAAGAGCACGTTACCGGCCAGGCTGACGCAGAGGATCAGCCCCAGCGTGGCGAGCTTCAGCCCGGAGGCGCTCAGCAGGCCGCCGGCGCTGGGCAGGTGCGGGCTGCTGCTGCTCCCCAGCTCGCTGCTGTTCGCCATCGGGTCCTTCCTCCTCCTCTCCTCCTCCTCCTCCTCCTCCGCGCGGGCAGGGCCGGGGGCTCAGCGCCGCGGCAGCGCGCCGGGGCCGAGGGCCGCGCCGCCCGGCGGCCCCATGCCCGCAGCCGCCGCCGCGCTGCCGCCGCCGCCCCGGCCGCCCCGGCGAGGCGGGGCGCTGCCGCCGCGCTCCCCGCGGGCCATGCGGCTCCCGCGCCCGCGCTAGCTCCGCGCCCGCCGCCGCCGCCGCCCCGGGGGCATCGGGGATGCGCGGGGGGGAACGCGGGGCGCGGAGCGCAGCGGAGCCTCCCCTTACCGCCGGCAGCTGCTCCTCCGCGCCGGGCGAGGGGCCGGGCGAGCCTGCGCACAGCGGCGGCGGCGGCTCTGCCCAGCTCCCGCCGAGGACAATGGGGTAAATCCCCCTCCCTCTCTCCCTCCTTTTTCCCTTCCCTCCTCCTCCTGCTGCTCCTCCGTCCCTCCGCCCACGCCTCCGCCCCCCGCGCAGCCCGGCCCCTGCGGAGCGCGGGGCTGAGCCAGGCGCGCAGCGGCGCGGAGCGGCGCGGAGGTCCCGCTGCCGCAGCGGGGATGGCAGCGGGGCTGGGCTGGGCGGAGCGGAGCCGCCCGCAGCCGGACCCCAGCCCCTGCCCTTCTCCCGCCGGGGGAGAGTGCCGGGATGGAGCTCGGGGGCAGCCGCGGGGTGCGGTGGGGTGCGGTGAGGTGTCCAGCTCCAGCGGCCGTGGCGGGGATCCCCTGCATCCCCATCCGGAGGAGCAGGGGAGCGTGATGCCGTTCCCAGCTGATGGAGACAGTGTATCTGGGTGTAAGACAGGTGTGCATGTGTGTATAATCCCATGTACACGCATACCGGCGCCTACGGCATGTGCATTGGTTCAGGATAGCCACACATTAGTGATACACCCGTGTCACCATCACCAGTGGTTCTGCTAGATTTATGGCCATACTAAATGGCCTTTTAACTTCCTGCTCGCAAGCAAGGCAAGTCCAGCAGCACCTGTTGCAGTGCAGCATCCGGGTGTGCTGTCCCTCACTTGGCAAGGGGGTTTGGAGGGGAAGGAGGCTTGCAGCAAGCTTACAGGGTAAATGTTTCTGTGTGAACATCGAGGAAAAGGTGCCTCTGCAAGTCAGGAGCCTGACATTTGGGTTCCTAGTGGAACCTGTCATTTGGGATCTGACTAGGGTTCTTAAGAAGATCAAACAGGATGCTCTCCATGTTTGTGTGTTGTTCAGGGGCTTACCAACTCCCAGGCTTACTTACACAGGACTCACAGAGGGCTGGGCAGGTTTTATGAGCTGAATAAACCACATTTGACCCGACTAGCACAGAGCATCTGCTGATGCACCTGTGCTGTTGGTGCAGGTTTACAATGGGCAGTTTAATATAGGCCAGTGAGACGCAGATCCTTGTCCTCTCTCTCCCACTTTGCCATCCTTGTGTATGTAGGGCAAGGCCTCTCTGCGTGCCTTGTAAGGCACGCACCAACGCATGGCCCTGGGCTCACTGGAGATGCTAATGCAATTATCGTACTATTACTGAGTTTCCTTCATGGCCTCTTGTGAAGGACACGTCTGAAATCCTTTTTGAGCATTCTATTAAAAGCCATCAGTAAATTCAGCATTATTCCAGAAACTGTAGCAATTAAATCATCTGCATCAGCCCCAAAATCAAAGGTTGGTGAAACGTCTTTCTAGCGGATCTTTCTGGCTGGTTTCAGAAAGTCTTTCTGCATTTAGCAGGGACCAGGCTCTGACCCTGATCATGCCACCAGGCGTCCAGAGCAGCTCTGCTGAACTCCTGGCATTTTAACAGTGGTGAACCAAAGCCAGACTTTGGCCCAAAGATGTGTCGAGGGCAATCTGTATCACACAGGACTTAATTTGCCCCTGGATCTGGTTTATGTCCGTTATTTATTGCAGTGTTAGGAGACCAAAGAAATCCTGAGAGGGGGAAAAAAATAGGTGGTAGATAATTGAGGCTGCTTTTTGCTTCCTACCAGTGCATCTGAGCTGTTTTCAGTTGTTAGGTTTCTCATTTGCACCGAAGTTTTACTGTGACAGAGAATTGCCCACGGGTTGTTCAGTGCTTTGTGCAATTTTTCAGGCGTTTCTCACTTTCATGCAGTGACTCGAGCGCCGGGTTCGCGGTGTCCCCTCGGCAGCCCTGGCACCTCTGTCAGGCGCGGTGTCTTTGTGGAGGAGCCGGGACACTGCTTGTGTCGCTGGCCCCCGGTGCAGCCCAGGAACTGACTCTGCCACGGCAGGCTGCCAGGAGCCCGTGTGCCAAGCATGAGGACGAGGATCGGTTGTCCTCGGGGGCATGTGGCTTTTCAGAGGAGCAGAGGAGCCCTTATGGCCCGTGTTAGCTCTGTGATCTCTGCCATCAAGTGAACGAAAGGGAATAACACACCTGCTTCCCTCCTCCGCTCCTGCGGGAAGGGTTTCTCCTCTCCCTGAACGCTCGCCAGCGCAGCTGAGCTGGCTCAGGAGCTGCCGTAATTCACTGCTATCTTGCCAGGCCAGCAGCAAATTGCTAGCTCATCTTTCTTCCACCTGTAGCGAGAAGAGAGCCGGCAGGGAATGGTGTTTCATCCATTTTCCCAGGGCTGCTTCCCTGATGAGGCTGTTATATAGTGCTATAGGAGGTGCGAGCCTAGAATTTGGCTGACTGAGAGATGTGACACTAAAGGGACAGCCAGAAGGAATGAAGAAAATAAAGGGCAGGCAGGGGGTTGACAGTCTTTCTATGAGCAGGCTCCTCGCCTCCCAAAGGGGCTGACCTGGCATTAGTCCCACCAGGATAACTCTGCCTGTTAGTTACACCCTGCCAGGAGAAGAGCCCTCCCTGCCCCACCTGGGTCACCCCATACAGGCAAGCCAACGCCAATTCAGGCTGCTTCATGTCTTGTTGCATCAGACCTACCAACTTCAAACAAGTTCCTCATCCAGACTCAGCCTCAGCTTGGACATTAGTGCCAGACTTAAAGCATTTGACTAAAAAATAGAAATAGGGTATTTTGTAACCCCTTTGCTGTTGCAGAGGTGCTCAAGGAGCTCTTCCCACCTGCAGGAACTGCAGTGCCTGTGGAAGTGTCAACCACTGAGAGTCAAAAAGAGCAGCAGGGACTGCCCCTGTATCCACAAGACAAAGCCTTCATCTTCGGTGCTGCTGGGCTCTGCCAGGTGTTCAGCCCCCAGCCAAGCAGGGACACCCCTGTGCATGGGTGTACCCCTGGACACTGAAACACAGAGCTCCTTCCTCCAGTGCCCTGGTGGGGGCTGGAAACACTGTGTGTCCATTGATTTGGGCATAGCCAGACAAAAGCCAGACCCATCTCAGCAGTGGTGGGGAGCAGGTAATTCCCAGAGATTGTAATGAGAGTGTTAAGCTATTTTCCTTTCTCCCTTCAATCACTTTCACAAAACGAGTTTAATGAAGAGCTATTCTCTGCTTACAAAATGGTGCTGCACAAGCTAGATGGATTCCTCTGACCTTTCAGTGTGCCTTACTTGAATTGGCTGCCTCTTCATGTTCTCCTCTCACTGCCTTGAATGGAAAAGACAGCTGAAATAGAGACTCTTACAACAAATACTGTGGCATATTGCCTTCTTTCTATCAGTCACTGGTGTGCTTCCTGAATCCTTGCCTATTTATTATTAGTGGTTTTATTTGTGTTCCTGTGGCTGGGAGCTCTGCATAACATTTCTGGAAAGAGAAGTGTCCTGTACCTCTGTAACAGTGTAGTAGAAATCAATGTTGTCCCTGGTGTGATGTAAAGGAAGAAGTAGGAAATGTCTGGACATGCCTGAAGGACAATCCCTGAGCTCCACCATGGCTGACACACCACAGAGAAGCAGGACAGGTGAGAGCAGTCAGCCAAAGCAATTTTGCCGTCACAGATAATTCAGGCAAGGAAAAGTTTTCAGGCTTTACAATCAAGGAGATGGAAAGGTCAGTCTGGAGCAAAAAGGGATAACAGAGGCTTGAGTTGGATCTGGCAGAAAAAGATTAAAAAGGTCCTCCTTCCCAGCTTCCTGTAATTCCCAGAAAGTTCTCTGGATGACACTCATTATTTGTGTTATCTTTGCACCTAGTGGAGTGAGTCAGGGACCAGGGTTCTACACATGCAAAACAAAAGGCTGTTCTTTTGCCAAGGAAATTTAAAACCCAACAGTGCAATGGGAGAGAGGGCTGATACGAGCCCTAGAGAAGGGGGAGAATGAGCAAACCACGAGGTTGCAGCCTAGGAAATGGCATTGGCATAAGGGTGGCTATCAGTCATCCCTGGAAGGGGAGGAGGGAGTGTCAGGAGCTAATGAGGCAGGTTTGTGGGTGTTTACAAGGATCATGATAATACTTTGTGGCAATGACAGAACAGAAGATGACACATTAAGGTAATGTTTGGGCACTGGGTAATGTGAAAACGGTGTGAGAAGATTAAAAGCTGCAACATTTACAGTACTACCCAAAATAACTGCTCTGCACCGGAGCCATGCTTGCCCTCTGTAACCAGGGCACAGGTATGGTACTTGCCAGTGAAATGAAGACATTTAAACCAATGCTGGAAAACTTCCACCCTGCCTCTTGCTTACAGAGGATCCAGATGTCAGGTTGGGGATGGGGCACTGGGCACTGCCATCAGGCTGGGAAGGGCAAGGGCCAGCAGAGCCCAGATCTGTGCTCAGCGAAACACTAATGAAGAATTTTGGATGTGGTTTTGTTCCCATAATTATTAGCACAGTAGTGCAAAATGTACAGATGACACCAGAGTGGATGGGACTATTAATGTCACTGTTGAATCCTGATTTCCTGGATGGCAGTGGAGGATGTGCAGGCGAGCAGTCACAGAGCTGCATCTGTGACAGAGGGGATCTGACAGCTAGCGATCACATTTTTCAAGGGCTTATTCCTGGCTGTTTAATACTTCATATGCTCTCTTGGGGAGGGAGGAGGGAAGAACGGAGGAGTATATTTGGCACAGTAGGGAAGTGGACTCGGGTCTTTTCCATCCCTTAGTGCTGTGCTGTTGCAGGGGGAGAGAAAGCCTCCTTCCACAGCAGTACTAATCCTCCTCCACAGCAAGATGAACGTTTTGAACTTGAACAACTCCTCTCATTTTTCCCCCATGTGATTGTGAGTCAGGCTGAGCTTCTCTATTCTTCTCCATAATTGAGTAGGAGATTATTTTGACTGGAAATAACCAGACACAGGTATCATGGCTGTGAAAGCCTCCATGCATGTCACTTGCTAAAATTTCTGTAGCCTTCTGCAAAGTGACCTGGTCTTTAAAGGCTTTGCTCAATGGAGAGGGAAGAAAAGCAGAGGGGAAGAATAGCTCCTTCCTGCTCACTTCTATCACTGTCTCTGCTAAACTTAACCTGCTGAATTGTTGGTGACACACTGTTCTTCAGAAGCAGCTCCTTTGTGGAAGACCTCCCCTGTGACACGGGGAATAGCTGCTGCGAGACAGGAAATATCCCTGACATGCTGGCTTTCTACAGGAGCTCATAGCTGCTATCCAGTCCCATGGACATGCCGAGATAGTTATGAAAAGCCATTCCTTTAAAATCTCCCCAGGCATAGATTTTCCTGTCCTTCTCTTCCTGTGTCCATAATTGTCTTCCATGAGATGCAGGCCAGCTGCTTGGGTTGCATTCCCACCCCTCTGTCCCAGAGGCAGTGAGTGATGGAGAAGTGCAGGGTGAGAGAGAAGCAGATGCAATGTGAGGCTGTGTCAGGGCACGTGGCAGGGGATGCTGCCAGATGCCAGTTCTGGCTCTTGGTGGGTACCAGGGAGGCGGGTGCAGCCTCGTGGCAGGGCTGAGTTTTAGCTACACACACTCCTACCAGCAAAGCCAGACACTAAAGAGCATTTCACGAGATCAGGCTTTCTCCAGTTTATACATAAGTGGGATTGCTTCAGGCTATTGAACCAGCCTGCTGCAGACTAGCCAAGCCCAGAAGTTTTATCTGTGCTGTAGCAAACTCAAGCCAGTGCTGTTCTGCTTGTGCATCCAATGTCTCAGCTGCTTGCTGAAGAGCTAATGAGCTTTTGGGGATACATGGGTGCTATAAACTCCTTAGGCCAGACATAAGCAGCTTATTGCCTTTAGGAGCACTGCCAGCCCTTGGCTCTGCTGCTGAAGTGCTTTTCAGGCCCAAGTTCTTCGTTAGCAGCAAAGGCTGTGAAGTCCTGAAATAAATGCGTTCCTGCTTCCATGTGTACATGTGCATGCTGCAGCCTCTCCACAGGGTGAGGTAAAACCAGGCAGTGGGACAAGCAGCCAACACCAAGCTTTACACACTGTTGTCACATCTCCCCGTGTGTGACATCAACCCTCACACAGCACATTGCCTGCACTGAGGCTGTGCTGTCTCATCTGTACAGGATGAATCCACCGCCCTCATCACAGTGAAATGGCCTTTGGCAATTCATCATGGACAGTGTGGACAGCTTCAGAACGAAAGGTGGCTATGTTGGTCACGAGCCAAATTATTTCCATTGCTATTCTCTCTTTGCTTTTGAATGGACCTACTGTGAATGTCTGTCTAGAAAATTCACTGGGTTAAAAAAATAATGGAGGTTATACACAACTGAAAGTTTGCTTGCAAAGCCACTGTGAAGGCAGGTTTTCATTTTCTTCATATTAATTCAGCCCTTGCTGTTCTCCATTCATTGTGTGCAGTGTCTACCATCAAAAGCAATCCCATTGCAACTGGCCAACAGGTTGAGGTTGCTACTCCTACAAAATTCTAGAGAGAGCCTTCACATCTGCTTGGCTAGCCAAAGCATCTCCATCCTTATTGTGTATTTTACTTTTTCCCTCCCCTTTTACCCAGGTATAAAGTAGCCAAAGAGCTCTCTTTCAAGGCATAACTAGGAGCAGAATTCGGTATACAACTCTCAAATTTTTATTTAGTTTCTGTCATTGGAGCAGTTTTGGAATTAATCTAGCCATCAGGCAGAGTTATATCAGGTGCTGGAAGTACCTTCTGATACCATCTTTTAATTTGAGTAGATAAAATCTGAAATTGGATTTCTTTGCTGCTCCATTGTCCTTATTTGTTACCTTTCCTGTTGGTTTACACTGTGCACAGCTTAGATGGAGCCAGAAGTACTCCCTTATTTTGGCACTCTGTGCAAATGGATATCCTCTCCCCGCCTATGGCCCCTTCCCCCCACCTGGTGGAAACAAAAGGATGAGCAAAGTAAAACCTTTGGTGTGACTAAAACTGTGAGATTTAACTGTACCAGAGAGTCCACGAACACTGCTCGAATGCTAACTTCAGAGTTAAATGGGTGTTGTCTGTTGAGATAACACCCTTGCTGGGGTGTTGGAGTGATGATCCGGCAGTGTTCCCGTGACACCGCGAGGTCAGCTCAAAGCTCTCCACCACCGCTGCTGGAGCAGCACAGACAGTTCAGTGCCATGCCTGGAATTCAAATCCAGCCATCACCAGATTCATGCTCACAGGCTGAAAGTCACTAGCTGACCCTTCTGTATTTAAATCACTTTTTCAACAAAGGCGCTCTCTTGTCATTTCACTTTGAACTGGAGGAATAACACATTAAAAGGTTTTGCAGTTTTAAGGTGTCGGTGGGTCTCAACCAACTTTTTGGGCTAAATAAAGCATGAAAAATATTTTTCACCAGACTATCCTATCAACTGAACTTTTAAGGCAGAATGATGAAAAGAAAAAATATTCTTTTAATAGTGCTTTCTCTCTGGCAAAAGGTGTTGCTAACTTGTTGAAGCAGAGCTTGGAATAACAGATGAAAACTGTCAGAAAAGCTGTGATGTACTTTGGATCTGAGTGAAAATTGTGACCAAAATCTGACTCTGCCTAAACCCTGAGTTATATGCCAAAATGCCCAGGATTCCTTGGCTCATCATGCAAGTTGATAAGGGTAAGAGCTTATTTCTTTGGGATTGCATATATTAGGCGTTCCTTTTGTGCAAAGGGCTTTTCATTGGAAGGGCTGTGTCCTTTCAGTTTTTTATTTATTTGGCCTTTTGCCTTTGCATTTTATCTAACAAAGTTCATTTCAGTGATGCAGGACTGATGAGAAAAAACCTCCCAGAGCTGTGTTAAACCTGAAATCTTCATACCTGAGAGAAGCAGGGCCTGGGCTTTTGGGAAGATCCAGCAGGATTCTACATTTTTTGAGATCTAGAAGAAGTTTTTTGGGGTTAAACAAAAACAAAGCTTAGGGAGAAAAAAGGACACTGGTTATATGCATAGCACAGAAGCCTTGTAGAAAACCCCTGGGTGCCACTGGCATGCCAATTGATTTACCTTTGCAATAAGGACATGATGACTGGGAGGATCACGGAGAGCTGTATGAATTCTATCCGTGCAATGTGTGAGCTCAGCCTGGAAACAAACCTCATCTGCCAAGTTCTGTAGGGCCATTTCCAGCTTTTCTCCTCGAAGGAGAGGCTGTGGGAATTTTGACACTGATATCAAAGGAAGCTAAATAGAGCTCCATGAAAAGGGAGCGCTAGCATGCAATGCTGCTCTTAGTTTTTTCTTATTAATGTGACTAATTAAATGTTTGTATTTTTTAAGCACTAACAGTTTTTTTGATGGTCGTTTAGAGACTTTGAGAAAGTCAATAATTTTGATGAAATAGGACTGTAGACTCCAGAACAAAGTCCACATGGAATCCGTGATGTTGCTAGGATACAGCTATTAGTATTTTCAGTGGCTGGGTTATTTTTTGGTGTGGTTTTTTTTTTTTTTTTTAATAGAGTTGGCCTAACCTCTCTTAACAAACAGTAGAAGAACACGTGATGGCCTGATCCCATTTACATGATGCTCCCTCAATGTACCTTGATGAAGCCAAACTTGACCCTTTAATTTCAGCCACTTTTATGTGTGAAGAAGAAACACAAAGAGCAGTTTTGACCCAAATCTTGTTGGTTTTTTAAATGGATGTGCAGGATTTTCTCTCTGTGTGTGTTCCATTGCTGAAGTCAGTCTCCCTCTAGTGGTTTATTTCCAGAGGGGGCCTTTGCTTTGCTGGCTTGGACAGGTACCAAATGCTCTGGCGTGATGCAGGAAGTGGAATGACCCTGCATAGGTCAGCGAGCTCGTATAAAAAGACTATGTCATGTAATTTTTATCTGTTAGAATGTACTTATTTTTTACAATATCCATAGTAGTGGGGGGTTTCCATCCCAGATTCACTCTGCAGTCCAGGCTAACATGATTTGTGCAGTGTGTAGGATGTGACTCTTGCACATTGTTTCCTTCAGCTGTACACTGGGGAGCCTGTAAAAAAAAAGATCAGTATTTAAACTCATGTTCCACATCAAAGGCAGTGCCAGATGTGGTGCCAATAACATTATGACACAGAATAGCATTGAGGATGGTGCTATTTTGGAATCCTCATGTTTGGGGAAGCAATATCTGAGTGAAACACTGCAGATATTTTACTGGAAAATCAGGAAAAGCAAGATGTTTGGAGTTTGTTTCCAACATGTAACTTTGAGACCTGTCAGGTTTCTTGCATTTATGCTCCTGACCTCACCTTTGATGGGCATCTCTTTAGCACCTCAGAGAGCCCCAGTGCTTTCCAAGTGTGGGGAACAGGGAAGGACGAAAGCAGAAGCCAGTATCCAAAGCTAAGGAAGAAATTCCCTGCTGCATGGATTGGATGCTGGGTTAAGCCAGTTCACCTCCCCAAAGATGGCTAGGTAAAGAAATAAAGATGTAATCTAGAGCACGGTGAAGTCAACCTATGCCCTTATTTAACTGTAAAGGGTTTTGGATGAGGCTCAGCCTTCCTTCACAAGTGGTGGTAACCAGAGAGAGCTGTGATTCTGGAATGCATCAAGGATCCTGGAAAGACTGATGTCTTTCCAACTTGTACGCTACCTTGAGGTAGGTACTGCCTTCTTCATTCTTATATCTAGCAGAACTCCATCCTGTGATTTGCATTTAATGTACCAAAAGAGCTATTGGACCCATTTTTTCCTTTATTAACTGTAATTAGAAAGCCTGGAGAAATCTAGGATCACCTGCCCCAGCAGTTAGGAACCTCCTGTTCCATTTTCACAGGAGGTCATGAGATGCCATCTCCTTCCCATGAAGCATTTTACAGAATGTTCAGTTATGTAACAACTTTAAGGGTAAGGTTTTACTTTTGTTTACCTTTTTGTTAATGCTCAGCTTCTGTTGGGCAATCAGGAATCTTGGGCCCCTGGGAGATGTTAAACTACCTTCCTTTGGATGCTACTCCATAAAGTCTGCACAGTGATTTTGCAGCCAATTCTGTATTTCATTTTTGTTTTCACTCCTCAGGATAAAGTTTCTACCCAGTGTCCTGGACAAAGCTGACTTGATTTTAGTTCATAACTTGAGCAAGAACTATTCCATTTAATTTTGGATATATTAAAAAAAAATGCATTTACTCCTAGGATGTGGACAAAGATCCTGTACTTTTTAACAGCTTCACAGCTAAAAAAGCAGAGGTACAAATTTAGTATGCACATGTCCTTTCTGAGATTTGCTCTGCCATCAGTCACCAAGAGTAAGTCAATAGGATTCCTGTGTTTACAAGGACACTTATGAGATGCCCACCACCACATGAACTGGCTTTACTTTTATATAATTTTATAGATTTTTAGATTTGCAAAGTGCATCTGAAGGAACTTTTTTAGTAAGAGAGGAAAGGATCTGGTTGAACTGCACTTCTTTTTGGACTAGTAAATGGTTATGTCAGTTATAGAAGCTGAGGAAAGGTTGCTCTGCTTGTTTGACTTGGGCAGGTTCATGTATTTGAAGGAAGACTTCTCTGGGAGCTTGCAGGGACCAGCTGCTTGAGGAGCCTCCTCTGTGGAACAGGTACCGTGTGGAAAACCTTCTATCCCAGGCAGGACTGGCCACGAGCCTGTCAGAAAACCAGGGGCAGTGAGCCAGGTTGTTTTTAAGAAAACAAAGTTATGCAATATCATTTAGTTCTGACATGTTCCCGATATGCAGCAAATGAAGAACTCACTAAATACAGTATATCTCTGGCCATATCATTTGAATAAAACTTGTTTCCATGACAACCTCTGCTTAACAGCTTGGCTGATATGAAATCATTCCTAGATGAGGGAGCTTTTGCCAAAAGCATTGGGATTCAACACTTTAATATTGTGTTTTAGGGTTTAAAAAACATTTATTTAAGCATCTGGAAGCAAATATCAACTAAAATCCCTTCATCCGCACCTCTGCTTTGGCTTTCAGATGATCAGTTTATCTTCCTGGGAACCTCTCAGGAGCAGTTCCTGTGTTACTTAATATGCTTCTGAAGTCCCAGGCAGTGTTTCAAGAGCAAGTGATCGTGACACCAGCATTTGGTAGAGAAATTACATTTCATGGCTGTTGGCTCAGGCTGTGAGGCAGCAGCAGCAGCAGCTGGGCACAGCAGCCAAGGCTTGTGCTCCAGCCATCCTTCAAGTCCAGGAAGGTTTATGTTCCAACCAGCTCTGTCCCAGAGCGAAAAAGAGGATCTTCAGCTGGAGAGAGGTCTAGCTAAGGTTGCACACCATTCATTTTTTTTGCCAGCAGCACTGAACAAACCCAGGTGATCTCTTAGATGATTTTTGAGGTGCGGTACCTGTCGCCTCAGCCAGCTGTGGAACACTTCCAGGGTGGAAATGCACTGTGACTGCTCATATGGTCCTTGTTCCCTTCCTCCCTTCCAGGTGCTACACTATTAGAATATAGCTAAAATAAGCCTAATGCTTGCCTAATATTTCTTATGTATGCAGGCACTGCAGTTGCCACAGTGATGGTGCACAACTGTCAGCAGGGGAAAGGAAGGTTCTGATGGTTTTAAGAGGCATTCTGCCCCCTCAAAGCACCATTGTATTGTAGCAGGGTGATTTTCTGCCCCAGCTGGGAGCAGGGACTACAGCAAAATCTACTGGAACAGGCAAATAATGTTTCAAGCATGTGTAATGTACCCATTGCTGTCAAGATTTTGGGATGAGCAAGGATTATAAAGGTAGGAATTTAAATCTTAAATAAAACCACAGAAAGAGGTATGAAGTATTTATTGTTTCTTCTGGCTATAATGTGCCTTCTTCAGCTCTAATTTGCCCCCATGGGACAGCTTGGGCCTTTGTGTGGCAAAAAGGTACCTGAAACTGGGTGCAGACAAGCAGTGCTAGGAGCACATAATAGGGGGCAGAGCAGTATTCCCCACTCCAGTTTGCTGAGGTTTTTTTTCTCCCCAGTTTTTACCTGGGAAAATTTCAGCTGTTAGCCATTGGAAATGAGCTGAGCTAATCAACCAGCTGACTCGTGCTCTCTGCCCCACAGTCCTGCTTTGTAAGGCCTTAGCAGAAAATGAGCAGCTTACCTGGAGAGCCCTGCAAGGGAAAGGAAGATGTGGCTGGAGGTGTGAGGAATGGAGCCACAAGTCCCTTCTGTGGTGGTGAGCTTTAAGCAACTCATCTCTGCACCATAACACAGTTTGCTTCTGGTAAAGCTGCTTGAGAAAGTACAAGAGCACAGGAGGCATCACCAGGGTTTCCTTGAAAAGAAACCTTCCAAATATGTAGCAAACACTGATAAAATACATTTTTAATTCAAGTCCTATAAATACCTCTCTGAAAGCGGTAATAACTTCCTGGGATTTTTAATCTCTGAAATGATTTCATTCAAGTTGTGCTGGCAGCATGAGGTAGCTGAGCAGAATCAGGATGCTGTGCTCGTGATCATTTTTCCTTCTGAGATTCATCTCAGGAGACTTTTTTTCCTCTATGTCACGACTTCTTAGAAGTCTCTGTAGGCAAAGGATGTGTTAATTTGATGCATCCTGTGATTGCCCTTCCTCCACAACCAAATTAATTTACTGTTAGTTGAGATTCCCACAGCGTTCCTTGTGCCACTGTGAAACCTGGTATTTACCAACATAAATAAGGAATAAATGGAGGCTTTACATATCTCATTTAGGAATAATGATACAGGCTGTGCCTCCTGGCTCTCACTCTGTGTCTCAGAGGTGTGGGGGGTTTATTTCTATAGTGTTCCTTGCAGCCCAGGTTGTTTATAACAGAATGATTTGTTTTTCAGCATCAGCTGTAATGTTTTAACTGATGAGCAGCTCCCTCTTAATGGAATCTGGAGGTTTTCACTGCAGCGTGGGGTTCCATCAGAGGCAGGTGCTGGATTCAAAGTTAGTTTTTGTAATACAGTCTGGTGGGGTTGGCTGTATTTCCAGAGTGATGCTGCTGCATATCCAAAATTTATACTGTGTTGGCAACCTCAGCAGAGGACACCAAAAATGTGTTAGGCGTGGAGAGTGACACTGGCAGTCACAGAGGCAAGATGTGGCCCTTTTGGGTCATAAGAAATGAGCACTCTCCTGTTCTCTTCCTGTCTTCTCCAGCTCTTCTAAGAAAATCTATGCCTAGGTACAGCCATTTATTGTAGGGCTTTTTTCAGGATTAACATTTTTGGTGGGCTCATCATTAAAACAGAGAAAAAACACTCAGAGTGTTGGGCATACCAATGAATTTTTAGATTCCAAGCTCTCCCAAATGGTCATTAGCTTGCCTTCTATTTATAGAGGAATAAATTAAATTGCAAGAGATGGTGCAACTGGTTTTGCAGATCTTATTTAATTTGGACTGGCAGTTTGCATTTTCCATCTGTACAACATAATCATTAACTTTTTGTGTTTCTTCATTGTCACTGTGCAGACTGCTTTTTATGGGTAAACTCTGCCCTTTCATACTGTTAGATTTTTATTTCTTTAAAGGAGTGTGTCTTTATTGATTTTTCTTTTAGGATGAAGTATATATAAAATTATTCATCCTGCTAAATGTGCCTGCAAAGAAATCTACGTGATTCATGGTTTTTGATCCTGTTATCATTTATGTGGGTGTTTAACTTTACTACTGTGCAAAGTCCCAATGGGGAGAATCTTAATTTAAAAAGTACTATTCTAAAAATAATGCGAGGGGTTTTGCACATGTCCATGTTCAATTGTGAGGAACATCTCCCTGTAAAACCAATGGGCTGTAGAGAAGATGGGAAAGCAGAGAAATTATTATCATCCAAGAATGGAAAGGTTCATTGTTGCACTGTCTCCATCCATGGTCAGTTGGCACAGTAGCCATCCCTTCATTGTGTGAATGCAGAAAATGGTTTGTCTTAAAACTTGGGTTTTTAGAAAGATTTAGTGTTTTGGTCAGCATTGCCAAGCCAAACTGAGCACAAGGGTTATTTTGTACAGTAAGGTAGCCCCAGAGACACGCCGGGGCTGGGGTGTGACCTGTGGATGTGCAGAGAAGGGGCTGCCAGCAGCCTGTGTGAACGTGCAAGGGTTTTGTGTCCTAAAAGTGGGAGCTCTAGAGAGATTTAGTGTTTTGGTCAGCATTGCCAAGCCAAGCTGAGTACGAAGGTTATTTTGTTAAAAAGGAAGCCCCAGAGACTTGTCAGGTCTGCGGTGTGACCTGTGTATGGGCAGAGAAGGGGCTGCCAGCAGCCTGTGTGAACGTGCAAGGGTTTTGTGTCCTAAAAGTGGGAGCTCTAGAGAGATTTAGTGTTTTGGTCAGCATTGCCAAGCCAAGCTGAGTACGAAGGTTATTTTGTTGAAAAGGAAGCCCCAGAGACTTGTCAGGTCTGCGGTGTGACCTGTGTATGGGCAGAGAAGGGGCTGCCAGCAGCCTGTGTGAACGTGCAAGGGTTTTGTGTCCTAAAAGTGGGAGCTCTAGAGAGATTTAGTGTTTTGGTCAGCATTGCCAAGCCAAGCTGAGTACGAAGGTTATTTTGTTGAAAAGGAAGCCCCAGAGACTTGTCAGGTCTGCGGTGTGACCTGTGTATGGGCAGAGAAGGGGCTGCCAGCAGCGCCGCCGTGCAGGGTGGAGGCACCGGGTACCCCGTGTGCCCCTCGTGGCCGTGGGGTGTTGTAAAGGTCTCAGGAAGAAGATCAACGATTCCCTTCATCTGTGCCCCGCAGGAGAGGCAGTAACGGGATGGAGCGAGCGCCTGTGCCCCTTTGTGGAGCCACCCATGCTCTCCAATGGTCCCTTGGCCACGTCCATCTCTGTCATCACCCTGCCCTTTTGCTGTCTGTCCTTCCCATCGCACCTTGTCCCCGTCTCTGTGTCCCTCCCCGTCTCTCGTCCAAGCCCGAGTCCCGCTGCCCCCCTCCTCGCAGCGTCCCTTGTCCCCTCCCCGCGCCCCGTCCCGCCCCCCGCCCGCCCGGGGAGATGGCGCTCGGCCCCCCCGAGCGGGACGCGCCGGGGCTGCCGCTGCACTCGCCATGGACCTTCTGGCTGGACAAGTGAGTGGAGCTGGGGGGCGGCGGGAGCTGGGGAAACCCCCCAAATCCGTCTAGGAAGAGATGCGCACCTCTGGGATTATCGGTTCGCTCGTCCGAAGATTGGATGCGGGAAGTTAATGCTGGGCTGCGAATGGGAAACGTGCTGGCGCGACGGATTGTCCCGGTGCCTGTCCCCATCGAGGGGGTCGGGAGCCGTTCCGCGTGGTGAAACTGGTTTGGAAACGCTTTCTGTTCTGTAGTTCAGCGGACACACATTGGTCCAGGCACCGTCGGTGCAGGTTTGAGCTCTAAATTTAGAGATGACGCTCGCCAGCCCCGGGAATAGAAGAGTAAGGGTCGTGCTGTGCTGCTGTGGTTTGTGCCCTGCTGCCCCAGATGGACCCGGTCCCACCCACCGTGACATGCCGAATCTTACAACTCTTTATTATCAGGTTTGTCTCCCGCAGGTGACCAGTTCGTAAAATCCGAATAGATACGTTTTGAAGGATTAGCTACATTTATTAATTACCTGTAGGTTCTTATTATACCTCGTTTGCTTGAAGTTTGAGCAGCTAATGCCGTGGAAAGAGGCTTCCAAGGGAGCTCATCCCTGTGGTGCACACAGCGAGGCACAGGGAAGAAGTGCCAAAGTCAAAACTGAAAGTTTCTTACCAGCATTTGATGTTGTTTTCCTAGCATGTATTTTCTAGCATCTCGTTATTTAATCTACAGCTTCCTTTTCTCATTTTTTGGCGTATTTCTCCTCTCGCCGTGCTCCAGAAGGCAAGTTTATCAGCTTTTCTGCCACTGAATATACTGCCCCATGCTGTTGGTAAAATTCTCCTCTTTAGTTGTTTTTCTGGCAACTTTCCAACTTGTGACAGAGAAATAAGAAGGAACTGTTGAAAACAGGTCCAGTAAATCAAATCTAATAAATAAATCCACCAATTATCTCTGATTATTCCTTTTGCAGTCGTGACACAGTTAGGGTCAGGTTCGGGATCTAAGTTGAATTTCTGCATTTTTGTTTTTAAAAAGCATCATTTGAACTGGTGTTTAATCAAATCACCAACCAGGTCTGTTTGTTTACATAAGCCATGTGGAGATAAGCAGGTCTATTTTTTATAATCAGGGTCAGCAGTTAAAATCCATTTTGAGTTCCTGAGTCCTTTCTTTTTTTTTTTTCTTAAGTCTTACTTCCATAATGCTTTAGACTCTTAAAATTAATTTATTCAACAGATTTTTATTTCACTTTTCAGATTGCATGTAAATGCACTTAATTAGTACTGTTGTTTCTTAACTTAAAAATCCAAGAGTGTATATATAAAAAAAAAAAAAGTGGGACCATAAATACACAAAATTGTGTTTTGTTTACCAGTGACAGGGATAGAATAATGACATGAAACAAGAATGACAGCAAACAAGACACTTTTTAGACACTCAAAAATCATTTAACGCATTAAAAAGCACACAAGAAATGGAACTGTGATCTTAATTTACTGTCTGTGGAAGTTCACATCTCTCTGCAGAGCCCCACAGAAGAGGCTGGGACATTTATTGGTACATCCACAGAGATTTGATGGAGTCTTGGGCTTGTATCAGTAGGACTTTCTGCAGAATATAACTGTGGGCACTTTTTAAACTGACTTCAGTAGTACCTAGTGTGGAGCAGTGCTGTTTCCTCAGGAACTGGTATTGATTTTTGACTGCTGCTACATTTCACCCTGTACTTGCAGAAAAAAGCAGGAAGAAGTGATGCTTAAGGATAAATAGATGTTGAGATGGATACATAGTTATCTCTTTCTATTAAATTACTGTGAGAGAGATCCGTGACATACAATTTTAAGATCTCTAAAACATATCTTTTCATTAAGTCATGCTGTTAAAATAAATATCCATCAGCTAAGTGGTACTTTCTGTAGCAACGAGTGATGTGCTACTCTTGGGGTTCATGGCCTTGCTTTTATCATAGCAGCACTGGATCCATCCCCTGCTTTAGAAGTAAATGCTTTTGTTTTATCGACATCAGCACTTGTTTCTGTGAATGCCTTGGCACAGGCTGAACATCTGGAGGCTGGCATCCTGTGGCCAGGTCCTGGTTCGTTGCCATCATCCCACACATGTCACAGGGCATCTGCCTTTCCCGTTAGTGCTAAGCCTTTCTTGGTATCCGTGTCTGAAATAGCAACCATCTGATAGTGCTCTCTGCGATCTTACCCCGTAAATGCCTTAGGAAAATGAGCATGATAAAAGCTTTTGGGGAATATTATTCACCAGTTTGACAAAAAGGATCCTATCTGTGATCTTGAAATGCTTGCAGGTCAGCAGTTCCAAAAAAGGTGCAGAGAAGCTGGCAGGTGTTCTACTCTTAAGACATATTAGATTTCCTTTTTAAAATATTCCAAGGTCAAGTGCTAGAAGTTTGGAAAACATGAGTTTAGACTTGCTGTTTATTTTGTCCATTCTCTAGATTTCCAAGTTCACACCCACATGTCTCATTGGTAGGATTCTTGCCTGCAGTGATGTTAGGGAATTTCAGCAAGGCTTGCGGGGGCTTTTGGTGCCACCTTGGGAAGCTGATTCATGCTGGTAGCTCTTTACACTCGTGCTTATCTCAGGAAGACTCTGGTTCTGCTTGTAGTGGCTTCTGGCTCTGAAAGGAAAAGTTGCCTTCTTAGGTTTTCTACATTGTAGAGTCTTTCAGTTATTTTTCAGAATGAAGTGTCAATATGAATCACTGAATATAACAAATAAAATACGACCATTACCAATCTGGTTACTACATTGTGTAGCACATTCAATACCAGAATTGCACAAAAGGAAAAGTCAAGTAACATGATCATCAAAGACTGGGCTGTCCTGGATAACAAGCCACCTTATGCACTTGAAACCATCCCTTAATGGGATTTGGGGCTGTGGATCTGGGTGTAATATTTGTGTAAATACAAAGCTGTGAAGATGGTTATACTTTTTGATGTACATGTGGACATGATGCAAATATCCTACTTAATAAACTTTGGAAATCCCAGCTGTCACTTAGCCTGGGTATCATATAGAGTGGTTTAACCCCAGATAAAATCCAAGCACCACACAGATGCTCCCTCACTCCCCCACCAGCGGGATGGAGGAGAGAATTGGAAGGGTAAAAGATGGAAAAGTCGTGGGCTGAGATAATGACAGTTTAATAGAGAAAGCAAAAGCAGCACATGCAGGCAAAGCAAAACAAGGAATTAATTCACTGCTTCTCATGGGCAGGCAGGTGTTCAGCCACCTCCAGGAGAGCAGGGCTCCATCCCATGTGACTTGGGAAAACAAACACCATCACTCCAAACATCCCTCCTTCCTCCTCCTTCCCCCATTTTATATACTGAGCACAATGTCAGAGGGTCTGGAATATCCCTTGGCTCAGCTGGGGTCAGCTGTCCTGGCTGTGTCTCCTCCCAGTTTCCCATCATTTTGCAGGATCATGGCCTGCTTGCCCTGTTTTCTCGCCTGACTTTGAACAATGCCCTTTAGATAATCTTAATTCTCTTGCAAGAATAGTTTAACTCTTCCTTATCTTTTTGAGAGGAAGTATGTGCCTATAAGCATTGTCAAATAAGCAGTGTTATTTGTCTACTTCAGGAAAGACAAAATATTCTTACATAAGATATTGTCCTTATTTGCTGATTTTTCTCTCTGTATGTTGTAGATGAATTCTATATAAAGTTGAGTAGATACATTTTGATAACTGAACAATTTTAATAATGTGTTAATCTTCCTAACTGAACACATCAGATGTTTGAAACTAAACTTAATAATTTCCCTTCTTCCCAATAGCAAAATTTATTTATCTAGGATCATCCATTTCATCTATTACAGCTTATGAGTAGGTGGCTTACAATAAAAAATGATGGTTAATATTATAAGAATGTTCAATCCAGTAAGTGCATTTTGACAGGCTTTGATGGCTTGAAATCAGTCTTTGTATTCAGAATGGATTACCAGATTTATTTAGTTGCCACAGCATGTTTTTGGCTTTATGCTTTGTAAGTAAATATTTTGCTTATTTATACCAAAAGCAGTTGTGGCTAAGCACTTACAGGGGTATTTTCAAAACTGCTTGGCAGCTTTTAAAGCTTCCACTAAAGCTGTGACGAGATTCCCACTGGGAAACAAAGGCCAGTGTGAGCACATATGAAACAACTTCTATACTTAATTCTTTGCAGAAAAACAGAAAAGCTACAGTTCAGCATCAGAAATTAACATAAATGCAACCACCTGGAGGTTTATTCATGGATAAAACAATGGAATTTATCTTTGTATCCTTTGTTCTTTATTCGTGCTGGAATAAAGAAGGAGTAGCAAAGAAAGCTGGCATTAGGATTCATTTTGTGGAGATTATTCCTCTTTCCACGTTCCTGTGTGATTCACCACGAGATGCTGTACAGTGGGTCTGGCCTGATTAGGCAACCCAATTAGTCTTGATACTGCATTAAATTTTCCCCTATAAAGGTTCTGAAGATGCAGCGGCATCACAGGGCCACTGAAACAGGCAGACCAGGAGAACCACAGAAATATTTTATGTGCAGACTCTCCATGGGAAACCCAGATGCATAATTGTAGGTGAAGTGGTGACAGAACTATTTCCACCCCCAGAGGATCTGTCAGTGCCAGGCTGGTGCCGTGATCCAGCTCCTTCCTGTTCCTGTGCTCGTGGGGATTGGCAGGGCCTGCTGAGTTCCTGGAAATGAGTTGTTCACCATGGCAATAACTGACAGGTCAGTAGGGCATATTGGATTAATTGTAATGTTGATGGCAGTATCATCTGAATGAGAAGAATCCTGTAATGGCTTCATTTCGAGGGTCAATATTTGTAGGGTCTTGTTCTGTAGTACCACATGTACGGAGGTTTTTAGTAAAGTACACAACCATCTCACTACTCCTACCTTAAAGTGCAAGTTTTTGCTGGAGAATTACAGAAATAGGAATTTCTACAGATTCTTTCACTTGAAAATCATCTGTCATTTCTGCTAACTTAATTTAAACTTAACTTAAAGTGTGTACTCAACTAAAAAGAAAATAAATCACAATTTCATGGGTTTCAAGGCACAAAACTGAGTGGTAATCTGTGTGGATCTGCTGAGTTTCTGGGTGAAACAGAAACACTACAGCTCAGATTTGTCAACAGTCTGGAATTTTGCAGGAAAATCAAGGCTTTTTTCTTCTGTCTCTCTGATTAAAATACTGTCCCTGCCTTATACTCATGCATTAAACCAGATTTCTGCAGGTGTAAATTCTGGAGCAAACGATCCTGAACTTTCAAATTGATGCATCATAATTTTCTCAATTACGGGATTATGGTAGGATTTTGGTTTTGCTTGATTGTTTGTTTTTCAGATAAAAACATTTGGGTGTTCATTCTCATATCCATAAGTGACTTACAGTTTCCAGAGCTGAATGAAAGGCCGAAATAACACTGTTATCTGGTGGGTCTGGAGCACTTACCAGGCAGGTTACTAAGAATAAATGGTCACTCACCATAACTTTTAAAACAGGTAATTTTCTGGTTGGTTAGTTCTTTCTGCCAGCTGATCACAGTTTCTCTGGAAAACATTATTTGCAACTATCAAAATGAACCATTTTTATAACCTTGGAGTGGTATATTCTGTCTACCTGTCTTAGCAGCTCTTTTAAATGGCATTAAATTTGCTAAATGGCCACATTGATGATCTAGGTAACCTTTGAAGGCTGTGGCTAGAGAATCGTTTTAATCTTTTATTTGAGTAGACCTTAATTTTGAAGCAATTCAGTGGCAGCATCAGCACAGGGCTATCAAGTGATAATATCTGTTGTACAGCATATGTAATGCCAGATGCCTTGGTGACTGCTAAGCCACCAGTGGCAGAAACAGTCCAGAAGAGAAGTAATTTCTTGGGCAGTGCGGTGAGACAAAAAGAGGCAAAATTTATCTCAGGTTTTGCCTGTTTCTGTTCCATTCTACTTGGAACAAAGCATTAGTAGGGAGGTGCTAGTATGGTTAGCAAGAAAAGAACGAGGGGTAGTTGGTTGTGAATCCACTGCTCTCTATTGACAAATAGTTAAACCACTTGATAAGTTTTAAAGTCTGTTTGAACTTACTACCGTTATGTGTGGTTTCAAAAGCAATCTAACTTTCTCTGTTTCTGTAAAATGCTATGAATTTCTCTTTTTGCTCTTTAATGCTGAGTGTAAAGTGTACATAAAAAATGCCAAAACACACAAGCGACAAGACCCCAGACCTCCAAACTTTACTATGATAATTCCTTTTATCACGTTGATGACAGATTTTTTTTGTTGCTGGTTCTAAGTTATCGGTTTTTTTATGGGAGCTCTCACAGTTCACGAGCCACTGGACTTCAAGCTGTGCCATGGCGATTTCTTGTTGATTTGTTTGTTTCCTGCCAGTTCCACCATGGAAATGTGCTCTTAGTTTGGGTAATTAACAGGCAAGTAGTAAAGCAGATGTTAATTTGCCTGCTTTATACTGAAAAACTTGGGAGGTATTTTTCTGCTGGTTTTGTATGTATTTTTAAAGCAGCTTATTTTAATAGGAGCCTTGAAAAAACCTTAGAGCTATTATTAGACTTTTGAAGATGTGTTGCTCTTTCAGTAGTTTTGCATATTAAATTTCTTCCTTTGCATGAATATCTAGGGTTTGCCCAGAGCTTCAATTATATCTGTAACAACTGAGAGAAACTTCAGTGTTTCCCTGGACATATTTCATGCTGATCAGATGTAGCAGGGAGGGATGCTGAGATCTAGTTTGCTTTTATCCTTTCTTCAGCTGGTACCCGAGCAACAGCTGCGTTTTCTTCTGTTTCCTTACACCCCCTCTCTTGCTTCTGTTTCCAGATTTAGTAATTTTACACATTTTTGTTTCCTTTTCTGAGACACAATGGGAGGTTGCTTTTGTCTTTGATCTTCGTTTTTCTTTAGAAATCCTACTTCAGCTTCTGAAGGGAAAGAAAAATGTTTCTAGTTCTAAGAAATTGAATGTGCCTTAGCAATTTTGACCTCATTCCCCCAAAATTGTGCCTGGGAATTGTAAGGTGGGTGTTAGGATGTTAGTGTAGTGACAGGAACACAGGGATTTCTGGGGGTGTGGATGCACCGTCCCATGTCTCATGCACTGAAGAGTCGTGGAAAAGATTATAAATAGAACCATTTAGGTTGGAAAAGACCTTTCAGATGATGGGATGCAGCTGATGCTGCGTGTGCCCAAAGAAACACAGAATATCCTGAGTTGGAAGGGACCCATGAGGATCACTGAGTCCAACTCCTGGCCCTGCACAGGACCATCCCCAAGGGGCACACCCTGTGCGTGAGAACATTGTCCAAGCGCTCCTGGAGCTCTGGCAGCCATGGGACTGTGACCATTCCCTGGAGAGCCTGTTCAGTGCCCCACCACCCTCTGGAGGAAGAACCTTTTTCTGCTATTCAGCCTAAACCGCCCCTGGCACAGCTCCAGCCATTGCCCTGGGTCCTGGCAGTGGTCACCACAGGGATCAGTGCCTGCCCCTCTGCTTCTCCTCCTGACGAACTTGTGGACTGCAACAAAATCTCCCTTCAGTGTCCTCCAGGCCCAACAGACCAAGTGACCTCAACCACTCCTCCTGTGGCTTCCCCTGAAGGCCCTTGAGGGCGGGAAGCAGCTCCAGGTGGGAGCTGGCGATGGTCAGTGTGAGGGCGAGCTACAGAAGCTGAACCACCCCTGGTGTGCCAGGGTGTCTGGCAGCGAGCCCATCCCAAGGATGTCTTGGCTTACAGGGCGTGCTGGTGGTAAATGTGGCTTGAAGGCACCAGTCTCGGCAGTGGAAGTCATGGCGGTACCCTGGGTGCGTTGGGTGCCACAGCCTGACCTGTGGGACTTGTGCTTCTCCTCAGCCCGTGTGCGTGTCCCACCCTCCAGGGGCAGCGAGGAGCTCGTGGCGGGCGCGACCGCTGGTGAGGGCGGTGCGGGGCTGAGGGAAGGTGCGGCCGTGCCCGCGCCGTGCCCGTGCCGTGCCCGCCTGCCCGCCGTGCCCGCGCCCCACCGTGCCCGCCTGCCCGCCGTGCCCGCGCCCCACCGTGCCCGCCTGCCCGCCGTGCCCGCGCCGTGCCCGCGCCGTGCCCGCGCCGTGCCCGCGCCGTGCCCGCCTGCCCGCCGTGCCCGCGCCCCGCCATGCCCACCGTGCCCGCCGTGCCCGTGCCCGCGCCCGCGCCGTGCCCGCGCCGTGCCCGCCGTGCCGTGCCCGCCGTGCCGTGCCGTGCCCGCCGTGCCGTGCCCGCCGTGCCGTGCCGTGCCCGCCGTGCCGTGCCCGCCGTGCCCGCGCCCCGCCGTGCCCGTGCCCGTGCCCGTGCCCGCGCCCCGCCGTGCCCGCGCCCCGCCGTGCCGTGCCCACGCCGTGCCCGTGCCGTGCCCGCGCCCCGCCGTGCCCGCGCCCCGCCGTGCCCGCGCCCCGCCGTGCCCGTGCCCGCGCCGTGCCCGCCTGCCCGCCGGCTGTGCGCCTGCGCCACCCAGCGGCCGGCGCTGAGGGCCCCGCAGCACAAGGTGTGCGGGTGAGCTGCTTTTCAAAGTGTGGAGCGCCGGCAGCGCCTTAAAATGCTAAAATCGGCGGCTGGGGTGTATTAAATGCATTGGAGAATAATTCCGGGGTACGATCATGCGGTTCCCTTCTGGTAGCCTGTGAATAGCAGGGCTTTGATGGTGTGTGGTAGCTCTGAGGGCAGCACTGTACTCCTTGGCTGAAACTCCTGATACTTCTGTTTAGTTTTACGAATTATCTGGCAAATATTAATTTATTTGCGAGTATAAAAGAACTTTAACTCCTATCTTGAAATGATTCGTGGTAATTTGGGATTGGACTTCCCCTTTGACATGTGAACGTTTCAACTTCACGCTCATGCAATTCACATTCCATCTCCCTTCTCCCCCTCCTTGATAAAATAAATATTTTAATTAATCAGTGCTTTGTCTTCAAGGTCACTTCCTGGTACAACAGCAGCTGAATGTGCATTAAATTTGAAGAAGATATATACAGTACAAACAGTGCAGGTAAGGCGCCTGGCTCTGCTTCAGGAGCTGCCACACGTTATTAATGTAACGTCACACCTCAAGTTTCATTTTTCCTCCTAGGATGAGTCACACCTGTGGCTTTGCTTACCTGAGGTGTGAAACGTGAGCGTTACTGGTGTTGTGTGTTTGTATTACTGAGTCAATGTTTGAATTTCATTTGTCTTTCTGGATGGGGAAAGGAGGAGGCATATTGGATTGGTCGCGTGGATTCTTAACCCTTCCTGAGTTTCCACTAGTACATTGAATATTTGATGCACTTTAAATATCTTTCCAGCCTTTCTCCCTTTTTAAATACAGAAATTAATTGCACAAAGGCTAAAAATTTCAGCATGTGTGGGTTTTTTTTTTTTTTTTTTTTTGGTGGAGTTTCTCTCCTTGAGAATGTATGTAAAAACAGATTCTGGCAAACTGAATTAAAGGACTCCTAAACTGTGTAATACTTGCAGCAGTGAGAAATTCTGCATGTCTTTGTTATCTGCCATTGCCTAGCAGTGGGTATCTTGTGCAAGTAAAATTGTATTTCTGTTAGCATGAAGTGTGTGGCAAAGTGGTATTTGTCTCACCTTAGTGCTAAACTGACTATTTCACTAAATCTCTGAAATTTTAGGGTAATGCCAGACCCTTCTCTTTGAGAAGCACACCTGTAGCAATCTGCTGAAGTTTTAAATAAGGCTTTCTCATGAGGGTCTGCAGAACTTCATACATTGCATGAGATTTCCAAACACGAAACCTTCCAAACCACGTCCCTAGTTCAGGACAAAAAGAGCTCTCAAATGTTTACACAGCCAGTGTGCCTCTGCTCCTTCTTCTGCAAGTTGCTTTAGGGTTTGGGCACACAACCACTTAAGAGTAAGATCAGAGTCGAAATGGGTATTTCATACCAAGTTTTTATATTTTAGTAGTCTTCAATTTCTTCTTGTGGCTGGGTAGAGGTAATGGCTGTTAGGCAGAGTTGCCAAGGGCCACAAAATTTTATCACATAATGTTGCAATCCTTGTTTCTAAAGTTGTACTAGTGATTAAGTATTAGATATTACTTAATGTATTAGATAATACTTACATATTATATCTAGATAATACTTAATGAGTTGCACTAATTAATATTGCATCACCACGTGTTGATGCACCGTAAGTCTCTAAAAATCCTTTCTATTCCCCACTGTTGGATAAAGAGAGAAGAGACTAGAATATTTTCAATCATCCCTGCTTTTGGGTGCCTTTTTATCCACTCTTAAACCTCCCTGACAGCTTCTGCTTTTACCAGCAGAAACATTGGGAAGTAATCCAATGGTTCCTGATAACTTGAATCTTTGACTTTCTGCCCCACTCCTTTATTAACATGTGCATCTCAGTTTTTTTGCATCTGGTTGAAACCTTCCACTCAGACAAACTAGTTGGTTGCTGGTTAGACATTTAGTTCACCAGCATTATTGTTTGCGGTGTTTTTGGAACTCAGCATAATCATAATGACACTTAGGCTAGTCGTAAGTGAAGCAAGGTGGACATCTAAAAAAAATAAAAGTAGAAATGATTCTGTAAGAAGTTCCTTTCAGAGCATTTTATTATAACATAGAAGGTGCCCGTTCTCCAGGAGAAGGATGTGTGTAATTGGTTCAGAGGAAATTAGCAAGGAAATAAATCTGCATTAAACACTCTCTTGTGTTAATGCAACTAATGTTTTTCCTTTTCAAGGATTTCTGGAGTGTCTACAACAACATTCCTCCTGTGACAAACTTGCCTCTGAGATGTAGCTACCATTTAATGAGGGGAGAAAGGCGCCCGCTTTGGTACGTGTGCTGTCACCAGACATTTCTGGGAATAGGCAGTGGAATAACTTGAAGGAGTGAAAGGTGTGGGACAGGAGGGTCTTGTTTCCTTTGGCTCCAAACACCTGAACTCAAGAGACCAGTGAAAGAAATACCCCGAGGTTCTTGTTCAGTTTAAAAGCGACTTGTACCAAAGAGTCTTTATTAAAAACACAGACTGTAATTTCATTGTCCACCTCTGGATGTAAATGTACAAAAATAGATTATGAAATAGAAGCTGAGAAATTAGAATATGACTCTGAATTTCAGTTTAGGAAAACACTGAATAAGTTACTTCTATTTGAAATTGTTTTAGCTTGCACATTATTTTCTTTCCACTGAAGCTGGTGAAATAATGATGCAAACAACTGATGGTCCTTCACTCCTTTTTCACGTGTGCAAAAGTGCAGGTGAAGTCCATGATTCAAATGCCTGTACATGTCCATGCACCTTGGATCAACAGTAATTTAAGACTTTGTGAGGTGATTCATTGCAGCAAATTCCTACTTGATTGTAGGATGGTAATGGAATAAAGTATAAATAATTGACGTTTTCCTTTCAGAAATCAAACTTTGCATCCCTTCTTCCTGCTGCAGTTTTGTTACATCTCAGAGAACCTCAGCATTTTCTGAAGAGTTTTGATCTTTTTGGCATCATTTACGTAGATTGTGATTGCATTAGTGTTCTTTAACATAATCATAGTTGTCTAACTTTGTGGTGACTTACTACAGAAGATTTCTGTCCTAATCTACTGGAAATGTAAATTTTCTAAAGTGAAATGCATCTGAAAGTCTGTGTTACTTTTCTGAAAATACTGTCACTCATCAGGATAGTTCAAGTGGGTATGAAAAAACATTGATATCTGTATAAATCAACTGGGCCATCGTGTCCAGGCCTTCCTATCTTTGTAAGGATGAGTGAGAGCATTTAGGGGTTTGATTTTTTGAGATTTTAAAAAATATTTTCAGTTTTCATTTGTTAAGCTACTACTAGAGGTGTGCAATGGAAAGATCATTTCTGAAAATTAAACACTTTTTTAAGCCTATCAAAGTAATTTTGCATTTTAGGAAAGGGATTGCAAGAGATTGATCTCATAATCAGTAATTTGCTAACTTTTTAATAATTACTGCCAAGAAGCTTTTCGCAGATTGCCATTACAGTATACTGGCCAATTTCAGCATTTTATATTTTTTTCTTTTGGAAAGAAAGAGAAATCCTGAAGTAAGATTTGAGGATGCAGATTTTTGAAGAAGTCCTCCCAAAGTTTCCCCCTCTTTTCCCCAGCATCTCTCAGGATTGGTGGGAGACCACTGATCCCGAGGAATCTCTATAGGTATCACACTGGATATAGCTATTCCAAAGATGAATTTTTAGGTCATTCCTTTAATTTGGCCTTTACAGACTTTTAGCAGGAAACTAGAAGCCCTAATTTAAAGTCTTAGAAAAAGAATTGTGACAGAATAAACTTGAGAAGCACGCAGATTAGTGCACTATGCCTTTGTCATTATAAGGCAGCTTAATGGTTATATCCACCCTGACCCATGGCAGCTCCAGTCTTTTTTTAATAAGGACAATTAATTTCTAGCTGTCACAAAACTGAAATGAAGTGTGCTCGTGTTCTTTTATTAAACGGAATAAACGGAAGAGTAAAAATCTGCTTCTGTGAAAATATGCCAGAGGTTTTCCAAAATTAAAGGTTACCATAGTAAAATGTAAAATTGTTTTGTGGCTTGTTCCCATACAGTGTGCAGCCACTTCAAAGATGGTCTGTAGTCAGGGAAAATATAAGTGTTTTCCAACACACAAAACTTAGGAAAAGGATTAGGTGTTGAGAGATACACTTCATATGAACAATGAAAGAATTATCTCTGATGTCAGAAGTCAGAGTCATGCTGCCTGGAGTTAGTAATTGCATTTCAGATGGGATTTTTCTGGGAAAATTAAACCACAAACATAGAGTTATCTAGATGTGGATTTGAATGCGTATTTTCACGGGTCTATTTCCCATAACAGGGAAGAAGGAAGCAATGCCAAAGGAGGTATATGGAAAATGAAGGTCCCTAAAGAAAGTACGGTATGTTACATTGACTCTTTACTCAGACCTTGTTTAGTAAGGGAGTTTCTTTAAACTCTGTTTGATAAAGCTGTTGTAAGGGTTTTTACTTCTTACATCACCCAACACAACAACTAAATACTACTTTACCTTCCATAACCTTTTAAAGTCAAAGAGCAGAAGTTTATTTTCCAGTAATTACATATCTCTTGCTTTAGATAACATTTGGCAATGAATTATAAAATAAATGAAAGCTACAGTGTTTCAATTTGGAAACATGGTAATTTATAATCACCTTTGTTCTTGAGACTGTTTGCTTATGGGCAAAGAAAAATAGACCTTTTCCTGATAATCTATGCTAAATTATATATATTTTTTCATTTAAAAGTGTGAAAGATGAAGTCTATTCAGGCATATCCTTGAGCTCGAATGAAATGACTGTGTTTCTCTTTGCCTCTCTAATCAAATGCATGTGAGTAACTTCTGTGAACTGCCACAGAAAGGAGATTTGACCTCTTCACACATGGTGTTTATGTGTGTAAGTGTGCTCTGGATCAGACCTTTAAACAGAAAAAGTGAAGTGTCAGAAAAATGTGACAGCCTTGCAGAAGGCATGAAATGCTGAAAGATGGTACTCAGAATTTCAGCTGAAAGTTAATTGATTTTTGCCTGTGGGCTTTTTCCTTGTATGTGAGTTGCAGCTTTCCTCCCCCGCAGTCCCAAGTGGTCACAAAGGACTGAAATTGAAATTGTCTTTTTCCTCCTATAATCCAAGGTATGAAGATTGTCAGAAGTGACAAGTGGTTTGGAGAGCCTGAATTACTGGGCAGTGAATTTAGGGACCCCAGAGGCCTTGTTTTTCAGAGGCTGAATGACAGCCCCTTTTTGACATGAAGATACTTTTGATCTCTCAAACTATGCACCACATGGCCTCAGTCACTTCTGAAAGGTTTGCTTGAAGGTGAACTTCAGCCAGTATTCAGTGCCTTGTAAATAGCATTTTCTGTTTCTTTTTTTTTTTTTTTTGCTTCATTCTTCATCAAACGTGGGCACAGCATCTCCTTGGCTAAGATGAAACTTCTTGTACAGACCCAACAATTAATTACATAACACAGCATGCACTCACAATAAATACTCCTTTTTTTCTAGACAACCTCAGAAAGAGAAGACACTCAAAACTGAGCTAGCAAATCTAACTTTCAAGTTAAAAAATAATAAGGGAATGTAATATTTTTCTGCCTCCTTAGGCTGCAGTTTGGAAAGAGCTACTGCTAGCAACTATTGGAGAGCAGTTTACAGATTGTTGTGCAGCAGGTAATGATTGAGACATTTCTCCATCATTCTTTTCACCATATTTGCTTCTCTTCTAAGCATGAATGTCTGATAAAAGTGGCTGTTACAGTGACAGTGAATATCCTGTTAGGAATTGTCTTTCACTGGCTATCATTCCATGAAAACGAATGGCATTTCTCAGGATTACAGAACAGTTCAGAAATAACCTTTTAAATGGTCTCTCACACCCTTTATATACTGCTAGGGTTGTCTTGGGGTCACTTAAGCAAATATATGATATTCTGCTGTCCACAGAGGTGGTTCTTGCCCTTGGCCTTGTGCTTCTGATACCACCTTTGTGTATTGTTAGGGACCCTTTCCTTGGGATGCACAGAACAGCTGTGCCATGGAGCTCACAGCGGGAGCAGCCACTGCTCCCAGCTGTGGGATGGCCATTGAGCTCTCCACAAAGCTGCATCCTGAGGACTTCACACCAGAAAGGGCTTCTTCAGTGTAGCACTGAGTTACCAGCACTGGCAGCAGCAGCAGCCTGGCTGGGGCTTTTTTAATTCATTAATTTTATTTTCTTTTTTTTCTGTTGCTGCCTTGACAAAATGTAAAGGAAAAAGAGAGCAAAGTCTGGAAAAGCTGGTGTCTGATCTCCACCAGGTACTTTTCCTGGGGTTTTAGTTGTTTCACCCTCATCCTCCCATTTCTGCTTGTAGACATCACTGTGGGTAAATTGTCTTTAGTAGTTCATATTGCTGACCTTACTGGAGGGAGTCTTGTGATTCCATTCTAATCAAGTCTAAGAGTGCTAATAGCAAAGATGAATAATCCTATGGCACTTCATAAGAAACGCCATGAGGTAATATTTCCAATAACTTCTTTCTGGTAACTACTTTGTCTGGTTTCAACATTGGTATTTTCCTCACTAGAGATTGCTCCTTTTTTCACATCTTTATTTTTTTTCCAGCTTTTGGGCACTGTTTCATAATACGTAAGTAGCAAATTAGACATGTCTCACTTTGAAAGTATTCCTTGATGGTTCTTTCCCTTCTGTGCAGATGATGAAGTAATAGGGGTTAGTGTCAGTGTTCGTGACCGTGAAGATGTTGTGCAAGTCTGGAACATGAATTCCTCTTCAGCAAGTGAAGCAAAAGTTTTAGAAAAGATTCATAAACTTCTTCCACACACATCTTTTAAAGTGATCTTTTATAAATGTAAGTATTTTGAACTGTTCATTTCTACCTTCATTAGAAAAAACAAGATGGTGATAGGGTATTTCTATGGAAATATCCTGCCTGATTCATCATTAATCACAGGAACGTAGCATCTGACATTGCATTAAAATTATGTCCCTTCAATGTAGAAGTCAGCTATCATTCAAAAGATATTTTAGATTTCATTGTAAAATATGTTTTGTTTTTGTGTTTAATGTGCCGATTCACAAAACACATTAAACAAATCTCTTCATAACTCTCAAGGCTACATACTGTCCAATTTAAGTATTAATTTAGAGGAACAATTTGCAATCAGGATTTTAAGGGATCTCATATTTTAGGCTCCCTATAAATATATTATCAAACAGTTTATTCTGAAAGATCCCTCATTGGGACATTGTGTTCTCCCTTGACTGATTTATACATTTTTATCTTCTCTTTTTTTAATCTTTTCAACTCCTTGACAGAATTTACATGTTCTTCTGTTCCTTTTTTTCCCCTTCTCTCTTCCCTAGCCCACAGAGAGCATCATGCTTTTGAAGGCTGATGTGGAAAGCATTGAATGCATTGTATGCCATGATCATTTGTTGTTATTTGGTGTTTTGAGCTGGTCTGGATAAGGAGGAGGATGGTGGAAGCCCTGCAGAAGTGCTACTTGGGGTTGGCCCTTTTGAGTTTCTGACATTTCACACTGGCCTGTTGCTACTGAAAATGAAAAAACCGTGAACAGTTGCCTTGACCACTAAATACGTGATTCATTGCTTCATGTTGAGTTGGTGTTTTTAGTTCTTAGTTGTCTCTCTAAAAAAATATTTTGGCCACTTGTTTGTTCACCCTGATTATATTTGTTTCCATTTCTTTAAGATAGTTGGCTTTTTCTTCTGTGCTGTACTTAGTGAAAAGCAAACATGCAGAGATGCTATTCTGCTCTTCCAAGATGTGCTGCACATACAGGAATCCTGGCTTGGGGAAATGTGTTTTCAGTTTTCACTTTGAAACATTCCTATCACGTTAAAATTTACTCACTGGTTTTGTCCCAAGAGAGAAAGGAATTGCACTGCATTTATTCTAATGTTCAGTGTAATCTGGTCTTGCACTGACAACAGCACATACTGTAAATGTAAATTGAAAAAGGTACCTTAAATGAGCAATTAAAGAGAACACATTTATATTGGGACTAACCCTGTGTAGGATGATGTTAATGTCTTTTAATTGTATTGATTTCAGAAAAGCCCTTTTTCAGGTTAGAACCAGAAATTTCTCAGTAGGAAGCCCTGAAAACTCAACACCTCTTATTTAAGTGTGATAGAGTATTTATGGTTTTATATTGTATGCTCTCTTATGGTATCTTTCTGTACATCCATGAAAAAGTGTCATGAATAATTTCTAATGAATTGTACAAACTGGATCCATTCCTGACACTTCCTTAAGTACATCAGGCCCATGTCTACACCCACTAGGACAGTGTCAGCATTGCTGCTGACTTTAGTGCAAAGGAAGAGATCCCATTGTCTGTTTCAAGCCCTCAAAACTTCCTAAGTGTCCTTTTTAAAATAAACAAAAAATACAGAAAAGAAATTTATGTCGCAGCTTGAATAGGAATATAAACAGCGTTAACCTTTAAATGTTTGTCTCTATTAACTATTTGAGGTGTTTTAATATACTACCAAAGATTGATATGGTTCCTCTTACAAGAAGGTGCAAGGTAGAGATGAACATACCCTCTGCTGAGCACTCCTTCATCCTTTAGAGGTTTTTGTCTGGTAGCTCTTTAAATTGCACTGATTTCCACATCTTTAGTATATTAAGAGGCAGCCGTAAAAATCAAATAAATTTAAAAATAAGTATCAAACATTTGAGATTTTTTCTTTACAACTTTATCTTGTACTTACAACTTTAACCTGTATTTATGGATTAAAACTGTGTAGTTAATGAGCATTATTAATTAAACACATTTTCTAAAATCCAAGCGTCTTGCATCTGTAATTGCTTTCTGGGATGAAATGTTACTGGTCCTGCTTCTTCAAACCTGTGTATTTTATATTAAAACTTACTCTTTTAAAAGCTGTTTTTTTCTTAGATTAATTTTTTTTCAGTGAAGAAGTGTGAAGTACCAGTGGATACTTGCAGGGATGTACCTGGACAGCCTCCAGGCCTGTGTGTTGGAGAGGAAAAGTGACTTCAGAGAAGTGAGGGCTAGAACACAGTGAGGAGAAAATGTTTTCAACTGCTTGATGAGCAAGATTTTTCACTTGAAATATTTCCCTGTCTTTGGAGGAAATGTAAGTGGAATAGTAATGGAGAATTAATCATGCACCTCTCCCTCTGCTTCCTTTTACTTTTGGAAACAAGCCACAGCCTCTTATTTCTTCCCCAGGTTTGTTTTCAGGGCGGATGTTGATTCCGGTAGAGCTGGAGCTGCTGGCAGAAGGGGCTGATCTGGTGATGTCACTGGAACTTTCCAGTTTAAGGTATTACTTTATTCATCCAACTGCAGGCAAATATTTTTATGTTGTTGCCTTGTATGCCTCTTTAATATTAAAAACCTCTCTGCTTCAGCATTGGGTAAAGGCTTAGAGACATCATTCTAGCTGTAGGGTAGGGCAGCTACAGGCTGACTATCAAGGTCCATATTTCAAATTGTTGTACATTTTTCATTCTTCTAAGTTATTTGTCTATAAAATCAGGGATTCTATTTTTTTCCGTATGCCTTAATTCTGATAGTAGTTGTTAATATTACTTAGAATAAGGGTTGATGGATATCTTCTCAACTAAAATTCAGTCTCTTGTGCCACAATCCAGGATTGGGCTTGATCAAACTGGGCAGTGCAAGTTCACAGGAACATGACAAATTGCATATTGGAATTTTGCAACCATTGATTTTTAAAACTTAGTAGAATTTTTGAACTGTCCTTTCATTTCCACATCTGTAGGGATGCATTTATACCAAATCATGTTAAACAGTTAATTTTTATACTCTTTTAAATATTAATTATTTTCACCTGGAGATTTGCTTTATTGAACTTGATTAAATGAGCCCCCTAGTACTTCAAAAATCTTCTAAATTGTTTAAATGGATATCAGAGAAGTGCCTACAACTTCCTATTAAAATTAATTTCTGCTGGCATTTCAATGTAAAATTCAAACATTTAACTTCCATGGTGACAGACTGCAAAGAAACTGACTGAATGAAATGAAAGAATGAAATGAAAGAAACCTGCGTGCCTCTTGGGGTGGGAACAAGCCCTGGCTGATCCCTTCCACACTGGAATGGTGCCTTTGGACACTATCCAGAAAGGCTGAAGCTTCTTCTGTAACTGGAGCACTTGTCACTTTTATCCAGGCTGTTTTGTGAATTTTGTGGAAACTTCATATCCTGGGAACTTCATATCCTTCGTACACCTGGGAAGGCAGGTGAGATGAGAGCTAAGAGAAGAGTTCTGGCTGTATTTAGAAGTGTTTGTAGCACCTTGTAAAACTGCATCCTCCTGGGGAAAGCTTGGGTGCTGCAGGGTGGTAGGTGGAGGGTGGTGTGGAGCTGAAGGGGCACTGCCAGCCTCTTGCATGGGCACAGGCATGGACTGCACAGAAGAAGGAAGGGGCTGCAGCACAAGGGAGCGCAGGGGAAGAGGAGATCTTGCTGGCCAGGCTGTGGCTGAAGCCACCTGGGTAACTGGAGCCAGGAAGGAGAGCCATGGATTGGTAGGAGGAATGAACAGTTTTTTACTTTTGAGTGTTAGACTTGTGCTGGTCTGCACCTTCCCAGGGCTGAAGACAGCCACTGGCAGCAGGTGGGGACTGAGCTCTGATGCTCCCCTCACCTTTGTGGCCATCACTAACTGCTCTTCAGCTGTAACACAATGGCTGCTGGAGGGATTAGTTGAGATTTTCACTTAACAGGGATGAAGGGATGTCTTCTGGGGCTGGCTAATTAACAGGATTTTACACTAGTAATTAAATAGCAGTTTGTTGAACACAACTTGGTTGATAATATCTTTGGAAAACATAACAATTAGCAGGCAAGGAACGGCAGCTTTGCCTCAAAAGCCTGTCCCCAACCAGTTGCTGGCATGGTTTTAACCTTTCCTTCCCCAGCAGAGACATTGCTGACTATTAATTTATTTGGGTTTGCTGCTGTTGTTGGACAGCTTGTTCACCCTCTGCTGTCACAGCAGCTGGTTCCTCTAAGGTTTTATCTCAGCTGAAGGGGCTTGAGATGTGCCACATGTTGCTCTCTCTAGCACTGCCTTCTTAATGCCAGTGCTGGAAGACAGGCGTGTTTGCCACCAGACAAAATAATATTTGTATTTTTATATTCTTTCCATGGCAGATTAAGCAGAGGGGATGAAATCTAAGAGTTGTTTTAAAACATAAACCTGACAGAGGGAATTATTGATCCCACACAGTTTATATAAACCCTCTCAACTGCACACACACATGGAAGGGGGAGGTGTCTTCAGTTGGAAATTGTTCCTGTCTTCATCTCTCTACTTCTCTCTGTCTTGTAATGATTCTCTTAGGACAACGAGGATGAGGAAATTAGATTAGACAAACAGTGGGGGATTCCACGGTTTGCTATAGAAGCCACCTCCAATCTTTGCTACACTTTGACAGCTTTCAATTTCTTAATTTGACAAGGTAATGAACACTGGATTATTTCTGAAACCGTGTGTACCACGGCGCAGGGGAATGGGGGCTGTGCTCTGCACGGGGACTACCCACCCCAGCAGCTTCCTCCCACCCCGGTTACAGAACCTCATCCCTGGGAGGGAGATGGTGTGTGCAGAGCCAGGGCTGGGAGCTGTGGTGCTAGTGCAGGGCTCTGCAGGATGCTCCCGTGCCAGGAGACAAGTGGATCTGCCCCAGGAGCATGTGTCATCTCCAAGAAGCGGTGCAGCAGCTTTTGACCTCCCCGTGTTTTGCTTGGCTGGGCAGTACATTGTTTCCTTCCACTCTCCCCGAGGCTGAGCAGACAATGGAATGGGCTGGCCGAGCCAGCCAAGCTAAATACAGCAGGAGACATCCCGTGGGCACAGCATTCCTGGAGTGGGCGGGTGGGCATCCATGCACCTGCATGGCTCTTGAGTCCAGCCTGGTGCTCTGCTCCTAGTCAAGGGGCAGGAAAAAGGGCTTTAAATGTGGTGGAGAAACTGCCAGCTGTTGGGAACAATGTCAGTGGGAAGTGCAGCCGTTCTGGAGCAGTCCTGGGGTGCTGCTGCACAGTGGTGAGGCCAGGAGCAGAGTTTCAGCTTTTACTGCTCCCTCTCCAAACTGCCCATTGCAAGCCCAGTGCCTGTGATGTGCTCATGGAGGAACTGGGAGCGTATCCGTCAGCACTGAGGCTCCATAAATAAATAAGTACATGGGAGAAGGCTGGAAGTGAAGTAGGTATCATTCATCATATGAGGGGGCCTGGAGTATGTTCAGCTCATAATGTGTAACAGAGTTATGAACAGGCATGGGATGGATCCCCTTCTTTTTGGATCATGATTCTGTGTAATAAACATGCAAGACAATTTGTATAAAATAGTGAGGATTCTTTCCTAGAGAAGTCATTTAAAGCTATATTTGCACATCAGTGAACAGCTCAGAAGAATGTTTTGTAGTTACATTTCCATACAAGTGTGCAAAGAGAAAACAACCCAGTCAGCAAGTGATGGATGGTGCATGTAATCCTGTGCCATGATGTGCTCTCCCTGGGTAATCATACTCCATGGCCTCCCACCAGGGAAGCACCCATCCTGGCACCTCTGTCTCCCTGCTGGAGCTATCACAGCTGTGGGGTGGGTCATATTGTAAATCCCATCAAAGGTAGAAGGGATTTTTCCTGTGTGTCTTTGGTCATGAAATAGGGGGTTTGGAGTAGGAAAATCCTGACCCAATTGCATTAGCATTGCTGGCTCTTAGCAACCTTGCAAAATAATATTTGCCTGTGAAAGGACAGGGTGGCCTGCCAGGTTAACTGGGAAATGATCCTGCATTGTGGCACAAGCATGGTCTGGTCTGCGAAGAAAACTTGATGGCTTTTTTTTTTTTTTTCACTTTGCAATAATTTTGGGAAGACGTTTATGGGTTTTTTATGTTCAGTATTTCCCAGGCAGCTTTTTAATCATGCCCTACATCTACACCCTGCAGCAGCAGTGCCACTCTCCTGGCTTTGTGTCTCGGATCCCCCACGCTCTTGCCGTGACTATGTGGTGGGGGTCAGTGGGTGACTTTCCTGGAGTTTCTCCCAGCAGGATGCCTGACCACGAGAACGCAGGGTGGCTTCTCTCCCTGTTTTCAGAAGCAATCAGGGTAAAGTTTCTCCCTCTGGAGTCAAGCTAACTACAAAAGTGATGTGAGCATCTTCATTGCCCTCATCTCCATCCTTCCTGCTTCTTAAAAAAGAAGTTATCTCTGCTGATTGTTCTCTGTCCTGTGCTTCCTTGGAAGGCTCTTTAGAAACTTAAGTTTTAAAGTAATTACCAGAAATTCTCATTTAATCTTTTCCGTGGTTTTTTTTCTTCTTTTTTTTTCTTTTTTTTCTTTTTGCGTGTTTATAAATTTAAGACCTCAACAGTTCAACAAGAAGACACCTGCAAAGAGCTGAAAGCAAGTGGATCTCCTTTGAGAGGCTGGCACTGGAGCTGCCATGAGATGGCACTGCGACATCAGGCATGGAACTGAGCAGCTCCATCCTGCCGGGGTATGCGGGGAAGTACCTTCCTGGAGGGAGAAAAAATGCCAAGGAAGAGAAAGGACTTATGTAAGGATAATTCTGTTATTAGTCAGGAGGAGCTGTTATGGAGCCGTGTCTGGACTGGACTTTTCCTGCTTATACAAAGCACATAATGCTGTAGGAATTCATGTATAAACAGTGCAAATAAGAGGGGAGGGTGGTTAAATTATGAACAGCAGTAAGGAAATAGATTTTCTTTAACTGTTGCTGGCAAATTCAGAAAGTCTTTGATTTCTAGGGAGCTTCTGAACACAATGGCATGCTAAAAATAGTCATGGTATGACTTTTTTCTGGACTTGTGTGTTTCTCCCTTTCTTTGAGCATACAAAAAGTTTAAAACAAGCTGTAGGAACAGGGAGAAGCTGTCATGGCTGGGCAGGTTTGCAGCTGGAGTGGGGCTGGCTGTGCTGCTCTGGTGTTTCTCCTTAGGGATGGGATCTCTTCCCAGGGCTCTGAACTCCTGGTAGGACATAGGAAAAGAACTTTATGTCCATAGTGGGGCAAAGCAGCATGCTTTTTACGAAGGGCCAGGCAACGCTGGTGGTGTCAGGTGACATCTCTGACACCATAAATGAAACACTTAAAAAAATGTTTGCCAAACCTTTTTCTCAAAGCCGGGCTGAAAGCATGGGATGGAGCATGCTACAATTTCTAATTAATTGTAATTAGGAGTACTACACAATAGAGGGAGCCTCTACATGCTGTGAATGGCTTCTCCCATCTCTTGAGCTAAATGGAGTATCTGCCTTTCCCTCTCTTCTCCTAACCAAGGAATGAGCTCCTTTGGTGCTCAGACAGGCCCTCGTCCAGGTCTGCCTCTTGGAAAGTGAACACAGCTCATCAAATGCATTTCTGCACTCAGAACGTAAGAGTGGGCTGCATCTCCATGACTTCCCTCTGGTGCTGCCCAGGTCAGAAGCAATTTTGAAGAAAAGGGCAAAGCCCATGCAGGAGAGTGGGCTGGGGGTGGTGTTTCCTGTTTCCTGCTCCACGGCACAAGGAGGGATTGGTAACTGGAACCAGCAGTGGGATTTTTTCCTTGCTCATGTGTTAAACCACCCCGGGGACCTGCATTTCCCAGCGATTCTGAGAGGAAAAGAGCTTTGGTAAGGAGTAGTCTGGCATTTGGGGCAGCTTGTCAGCAAAGAACCTCTTCCAGGGCTGTAACAGGTTGCAGAATTCCACCTGAGCTCAGAGATTTCACTGCTGCCGCTGCTGATTGAGGTCTGCTTGTCCCAAGCCCCATGATCTGTGTTATCCCTGCCCATTACATTAAAAAAAAAAAAAAAAGAAAAAAAAAAAAAGACAAAAAAGCAGCTTCTTGTATTTGACCCACATTTCTCCGAGGTCCCTTTTTTCTTCCCTATTTTTATCCTCAATATCTGTATTTCAGTCCAGACAAGGAGCAGAGGCAGGACTTGTCTCCTTCCCGTGCCGCTCTGAGCCCAGCAGGCAGCCACTCCTCCCGGCACTGCTTGGGTATTTGGGGTTAGGTTTTTTTCTCCAAACGCACAAAACTTCATTTTTAAGGGTGTTTTTTAAATGGGACTTTGGGAAATAATTACCCTTTATGCTACTTCAAAGAAGTCCCCAGAATGATTAGCTGTCCCCTCAGAGGACTGTGCCTGTTAGGAAAATACTCTGGCTTAAGCATCCTGTGAGTAATACAGACTTTGAGTGATGGTACTTAGTACAAATGGGCCAACGATCACATGCCTGAGTCTCCTAAAGCCATTCAGGAGATTTTTGCACCAATTGCAGACTATTCATCAAAATAAGGTGCCAATAAGTAAGGCATTACAATACTTTCAGAGGGGAGTGTGCAGAGTAAAGTAGGGGAATTCTGCCCCCAAATGGATATTCAATCTTATGACAAGGATTGTGTATTAAAAAAAGGGGAATGCCTTGGCTTCTGGCCATACTGTGATCCTAGGGATAATGCTTTATCTCCATTATCTTTCAGCTGCTTTCCTGCCTCTGCCACATGTGGACATTGAAACGACATTAACAGCCAACCCCAATAGTAAACCATTTCTGAGGGCATGTGTTTTGCTGGTTATATCCTGAGCTCTTGCATTCAAGATTCCCAGCTTTTTTTCCATGATTCCAAGGATGCAGCAGGTACCCCTCCTATTTTTATTACGTCTCCAAGTATTTTTAAGGGAAAGCCAAGCATCTTGGCTATGTGACCCTAGGACATGGTGTTTTAAGGAGCCAGTTCCCTGCAGTGAAGCCTGCAGGAGCTGGCAGCACCATGGTGACAAATCTGGGGTTGGGAGTCACCTGTGGTGAGCAATTGCTGCATTGCTCTAACTTCACAGTCAAGCTGTTTGCATGTACCTGGAAGCACTGATCCAGAAGTTGGCAAGGGGGTTTTTGTCTGCTGTGCTTATTCCATGGAGGATCTTGTACTGCTGTGCAAAGGACAGGTGTTGAAGGGCCACCAAAAGGACAGGTCTGACATGGTGAGAGGGCCAGGCTGCCTTAGGTGCCAATGGCAGGGAGGTGTCATGGTCGCAGGGATGCCTGAGGGACACCAAAATCAAAGCCCACTAGGCTTTTGAATGGGAGGGCAGGGGTGCAGGGAAGCTCTTCCCTGCCCCAGACCATTTCCATCCCTATCAGCCCTGTGCCTGCTGCCTCACCCATACCGGTGTGGATGGGTTTGTATTTAAATCATTATAAATGCAAATGATCCTTCCCAATTACAAAAGCCTGTTCGAACTGGCATCTTTGAAGGAAACTCTGAAAGAGCTCCTGGCACAGCTCTTCTTCAAATATTTGGAAGCTTTGCTAAGTCTCTTGTAACAAAGACAGGCACAACCTCCTGCTCCTCTCCTCCATCCTTCCTGTGAAGCTGAGTGCTTTGCCAGCATGAATGTCACTGCTTGAATGGTGACTGTGTGACATGAGGGGCAGCAATGGATGGAGATGCCACCTGGGACAACAGCAACCTGTGGTGGCTGCACTGCAGCCCATCTCCAGGTGTCCTGCTTACATGTTGCTGCCACAGACCAGCATCTTGGGGAACACCTTCCTTGCTTCAGTATCCAAATCTCCCTCCTTATTTTCCTGCTTTGCCCTACTGCATTGGCCTGAGCTTTGTTTCCCTATTCTCTGCCACAGGCTCTCTCTGCACTGAAGATGCCCTGGGGCAGTGAGTTGTAGCCCAGCTGTCCCCCTTGTTGACACTGGCCAGGCACTCCTGATGAAAGGATGGACTTGAGCCATTTGGAGAGCCTGTCCCCTGGCCAACTGGAACAGGTGGACGTGAAATGAATGATTAAATAAACATGGTGGCCACTGCACACCCTCCAACAGTACTTCCAAAGCACTGAAATGTCCTAGTTCAGATTTGATATCTGCTATCAATTGAGATTGAAGGTATTGATCCAGGCTGATTGCTGGGGACAATCAGTAAGTGGAGGGGTAATTGACTGTCATGTCTCTCATTGATTGGGCACCACTGTTCACAGCAGCCAACATTATTTTCAAGTACTTTGCAGCATCTCCTTTAATAAAGAAATACAGACTTTATGTAACAGTGATTTATGTGTGCTGCCATTTAGAGGGAGGGCGAGGACATTCTTAGCCAACATGTCCTTGCCTTAAACAAACTGAAAGGTGTCACCAGGAGAGTGCTGGAGCAGGAAAGCATGGATTTTGGTTTGCACGTGTGTCACTGTGAGACAACACCCTGCTGTGGGACCATCCCACTCCTTGCTGCTTGGCTGCAGCAGATATTAACAGAGGGCCTCTGAGACAGCAAAGGCACTGCACACGAGCCAGGAGAGTGTGACCTCCTCTCTAGGTTGTTTGAAATGTTAAAGCAACAAATATTTTATACCATGTATTCTACCAGCGCTCGTTAGCAACTGATCCAGAAAAACTGTCCTGGGAGAAGAACAAATTAGGAAACATCCCAAGTTGCTGCAATCAAATCCACAAAAGGCTTGCATAAAATTTTTACATATAATCAGAAGGATGGAAAAATTACCTTATTCCCTGCTATGCACTTCAGATTAATATAGACAAACATTATTCAATCCTAATACTTATGATGACCATGAAACCTCTTTTTGTATTTGCCAGGAACAGGCAGATAAAATTGCTTTTCTCTTGGAGGAGAGACTGGAGTAGTAGTCTGCAAACAGTGTGTGCTGTTGGTTTTTAACAATCTGTACTACCTGACTTTGCTGCCTCTCATCTTCAAGCTCTTTTGGGTAGGAGCTGCTCCCTGTGAACAGAGGTCCAGTGAAATGAATGGGATTGAGTTGTTCAATGAATTCTTGTACCTAAATACCTTAGTGAACTTGGCTTTGGAGTGGCTTCAGGGATGAAGGTCCCAGTTTTGACTCCACAAAACCCAGAACTGGTTACATTCCAGTTACAGCTAAAGCAAAGCAGGCTCCAAAGTTACTTTACATGCTGGTTTCCCACCTGAACATTGTTTACAGGCAGATTTGGAGGGTTTTTTTGTGTTTGTCTCAGATTTCCCAATGTCTGGCAGCCTGTTGGGAGCTGCCAGATGTCCAGAGATGCTGACCTCGCCTGCTAAGCATGCACAAGCTCTTTCACTGCAGGCTCAAAGCAAGCCCAGTGCCTCCAGCACCACGGGTTGGCCACGTGTGTGGTGTCTGGCCCTTTGAAGAGAGTGGAGGAGGTCCAGGAGATGCCAGGGATTCTGTCTACAGCCCATCCCAGCACCACAGCCAGCTTCAGTCACTGTGATGCTTCCTGAAGTCCTTGTCCTAGTGGGCAGCACTATTTGTTCAAGTCATTTGAGATTCCGAAGGAATACAGTGGTGGGAAAACATGCAGGAAGAAGCCCACGGATTTTGTGAACGTGCATAAAGCATGAAGGCAGCTCTGACAGATCTGTGGCAGTGTGTAGCTGCTGTTCCTTCAGCACATGCTCTAAGCCCCAAAGTTGGCTTTTTCCTTACAAATGGGACTGAATGAGCTACCCTTGCCTTTACCCAGATTTCTCATTAATTTTCTTCCCAGTTTTCAGGTGATCAAACTCCATTTCAGTGAGTTTTGGGTGCTTCTCACCCACCACAATTGCTGACTCGAGCTGTTCCTCACCTTGGGTTTCGGTCTGTTAAACAGCTCAGCCCAACCTGCTTTTGGTTTGCTTTGTCTTGACTTTTTGGTGCTGCTGGTGAACCGAAGCACCCATCTCTCGTGTCGAGGGCAGGGCTGACTGGGGAAGTCACTGAAGCCACTGAAATTTCACAGTGGCAGGTGGCAACCCTGCGGGCATCGCTCATGAGTCAGCCACGCTGCAGGGCAGCGAGGGCGCCTGAAGAAGTTTCTCATCCCACCCAAGTTTCCTTTCCTGGGAAGCAGGGTGGCTGTGCTGGGGTGCGTGGGCTGTGTGAGCTCCCAGAGAGTCAAACCCAAACTGAGCTGACGGAATAGCTGTAGCCTCAAGCACCCCAGCAAAATTCTCCTGTGCTGGAGGCTTAAACTGCTGATTACACAGAGCTGGCTGGCCCTGGGTCACAGTCGAGGTGCTGGCTCAGACCATGGTTGAATGTGCAAGAGAAACAGAAAAAATGCTGTGCTAGATGGGGTCAATGCATCAGTCACTTCAGAGAGAGGTAAAACCTACAAACAGCAGCCATGTGTTGCTTACTCCCCCTCAATTTTTTCTGTTAATCCCAACATTCCTATACTGGTGGGTTTATGGAAGTGTAAGACTGGGATCCCCTCCGACCCCTCTTAAAATAACTTGTGTGAGAGCTCCACACATGCTTTTAGTGAGCAACTGCACTCTTTCCATTGCATCTGCTGAAGAGGGGATGATGGGAAGGAGGAGGAGGAAGGTTGTGTGAACCAGCAGTTAAGACTGAAGGACAAAAAATTGTACAAGTGTAGTGTCACAGCATTAATTTACACAAAATAAGAAGCATTTCTCTTTATTGAGTGGATATATTGCAGGAATATACGACAGGACAATCAGGGCAAATGCATGCCACAGTGAAACAAGAGTTAAACAACATCATATCATCCCTGTGATGGATCATTAAGGATGTGGAGTCTAAATGTGTGGTAAAATTACAGCATCGTGCAGATGCTCCTACGCCAGTGACTTATTTTACATATTGAAGGTACAGAGGTAATTCCTAGTAGCAATTGCACACAAAGACCAACCTATCCCACAGTGAATGCACATTTGGATTGTTGGACAAGGTGAATTTTGAGGGGTGGGGGGGGGCTGAGTTGAGCTGCTGCCTGCGATTACAGCTGCCTTCAGCTGCAAATGGGACTTGTCTTCCTGCAACCTCCCCACTTCAGACCAGCCATGTGTACAGCAGGGATGGATCAACAAGGAGTGAGAAGGGTTAAATAAACAAGAGAGCCAGGACTAAATAGGTAAATGCTGAGGAATTCTCTTTTTTAACATGTATCTATAGTGTAAAAAAAAAATTAAGGCAACATTCCTCCTGCTAATTAGTGTTTTCTCGGCACTGTGAAAACTACAGCTGTAGGAAGAATTCAGGAAAAGTAATCAGCAGCACAATTAAGCAATCTGCCATAATGACAGAACACAACTTTAGGGATAGAATAATCAGAAACATATATATTTCTCCTTCTTGATTTCATTTCCCACCCAATGATTTGCCTTTGCAGGGTGTATATAAAGCAATGCTGATAGAAATGCCCATATTTCTCTGCTACAGCTTGTAGACCTTGCTGCAGTGAGGATGCCCGTGTTAATTCCTGCCAATCACTTACAACTAATGTTATTCTTACTGTAATTTTTGAAAACCTTGTGTTTGATCTGCTTTAATCCTAATTTGGAACCCTGTCTCATATAAACACCTTTTACTCCTTTAAGTTAGAGGGTCCAGCTCCTTTAAGTGGAATGTATCCAGACAAGAAATCCTGGAGCTGAAGTCCCTTTTTTCCCTGCCAGCCATCCCACCCAAGGAAGCAGAGCAGGGAGATGCTTCACACTCTGTTTGTGCAACCTCCAGCTCCTGCTCAGGAGAGGAAAACGCCTACACCTGTGAGCAGACAGTGAGGGGAATGGGCCTGACCTGCTCCATCTGCACAAGCTGTTTTCCCCAAGCTGCCTCAGGCTATAGGAGCCCACAAGGAAGGTAAGCTCCCCTCCAAGGAGGTGCTTTGGAAGGGAGAAGGGAAATATGGCCCTTGAGAAGGGGGTCCCATGTGTTTCAGCTCTCTGCCAGTCATGGACCAAGGCTGGTTGGAATGAAGCCACAGGAGAGAGGGAAGCTCTTGTGTTGCTGTGGGGAGGTAGGTGTTCTCCTTGGGCTCTGCTCAGGGGGTTTACTGGCTGCTGGGAGGGGGTGGTCTCATGAAAAACTGAGAGGGAAGCAATTTTGGTGGAGTCAGGAGTGATCTGTGTGCTGTGGTAGGCCACAGTCATTACCAGTGGGACTCAGTGAGTTTTGTGGTGGTGTTTCCCAAGAGCTGGCGATGTTGTTACTGGAGAAGGCCACCAGCCTTTCCCTGGGAGGTGACAGTACTGCAGTGGTGTTGCAGGATCCTTCCAGGATGGTGGAGCAGGTGGGATTGCTGCTGAAGATGTCTGGATGGAGCTCTCAACATGTGCTCTGTTCAGCTGGGTTGTGTTGGTGCCCTGTTGTCCTCCCATAATCATGGATTTCTTCCTACTCATTCCCAGATGGAGCTTTTGCTTATTATTCCCCTGTATGAAAAGAGTTGGCTAGTCCTGGAGGTTCTTAGAAGTGGCTCAAGTTTGTAACCTCTGGTATGAGGGAAGGCCTCATGTGTTTTGAATTTACATGTGGCTGCTAAAAACTTAGCTTCCATCAGAAATAAAGTAGGAACTGTAGATGTTACATTGAGGAATCTTTATAAATGCAGTTCTCTGGTTTGCATCCTACCTAACCTAAAGAAATGACAACTGTGAAGTTTTATATTTCAAGAATTAAATTTTCGTCATGGGATAAGTGCAGCTGAAAGCCCAGCACTTCTATATGTTGAAAAACTTTTACTTTAAGGGACAAGCTTGAGATAAAAAAGAAACACATAACACTGAGGAGCCCAACACTGCCTCATGAGCAGAAAGACGTGAGTTCCACCTGCTTCAGGCACTAATGAAAAATCTTGATGTCATTTAAATCAGTTTCTGGTATTTGTCTTAGTATGGCAAAAGATAGAGTATCTTGGTGGCCAGATTCTTCTGTCACTAAAACTGGTGAAAAGTCACATTACCATGACCCCTTCCAGAGCTCTCAGATCAGAGCTGATACTCTTCTGCAAGTTCCCTTTTCATCTGGGACGCTGGCTTGCAAGTAAGCAAACATACATACGCACACACAGAACTGTTCCTCCTTTTCCTGAGTGCCCATGTTGGTGGAAATCATTGGGATCACCAGGTCCAGGGAGCAGAGATGTCTGTAAAACTCATTCACAGAATCCTAAACCATGGAGAAATGCTGGGTTAATTTTTCATCTGAGTATCAGCTGAAAGTAATGTAAACCCCAAATTAATGCAGACAATGCTTAGTCTGGTCTGCAGGCCTTCTGTATTTTTGAATTCTTTTCTACTAAAACTCAGTAAAAACATGGGGGTGGAAGGTGCTGCTGGGAATTTGCTTTTTGTTCTGCTTAAGTGCTGTATTTCTCAGTAGTCTTCAAGTTGCTCAGCATGAAGATATTGTTACATTAGAACTACTGTGGGTTTAACACATTTGGAATTTGCAGGCAAATGGATGTATTGTGTTGGGGCTTATCCACAAAGGACTGTGAAACTACAAATTACAACCCAGCTGCATTCTCTTATCTGGATTTTTTCCCCACATGTGCCTGTGAGTCCTCCCCTGTTCACAAGTAGAAGGTGTAAGGAGAAACCCAAGTGAGAAAAAGAGACATAGGCCTGAAGTCAGAAGGGACCCTGACACTGGAGATCCTGCCCATGCCTCTGGGTGCTTTCTAATAGCAGAGGATGTGATACCTCTGGATTTAGTGGTTTTGTGATTGCCCGAGAATTTTATTTCTGAAATTCTCCCTAGAAAACTGTGGCAGATGGGGTAATAGTCAACACATCCACCGAATGCTTCTCTGACAAGGAGGAAGAAGGAGGTTACTGATTCTCTTGGATCGCTGAATGTGGAAATAAAACAGAGGATCCACTCATGTTTGTTCTCAGCTGTTCTTGGTCCTTGTTCTTCCTCCTTGCAGGGAATGAAAACCCCTCAGTAGGTCCCTATGGGAGACATAGGAGGCACTTACACTCTGCAGTAGCTTGAGACAAGGCTTTAGCAGCTCTTTTTAGTCCTGGGCAGGTTTTGCTGACCTTGTCCCAGTTACAGAGCCAGGGCCAGGTTATATACCAGAGCCCTGTGCCCCAAGCATGGACACCTGGCTTGGGGACAGCACTGCAACAACCAAGTCTGTCTGGGCAGAAGTGCTGCACCACAGAGAGACAAGACAAGTTCTTGGCTTTCATTCTTCCAAGCAAAGGGCTATATCAGCTGATTTGAGTGATACTCTGCACACCTGCTAGCCAGTAATAGGCTGAAAACTCGATGACCCCACCATAATGTTGTTATGTTTATTTGCTTCCTTTCAAATGGCTGTTCCTATGAAGGATGCTGACAAATGGGACCTGAACTCATGCATTTAGTGGGCCAGGAAATAAATATATCAGAGAGACAGTAGTTCTTTGGACTCTTCTGAGACTTGGGAGTTGCTGGCCATTCTGTTTGCTGGCTCAGTTTAAGCAGCAGAAATGTCCATGTGTTCTGTCAAAGCACTTTACTTGTGACAGGCAAAGTGCTGCCCTGACCTGGAAAACCATTCAGAGCAAATAAATGCATTAATTCAATGTGGAGTATCTTATATTTGATACACACCACTTCCTAATCACTTTACTGAACATCTGGATTGCCTTGAAATGAAACCAGTGATGGCGTCATCTGCAATTTGGACATGGGATCCATTTGGGAAGGCTTTTTCCAGGAGAGCACCTCTTGGGTATTGGTATGATTTAGGTTGGGTCCTACAGGTCTAATCCAGAGTAAATACAATTAAGGGTTGCTTCACTGCTGAAGGAGGACAGAAAGTAGCACACAGGAGCCAGATGGGCCCTTTGATACTTGTAGTCCGAATTGTAGAAGCATATTAAAAAGTGCAGGTGCTACCAGGGAGCAGGGATTTTTCATATGTCTAAAACAGGGTCTGTGCCCCCTTCTCTTAGGGCAGTACGGCGATATTCTTGTAGAAGAAATGAGAATAATTCATTCTGACTGTTAACATGGTACAAGAGGCTGAAGTTAACTCTTTGTGCTGGTAAAAGTTGCAAAAGAACACCAAGGGAGCAAAGACACTGCACTGGCTGCTGTGTGTGAGCAAGAGTGATGACTTAATGAACGAGAGATGCACTTGCATTGCAACTCAGGCTCAGCTGAGCAACGGCAAGAACTATTTGCTACATCTTTTTGTCAACATCTGTTTGTCTCTGAGTTCATGAAAGTGGAAAAAAATCTCATGGATTTTTGTTTTTTCCTTGTGTTGAAATTTTGCACAATTGTTTCTGTTATTTTGGCAGCCAAAATGATACTGGAATGTTTCACCTTGTTTTTCCAAGTTTTTGAGCTGAGTTGTTCAGTTGAGGTTTGTCACATAAACCATGAAGTTTTACTTCTGTTGCTAGCCAAATTATAATCTTTATATCATAAGCCTTTTGTTGTTTATTTCTTTTTCTTTAAAACTCCAGCTTCTGGAATCATAAGAATGCATGAAAATCTCTACTCCTGCTTTCTGTCATGTGTTTGTTTTCCCTTGAGTTTTTAGCCCTGAGAACTGTAGAGAAATTTCTGGGTGTCATCTGAGAGATGAAAAATGGAATTCATTAAATTTTTGTTTGCTTGTTTTTTGTTGGTTTTTTGTTTGTTTTGTTTTGTTTTTTAAATACCACTGGGATAATTTTCGGAAACTATGACTCATGATTTTCAATATTTAGATTTGGCAACACTGTAGTTCTCCATGCTGCTTCCCCAGGACCAGGAATGTTGGAAGAAGCCAAGTGGGGCTCGTCTCCACGGACAAGTTCCAGCACAGAGAGCCAGGGTGTGAATTCACAGTGCCCTAGTTAGGTTGCACAGATTCCCCATGAGGATGCAGTGTGCAGTACCTGCCCTTTGGAAGCATTCTCAGGGCATGTCTCTGTAACATCCAGCCCTAGAGCTCACACCAACCTGCTCCAGCTCTGCACTGAAGGGAGCAGGGCCATTCTGTGCTTCAAACTGCACTTACTGGCACGGACACAGCTCGAGGTGATGCTGCTGTGGGGGTATTGAGCACCTCCCAGCTGTGCTGGGCTGTGTGGTTGTAGTGGCTGGGATACCTTCGGATGCTTCAGGTGATGCTGAGCCTCCTCAGGTGCCCCTGGCTGGCTTCTCCTCCTCCTCCTGGCACCCATCCCCTGTATCTGAAGGGGAAAATGAACTGGTCTGTTTTCTGAGCCTGCTGGTTAGGACTTGAGACTCTGGAGCCTACCTTTCTCAGCTGAAGGGGAAAATGAACTGGTCTGTTTTCTGAGCCTGCTGGTTAGGACTTGAGGCTCTGGAGCCTACCTTTCTCAGCTGCAGCCAAGGGCCCTGTAGGGAAAACAGTGACCCCTATGTGAGCTCTGGGGGGCTTTGTGAGGCTCGTGTGACTTGGTTTAACACTGGAACTTGCCTATGAGTTCCCAACATTCAGATTGCTTCGAGTGTGGCTTGGCTCCTTGGAGTCACAGGGATGGGAAAACTCCTTGGCACCCAGTGGGGAACACACTGGATGAGGATGGGATGACCTTGAGGGAGCAGTTTGAAGTTCCTTTTGGCTGTCCCCATCAACTGTAGAGAAAAAAAAGAAAATGAGCCAGTGGGGTATACCTGGTAAAGGGGGACAAAGGGGAGAAGCAGCCACTTGGGAATGATTCAGCCCCTGGTGACAGAAAAGCTGTGGTAGCTGCAGGATATCTGCTGCACCCAACGCCAAGTTAGAGCAGCTGCTGGGATAAAACCCAGGAGACAGAGATATTGCTGCTAGAGCAGCTCCTCTGGCCAGGCCAGGTGGGAGGAGAGAAGCTGCTGTGGCTGGAGCCCTCCAGGAAGGGTGCTCTGCCATGGGAAAACCAGGATGCTGCAGGGTGCACCAGGGCGGAGGAGGGCTGGGAGCAGGCTGAGGTCTCTGCCCCTCAGGAAGCCGTGAGGGACTTGTGTGTTTTCCAAGGCAGCAGAGACAGGATGCTGAGGGGTGGGAGAGAGACAGATTTCCTTCTGCAGTGAATAGACTGGGGTGGGGGATGGTGGCTCCAATTTAACCCCTGCCTGTTCCTTTCATCTCCAAAATGAAATGGTGGCTTAGGAGACCATTCCAAGAAACTGCATAAATGAGAGGCACAAAAAGTACTGGGATGTTGGCACCAGGGTGATGCTGTGAGTTTATTATCCCAGTTCTCTCTCCCCCAGGCATGTCTCCCTGGCTCTGGCATTCCTTTTTACTTTGAAGTTTGTTTGTTCAGTGGCACTGGCATTGCTATGACCCACATGAACACCAGTGATGCCAAGGGAGAGGCTTATGGGACATTACCTTGCATCAGGTGGAAGCAGCTCGTGGGAGAGAGCTGCAGATTTGGGTGCTGTAACAACTTTTCAGCAGAAGACTGAAAAGATGGGATTTCATTTGTCTTTTACATCAAGGGTGGGGGAAAAAAACTTAGAACTCCTGAAATGGTTTATACAGTGCTTCTGTATCTCTTGTAAAATTATTAATAGGACAATCTAGAGGAGAAGTGGAAGAAAACCCAACTACCATCACCTCCCACCCCCACCAAACCCTTGGAAATGCTGTGGAAGCAGGACCTGCATGAAGACCTATAGGGCATAAGTACATGAAGAATTTGGGAGAGGTAGCTGGAGCATGGGAATCCAGAGAAAAGTACTTTGTGTACTGCACCAGAGTCTCCCAGAGCTGTGGAGAGTCCACATGGCTGAAAGTTGGCAGCCAGGCTGCAGGTGTGGTGAAAGAGACGTGTTTTCTAAACACACCAAATACTTATTGCTCTGGCCTTTTGTAGATAAAGATCAGCTCTGACTTTAAAAGAAATTACAGCAGAAGTGCTTGTATCTGGGAGGATGAATACCTGCTTCCAGGTTGGGCTTTGTAGAACTGAACTTCATAAACAAATTACTTGATGTGATTAACCAAGTCAGAGGGTTGAAGGAAATGTGCCTCTGACTCTGACAGTATCGGGGTGGAAGCTGTAATGTGTTGGCCAGACAATTATCGTGGGTAGGAACAAACAGCCACAAGGTTCTTGGGTGTGAGGTTTCCCATTAAAACAATATCTTTTCTCTGAAAAAAAACCCACAACAGAAAAAAAATTAACCCTTCCTGAAAGCCTGAATTTTTTTCTGAGATTCAGAACACTTATCTTGACTCTTCAGATGTTTGATGGGCAAGAACAGAGAGCAATTGTGAACCAAAAAGAGCTAAGAATTTGTAGGAAAACATCTGGTATCTAGACTGACCAGATAAAGAGTTTTCAGTAGCTCTGAAAACATTTCTGCCCTATGATTGTGCTAATTTCAGTAGGAGAAACAGTCCTGCACTGACCTCAGCTCTACAAGTTTCAAGGTTGGAATACACAGTTATTGGCCTACTTGTCCCTAAGGTAAAGGTGACTTTAAAAGAAAAAACAACTAAACAAATAAAAAGCAAGCAAAAAATTAAATGTTTTGATGATGACATAGGCAAAAAATATTGCAAAAACAAATTTTAAAAAGCCTGAAATGGAGTTGCAGGCAAGACAGGCAGACCTTCTCAGAGCCTGCTTCAAGAAACAAAAACACATCCTCATGCCAAGCATGCTCTGCATGAGCCGAGCTTGCTTGGTCTCAAGCTGATAACAGTAGCTTTTCCTGCTTTTGATGAAACAAATAATGCAATGGGGGAAGATGATTCTCTCTTAGGACAATTTTTTTTTCTTTCTTCCAACAGGGATATCAGCTGCCTGCCTGGTACCTGGGCCCAATCACAAACAGGGCAAGGCTGGACAAGCCATTTCACCCAGGATGAAAATCATACCACAGCTGGGATGTGCAAGGGTTGGACAAAACACTCCTTTGTGCTGTTTGGAAATTATTCACTTGGGATAAAAATATATGTTTAAGAGGAGATTTCCACCCTTTCTCAGGTGGGATTAGCTATGCTTTGGTGCTCACAGCAGTTGACAAGGAGGCAACAACAGGAGAACAGGATGTGTTGTGCTGTTGTCTAAAAGCAGAAGGGTAGGTGGAAACCTTCAGGCAGGTTTCTGCCTGCAGTGCTTCTGGTTTGGTACACCTGGCCTGTGGCAGGCAAACCTGGATTGCCCTGTGTGTCCTCATGAAGCTGGGCAGCACGGGGCTGAGGTTTCAGCAGCCACCAGTGTCACCACGTGTCCCCCGTGAGCTGACAGCATGGGCAGAGGCAGTGCTGTGCGCAGAAATGCTCTGGAGGTGGGTGTGGGGGAGAGGGAGGGTGGGGAGATGTGCTGGGACATGTGGGCTGTGCAGAGAGTGCAGTGTGTGAGTGGGACCACGAGTGCAGGTGACATCGCCCCCTCCCTCCAATGAGCACTGTCCATCCCATCCGGTCCAGCCTTCACCCCCAGGATCCGGCCAAAGTTCCCACCCCATCCAATTGCTCCAATTAGTGCTGTGGGTTTTTTTTTTTTTTTTCTTTATTAAGAAGGTCGCTGGAGACCTGCCTGTGTTTGAGTCCAGCTCCCTTTAATCTGTCCCAACCATGATTGAGGTTAACAGAGTTTCCTGCCCAGCAGCCTCTTTGACAAATTAGAGAGAACCAGTGAGACACTGTCAATAAACTTCCCGCTGTATAGATTTTGTCCAGCAGAGCCTGAATAAACTGGGTCATGCTGCCATATGTAATCCACGCACTTGAGGTTTGACCTAGCTCCTGTGCAAACCAGTGGGCAGGGATGTGTCTGGGAGCTGGACTGCAGCTCTGGCTGAGACAGCTGAATTTTGAAAGAGCTGGGGTGGAGCCGTGCCGTTCATTTTTGTGGACCAGTTTCATTTGTACGAGAAGATGATTGATGTCTTCCCGCAGGAGCTTTTGTCTGTGCTGGAGTGTGTCTGGAACAACATTGCCAAGATACCTTGGGGCTGGGTTAGGTAATTATTTTGTGATTAGATACTGAAATCAAATAAATAAGTTAATCATTTTACAAGTTCAGAAGAAAATACATTTATTTAATCTGAAACTTCTTCACAATAGCAATGCATAACTCTGTCTTTTTCTGCATGGTGTTGGCCTTGGGTCAGATGATTTCCCACCAAACGATTCACTAGCATTCCATGGCCCTGGTAATGCAAAGTCACCTGTTTAGAAGGAGGTAGGATTCTTGTCTCTCTCTCCTTTGGGCACCTGATGAGAACCCTGCAATGGTGGTGATGGGCCATCCATTTTCACAGTTCATATTGGCAGCACAGAAAAGATTAGTGCATTAACAGGGGAGACTCCTCTTTCGAAAAGAGGCTTTAAATGATGTCAAGAACCACCACAACGATATGGTTTTTACATAAATAATAATTAATTACATGTAAATCAGACTTCTCCCCACCCCTTCCATTAGTATCATCTTTGCTAAGCTCTCTGTCTTGTTTCTGTCCGCTCACTCTGAGTAGTTGAATGGCAACAGACATCATTTGCAATGCTAACGTCAGATACGGGTCAAAATGGACAAGGAAAACACAACCCGGGGTTTTATCAATGCAATAACAACTAGTTCTGTCTAGAGATGGCAGCGTACTGAGGTTTAACCTCTTCACTGCCACAGAGCCAGAAACAGCAGGAATTTAATTTTCTGGTTTCCTGTTTTGCTATTTCTAACTTATTTTCAGCCCTTTCCTTCTCCTGGCCACTCTCTTTTTTTCCCCCTTCTCTCCCCTTTCTGGTGTTTACTGGAGCATCTGGTAGTGTTTATCTCCCAAGACACAGGAGACTGTTGTTTTCATAGATATGTAACTAGTCTAAAAGCTTTAATCTTTGTTGATGTTGGACTTTCAGATTAAAAAATAGTCATAATAGTGGAAAAAGTTAAGATGAAATAATACTTCAGCATAGAACACTTTGGAGACAGCATCAACAGAAAACCCTTCAGAGGGACAGCTGCAATTACTGCATCTCCTTCACAGGCAATGCTGAACTTGTGGGGAGAGCAGGGCAGGGAGTGAGGAGACCAATTCCCTGAGATGAGACTGCTTGTTCCACTGGAAGCTGAAAGTGTGGCATGTCCTCACGGAGATTTCTGCATGTGCTCCTGCAGCAGGAGTTTAAGCAGACCCAGAAATGCCAACAAGATGTTAGAAATCTGTTTCCATCTCTGCTGCCTTCCAATGCTGCCTTCCAGGAAGGCAGGGAAGGAGCTGATCTGGCTTTTAGAAGAGTCACACTGCACATGACCAGGGGTTTGAATTCCCTGTGGAGTAAAGGCTGTGCCGGAGGTCAGAGGAGAAGATGGTGTTTTGGATTTGGTCCCTTGCTCTAGAGAAGCACGCTGGTTTTCTCTGAAAGCTTCAGAGATACTGAGATTGGGTTAATTAGAAGTTGTCAAGATACAGCAAGAAGTGTTGCTGTCATCAGAGAGATGTAGAAAGTGTTACAGAAATTGGGTAGCAAAAGGCAGGTAGGTGTCTGCTATCTGCAGAAGATCTTATTTGCTGCCTTCCCAGGGGACTAGGCACTGTCCCAAACCTGCAGCAAAGTCAGCTAGGCTGGAAGCAGACCTGCAAAATCTGGGTGGCTGCTGCTTTCCTAGCAAGAGTATATTCAGTTGCTAATATTGTAAATGCTTGCTGGTACATTTTTATAGCAATAGCATTTATGTAACTTAAGATTTTTATGTAATTTAGGATTTTAAATTAAATGTCTTAATTCAGGTGCTACATACCTCACTTTCCACCCCTGCTCTTCTGCCACATAAGGTGTAAACCTGACTGTAACCTCTCCCAACTTTTTGGGATGAAACATTTTTGGAAAACCCTCACTTTGGGTAGCAGCGAGCCGATGAAAGGGAGCTTAGCAGTAATGAACCAAGCTAATAAATTACCTAATGTCACCTTAGGATAGGTCTGTGGCCGCCTGTCACACAGCAGCACATCAAGCTGGAGATGCACAGTCGGTCTCTCCTAACCTTTGTACCTCCTCCTGCTAACCAGGGAGCTGGTTCTGGAAAAGACCTGGCCTGTGGAGTCCTGCAAACTGAAGGGTAAAATATTAATAAGCCAAAGAGGAGCTGGAGGTGTCAGTGAGGCTCCTGCACAGTGATGCTGTGGGGGAGAGTGCTGCTGGTCTCCACACAAAGGGAATGGCAAACGGTTTCTCCACAGAAAATTTCACCCGACCAATTTTTTTTGCATGCAGAAATGCAGATTCAGCAGCACCAAAACGGTCTGTGCACACATGCCAAACTTGTCATTTATAAAAACTCAAAAAAGCTCTGACAAATGCTGAAGCTGTTAGTTTTGACACTTCTGACATGAAACACTTTGATTTTTCATTTTGAAACTACTTTGTGTTCAAAATGTCCTTTAATTTTATTTTCAAGCAAGGGGGTGTGTGTCTTTTTTCTTATTCCCCAAAAAAATCAAAATTGAAATGAAATCTTCAGATTGACTCAACATGAAATTGTTCTTGGATTTTTGATTTCACAAGGCCTTTTTTTTTTTCTTAGATGTGTTTGGCTTCAAGTCACTTCTTTTTCACCCCCAAAATTTGCCAGTTGGTTTATCAAGAACCACAGTGAACATCAGCCCCTTTGAAGGGGCGCAGCTGCCACAATAGAATATTTTTTTCATGGCTGTCAGTTGCAGAAAGAAGGAAAAAAAAAAGGAGCCTTGCTTTTGCTTTCCAGGAGATTGAGTTAATTTTCTATCTGACAGGGATAAATAATAAACAGTATTTTTTTTTTTTCTGCTGTGAGGGATTGTGTTACGTTATCTGTTTAAACATTCCGTTACATTTTAGTAATGTGAATAATGATTATTCCTGTGCTGCTGAGCTCTCTCTCTTGGCTCGGGCGCCGGAGGTTCAGGAGACACCTGGCATTGTTGACAGAGCGCTGAACTTGAACGCCTCTCACTGTGACAGGGCAAGCCCAAATATTTTGGGAAGAGTCCTTGTTATGTTACGACAGGGGTTGGTAGCACTGATGCTGGGGACAGGTTTTGCTTTAATACAGAGCTGATTATGCTTCATTATTCAGGGAACAGCGTGAACTTGGGCAGGCGGGCTGCTGGGAGGAGGAGGATTGCGCTTGGGCACTTCTTATTTGTAGGATGTGCTGAAGGTCTTCCAAGAGATGTTGTCTCTCAGAAGAGGTCAGGATAGGAGGCCCTGAAAGACGTTTTTCTGTGGGTGAGAAAGTGGAAGAAATAAAGCTTTTTTTCAAATTAATATGAATGTTTAATGTAGTCCCTACATGTAGACAAATACCTGGAGAAGAACTTGTATTAAAATATCTTTTTAATCATATTTTCTATCCCTCAAGGTGGTGTTTGCTTCCTACAGTGTACATCTTCCCTCTTTGATTGGTTTCCTCTCCTGAAGTCAAGCTGCATCTTGGCAGTGCTTTGTGCATCTCCAGTGCTGCACGAGTGTCCAGCACGCGATGTTTCATCGGTCATGGACTTTCAGTAAGATTGGATGCATCGTGGAGTTTGCCAATTCACGTACAGCACGTAATTATATTCAGGAAGCAATAGGAATTAAATGGCATTAATTTCCATGAATATTCATTTAAGAATCTCGACCAAATTCAGGCAGATTAATAGTCCAATGAAAATACAATGGCTATTCATTGCCCCCACAGGAAAAGGAAATATGTATTGGCTGGCAGCTCAGGCCAAATGGAAATGTGCTATAGAAAAGTTATCTCTGGGTGGCTTCTGCTACGGTGGTGGCTGGATGGACACCTCCAGGAGCAGAGAGGATTAGTGTGGGTACGGACGTGGGGAGCCTTTCCCAACCACTAGGAACCCAGAGGAGTCTGGGGTGAATCCAAGACTCATGTCTCTGCGCTGCCCATGCAAATCCAAACCAACTCTGACTGCAGTGGAGCTTCTCTGGACTCACAACAGAGCAAAATGCCATTTATTCTGTGCCTGACTCCCGCTGCCCTGTGCGTGGAGCCAGGCTGCAGCCTGCTCTGCCTGGATCGTGGTGCTGCGGGGCAGCACAGCCATTTCTTTCCCTTACAAGCAGCACCAAGCTGAGTGTGCTGCTGGCTGCCTGCTCTGCCACAGCCCAGCACCAGCCCTCGGGGTGGCTGTGGGGCAGCCCTGTCCTGCCAGGCACCTCCTGGCACATGGAAACTCAGTTCTGTTCCAGCTTGTCCTCCCAGCACAGGCCAGGGCATGGCCTACTACTGTGGCCAGGGAAACTGGGAAAGTATAATAGCAAAAGCAGATGAAGGATGCAAATGCATTTGCAACTGAAGGATCAGAATTTGGTATGCTGGAAACCCCCCTCCCCAAAACCAATATTTCATCTAATTTCATTTAATTAAAAAAAAAAAAAAAACACAAAAAAAAACCAAACTAAAAACCAAAAAACTAGGTTTGGTTATAGCTCTCATTTGGGAGAACTTTTCATTTTGTCAGACAAGCCAACTTGAGACCTTAGCTGTGTCACATTATCTCTTTGTGGGACTTCCCTGTTTGGAGAACAGATCCAGCTTCCACAAAAGCTGGTGCAAGTGCTGCCACAGCATAGAATTTCGTCTCTAAGCTGAGGTTTACACCTTTTAAAATTCCCCCTCACAGGCAAGTTGACCTTTCCTGCCCTTGGAGTTCTGTGAGCAAAATAAAGGTCCAGTTATTTTACCTTGCACGTGTGTACCATGTGAGGGGTGGAGCTGCATTTTCTACTTTTTTGAAGGTTATTTGTTGCCAGACTGATCTGACTTGCCATGACTACATGGAAAACAAGGAAATGTGGAAAGCAGCAACCATCATCTTGCCAAGAAGGGGTTTTGCCTCAAGTTGCAGTATGAGCATACTCACAGGGCTGCTTCTGCTTGTGCTTATTTGAAACAAAATCAGATAATCATAAAATCAGGCTGTAAATCCAATGTACATTTCTCTTTATGTCCGCCAACTTTCTGGGGCAGTACATGGCGTGTATCTCATCTTTTCATGTCTGATGTAAAAGGTAAAATAACAGCTGAGTACCCACATGGGCTTTGCACCTACGCAGGAGTGCCAAGTGGGCCAGGAACCCGCCGTGCAGCCTGGTGATGTGCTCTGCAAAGCCTCATAAACCAGTGACTAAGGCAGAAAGGACTCCAAGGCCTGGCTCCTGGGACATCGGAGGTGTGGCATTACAGTAGCTTGGAAAACATTCTGACTTTATAACAAGTAACACCTATAATTACAGAGGCGTCATCACCTTCATAATTTTTTTTTTTTTTTTTTAGCTAACAAGCTGTAGTTGTAGCCTGTGTGCATCCCTGCCAAAATCTGCAAAGCATTTGCTCTTGGGATGGTTCTGCCGGTGGTGGGAATATCAAGCATCTTTCTCCAGGCACTTGTAAAACAATACAGCAGTAAACAATTCAAGCACAATTAGCAGCTACATAGGCAGAGGGGGAGGGAGAAGTCCCACCGCTGGTACTGTCTGTGGAATTAATCATGTTTTACAGAGTTGATATACTGGTTTGGATGTGTGAAGTTAAAAACAGGAGATGAAGAAGTAGCCAAGAAGTGTTTATTCGAGGATGAAATGTAAAACAAGTATTGTTTTGTAGCTGTAGAGAGGAGAGTGTTTAAAAAAATGCTCTTTTAACAGGTTTAGCTCTGCTTTCTTCCTACTGAAGAAACAGATGACCTAAAAAATATACCAAGATGATGTTCGCTTTTAAAGCTGGTGGTCCCGCCAGGTCACACAAACCCCGGTGTATCCTGCGGTACCGGGGCTGCAGAAGCGGGATGCTGAACGCTCCGCTCCCGGCTCTCGCCCGTCCCCGGTCCCGAGCGCTCCCCGCCGGTCTGAGCGCACCGCTCCGGCAGCGGCGCGAGCATCACCTCCGCAAATATTTATTTGCAGCGATTTTCCGCTCTTAATTATTTAAAATATAATGAATTACGCATAAGTACCTCGCTATTAGGGTAATTCCAGGTCTTAATTGCTGCCAGAGCGGCTCCCGCCCTTCTGCCGGGAGGTGGCGCCGCGGGCCCGGCGCTGCTGCCGGAGCCGCCGGGGCCGGGCAGGGGACGGGGACCGGGACTAGGGGAGAGGCTGGGCGCAGCGCGGAGCTCCCGCGGGCGCGGTTCGCCCCGCGGTAGCGCTCCTGACAGTGTGTGAAACCATCGCCCCCGGCCCCGGGTCCGATCGCCCAAAAAAACAGGGAGGGAAGAAAGCCGGGCGGGTCAAGGAAAGAGTTTTTTCCCCGAACGAGTCGGTCGCTCGGTAACTTCGCGGTCGCCCGCTGACTCCCGCCCGCAGCGCCGGGCAGGACGCGCTCCATCCCCGCGGGGCGCCCGACGACCGACCCCCGTCCCGCCGGCGCCGCGGTGCTGCCGGCAGAGGGCCGGGGTCTCGGGCAGGGCAAGGCAAGGGGCTGCCCGGCGGGGCCGCTCCCCTCGCCTGCTCCGGCCGCCGTCAAGGGAGGCCCCGCGCCGCCGGAGGTTCCAAATCCGCGAAGGCCGTCGGTGCTGTTGAAATTCGCGGTGCACGAGTGCCGGAGCCGCAGGGCTGGGGCAGCCGAGTGGTCCCGGCTCTGCCCCTCTCGCGCTCTCCCCTCGGGCGCTGCCACCCCTGTCCTCGGTAGCCCCGACGGCGCGGCCGGAGCGCTGCCGCTCCGCGCACCCACCGAGATGCGGACCCACTCCCGCGGAGCGGCTCTGGGCGGGCACCCAGCCCGGTCCCCGGGACGGTCAGTCCCGCTCAGCGGCCGGTGCGCGCCGCTGCGCACCCGCGCAGTGTGTCTAAGCGCTGTTTGCGCCCACAGCGGCGGGCGCTGCGGGGGGAAGGCAGGCAGCGCCCGCTTCGCCGCTCCGCGCAGGTAAGGCGGCTCCGCGGCTACCTGCGGAGGGCACTCCGGGGTCCCCCGCATGCCTCAGCTCCGCTGGCCTGATGCCCCGCTGCCTCCCGCGCGGCTGCGGAAAAGTTGGTAGGGGCGCGTAGATCTGCTCCCCCGCCGACGGGGCGGCTCCGGCCCGGGCGCTGAGCTGTTCCTCAGGGTGCGGAGGGGTGCGCAAGGATGCGCAGCGCTGCGCACCGCGCTCCACCGTCACTTTCGCTTCCCCGTGGGGCCGCCCCGCCTCCCCCGGCCCGGCCCCCCCCCGCCCCCCCCGGCCGTCCTCCGCGGATCTCCGCGCTTGCGGGACTCTCGCCCTTCACCCCCTGCGCGCTTCACCCCCCCCCCCCGCTTCTATTATTTTATTTATTTTTTTTATTATTATTTTTCCCTTGCGCCGAGCCTTGTTTACCCAGCAGGTGGATGTGACGTCAGAGACTGACAACAGCAAAAAATAACAACATCTCCCTCCGCGGGGGTGTCGTGGGCCGCCCCCGGCCCGCCCGCGCGGGGCTGCGCGGGGCGGGGAGGGGGCGCGGGGCGGCACGGGGCGGGGGCGCGGCGGGGCGGCGTGCGGGGCCCGCGGGCGCGGCGCCGGGCGGAGGGCTCTATTGTTATTTACCGAGCGGCGGAGCACGCCGCCGCGCCGCCCGGGCTCGGCGTGCCGGAGGGACGGGAGGGAGGGACGGGACGGAGGCAGCCCCGCGCCGCTCCGCGCCGCCGCCCGCCCGCGCCGCGGCCGCGCCGTGCTGGGCAGCGGCAGGGCCGAGTCCTGCGGGTGAGTCCGGCGCCCCCCGACACTTTCCCCGCTCCTCCGGGGCTGTTGCACTTTTCCCCCCGCCGGCCCCACGTGCCCGGCCGCCCCTCCCCGACCGCCGCCGCGGTACCGGGGGGGTGGGGGGATGTGGGGCGGCGGTGCGCGGATGCGGAGCCCCCTCCCCGGGCTGCGGGGCCGCCCGCACCCCCTCCCCGCCCACTTTGGAAACTTCCCCCCCGCCCCGCGCTGCGCGCACTTCCCGCCGTGGTGGGATGCGGCGCGTCCCGCCCCCCTCCCATCCCCGTTCGTGCTTTCCGCGTGTTTTCCGCCGGGTCCCTCCGCGCCGCCGCGCAAGGGGCGCGTACGCCCCAACTTCGGCACTCGGAGCAAGAAGTTGCGGTGGGGCCGCGCCCCCCCCCCCCCCCCCCGCACTGTGCCCGGCTGCCCGTTCCCCCCTTCCCGGGCACCTGTTGCGGCTTTACGCCCGCGCAGCCCCTTCCGCAGACGCGGAGCCCCGCGCCGCGCATCCGCCCCCACCGCGGGTCCCTGGGACGCGTTGCGCCCATCCCCCCCCCCCCCCCCATTTCTTCTTCTTCTTTTTTTTTTTTTTTTTTTTTTTTTTTTTGAAACGAAGTGTTTGAATAAACACCCGCGCCTCCTCAGCCTAGCCCGGCGCAACTTCTCACTACGCGGGTGCGGACCGCGCATCCTTCACGCGCGTGTGTGTGCGCACGTCCCCCTCCCGCGCAGCCCCGCGGTGCCTCGGGACGGGGAGCCGCCGCCGGTGCCCGGTAAGTAGGGCCGCCCCGCGCACCTGCCGGCCCTCGCTGCGCGGCCGCGTCCCCGGGCAGCGGAGGGGTGCGCGCTGCAGGCGGCCGAGCGGCGTGTCCGCGCCTCCCTCGTCCCCACCCCCGCCCCGCCGGTTTGTGGGTTTCTTTCTTTCCTGGGAAAAAAAAAAAAAGAAAAAAAAAAAAAAAAAAAACAAAAAAAACCCAACAAAAACCCAAAGCAACCCAACGAGCGGGGCGCGGGCAGCTGCGCGGGCAGGGCTCCGCGGGGCGCAGCGCAGCCCCCTCCGCACCGCCCGGCAGCTGTTCATGACCGGGCGGCCCCGGCGCGGAGAGCATCGCCGGGCGGGCTGCGGAGCGCCGCGCTTTCAGCGACTCTTCTGCTGCCACATCGCTGTAATGATTTTAATTGCGTGCTTTTGCTTTGAGTGAATCAAGCCGAGCGAGATTACTTTTTTTGTTTTTCCTTTTTCCCCGTCCTTTCCCCCCCTGGTTCCCTCTGAGCCTGGCAGCGGCGGCAGCGCGCAGCCCTCCCGTCCCTACCCGAGGCATCTGCCGCCTGCGAGCGCTCTCTGAGCCGCTTCTGTAGAGAAGCTGGAGCCCAACTTCTGTGCTCAGAAGTTTAAGGTTTCATTTTTAGTAACTGTTCTCGGAGTGAGTAATGGATGTGTACTGCTCGTACCGTGTCGTCTACACCATTTAGCCTGCTGATTTCTGGGGTGCTGGATGATTCTAAATATTAAAACAATTCTCTAAATTGTATTTCCTTTCCATACAGTTTTTCTAAACTTGGATTTTGCCTGATTTGACCAAATGTTGGTGTCACTAGTGACAGATGCTCAATTAGACAAAGTTGCAAGCATGTCATCGAAGAAACTTTTTTCCCTGTGCTGTTAATCCACGGCTTACTTTAATATTTTGGAAAACAGGCATTTTGCTCGGTTTAGTATTATTTTTACAGTTTTTGTTAGTGCTGAGAAGCTCTTATATTTTATAAGTTTGAGAGAGCCTGAAATAACTCAAGTTCCCAGAGAAGCGAGTGTGGGCAAGGAGGTACCATGCATCTCGGCAGCTAGATTTGGGGGAAGACAGGGGAATCGGGGCTGCTCGTTTCAGCTTCTCTCCTCTGAAGCTTTTCCCCTGCACGTTTTGTTTGAACTATCTCCCAACAATATTGAATGGACCAGGGCACTGGGGGAGGAAGCTCTCCACTAGTTACCATTCAAAAGGTGTCGGCTAAAATCTCATTGCAAAAAGGTATTGTAGCTTTAACATCTTGCATTGGCAGCATTCTTCCCCCTTAGTCTTTGGATTAGTCATTGTATGAGAGACAGGAAAAAAAAAATCACTTTTTTTTTTTTTCTCTGGAAAAAGTAAAGTAAACAGCCTCCAACAAGTGAACCTTGACAACCCAGATTAAGGAAGGCAGGAGAGATCAAACAAAGCTGCTGCTGGGCTGTTGTCAGGAGCTGCCTCACTGAAAGCTCTGGACTATTCGATCAGGCAGCAAGGCTATATGTTCACTTATGCAGAAATGGACCATTACAAATGCTGATCTTTGTTGTGAAACCAAAGGATAACTCTGAGAAAAATAACTACTATTTCAAACAAAGCTTACTGTTGCTTACGGTTCTGATTGCAAAGTTAGTTTTTTGTGCATGGGCTGGGGTTTGGGGTTTGTTTTTTTTTTTTTAAGTGACGATGGTTTGAAGTGCATTTTTATACTTTCAGAGTGACTTAGGATTTGATTATGTTTACGCTGTCTAGAGCTGCAGAGAAGAAGGCATTAAAGTAGTGCAATGCAGAAAAACCTGAAAGTTCTGTGGAATTCAGCCTTTATTTCTGGATCGCTGAATTGTAAGGAAACGTGGATTTGGTTTTTTTTCTCTCTGTGTGTAAGTTCTGTGTTGGTGTATAATACAGGAGTTTGGTTCTGATGAAGTGCTGTATATTGGATGACTGCATTCCTCGAGTTTGGAAAACTTGTAATATCTTTCCTTCAAACATGTTGCCATGAAGTCAGGATGGACCTCGGTTTTGATACGCTGGGATTTTTATAAGACAATGTGTAATGTGTTTTCATGGCTGCATCACAGAGACTGTTACTGTGTAGTTTTTTTAGTGGAAATACCAGTAAAGAGTATTAATAGACACTTGATTTTACTTCAGTAAACAGTTAGCATTTAGGTGCCAATTGAAATGGACCAGGGGAGTGAGGTTAGTTTTGTTGTGTGACAGTTTCATGTTTGTATTCAAACACTTGAACTCAAACTTTAAATATGTGTCCCTTTCATTCCTTTAAAGTATTCTAAAACAATGGAAATATCTATTAAAAAAAATCCAAGTAAGAGGCTGTTACCTTAATGTATGTTAATCAGGAGGCAGACCAAGTGCACATCTGCTGAAGAATTAAGAAATCCTAAATCTTTTTGCATAAGCATTTTTTTAATTAGCAGTGCAGATCTCACAATAAGTACTTTATACTTTCTGTAAGGTAAGGTTTCATAACTGTCCTGCATAACTTACTCTAAAGCCTGTAGATTTTTTTATGGTATATATTTTAATTAGACAATAAAAAGTATGTGCATTAAACATGCACATGTATGCTATTAAGCCATTTTGCGTAATGTGTAATGTGTTTTAACATCTATAAACATTTTCTGCTTAAATCAGTTCCACCAGTAACCGTAACACAGCTGGGTTTTGCCCTGGTAGGAGAAGTAGCGGGGAAGTTGAGCAGGGAATTGTGCATCGGACATTAACGTGCAGCATACGCTGCAGTGTGCATTTCTCTTGGAGTGGATCACCTTTTTCCAGAGCTAAAATTCGCTTTCTCATCCTTGATGTGATATACTGTTAATATTTGTAGCTCCTGAATTACTCCTGTTTCATAGCACTGTAAAAATTATGAAAAAGGCTGGTAGTAAAAGGGCAAATACATGGAATGTATCTAGTGTTTAGTATCCGTACCTCTTGTGGCCATTTATATTGAGAGATTGAACTGGATAACACGATTCCCTTTGTGAAATATCTGTTGAGCATGTATTTGTGTATCAAATGAAATAACATATGCGCACACATATGTAGGATATGTATGTAAAATACAGTTATTTCGGCAAGGCTGTCCGGTTATTTATGGGCATAATGATACTTCTGTCATCTTAAATTTTCTCCAAGAAGCTTTAATAAATTTAAATAGATTATATGCTGTCAGAAAATAGTATAAATTTTGTTTACGATTCACTTGCTTTAAGGTACTTATACTAAAGAAGCTCATTTAACCCCAAGACTGAGGAGCATTAAGTGGTGAGAGGAGTCTGCTGAAGAGCTGCTGCTGCCCTTTGCTCTTGTGATAATCTTAAATTACTACAATTTAATTGCAACTTCAAGGCACTGAGCTGAAATATTTTTATGCAGCTGAGCCAGGACTGAAGAAGGCTCGGTGGGGTTTTTGCAGGTAGCTGGGTGTCTTTTGGAAGTGCAGCGTTTGTTCGGGCCTCTCCCACCCTTCCCAGCACATCCAGCATCGTGTGTGCAGGGACAGGGTGCCTGGGAGAGAGCTTTCCTGGGGGTTCCCACTGCAGAGGGAGCGGGATCAGGCCCTGCAGGGCTCGGGTGCACGAGGGTTTTGTTTGCTGTCTGTACTTCAGCTGAACTAAATAGCGCGTTTTAATTACTCCTCAGATGAGCCTTGCTCTCAGGTTGCTTCCCAGAGCTTTTCCCTGTGAGCCTCTGCTGGGGAAGCAGGTGGGAAGGGGCTGGTGGCTGGAGGGGAAGCCCAGGGGGTGGTCAGCAGCGTGGGGACATGGTGGCACCCTGCTCTGAACACGGCCCGTGGGCATGGTGTGGTCCTCGTGTCCCCAGGGGTGAGCTCAGGGTGCAGTTGGCTGCGCTGGGCCTGATCCAGAGCGTGCTGGCATCAGCTGGGGCTTCTGCTGATGTCGCTGCCTTTGGCTTTTGGTCTGTGCCACTAACTCATATCACTGAAACTTTTTCTCCCCCTCCCTCCACGTATAGTAGCGTGTTTTCACACCCGGCGAGCGCTTCGGCAGAGATGTGATATGCAGGAGAAGCCAGAAAGCATTTGCTAGGTGGAATTTAGAGACGCTGTGCACTAGAGATCAGCAGCATCTTTGAGACCGTTCTTAGAGGTCCTGGCAAGCAAACTTTATTTCAGTGCTTCGAAAGGTATGGCCAGGCTGGGAGCCCTTAACGTTGTGTCACCGAGGACGCGCGTCAGCGCCGGCCGTGCTGAGGCACAGCGGTGTTCAAATCGTGAGTCTGATTGTTTTTCTGTTGGCCAGATCCTTGTGAAGTGTCTCGTTGCGAGAAGAGACGAAGAAGATCTCGTGGTTGCTAGAAGTGGTTGGTTTTGTGCTGACAGAAGTGCTGCTCGCAGCCTGCTCGCTGCGCGGTTCGATTCCTGCAGCTCGCTGTGCTGGGAATTGCAGCTCCTGCAGGTAACAAGGTGATGCCAGTGTAGAGAGAGGGGGGGAAAAAAGCCAGCATGGAATAAACCATGCAGTCATTAGAGGAGAAACTTAATTGTGAGATCGCTGTAGTCTTTTAGTTCAAAAATATATATTTTGTGCCGTAGAGGAATAGGTTGTACTGTTTTGTGGAGATCAGTTATTTGTTGGTTGGGATTTCTGGAGTGGTTTAACACGTGCTCTTTTTCCTTACTCCAGCACTGGAGCTCCCAAGTCAGAGAAGCTGCTGGCTCTGTTCGTGTGCAGCCTTCTCTGCAAATGTGCTCTAGGGTTTTGTCTTTTTCTGTTCTCCTGGCACGGGTCTCTCCCATGCATGCAAGTGAGCAGGCTTCTGTCTAATGGCTGTTTGGATGTGGCAAGTATCCAGAATAATCTTGATGACTTTTTGTTCCGCGTCATTCTGCAGATGAAGACGAGGTTCTATGGAAAACGGGCAAAGAGAAGAGCATGGGCAAAATCAGTTTCTCCCTAAGAGGCACCTGAGGAGGACTAAATAATTTTTCTCCTCTGATTGACCCTCCTGGTGCTGTTTTTAAAGCATCTCCATTTTAGTGCCTTGAAATTGCAATTAAGTTGTAGTAATTTAAGATTATTGCAAGAGTGCAAAGGGCAGTAGAATCTCTTTAGAAGTCTCGTCTCAACACTTAATGCTCCTCAGTCAGGGGGTTAAATGAGTTTCCTCAATGTGAGTACTTAAAGTAACTAAATCGTAAACAAAATTTATACTATATTCTGACAACTAATAATCTATTTAAATTACATTAAAGTATGTGTGTGAAAATTTAATTAAAGGCAGAAATACTGTCAAGCCCTGTAAATATCTTGACAGATCTACTGAAATGGAACCCATATCGTAAAATATTTACATAGATCTGATAGGCTACAGTGTTTCTGGGAGTGCTATTCTGAAGCTAATCGTGGGCTTTTTTCCCTTCCAGTTTTCCGTTCAGTTGCAATGGTCTCAGAAAGAAACACAAATAAATACCCAGAATGTTTTATTCGGATGATTCTCCCATGTATTGTTTACTGCTAATGGTGCTGTCTGTACAATGCTTGTCACTGGTGTGTTTTTATTAGGAGAACCTGTTCCTCAATAATTAGGTTAATTCAGAGACACTGAATTTAAAAAATGGGCACTGAAATGAAAAAACTGGCACTGAAAACTGGGGCTCCGCAGCGTTCGCGATGTGTTCGCTGGACATGCCATCTGTGAATCAACTTTCTCCTGGGTGTGTGTCCCAGAGCATGGTGCTGCAGCATCTCCTGCACTGCTGTGACTCTCAGTTGAATTGATTTTTCAGGTAGAAAGAGCTTACAGCCTTTTTTCCAAGGGTTTGAACTCTATATGGATGTGTTCCCCAAAGTGTACATGGGGCACAGCACCCTCTTGCTGGTGCATTTGGAGGCAAATCTGCTGTGGTATGTGGTTCAGGCTGTTTTAAGATGAAGAATGTTTTGCCCCAGGTAAAACTGGGTCTGTCTGAAACTTCAGCCAGACTTTGGCCCTTCTTAAAACCCACTGGCTGGAACTCTGCAGGTGGTTTCGCTGGGAAGGCGCAGCATGAGCTGCGCTTTCTCATCACCCCGTCAGGGGTTGGAACAAACTCCAGTTTTTCCTGGCTGGAGTGTACACCCTGGAGCTGCAGGGTCGCAGGAGGAGGATTTGGGCATGGAGAGAGGGATGTGATGGAGCGTGGTGCTGAGGAGCCCAGGCCAGGTGCTGGGCACTGAGCGCTGACAGCCCGACAGAAGGTGGCACAGCGCGGCAGGTTGGCTGCAGCCCCCAATGGCATCGTTCGTTTTCCCCTCTTCGCCAGACATTTCCTTTCATGTTGGATCTGAGTTTTAGCTGTACTTCCCGATCAGTCTTGTCATCTTGTTGCTAACAATTAGGGTCAAGTGTCTTTCCTTGGGCTCTCCGCAGTCCTCGTGTTGGTGTCCCTCCCCCAGCTCCCTGGCTAAGCTGTTTGTTCATTAATTAGTGGATGGGGCATATTAACACATCAGTAAACCGGAGTAGTCAGAGTTCCCGAGGCATCTCGGGAAGCCCTCTCTGGTTTTATGTGACCGGACATGCACTATTGCTGATTTAGATAGCGGAGCCGATGATGCCAAAGTGTTGTTAAGAGAGAGATAAATAGAGAGAGCCCAGCAGTAAGCAGAATGTCATGTCTCTATTAAAAAGCTTGTGATAAAAGAAGATAAAATGGTGAGGGGGGATTGCTGGAGTGTTCAGAGCAGCCACTAAACATCTGATCACAAAAATCGATGCTGAATTCCCTTTCCTGTACAACACTTGCCTGCAGAATTCTGTCTGAGCCTGGGTCTGGTTGCAGCGAGCAGTGGAGCCCTGAAAGGACTTTTGTTCTTGCCAGAACGACGGCCGGGGGTTCTCAGGGATTCAGGAGCTGTCTGAGCTGGGATTCCAACATCACTCCCCGGTTCCTTTTGAAGTGGTGTTCCTGGGATGCTGATGAAGTTGCTCCAGGCTCACGCTGGGGCTTGTTGCTCTGTGCTGCCTCGTACCTGGATTTCCTGGGTGCCCAGGCCACCTGCCTTTCTGTCATTCTGGAAGTCAGGCCTTGGCAGAATAACACGGAGGCAGATTTTGTCTATTGGTTTTTTCCCTTGCCTGGGTGCAGGGGCTGCTCTGCAGAAGTGAATCAATGGAACTGATTCTAAAGAGACGAGCGGTCGCAGCAGACGGGAGAGGAGCGGGGTTAATTCTCCCAGTGCAGTAAAACGTTAAATCATCACAGCCTTGTTTGCTGAAAGGATGTTGATCATTCCATTAAGGAGGATTAAGTAATTAACTGATATTTCTTTAGGAACCCATGTCAGTTTTAAAAAGCATCTTCCTGGTGTCGCACAGTGAATGTGAAGTGTATGTTTTTCTGCTGCTGGAAAGCTGGGAGATGAGCGTGAGTGAGACACCTCTTCCTAAGGAACTTCTGGGAATTCCAAGGGAGCAGAAATAGAGAGAGGGGTTTTCAACTAAAATGTGCTGTTCCAATAGATTTTTGATAGCAAGGTTTTCTTTTATGGATTTTGTCCAGTGGGCCTGCTGTGAACTCTTTTCAAGGGTATTCTGTTTGGGATTAAGAAGTTAAAATCTTGTTGAAGTGTTCCTTTTGGAGCTTGTATTTTTATTTTTAATAATAGTTTTTATGTTGTAATAGTGAGCTCACTGACAGTGAGTCATGAACTCTGTCTTCCATGAACCTCATGACAAATCTCTGTTAGCCGCTCGGGCAGCTCGTCCAGCCCAGTTCCCACGTTTTGTACTTGGGCTGGAAAGAAAAATTCCATTAAAACCAGTCTTATAGATCCTCCTTTTCCTCCTGTGGCAGAAATCCCCTTAAAACAGTGCAGTGCAGGGGGCTGTGGGGCACCATGGAGTGGCTCCAGACGCTGGGTTTGGAGCACATTGAAGCTGGGTCTGCCTGGGAAAGGCTGGCAGTCCTGGGGAGGATGTGCCTGGCCAGGGTTTTGATGGTGGCTGGTGCTCAGTCAGGTCAGAATTGTGTTTTGGGGACAATGCACATGCAGGTAGAGCAGCCGGCGGGCAGAGGAGGACAATGACAGTATTTTTTCACCGTTTCATTTTTGAAGGATCAGACTGAAGCCCCTGGATGAGAGGAGCAGGGGGCTGTGTGAGCGCTCCTGCATCCCGTGCTCCCAAGCTCACTGCCAGGGTTCAATCCATTTTTTGCCTCAGCAGATCACAGAATTTGGGATTCACCTCATCAAATCGCTGCTGTTTCTTGTAGAATGGTCCCAACCTCTAATACTGCAGTTAGTGATACTGAAACTACACCCAAACTGAAATTTTCTGTGCAAGAGATGGATTCTGGCCGGCAAATAGCATAACCCAGTGGCACCAATTGTGTTAGTATTGATACTTTCTGCTTTCATAGCAGCTCTCCTTCTCAAACAGGGCTCCTTCAGACAGTACCATGCAAACTGTTGATCAGTCCACTGTAAATTGTTCCTCCCCCTCGGGTCAATTTCATAAATAGTTGTATTTCCATAACACAGGCAGATTTAGTTTCAGTTATGTGGCCCAGGCTCTAAATACCCCTGTTGAAACCATGGGAGCTCCCTTGGATGGACTGAGTTAAAAAAAAAAACAAAAAACCAAAAAAAAAAAAACAACAACAAAAAAACCCACAAAAACCCAAAATTAAAAGAAAATCAGTTTGGTAGATAATAAAGTCTTAGAACATTAATGTGTGTAACATATAAGAAACTCTCTGGATGTTTGTGCAGAACATCATGGCCTGTACCTGCATTAGCAGATTCAGAAGAGAGATTTTTCTCAGTAAGTTTTGCAATAGTAATAATGTCTTAACAGCTTTAGTAATTAATTTTAATCAGAGAGTTGTCAGGGGCCCTATCCTGCTGTCATTGAATTAAATTAGTGCTGGGAGAAGGTGGCTCTGAAATAGCTCGTAATAAATTGGTTTTGTTAGTTTTTAATGATATGCCTGAGCATGTGTGTTCAGATAATATATATTAAAGTTTGTAAAGCTCCTGAGATGTAGGTTTGGAAAAGAGAAAATGTATTTTTCAGTGAAAAATTACGTGTTACCTAAAAGGCTTTGAAAGAGGAATGTCAGAAGTATGCAGCAAAATTATTGTTTGTACAAGTATTTTAAAGTTTTTCTCCGAGTTTTCTGAAGTCCAGCAGTGTGAGGAATGACGGTCTTGCTCAGGAAACCTTTCTAATCTGTCATTTTATTTACAGGATTTAACTGAGAATGGGAGAAACCCATCTTTGTATATTTCAGCTGATTTTTACCATGTTATCTGTTCTGATTTTTTTTTCTTCACTTCTATAAAACTGGTATCTGCAGCATTCAAAAATACTATTTCATAGAAGTTAAAATGGAACAGTGCCTGTGAATTAAGCTAAAATATCTTAAGCCTATCCAGTGTATTCCTGGCATTAAACAGTCAGAGAAGGCTAAATATTTCCTATTTATTTTTCAGATTGGCTGGAGTATAGTCTTTCAGGAAAAGGGTCCTCAGCCAGTTGAAGGGGAAATCTGATTTTTCAGCAAGGGTTTTATATTTACTGAGGGATTCTGAGTGTGCAGAAGCGTGCTGCATGGAAATGGAAATTTACTGTCTAGGATTTTTAGGGATTTTAATCGATGCCATTAGATAGAGGCACGCTCATAGAGAGGTAAACTAGTAAATCTGAACAAACTGAAAAATGGTAGCTATAGGTGTCTGGCTCTGTTATCAAACTTGCTGCCTAAGCCAGAGTTTATGCACTGTGATAATGCTAATGACCAGCAGAGCCAATGATGCATGACTGGAGGAAATCAGTGGTATAATCAGAAAAAGTTATCAGGTTTTTGTCATTAAATATTACTGATAAATAATACACTTCATTTTGAGTAGATAGGATGTGTTTAATTCTGATGTGGAGAGTTTCAATTTAATAAAGGAGCATTGCTGAGTAAAATTATAATCTTTTCTAATTTAAAGGGAAAAAATAAAAATGCATTTGTTTCAGCATAACCTCCTGGCAGCCACCATCCACTGCTGTTGTCTTCACTGGTGTCTGATAGGGAGGAATATTCACAGCAGTTTGAGGTGGCTGCTTATAGCAAGATGTTTTATCTAAGTTACTACTTTGTGCAGAATTAATTACATGAGGCCAGAACCAAAGGGGTTCTGTTTAGTATAAACTAGGTAAAAATCTTTCATTTTCTGCTTAAAAATGTGAGTGTTGCAGCAAATATAAACTCTGTGCTCCATGCAGTGATTCCCTACAGAGCAATCTGCCTGTCCAGGCAGTAACAGGAGGGAAGGGATGAGGACAAAAGATAGAGATAAATTAGATCTCGTTTTGCAACTTATCTTTTAAGTCAGTGGGAGAACAAGGAAGAGAAGTAGAGCTTAAACTGAAGGAAGAGGGATATTAATAGTCTCTATAAAGGACAGTTTGCACCAGGAAAAAAGAAAAAAAATCTGCTTGTCTTTTTTTAGCAAAACAGGCTAACACCCAGAGTAAATCTGTGTCATTAGCTGAAGCGGTGCGTGATTTTTAGAGCATCTCTGCTCCCCGTGTGCGCCAGTGCCTGCGGAGGCTCGTCCCTGGGCTGGAGGCAGATGTGGTGCAGCCTCTGCCCTGAGGAGGCTTCTCTTGCCAGCTGCAGAACCTCTGTCTGGTCAACCCATGGCCCTGTTTGAGCACATACCACCAGTTTAGCCCAACGAGTGGCTTTGTAACAAGGCCAGGATCTTCCCACCACCCCTTGGAGTCGTGCTCGAATGCTGAATCTCAGCTCGAGTTTCCAGAATTAGATGGCACAGTGAGTAAACACAGCGTACTTGCCAGTTCTCACATCCTCTTTTGCAGCGAGTATTGCAGCAAATCCTGCAGGTTTGACTCATCTCTGAAGTTCTTCACTGATATGAAACAGATCTCGTCTGCCTCTCTCAAAAGAGCTGGGAATGTGGCCTCAGCTCCTGAGCTCACAGTCCTTCTGGACATGAACACTGTTTGCTTGAGTTGGCCTCTCAGAAACTTGGGCAGCTCTGAGTAACTTTAGCTGGAGTTACTTGCCTGTATCTAATGGTAAAATTTGGCCTGCCATTATCCTTTATTGAAAGCTTCATGGAAATACTTCATTCTTGCTATGCACAAATATTTACATTCTGGTAGGAAGATTTTTTTCCCCTTCCATTTCTTCATGTTTTTTTGTTTTTTTGTTTTTTTCCTGGTTGATGCCATAAGCACAAAGAAAGTATAATGCTTTGTCAGGTGACAAGTAATATTCAAGTTTCCAACTTATATTTATCATAGGTCCAAAAGGGAAAAAAAGTCTGCCCGTATTGGAAGTATTTGTTGGATTGTAGTGAGCCGTCCAGGGTGGGATGGAGATTCTGCTTAACACATGGGTAAATTGGCAGGGGAAGGTCATACAGGGCAGAACACTTTCCTGGATAAACAGAAGTGGTGTCAGGTACAGCCCCGGTGTTAAGAACAGCACGTCTCAGTGTTTCTGTTCATCGGCGTTGAATCACCTCCGCATGTTTCAACCTCTGCCTGGTGGCTGCTCTCAGCAGATTGAGGAGGAGGACACATCGCTCACAATGGTCCACACGTGTGCCGTGACTCAAGCGCGCTCACAACTGCGTGACATGCGTCAAATGAGAATTGTTTCCTTGCAGAGCCTTTGCCTCCTTTGTTTTTTCTCAGATGAAAGCTACTTTCAGTTTGACTATTTGACAGCGCGCTTGGTGCCACAGAGAGCGAGGGCTTGGTTCGCTTTGCAGTTGAGCGGATTCAGACATCTCAGCTTGTCCCTGGGTGTGCTTCCCATTGCATCCCCTGTGCTTCAGCTGACCAGAGGTGACACTGCACAGGAAGCTGGACCAGTGGAAAACTAGCTTAAGCAGGAAAAAAAATGTTTTCTGCCAGTTGAACATCCTCATTGGATTCTGGAGATCAGAGGAGGGTCTGAAGGGGTCAGGGCCACCCCCTTGGCCACTTGATTGCGTTTGCTGTAACGTGAGACCTCTGCCAGAGGCTTTGTGTCTGGATGTGCTCTTCTCAGTCTGGGCAGAGGATCTGCTGGTGGGACCACCCTGCCAAAGCTGTCAAGTGTGGGTTTCCTCTAATTGTTAATGTGATGCTGCTCCCTTAGTGACAGGTACTGAAGTTGTTACTGTTCATACCCTGGCATCATGTATTCTTTGGGTTTCCTTCTTCCTGTGAGCTGTGGATGTTGAGCTGGTCCAGAGGGTGGGAATTTGTGATGAGGGCGCTGAGATACCCTGGTTACTGGCTGCTGTTGTTTCTTGTTGTTTTTATAATAACTTATCTGTGTGATAAGCAAATGCAGCTGCACATAAAACTCAGATAAAGCTGTGCCCAGCCTGCCGTGCTCCTGTGGAGTCAGAGAGCCAGGCTGATAAGGAAAGAGGTGGCCAGAGCTCAGGAACAAGTTGACCCCCAAGAAGGGTCTGTCCCATGCCCTGTGCTCACTGGGTGCTGTGCAGGGTGGGTGTGCGGGGTGTGTGTGCCATGGGGGTGTCTGGGGAGCGCGGGTGGCCGCGGTGGCTCTGGCGCAGGGACAGCCACAGGCAGTGTCACCGGCGGGGCTGCTGGTGAGCCCAGGTGTTGGCGTGCGCTGGCATCCACTCAGGCTTCCAGTGGGGGCTTGAGTAAAGCTTTGAATACAGTCTGTGTTTTTCCTGCTTTTGATATGGGTGCAGGTGCACATTAATAGGAAGTGAAAGCGGAGCAGCCCCGAGGGAGCCTTGCTCGAGCCATGCCAAGCAGGTACAGCCCACGAGTCTTATCACCTTGCGATAACCTGGCATGGTGTTGGTGTGCCCGCGTCACAGGGATTATGGGGGTGAGGTGTGCTGCAGTTTGGCAGGGACCTGGTCCCTCTGCCCTGCTGTGTGCTCAGGGCTGGTCTCCCTCCCCCTGTGGAGGCACCTTCTTGTCCCTGAGAGCTTCGTTTCCCTTGCTGTCCCTATGCTCCGATGCAGGTGGATCAGCAGAGTGTTTTGGGAGGGGTTGGCATCACAGAGCAGCACTGCAGGGAGTCCCTGACTGCCCCCAAGCCTTGTTGAGTGACCGGTGTCTGGTGATGAGGTGAGGTGGGCATTCTCCATGTCCCATCAGAGCCCATGGATAATTCTAGGGGAGGCTGGAGCGAGGGGAGTCCTCAGTGGTGCGAGGAGAGGCCGTGTGCTCACTGGCCAGGGCTTAGCCCGGGGCTTTCGCTGTCAGTGGGGTCCTTGGGCACTGGTGGAGACTGGCTGTGGTGTGTCCAGGGAAGTGAGACCCAGCCCAGCACGCAGCTGCCTGCCCTGGGGCCTCCCTGGTGTTGCACAAAGTCATTTGCCTTCTCCAGCTGACTTCAGCTTGTTCACTGCCTGTTTTGGCATTGCCTTGTTGAGGAATTGGAATGTACAGTCTGTGAAGTGAGGCAGCAAAGTATTAACCCTCACTTTTAATTATTACCTTTATTTTTGGAAAGGAGTAGCAGCCAGAATGAAATACTTACTAGGAGTAAAATTCTTTTGTTCCTGCTTGGTTTGTGCCCGACCTGAGGTGTGGATATCCCTGGGAGCGGCTCATGTGCAGGTGAGCAGAGCTGTGGTCCTGAACCCCTCCTGTGCTCTCCCCCTCTCTTCACCACGTGCTGAGGTTCCATATTCTGCATGTGCAATTACTGTATGCTCCTAAATTACCCTCACCTTGCATTAGGGTTATTCACTGTTCATTCTTTCGTGTCAACACCACATCTGATTGGAACCTTAATTGCTCTGTGTGCTCCTGCATTTCCCCCTCACCTCCTGGACCAGAGGGAGGGTTTGTTGCAGGGAGAGTCCAAGCCAGTGTTACCAGGGTATGGGCTCTGCCACTTCCCCGGCTGCACATGCAGTGAGTGCCTGGAAAAATGCCCCTCCAAGTCATGACAAATTAAGCGTTGCAGACAGATGCAGAGATGAAGCTCTGTGAGGAGATGTGTGACTTGGATCCAAGAGTTGTGAGATGTGCAAAGATGGAAAAGAAAGCAAACTACTCCAACACATGGAGGCTGTGGTGCTTGTGCCCCAGGGTGCTCCAGTGCAGCCATCCAAAGGCTGCTGAGATCTCTGTTGTCCCGCCCATGTCCCTGTCACTGTAGTGCTGCTGGAGCTGGATATGCCATTTTTGTTGTCAAGGTAAGTAAGGTAAACCCATTTTTCTCTAGTATGGCAGAACTCTGTTTCTGAGTAAGCTCAGTTTAATTCCATTTTTCAAAGCAATGAGAGTTATTTCATAGAATTAGGATCACTAAAGCTGGGAAAGACCTTTAATATTGTTGAGTCCAACCATTCATGGTACCCCATCAATAAATAAAGGGCTGCTTGGAAACCCTGAGCATCCTGTCCCTGCCCCACTGTCCCTGTCAGAGCCTCCACGTGTGCTGCGTGCATTGAATCACACCTGCTACATGAGTGGGAGTCTGCAGGACGAGACCAAGACTTCTGAATGGCAGAAATGAGTCTGAGGAGGAGAAATTAATAGAAGGCAAATGAGGAATTCCTGCATTCACACAGCTCGTTATTCAGAGTCATCATCACGGCAAAGAAACGGGAGGAACCTCTGTGGCCAACTGGGGTGTCCAACAGCAATAGTGTAGGATATGTCTTCCAGCCTGGACTGAAACAAACAAAAAAATAAAAATTAGGCAGTGGTTGATTGCCTCTTGGTTTTAAATAAGTGTAGTATTGAGTGCAAATTAAAAACAACCTTGAAACTGCACAGATTCATAAAACTGTACGCTGGGATTTTAAAAATTACCTCCATTGGAATCCTGGAAGCATCTGTTACATAATTAATGCACTTAAAAATATATTCTATTTATGATTAATCCAGCACTGTAGTGTGTGCTAGTTAAATGCCTGGATCCCAGCGTGCAATGCGAGGAAAGAAATGCAGTTGTAATCTATTTGATGGTTATGGGAAAGGACATTTGCTACAAATAAATACATTTTCCTTAGTCTTTTTATTTGTCAGGGCCAAGCTTATGTCTGTTGTGCTGAGTTTGTTGACTGGTAAATGCTTTTGAGATTTATGCTGATAATTTTGTAGATCTACTGGAAAAAATAACTCAAGAATAATTAGGGAGATTGACCATACAGTAATATACCACATGGGTGACAACGTTGATGATCTTGGGTATGGTATATACAATTAATAGTGCTAAGGCTTAGTACTGCAGAGCTCTTCAAACACTCTCTGAGTTACACAAATGCTGTAGGGGATGCACATCTCTCCTTGCCAAAGTTACTGGATGCCTTGGGTCTCCTCTCCAGAGAAGTACTCCAAGCTGAGACCTCTGGGTGAGAGTGGTGGAGCAGGCACAGCAAGCACAAGTATGACTTGACAAACCTCAGCCTGCACAGATTTTTTTAATCGGGAAGGTTTTAGAGGCTCTGTAGCCTTACTTTTTTTGGAGACTTTGAGTTGGCATCCAGCCATGGGGTCCTGGAGCAGTTTCTGGCATCTCACTTCCTCTGACAGATTTTTCTCTCTGCCCTCAGTTTCTGTTCCCTTTTTTACTCTCACCCTTCACTGGACACTGTCTTGTCAGGTTGGTGCCAACTAAAATCCATTTCTTCCATCTTACTGTCGTTCCTGTCTGTAAAGCCTGCAAGCTGTTACAACGGCCCTTAGGTCTGCTGTATTCCAGAGTGGTGGTCCCACCTTGTGGAGTGCTGTGGGTGGCCATGGGTCCTGTGTTTCCCTGCCTGCCTCAGGCTGGCTGAGCATCCCAGGTGGAGCAGCAAGAGCTGCACGGTGCTGTGGAAGTCTGTTAAAAGCTGCTTTTCCAAATGGTTCTCTTTTTTTTTTTTTTTTTTAAAGTGAACAATTGTGTGTGTTAGCTCAGGAAGGATTCTGAGATTGAGTGCTGAAGGTCCTGTTGCACCAGGGCTGTGCTGTATGGCTGCTGGATTGTGAGGGAGGTCACCTGTATTGAATCCACACGTGCTCTTGGATGTACCTGCCATCAGCAGCGTGGCACGGTGTGGACATTGGCACCTCTACCTGTTGGGCTCTGCCCTCGTGCCCCAGCCCTGCGTGGAGACAAGGTAGTAGCGATGGGGAGGGGAGGACAGCTGTCTCCCATCTGCCTTTGGTGTCCCCATGCCCAGTGTGGGTGCTGGAGGCTGCAGGGACGTGAGGGGCGCGCAGCAGCCTGGCTCTGCTCCGCCGTCCCCTTCTCCATCGCTGACACTGGAAGCCAGTTCCTAATGAACTCAGCTTTCCACTTACTGTTGGTTGTCTTGTTTCTGCACTTCAGAGTCCCTGATGCCCCTTCAAAATGTAACGAGAGAGGAGCGAGCCTGGTTTTGTGGGAGGCGGAGATGCTGAGATGCCTTTACCTGTGGTCTGTGCTCTGGGCTCGTCCTCGCCATTAATCCCAATGGAAACGTTTCTTCTGACTTTTCCCACTGTATAATGCAAAGCCTTGTTATCTCTGCAGTACAAAAATGCACTCAGCATGGGCTTTTCCTTTAGTCCTGAGGAGAGATGGATGTTGAGATACGTGTGCATAGGCCGTATTTCAAGCAAATTAGGACAAAAAAAAAATTGATTACTATTGGTAACTTAATTTTCTGCAAACCAAAGAGCCCCAAAGAGAAACCCACTTCAAAAGCTCTTTGTTTCCTCCTTTTTTGTTGTTTTAACAAAGGCTACGTTCTAGCTGTATTTCAGTGGTCTCTGGTTTCAGCCACTTTCTTTGATACCAATTTGTGTGAAAGCAGTTGTCAGACAGAAGGAAATGATAAAATCTACGAATTAAGGCAAAGGATGAGAAGGGCAGTGGGTAGCATGAAATGGATAAGTGTTGGGATCTAACGAGCATTCCTGCAAGCAAACCTCAGTTCCTGTGCTTGTAACGGGCCAGGTTGGTGATGTTTGGTGAATGTAATGGATTGGGGTGGGTGGCTGATAAAAACAAAGAAGATTTTAGGGAAAAGAATCTGGTGACTACAATAGTGCATATTTATTTTTAGAGCTTGATTGCTTTTGAGTTGCTAGCATTAGAAAAACTTCTTAGCTCGCATTATACTGCAAATTTCTTTAATTTATTTTTAAAGTGGAAATTTTGCAAGCTGACGTTTTGCAGCATGCGTAGTACGCTTTTGGCTGACAGCATTGTCTGGCAAAAGAAATAACCAAATTATTATTCAGTCATGGGTTTTTAACAGCCGCAAAGCAAGTGGATGTTAACTAAATGATGCAATTTATTCCCTTCCTGCTTATTGCCAGCTTGCCTATTACAGAGAGACTGCCAGCTTTAAATAAGTGGTACCCAGATGGTAGTCGCATGACGCCCACTTGGTTACGGAGCCTAAGCAGGGAATAACTCGGCAGCCACTACAAGCTGTGGGTCAATTGAGGGGGAATGCCTGTTGCTTCACAGTTTTGCATATGTAAATCTGTTAATGTTATGTCAGTATTGTGCGGTCTAAACACAAGCACTGCCTTTCTCTGGGGCCCAGATGAACTTGGATCGCCGCCCAGTTAATGAGGAGCGGGCGTGCGGAGCGGCGCTCGGAGGCAGCGCCTGCCGCTCCCCGCTCGCCGTGAACCCGGCGCGGCCGGGATGCTCCGCTCCAGCAGCGCTTGCCCGGCCCGCCGCAAACAAACACCTCCTCTATTTTTAGCCCCGGCACGGAAGAGGGCTGGCTCGGCTCGGCCCGGCCTCCGCTGCTCGCTGTGTGTGCCGCACTGCCGCGCTCGCCCTGCTCGGCTGCAGATGTGGCGCAGCCGCCTCCGAGGAGTCGTGAACTGTGTCGTCTGCGCCCTTGAGCAGCCAACATCTGCTGCGGCTGCCTGCTGCAAGCGGCATGAAACAATCCTGGCGACAGCGCTCAAGTTCGGCCGCGCAGACGATCGCTTTGCATTCATTGCAGCGAGATAGTTACTGTACGAGTCAGGTTGGAAGCCAGTCCTTCTCCCCCTCCCAACCCCGCCTTTTTTATTATTGTTTTAAAAGCAGTAGTTAAAACTGTTTGACATGGGAATGCTTTTTATTGTTGATCATTTCTGGTTCTGAAAAGTTTATTACAATGGGTGAAAACAACAACCAAAAAAACCCATAAAAAGCTGGGGCTGTAATATGCTTATAGGCTGAAAACGTACCAATAGTGTTGATTTAACCAAAGAAAATGTTCCTGGAGGTATTGTAAATTTTATGTGCCAGATGAAAAGCATTAAGTGTGTTATTTTTCACGAAGGAAAAACATTCTGATTTTTAACCATTTTGTAAATTATATTAATGCTGTAATATGGGCCTGTTCCAGGAGTGCTCGCCCCATGAGCAGGTCTCGTGGGGCATGGGTTGGGGGCCCTGCTTGGAGCAGGGCTGGGTACAGGGACTGGCCAGGCAGAAATCTTGTGTTTTCAGGCAAAACACTCTGTCTTTGTTTGCTTTTTGGGTGTTTTCCCCCTCTCTTCTTTTTTTGGAAGTTGCAAACGAGACTTTTAAATGCAGCAAGAGTAAAATTTAGGGAGAAAATAAGCCGCTTTGGAATGTAGCGGAAAGCTGAGATGCTTCAGTATTTTATCTTTATTTTGCTAATTATTTGTCATGGAGATCGGAGTTGATTCCCTGAGATTTCTTTTAAGCCTCTTAAGATTAATTTTTTTTTGGCTAATGGTAATTTTCCTCCGCTTGATGCTCCCCAGCTAGAGCATTACTGCTTAGCAGCACGGCTGGGGGAATAAGCTCAAGGTTCAGAACATGGACTAGCAAAGGGAAAAAGTGATGAGGAAAACCAGAGGGTCTGGAAGTGCTGTAGGGATTGCGTGCAGGGTTTATAATTTGGGGCGAGTCCGTCATCCCCATCGCTTGGGCTGGAATGGGAATTTGTACAGCAATTGTGCTTTTTGATGGAAAATTAGTTAGCAGTTGTTGAAGAGCCCGTAGCAAATCCTCACACAATAAAGGTAAATCAAGCTCAGCATTGGTTTATATGTGATTTTTTTCAGTTCCCGATATTAATGTGAGAGCTATAGCTTCCCCTACTGAAAACTTAATTAGGCAAACAGAATGCTATGTTAGCAGACACTTACAAACCCAATGTGCTCACAACTAGATTCAAATAAGTTAATAAGAGTTATATTAGGTGTTTCTAATGGTACTCTCCATTTTTTAAAATAAATGCTGGCTTTGGTAATAAGCCACCCACACCTTTTTGGCTAATAGTTTAATTGAAAGGCTTGATTGTGTCCATTGAGTCGCAGAGGATCCCTTCTGCTGTGTGCTGTGGTAATGCAGGTCTCTTTGAACCCTTTTTATTTGGGTGCCTGATGTAAAGCCCCCTTAGGAAAAAACTGGGATGAGGGAAGGAAACAATCTGTTGTGGAGTACACGCAGAAGAGCCAGCAGACAGGAGCAGAACAAATCTGCAGAGTTAGTGTGGGTGTAGGGGTGCGTGCGTGTTTGTGTGTAATGTATTTAAAATGCCAATAGCTTATGCCTTTTGAAGGCTCCAAATCATAGCTGTCATATTAGCTATACCATTTCCAAAGTTAATGCCAGGAACAGACTGATACTGATGGTTCAAAAAAAGCATCATTATTCTGTGACACTTTTTTTTGGGCTTTTGACATCCTCAGTTAAAACAGGTGTGGTTTCCATGCAATGTTCCTCAAAAATTGTTTGCTGAAAGGATTTTGATTCCAAAGTGAAGGTATTTTCTTAATTTTTCTTTTCCCTCCAAGAAGACAGACTAACAAGAGGAGAGGGAGGGAGCCTTCTTACTTTCCTACCGATTTCAGCAAAAAGATTTTTGGACAAGGAGCATTAATGTGAAGCCTGCAAATTTAAATTTGCTGTCAGAAATTTGAGACTTCGTTATTTCATAACTATTGCTACACCATGTCCTCCACGTCTTTGTGCTTCTGTCTACAGAGTGGGAATGAGAAAAGGTTGCCATGTTAAGAGACTGCTGGAGGATTTAAATATAATGCTTGTGAAATGCTGAGGTCATCTAATGTAGGACGTTTTGCTAATAAAAAGGATCAATGTCTTCAGTCTGCTTCAACTTGACCTCTCGGTTGGTGTGATGCAGTGGGTCTGAGGTGTTTCTCAGCAATGTTTTTTTTTTCCATTGTAGCAGAACATGCCTGGTTTTGAGCCACCTAGCAGAATTGCCCGTGGTTGCTGACTTAAAAACATTTATTGAACGTCAGTAAAGCAGCTTTTTTTTTGTCACTGTGTTCCTACAGATCATGTCCACCTAAAAATTAATTTATGCTGATATTAACATGTGGCCAGTAAAAGTGTGTGTCTGTGTGGGGCATGGCAACCTTTAAGAGAGCAGAGCCTGGTTGCCTGGTAAGGATAATCTTGCCAAAACAAAAAAAAAACAAAACAAAACAAAACAAACAAACCTACCAAAAAAGGCGACAGTGCACAAAAGTGCTGTTAGTTTGTCAGCATTTTACACGAACCTTCCAGAGCACAGCTTGAGAGGTCCTTTCTGAAGCTGAGATGGTTTGGGGGATTCCCTCAGAGAAGATCAGATAAGATAGTAAGTGCAGGATTTGGGCGGAAAAGTGGTTTGGAATTGCAAATCAGTGGTTTGCCCATAAGTGCTTTGGGTTGGCTGTGGTGTCTTCTGATCATATATATATATTTTTTTTTTTTTTTCCCTCCAAAGATCTTGAGTATTTCTTCACCCGTCTTTAAACTCTCTCAAAAGGGTCCTGATTTTCAAAGGCTGAAGATGGCTGCTCACTCCAGAGCTCTGCGGGCTGATGTGAAATCACTGCTTGTTCTCTCGAGGCTCCTGATCTCGGTCTCTGATAGAGCTCCTCACTTTCAACTGCTTCAGCATAATTCAGTGCTTTCTTGAACATTGTAGGAGGTTGAATAAATATGATTTCTACAGTATGTATGTATACATAGCTCTATGTATGTATATATAAAGCGATGAAACTTGGACATGCTGGGTGTTAAGCAACACGCCAAAAGCAACAGGAGGAAGCAATGTCAGAACAGGACTGAAATTTATCTGTTGCTCACTGGTGATCCCACAGCTGGGCAGGATCCAGCTGAGCAAACTGTGATGTGGTGACTCTTCTCTCTCATCCCACACAATGTACTTATATTGTAAAATATATATTCAAATATTTAGGAAGTTGGATATTCTTCCTGTAAGGACTGGAGGATGGTAGCTCTTGGATCGAGCTCTCTAGACCCTGGGTATTTCTTAACTGATATGAATGTAAAGCCTTCATCTAGGAGGAAAAAAAAATAGATTTTACAAGTTTAGCAACTCTACCAACACCTGGCTGCACAGAGAGGTAAGTGGGGATGAGGGTTTTGTTGTTCTTACCTTTTTGCTCATCTTGGAAGAAGCAGGAGCAGAGTGGCTGGGTGGCACTGGGCTGCGTCCATTCCCCACTGATGGCACAGACAGGTCCCAGCTGCCTGGCACCTGCCTGGGCTCCGAGGGACTGGCTGCCCTGGGGGACACAGCAGGTCCCCACAGCAAAGGTGTTGAAGCTGCATAAAATGCTTTGTTTTGCTCAGATCTATGAGAGCCTGGTCTGATCACTGGCATGCTGTCATCTTCATCTTGTCTTGGACTTGTGGCCTCTGGTCTGGTCTGTGTGTCCTTCACTTTCACAGCTCTGCTTTTATGGAAGGCATTGGCTATGCTTTCTGCCTCAGGTAGGAGCAGGGTGGTTTTACAGACAGCACCAGCATCAGCTGCTCTGCTTGTCCTGCATCCCCAACACACCTTCCACACCTACTGTCCTTTTTCTAGTGGCTTAAAACCCATGGCTTTGTTTCATCTGTGAGGCAGTCAAGTTATCTCCAATCTCAAGACTGAAGATACTGTTGGCATAACACAAGTATAATTACTGTGAGTATAATCAACAAGGATTACTGGATTGATTTCTCTCTCTTCTTTTTTTCTTCAGGTGTTTAAAAAACCCCAAACTTGCATAAGAGTACGTAACTTGGTAGAGTTCCCCATTGCTGGAGGCACTTTCTGAGCTGGATCTCAGCTTCCCCTGGAAGATGTAGGAGCTTGCATGCCATCAGTCTGGATTGTGGGCACGGTGTTGCCAGACCATGGGCTCAACTACAAGGGAATTTTGGCATAGATCAGGGTGTCTTGTCCACCAAGATGCTGCCCCAACTGTGTGTGGTGTGCTGGTTGGGAGCTGCTGCTTCCTTTGGCACAGGGAGCAGAGGGAGCATGGACAGCTGGGAGGACCCTGTGGAGCAGTGATAGTGATCTGGGGCTTGGGAGAGGGTTCTCTTCAATCCTCCCTCAGTTCAGACTTCAGTGCAGTTAAAAGCTGAAGAAGGTTTGGTCTCCTTGGTGATTTGGGTGAGGGTGGAAATGGCTTTAATCTTTTTGGCTGGAGTCTCAAATGAAGGTACAGCCTTCTCACTGCACCTGGCAAAGAAACTTGTTTCTTACAGGTGTAGCTTTGGTTTTTGTCCTACCTTCTCTTGCAAATAAGCATCCCTTTTTTCTTTTCTTTTACCATACATAAGCCTCCTCTTGGAAATCCTCGTTCCATCCAGGCACCTGCATTTCAAGTCTCTATCATGCAGATTCATTTTTCTCTTTAGGCATGTGCCATGCTGTCAGGCCTCAGGCTAGAACATGCTTTTTATCTGTGAATGCTTTCTCTTGTGCTTTCACTTGGAGTAGGTGATACTTTGAGGTGAAGGTGGGGGCTGTGTCCTGCTGTTGGGAGCCAAGACCTGGGCTGCTGCCCTGCTTTGGAAGTCAGATTGTTCCAGACTTGTGACTTGGATTCAGGAGTACTAAAAGGTTCACATGCCATGAATGAAAGGAAGGGAGGCATGGAGTCAGAAAAGGCCTGCTTGAAGAGTTCTGAGTTTAATTTCTATGTTTGCTTTCATTTATTGAAATGTCCAAATCTTAAGAGAAAGATTGAATTTTGGGGGTGGTGTCCTCATAAATCTGATTTTTTTTTTTTTATGCTGAACATCACAGGAATCCAGATGAGAAGCCTAAAAATCACAAGTTATGCATGCATGGAGGTTGTATTAGAAGGTTTTTTTTGGAAATGCAGTCTTTTTCTTGAATCTTTTTGGCATAGGCTGTAATTCTTGCTATCTCCTGGACTGCCCCAGGAGCATGTTCATTAACTCCCACCATCTTCTGCATTAGCATTGGCTTCTGTACTTCATTTAAGTTTTCTTTAGAGCATTACATAAACAACTATCATGTAAATACAGGCGTTTGTAATGGTGGTTTTAAATTAAAAAGACTTTTGGATTCATGCAAGTAGACACATGCTTGCACAAAATAACTTTTGGCTTTCCCCTAACACTTTTCAGAATAATTTAAAGGAAGAAAAGATTTGCAAACAGTTGTAAAAGAGCCATAAAAAACTGTCAAATACCAGACCTTCAGCTAATTGTAAACTGTTTTGCTCTTGGATGTCATACAACATTGATCTCATAGTTGCTTCATTAAGAAGGTGCTTTTCTGTAGCACAGGAGCTGCTTGCCTAGGTAGCCATGAGCAAAAATAGCAAGAGATGTTGGGCTTCTGCTATGAATGCCCAGTATAAACTAGAATAGCTCCAGGCAACTGAAGGATTCTGTACCAAAAAGGAAGGCAAGTGTTGCAGGGAGCTGAACAGGAAAAAAGCTGCAGAGCTGAAAGCTGCTTTTCTCTGCTCCCAACTGCTTCACCCTAGAAAAGGCACAGCATCTGCAGCCCTTTGCGGGCAGGATGGCAGTGAGGAGGGGTGTGTTTTGGAAGGATCCACTGGCACAAGAGGATGCAGCTCCGGGTGATGACTGTGGTAGCACTTGCAGGCTTCCTCTCTCACTGACTGTCCTTATGGAGTATGGTTTAATTTTCAAAGGAAGATGTGAAAAAAAAAATCTTTTCCTGGACAGAGAATTGGCTGACATCCCCAGCCAGCTGGTTAGTTGTATATATTTTTTTTCAGTATACCAAGGAAGACAAGCATTCATGGTCACCCTTTTCTGTTTGGGATTTAAAAAAAAAGAAAAAGTCAATAGTCCATTTGACTAGATTGGTGAAAAAACTTTCCTCTGAACTCAGCTCTAATTCTGCAGCTGGGCAGTGTTTTGCTTGAAGAACGTGCCTAGCTGTTGGAATTGTGTCCTTCCAGTGCTGCAAACTGGAGTGTCTGCTTCAGGGAAATATTAATAGCGACCCACTGGGTCTCATCCCTAGTGTGCTCACTCTCAGTCTCTCGCCTTTAACCAGTTTCTAAAGCTCTATCATTAAATCTCTTTAAGAAGGGAAATTCTTGCCTTTGTGTGTTGGCTGAGCTGATGAATGGTCGCCTGTTATCTGCTTGGTCCATGACTGAGTCAGGCTGTCAGAGACACAGAGCTGAAGTCAAAGGGACTTTATTTCAGCCTCCTCTAACTCCTCTGGCTTAGCCATGGAGTGGATTCTCTTCCCATCTGTTCCTGAAGCAGAAACCTCCTGTTTGACAAGGGGGAGGACTGGGGATTTTATCTGGCCCAGCCATTTCCTTCTTGATTTCCTTCCCCTGCAGCAATCCTGTGCTGATCCTTCACCTCCAGCCATGGGTTCAGGACATGGCCTCCTTTGCAATGATTTTTCCAGTTGCTAAACAAGGGGAGGGAACAAATGTGTCATTGCTCACCCCTAGTGAATTTGGGCATCACCCATATGTCACCCCTATTGTGCCCAGTTGCTGGAGTTCCAGGCCTGCACTGGCAGATGAACGTCTTGCTTTGCAGGTGTTGATCTGCTGCTTGGGAGGTTAAAATCATGTGGGTTCTTCTACAAAAGTGTCAACTTCCTCTGAAAAACTCACGTGTGAGTTATCTGATAGTAGGGCTGTGCTTACAGCGTCCAGCTTGGGTGCAGTCCTTAGCACAGGGTGTGTGGACTGTTCAGAGCAGTTTCAGTACATGGTATTTATTGGGCAGTGCAGCTGAAGCATGCAGGCAGGGTGGTGTTCTCCCCTACCCCAGAAGTAACTCCACATAGGGAGTGGGTTTCCAAACTTTAATCAGGGTTGTTCTGCTGATTGTTTCATTTTTACTAGGTGCTGAATTCCTGGCCAAGAGATGGTGCAGGGGAGAGGATGGGATGGACAGGAGGCAGCCCACAGCATGCAGAAAAAGATCAGGGAATAATCCAGTACTTAATAATTCAAGAAGAAATCCCTGGACATACAAACGAAACAACAGCAAAGAGAAAAAAAAATTGAGCCCTGAAAATTATCTTTGTAATTTATCTATGAATTACCAGATTCATACGAGGTACCAACCCCTGTGCAATGGTCTGGTGCTCTGGGGCACTGCTGTCCTTGCGTGCTTAGGTGTGACTTCTCCAAGTCATTCACCTCCCTCATCAGGAGCACGTCAGAGTCACTGAACCACCCCACAGATTTTGGCTTGGCTGACTGCAATAACACTCAGCTTTGTGTTTTGTGTATTGTATGCTTAAGTGGTTTGGAGAGCATTAGGAAGTAGGAAGGCACTACACACTGCACAGCATGGTCAAGGAAGCCCTGGGGAGTGATTCCCCCATGACTCCGAGGTGGTGAGACCAGTTGGTGTTCCCTGTTTAATGTCTCACAGTCCTGCCCTTCTCTGACTCAGCTGCTGCTCACACTGAGTTCTCTTGTATCTTCTTGCCTCATCTTTTTTTCTTTTTTTCAAATGTGTATCTTTATTTCCAAAGCTTTCTCCATCATGAGAGCCACTGCATTTGTGGCTGCAAAGCACCACTCTGACTTCAGTCTGCTTTTGCATCCCTTCATGGCTTTGTTCTGCCATGCAGAGACCAAGGTTTTCCCAGCTCTCCTCAGGTTTGCCCCATTTTAACCACCTTCCTGTATCCCAGAGTCATCAGTACCTCTTCAGTGCATCAGTGCCACAAAGCTCAAATAGTCCCTGTCTTCTGGCAGCACTTTTGTTTCCCAGTTACAGCCCTGTCGGGCATGAAGGGGGCTGACTTGGAGAATACATCTTCTTTTTGGAATCTCATTTGCAATGTGCTTTGATAGCACCCAGCAGCACTGTCTGCCAGTGGAACAGGGCACTGGGGTCTGTCACACATTGTCCCCCGTGGGGTAGGAGGAGAATATGAGATCCTTATCCTAGAGCCAGCAAGCAGAGGTACAGGGATGTACAACTGGGCAGAAAGTTCATGGAAAGGAGGAAAACCAAGCGTGGACCTCCTGATGGAGTCTCCAGCTGGTGGCTGAACCCCAGGGATGTTTCTTCCCCACTGTGACCGCTTCAGTTGGTCTCCAGAAACTGCCACAATATGAATATTCAGTGCCAATGAAATATGTACAGTGTGGTAAACCAGGGTGAGGGATCTTGAGGGTTTGACGAAATTTGTGACAGCATTACTCTGTTGTAGGGCCACGACTGATGCAGGAATTGATTTCTCAGCTCAGGCTTCACCGTTTGAGCAGAGTTCATCCCTGTTTGCTTTTCATAATAGCATTATTACACCTCGCTGGCAGAAGGACAAGGGAGAAGCAACCACGCAGCTTTTCGTTCCTCGTGTGCTCCTGTGCAATAATCAACAGTGGTGAACACTAGCCTGACAGCCTTGGATTTTGTGTATCTGAAATGTTATCAGCTGACTATCACGGCATTAACACTAATGCAAAAGATTCCTGGTTTAACTCAGAATTTTCCAACAGCTACAGGAGGAAGACCTGAAGAGTTTCAATATAAAAGGGGGCATAAAGAGCAAAGCCGTGCTGCTCTTGCTGCTTGCAAGAATACAAAAAGATGCATCTTTAAACTTTTCTCTTTCTCCTGATCTACTTTCTGCATGACTCATGAGCTGGGCTCTAAAATGGCCTCCAAACATGCATGCATAATTTTGCACATCTGAGTGTCTGCATATGCAGTGCTTTTAAATATCCCGAGGTGTTGGCTTTGCTGCTGGGGCGGAGCAGGGAAGGGGCAAAAGAGCTCATCCCCAGAAGGGCCCAAATTTGTGTTAGCATCCCTTCCCTGATGGCCTTACCCAGCTTTCCACATGCTCTGGTCAACCACCAGCATCTGTGCCACCTGTTCCTCTCCACAGGTTTGTGCTGGGCTTGTTAGCTTGGAAAATGTGTCTTATTTTTAGTGTTTTGTGTTGTTTTTTTTTTTTTTTTTTTTGTCTTTTGGTATTTTTTGGTCCTCTTCTCCTATGAGAGGCATAGCCATAGCAAGGAGACAGGGGATTTATGAGTTGTGAGTATATTCCAAGAACTAGCTGGACAAGGGAGGTCTGAGGGAGAGCCAAGCTTTGGAAAAAGTCACATATGAAGCTTTAGAAATGAGGCTGTGAGCACCTTTGGGTGATGGCATTGCTTTTTTTGCTTTTTACCAATATGGCAGTGGGTCCTGCCACTGTGCTCATGGAATCCGTAAATAAATAGGCTAAAAATGAAATCCACTTACCTTTTTTTCTTTTTTCTTTCAATGATTCCTGATGGAAACCCTTTTAAAGCAGTTGTCTTATCTGTGCTGCTCATTTTTGTGAAATAATTAGGAGCTCTTAAATGGCTCTAGGTGTAGGAACAGGGTTTTCACCCTCAGGAGGGGGTGTACAAACTGTTTTCAGCTGAGGCAATAGAGGCCAGTTACCAGTCAGTCAAGGGTGGCTCTTTCAACAGTTTAAGATAATAAGCCCCAATTTTAGGGGCTGTGTGCAGGTGACATCCCCATTTCTGACGGTGGCCTGTGTGTGCAGTGATTCTTGACATGTGTTTTGGTGCTACTGTTGGCTGGGGTAGGGTGAGCATACCTGACATAGCAGAAAGGTGTTGATTTGATTAAAATCTGCCTCTATTGTCTGGCAGAAGCCCTGAAGCCCCCTTTTACCCTTTCTTCTTGCAGAAAGAAGTGCAATTTTCATTCAGCATAGATGTTTCCCTTTCATCCCTGAAGCTAATTTTTTTTTTTCCTGCAGCAGTTTTGGTGAAATTATGTATCACTTGTGATAATTCATTTTAAAAATTCCTGAGCTGTGTGGCGTACTTTCATGAAAATTCATTTAGATAAAATTAGATATTATTGTTTAATGAGGTGGCATTTCAATTTAGACCTTGCATCATGCATATACCAAGAGTTTTTTATGGAATAGTTAGGTTCATTTGAGTAATAAAGGCTGAATCATGGGGGCTTTAATTCTTAATCGCTGTGAGGATTGTTATCTGTGGGATGTGAGCTGTCTTAGTGGTATTCAATCAAGTGTCCACTTAGCCGTGACCAGAAGTAATTGCTCCCAAGTGGGTTGCACAATGACCTGTTAATACTTGCTTTGACCCTCTGACCTTGTCTGCCCCATTGTTTAGGATTTTATAGCAAGCGAGTCTGCATTTCTGTGGGGTCAAGTAGATATCTGAGGTCAAACATTTTCTGATTACTCCATAGTGTACACTGTAAGTCTGTGGAGTTGTTGCATAGCAATAGTCACCGCTCCAGAGCAGGACGCGCAGGGTTGGGAAATTGTCTTCCTGAATGCATGTAAACAGTTTAATATTTTACTGAAAGAAGTTCATCTTGTAAATTAGGTATGAATAATACATTTGTAATTACTACTCGTGTCTTTAAACACTTGTGTCTTAATTGGCTTGGGTATTTTTTTAATGTATTTGCGTTTTGTCTGGGAAGTTAATTGTAACTTGCAGAGATGGCAGGCGAGTTGTGTAGATGGGGAATGGCTTTGTCCTGCATCCCTTTGGCACCTGGGCTTGTGTCAGTGCTTTTGGATGAGTTGAAGTGGGGATTGCTTCATCCTTGCCTCGAACTGCTGCCACAGACTATTTTATGTGCCTCTCACAGACTTCTAGAATTAGTTTGACCTACTTGTTGATGACTGCGAGCCGTGGCCAATTGGGATGTCCTGCATTAATTTATTGCCATATTTAAATGTTGCTGGAAGTGTGGTGATATTGTGCAGTCATTTGCAGGGGGACTGGCCGTGTTGTGTAGCTGAAATGTGGTATTTTCTTAGCAGTGTATCTGGCACAAACAAAGCCTTGGTATTGTTTGTAGCACTACTCCCTTTTTTCATGTTGTGTTTCCTGAATTCAGTAGCCAAAACACTTCTGCACACCCTTCAGCCTTGTGGGTCAGCTTTGCTCTGAAATAGCTTACATGCCCATCTCTCTGCATTGCATGCTAGTGCAAATATTTTGATCATCGCTCCCTGAGCAGGGCTGGTGGGATGACACAAAGCAGTTGGATCAGGATGCAGTTTGGGGACAAACACAGCTAGCGTTCCTCTGAGAGAGGCAGACTATAGGCAACTGAGTAAGCAAGAAGCGAGTGCTAGAGACAAAATTATATAGCATATGTGGGGGAGAAAAACAAAACAGTGACTCTGTTTCCACTGCCAGAATATTTCAAAACAAACAAACAAGAGCGCGCAGCAAAGCACGCCTTGCAGCGATGGTGGAACCTGTGGGTTTTCCTCACTGTGCCTGAAGCCGTGAGTGGATCTGCTCCTGCCAGAACGCTCCAGAGAGTTTGGACTCTCCCTGCTCCAATTCTCACTTAATGTTGCTTCGGTAGATGGAGACATCTCTTGTCCTGGGGCCTGCAAAGATCCCTGGTAAGCGGGGCCAGGAGTGGGGAGCTTTGGGCTCCTTGCCTCTGAGCCAGTAGGGTGGGGAGGCTGTGGGGTCAGTGCTGGAAAGGCAGCACTTCTTACAAGGTGCATGTTTTAGGGTGCATGGTTATAAGGAAAGTGTATCAGGACAAGAGCAAACGGCACCAGGTTGTGCCAGGGAAACAAAGTTTGGATATTATGAAAAGTTTCTTCCCTGCAAGGATGGTCAGGCACTGAACAGTCTGCCTGGAGAGGTGGTAGAGTCGCCATCCCTGGAAGTTTTCAGAAAATGTGTGGATGTAGTTCTTAGGGACATGGTTTAGTGGTGAATGTGACAGAGCTGGGTTAATGGTTGGATACTGGGTCCCACACTGGGAGAGAGATCCTGTGCCCAATCCAGAATAAACAGAATACTTCTTAACTTTCAAAAGGAATGCAGGCAGATGCTGTGGAAATGAAAGATACCATTTAACGCTGATACTGCAACCTTGATCTTGCTTTTTTGCCTTTTTTTTTTTTTTTTTAATGTGGGAAAACATCTGAGGTGTTACAGAGGGTCTTGGGCAAGCCTGCATTTCCCACACGCTTGGGTCTGTGCATCGCCTTTGTAGGTGGTGTGTGGTTTGTGTCAGTCGTCAGTCAGGTGCTAATGGTGATAGAGCTGCATTCAGCCTCTGAACCCAACGCTGAGCACATTGATCTCTGCAAGCACATTTATACAAGCTGGGGGAGCTGCAGGCTTGTAGCCACAGTTCTCAGCCATCTCTAGAGTTCCTTCTGTAGCTCAGGCGAAGGCAGAATTCCAGTTCAGCCTCAAACATTGCTGTGATGAGCCCTTCCTTTGCTGTGATATCAATTTAGCTATTTCATCTTTTCTCCTGCAGACTAAGCAGCAGCACAGATTGGCCGTTATAATTAATTTCGTGCAGGAAGCAAGAGCTGAATGTTCCAGAATCTCTGATTTTCATTTCAGTTGAAGAGGGCATTCCTCATACCTGCTACTCTTCCAGTTACAGTCCTTTCAAGAAAAATATGACACTTCTCATGGGACTGGGTCTGGTTTTGGAGATGAAGGTTTAGGGGATCAGTGTAGCATCCTTGTTGGATGCAGATTGGAGCAGCTGAACTCCAAGTGAGCAAAAGGATTAAAAAACTCCATGACAGTTTTTGGGGCATTTTGTGGCACTTTGAGCTTTTCCTGTTACAACTGATTGCATCTTGTTGTTTTTCTGAATCTGCTATCAAGACTGGATCACAAGAAAGTGAAACTCCTGTGTCAGTCCAGCCATGTCCTCACGTGATAACGGTGCCGCGTGTCTCCTTCCATTAGTCGGTATTTTGAAAAGGTTTTTTTATTAATGCTATGTACCTGTTAGCGTGGTCCTAGGATGCCATGCAGAGCTGCTCCTAACAGCACTGAACAGCCCTAAGAGTTGTCAAAACTTTAAATGAGAAGCAGCGTCGCTCGGCACCTTCCAGGATAGAGCAGTTTAAAAAAGAAAAAAAAAAAGAAACCACAACAACCCCGCACAACAAAAAACATGAGATGTAATTATGCAAATTGTGACCTTTAAATGCATTTTATATTTGGATTGAAGTTGCTAACACATTCTTTCCAAGTTCTGTCTTTTCAGTGCAATTCTGCTTCAGGTGCTTCTCCTTTGTATTGGTGTAGCCGGTGCTGCGGAGGGAGCGCGGGACGCGATGACTGGGAAAAGCATCCACCGTGCTGTGGGATGGGTAGTGCTCAGTGAGAGAGGAGACTGAATAGGTGATTTTAATTTCTCTGGAGGGTCTGAGCACGTTAACTCGATGGCAGATTCCTCATTAGCTAGATGGATTAAAATTGGTATCATGGCTGATGCCTATCCTGACTAATACGTGTAAGTAACAGCTCGCTCTACTAGAGCTATTGGATGTGGCTTGGGTGGAGGAGAGGAATTGGCTTCTGCGGAGGATATTTGCAAAAAGTCACATTTCCACCATATGTTAGCAGGAGTCTCTTTGGATGCAGGTTTTGGATGGAGTCCTCTGTTGCTGTAATCTGGTTTGTCCTTTTTCTACCACTAGTTCTGAATCATACCAACTACTTGGACTCTTCTCTGTTTCCTGAAGGACAGTGGGAATATTTCTGCTGGCTCAGCTGCCTTTCGCCTCTTACTTCATCTTGATGAAGAAGTAAGGTCTGGAGCACTGAAGGAGAAATTTTGTGTCACTAAGGAGTGAGAAGGGCTGCAAAAAAAAAAATTAGGAAATTCTGCCAAATTTAAAAAAAAAAAGAAGAAGGAAGGCACCATGAACCTCATCAATCCTGATTTAGGTCTGGCTTGTGACAAATCATTATGTAGGAAGGGAGATATCCTTTTAATTTTTAATAGCTTTGCTGTGAAGTTTTATTAGGCAATAATCTGGATCCTGAGTGGATAAAAGACAAGTGTGAGGGCCAAGTAATTCTTTCCCCTCCTGTGCAGCTGGGAGAGGGAGAGAGGGGTCATGGCGAGCCGGCTGCCTCCTGAAGCTCAGAGCAGCATCCTTCTGTGTGCCACAGGCTCACCGAGGCTTCCAAATGGATGTTTACAACATAAATATGTTCAGGATGTGGGTAGCGAGAGAAGTGTGGGAATAGACGCGAAGGTGCATGGGAGTGGGGATGCGAAGGGGGAGGTGTGAAGAGAGCCAGGAGAGTGTGATGCACATTTTGCAGATAACTTCTCTTTGGGTACCTCCTTCCAAAGCCTGGGTGTGGACTTGCTGCTCCTACCAGCGTGTCCCGGGGCTTTCTGTTCGCTGCAGAGAGGTTCTCTCCCCATCTCCCCCGTCTCTGCTCACGTCACCGGCCCCTGGCTTCCAGAGCGGTTTATTTCCAGGGGCCAGCGGCTGATAACGAGCGCACATTGGTCAAGTAGCTTAATTTGTAGTTTGGTGGTTGGTGGTTGACGTTTCTCACCGTATTTCCCAGGCACTGAATGCAATAGACACTTCACTGGCACTTAATAAAGCAGCACAGGGCACTCCTCGATAATACAATCCTTATGCCAGCCCGGCTGCTAAACCCGGGAGTCCCTCAGGCAGTAGCAGACAACTCCACTTGGCGTTGCTGCTTGTTTTACTCCTGTCTCAGATGACTAGGCAGCATTTCAGAGATTTTTAAGGCAGTGTGTTATTGCAGTATCTGGGATGAAATTACCACTTACAGATGTAGAGGTGACAATCTGACTCCCTTTGGCTGTTGAGCTCCGGTGACTTGGCCAGTCTGGTGGTGTGGGGTACCTTCATTGCACTGTGATAACCAGCAGAAAGGAGCATCTGGCCCTCTCTTGTCATTTTTCCCCCTTCTTTTTTTGAACATCTGCTTGCCTGATTGTTTTCTGGTTTTGTTATTTTTTCTTCTACTTTTTTTTTTTTCCCTTTTCTGTGGCTCTTTTAATTTGTGGTGAATGTGTATTTAATGTAAGTAAGATGTTAGCTTCTGTCTGGTTTTTCAGCAAGCATTCCAGTAATTACTGGAGTACCTTTGAATGCTACAGCTGCTATTTCTAAGTTAGGGAATCACATTTTTCCGAGCGTTTATAACTGAACTCACATGGGTAGAACTTGGCATTCAGATTGCCGTCCCACATATCTTATTTGGTCTTGATCCTTTAAGTTAGTGTATCAGCTTTGTATTTGATTGAAAGGGTAAAAATGGCTTCTTGCTGCTTTGGGTGGGCATGTAGTAGTGTTGTTTTATGAAATCGTTTTAATTTTTTAAAAATTCCATTGGTTTGGGTCCTGAAATTATATTTTTTTTGACCACTGCTGTAGGCTGGTGTCTCTTTGCTTTTTTTCTTTTTTTCTTCCCCCTCTCTGTCCTCCTTAGCCCTTACTAGTGTGAATCAGTCGCTATTATTTTAATATTACTTGGGTTTTTTATATTGCGTCTCTAAGGAACTTCTCAGAGCGAGGTTTGATCCTTTCTGCTGATGTCAGGCAATCTCTTCATGCCAAAGGATGTTGGCTAAGGCCAGGCTTCCCCCCTGTGCCCTCAGTGCTGTGAACTCAATTTTTCCAAGTGCTGCTGGAGAGCTGCGCGCCAAGTTCCTGTTGATGTTAGAAGATTTAAAAAACAACCACCACGGTTTGAAATTCAGCTTATCTCTTCATCACAAATAGATGCATTCTGTCCATAGGGTTGGGATGCCCCTGGGTTGGCTGCACTGGTGGCAGTGCTTTGCTTTGCATTATTGGAATGCTGGGTGGATTTGAGGATGTCCCAGTGCTGTCGTCACAGTGGCTGCTCTGCAGCATGAACTGGCTCGCTCTCTTTTTCTCTTCCTTTCTTCCTTTTCAAGCCACGATATCTGGGCCAGAGGAAATACAATTTTTGCAATTTTTTTTCTGCTCAGAAAATGTTGGTTTTGTGTTGTTTTTGTTTTTTTGGTGTTTTATTTTTTTTTCATTTTTGAAACCGTTTTCTGGCGCTTAAAAGTTGAAATGTAACAAGGGGGAAAAAAGAGCCCAAAGGTAGAGATCTGAAGTTTGACCTCTAAATATATTTAGTAGATGTGCTGGAAATTACAGAGCTTTTCTATGGAGGAAATAAGGTACAATGTGTGGTTTGTTTCTGTGGGCAGGTGTGCCAAATGTGGGGCAGATGAGTTAACAATAAAACCTAAAGTGATCAATCTGGTAGAGCTAAGGACTTATATTATTTAGTAATACAAATGTAGTGAAAAAGTCTCAGTCTTAGAACAAAAGTCTGAGAATACAGCTGGACTTAATCAACTGCTAGTATTAATTTATACCATTGATATCAGCAATAGTTTTATTCCCATTTTAATATTTGAGCTGCTTAACTCTTAATTTGTGATAAATGTCCCTTTTATTGGACAAGTAAAATGATGTTTCACGTGTAGTTATGCTTTGATGACATGCATTCAGGAGAGAAACATACACAAACTTGGAGGATAGATGGTGGAGTTCGACTTGAACTCTGGTTTTATTTGCATGTTACTGGAAGTTGGTATTTATAGGCCCTGCAGTACTTGGTGCTCCCTGCTTCTGCCATGGGAGGTAGATTCAGATGCATGAGCCTGGAAGAACACCCATTTCTTTCCCAGGATCAATGAGGTCAGGAAAAGTTGTGCAAACTGCTTTTAAGTGGCTGTTCTAAATGAGAATAAATCTCTGTTCCACCAATTAAGCTTTGAATGCACAGCTGATACTGCTCACTATTTTAAACAAGCAGCATAATAAACACAAAAAATCAGATATTTCAGAGAAAATACTTGGAGGGTTGAGACGTTAATTTAGACATTAATTTTGCTATATACAATCTGTTTCACAGGGATTCAAAAAGCATTATTGTCACCTTGGGTACACTGGAATAAAGATGAAACAGCGCAAGGGAATGACTGTCCTGTGAGCTGTCTGCAGGATGCTCACGGGCAGAAAATGACCCAAAATGCCCAGCCCGTGGGGCCTGTGGGTGTGTGGTGGGGTGGGTTCCCCTGCCCCAGGACCTGTGGGGAGAGCATCCTGACAGGACTGTGGATTTTGGCTCAGGGGTGTTTTCAGAATCACTTAAACTCGGGGAACTCATAACTTCGGAATTCAGCAGATTTTCACAACTCCGTGCATCTGTGCCTCCGCCAGCGCACGCCGGCTTCCTGCCTTCCTCACCCTGAGCATCCCGGGCTAAAAACCTCGTGATGACCAGCCCCACTCGCGGGTTTGGGCTCCCGAGCATCTTATCAGCAGCCCTGGGAAGGTGAAGTCGGTCACTGGAGGGAATGGCAGCGCTGGGGGAGCCCAGGCTGGGCTGGGGCGGCTGCTCTGTGGTTTGTTGTGTCTGGTTTGGTTCCTACTTTTCAAGTTGCAGTTGCATTTGGTCATTCAAAGCTTATTTTCCTAGTCTGGCCAAGCCAGCAGGATCCCCATGCGCTGCAGGGGAACATAAAACATCAGCCTTTAAGCTGGAGTGCTCAGTAGATAAGGATTTTAAGACTCTTGCATCATGCGCTGTGTCTTATGGGCTTACTTAGTATACTCCATTTGATTTAATTTAGATATTGAATAAGGAGAAACACTTTAAAAGCCAGAAAAAGTACTGCACGTTGTAGCGCCTCTTCTTTCCCCATTGCCTTAAAGACAGATGGCCGGGAGGGCCAGCTTAGGCTGTGATTACATTTATTTAATTGTAGGCAGTAACAGGGTGTTTTCAAACTGCTTAAAAATGATGTTACGCCTTATCTGTGAAGTGTTTCAAAAAGCCAGCAAGAATTCCTTGGGCTTTTGTTTTCTTTCTTCCTTTCCGTGACTAAAGGTAAAGAGTAGGTTTTCAACCTTTTCAAGGATTAGGAAATGTGCAAAATTAGTGCATTATTTCAATCGTGTGCATGGGGGAGGGCATGACAGTCAGTGTGTGGCTCTGCCAGTGGTCTTCCCCTTCGCTTCCCATCCCATAAATAGAAATACAAACTGGAGCCGAGTTGCTGTAAATGTAGCTTGAGCACTGCTGGGTAGCCAGTTATCCTGCTAGAAGGTTTGGTTTGCTGAGTGTTTGTGTTGGCAGGACTGGGGGAGGCTGGGGAGCAGGAGGTGCTGTTGGATGGCATTCCCAGGAAATTGGGTGACCCTCTGGATGGGATTTGCTTGGTGTGGGGCGGCAGTGCTGCCTGAGGGGTTGGACGTGGTGGCCGTGCTGGTGTCACCACCCTGCAGGAAGCTGTGACAAGGGGCTGCTGTCTGTGCACAACATATTAGCAGAACAGCAAACCTGCCACAGAACATTTTAGTGCAGCAGCGAGCGGGGAGCTGGCAAGAGAAGTGAAATATTTGCAAGTCGTAAAGGAAGCGGGTTTGGGAGTTCTGAGGTGGGACTGGGATTGTTTGCAAAGATCCCCTTGGCTGGCCAAGATGCTTGTGCTGGATTTCATCACTGTAACAGGCTTGCGTGCCTTTCACTGAACACCACAAAAAGTGCCTTTGGATTATAACAGATCTGCATTTATTATTTTATATAGCATATATTTATATAATGTGTTCTTGGATTCATTTATATATATATAGATAACTTTGCATTTGAGACTATTAGTTGTTGCATGAATCGGCACCACCCTTCAGTCTTCACGGCTGCACGTTCTCTCTCAGTCAGCAAGAGCCTGGAGGATCTTCAGAGTGGGTGAAAATTATCCCAGACATAGGTTTAAAAAAAGAAAGGGGGAAGGGAAAAAAGGGCAAAAGAAAAGCAGGCCTCCCAAAAGCTGTGGTGGAACCTGGTATTAGCAAATGCTTCTAGGAAGTTTGACTGAGAGCCATATGGCAATGTGGGGAGTATTATCCATCGCTCCAGAAGTTGGTCTCTGAATCAGCCTATTGACTTCAACAGCACTTAATCATGTGTTTTAGTTCTTCTTTGAAAAGGCTTGCATTCCTGAATCATGTCCTCCGATTTAACCACTAGACGGTACTTTGTTGTGTGGTTGCAGACAAGTTCAGTCATATTTCTGTGACTAAGTTTGCAAGTTGTGACTGCATCACTTGTGAAGTATGCTGATGAATATTCCCCTTCTTATCAGAATCCAAACATTTGCTGCTGTTCCTGAATTTTAGGGTGAGACTCAGTCACTTCTGGGAAGAAGTTGGTGGGATGCTGTGGGATACTCTAAATGTTCTGTGTTCATCTGTAGCGTTGTGGATGCTGTGGTGGAAACAAACAGAGGCAAAACCAGTGATCTCAAATTACTGCCTTTAATTCTGCTTTCAAAATCCCTGAGTGTTGGTGGTGATCAAGCCCATAACACAACCCGAGGACTAGTCATGCGGGTCCAAATTTGGATTGTTTTTGGATGCTGGAGGGTCTGCGGAGCCTCAGATGTGACTCGGCTGTGTCAGGGGTGATTTGGACTCTGGTGGAAGAAAAGGTGGGTTTGTGTGTCTTTTTGGGATGTACTAATTTGTGTCCATGGCATCCACAAGTGCCCCCTGCCCTGGCGTTGCTGCACAGGTGGAGTTGCCAGGTGCCACCTGTGGTCTGCCAGGAGCCAGGTCTGGGTGCCAGGAGGTCCTGTGCAGAACTGCAGGGGAAGTTTGTTCCCCTTGCTGCTGCAGGAGTACCTGGGGATTCCTGCTATACTCTGTCCATTATTAAAAGGAAACTCAGGGCAATCCCCTGTGCCACTACCTGGCTTGGCACACAAAGTGCAAAAATCCCTGTCCCAGCCCTCTCCTGGTGAGGGGGTGCATGGGCTTTGCTTTCATCCCTAAGATTCATTATATTTCAGCAGAATTTTTTGTCTCACCTTTCTGTGTTTTTACAGCTAAAGCAGTTTTTACTTCCCAACTTTCAACATCTGGAATTCGGTTTCAGTTTATTAAAAAAAAAAAAAAAAATCATAATCTGCAGTCTGGATGAAACACCAATGCCTTTGTATTTGTCCGCAATTTTTAGTTTCAATTTTGTATCCTTGGTAAATGCCAGAAGTCCCAAGTTGTTGTGTGTTCAGTAGCTGCCATTCCTTAGGCTTAAACCATTTTTTTTTTAATTGATTTTTCCTGTTAGACACTTTTCTAATTGGGGATAATACCAAAATGATTAATCAAATTAAGCATGGGAGCGAAGTGGCTGGTGCACAGAGCTGTGTATTGCTGCTGGGTTCAGCAGCGGGGTTGTCTCCCTGTAGCTGTAGTTCCTTAATGGGCCTCTTAGGCTCTGTTGGTTTTTTTTTTTTTTAATAAGGTGCTGTGTAGATCCCATTGACTTCAGTTGTTGATTGGGATGCCTGACAGCCGGGAAATTAAGCCCCTTCTTTGTGACCGAGTTGAAGGCCAGATTTTCAAGGATTTTCGAATGCTTAGCGCCCATAATTGGTGTTAGATTTTTTTTTTTTTTTTAAAGTTCACTTCTCATTTGGACGTATAAATAAGGGTGAGAGATTATGCTACTTGTAGCGACTGGTGCTGCTGGGATGTAATGAAGTGTCTTAAGCACACCCTGACTAATGAGCTGGTTACTTTACTGTCCCAGTAAGTTTTGTTCTTCTGCATTTCTGCCGTGTTTGCGGATGCTGAGCATTCCTGTATATTCCGCTCCTGGAGGAAAAACTTCCTTGCTTCAGCTGCATTTTTCTCCGTTTTCTATAGTGATTGTGAGGGGCAAGGAGGGGGCAGAATGAGTTGAGTAAATTAGACAACTGTTGGGAAAAAAAGGGGGACATGCAAAATCAAGTGTTCTACTTGCGTAATCTGTTTAACACCGGCGAGCCTCGGAGCCTTGTGGGACACGGGAATAAAAGGAACATCTGTGCAGACCACATGGCATGCTCCAGAGGAGCCCTCCATCCCAGGCAGCTCTGCTCTATTTGCAAATAAAAGCTCCAGCCAACATCAAAAAGTTGAGGTGGATCCCAGCTGAAAGGGGAGGACAAATGTTACCACTTGGTGCAATGAGTTTCCCCTTGGAAACAGACTTTGTGGTCTTTTTAGGGATGCTTTGGACATGTGTTTCTAATGCAGTTTATTTAAAGGGGGGAAAAAAGAGGAAAAAAGGGGGGAAAGGAAAAAGGTTATTTATTTTTGAGAAAAAATTGTCTGTATTGAAACATTTTAGCTGATCATCTCAAGCTGCAGTCAAAATATATTAGGTAGAAATAAGAATAAGGATTTTAGGAGTTTTTTTTTGGGGGGGTTGTATTTTGTTTGATTGGTTTTTGGTAGTTGTTTTTTTTGGTAGTTGTTTTTTTTGGTTCTTTTTTTCTTTTTTCTTTTTTCCCCCCACCGGGGTATAGACATCAAGGTTTTCCTGTCTTTTACTCCCTTTATTTTGCTGCTGGTTCTGGTGGCTGGTAAACAGCTCCATGGTTAGGCAGAGCCTTGGGGAGCTCCTCTGGCCTCCCTCCCCCAGGACACTCGCCAGAGGGGAGGATAAACAAGCCAGCAGTACATTTTATTTCCATTTGGAACCTGTTAGAGTGCAAGGACAGTTCTAGTTTGGGGCTTTGGGTTTTCTAGACAGGCTGTATTGTTTTTAACAGAGTCATGTATCAGCAAGCCTGGTAATCTGTATCAAGAAGGCATGTATTTTTTAATATGTAAATAGGAAAGGATGGTGTTTCATCTTTATTCCAATGTACCCAGGGTGGCAATAAAGCTTTTTAAATCCCTGTGAAACAGATTGTATATGGCAAAATTAATGTCTCAACTCTCCAAGTATTTTCTCTAAAATATTTGAATTTTCGCGTTTATTATGCCGCTTGTTTAAAATAGCGAGCGATATCAGCCGTGCATTCAAAGCTTAATTGGTGGAACACAGATTTATTCTAATTTAAAACAGTCACTTAAAAACAGTTTTGTATATATGTATACATGGGCACAACTTTTCATACAGTTGTCTGTTTTGGAGCAGTCTCTTAGGCACTGATGTACAAGTTGAACCTGTTTTCTTTTGTGCAACATGGCTTTGAGAAATCATTAGCTAAAACAGGGTTCTGTGGTTCCAGTGCAGTCAGTAAACAGCCTGACGTGAGTCGTGTGTGAGATGATTGAAATTCTGCCTTTGATCAGGCCTGGATTGTGCCAGATACAGTCCCGAGGTGTGTGTCGATGTATGTGTGGATGTATTTATGCGTTGGTGAAAGCTGCTTTAATGAAAATTTGGCCAAGTAGCAAAACAACCTGTTCATCAGTGATTGCCACAGCAGGATGATGATGGAAGAGCAGCAAAAGGAACTGCAGCTATGTGCTCATCTATGTCACCCTCCCCAGGCAGGTCATGGCTATCTGGAGATGCTCAGGGTGGTTCTCCTCCTTTTTCAGTCACATTTGTCAGTCCTCTTTATTTCTCAGCCCCTTTCTGACTTGTCCTGCTCCTTGCCATCATTTTGGCAAGGAGCACCTTTCCTCTGCTGCCTGTTTTCTCCTTTAAACTGGGCTCTCTTCTGATGGCCCGGGTTGTGTTGGGGGGATGTTTTGCAGCATTGGTGGGGTTGGTTCAGGTCACCTGGCCAGATCTGTGTAGCAGTCCCTGACTCGCTCTGGTGGAGCACGGGAATTTCAGATACTTTCTTGTTTTGCAGCCGCTTGCTGTTTTCTCCCACTGCACCTCTTCTCATTCCCCTGTGCACACAGGGATGCCTCTGCTGCCTCTCAGGTGTGTCCTGCCCTTCGCAGAGCTCCCTCACACCCAGGCAGCCCTTGGCAGGGGTGGCACTTCCAGCCTGTGCCACCCAGGCACTGCTGGCTGTGGTGCTGCTCCTTTATAACATGAGCTCTTGACAACTCTTCAGTGCATCAGGAGCTTCAATGCAGCCAGTTTTGCAGGTTAATGTAGGAATGATGCTCTGGGTTCCTTCAAAAGCCCCAGGAGCAACTGGACCCCAGGGTGGAGGTGCACAGAGAGGGAAAGGTGAGGGACCTCATGCTGATGAGATAAAGTCCACAGTGATCTGCCTGATTGTCTGAGCTGTGTGCCTCTGCCTTTGAGATTTAAATAGTGAAATATTAAAACTTGTCTTTCAAATCTGCTCAATATTACAAAGATTAATTTTTGTTGGGGGCAGATTAATAGGTTTCCTATTCTGATTAATACAGTGATAATAAAAACGTTGTGATTGCTGGAATTAATGAAGCCCAGATTCCTGTTTCAAGGTTTGATTGACTTTGTACTTCAGTTATGCTAAAGCTGCTGCATCTCATTGCCCCTTATCGAGCTGGTGCCTTCGAAGAATCTGTATGGGAGCAGGGCAGTGCAGAAGGTTTGTGTTAGAGGGCTGTATTGGAGGCCCTGTCAAAAAATCTTTTGGGGAAGGTTTGCCAAAAATTGATCAAGTGTTTTGCTCATGTTGCAGCAGTATTAGAGTTTCTGTGTGTTTAGCCCAGCATGCTATTTTTGTGAAAGTTGTGGAAGAGGAGTGGCCAACTCAAATGTGTGGGCACATCATTAAAAGCTTCAATTTGTCAATGCCAGATCGAACTCGAGTGTGTGGGTAGATCATTAAAGGCTTGAGTTTATCAGAACCGATCTATAATCTGTTCCTCTCGCTCCTCCACCCTTCCCCCCAGCAGTACGGGTTGTTTCTCCAGGTTCTCCAGCACCGAGGTCCATGGAAGTGCCTGAGCTGGCTGTGTGCCCCTGGGCTGTGCTGGGCTCCGTCCTGGCAAGCAGCTGCTGTGCTGGGCTCAGCCTGGAGCTGTGCCTGGAGCCAGCTGGCTCTTGGACACAGCCGATCCAGTGGGTTTGGAGGCCACCAGTGGGGCAAGCCCTGGAGTTAATGCCGTGACAACTTGTGTCTTCGGGAGCTCTCTGCTCTCATTAATCCAAGGGATTCAAAAGATGCAGGTGGGGCTGGGTGCAGAAAGTACATGGTGATCATGGAGGCTTTGTTCCCTTGGGAAACCTGGCTGAAGAAATGTTTTGTGGAGTGAGGTCAGTTTTTGATGGCGTAAGAAGCATCAGTTTTTCCAGGTGCACTGTCAGAGTTCAGGGCAAGCTGGATGGAATGTCTTTGCCTCCTCCCTGTACTGCTTCTTATTCCTCAGGTAGGAGCTCTCTCAGCTTCCAAATCTGCTTGTTGGCACAAAGGTGCCAAGATATTCCTTATGTTGAGAAGGGATGTGAGGTGTCATCTGCAGGTGAGGACGGTGCTTCTGTACACTGTAGCCCTCATCCTCTGCACACCACATATATTATTTAGACAATAATTTTGCTTCAAAAGTCTAGAACATTAATTTTTTGAGCAAGCATTAGCTAAAATGAGCCTCGATTCCTCATCTTCTAAAGAGGGCTAATGATACTTTCCTGCTCTACAGATGTATCATGGATAAAGATTAGTTGGATTCTGTGGTGCAGCAGGTCAGCTGGAGAAATCTTGTCCCAGCATATGTAGATGCAGCTCTCTGCTCAGCTACAAACCCATCTGCATATCTGTCATCAGGCACAGCAATAAAGCAAGGCTCGGATGTGTGTTTCTGACATGACTCTGTTGCTTCTTTCAAGTGCTCTGCCCCTCATGAATAAAATACAACCAGTGCAAGATGCAGGTCACTTTTGGTTTGCAGGTATTTCAGAGTCTCCGAGAAAGAAGTAATTTTTAGCATAAATGCTGTTTAAAAACCCCTTTTGGATCTATTTTTATTGTGTAGCACAGTTTTGTAATAGGGTCACATAGGCCCTATATTTAGATTTCTGAACCCTTGTGATCTTTGAGCCTTGCGCATTCAGCAAAGAACGGGAGAAAGCCCCAGGGCCAGAGAAGTACCTGGATTTTGTCTTACAAAATTTCATGCAGTTGTTGCTAAGACAGAAGCTTCCAAATGTTCCTCAGGAAGGCTGCAGTGGACTGCCAAAATAATTAACTCCTTGAGATTAATTTGGGGACAGCAGTACTTGCCCCTGTCAGAGCGCCAGTGGATGTGGTTAGGCTGGGAGCAGCCACTGCTTTGGGGATGCTCTTTAGGGTGAGGACTGGGAATGAAGGGCTCAGAAGCACCACAGGTGATTTTTGCTTTCATACTTTTTCTTCTTCGAGTTTTTCAAGATGTTTTTCTCCATTGCAAGGTTTGCTTTGTCCCCTGGGGTTTATGCTGCAGGTCCCTGTCCTGCAGAGGTCCTGGGAGCAGAGGCTCTCCCAGGTGTTGGTGCATTCATTAGGGCAGAGTGTGCCCTTCCCCAGTTTGGGCAGGCACCAGAGCTGCTGTTTAAATCCCATGTGGTTTCATAGGTGTGGTACAGAGCAGCCCTGGGAACACATCTGGTTGTATTTCTGGGTATGAGTTGCTACTCAGTGCAGATACTGTATCAGTGAAGATGTTATACATCTTATTTTAAAATACCCTTGCTGGTAAAATGGGTGTTTCATTTGTACAGGGAGCAGCTTCCTCTGAGCTAAGCTTAAACTCAATCTGTGTTACTAATAGCTGGGGAAAAAAACATACTAATTGGTATTTCTTAACTGATGTTTGTAAATTTTGCCTTTCCACCCTGAACATCAAATAGTTTTTATATGTGTTTTTCCTTATCTCAGAGGAAAGATTAATGCTAACAAGAGATTCTACATTTTATTAAGGTTTAATCAGGATGCGGTGAGTGAAGACAGAGAGTAAATAGTTCAGAAATTCAGAGAGTGTTATATTTTGATAATGCAAAGTAGGTTAAAGTATCTGGATTTTGTGCTCAGTAAAATGTTTTCAGGCAGAATGTGGATTTGGATGGTGACACATTTTGGTATTTAGAAGGAACATAAGCTCTCCTGTCGGAGGAGCACGTTGCAAATGTGAAATAAGCATTTGTCTCTAAAAACCTTTCTTAATATTGTAAGTTTTGGTTTTATTTAAAGCCAAATAGAGTCTGCTGTGTGATAGTTTGATACATAGACATGCTTCTGTAATGCTCTCCCCAGCTCCAGCATTTACAACCACCTTTTACTTTCAAAGGAAAATGATAAGCTTTGATATGATTCTAACTGAGTGAAGTTTTAAAACATGTTTTTGTCTTTCAGTCTCCTGAGAACATTTTTTCTGAGTGACTCCAGCTTCCAGACACATTTGCCATGAGAAGGGTTCCAATCCTTTCCTGTATTTGCCCTGAGTCATGAATGGATATGTGTGATGCCTGCAAGTAAAACTGGTGAGTTGTCAAGCCTGAGTTTGCAATAACTCTCACTTATCCTTTCTTAGCAATTATCTTTCTCTCATTTTTTTCTCCCCTTTTTAATATGGTGGGAGGGAGTTGTACTGTCTGTGTTTACAGGCAAGTCACCACTATTCTTAAAAAAACCCAAAGCAACCTTCATTGTCATGAAACAGCAGAAATAGCAAATATTACCTATATAGAAAAAAGACTCCTTTCCTTTCTTTCTTCTCTTCATCCCCCCAAATTCTATGAACTGTAAGGGCTTTGGTGGTGCAGCTGGAGTTCAGTCATGCAGGCAAAGCTACTGCCCAAAACTGAAGCCTTGCAGACAGACAGGATCTAAACCAAGCTTACGTGGGCAATTCGTGTTGTGATGAAATATGGATATGGAGAGGTCTCCTCGCCATCATGTGTCACATGGTGGATTCTCAAAGGAGCCATTGCCAACAGATAATTAGCTCCAGCATTTGCTGCACTTGCATCCCAGTGACAAAATGGTGTCACTGGTACACAGGAGAGCTGTCCTGCAGCGTGTGCTTCACCTTGATGCTGCTGCCCAGCCTGGGGGACACGGGGACAAAGCCTTCAACAGCCTGTCTGGATCAAGCTCAAGAGGATGCTGGAGTGAGACCCCTTCTCTGTTAAGGGCCAGTTGCCTTTCCTGGTGGGGTTGCCCCCCCTCCCCGAGTAGCCCCCATGTCGCTTTTGTGCCATGCAAGGGGTGGTTGTGCCTTTTCCAGCTGTCCCCATCCCCCAGGAACCTGGCATGGGGAGCTTTCCATGCCCACTCCTCTGACCTGCCTCCTCCTGATTGCCTCTCTTCATAACTGGGGGGAGAGGAGGGGCAATATTAGTTTGGGAAAACAAGAATCATCTCATTCTGCGGCAAAACTGTTAAGTCTGTGTAAGAAATCTTTCAAACCCAGGAAATCTGCATAATTAAATTGTGTAGGAATTGGGAGCACAAATTGTTTTTTTAAATAAATTCAGGTTTCTATTATATATTTAATATCCCTCTGTGTGTTGGAAAGTGCATTTCAATTCAAAGATTATAAAACCCGAGAAATTCATACATCAGTGAATTGTGATTTTTTTTTTCTAAGTTTCCTTTTTTTTTTTTTTCCAGAGGTAGCATAATTACCATGTCATTTAGCAAAGATTATAATAGCTGTTCAGTTTTTACCGACTGGTATAGTAAACAGTTGAATAAACCCATATGGCAGCTCAAAGTGTGCATAGAGGAGAGGGATTCTTACCATTTCCTTCATGTCTGAATTACCAGCCTCACTGATACAACTGAGATCCCCAAATGGGGACCAATTCCAGACTTCTCCAGTCATGCAAAAATTTCTAACTGCTCTGTCACATAGGAATCAATTGATTTTAATCACGGTGGTTAGGTAATTAATTATTTCTTTGTACCCATAAAGTATGCATGGGAAATGTGGGGTTATATGCAAGGTACATGCCTTGATTTAAAGCACTCTGTGCATTTGCTTAATGCCTCTTTAGTAAATGTAAATAATGCCTGGGGTCAGAATCTCAATTTCCAGGTATTGTTAAAGATAGAGACCCTTCTAAGGCTGGCATGGGTGAAGTGTGCCATCTCTGGGCGCTGTGACAGCCCCGTGGCACTCTTTGTGATAGCACTTTGTGTCTGGTCTCAGGGTGGCAAACAGAAGGACCTGAGTGTTTCAAAGCATCCACTTGAACTACCAGGTTGAATTATGGAGGTGTGGAGCTGTGGTCAGCACAGCTGTACTCCAGCATCTGGAGTAAGGACAAAGTGTTGAAGTAACATGCCCTCTGGATACCTTCACTATTAAAAAATAAAAGCACTGAGAAGAAGGATTGTTAACACACTCCAAATGCTGTCTTGAACAAAGAAAAAGACTCAGTGCTACTCCTCCTAAAATTCACTTACTTCCAGTTATCTTAAAATTTTCATGTCACATAATAGCTTTAAAATACCTTCTGAATGCATTAGACTCTCTAGGTGCCTAGGAAATATTGCAGAATAATAATAGGAAATGACCAAGCATTGAGCATTCCCACTGGAAAGGAGCAGTTGGCCCAAACTGGTGCTTGTGTTCTTCTTAACCCTGATGTACGACCAGCCCTCCACCATAATTCTATCAAGAGATGGTAAGTTGCCTAGCAATGTGCTGACTGCAGAGGGTACGTGTCGAGCTAATTCAGTTTTTGTTCTCGTTTTCCTTGAGAGTTCAGCTTAAAGGAGTGATCCGTTCTCCAGCTGCAGCAAGAGCCACTTCTCGGCCGTCTCTCTTGTTCCCCACTCGAGTGTCCCTGGTGATGTCAGGAATTCATTCACCGCCGTACGCGCCTTGAAGGTTTCCAGCCTATTGAGTAGCCAAATGTGGTTTCTGCTGATTGTGTTGACTGAATACGTAGGGCCTTTCGAAGAGGCAAGGGTTTTATTTAAAGCAGAGAGTTTAGTTGTATACCATTTTATGGCAGGCAAAGGTCATCTGGGGTAAGCAGCCAGAACAGCGAATTGCCTCATTGCAGCACCTCGGAAAATGAGAAAGATACAGTAAAAGGTTTTAACAAATTGCTCGTAGTTATGAATTTTTAAAGTCGAGGAGCTGGTGCTGTGTACGTTTTTAAATTGGAGATAACCATGCTTGTAGGATAAATTGAGTTAAGAACGGAACAAATCAAAATAATGGGGTGGTACTAAAAGCCTGGTGGTGCTGCCGGCGGCGCTGAACACCGAGCAGACGGCGCGTCAGGGACCTGCTGTGTCCCTGCCCTTCCCACATGGATTGTGGGCACCTTTCCTAACAGTGCCCCTCTCCTCCCTCAGTCCTCCCTTCTGCCTCCTGGTTACAGAAAGGGCTGGATTTGACCTGTGGTGCTTCTTGCGATACCCAGGGAGCCAGAGGGGTTTGTCTGTGGGGCAGGAGTGGGTTCCCCCGGTTGTGCAAACCCAGATGGGTGTCAGTGGGGTGGGGGGAGCTCCAGGAGCCCAGCCTGGCATCCCCTGGCAGAGTTGCTTGGAGGGAGAGGTGGCAGCAGCCCGGAGATGTCACCTGTGTCCCTGCAGGATCTCCCTTGCTCCTTGTGGCATCAGTGGCTCCAGAAAGACTTTGTTTTTCTGAAACTTTTCTGTCCGTGGAACTTTTCTCTGTGGCAGGGGGAGGAGAGAAGAAGTAATTTTAACAATTTAATAAAGTACATAATGTAAGTTTTATAAGCTGGTGTGAATGCTCCTAAGTATTTTGGTCTTTTTTCATAACACAATGAACCTAATATTGGTAAAAATACAGATCTTAGCTGCCACCATAAAGAGAGGCTAGATTTAATAAACAGTTATGAATGTTGGCAGCTGCCTATCAGATTGTATAACATCGGCTATAGCACATGAAGACAGTGTCAACTTACATTTTATCTCAGAAGTATTTTCAAAGCATTTATTTTGCTTTCTCTTGAGTCCTTAACCTAATTCAAGTTATATAATTGGCGGAATATTTTTCCACACCGCTAATTGGCCGGGTGCCAGCGTGGAAACCATTGTATGACTTGATGATGATCAGGAATTAACATGACATTTGCGTGGTGGTAATGGAATACATTAGTAATGTAATTCATGACTGTAAGAAAGAGACCATCATCTCCCACCTCTGATCAGCAGGAGGGGCTGGGAGGATGATGAAATGCTCCCAGCAGGCACCTCACAGCAGTGGCTGGCCAATCTCGATGTCAAATTTAGTTTTAAATTCTTCAGACAAAGCTGTAATGCTTACCAATTAATTACTAGAAATGTCAATTAAAAATCTACCAAATAATGCAGTAAGATTAAATTTCAATTAAAAAAATTACATTTAACAAGGAAGATACAACATTATTTTAATGAATTCTGCTGAAGGTGACAGTTTATCTAGATATATTTATACCGTGTAGGTGGATCTAAATTCATTGGATGATGTTAACCATGTTACTAAGTGTACATATTAGTTTTGAAAATTGTTTCGACTTTGGCTATGTCCTGGAGGAGCTGGGGCACTGGGGCATTTCTCATCACCAGGAGAAGGGGGAATTTCACGCCTTCTCAGTAAAAAAATCTCACAGCTAAAATGAGGGCTTTAGTGCTATCCTGACCAAATTTGTGGTATTTTTCATTGCTTTATATATTTAGAAAAACAAACAGAGCATTTTTTGTTGTGGCAGTACAGCAAGCCCTGACTTTTCTACATCTATAATGATTTCTTGGGAGTTTTTCAAGTAATCTGTTTCATCATACAAAAAATACCTATTATTCCAATAAATCACTTAACAGGAAAAGGTTTTGCTTTGGGAAGGTGGTGAACTTAAAGTCCTGAGCAGAGCTTTTATCTGCAAGGCTTCTCCCTGGCTCGGCAGAGGTTGTGAATGCATGATTAAAACCACCTCGTTGGTACTTGAGATGCTTGAAGGGATATTTTGAACCAGGAGTGGCACAGCAGAGATGTTGTGGGGCGTGTGAACTTGTGAGTCTGCAGGTGTGTGTACCACAAACTCTTGAAAAGCACCTGTACCTCTCTGGATGCAGAGTGCTGCCAGAGCAAAGTGGGGCTTGTAGCTGGAGTTTTGTGTGGCAGCAGCTGTGTTTTTATTGCTTGAGCCAGTTTTTAGGCTGATGGAGATTGAGGTTCTTTGGGAAGGCGTGAGTGCCTGCAGTCACCAACATGGCATGGGGACAGAGCTGGGCTGTGCAAGTGGCTATCTTGGTATTAAAGTATTTATGAGGTCTGAAAAATACTTTATCAGCTTCCTTGAACTTCTTTTCTGAGAGCTTTTATTATGTTTTCACACGGTCACGTCTAGGTAAGAGGGAAGACATAATTGAAGAAGCAGATTCTATGTGTCAAGCCAGCATGGAAAGAAGTCCCTCTCTGGGACCAGAAGCTCCTTTTCCTTGGCACTGTTGTGTCTGGAGCTATCAAATTTTTCAGCAGGTTTTAACTTAAAACAAAATATAGAAAAATACAATGTGCATGCAGAAAATCAGATAAGCCAAACAACTGCTCATGGCAGGTTAAAGTAGTGATATTGTCTTTTGTAGATAGGTCCCTTAGATGCTGCTCAGGCTTTGCCCATTGGTGGGTGAATGCAGCAGGCATGATCTGTCTCTGCTGCAATTCAGATACCTCTGGGTATTGGTAACAGCTTCACAGGATCATAACTGCTTTGTGCTATTATCTGATAAAACTATCACCAGCAGGAGATGGGAGACAGCCTTTTTTTCCTATAAGGGCCTCAGAAATGGATGATGTGGAAGTGTAAGAGCAGTGGAAACATTCTCTCACCAGTCCTCACACACAGAAAAGCGATGGAGAGGAAGTCAGAGGAAGGCAGAATCATTTCCTCACCAGCAGCCAGAAAGCTTTAAACAAGGAGGCAGAGAGGGAAGAGTGGGGGCACGTAACACCTTTCTGCCAGGAGATAATGGTGTGAGGAGCTTGTGGGTTTGGGGCACCCACTGGTCAGACAATTAGGTGGCTGCTGGAGCTCCTGCTCTTAAAAACCCATCTTTCCAGGGGCTTTCAGCTCTGCACAGGACCAGTCATTTTCTGATTTGACTCCCTGGAGGAAGCTCTTGCTCTGGCTGTTGTTTGAGAAGCAGCAGGAAGTGAGCACCTTCTGTATCCCAGGTTCTGCTGCTCCCGTGAGGAGCTTGTGCCCATCTCAAGCACTCTTGGTACCTGGGCTCCTCCTTGGGCTGTCCCACAATGAACCCCGTGCCCATCCTGAGCACATGAGATGGTCTCTGGTCTCCTCTGGATTTCCTACAGGTGAAAATTTTGCCTTTGGTAGGGAAATTGCTTCTGTATTTCTGTAAGAGTTGGTCAAACACTTTGAAGGAAGAGTCTTTGACTTTGGAGAAAATATTTATATCACTTTGGGTTTTTCCTTTTTTTCCCTTAGTGTAGGGTTATGTCAGCTATATTGCATCGAGGGAACACTCAGCTGGGGGAGGAAACTTAAATAAGCTGCCCTCATATTGCCAGTTTATTCCCAGCTTTCATCCACTGATTTACATGCCATCTGAAATAAAAATACCCAGACTTCAGTCGTTTGTTTACCTTTGCTGGTTTCACTGTGGGGCGACCCGAGGAGATGTAGAAACTGTTCTGGCTCTGACATTTGCATGAGCTGTGAGATTGGGTGAGAGGAGACAGACACTGTGCAAAGGGAAAAGGCAACAGGGTTTATTAAGTCTTCATCTTACCCTGGTTTATAATATTTAGACAAAAGCAAATATCTCCAGGGAGGCCTTGTGAAATGAGAGAGCAGAGGAAGCTGTACGAGCTGATGGCAGATTCTGTCCTGTCAGGTGATGTTGGATGGTGGGATGCTGAGGAGGGGGCTGCGAGGGTCAGGCACACAGGGGGGTCCTGCATTGCTGGGTGGGGAGGAGGATGTGGACCTAAAGTCCTGGTGTAGGACAAAGTCTTCATACTGTCATCATGATAATGCTCCAGTGGGGAACAGCCTGAAATGCTCTTTGTCTTCATTAATACTTCTTCCCAGCAGAGCCTTAAGAGATCGTTCTCACGTTCAGATATACAAGGAAACCGAATATAGAGTTGTTTGTCGTGAAAATCCCATTTATATACAGCGGCTGTAAAATCCCAGATGCTGAGCGTAGAGGGAGGCTGCTCTGTCATCAGCCAGTCGAGGGGAGAGTTGACTATAAAACTGAGCTGTAATTCCCTCTTGACAGGGGTGTGGTGGTTGTGTCTTCAAACAGCTTCAAGAGCCTGCCCTGCCAAGCCTTTATGGATTTTGTTCTCACAAGCCAGGTAATAGATAAGTCTGAGCAAGGAGATAGATACAGATATAGTTATATATGAAAGGAAGACCTTTGCTCTTGGAAAATATCCATCATTGCTTTTTAAAGTCTGGTTCAGGGTTTCAGTGCAGAGCATCTGAAGTGTTTGGGGTCCTTCTGTTGCAAAGGAGGTGCCGTGGGCCTGGGGCTGCTCTTGACAGCTCCCAAGCATTCAATATCCCCTTGATTCCAGGGCAGCAGGATGTGACCCTCACAGAAAGACAGATGGCACTGGGGAGCTTGATGCTTATTGTTTTCAGCAGAGCTCTACTGGAACCAATAAAGTTGCTGCCACCACTGCTCGGAGCAAAAGTGGCTACAGCTGAACAAGAGACACAAAATTATCAATTAAAAAAGACATCGCCAAGCCCATTATTTTACTGTTGAAAAAACATCCTCCTTCCCAGTCTTGTTTTTTCCCCACATGGAGTGAATCTTTGGGATATTAATGATCCACTGTCATGTTTGTTTAACATATTTTTTTGGCAATGCCTTTTTAGGGTCGAAGCCTAAAGTTTTTCTCCATGTGTTTCAGCTAGGGAAAACTCCCAGTGTCTCAATGGGGCCTCTTCCGAAACAAATGAAGAATAATTTTTCTCAACTTAATTGGGAATTTCATCTGAATAAACAGAGAAAGGCCCGGGCTTTGTTTATATAAAATATCATGAAATGCTGTTCTGCTGAGCAGCTGAACTACTGCTGGCAGGCTGGTTCTCACCCATGAGATTTCTCATGAAATTGGTGGCCAGAGCCCTCCACAATGGCTCAGTTCTCACACAGACCACCACGACCCCATGGTCTCCTGCCTTCCTGCCTCATCCCTTGCTTTTCCTGGATCACTGCAGGCGCTTGGGCACAGCTTGGGAGCTAAAGACAGTGTCATTTTGGGACATTGGCCTTAACCTGAAATTTCCATGTTTTGTGGGTTTAAGTCAAACCTTAATACTACTTCAGCATAATGTTTTTGTGGTTTAATGTTCTTACAGTTTTTTACAGTGTTTCTTTTAAATTCTGTCACTGAAGTGTATGAGAGTTGACAAGTGTAAATATGTAGTTAGACAATTTCAAAAGTGTATTATTTACTGATCGACCATAATGGCTCCAAAGGAACCATTATACTCAATCATATCATGTCACTCTGTGGCACTTTTTATGATGGTAATATGGATATGCATATTATTTTTTTTTAAAGCATGAGAAGTGTTATTGTGCATGTGTAAAAGCTGTTTTTAATTGTCAGTAATGCTCTGAGCTTTTTTTAATACCAAGAATTTAAACCACCTATGGCTACCAGCTTGCAAATTGTGGAAGCAAAAATCCATGTCTTTAGGAGGATGGGAAAAGCCGCGCTTGATATTTACAGCAATGCAACTGTGCATCTCCTTAATATGGCTCTTTTATAGCTTTGTTAGATCCGAGGGCAACCTAGAACCCTAACCCGAGCGCTTGGCAGGTAAAAGCTTTCCATTTTATCTCTGAAGCTTTCATCTGCTCCTGTAAGCTCTTTCCCTGACTTCCTAATTGTGTTTGCAACATTAGCAAATGGGTGGTCTGAAAATACCACGCAGTGCAAGTCACGTTAATTCAGGGACCTTTTTTTTTAAGGTGTCACAGAAGATGTCTTTTTGTAGCACTGGAGCAGAGAAAGAAGGAGAGAAGGCAGAATGAGAGCAGAATGTGAACACTGAACCATGTAAAATAAAAGAAAGAGACAAGCAGAGAGCTGGGAGGGCTAAATATGCTCCAGCCTTTCGGAAGAGCTGGTTTCAGGAGAGAGAGAGAGAGAGGGAGAGGGAGGGAGGCAAGAGAGCATAAGCAGGAGCTTGCTTGCTTGCTAGAAAATGTCTTTTGTGGAGAAGATGGGAGGAGAGTTTGAGTTTTACTGACTAGAGGTGAGGAGCTAAGGTGCGAATTTGGCATGGCTCACGGCAGATCGATCGCGGAGCAATAATTAGAGGGAGGAGGAGGAATCAGAAGTGTTTCTTAACTTAGAAACAAGGATGTGACTGGCTGCTGGCTGTTGCTACTTGGAAGCAGGTAAAAAAGAAAGGAATCTGTTGGGCAAAGTCCTCACCACAGAAGACACAATGAGGGTGAAATCCAGCTTGTGGTTGTTGAAGAGAGACGTGGGAAAGGAAAACCCAGTGTTGTCCAAGAGGCCTGCATTGTCCAGCAGGGCAGTGACCCCTCTGCAGGAGCTGTTCTGGTGCTGAGTCCTCCCTGGGTGTGTCAGTGGGAAAACCTCCTACTGGAAATGCATTTTGCTGCAAATATGGAAGATTAACCATAAGATGCAAAAATGAGCCAAATTTGAGTAGTTCAGGACAAGAAGGACATACAGTCATGAACTGGTAATAGCCAGATTCCCTTGCAATAGTTTTAAAATGAATAAAAGTATCAAGTTTTTTGTGATTGGGGTTTTGTTGGGATGTTATTTTTGGGGGATTTTTTTTTTGTTTGTTTGGGTTTTTGTTGTTGGGTTTTTTTGCTAATTCTCAAGTAATTCTAACCTTGACTCTCTTTCTGAAATTGTATTAAAGTTGTTCTCTTTTGAAATACTGAGCAAGAAACATAAAAACAAATAAGTGTACTCTTACTATTTCTGACCTTGACCTACATAAACAGCTGTATATTCAGACTCAGTCTTGTATTTGTAAAAAATCTGTGGCAACATAATTTTTGAGTTGATTCCTGGTTAGAAAAGTTACTTGTTGAAGTCTCCTCACCCAAAACATGAAATATTGGTGTTTCTGCTGGGATCACTACTTTAATATTCTGAATAAATTGTATAACTAGCGATTTGTATAGGAGGGTGGAATTTATGAAGCTACAGTGCATTTGTACACACACATGCACTAGCACACAACACTTGTTGATGATTCAGAGAAGGAGTAGAGTAATTCAGCTCTTGGACTGCCTCACGTGTGATTGGCTTCCTTTCTGGGGGACTTATTTTAGGGAAAAATCAATGTCAACTGAAAAACATTCCATTCTGAAAAGACAAAAATTCCCCTACTTGTGAAAATGTGTCTTGGCAGCTGATTTAACTTATGATACAAGATTTAACACTTTTCACTAAACATGAATTTTTTACCATGGCAACAGCTACGTTACGGGCCACATGTTGGAGACTTGCATGTTGTTGCAGAAACTTGTAGCCCTCCACATTTAGCTGAGTCCTTGTTTCCACCAGCAGAAGGAGCCCACTCCTGCAGCTGTTTTGGGCACAGATCTCCTGGTGGGGCCCGTGGGCATCCCCCTAACCCCAGCAAGGTGATGTGTACTCTGGGTGATGTGTAGGCAAAGCCCTTGATGACAGAATAACCCAGTAAAACTCATGTTTTTGCCTCCAATTTGTCTTTCCAGAGTGGGAAGAGCTTTCTAAGAATCTCACTTCTCCAGATTCTCTCTCTCTCTTCCCTGTACCCCTCCCCGTCACCCCTCGGACACAGGCAGCTCAACCCCATGTGCAGTAGCAGTTCTGCCGTGTCCCCTGGTCCAGCTGCTCCTCGCTGTGCCTCTCTCAGCTCCTTGTCACCTCTCATTTGTGGTGGAGTGGCTTCTTGGGTGACGTTAATTGAATCACGCTCATCAGGGACCTCATAAAAGCATGACGGGCGGGACGGAGCCCAGGCAGATGGCAGCCCTTGATGAGAGGGATGTGTGGCTGGGCTGTGCTGGTGACGGGCTGGAGCTTCTGCAGGAGCACAGAGTTCCTCCTTTTGGAGCTGTGAAAAGAGCAGTCCAACGTGAGCAAAGGGATAGATGGCTTCAGGTGGTTGAGGCTAGGTTTTGTCCCTCAAACAGATAATCATTCAGTAAAACTGTAAACCCTAGCTACGAAGGACTGAGTGCGAAACAGTAAGAGGATTTAAGTTTATAGGTAATTGCAAACCTCTGCAGGTACCTTGAGTAGCAGCAGTTTTATTTACTCTTACAAGTTAGGAAGAGTATAAATTCTCTTGGTTTAGGACAAAGCTAACAAAGAGTTAGGCAGAAAGTCCAGTTTCCGGAGGTGAAAACTCTCAGTTCATGTGTTTCTTGTACCTTTCTCTAAAGTGTTTGGTCTTGGCCATTGCTAAGCAATGACCAAGCACATTAATGTGCCTTTCTGGGCACTGCTGGGACCTTTGCCCTTTTCCTTCCATGCAAAGCAGCCCAATTTAAATGAAATCAGCTATGCAAAGCAGAAGCTTGACATGGTGGGGATGCTTGTCCCCATCAGTTCTGGGCTGTGGTGGCACAGTGAAGGGTGTCCTCTACACGCCCAGTTCTGCTGGTCCAATGTCCCCAGAACAGCTTCTTCTCTTGGCTGTAAGACTGGTTTAAATCTGGCCTTTACTTGGTGTGAATTCTCCAAGCTGTGCTGGTCCAGAACTTAAATAATTTGTTCTCTTTTTAGCATCGTGTCTTTTAAAGGTGTTATATTTGTTTCCATTTAGCGTTAAATTAAAATTAAATGCCTCTGCTTTGTAGATGTAATAGTGTACAAATATATCTATTTTTAAATCCTTTTAGCCCATGTCTATGTGACTAAGAAAAAAGCAGCAGAGTAGGGGCCTCTGATTTTTGTTTTACTTGAATCAAACACCCTATTGGGATTTCAATTATAAGTGAATGTTACACTTGTTTGTTACTAAGGTGACTACAGTGTCAAGGTTATGTGGATGTTGTAGTATTATAAATGCAGAAATAATGCAAAAAAGAAAAATAGTTGTGTTGGCTAAAATAGTCTTGTTCCTATAGCATAAAGTTGCACACTGTCCTACATTTCAATTCTTGTTCTATTAAATTACCTGTTTAATAATTTGAATCCAGTGTTATTTTTATATTTTATTGCAAATGTGTGACTGTGAGGTTATTTTTAAGATATATTTATTAAGGGAATGAATACAATAAGACAAGTCATTGCAGCCCACATACAGTTCCTTGACTTCTCATTTTATGATGTTTCAATTGCATATGATTACTGAATATAAGTTTTAACTTTTATGGGGGCTCATTAGAGATGCAGCTGTGTAGAGAGAAATTCAGTAGAATCTGATAATTTTTTTAAGCTCTGAAAGTGTAGTGAGATGGAGCAACTTGATGGAGCATAACTCAAACTTCTGACTTTGATGCTGGGTGCACAAACTGTGAGGTTTTCAAGGGCTTAGCAGGGCTGCAGTGGAAATTTGCTGCTGATGGGGAGAGGTCTGTGTGTTTGGGGTGTGGTACACCAGAGCATCTCAAATGAAAGGCAGTGGCCTTTTTTTTTTTCTGGATAAGACAAAGAGAAGAGGTGATGTCCTTGCTTGGGGCCAGGGCTATCATGAGATGCTTTTTGCTCCTGTGGGAATCAACACTCTGGTGGAGAAATATGGTTTCAGTAAATCCATGGTGTTTTCTTCTTAATAGAGGATCTAAGTAAAATGAACTCCTAAAAAACGGATATTCACAGCAATCTTAGTGAGCAAGTGCTGAGAAAACTTTTGGGACACATTTAAAGGAATAGATGCAGTAAATTAATAAATTTACCCTGTGGTTAAATGCTGCAATGCTTTGTGTGAATACTAAACAGGAACATGTCCCGTCAAGTACAGTTTTTCCCATAATTTATTAGCATAATATGTTTGTTTTAAATGCATAGGAATGTAAACATTTATAATGGAATGATCATGTATTTTAGCAGGGGGAACCCCTGTTCAAAACTACTAGTGTCATTAGCTGTTTGGGGAAAAGTTATTTCATGATACAGATGATTTCTTTCCAAACATCAACTCTCATAAGGTTGCAAATCCAGACCCAGAGAAAGGCATGGGAGAAAGTATCATGGGTGACTTGAATGCAAGACTTCAAAAATCTCTTCTTTGTGATTAAAGCTGTGGCTGGGCCTCGTGTCCTTGCTTACTTTTAAGTATTTGCTGCTGATGGCTTCTCCAGGTAGGGCCTTGCGGGGTGGAAAAGCTGGGTTTGCCTTACCTCAGAGCAGAAAATACCTCAGCTTTATTGGGAACCTGGTTCTTGCCTGTGGGGAGAGAGAGGAGGGAAGGGCAGTGGCACTGGGGAGCACGGGTGCTGTGGTTTCATTCTGCCTGTAGAACATCATCCCCAGAAAAATGGTGTTCCTGGGCCATACCTCCTCCCACGGCAAGGGAAAACAGAGGAAAAGCAATGAAGCACACAATTACATAATGAAAAACAATAAAGTGCATTTTCTAATATGTACTACTAGTGACCAGATAACTTTATTAAAAACTAAATGTGATTACATTTCCAAGTATTGTTCTGTGTGATAAACTCCAGGGAAAAACTGACGAACAGCTTAGAAGGAGAAGACTTCTTGTTTAATATAAACCTCAGACTTTGAAGTGACACATAGCAGGGAATAAATGTCCATCATCTATCAAATGAGGTTTGAACGGTTTAGGTCACACTAGACAAACACTTCTCACCCTAAAACCTTCTTTTCATCTTCATTCATCAACAACACCTTAAGCTTGTGCCCCTCTTTTTCTTTTCCACTCTCTCAAAAAACAATAATCTACTTGATGCCTACAAATCACTTCTGGCTGGCACTCGTTAGGCGAGTTATGAGCTGTGGCTGCTGCTGCTCCCTTTGGAGCTGCCTCCTGTGCAGGGAGGAGAGGGGGTTGGAGGTTTGGGGAGAGGTGGAGGAGGAGGAGGGAGAAGTGCTGCAGAAGTGGTGGTTGTAGACAAGGGAGGCAGTGAGCAGAAAGAGCTGAGTGAGGTAAGAGGTAACTGGCAAGGAGGATTCCTGTGTGGCAGATCCCTTTCTTGAGCTGGAGAAGGGAACCAGTGGCTCTGCTGATGTTTCTGCTACTGCATGTGTAACTCCAAAAGAGCTGGGTTTGGAGCCTTAAAACACAAAGGCAAATCTCCATGGGCAGGCTGGAGAGGTTTGTTCTCTTCTGAAGATTCCTCAGGCTGCCCTGGTGGGTGCTTAGACCCAGAAGCTCATCTTCTATTTGCTTTCTTGGTCTCAAGCTAACTTACATCGCTGTGCCTTGTAATTTGTTCCTGTTGCCTCCTCTGAAGTCCTTGGCTGGGCTGTGCAAAGGTGCTCAAATCACACTTCCTAGTAGGAAACTACCTCTCTTACACTAATCCTTGTCCAATAACTCCCAGTTTTGAATCTTTTCCAACTTAGGGGACTCCTCTTGGGTTAGTTTCCCTATGGCACAGTTTCCCCCCTCGCACTGTTTGCTTGTTCCTTCCTTGCTGGTTCTTTTTTATTTCAAAGATATTTTCTGACTCCATCCCTAACTGGCTGGAAGTGATTTGTTGAGCAGCTCAGTCCCCTGGTTTTCAGAGGCCACAGAGTATTTTCCCTTGTTTTCTGCCTTCCTCCTTTTTTTCTGTGGTTCTGGGAAACAGTTTGGCAGACACAGCTTCCTCACTGGTAGTTGTTACTCTGTGCGACTGCAGGGGATGTGAGCAGTACCAAAGATCTGCTGGAAGGCAGAATTTTGTGTGGAAATTTCAAGGAGAGCTTGGGAGGGCACAGACAGTCTAGGGGAGAGAAGTCAACATTTTTATTGCAACGTATGTTGATTTTTATCCCCATCTCCATTTTAAACATTGCTTCATCCGTTGTGTTGTGGCCCAGCATCAGGGACCATGGTGGGATGGTCTGTCACCCACCCAGCCCATCTCTGGCATCTTGGAGTTGCTGTCCCATGCTCAGCACCCTCTGGACTTATTCTCAGGGGAGTTTTGGGTGTCATTGCTCTTTGAAATTTGTCACAGTGATGTAAAATCCTCAGGGTGTGGCTGGTGGTGGGGTGGGGGAGCTCCAGGTGACCAGGGGGGACTGGGAAATCTGCAGCCTCATTAATGAGGAAAGGAGGATTCACTCATTTGTGGGAACTGGTCACACATCGTGGAGTATCACGAGGTAAGCCAATTTCCTACCCCAATACCTTCTTTTCCACTTCTCTCCTTTGCAGTTTGAAAACCATAAATCACCTATTTGAAATATATTTTAGGAGAAGAATATTTTCTCCTGCATTCCCACTTAATGCTTTGTAGCGAGTGCAGTTGGGATCATTCATGTGCTAAAGCAAGAGAAAAATTCTTCTTTGATACTGTGTCTTCATTTTAGACAGTTTCCTCTTTTACTCAGTTCTTAGATGATAATTCTGAGTCCTTAGATGCTGCTCATTCTGTCACAAAAAGAAAATGCAAAACAGGATATTTTAATATTAGTAATAATGAATGTTTACATGATTAGCTCAATTACTTTGTTCAGTTTGACATTTTGTCATTGTGGACCTGTCTTCCTCTCTCTTTTAAAGTGCATTAGTAGTGATGGGAAGTGCAGGGGTGGGGCTGTGTTCTGGGTCTTGCTGAGCATCTCCCTGGAAGGAGCAGGGATCCTTACCCCTTACAGCACCTACCACCTCAGGCAGACTTGCCAACACGTCTCCTTGCCCTGGCCTGTTGGGGACACTTATTTTAACCTCATTAAAATAAAAGTATTTGAGAAGTTTTATCCTAAAATTATATATTTTGCCTAAAATGAAAAAGATCCATCTTCCATGTGGCCCTTTAAAGTGTGTATGAGACTGGGTCATTCGCTGGTCTAGAAATTCTCCTTTGTGAATCACCTCTGTGTTGTAAGGATGAGTTGTTCATCCAACCAGTAATTGCTGTTGTCTGACACATTTATTTTACAAATTTTGGGTGTACGTAATTAGGAAAAATATTGTTCTGCAAAGATGGTTTCTGGCCAAAAATAAAAAGAGAGTTGTGGAGGTTCTGGTGATATTGGAAGAAAAACACCTCAGAGGGTTTTGTTCTTGGTGTTTTTACTCAAAAGAAGCAGCAAGGATAACTGTGTTAGCAGCAGGGTGCCATTGAATGATCAAGAAGCTGAAGGAATGGCTCGTTTTCCTGTTATGTCACTGCTTTGGCATTCTTGTTCCTCTGTTTCTTCAGAAAGGCCCTGCAGCCTGCAGATAACAGAAATTAAATTAGTATTGATAAAACATTAGACACTCCTATTAATATTGACAGTCTGTCGATACTGTTGTGCTACTTTTGTAATACGGGATGTTAACGGATAATACTTTAAATAAAAACACACTAATCTTATAATCACTGAACATGCAGCGGGGTCTCGGCTCGGCTCGCTGCTCCCCTGAGCTCCCCCAGCCCTGCCTGCCAGCCCTGCCTGCCTCCAGCTCCCCTTGGAGCCCCCGAGGGTTGGGAATGTTCTTCCCTCTGGGCTGGACTCCACAACTGGGGAGATGCAGTGGGGCAGAGGTGATGGTGTTCAGTTGTAAAGCAGGGATAGGGGTGGGAATGGAGGTGGAACCCACCTCCCCATGGCTGTGAGGGTGCTGGGGTTGGTTTGAAGACCTGTGTGTCCTCTGCACTGAGCTCTGGGGGGCTGGGGGTGGGTGCAGCCCTGACTGTGGGGTCGGTCCCAGAACAGTGGAGTTTCAGTGCTGTGGGTGCGCGTGGTGTTGGATGGGGCACTGCCCTCCCTGCTTGCGCGTGTCCACAAAGTTTGGGGCAGGAGGCAGCACAAGGATGACTTCAGGTTCTGATGCAAGGCAGCAAACCACAATTCCCTGTTGGACTGTGCTGGCTGAGCGTGCAGGGGGTGAGAATACGTGAGGTCAAAGCAGTGCCCTTAATCTGTGGTTCTTGTCCTAATACTTAGCAGCTCCACATTTCTTGTGAACTTTTTTTTTTTTCCTTGTAAGTCTATCATGAAAATCACCATGTTCATCAGAGCTAAAGTTATTTGTTTAATGGCCTAAAAAATACGCATTAAACAATAATCATTACTTTGGTAAACACAGATGTCCTTGTATTATGCAGTGGGTTTTGTACATGAATTTGTACATGTCTGTGAAACTGAATTTGCCATCTACCTTGAAAAATGGGAACCACAATCCACGTTAATTGCTTCTCCCTGAGCCCCCCGCTCCACCTGCTGTGCTGCTGCAATCTCCTGGTGCAGTGCTGAAATCCGTGGTGCACGAGGACGGGCTCAGCCACGAGCAGGTTGGCACTTGCAGATGTGTGCCCATCGTGGGAGGCAGCAGGCAACAGTCTTAACTTCTGCCTCTTTGTTTTCCAACTCCCAGGATATTTTTAAAAGGGGGAGGGAAAACCCTTTATCCTGCTGGAAACCACGTAGTGATGATCAGTTATTCACCGCATTATTAATACTTATTTGGACGTTGCTTGGACTGCTGGGTTTAGCAGCTTCCCCGTTATGCATTGAATAAAATGAAATACATGTCACAACAGCGGTGCTATGATGCTGACAACCGTCCTTGGCTGTGCATCTCATTAGAGAGAGATACATTTTTCTTTGTTGTGTATCTGTGAATGACAGAAGTTGACAAACATCTTTTAAGAAGTTGCTGTTGGGAGAAAGTTACATTTATGGTGAAAAACCCAAGAAGAAACTGCTTGTTATGAAGGTAAATAATTATTTCCTCACACTTGGTGTTTCATAAATCACCCTCCTCTGTCATAGTCAGTACTTTTTACTTTGTTACTGCATGTATGTTGAAGGAGATCCTCCCCTGGATCACTTGCTCTTGGAAAGAAATCTTGGGGTGTTCAAAGCTCAGTTTGTATTGAAACTTGGACTTAAACCAGGATGAAAATCTTTGTATTTCACAGTTTTAAAGGCTGAATTGGTTCTCTTATTGTAACAATGTACATTAATTCCCAGGGGACAGTTGAATTTTTCCATAATGTTTTTGGGGGCAAAGAGTATTAACTTGACAGAGGAAAGATGCTCAATAGAACTACCAGGTAGGGACCTGGTTGCTGTCAGCTGAACAGTGAAGCTGTACTTTAAAGCACCATTTTCCAGATGCATGATATATTTGCATAATTCATCTCGGCCTGCATTTCTGCAGGTTTTTGGCACTGTCCCCTTTCAGTGCCTGCCTGACTTTGTGGCAGGAACAATGACTGCCTGCAGCGATGGTCTGCATGTGCTTAGGGGTCTCTGGACCATCAGTGGGAGAGCCGAGGAGCAACAGGAAGGATGATTTTTTTTTTTAAAGAATACTTTCCAAAGTGAAGAATGGAGACGTTCACCATCCTGGTTAAAATGGATCCTACCTATTCATAATGAATCAGAAAAGAAGATGTTGCATATTCAGGTGTGTTTGCATGACTCCCTGGATTTCACAGGCATCGTGTGAGTGCCAAGGCAGTGCCGTGTTGACCCACAGAAATCTGAGAACAGTTGAGAAACCAGTGGGAAGAGGCAAGTGTGGACTTGCAGAAGGGAGAAGAGGCAGGGAGGAAGCAGGCTGGAATCCCTTTTTCCTGCTGTCCCTCCACTTCCACTGTGTGATGGAGCAGTGGTCATATAGCCCTCTCCCAAAAACATCTGTGCTGCTGCAAGGAAGCTCTGCTGCTTCTGGGGTCAGTTGGTGATGCATTGTCTAGTTGGATTTTTTTTTTTCTTTTTTCATCTAGACCCATTCACCTTTGAGCATCCTGAAGCTGAGAACACATTCTCTGCAAGAAATTGTCATTTAGGGAAAAGTCTCTATTCGAGGAGTTCTCAGCTTACACTCACCCCTGTGTCTGAAATTGTTTTACTTCTGTTCCAAGTAACACCTAAAATTGCCACTTAACCTTGCAGGCACTTTGTTAAGTCTGTATTTTTGTTTGCAGCAGCTGGGGTGGAGTTTCCTTTGGGAATTAAGGAGTAGGAAGTGTTGTTTGTAGTTTTTTGTTGGGGTTTTTGCTGACTGGTGCTAATGTGTAGGTGTGGATGTGCTGCTGTTTTTGTAATACTTTTATTGTTTATGGAATTGTTAGTTAATTGATGGTAACAATGCCTGGAGCCTGGGAGAGGTATTCTTTTATGTTTGCTCAGATCAGAACAAGTAAATAATTTTATAACTTAAAAAGAGATTCGAGATTATTCTCCTCAGTTTATTTACCTTGCAGGTTTGCATCAAGTATTTCCACAGCTTGTTATCAAATTTCCCCAAATTAATGAGTACTATTTCTAACAAAATAACTGATGAGAAGAATGTCTTTTTTTTTTAGGATTCAGTAGGATGTAGGTGGAGCCCCCTAAGATGGACCCAGGAGCTCAGGAGCAGGTGCTGCACCTGAACTTGCTCTATCCTAGTTGGTGTGGACCTGATGAAGTCTCAAGTTGATTTGAAATAATTTCCATGTGAAGACTAGAAGGCAGTAGGGATTCTGATGGAAAATGCATTTTGGAACTCTGATAATTGCTTCATGGTTTACTCAGACTAAAACCTACTTGGTGACTTTGTCTTCCACATTTATCCAATGAAACAAAATTCAAACCAGCCCACAAGCCAGAGAATGTTTTTTATTTATGTGCAGTGTAGTTCCATCTGGTTCACGTTAAGGACCCCAAAAATATATGTGATTAGCTTTATAGTTCACTGCTAAAGGTAGCAAAGCTGGCTTTAAACATCTTTCCCATTTTCAGCTTGCATCTCAAAACATTTGCTGGCATTTCCTGACTATGATTACCAACCAAAGATTTTCCTGGTTGTCTTTTCACTTTTTAAAGTATGTTGCATAGTTTCCCTGCTTAAAATACCAATGAAGCCTCTGCCGTTCCCTTTATAACTCTTATGCTAAGTATCCATCTCTGTCAAGAGTGGTCAGTTTCAAGCCCTGAACCTCAGTGTTAGGAAATGTCAGATAACATATACTATTAAAGTAGTAAAATTTATGGCTATCACCAGCTCTGGGCTCATGCTCAATAAAATGAAATTCCAGGTATTAGAAATAATACAAAAGGTGAGCTGTTCTGCTTCATAACAATTAAGGAGAGGATTTCACGTAATTGCCAAAAGCCACCTCAGAAATGCCCACAGAGTGCACAAAGAAGGCTTAACGTCATCAGCTCACCCCACTTTAAATTTTAGGTGTTGGCTAATCAAAGCCCTACTAATTCCCACTAAGTGGCTGAGACCTTGAAGAGAAAGAAGAAGAAATATCTTTGTCTACTGCACTTAAGCCAAGTTGTCTTCTTTTGCACCGCTGCTGTAACAAATCCATGTTTGTGTCTGGAGTTACTCCACACTGGAAAACATCACAGTTTTTGAGTGGTTTGGTGCAGCCCCAGCAATACCATGAACCCCCAAAAAAGGTCAAGAACCCCAAATTTGTGCACTTCCAAGGTTTTTCTGCCTGTGCCGTATTTTGGAATGCTTGGAGCTGAAGTGGAGGGCTGCTGCTGGTTTTGCTGCAGCATGTCCCAAACACCACCATGGCACAAGGTTCTGTGGCATCCCGTTTCTGAAATACAATTTGAACAACAATTTTAGCAGCTGCAGGGCTCAGAGCTGCAGGGCTCATTCAGCAAACCCATGCTATCAGCTGGCTCTAAGGGCCTAGAAAACCACCCAGTTTTTTGCAGATACACAGCAGACCAGCAACCTTAACCAGGTTTGCTTCACCTTGATGCTGCTTATGGAGACAAGACCTAAGCATGAGGTGTGGACATCACTCTCCATCCCCCTAATTAGCAGAAAATACTCCAGTACCTACCACACAGCTTGTGTAGCAGCCTGCAGAATATGTTCCATCTGCATTTATCTCTTCTGCATGGTGGTAATTCGGGGAATTTTCCCTAAAAGTTCAGTATTCAGACCTCGAGGAGACGGGCTCTTAACCTCAAGAATGTCCAGAAGTGCCTAGCAAGAAGTGCCAAGGATTTTCAGGAGTTGAGCTGGAGGTGTTGTTTGAAGTTAACCATATTTTATTTTCTCAAACCCTTTCTTGGGACTTAATTTATATAGCACTGTGATGGGCATGTATAAACATTGTGATCAGGTTACAGAATGAGTGAAATAGGTAGACTCATTTTCTTTTTCTTTTCTCACTATAAAAATGTAAGAAATTCAATTGCTTACCCCATAAAATGCACATTTCTGCTACAGATTAGTCATATTTTAATGAGGCTGTTACTTATACAGTAGTACATTAGCAAAGTGTCCTTTGATTTTTATGTAGCCAGTGTTTATGCACTGGTCCAGAGAGGCCTGGCTGTTATTCCTCCCTAACTCCTAAGATGGGATATTTGTGTTGAAAAGCTGTCGATACTAGACTGGGACATTTCTGGGTTACACACAGGTGGCAATAATGTGGGCTCAGGACCCCAAAATCTGTGTCTGGGCTGCTCCACAGCAGCAAGGTGGGGGCTGTCCCCAAGCTGCTGGGTGCGGGGGCCAAATCCTGCACAGAGCCGGGGTGTAAAGAGATTTTCCAAGTTTGTGGCTCCCTTTTATTGCACCTTCTCTGGAAGAATCGGCGGTGAAGTGGAGCAGAAAGCCCGGCGGCGGGATGAAGACATCCTCTGTCCATCTCTGCCTGTGAAGCTGAACTGAAGCCTTCCTGCGCCGCTTAAAATTGTGATTTTGGATAAAAGGCTGTGTAATAACTTGAGAAATGTGTGAGAAGATCTCGTGTTAATACTGTATAAACCTTCTTTAACTTCAGGAAGCTTAAAATCAAATTTGGCAGAGCTTACAAGGGCAGTGAATATGGAGCCACTTGACTCTGGTAACCGAGAGAATTGGCTGACAAACCTGCAGTATTTTGATTTTTTTTTTTTAATAATGCTCTCTGCATTTTTGAAAGTGTTTACTTGGGTGTAAAAATACATATTTGACTTTACCCATATGTTAAAATTTAAGTCCAATGTCTGTGCAAAGATTTTTCCATTTCTTTGGGGAAATGGAATGAGGAGAGTATTACAGTGCAATTTAGGTTTCCTGGGTTTCAGGTTTTTTTAAAAAAAAAGAGGTAATAAGGGAGGTTAATTGTGGAACTAGGAGGCTCCACTGACTCATCTTCTGAATAAAGAAATTCAGATGTGTTGTGACCTCAAGAAAGTGAATTTTTAGAGCAGTTGAAGTTAGAAATCTGGGATAAATTCGGGTATTTGAAAGTCATGGTAACAACCATTTGTAAGAGCGTATCATGCTCTATAGTAAGATTGCATAAGGGCACAGGAGGAAGCATCTGATTTTTTACATTTTTTTTTCCCTTTTGGCATTCTGTTTGTGACAATTACATGACTCTCTATTAACTGTGTGTGGAAGAAAGCAGTGTTATGAAATGAGGAGAGATTTCCTTCATCTGTTACTCTCTAGGTAATTTTTGTCCTTTTTCCAGTATTTAAGTACCTCTTAACTGCTTGCTGTCCATCTGTATACCATTCATAGTACTGTAAACTAGTATATGTAGCATGACCTTGTAACTTGCTTTGTTTGTGCATCTGCCAGTACAATATGTTGTCTTTCCTTAAAATGCAAATATGCTCCACGCAGCACAGAGCTCCTTAGTCAATAAATAAATGGAGGTAAAAAACTGTACCTAATACCCATTTAATTTAAATTCATTTTATAAACATAAAGACGCCTTTTAAGAGAAGCTTTAATTCAGACTAGCACCTTGATTTGTGGTTGCCATGGAGAATCAAATCTGTCATTTGACAAGAAAAGTCACCCATTTATGACAGCACTTTATCTTGTCTCTCCAGGGGAAGAAAATGTCAAAAGTGAGAGCAGAAAAAAATAAAGCCTTGAAACACCAGAATTTCTTGATTTCATTTTTATTATTCAGCTATCATATCCTTTCTGATAATAGCAACTTGGTGAAAATAAATAATGTTCCTACAGTAAAATCAAATATTTCCTATTGGAATGGACAGGGCTCTTTGTGATTGTCAGTGCTGTGAAGTCTGGCAAGAAATAGTGTTATTAGATAAACCCACAGTGCCCAAATCCCATTTTCTTTTCATTACAGTGTCAAAATAATTATACCTGTGTAATTTGGGTAAGAAATTGTAGAATAAGTAAAATGGTCCATTGGAAAAGATTGCTTTAAGCTTGTGTTCACTATAGGGTGGGGTTTTTTGCATGCTGAAGAAAAAAAAAAAGATTAAAGAAAATTGTATAATTTCATTTGAATAAAAATGTCTGGTTACTCTTTCATGTTCTATGCAACCAGAGGAGACAGCAAGTGCTGTGTTCTGTTGGGGTTTTTACATCCATGCAGCTTTTGTAAAAGAGAGTTAAAAGAGCCAGGAGTTTTAACACTTTTTGATTCTCAGGTGAAAAATCTCTGTAGAGTTTCAAAGACAGTAGATAAAATTGATGATTATCTGAATTTTTTTTTTTTCAAGTGTTGTTATTTTGTAGGATTAAGAGATGGGAAGAATTGGGTACTTTCAGGAACATAATTAGCTATCGCAAGTGTTTACGCGTGTACATTTAATCCATATAGACACTCAGTTGCCCCCAGGGGAGAAACACTTACAGTAGCATTGCATTACTTTTTACATAAATCTAAAAAGTGCCGTTGAAATAACGAGACTAAAATAATCCACTCTGCGCCTCTTTCTTGAGACGGCGTTTGTGCCTTTCACAGTGTTACGGGGTTTGATGTGGTTCAGGAGTAATCTTGTATCAATGAGATAGCATTATAATAGAAAGTCCTTTAGTGGTTTAGTGTAAATATTGGGCTGGTAGGGGAGCTGCTTGCTGGAGCCGCTGTGCCTGCAAGAGATTACAAAAAGGGAGAGAAAGGAAAGGGTCGGAGGCTCTTTTTTTTTATCCTTGAAATTGGCTGGCGGTGCTGGATCCATAGCCAAAGCTAGCTGGGATCTGCTGTGAGAAAACAGGCAGCACAATAGTTCCCTATTCCTGCCTTCATGCGGAGTCTGAAGCCAAATCCTGCTCTTAAATACTTATGTGTAACTCAGCGTGCCTTCACCAGGCACTGCCATGCCTGCCCGCTGGAAGTAAGTGATGTGTTGTATCCTGGGGGTCTTTAAAAAATGTACGTGGTTGCAAATGTCACCTTGGTGGGGAAATAGTTGCAATTTGGATTTTTTATTTTTTATTTTTTTTTAAATGTTGATTTTTAACACGTATTAGCATCATGTCATAGGAAGTGTGTTAGCATGGGCTACCAGAATGTGATAACTTAGGGGTTTTTTTATGAGACCATCTGGAATAAAAGAGGGTGAATTAAAGATGCTCTCTGGGGTTATGGAATCTTAAAGATATTAAAAGGTCTGATTTCCATAATGTCTGCCTCTCCTTTTGCCCAACTGTTGATATAATCTGCTTTAAAATCGATTTGCTGTCATCGTGTAATCAAAGCCTTAATTGCATCATCATTGACTTCAGCATTTTTTGCTGATAAATTTGTGCGACTGATGGTGAAAATGTTGTGAAAAAAGAAACAACAAGTGTTTGAAATAATTTTGCTGGATGTGCTCTCTCTTGCATATGGACACTAAATTTCACAGGTAGTCCAAGAGTCCTTGAATTTCAGTGAGATATGGGAAAACGTTTTCTTGTGTTCAAAACCTTGAGGTTTGATACTACAAACTGTTTAACTTGTTGAAGTCAAAGTAGGAATAAAAGATCAGTATTTAGCATGGCCTTATCAAAACTGTCTTTTAAAATATAAAGTCCATTTCAAATTGTAACTTTATACAAGTTGTTCTTAAAAAATAGTAATTTTAAAAAGGGATGGTGGGGGGGTAAATCTGCGTATTCGCTGCGAGGTTGTTCCCCAAAGCAGTGAATTAATCCCCCATAAGCTCTGTCCGGGCAAAGACCAAATAGAGTTTAAATAGTTTTATAAAACAAAAAATTGTGAGTAATGTGTCTCTCTGGCTTCCGACGGATGCCATCTGAAATGGCTGATATCCTGTCCTGAAAATCACAGATGGAAACTTCATCTCAGCACAGTGCTACGGCAAGAATGAAATGAAAGTAGCAGAGTCTCATTTACATTTCAGAAATAGTTCTCCGTAGTTTCCCGTTCAATCCACCAGATTTTCTTGTGTACCTGGTGCTGGTTGTTCCCCACACCTTTCTGAAAGGGCAGTGCTTTAGCTGTGGCCCTTGGAGAATTGTGAGTGTGTAGGTGATGCTCTTGCCTTACCAAGGGATGCAGTTTGCTGCAGCGAGCCCCGGTGCAGCGATAACTGAAGCAGCAGTGACTGTTTGATGCTGTTCCCACAAAGGTTAACTCCTTCCTTTTGGCTTTCGCTGTTCTCTTTAGTCAGAGCAACTGCAGTGCAAGCTTTTCTCAACTGGGTTTTTGCTGATTTATTTAAATTTCATTTTTGTTTTATTAACCTGTGTTTGGAAACACCCTGGACTCTGAGAGTCTGTGATATAAAATGGCAACGCTCTCCTGTTGTTTCTGTGAGGAGGAAGTCAAAGTAAACACGTACTTTGAGAAGAGAACATACACCGGGTGCTAATAAGACTGTATTGACTGTAAATGGCTTTTATGGGAGTCTTTGAAAGAGAAGAAAGTGCAAATTACTAGGGAGGATGGAGAATGCCATAGATCAAGGGAAAAATGTGATACTTGGCAGTTTCTGTGTATTAGTGCAGCCCCTTCCCCAGCATATGTAAGTATTGAACAGAACTGAGATTTGCCACTTCTGAACAACCCCTGTGACTTCCTCGAACATATACAGGGCCAGAAATTAAGCTGCTGGGAGTGTGGCAAGTCTTCTGAAAGCACCCACTGACCTCACCAAGTCTCTTCAGCTGCCCAAGCAAACCCGAACGGGTGCATAATGGACAGGAATGACAGCACAGCTCATTGCCATATAAAGAATTGTTCTTTTTTAATGTATGGGTGCATGTGTGTGTGTGTGTATTTTTAACAGAGCTGCAGTGTCTCTGTGCAGGAGCTGTCACTGGTGAGGGGAAGCCAGGGCAGCCACAGAGCACTTTGCTGAGCACGGAGGGTCCTGCCCAGGTGCCTTGGGGGAGGACAAGTCCCACAGTGCCTCAGCATCCTCCTCGTGTGGTGCCATGTAGGGATCCATGGCCTCAAGGTGTCAGGGGGAAGTGGGTACCCTGAGAAGCAGTGGGAGCTCCTGGTTTCTCACACTGCTTTGGAGTCACTGGAGTTGTCACGGCAGTTCAAGTTGTTCGAGGATATTGGAGTGCTCCTTGTGGGGGATCTCACACTTATGGCTGTTGGAGTGATGCTCAGAAGGAGGGGTTGATGCCTCCACCCTGCCCTGCCACCAGCAGCTCCCAGTGCCACCCAGCAGTGTCTGGTTATGCTGTTAGTGCTGGTGGTGGTGACTGGTGGTGTGCCTCTTGTTGGCCACTCTGGTTGTATCTGCTTCTTGCTTCTCTGTCAATTCTCACTTCTTAAAGACAGAGTAAAAAGTTCTAAAGAAATTACATACATTAAAAACAGGTGTGTGTGAAAACAACCTTCAAGATGGCATAGTCTGGCACCTGAGATTTAGGAAACAACAGAGTTAAGGTGGCACAGGCCTTAATCAAGCTTCTGGGCTGTTAGACCTGTGAAACTCTGACATGTTCATGTAGTTTTGAGGGTTGATTTTGTTGTTGGTGGTTTGTTTGTTTTTTTCTTTCCAAAGAGCTTGCTTTGGTCTTTGGCATGTCATCCAAACCCAGTTGCTCCAAATTTGCCACATGCTTCCCTGTTCCTCATTTCTGCATGCCCACCAAGAGACACCTGGGGCCAATTTACAGAAGTGATCTGGGCTTGGCAACCACAAATGAGGCCAGTTGGGTTTGTCTGCAGCACATGGGGCTGTTAGGATCCATAAAGACTGTGAGTCAGGATGGGCTCAGATTGGTGCCTTGAGTTTGGTTGACTCAAACCAGCAGCCACCAAGAGCCTCCCTTTTGCTTTGGCTTGGTTTTCTAACCATGAGGTGGTTGTGATGCCATCAAACATCTTTGCAAGTGAAGGTAAGAAGGTATTTCTTAACATTCTGATATCCTAATGAGAGAACTAGAGCCATGGTCAAGAGGAGTTTGGTAATTCTGTATTCATTTTGGATTTGCATAGGTGTGCTGAATAAGTAGTGTGTGCCGCTGTGAGTAGAGGTTTTATAAGGAGAAAAGCAATGTTTAATAACTGTGCATTAGATGGGAGTCCCACAGAAAAATAAAATAAGATTGTATAAGCGAAGACTTGATTGTAATACTCATTCCAAAGGTGTAAATCTGGATTGTATGTTGATGTTGCCAACTTTGTTGCTTAGTTTTTGCAACCTTAACGTTATTTTAATATAGCTTTGGAGGCAATTCTATAAAGGATGTACAGCAATATGTTAACATGCTGTGCCATCCTACATTTAGGGCTTGTAATAAGCCTTTTCTATTTTTTTGGTATTGTCTTTGCCAAAAAAAATAGTGACTGTTGAGCAGTGAAGTATGTGTTCATATTGCTGCATTTTTATTTGATTCTGGGTCCTGTATCTTGTCCCAAGATCTCAAGGCTGTTACTCTGTTCTCTTTGTGTTTGGGAGAAGCAGTCAGGGCAGTCCATGTGCTGCACTGAGATCCCTGCTCAGGGCAGGATAACTGGTGGTGGTGGGAAAGGCTGGAGGCAGAAGGGCAAGCCCTGAAGAAGTTATAGCCACTTAAATCACTCTTGCAGCTGAAATAGCTAAAATATTTATATTTGCTGGGGGTGGGGAAGACATACCAGGATTAGTTATTTTTGCCTAGATGTTATAGGTCTGTTTTTTGAGGGGGAGCCTTGTGAAACTTAATTTTTTTTTTGCCTAAGGGAAACAGCAATTTGCATGCTATGAGAGAAGTTTCTGATTATGGGGATTTTTCAGTAATTGGAATGATTATGTGCATGGACTAGGATATTTTTTTTTCCCCTGTTGTCCTTTCCCCCACTTATAACCATAGCTACACCAGTCTCATCCAGACTGAAATGAAGATGGGAAGAAGTGTAGAATTCATTCCTCCTATTTCGATGTCCAAATATAGTGGTTCAAGTGGACCCACAGATGACAAAATTGATCGTATTAGCAGTTTGTGTGCCTGGCTTTCAGGATGATGGGAGATTGGTGTTCTTATTACTGACATTCTTACTGGTGGTCTGCACATCTCAGAACAACGTGTTTCAACTCTCTCTGCCTAAATTTCACCATATATAAAATTAGATAACCTTTACTGACTTCACAGGTTTTGCAACTATTATGTATGCATTCAGGTATTCCCAGAGTACCAGCACATGGCTCTGCTCTCCTCCTTCTCCGTGTTCCAGCTCTGCCAGCTGGAAGTGAGCTGTTCCTTAGGATTGGGCAATCCTGATCTTGGTTTTCTTACTGAATTGATTAGTGATCCTGATTGAACAAGGAGAAGCCCTCACTGTCAGTGCATGGGGAGGTTGTTTCCAAGGGAGGTCCAGAGGAATGTTTGTTTTGGGAGCAGCTCACTGACCCCTTGGGATGGGGCAGTTTCCTACGGCAGGAGCTGGTGTTTCCCACCCACCCAGGAACCTGCCCATGCTCCTGCTCTCACAACCCCAGGGCCTCCTCTAGGTTTTTTACGCTCCTCTGCTTGTGAGGCTGAATTTAATTACGGGGGATAAGGTCCTCCAGAGCAGACCTTTAAAAGTCCTATATAAAGAAGCTGCTCTTAAGTAATTCAATATTTCAACTGCTCTGTGCTGGATTGATTGATTGATTAATGGAGGAGTTCATTTAATTAATCTGGGGCTTCACTAAGTCACATGTGTTACAGTAAATACTGTGGTGGAGGTGATAAAGGAGGCGGTTGGGAGCTGCAGCTCCCGGTTTGCCTCTGGTCCCTTTGGATTGGCGGCAGAGCCACAGGTGCAGAGTCACCCGGGGCGCCTGCGCCGGATCCGTCTCGCTGGGTTGCTATCTATAGGCTGCTAAATATGCTTCGGGTGGCAGGCAGACGTGATGCTTTGTCACTTCCTACAAGTGTGCATGTGGAGCGAGACGGTTTTTCCCCTCCTTAGCCCCAGTGCACGCCCAAGTGGTTTGCCTCCAGTTTTGGATTCTGTAATGTTGATGTGTCATCGCGTATTGACAGGGACCATATCTGCTGTTTCTGAGCAGGCTTCTTCTGCTGATGTTTTTTCAGCACTTTGCTGGCCAAGTTTGGTCCCCTGGCCAGACAGGTACCCCTGTCCTTGGAGTGGTGGAGATGTGCTGTCATGGTACATGTGCAGCACCCAGGGGAGTTGTGACTCAGGCTACAGAACACCCCAAAAATGAAAGCTTCAGCCATGTGTGGAGCTGCAAAGCCTGATCTGCAGGCTGATGGAGGGCTTATTGCTCCTTCCCTTGTCCTCATTGCCCTCAGTAGCTTTAACAAAGGGAAGTTGTATTTCCTCTGAGGGTTTTCTGTGTTGGCCCTGAGTATGTGACGCGTGTGGGGATAGGGCTGCTGTGAGGAGCTCTGCAGGAATTCCCCCAGGGCTTTGGAGCTCCATAACCCAGTCCATCTCTGCTGGAGAAGCTTTAGTCTTGTACAGGAAGATGCTGTTGGTGGTTTCAGATGGGAAGGAGATGACTGAAATGGCTGTGATCGTAGCACTCTGAGATTTGGTACAAGTGTTCCCAAATCTGTCATTGTACCATAACTAGACATGAAGGAGATGTGACTGCCTGGCCAGAAACCCTTGCCAGGGGTGGGATCTTGCAGCTGCATTGTGTGGGCTGTGTCCCAGTGCCTGCGCTGGGGGCTGTGCCTCTGTCCTGGAGTGTCACACTCGGTGGCTCCAGATCGGTCACTGCTGTCACATTTCCAGGTTTCCCTGTCCAGGCTTTGTGCAAATAGATGTAGAAAGAGATTAACAGGCACACGTGTGATGCGCACCCAGTCATCTACACTACACATGAATGAAGGCAATGAAAAGTCCAAAAACTGGCCAGCCTCACAACTGGGTTTGGTTCTACATAACCAACACGTGAGCAGTTGCACAGCAGCTGAGCGGGCTTTTTTTCCTCCTCTCTATTTTTTTTGAAAAAGAAATGAAGCCTTGATTCGTGGACGAGCAGTTTAGTGCTGCTGTCATAGGTTGGTGGTTTGTTGTGTGGTTAGCTTGGTTCTCAGACCTGTGTGCTGGAAGGTAATGGGGTTCATCTCAGAGAGAGCTTTTTCTCAGCAGGATGTCTAACGATGTGTTGCCTCTGTTTTCTCACTTGCTAGTCTTACAGAATTTAGTCATGGTACAGTATTTGATGAATAGCCTTTGATAAAAGGCTTTTATTATTTTCTTTTTTCTTTTTTTTTTATTTTTTTTTTTATTTTGGTCACTGTTGTAATACCGTGAAATGCTGACGGAAAGCTGAGTAAAAATGATCACTAAATGTTAATGTGATGGGCCACAGGTTAACCTGTAGGAGTGTCAGTGGAATTCCCTGTGTGCTGAGAGGATGCTGCTGCTGGATGTGGGGGGGTTGTGCTGGTACCTGGCTGGGCAGCCTGTGGATGAACCCTATTCCAGCAGCTCATGGCTGTTGCTGTTTCCCAGCCCTGATTATAGCACAGGAGGCAGTCTCCTGACACTCTTTACCTCCAGCCCCCAGCAAGTGTGGCGTGGAAATCCTGCCCAGTTTTGATGCTCTCTCTCCCTGCAGCCAGGCTGTACAGGAGCTGGTGCTGCAGGAGTTTTTAAGCGATTTGATCTGAAGTGGCTGCATTGTTCATCTGATTAAATAGTATTTAATTAGCTTTGTTTCATCCTTTTGCTTCAGTGTGAAGATTGGGGAGGGGGGAAAGGAAAAGATAAAAATTGTCTAAATGAAGCTTTGTCATTTAAAACACATAAAACTCGGTGAGATGCCTTTTATTTCCCTGTCCTTTATCTTCCCTCGCAAGCTTTCCGCGAATGAGTAGTGCATGTTGAGGTTTATCTTTGCTTTTATGTGCAGTAGCCACATGCTTAACATCGAGCACGTTTGAGTTGCATTTCATAGGGCTTTCACAATCCCTTTATAAAGGGACTGATCTGCTAACATCACCCTCTTTAGATCTAGCAGGCAGGATGTTCCTCCACACAGTGAAGTGCTCGCAGTCTCTCTTGCCAGACCAGTAAGTGAATGATTTCAAGCCTGGTGGGCAATACTTGTGTCCATGCGTAGCACAGACAGACCACAGTAGTAGGCAGCTGCATGTAATTTTGAACTCCACTCATTGAACTGTAATAAAACAATATAAGCACTGCTTGGGGGAAAGATTGGATGCAGTTATCCTTACACAGGGCTCGGGCATATGAAAGCAGCGCTGGCTGACAAGAGGATTTTGAGATTTGATTTTGATTGAATTGCAGAATTGAACAGGCCAGGAATGTCAGTGGAAGGCTAAATGCCTGTAGTGCCGTAAAGTTTTATTCATGTGAGGCTTTCCAATATAAAGTAGATGGATTATTGGAGAAGGTGTCAAGGGACATGAAATAGAAGTGCCCAGAACATAAAATGTGGGTATAAGGATAAAATTACTTCTTGCTTAGTACATAATTAGCTCACAAAAATGTTTTTGGGTAGTTATTTGTTTATTCAACCTTTTTTAAAGCTAATTCATTACACAAAATAAAACAACAGTCCTTGGTTTTTACTTCATCTCTCTCTGGCTGGAATTCATATTCTTTTAAGAACAGGTTTAAAAAACAAATTCTGTCTTAATTTATTTTTTTATTGGGAAAAAAGGTGTCTCATTAAAAAAAATGTGGGGGAGGAGAAGTCCACAGGATAGAAAGGAAAAGGGGAAAAAAAAAAAAGACAAGTCCACAGGATATGAACACTCTGCAGACACTGAAAACTATTATGCTCAAAAACAAGAGCGGGATGTGTATTCACATACCACAACACACTGACTTATTTCATAGCTCAGTAATGCATATGTAATTAGAGACAAATTTGCATAGGACAGCTGATAGCCAAATTTGTATGGCAATAGAGAGAGCTTCACTCCTTTGCAGTGAACTCTGAACAATGAATCAAGTTGCACACGGGTTGGATGTGGGTTAGCACAAGGGGCTGCATTTCTGTGCCCAAATTCTGGGTCTGTTTACAGCCCTGTGTCTCACTTAACGTTTTCCCTAAACATACTCTAAATCACACATATTATGACCACAGGAAAATAATCATAGCTTTATGCTACATCCAATCACTTAGAATTATAACATAAACAGTAAAATGGCCTTCTTATTGCAAGACCTTTTTTCTCTTTTAAATTGCTTTTTTTTTTCTTTTTTTTCTTTCTTTTTTTTTTTTGGAAAAGGGCTTGTTGTGTTAATCTTGCCTTAACCAAGAACACGAATACCTTTCTATATGTGTTTTTTATAGTGGTGCATACAAGACTGTCAAAATGGGATCTTGAATTGCCATAAAATCTAAACTTATGAAATGGTATTAAAAGAACAGTGTACATTTATATTTTTCAGAACTAGTTGCCTGTAAGCTGTGTGTTCTTCCATTTCAGTCCCTCCTGATTGAGATGGCATGTATGTTTAGGTAGTAGTTATATGTAATTGTTTTTATTTTAAGTCCAAAAGAAACACCCAAATTGTTGTTACCATGCAGATTGTAATTATTATTTTTGAAATCTTCTATTGTGAACTTGGATTTGTAAATTCTTTAGGAAAGAAATACCACATTCAGTGCTGGTGGTAACTCTCCAGGGATTTGTTAAACTTTTATTTGCCACATGTTATATGTATCGTTCCTCTGTGGCATTTTGGGATATTTTGTATTATTATTTAGGTGTGCTGAAAGTAAATGTGATGAGGATTTACCTAAATGAACAGCAGTTTATTTCTGATGTGTTTCTTTGAAGGAAAAGGGTAAAAAAAGCTCCCTTCTCCCCCCTACCCCCCAACTTATACCAGCTATAGTCCTTGAATTATGTGTGGTAGAGATGCTGTACTCAAAAGAGCGACTTTTCTTTTCTTCCTCCCCCTCACTTCCCCCCTCTGGCTGCCTTTTTTTCCCCTTTTTTTTTTTTTTTTTTTTAATAGGGTTTTGCAGCAGACTGTAATGCAAGGAGTTGGTTTCAGGGGGGCTGTGTATGGGTATCCTGGCTGTGAGGATGGTGGGGCCTTCTCAGAGCTGAGGATGGGGCTGGGGCTGTTAGATCACCTCATGAGCAAAGCCAAAATATTTACAGGGTCACCAGGTAGTAGACAACCAAGAACTTTGAACCCAGGATCATAAACCAGCTCTTTTTTCTTTTTCTTTTTGTACCTCCTGAATTTGAATTTCTCAAGTTAAAGAAAAGCGAGCTTTTCTGTGTTGTTTTCTGTTTTGTAAAGTTTTTTTTTTATTTTGACTGTACTAGTTATAACCTACTTAATATTTAGACATTTTTAATTTCTTTAGAAGTGCAAGTTAAATAGTCTGACAAAATGATTTAGCTTTAGACAGTTTTTAAATATTACTTTTATTTAAATTCTATGGTGTTTAATTTTTAAAACATTTAAAATGCTGTTTTTAGATGATACTGAAATTTGAAACAAATTTTTTGTGCATAAATTATTGAATACAAAATAAAAATAAAATTCCTTGATGACACAAAAAAAAGCCCAAAGACCTAGCGGAAGTTGGCTCTTTCAGTTATGTTAGAATATGGGAATATTGATAAGCTTAGATGACCTTCTGTAGATGAAGTTTGGTTTCAGTGTTCATTGAGATAGGGCTGAATGATTAGTTTTAGTAATTCCTTTGATGATTCAGTAAAAACTCTGAAAAGGAGACCTTGCTCTCCTTTTCCAATCTAGGAATGAAACAAAGGTGTGGAAGACTGAGATCTAATACTGCTGTGATTGTAATATATTCCATATTCTTACAACAGATCATGTTCGGTAAATGTTTTACATGCATAAATGGATAAACTCATTATGTATCCAGCATATTTAAACAATCTTCATTTAATAAATAAAAATGTTATTTTCATTTTCTTTCCATTTCATTTTTCAGCCAAATGAAGATCAATATGAATCCTAGAATTGCCAACTAATAAAAACTGTCATGATTTCTAACATAGTCATAGCGTAAAACTTAGGGATGCAAATGAGTGTGAAAATAACCTGTTATCATCATTAGCAGACAGAAAAATTAAGGTAATGAAAAGGCCATATTTTATTAAGTTGCTAACCAATTAGAATTAATGCTTCTTTAAGAAAACAAATACAAAAGGACAAATGCAAAACAAGATTGAAATCTATGATTTAAACCATGTTTCCTGCTTTTTTATATAAACCATGATTAGAATCAGTGATTCAAATCACTTTGATTTAAATCAGGCTCATGCTTGGGGTGGATTAGTTTGTGGTTACCAACGAGAACCCTCTGAAGATAAAGGTAGGGAGTCCAAAGTGGAGGGTGAGCTGCCTGTGACAGGGGGGTTGGACATGGTGGTCTTCAAGGTCCCTTCCAACCAAACCATTCCACGTATCAAAATGCCTCCTCATTCACTTGGCCTCAAGTGCTAAAATTGCACGTGCAGGATTCCTGTGATCAGCTCTCAGCTCCATTCAGAGAGGATCCATCCAAGTCTGGGGGCTTGTGGCAGGTAAGGTGGGACTGAGTCCCCTTCTGGGGTGGCCTCAGCCCATCACTTGTGGAAGCAAAGTGGCTCAGGCCCCTTCCCCTGTGCATTGTGTCCTGCCCTCCCTGCAGGCAGCATCCCCGCTGCTTTCTGCCCTCCCTGCTTGCTCCTGGAGGGATTTACTGCTCTCGCGAGGGGCATGGCTCTTCCCATGTCCCTTGCAGTGGGCATGGCACAGGCACTGAGTTCCACGAGCTCCCAGGAAGTATTTTTGGCTAATCAGTTCTCCCAGGTAAAGAGTGAGTATTAAGGGTTCTTTCAGCCTCACTTCAAAACCTGTGTTCCCTTCCAGGAGGGGCAGGGCTGTGTCCCTTGCAATGAACTCTTTCTTCTGTGGGAGCTGTGGCCATGCTGTAGTTCAGGCCATGGTGGAGCTCTCCCCTTTCCACCAGCTCTTTCTGGTTCTTTTCTGGGCATCCTGCAGGAGAGGTGGGAAAAGAGAGAGCTTGCCTACATGAAACCCTAAGGAAGAACAAAATAAGCTTTTTTTTTTTTTTTTTTTGTCCAGAACATTTTGTCAGAGGAGCAGCAGTGGGGATTGGTAGAGCCCTGCTTCAGTGGCTGGTGTAGAAGAGCTCCTGTTGTAACAGCATAGATCACATCTTCCCTTGACAGGGTCTCAGTGTTAAAGAAACCCAACATAAACCTCGATATGCTCTGGGTCAGAGATGTCAAGTAGAGCAGATTGCATTCAAGTTGCACATAAATTATTTAAAATGCCCATAAAGATGGGTCAAGGGTCCTTGCATTGGTAGAAGTCAGTTTAAGCTTGTGTGCTGTAATTGTTTCCATATGATGACCTTTCTGAACACACGGAGCAGAAATCCTTCGCAAGGTGCACAAGTTGAGAAACACGTGGATTTTATTGTAATAATGTTTCTAGTTGGAAGGTCTCGAAATAATTAGCTTGATTTAGCGCTCTCATTTCTGCCTGTGTTCCAAACTACATCCAAGCCTTTTATGGAGCATAAATAGTTCATGTAGTGTTGGCAGCTGAATACTCAATACTGTAAGAATAATGCAGACAGAGACCTTCCACCAGCGCTGGATGAAGTCAGCTCTCCTGAAGGAGGCAGATGTTTTGGCAGAGGAAGGTGCCATGTGTTTCTTGAGTCAACCATTGTAAATTTGTGAGCGGTTGGCGCTTAAATAGCAAGGTTGGGTTTTTTCCTCTTATATTTAGGGATAACTAGTTATGGACTGATCCTGTTACTTAATGGTATTTAGGTCACATGACTTAAGCTGCACAATTACAAGTGAAGTTAACTCCAGTTCTGTGCATTTGAACACAGTCAAGTTTCCTCAGCAGGTTTTCCCAGGTTTAATCCATGCTAATTTATTCTTATATTCTGACTGTAGTGACTATCTCAAGGCAAATCAGATGAATGGGGTCAGATTTTAGCTGGCATAAACTGACACAGTTCCTTAATTCTTCTGCACTTGCTGTAGCTGTGCTGATTTATGCTAGCCAGGAGAAAAGGCCATTTATATTAACCTGGTACTGTCTGGTGACTAAGTTTGGAAAAAAAAACAACAAAACAAATACCTTGTACTTCTTGTGTGCTGCAATAGGAAAACATCCAGAAAAATAGGTAAAAATTGGATAGGAGGGCTTGTTGTGTGTGTACAGGAGCTATATGGACAGTAGGATGCAAAGATGTAGGACTGATTCCCAGGGAAATGTGATTTATAGAGATGATTTGTAGCTGGAAATCTTGCACTGCTGGAAGTACTGGTGCATCCATAAAGGTAACAGCCAGTATTTAAGATTTGCTTTGAAAAGTTTAATATTTCTTCACAGTAGGAAGGAATGCTGCTGGAGGCTTTCCTCTGCATGTGAATAGACACGTGAAATACATACACGGAACACAAATTACAGACACATGGAGTGGGCTATAAGAGATGGTGTGACAGAGGAATTTCACTTAATCAGAGGGTGAACCCACATGATCTGTGTTTTGGGATCTGGCCCCTGGGGAGGAAGATGCCTGGTTGCTTTATGCTCCAGGGTACCCACTTAAAGAAGCAGGTGCTTTGGTAAATGCTTGTGTGTGTGTCTGAAAACCACCCTCCAGTGGTGCCTGGTTGGGCTTCTGGAGCCTGGAGACACTCCTACCTTTCTGGCTTGGCTGATCCCTGTTGATTCATTCTTGAATGTGTTGGTTCTTCCCTTGCAAATTGCTTTGTGTGGTTTGTTCTTAGCAGGGAGTTACTGCTAAATATTGGGACGGGCTTATGGTGACAGCCTTGAATTTTTGTTGGTTTTCATCTGGGTTGGTTTCTGGTTGGTTGGTGGAGTTTGAACGGAGGCTGGGCAGCGTCACGGAGACTCTTCAGCATTTTCAGCTGCAGTGAGAGGTGTAGTACATCAGCCTTATCAGAGCTGTAACTTCATTGTGGTTGCTCTGGGAGGAGGCTACTGGCTAATTCATGTGCACAGAGAAGGACGGGGTGGGTGCCTGTGGGTAGTAAGTGATTTTTGGCATTTGCTGCTTGCTGTTGAAGTACACAGAGCCCACTGGTCCCCAAATTCAGAACTAATATGCCTAAAAATAACCACACTAAAGCCAGAGATCGTTTGAAAAAGAGTAAGGTGGCAAACCGCACCAAGAAATCTTTGCAAAAGGCAGTGCAGAACTTTTAGTGCTGCTCTTTAAAATTCAAGATTTTATCTTGGAGCGTTATCTTTAGAAAAATAAACGTTCCCTTGGAATCAGGTATACTAATCCTGCGATACTGACTGTAGATTGCTTATTTCTCTGGAGAGACTGTAGGGAAGAAGGTGATGTTAATTTGAGCAGTTTGAGAACCCCACAGCCTGCGTTGGGCTGATGTCAGTTCATTTGCTGAAATAAGCTGAAAACTCCGCAGCAGAGGAAAGGCCTGTCTGGAGTAAGATTTCTTTAAAATAAAATAAAATAAAAAAAATTCAAACTTCCCCTTTGTGATTTATGATCCCTTTAACAATGCCACTTTCTCAAAGCCATGCATCATACACAAACAATGGGCCACATAGAAAAGCGTGCTCCCCGGAGTATTGCCAAGCATGTAATTTTGTCTTTAAATTCTTTGGAGTGAATTGTAAGAACATGACTTCATAGGAACCTTTGAGACATTATGGCTTTTAATAATGCTTTGCTGCTATATGTAATACTTCAGTTTTTCTTTTATTAATTAAATTGCTCGTTGCGTGTGTGTGCAGTGGGGAGGGGATCCCGTCCATCCTGGCACACCCAGGAGGGATGTGGCTGCCAGAAGGGCTTTGCTCCCCTCCTGAAGGTGAGGGGGCTGCACTCTGCTCTGGTCTGATAGAGGTTCAGGAGGGTTTTCCTCCAGTTTTCATCCCCTGGACAAGCACATCTGTGCAGTCTCCCCATCCCTCCAGCCTTGGTGCCCATTGCTGTGCCCACGAGGGGGTGCGCATGAGAGGCAGCTCCTCTTCTTCTTCCTCATCATGAGCTCATACAAAACCCCATGGGGTGTGCAGCTGTGCCACCCCTCTCCCAGCTCACGTGCACCGAGTGAGGTAGCTCCTGCTTTGGCTCTCCTGCCCAGCACTGCTATCCTCTCACATCTGTGATCTTCCCAAATTTATATATATTTATGTTTTTGCAAGTTTTCAAGAAAATTGAGGTCAAACTTATTTCCTCCTGTAATCCCTTTGCACCCCCCTGTCTGCTTTATTTTTTTTTTTTTTATTATTTTTTTAGCAGGCACATCTTGCATTATGTAAAACATAGGTGAAGAAACACGTTCAGTAAATCCGCGTTGCCTTTCTGTCTGCAGCAGCTGGGTTTGGATCTGGCTGCTTATCTAATAAAGGGTGGAAGCTGCACTTTTTACAGCTCTTTGTAGCACGGTTTGTGGGCTTGCCCATAATAATACAATTATGAAGGTTAACAGGAAAAAACTGGGTCCAGGAGTGATTCCAGGCAGCTGGCAATGCCGACGAATTGGAAGCACACCACCAATGAAAACTGCAGTGAAAAGCAAATTAAACCTCATATCTGCCATCTCACTCGCTTTTCTCTGCTTTCCTGTTTGGACTTGAAAGGTGATTGGAGCCAAGGCAGTGACAGTTGACGGAAGTGCTGCAAGGAGAGAGTATTTATTTACAGTGAATCGTGGTGATGCTTGTTCAGGATGCGGTTTCACGCAGGATGTTCTGTCCCCACCCCCGGTTTGATCATTTCTCCAAAAAAAAAAAAAAAAAAAAAAAGGAAGGGGGGGGTTAAAAAAAAGAAAGCTGCTTGATTGTTTGAGGCCACAGCTAATGCTTGGAGAAACAGCGAGCAGCATGCCTGTACTTGGAGCGTGCTGTAATGTGCTGTCGGAGGAAGTTCCTGTATTAGGCACAGAGGCTGCTTGGGACTAACTCCTGCCCAGATGTGTTCAAAACCCAGTGTTGGCCCTTTTAAACTGGGAATGGGTCGGGTGGGTCCCCATGCTGCCAGTGATGGCTAATGCAGGCCACCCACTTGGATGTCAGCAGCGCTACCAGCTGATGTGGCTGTAAATTTATATTTTTGGAGAGGGAGGAAACGGCAGGAGTTATCCCCCTCTGTATGTTTTAGTACATCAAATAAATGTTAATGGGGAATTCAATGTGCAGAAGGCTTGGGATAGTTCAGCATTTGGATGAGGGGTTCCCCTCATTCTTTTTCTGCTCTAATCATGGACTCACTGATTGGTTTGGGTTGGAAGGGACCTTAAAGACCATCTGGTTTTAACCCCCCTGCTGGGTCACCTTCCACTTGATCAGGTTGCTCACAGCGCCATCCAGCTTGGTCTCGGACACTTCCAGAGATGGCCATCCACAGCTTTTCTGGGCAACCTGTGCCAGACCTTCACCATTCTTGCAGTAGATTGAGACTTGAACCCTGCAGCAGATGAAATAACAGAATGTCCCTAAATAACAAGCACTGTGCTGGTCCAAAGACCCTGAAGGGCAGGGTTTATCTGAAGTCCTCCTGCCATCCCAGCACAGGAGGAGTCTGGCTCGCTGGGATCAGGCTGTTCCCCAGGGGTGTTGGTGTGGGTTGGGTGCCCATCCTAAAGGTGCAGGATGGTTTTACAGCCCTCACACCCCTTGCTGCCATATCAGCCCCAGCACCAATGGGTTTTGTGCAGCTCCTGACAGGCAGGCAGAGATAGTAACTTCTGTTAGTCCCAGACGGGGCTGGTGATTAGATAGGGAGAGTTTCTCTATCTCGTTTCTTTCCGAGATAGAGCACAGGGCTTAGGGACGTGCTCTAGCATATACGGTTTCCTTCATGGGCACTGAGCAGGGAAGCTATTGGAAACTTGAGGGATTACAGGGAGGGGTGAAAATGTTGGGGGTTTTTTATTTATTTACTTAGACATTTTCTTTTAAGCTATTTCCAAGAAGTACATTTTTACCGGTTTTTCTGTCTGGAAGAAGGAATCTGATGGGTTTTTTTTTTCCACTCACAGCTTTTAATTACACCATCGCCATCATCGAGCCCTTTCTACAACTCCCACATTGTTCAGCAGACACGGTGAAATGTTTTTAGGAACCCATAAAAGCCAGTAATTTGCATCCAGAGGCCATGGTTGTAGTCGGCATTCAGGCAAGGAAGCAACTGCCTGGGTAACTTTATGGCCAGGACATGTGCTGCATTGTGGAGCGTGCTGGAGAGGAGCGGGGCTGCTGCCTGCCCGCGCTCCCGCACGGATTGCTCTGCGAGAACCATTTAATTAAGTAATGAAGTTGTTAGGGCTGGAAACGGGGAATCCAGCTCCCCAAAGGTCCATTGTGCCAGGGAGCTGAGCCGGAGCCAGCCTGCCTCCTTCCCCGGCTCTGTGCCGGCTTTCCTCTGCCTCTCCCCGACTTTTGTGCCTCGGGGGTGTGATCTGTGCCTCCTTTTGGGGTTGGGCTCCCCTTAGTTACCTCGTGGAGCTCAACCTGCAGATGAGTGGGGCTGTTCTTGGTGCGGGATGCTGCCTGGCAGTCCTGTGAAATGGCTCTTGCTGCGGGTGATGGCTGAGTTGACACGGGGCATCAAGGACTCCCACGCATCCACAGCTTTTGGAAACCATCGGTTTCGGAGGCTAACGAGGGCCTCATGTTGCAGAAATATGTTAAGGTTTAGGATGAGATTTGCAAAATTGCCAAAGAGATTTTTTTTTTTTTAAAGAGCTGTTTGAATTTGGCTAATCAAAACATCTTAAGTAGCTCTGAAAATGTCACTGTGGAAGATCCTGCTCATAGCTGGTCTAGCTGAACAAAAAAGGTTAAGATGCTTCAGAAGGAAGAAAACATCATCTCTTTCAAAGGTGATAGGATGGCTGTGGTTTGGTATTGTGTAAAAATTGTAAGTAATTTCTTAGCAAGAAAGAGCTGTCTATTCTCAGTGGACTGTGAAGCCATGAGATACAGGGCCTTGGAGCATTCAGTAGCCAGGGAAGAGTTGTTTGAAAAGTAGCTTAAAAATCAAGAATATTCACCTCAAAAAAAAAAAAAAAAAAATAGCAAAAAGACATTTTAATTGAATTGAGGCTGATTTTGGGGAGGGGTTGAGGCTACTAGTAGTAACTAGCCTGAATTAAACTTGGACTTCTTATCCAAACAAAGCTTTATATGCATTTTTATTTTACTGTCACACGTGTGTACCTTTCAGACTGCCAGTCTCTCCAGTCAGGAGCACAACATAGTTTTTTCATTATTGCTTTGTACACTTGTGCTTCCCCACCACCATATATTCTGTCCATTTGAAAGAATAAAGTGCTGCTCTGCTCCTTGAGTGGGAAATGACAGTAAGCATGGTGCAGGATGTGTGGGATGCCTCTGCCCCCTGTGCAAGCCTTCCATTCCCAAGATTTCCCAGTTTCAGCTATTTCAGCTTCTTAAGTTATATCAACATCAACAAAGAAATAAAGCCAGGTCCTTACTTTTAGCACAGACACCATGAACAGGCTATTCAGTGTGTGCTCAGCTCCCAGCAGGAACGTTTGTGCCAGACAGAGCACTTTTTGATTCCCTGCTTTCGTCCTCCATCTGAATAGGCTGTGGCTGGGAGTGAGATGTCTGTTGTTGGACAAGGGGAACTGAATATCCAGAGGGCGCAGGCTCTTCAGTGCTCACTGATACTCCTGGGGAAGAGAGGATGGGGGGAAATGTTTGTCTCTGTGAGGGTTAACCCTGCGCTTTGAATTTAAGGGGATGCAGTGCTAGGGGCATATCTGCCCTGTGGGGCCAACAGGGGAAGATGCTGCCTTGCAAGAAGGGAGACAGTGTTCCCCGTGGCCTCAGAGAGTTGTCTGGGAGTCAGAAATGTGCAGGGTTTGTACTGAACCCAGCCACGTCGTGCTGAAACACGCTCCTTGAAACGGGGCTGGGGTGAGCCGGCAGTGACTGACACAGCTTCTCCTGCCCAGAGCCTGCACCCAACTGCTTTTCATGGCCTCGAGTGCTTGCTGAAGTGGTTCCCAGCCAAGACAGGAAACTATTTGACTTCGGGTGCTAGAGAGCTCCTCTCATGGTATTTACAGATAAAAGGGGAGGAGTTGAAAACCGTAGTCCATATTCAGCCCAATCTGATAACCTCCAGGGATTTTATTAGTTCAAAGAAATTTTGGATAGCGAACTTGTGTGCTTAAGTGGAGCTGAAGCCCCAACCCTTGGAGGCATCCAATCCTTACTAAAACCTTAGAATAACAAATGCTGCTTGTAACAATCTTTTTTCTTACCTTTTTTTTTTTCTTATTGTTTTAAACCATTAGGCCATTCTAAAATTTAATACATAGGTAAGAATACATCCCTGATCTTCAATTGTCTCTCCTGAGCATTGATGGCACAGAAACCGCTTTTGTTCAACAGACTTCATTCTGTGAGGGGCTAAAAATAAGGAAGGTGAATTATATACAGTAACTTGATGGGCAGAATGTGTTTTGTTGGAATAAATTAGGAAAGCAATAGTAAAAGGACTGTTTTCCACAATGCTTTACTGGGTTACCAGATAGTTTAATGCTGTGTCCTCATGTTGGATAGAGATCCACAACCTCTCTGCGTGCCATGGTTGTGTTGTAGGTGGAAGTGTCTAAAGGACACAGGTCATTCCCCTTGGAGTTACATGTGCCCTGGCATCTGCCTGCTGTTGGGTCAGAGTTTCTCCTTGGCTCTGCTCAGCAGACATAAGTTGTCCATCTCCCACCCTTCCAAATCAGATGGAAACTCTTCCTGGCTCTTAGCTTTCTTCTTTCCCCTTGGGTTTTATTTCACCACTGGCTGTTAGAGACCTTGGATAAGATACAGGTTCTGCTGGAGGCAGTAAAGAGGGTCTGGTAGGACCCTGTGTGCATTGCCAGGTTTCCAGCTTTTTTTCTTTTCCTGGAGCCTCTGTTCCTTTCTTTGCAAGCCTAGAGCTACCTTCTGCTTCAAATAGGCAGATTCACTTGCTGATTAAAAAGCATTGTTAATTTAGAAGGAAGGCCACATTCCTTCCCAACGCCATCATTAATTAAAGACTAGGAAATTGCCAATTCACCCAACATTCACATCCTTACCAGACTATGCTCACATAATTTATTGCCCAAATATCTTAATGCCCAAGTACGTGCTGAGGCCCGTACACAAAACTTAAACTCCAATCTCATATATTTTTCCTATGCATAATTAAGATGATTGCCTCTTAAAACCTTGCTTATTTTTGGTAAAACACCTTTGTTTTTCTGAGGTTGGGTTTTTTAGATTGTGCCCAAACATGGGCACTGGCTGTGGCCACAGCTTTATTAAACTGTATAATTTTGCGTGTACGGGTGTGAATCATAACCCCCAGATGAAAATAGCTCCTTCAGAGCCGTGTCTCTGGGAGGAGGAAAAAAAAAAAAAAGATACCAAACACTCCCGTATGGCTTCTCACAATTCTAAACTGTTGCAGGTTGGACATAATCAGAAAACAGAGTTTTATGTCGAGTTTTGTGTCGGTGAGGGGAATGTAACTATGCAAAACCCACTTACAGCTTAGACACATCATTCATGAGTTACACCATGGCTCCGAGCTCATGGCAACGACGAGTGTCTGGCAATCCCCACCATCTGGTGAACTCTGATGTGTATTTGAACAGCACGCTGTGTTAGTGTGCCTATATACAAGACATATTCGCACACAACATATAGTGGCAGGGGAAAGAGAGAGAAATTATGTTTCAGCTGTGAATGACTTATATTTACTCAAGCAGCAAAGAAATAGCTGATAGCTCACGAGTGATCAAAGCTCGTGGTGAGTTATAGAGGTCTTTCCTCACCAGTGAGGAAGATATAGCACATTTCAGCCTGCTGTATATTCTTTTAGTCCAACACACACAGTTTAATGCTTATTTTTATTTTGGTTTAGAGGTCTTTCTACTTTGCACAGCAATCAATTAAAAAAAAAAATTAATTTTTTTTTTTTTGCAATCTCTTCTGCCTCTTCTCTGTCTGCTGCTGATGCCAGAGACAGAGCAGATTGGGAAGCCTTTGAACACATTACTGGTTGAACTCGAATGAGATTTTTGTATTGCTTGGTTGCAAGCTCCTGTGATGAGCATAAGGAATTTAGTTTTGATTGACATGATGTTCTCTTAAAGCAAAAGTGATCTATCAGCATTCAGGCACCCGCAACTTGTTTTTTCTTTCATGACAAAAGATAGTTTTGTTGCAGTCGTGCTACAGCCATGAAGGTTGAATTGCAGTTTCCCTTTGAATCCTCTGATGGAGGAGGTAGAGAGGAGTGAGTCAAAATGGGCCATTTTAGGTCACTCCTAACAAGCCAGGCTCGAGGATCTTCTCAGTTTCTGTTGCTCTGCCTGTTTTGTGTTCAGCCAGCTCTTCCTCTGGTGCACCAGCATGCTCATTCCAGTACAGAGTATTTGTACAGATGACACAACCTTATTATCTTCAGCTTCGGTCGCTTTAAAAGGAGTTTTTTCAGTTAACACACCCGTGATCTTACACCACAAAGAGAACTGGTCTGGCAAAAAGATACGATATATCCTGAGACAGAGTCTGAACATGAGACATCCTCCCTCTCTCCTCCTAGTGCTCATTGCTAAATGTGAAACCTCTTCAAAATAAGCTGCTCTCCAAATGAGTTATTATTTGGCCTATGTCGGTATAGAAGACACGTGAGCATCCTCTGGGAGGAAATATAATCTTATAAATTAACCTTTGAACTTGGAAGAGTTGGATTGTGGTTTTTATACAGCTGCTTTGTAGGGCACTGGGAGGTTATTTAACCTGCCTTTTTCAGGTCTGGGAAATGGGTGCAGAGCTCCTTACCCCCACCACTGCCTTGCAAGCATATTCCTTCTGTCAGGAGGCCTGGGCCATCAGTGTGTGAAGAGCCATCAGAATTAACACTCTGTTAGGGGTGATTTTATTATTATTTGGAATCAGCTGAATCTGCACATAACCTTTGAGGGGGCAAGGATTGATTCAAATAAGGCAGTTTTAAGAAACTTTGTAAATGCTGAAGGTTTTTAAGAGCTGTACATTGCTGAGGCTTGGTGCTGAGCATTCCTCTAACTTTCCAGTGCTGCCTTTTTTCAACTGACAAACTTTTACAAATGGGTTATTTCTGGGTGTGAGGTTTGTATGGTTTGTAATGCCTGTGTCTAAGGGAGATTCAGGAATCTGCTGTGAAATTGGAAAGACTCATTATCCTGAGGGTGGGCTTTCCTTATCAGTGATCATTGTGGCAGGTCTGTTTGGGAGTCTGTCGCTCTGCTTCCCATGCGTACCTGGTGAGGAGAAGAACTGAGGGAATGCTCTGGCCTCAGTAACAAGTTTTATGGTTTATCAAGTACAGAAGTAGTACTTTGGAGGAATTTCCATTTTTTTCCCTGGAAGTGTAGGTATGTGGGATACTGATCATACACATCAGGCTTTAAAGCTCCAAAATGAATGATAAAATCATTTATGTAGTGAGCATGAAAATAAACATCTGGAGATGGTAATTTTCAGAAGTACTTCTAAGACCTTTAGCTTTAGGGTTTCCTTCTATTTGGGCAGATTTTGCTAATTTCTATAGGAGAAAAGGTTCCATTTTCATGGACAGTGGATACAGCTCTGCTGGGCCTGTCCTTGGTCTCCAATTGTCCTTTTAATCATTCTGAGCATGCTAATTCAATATCCTCCTCTTTGTTGTCCCATTCCTGCATTTTTTCTTCCCAGGTTCCACTCCTGGCACTCTGAAGCTTCCCATTTCTATTTCAGTGTTTCAGGCACTGCTCAGAAACAGATGGATGGCGAGATTTCAACCCCACCTCCCAACTTCCACATACAGTCCACATCTCGCGCCGCATTCATGAGCACATACAATCAACAGGATGCTTGGTATTTGCTTTTCTGATAAGTTCATCCCCAAATCAGAGCTTCCCCATTTAGGCCAGGTGATCTGAATCAGAGGAGATTCCCTCCTCTCCCCAGGAAAATGGCAATATAGGGATATGGATGTGCTGGAAGAGGAGGAGGGTGGGGCGCGCGTGCTTTTCGGAAGCGCTGCGTTTCCCATTGCCTGTTTTGATGGCTTTGAGCAGGTTTTGTTTGCAGGTATGCCCGGCACCCTGTGATCGCCTGGGGAGCGATACGAGGAACAAAACCTCAGCTCTACATTTGCTTTTCCTCTGCTTTGCGGCGCCCGGGTTTTGATGTGTTGCTTCTCAGAAGGCTTGACGGTGGTAATAACGGAAACAGCAAAAAATGTCAGCTTGACTACTGTCTGCGTGTCGGCACTAGTCCAGGGAGTTTCAAAGGGATGTTTTATTGATTCTGTAATTGCACAGTAGAATGGACAAACTGAACTGTACCTCAGGGCAAGGAAAGCCCCTGTCTGAACGGCATCTGTTGGATGTGTGCGCTGCTGTAATTTGGGCAGGGAGTGCTCGCTGGGCGGTTTGAACGAGGGGACTGAAAGCTTGGCTTAACCCTTTCCCTGGAGGCAGTGGAAACTCCACTTGTGCCTTCTGAGGGCAGCCTGGGAAAAAGAGCTGCTTTGGGGATCCCTTTTAGCACCAAAGTGACAATTCGGGGCTTTGCTGGGATTTACACCAGCATTGCTTTTAAAAGGAAATTCGGCGCAAGATCTTTTCTCTGGCATTACTCTTCAAGTATTCCCCTCCTCTGGCATCCTGAGCCCACAGAATTGTAACTTGCAGTGTTGCCTCACTTGCAAAATCCACTTCTTAACTGAAAAACTGGTCTTAATCTCTGATGAAATACGTCTGCGTTATAGTGCTCCTGCCTGGGAGCTGGTAACTTCCTCTAGCACAAGCTGATTACTTTCCAAAACTGAAGGAGTGGACTGAGCTGTTTTGCTAAAACAATTGCAAATTAAATTTGTAAACTTTTGCTGTTGCCATATTTTTTCACTGGCATGCTGTCTGTGTGCTGTGTCTTTAATTTGGTGAGAACACAAATCAATTAGGCTAACCTACAGCAATGCAGAAACGGAGGGGAAAAAATTAAAATGCACTGTCTTGACTCGATATGTGGGTGCCCAGGGTTTCTGTTCCAATTATTCTCTATTATTTCTGTTAGCCAGCTAGAGCTGGGCATCCTGCAAAGAGCAGTGCTTTGTCCCCAGGGCAGAGCCCACAAAACCCAGGGGCAGAAGAGCAGTACAGGAGGAAGCAGAGTCCAGCCAGCATCCCTCAGGAGGACTGTAAGTTTGACTGGGTTTCACAGTTTCAGGATTAAAAGAAAAAAATATCTGGGGATGGGATGTGCTGGGGGTGGGAGGGTGGCAGCACACCCAGGAGCACCCACCTGGAGCTGGTGCTCCACAGGCTACCAGCAGATGCCAGTGGTTTGTGAAATAAACTGTGATCTTGGGGTTTCCACTGCACTTATTTATGGCCGTAATTAGAAATCTACCTTTTTAAATTCAATGCTCTTTAAATGCAATTTTCTGTGAGAAACCTGCAGTGCAGTTCTCTCCTGTACTGGATTTTAGTAGATTTTACAAGAAAGTACTGTTTGAAGAAGAGAAGGGTCTGATAAGACCTCATTGGGCCTTTTAGTGCTTAAAGGGTACTTATAGAAAAGAGGGAGAGCAACTGCTTACACAGGGAGATTGTGATAGGAAAGGTACTGTGGTTTTAATCTAAGCAAGGAGAGATTTAGATTTGATGTTAGGAAGAAACTGAACACTGTGAGGGTGCTGAGGCCCTGGCACAGGCTGCCCAAAGAAGCTGTGGCTGCCCCTGGATCCCTGGAAGTGTCCAAGGCTGGGTTGGATGGGACTTGGAGCAGCCTGGGACAGTGGAAGGTGTCTCTGCCTGTGGCAGGGAGTTGAACTGGATGATCTTTAAAGTCCCTTCCAGCCTAAAGTGCCCTGTGATTCTGTTAAATGAAAGAAGATGTGCACTAAATGTCACGATATTTTCGGATATTGACTCTGATGAACTCCTTTATCTGGACCCTTGCGTGCTGTAACAAAAATAGGCACCTAAGGGTGTGGAGCAGTCTGCCAGTTCAACAGAAAGAAAAGTGAAGCTCGTCTTCGGTAATTTGTATTGCAGAAATCAGCTGGGGGGGATCCTGCATCTGGGATTTGCTCTGTTCCCTTCTGGTGGTTCAGAGGAGTGTAAATTATATACTAGTGGCAACAGCTGTACTTTGGGGATTTTGCCAGAGGAAGAGCTGCTTTATTCTGCATTGGGATGAGAATGCCAGAGATGTGTTGATTAGTAGGGGAGGGGAACAATGCCCAGTGAAGCTGATACAGTGATCTTAGTACATAATTAGTTGCAAGTACACTTTGATCAAGTCCAAAACTCACATTCCTGCTGAAAGGAGCAGTGAAATCTTGATTTGTCCTAGCTGGTGAAAGGTAGCTTATCTTTATCTAGTTTTATATTAAATTCACGGCCAAGGTATCGAAAGTCTCTAATACCAATAGTGCTGAGATTAGTCAGGACCCACAATGTCGGGTGAGGGGCTGGGGAGCACGGGCAGCATCCCTGCAAGGCTTTTTCTTCATCAGCTGCCTAATTTGGAGACAGGTTTAATAAAAGCTGAATAGAAATTAAAATATTAAACTGAACTCGTAGTTTAACATTTGGCTGAGTCTTTATCACCTTCCTCCCCCATCTCTGACTTTTGTCAGATTGCTCATAATTTCAGTCTCAGTGATCTGACTCTGTTGTCTTTTTTTTTTTTTTAATAAGAATGGTGAAGTGAGTGTGACTGAAAATACAGAATATGCACTAATATTTCCTGTGCCACATCAAATCACCAAAATGACTAAAGAACATCCTGAACTCTGAAATTCTCAGCACATATTTTCTGTCAACACTAACGCTGAAGTGGAATTGCCCCAGCCAATCAGACATGGGAAAAACACTGACTTACTGACCCAGAAAAAGCTGTATTTCCCAATTTTTGCAGGTCCCTGCTCTGGTTGTCAAGGAAAGGTGGCCGGAGTCAGGAATTGTGGTAGCACAGTGCTTGGAATCCCAGAGGCACTCCAGGCACGTTGATGTGCATGCTAGAGAGGGGTTGCAGAGTCCTGAGGGTAGTAGCCATGGGAAGCAGGCATTTTGCCAAAGCTCTGCTGAGCATCTCTCTGCCTCACTGATAAAAATCATTCATGCTTTTTTGGCAATAGTATCTGTAGCTGGTTTTGTGATGCCCTGAGTCCATTGATGACTACTTGCAAAAAAAAAAAAAAAAAAAAGAAAAAGAGACATAAAAGCTTGTGGGGTTTTCCAAGTAAATGCTTGCTGTGTGCTTAAGAGATGCTGGGGAATGTTTACAAGAGCATCCTAGTCCTGCCTCCAGAAAGATCTTTGATAGAGACGGGGTTCTCTGGAGTGGCTGTTGGTGCTCTGTGCTGCCTTTTTTGTTTGTTGCTTTTTATTGTGTTATTTATTTATTTTTTTAACCTGCATTAATTTAATTATTTCTGTTCCTGGAAATTTCTGTCCAGGATTTGATTGTAAGAGCTGGGTGTCTGGAAGATTAATTTGTCCTTTTGGACAGCACTTGGACTGTTACTATTTCATAATCATCGACAGTGGCTGTAAGGAGTGAGGAAGGATGCAGTAAAACACAGCAATGCTGACAGTGTAAAAATAGTGCATCTTCTTGCTGTTTGATATTTTGATAGAAACCTTTTATCACTTTAAAAACTGGCCGTGTATCAATATGATATGTTAAAAACAGAAGTAGGAAACTGCAGGCTTTTAATTTGTGCCATTTGAACCCTCTTACCTTGGATGAATGCGGCGTGTAAATTATAGTTCCCATGAGGTAAAAATCAGTCAAATGCTACTTAACCTTTACTCTGCCATGTTTCGTGTTCCATTTGTGCTTAAGAGAATATGTGCATATGCCTTCATCTCGCTACCATGCAAAATCATCCTTAGGGTGCCTGTACCAACACAAAACGTCTTTAAATTTGGATTTAAGGTGAGCAAGACTGCCGTCGCCTTAGAAATCTTAGGGCTGAAGTGGTTTCAGAAACTGTGTTTACCCTTCAGAGGTGAGGAGCTGGAAGAGGTTATTTTTTTGTTCAGCATGGCCACAGTGATTGCTGCTGGTTCTAACTGGTTTATTTGCATGGTTATGTTTGTGCTGGGTATTCATGGCTTGGATTGGTATTTTCCAAACTTGGTCTGCTGCAAAATAACTTATGCTTTTTCTAGTTATTTTGGCTAAAAATATTCAACTATTTCAGTTGTTTAATATAGAAAACAACTTGTCTCCATGATTATTTCCTAGTAAAAGAGTCGGAAATTTGTCAGCTTTGGTGCTTGACATACAAAATACACGACCCAGAAACCACTAAATTTCCTAGAAAAAGTTTTCTTTTGACTTATGTGTTTGGATCAGACTTATTGTTCTCAATTAATCTTTTGCCTAAGATGGTACTTGCATAATTTATAATATGATATTAATGAGAGCCTAAAAAACTTAAATTGGCACTATTTAGAGACACTTAACTATAGTTTCAGAAGAGCAAGACTTTCATAATAAAAAGCAGAAAAGATATTTAAGATATTTTCCCAGTGAACATTTTCATTTGAAAAAAAAACAAAAAAAAAACAAACAACCAAATGAACGAAAGAATAAAATTGGGGAAATGAGAAATACTGTTTTCAAATTAGCTGACTTCAGAGCCTGCATAACATTTGCATGCCGTTAATTCAAGGGGTCCTGCAAAATAACAAAACAAGTCAGTTGTGTTCCCTGCTGGGCTGCAGGGATTGCAGTGGGAGCAGATGTGGGCTGGGAAGCCAAGGGGAGCTCCCTGCCCTGAGCCGAACGGGAGCTGCAGCAGGAGCTGGGTGTTACCCCCTCGCCCCAACATCCCTCGTGCTGCTCACCCGCCCACAGTGGAGACTCAAAGTCTAATTGAGGAGTTTAAAAATAATGTTTTTAACACATGCCTCCTTTTTTTTTTTTTTTTTTTCCTTTTTCTGAAGGAAAAAGGAAATTAAATTTTCACTAAAAATGCCGTGGTTGGAACAGTAACAGTGAAGGGAAGTGCACAAGTTGGCGTGGTTTGTAATGCTTAAGTTGGCTGTACTGGGTATCTTGTATATTTAATTATATACACTTGTTAGTGTATGGAAATATTAAATTTCACACTTAATGGGGACAAACAAATCTAAGACGTTTATTACATATGTTCCCTGTGGCAAAATAAGTGCTTGTGGAGGACATTTTTCTTTAAACAAGCTTGGTTTTAATCATGATGATTCATGTATACACAATCAAACCCTGTGTGTTTATTTTAATTCCTTTTTTTTGCTCATTCATGAGGCAGAATTCCTGCTCATGTCCATGATCTGCAGGTGCTCACCTAAGTTGAAAATGAGTAGAAATGGAGGAAAGGTCATGAGAATTGCCTTTTTTTTTTTTAATAGGTGTGCTTTAAATAAATAAAGAGTACTTTAAATTGCCTAGAAGCAGGGGGTGGGAAGAGTGAACTGAGTTGTATTTCTCCTCCACAGCCTTTGTATGATTTGGAGAGTCTTTGCAAGCACTCTTGCTGGTGTATTTATTAATGTCGAGCCCTGTACAGTCCTTCAGGCCAGAAACTTTTTGTTGTGGTCAAGGGAAAAAAAGAAAAGGAGGGGAAGAAGGAAGGACTTTGGAAGCCTGGAGTGTACCTGTATCACCCTCCAAGACATGAATATCCTTATTTGCAGAGCTGAGAAGAGGAGTGAAAATTAAACATACATAGTTTGCAACCACTTTGATTTAAAGAGTTTTAACTAAATGTCATCTGCATTCAAAAAAAACAAAATAAAAAATGCCTGTTAAGTGTGGTTTTTTAGGGGTTGTGTTAGCCAAAGCCTCGCTGACTCCATGCGGTTGTCAGATGAGTAAATAATGAAACTACGAGGTATTACTTTCACTTGTGGACAGTGCCCAATTTTCCCCCCAACCTCTCCAAAAGCCTAAACAATAATAGAAAGAAGTTTCAAATGTGAAAAAAGTGAAACATGGTATTTATTAATGTTTCAAATATGAGCAGAGATAGAAATACAGGGCAGTAGCTGGTTCCAGGGAACAACATGGGACAGAATCATCCCTTTCTAAAGGGAGGTACCCTCCTAGCTTCTGCCTGGACTGACACAGCACAGGGAGCATGGGATGATGCTGTTTTCAATGATCTTAATAATGAACTCAGCAGTTATGGGAAATCCTAAATTGTGGGGGAGAAGGCAGCAGCTGCCTGAGGTGTGGGCACTCAGAAAGTGCCATGAGCATCAGGACACCTGGAATGGCACCTGTCCATGACACTCAGTCAGTGTCTTTCTGCATTACTAAATGTTTGTGAATGGAAAAACATGCACAAAAAACTTTAAAGTGAGCCACTCCCAGGCACTGCTGACAGCAGGGATCTTTGGGGAATATGGAACACCCGAGAGAAGGGTGGTCTTACAAATAGAGTGGACTGGGAACCAAGTGCTCCAGGTTCCCCAGAATAATTAGTTTACAAGTTTATTAAAGGTTTTCAAGAACCTTTTTGTGGTGTGGATGTCAGAACATAGAGCATTTTTGGATGAAGAGCTGACAATGGTTTTTCGTGGAAGAATCTATACAAGGAAAAATAGCCTTGATTGTTATTTGTCACATGTCTGAAAATAACCCTGCCGCGAACAGCGGTGTTAAGTGCAGATCGGTGATGAAGTGAACAACTTCACTGTGTTATTTTTCTCCTGCAAAAGGTTTGTTTCGCTTTGTTTGTTGGAGCGTGGTTTCGGCTGAGCTCGTTTGTATGCATAAACTGGATAGTAGTGAAGTTGGGAAATCATTTGACCTTCTGATCTGTGTAATCACTGACAGAGACACATTGCGATATTGGTATGTCATGACTTTGGGTGGTTTAGTAACGTAAATGAGGCTGGTAACATGAGCTCCATGTGTTTTTCAAATATGCGTATTTTCTGTAGCAGTTTCCTAAGTATTACACATCAGCCAAGCCTCCAGCTGGACTAGAATTGCCTTTTGGAGCTTTGCAATTGACTGTGGACTTTGGATGTTGGAAAGCTGAGAGGCTGCATCCTGAATACTGCACCCCACAAAGGGATAAGTATTTTTAACGTTTAAAGAGTCTTTGGTAGCTTCAAGAGAAGGATTGTGGTGACAAAATTCCAGATTCTGTGGCCAGGGCAGAGCCCCTTGGCAGAAGTACGGGGCCTTGTATCTACAGTAAAAGCAATGATCTTTGAGCATCTTGGTTATTTTGGGAAAATGTTCAGACAATTCATCAGTCTAGTTTTGAAACAGCTTCAAACATTTCACCACTGAAACCTCTAAAGAAAATGTTACAGAACATGCAGCTTGTCTGTTTATCTTCTCTAAGTCTATGTGAAGTCTTATGTGAAATGTGATAAGAATCACAGTATCTCCTTTGGTTGCTCAACATGAGAAGCTGATGAAGAGACAGTCATCTACAAGACATTCTTCAGAATAGCTGCAGAACAGATAACTTTGCTAGGCTGTCTCTGTAGAGGGATGAAGGGGAGATTGTAACCCTAGTACATAGGCATGGTCTTTCTTTTAAACCTGGCCTAGTGTAAGTGAGGGATTTGGTTTAGCTTAGCCATCAAATCCATGTTTATAGCACTTCTGGAGTTTGACCACTCTCCTGTGCTCCTCTCTGTGCTGCTGTTCCTTTATCTGGTTGTTGTCCCAGGGCTCAGGTGGGTTGCTCCTTGCTGTGTGTCTGGCAGCAGTGCACGGGAGGGATCATTGGTCCTGGGAGGATGCACACCAGTGTTCCTCCATCCCGGGCATGTCAGTTCAAATCTGCACTGAGAAAATTTAACAAAAGGTAAAGAAGAGTTGATTCCTACCCCTTACGTGGCTCCCCAGGCAGACTAAAGCCCCTGTACCAGTGAGGTGGTGTTCTTATGGATGAAGTGAGTTATGCACAAACCCCAAGGCAGAGTCTGGCAACAGAGACCAAGACATCCTCAGTCAGTGCCGTTCCACTAGAGAAGAGCTCATCATCTTCTCCTCTGGGGAGCTACAAGGTCCAGGGAATTCAGGTGGAAAAAGATCTGGTTTTCCTGTTTCTTAGCCCTTATACAGTCATTGCGTATCTTTTGTATATCACTCCTCTGTTGAAGGTATGGATACTAAGGATGTGAAAAAGAAGAGCATGTAAATCATTCTTCATAACAAAAACAGAGAAACTAAATGTTTTTGAGTGCTTGAGTGTACACTAAACTGAGGACAGAATTTAAATCTTGGGGTGACAGGAAGGATGGAATGCACACAGGCAGTGGGGATGGCATTTAACAAAGAGGATGGATGGAGTGATACAGGTAAACCTTGCAAGTGACTTTTCCTTATGGAAAACCAAAATCCGTTAACCAGCATGATGGTGCGCTAAAGCCAATGGGGAATGTTCACATGGAGATTTTCCTTTATTATTTTTATTTCTGGAGCTTTTTCCCCAGTGTTTATGATTTGACAGCAGTAATGAGTCACTGTATCAAAGTTGTGGTCAGGAAAGGGAAAAAAAAATTTCTATACCAAATGTCGTGCACTGATGCTGTGTGTGGCAACACAAATAAAGGTGCTGTTTGGTTAATGCTGCAAAGTTTGGCTCACAGACTGTACCTACTTTTAAAATCCTTAGCAAGTAAGATGGTCTGCTGTTATTTCATTTGTATGAGTAAAATGAGGAAAAAAAATCCTCTTTTGGTCTTATCTACATGTATTAAATTTTGCAGTAACCCCTGTAATGATGGGTTGGGGAGAGATAAATGTTTTTCAGTTTCTGAAGTTCTTATGCAGAGATATCTTAACTTTTTGTTGGCATGGCTGTGAATGTGATCACTGGTTTGTTTTTTTTTTTTCCCTACTTCTCTGCCTTGTTGACAACCTGCTGGCACAAGTGGGTTCAAAATTGGGATAAATACTCCAGGTGTTACAAGCTTCTCTGATCGCTTTATCTGTATTTAATCTAATCTCAAATAAAATGAATGCTATTGATTAGGACAATTCCTTTCAAACATGTATGGGTTACTGAATGTGTGGCAAAATGTTATTCTTTTCTTGTGTGAGCAAAGCACAGAAGGTGAAAGTATACAATTAATTTGCCTGCAGTGTCTTGAAAATTTTATGCTGGATTTCTGTGAGCACACTGTATGGAACAATATTTCAAGCAAATTATTGTTATTTACTGTGGATTTTGCCTGGGTATTAAAAGTCAAAAATTACGCTTCCTTAATGGCTTTTTATTTTGAGAAACCCGCCCAATTCTTTCTCAGAGCTGGTGGCCCTAATGCTGATCTTCAGAAAGTGTTAAGTAGCACAAGGCATAACTTCACAATGCTGTTACTCTGCTGCATCAATGACTATTATACTAAGTTTAAAGTGTTGATAAATTTGGTGGGGACATGGGTTGCAGAGTCCTCACCAGGGATGAGGGTCTCTTTTGGGGTAGTTGCTGCAGCTGGACAGGTCAGAGGTGGCTCACATGAGAGATTTGGGTGGTGGTTGCTCTCCCCTCCATGGCTGTATCCCATGGGATAGGTGCCACTCTTGAGGAGAATGAGTTTCTAGCTGTGGCACAGCCAGCCTTGCAAGCAATCTGCTACAAATCCCAGTGAAGGTAGTGATGTGCTCCCTGCCCTCTCCACAAATGCACAAAGAAAGTCCTGAGCTCTTAGCAGGTCTGCTGCTTTCTTGGGACCGCTTTTCCTTTCCATTTTCATGAGTAATTGTCACCAGCTGGATGGTCCTCGAGTGATGGAGTGTTGTTTATTGTGTGGAGAAAACAGGCTGATGCAGATGGGTCCTTGTGTTTTCTTCTGCCTTACACTATATGTGGTTTTCCAATCCTAGATGTCTTTGGATCTGCATGGCACCTGCCTGCCCCAAGTATTTATGAGCTGCAGTGGTGACCACCTCTGGTTAAACATTACCATGACCTCTCTGGGGACAGCGTTAACCTTTGCTGGATACTGAATTCCCTGAAAAACACTGGTTACATTTTGGTTTTGCTGTCAGGGTGAGAATCTGTCACCAGCTTTCAAGACAAAAGATGTGCTAGAGAGGGTTTTAAGTAGGTGTGTGCATTATAGTGGGTGATTTATCTGCTTAGTATAGACCATTCACGTGGTCACTTAACTGCTAGTTCATTTAGGCTTTTGTTAAATGCATTAATTGGAGGAGTGAATGTCCTTGATTTATTATATTGGATTAGACAGGCAAACCTTGAGACAGTCCTGTCTTTATTTCTCGATTACAGTTATACAATTACAATTGCAGATTTATTCCTGCAAAAATGTTTCCTTTCAACACAAACTCTTCTCCCAATAAGCAGAAAACTGTGTTTTTGCAGAACTGCAAAACAAGGCTTGGTGAGAGAAATCTTTTCTACCTGGAGACTTGATCCATGTGTCAGAAAGTGGTTCTCAATGCCAAGGGTGGGAAGTTGGATGGTCCAAGTGCCTTGAAAAAGGTGTGTTGCAAAACAAGTAAGAAATAAGTGCTGCCTTGAAAGTCCTTGGGTTTCGGTTCCCTTTTGAAGGTAAAGCAGTACATGCAAGGTTGAAAAATGTCAGAGCAGTCACCTATATCAGCAAGAAATTGGAAACCAGTGGTGATAAGATATTCAAAGAAGCATGGAGGGTACTGTCCTGGGCATAATGTAGTATATCTGACCCAACAGCCTGGTTCACTGGCAGTTTCAGTTGCGAGGTGGGACTAGCTAAACAGAGAACAGATTTTTCTGTGAGAACGAGACCTTCATTTGAATTCTTCAGTGAAGCTTGGCAAGTGTTATGGGTGTCAGTGTTTCTCCTGGCTGCTTCTGCAGAAAACAAGAGATGGTTCCTAGAGGTTCGAGTGTGGAGCTTGGACGGGCCCTTCTGGAGTTTCCCTCAGTAGATGTTTCTTTTACAAGATACCCAGAGTTCCTGTAGGTCCGTGAAAATCTTCCCTTTTTTATTTAGCTCTGTTTGAGAGGCTCCAGGGCCTTGGAGGAACAGACTGGGTCAGTGTGGTTCTCCTTCTCTTCCTATATAAAAGTGTGCAAGGTAAAATAAGGTATTTGAAGCTTGAAGGTCAATCCAAGCAACACCATGGAGCTGACCGTGCTCCTCACTACAGTACTACAGTACAGCCCCTCTAGGTCTGGTCTGTATTTGGGCTCCTGAGGTAAAACCAAAGAAAGAATGGTTCCTCAAAGGGCTAATGTTAAACTATTAGTACTGGGAAATGTAGATTTTTTTTTTCTTTTGAGGGCTGTGGATAATCTTTGTTAGGGTTTTCTTAGCTGCAGCATGATTTAATCAACGGCTGTGGCATTTTTGGAAATCATCTACAGCTTTGCACTCCAGGTCAGCCAGGCTGTTGCACCAGGTCAAATGAAAGTCTGTCTCTTCACTTTTTGAAACTGCCTAAATGTAAGCAAAAGGTCCCTGCAACCTTGTCAAGGATAAAAATCCAGCCTGTGTGTACCTGTGGAGGCACGATTCTAACCACTTTAGTAGTAACCTGAAGCTGGTTGTCTTGAAATTTTCCTGTTTTGTCCAGTAGTGACTGATTGCTCAGTTCATATTTTTCCAGACAAGGTGTTCGTAGGTGGTTCAGAGTAGAACAGGCAGTCTGATTGAGTCTCACTTGCTCTTGTACTCTCCTAATTTTAATTAGGTTTGCAAAAAAGGAAGGATTTCAAGAAGCAAATAGAGGACAAAATGGCATTGAAGCATTCCCCCTCCTTTTTTTTTCCTTCATGGTTTAGGTGAAAGGGTTTCAAAAAGTAATTCCTGTGTATCATTCCCTATTGTTCTTGCAGACCTATGGAAGATGTGTCCTACTTTCATGATCTGCCCACTGGTCGTGTGAGTTACAGAAGTATAAGATGCTCCCCTGCAGCTAAGTGCTGCTCCCAGGTAGACAGCGATGAGCTCTGCTGATGTCAGACTAGTGAATTTATTTCTCTCTTATTTTTTTTTTTATTTCTCTTTCCCTTTTCTCCCATCTTGCCTCGATCCTTTTATCTAAGCCTTCTGATTCCTTACTGCTGAGCCTTGGGACAGTGGGATCTCTAGGAGGCAAGGGTTAATGTTGTTTGTTTGCAGGAGGAGGGTGGGGAGTGCTGCAGCGAGCCTGAGATGAAAGGTACCACCGGGAAGTGGTTTTCTTGGCTGGGGAAGGTAGAAATGCTTTTAGCCTTGTGACCCAGTTGACTGGCTTTGAGTTCCATGCTGCTGCAAGGTAGCAAGCCCAAGGGCAAGGGCTTATCCTGTGGTTTTGGTGTGGAAGAGTTTCCCAGGAGTTAGTGTATAATTTTCACTCGAAGGCTCGTCTCCATTGTTCACACTAAAGCTCGTCTCCATTGTTCACACAAAAGCTCCTCATAACAGCTCTTGTCCGAAGTTTCCTCACAGTGCCTGGCCAGTGCTGCTCAGTTCTGCAGGCCCTTGGTTGGAAACATACAACTTGAAACATACAACTTGCATGATTTGAAGTTTCTCTCCCAGTAAGAGTAATTATTTTTGTCTAAGCTAAGTACCGTGCAATGTCACATACTCCTCTTCCTTTGGGTTGAGGCATCATTTTTCTCCCTGGGACTCTGCAAAATTGTAGTACTCAATGTGTTTGCACTGCACAGCTTTTGGTGTGAACAAAAAAAAAAAAAAGGGTGATACATCGCCTAAAACACCAAATCAGGTTTTTTTTGGAAGTACAGGAATTTAACTTGGATGGACTTTTGATTTGACTGTTTTCAGGCCTGGCTGTAGCTCTCCCACCCTGTACTGGAACAGGCATTTCAAAGTGGATAGCATCTCTGCTGCCTAATGCCTCACTGTACGAGCGTGGTTTTGGTGGAGATTTTGCTTCCTCCAGGTTATACTACCAACAAGCTTTGGACCACTTGGTCCTTCTAGTGTTGATTTGGCCTTGCTGGAGATACCTTGGCCAGATACAGAGGTGCGTGATGCTCACCTGGCTGAATGTAGGGGAAGGTTTGTAGTCACAGTTAACAGGAAACAGTGGAGACTGTAAAAAACCAAGCATGAAAGCAGGAGTGGGTGTTTGGATATCTTGAGAGATGGTTTTCCTTTGGCGGGATGAGGGGGTGGGGAATACACCAGGCAGAAGAAGGTTCAGAGATTGAGAGATAAACTTTCCAGAACAGCACCTGCAGTAATTTGGGGCACTGTAGCTCAGACTGGTGTAGAAGAGCTGGTACCATGGTGCTGTGTGTTGGCTCCCTGCAGTTCTTTGGGGTCCTTTGTGGAACTGGTTTTCACAAATATGGGAAGGAAATTGAACCACTCTTTTGGGTAATACAATAACTCGTCCTGATATGATGGTTTTGTATGTTATGGGTGCTTAGTAGCCTTGTGTTTATTTTACAGCACAGGGATGCAGACAGCTGGAGGCCAAAATATGTAAAGGTGTTAGAATCCAGGTCTTTCTGCAAAATACCCAAACTTGTGTTAGGTTCTGTGGGGGACAAACTCACTTAGTGATGGAGGGGGTAATAATTCTAAAGCATGTCTTCAAAATGAGGATGATTTTGGAAACCTAAATGAAGTTCATTATTGGATTGTTATAAAAATGTGAAACAGTTGGCAATAGAAACAAATCTTTTGGGTGGTTTGCAGCTTTCTGGAGCTATGTCTGCATTGTTCAGCAATGCTGGGCAAAAGCAGTGGCTCTGTGGAGAGAAGCAGCTGGTGCCATAGACCTGGGAGCTTTCCAGAGGTTGTACACTGTCCCAGATTTGATCCAGTCCTGTGGTTTGAGAGTTTGGTGCTGAGCATGGGTTCAAAGGGGTGCTCCTGGAGCTGGTCTCCTTTCATTGGAGAGGAATCCAGCTGAAGTTTGCTGAGCCTGCTCTGTTATGTGAATTACAATGCACTGAGTGAAGCCTAATGCAATTTGTCCCAAAAGCACTCTGGATTTGAACTGAAATGTTTAAGGCACCATTGTAGCCTGTCATTGCAGTCAGACTCCAGTTGCTCTTTACGTGTGAATATTCCAGAATATGAGCTGGTTTAAATGACACCTTTGTTCTTAGTGAACTCTTAAACTTCCCTTGTTTATATTTTAATTGCTTTTAAAAAAATTCCTAAATGGTAGAAGAGCTGTTTCTATTTGTGGTGTGCTGGTTTCCAAGCCATACAGGGTACAGAGATGAGTTTTCTGAATTCTTTCCAATAACAAAATTTCTTCCTCACTTTTTCTTTGCTAGTGTAATGGTTCTTCTCTGAGATCTTCGATATCGTAATATGTGCTTACATTTCAGAAAGAATCACTTTCATGGAAAGTTAAATAAATAAATATTATAATCAGTGAAGCATCATAAATAACTTTTATGTCTAAATCAAGCTATTAAAAGCTTTTTTATTTTTAAGTAGATAGGGGAATAAAATAGCTGCATAGTTCATAAAGTGGTATACTATTACTGCCTGCTGTGCCCATGAATTATGCCAGCTTTTTACACTTGGGAAGTAAAAAGCGGATTAGAACTGTGATCAATGTATTATCCTATATTTCTTATTGTGCATTATATTTCCTTTCTGAGAACCTTTGTAGACTAAATGGCTACTAATGACATAATTACAATTGTTTGTCACCACCATAATGTGTGATTTCCTATCTCATCATGAAGATGTAAGTTAGATAAAGGAGGAGTTTTGGCAGGAAGACAAAGTGCAGTGATTTATTAAAGACCAGATGTGGTTGTTAAAAGCTTTTCTACAGAAGGCTCAATTGAGTGATGTGAAATAAGAACGAAAGCTCTGAACACCACAGTCAGTGGTTCTTGGTGTGAGTGACACAGTTGCTCAGAGAGGCATGACAAATTAGCGGCGTGTTTTATTGTTGTGTACAAATTTATGTTTGAATTTAAACAGCATAAAAAGTTCAAAATTGCTCGTGCTAATAAAGTGGATATTTAAAGGAAATAATTATGCTGAAATGGAGTGGATAACTTGAAAAGCTCAAATTCTATGAAAACAGCTCAAGATCATGTTAAGCCAAAGGATCTCAGGTCTTAGAAGAGGGTTTGCTGAGGCAATTGACAACAGCAAAAACAAGTGTGCTGGAATATTAATTTTTTTTATGCAGGCAGAATATCGGTGTAAATCAGCCTAACTCCATCAGAGTCAAGCTGGGGAGTGGGTTGCCTGTATCCCCCCACAGAGGCTGGTCTTCACACATCCTTCCAGCACAGGTGGAGGTTATGGAGGCAGTGGAGAATGCACAGAGCGGCTGCTGAGCGTGGCCCTAGCATCGTGTGCTGGCTGTGGGGAAGTGAGGGGCAAAGCCTAAGAAAGGGCAATTAAGGAGGAAATAATTTGTTCTGTGGCTCTGAACTTTTGCACTGAGCAGCTTGGCTGTGTTTGCTGAGGAGCTGTGGCCAGCCCCTCTCCCATGGGAACGCTGTTACAATGCTTTTCCCGGTCCTTACGCAGCGCCGTCTCTTGGCTTTTTTCATGTTCATGTCTTGTTGTGCAGTTGTGTGGCTCTGGCTGCTTCCCCCCACCACCTCTCAGTGCAGACCTCCCACCACCACATCCTCCTCAGGACCTCGTGCTTGCCAGAGCATTTTCCAACTGCTCACACTGTTGTGTTGGGCCATGTGCTGCCCATGGTCAGTTGTCTGTGCCAGCTGCTGATGTGTTTTCAGGCATGACTGGTTTTGGTTTATCATCAGCTGAAATTGCAATGTGCATCTATTTATGTAAAGCTGATAATTATTGGTAGCTATTGATATTAATATTTGTGAAGTGATCAGTAGTGAAGGGAGAATTTTGAAGAGAGCATAGAGCCATGGAATGGTTTGGGTTGGAAGGGACCTTAAAGATCATCCACTTCCCAAACCCTGCTATGGGCAGTGAAACATTCCACTAGACCAGGTTACTCAGAGCCCCATCCGCATCCTTCGTTGTCTTTTGTTGCTCTCAGCTGTTACTCTGATCTAAACTTGCAAAAGTCAAGATGTTCAGTCGGGGAGATGGAATGATAGCTTCAATACCTCTTTTGCCCTTGTATATTTTAGGGGTCTTTACACTTCACTTTGTCTTTTTGTGTCTTGCTTAGACATGTCTTGTGTCTTGCTTGACGTGGCAGGTGGCTGATAGATGGTGGGGAGGGAGCAAGAGAAATGTTCAGAGAAACAGCTTCTGATAAGCATCTGAAATTCTTATATACGTGCCTTGTGGTCTGGGAATTCTGCTGAAATGTCATGAAACTGGTTTTATTTGAAGAGTCCGCTGCTGCTGCTGTAGGTTAGGCACTTTCCTGGTTTTGCAGCTTACTGTAATACTGGTTTTCACTGAAGCACAGGAAGTTTGAAAAGAATATTAAAATAGAATAAAGTATACTGTAGCCTTTTAATGACTTTCTCATCAGATTTCAACTTAAGATTTTTCTTAATATTTTTTAATCATTATTTTATCTGAACTGGTAAGCCCATCCCCTTTTATGAATAGAGTTTAAGCTAACTTTGAATTTCCTGTCTTCCTGTTTAATCCAGACCTTTATCATTGCTAGCAGGCTAGGAAAAATACTATTGTCTCAGAGTCTGGGATAACCACAAGTCCGGTTTGGACACATTCAGTCTAATGACTTTATAGAAGCATTTTTCAAATGAATTTTTGTTTTCTGCTGTCCTTTGTGTTTGGGTTATTTTTCCCTGCTCCCAACACAATTAGAATGTTGTTGCCTTTCAAATGAAATGCCTTTTATTTTTTTTTTTTACCTCGTCCTCTTTTAAGTCCTTCTTGCTGTTCTCTCCGATAGAAATAAATCTTATTGCTACAAACATCACAGATTCATTGTCAAAACTTCATACTTGGCATTTTAGTGATAGAAATCAAGTTGAAATACCAGTTCTGGATTGTTTTGCACTGTTGAGCAATGGCAGGCAGACTGGCTAGTGTGGAGAAGTCCAAGAGACTACAGCTAATATTTCTTCATTACCTGTGTGACTTTTGCCTCCTTGACTTTGGTTATGCTCAGGTTCATGGGCAGCCAATGACTGAGGTCAAGGCAGTGTTGTGTAAGATCTTTGGTGGCTTTTTGTGTTCCCATGGGTGTCCTGGGTGTTGCAGAAGCACAGTCAGCTGGAGACTCCTTGGGCCTAGGATTCAAAGGGGCAGGGGGTCAAAGGATGAGTAACACAGGAGGAGGTTACTGGGCGGGACAAAGGGAACTGGGCATTTTGGTGTCTCCAGCAGGACCTTCCTAATGGAACAGAAATGCTCCCTCTTGTATAGTGCCCTGTGTTATCTCTGCAGTGGGTGAATGTGTCCAGGTGAGATATCCCAGACCTGCAGGACAAACTTCAAATCTCAACAAGTTCATGAGTGCTGTTAAAAAAAAAAAAAAAAAAGAAAGAAAATGGCTGCTGCCACTGTTATAGAACATTTCATTTACCTTCCTTATTTCACCTAATGTGAGATGGTAAGAAAATGCTGCAAGTGGGGCTGTCACAGCTGCAAACAGAGCAAGGCAGACAACACCTAAATATTTCATCCTGAATAATAGCCATGAACAATTAATAAGGTTGGGTGAAAGATTTTTGGGCAAAATTTCCCTGGGAACAGTTGTCTGTAACATTCTCAAGCTTGTTTTTCCTTGTTTTGGTGTCCACTTCTGTGAATCTGGTAACATGCTTTGTGTGAGGAGCTTCTCAGCAGCACTGAAGTGATTCTGTATAATTTGTATTCACTGTTAATTTTAGTAACTGCGCTGAGATTTGAATTACGCTAATCAACTTTTCTTGTAATTTGTATAATTTACATACTGTACACACACTGCAAATGCAGGACTCTGGTGCAAAACAAAGTTTAATTAGTATAACACAGCTACATCAGCTTTCCAAGTGATTGATTTCTGAGCGTGGAAGAGATCTGTACCACAGATTAGAGCACTAAAATGTCCAGTGTTAGTGTAGGGCCCCAATGGGATGAGTAGAACCAGCACAGTTATTGTAGCCAGCCCTGTTCATCCTTCACTTGACCCGCCTTCCCCAAATATTTGGCTTGTGCACAGGGAATCACTGAGAACTTCATGGATGTCTTGGTCTGTCTGGTTGCTTCTGTAGCTTCCCATTGATAGGAGGGGTTGGACAATGTTCACCACCTGCCCTGCTTCTCCTGTCCCATCTCCACTTGTGTACCCCAACTTACAGATATTTCTGTTGCTCTGTGGAAATGATTTCCCTTCTGAAGGACTGGTGATTGTTGATATTTAGTCACCTGACTCTGAAAAGTGTATTGATTTGCAGACAGAATTGCAAATTTGATCAGTTTTTAACATTCTGTTTCTTTTATTGGTGATTCCTGCCTTAAAACTCCAGATTACTTGCTTTGTACTTGTGGTTTTACTTAGATTTAAGTGTGTTTTTTGATTAATTTATGGAGAGACCTCAGCAACAAAATGAAGAGGAGACCCTGGTTACATAAAGGCAACAAAACTGTTCACAAAATTTCGACAGATCTAGGAAAAAAAAAATTGGGCTAAGAACAAAATAATTTTGCCTTTCTTGCTTGAATGGGCTTCAGTTCTTGGATGGACAGCATCTGCAACAAATGAGAATCTGGTGAACTTTACATGAATACTTTTTCTTTTAAAAAAGAGTATTGATCTTTTAGAACAAAATGGTTTTGTTTTGGTTTTTTTTTAAAGTTTTTAGGTAAATTAACAAGTGTGAAACTGGTGAGAAAACAATAAACCTGAGAAAATGCTTGAGCTGGTGTGAGGATCACTGTCAGTCCAAACCACATGTGGCTCTTGGACTCACATTTTGACAATTTGTTTGCTGCAACTCCAAAGTCCCATCTCTGTGCTTGCTTTAATTTTTGCAGTATTTGTCCAGTTGAGCTCCATGGCAGGATCTCCCGGTGTAAAGCCCAGCCTGCTCATAAACTTCTGCACACCTGGGGCTTTATTTCATGTCTGATCAGGCACTGTGGGTCTTCTCCTCTCACTGTGTTGGTTCTGACTTGGGAGCTGTATTCTCTCATCCTTTCAGGGCTGTTAATCGCAGGGAAAGGTTTTAATGTTGATTTTTGTCGGCATTACCTTAAAACCATTGTTACCTAATTAGCATCCGCCATACATTTGTATATGACATTGGATGGGCAAGTGTAAATGCAATGGACTTTGAACATTTTATGAGGTGCTGCTGTGAAACTACTTCACTCATCATTACTTAAAAGCTAGAGATTTGGCCTTAGGTATTACATCATGTGAAAACCAGTAGACAAAAATGGTGATCAATTTTTTATTATAATAAAGTTTTAATATGAGGCATTTTTAGATATGTGTCATGAATATATGAGTCATGTATTTCACACCAAACTAAACCCATTATGATGATATTTCTACTTCAAGGGGTTTTCAGTATTTAAATACTAAATTTAATTCTATGGTTAAAAAATGATTCATATTCAAATCTATTTTTATGCTTTATAATTAAATAAGAAAATATTGCTTGTACCTACACTTTTACTATTCTGGGTTGTATTATAATTATTTCTTTAATTTGACCCATAAAAACAGTCCATTTCTTCATTAGTAAATTACAAGGATATCGCAACAGAAAAATGAGTTTTGAAGGTGTCTTACCATATCTAATGGGAATTTCAGTTTGGGATTTTCTCATTTCTTTCATTTGTTCCTTTTGTAAAACATGAAGATACTTTCTAGGTAAATTAATCCCTTCAAAGGAGCAAAATAACTTCCTTTTCGGAAAGGGTTATTAGAGACTTATTCTTTATAATCTTAAATACCACTTGTGTTAGGCTGAACAATGAAGGAAAAAATTACACTAGTTTAAAAAAAAAAGAGAAAAAAATTATTACCAACCAAAGCCAAGTATATTACAATTATGTGATCATGGAAAAGTGAGCTTTCTATTGGGAAAAACGTGATCTAGATTCCCATGAAATTTCTAAGTTTAAGTATTTTTGTAAATTAGGTTGTTCCTAGTTAAACAGGTGGCTTTAAAGGCTGGTTTCACTGTTGTTTTAATCATAGTTTAGTTACCATGGAGAAATATGCAAGTTAGCATTTATACACAGAAGTGAAATTTATGCTGCATAGATAATAGCCTAAATTTAGCATGACTTAAGTTTACCACTTCCTTAAGAAAAAAGATATACATGTTTTATTATTATACTATCACACAACCAAGAAGTAATTTCTTTAAAATATTATAAGATTTAAAATTCAAATTTTGTTGTCCTGAAATAAACACTTTTTTTTTTTTTTTTTTTTTTTTGAGCTCCAGCTTGAATTTATTTCTCCCCTTTGATTTTTTGGTTGATTTCTCAAGTCTGAGTTTTAGACAAGTTCAGTGAATGGTGTGGAGCTGGTTTTTATCTGTGCAACTGGCGTGTGGCAGTTGAGCGAGAGACTTCGCAGGAGGGAAATCTGTGTTATAAAATTTATTGAGGCATTTCAGCTGTTTGACCCAGAGTTTATCAGAATGGAGATTTCTGTTACTGAACTAAAACAATGCTGGGAGAGGGCAGAAAGTGGTGAGAAATCATAACATTGTGTTTTAGAGAATAGAGCTTGTCCCGGCTTAGCCAAGCCTCATGAGCAAGTGGAGATGCTGAGTGTCTTTGGCTGACCTGGAGAGCTTGTTTCTCTCACCCAGATGCCCTTTCCTAATTTAACATGGTTTTTTTTCTATTTTTTTTTTAGCTTGTTTTTAAGTTTAACAGTCCTGTCTGTAGGACCTCGCGGCAGAGCTAAGTTTTCAAGGACAAATGTTGTAAGAGTAGCATGATCCAACAGGAGGTCCCCCAGCACACCGAGTGCAGCAGATCCCTTTCAACACCAGCTGTTCTCACAGATATAGATTGCTGCAGTGAAATTTTCTTAATATAATTCAGGAAGCTCTAGAGAATTCTCCAAAACAACTGTGCCAACAAGGAAAATGTTGAATTTTTCATCAGCTGCCCAACGCTGAGAGTTAGTGGGCAATCCGTTCATTCATGACCAGATGTTCAGTGTAGTAACACTCTGCAGTTAACTTGAACCTTGTGGCCTGTTTTCCGGCGGCTGCAAGGACATCGGCAGCAGCCTGGCACGGGAGGATTGTGGCCTGAGAAGGTGCAAGATCCGCCTGCGTGTCTGTGGCTGCCTGGTTCTCCACCAGTGACCAGACAAGGTAGGGAGTGATGGAGGAGGGAGAGGCTTGCAGCATCAATCATCGCAGGGGCCTGGCGAGAAGCATCTTTATTTTGCAGCTCTGCTATCAGAGGAGGGCTGACCAATTTTTATCTTTCCATCTTCGAAAGGAAAGATTATCTTTTTCAGTCTGTGTGCAGGGTGGGGTTAATGCTTAATGTTGTGTGTCATAACTTTGGTTTCTTACCCTTTTTTTTTGTGGCAAAATGATCAGAAGACAGGTGACTGGGAACTTCACACAGCTGTGTGGGTGCATTGAGGTGGGTAAGGTCAGGGTGGTGGTAACTCCACCTCAGCCCCATCTTAAGCTCAGCTGAAGGAAGAGAGTTGACTCCTGAGTAGACTCGGCCGCTCACTCAATCTCATGGTTTCTTTCATAAAGATGCATTTATGCCTTATGCCATTTCAGTGTGTTGTGTTAGGCACTAGTACACAGAAAAAAATAGTATTGAGTAGGAGTTCTGGAATAAACGGTGTGATTTTCTACTTTGAAAAGGATTCTTCCTTTAAATGATTAACTGTGTTTGATTCTGGGTATGCCAGCTGGCTAGAAGAGGGAAGGCAGGATTTGATAATGTTTAGTTTTTTCTTAGATGTTACAAGAATCTTAATTCCTTCCTTCATTGTATTTCAAAATAATATAACTATTGATTTCAAAGTGGAACCGTCGATGAAACTGCTATTATCTCATGCTGTCACAATAGCCGCACTTTCTCAGGTTCCTTTGATGAGCAAGGGGAAAAATCCCTTTTCTTTAAATGCAGTAGTTTGGGCTTTTAACTTCCAGGCATGCTCTCGAGGAGGGAAAAATCTCTCCTAGGCATGTTTTTGAGAACGACAGCCCTTCTACCACAGCGTGCAGCAGACGGGGGGGCAGTAGCTGGACTTGCCCCGAGGAAGCAGCTGTTGCCCAGCTCCACTGGAGCTGCCCGCCCGCCTTGCGTAACGGTAGCGTGACTGTGGCCAGCCAGGACAGGACACCCGTCCAACTGTCATCTGTGCTCGAGCAGGGCCCTCCCAGTAATGATGTTTGCTTTGGCTCGCCTTTCTGGCTCTAATTTGTCAAGTTGCACTGAAACCCTCCCTCTGCATTTCCTGCTCAGGGAGAGGAACCTTGTTGCATATTGTGTTCAGCCCTGGAAATTCATCTTTATTGTGCTCATGAAGTTGAGCTTGACCTGTCCTCTGAAAGGGCAGGGGAAAGTTTTGCAAACAAGTTTGCCCACTTAGAAACAGCAGCAAAAAATGCCCTAAACCATAAACTGGAGGAGTAAAATGAGGGTAAATAAAAATAAAAGTTAATTTCTCTCTTGGTTTTGGTTTTTTTTTGGTTTTTTGTTTTTTTTAAGGAAGGATGAGGGAATAATAGCCTTGTTTTCATTGATGAGAACTTGCTGATAGAAAAATGAGAACAAGTTTACAGTAGCTTTGACATTAGTTACCTTTATTCAGCATGCTCCAGCTGCATTGAGCCCTCAGGAAGCCTTCACCATGCACACAGTTTGTTCTTGGGTGTGAAAGCAAACAGTATTTGAGTTGGCAGTAACTTCCCTTTTAGAGAAGTTTGCTGCCTCGGCAAGAAACCGCAGCATGAGCATTCTGCTGTTGAATGTTTCCACTGGCAGGATGGCCTTTTTCCACATTTCCTTGGTTTAAGGAAACAGATTTTGAACTTTTTTTTTTTTTTTTAAGACAAAATGCCAACATTTAACAGCTGGAGTTAGCATATAATTTATGGGTTTCACTTTCATGCTCTTTCAGTATATAAAAATTAAAAATCTGCAATTATTCTGAAGTTATGCGAGTTATTGCAGAAAAGTGATTAAAAAGTTGAACCTCTGTTATGAGGATTTCAAGAAAGTCATTGTTATCTAAACAGTTATTTTTAATTACTCTCTTTAATGACTTGTAATTGTAATAATTTTCTTCTGTTATTACACTTACCATATACGTGATATTTAAGGAAGTCTTTTGTTTCCCCCCTTTGATTAACAAGGAGGAGTTTGTGCAGTTGAAGCACTTTATATATTTAGTTTTTTAATTATTCTTGCATGAGAGCTTGTTAGTCTTCCCTGTCCTATGAGAGTCTTCCCACTGTGGCAGCTCCTTTTGGAATATTGATGCAGGTAGAGCAGGCAGAGGCTTCCAAGCTGCACCTTGCCAAGTTGCTACTTGCTAGCAAGAAGGGCTCTTAAATCTGGCACTAAAGATATCCAGACGTTGAATGGACCCCGATTCACCTCCGTTTGCTCCCTTTTGGGATGGCCTCATCTTCCAAAACTTGGTGCACGCTGCTCAAACTTTGAAATGCCTCGTATTGGCTAGAAACTTCAGATCCCAAACTCAGCAGCTAGAATTAGAAACAGATTAGATGCAGGAAATTAATGCAGCCAGCCAGTAAATTATGGAGCAACAGCCGCTGTAAGTGTGGTGGTATTTGTGTTCTGTCAGTGCAGGGATGCTCGTTGTGTTTTGCTGAGCATCACTCAGTTCACATCTGTATAAACACTGGGAACACAGCACAGATCTTTAAAAAGCAAATCAGCCCAAAGAAAGCTTTGCTGAAGGAGTTTCCCTGGTTTTGCAAGCTGGAAAAGAAGGGAGGGGGAAGGAGAGGAGAGGCTGGAAAGTAAATATATTATGTACAATGCTGTTCATATTAAAATCACTTAATTTGTATTTTAGATTTAGGGGAAAAAACATGTTGTAATGATGAACAGCAGTGTTTGAGAAATGTATATTTTTTTATTTTCCCAGACAGTGGCTATTTGTCATTTTTATCTCTGCGGCTTGTAGACTTGATTGGATTTATTATGTATGCTGCATGTTTATGGCGCTTTTATTGTATGCTGTTAATTTGTTGTAACTGCTGCCACTTTCTTGCCAAGGACCCCTTGAAAGCAAGTATGTGTCAACAGTTACCTTCCAGTTTAATAACCTTGAGCTATTTCTCAAGTTTGGTTGTTCTGTGTTCATGGGGAGCTTTTGACTCTGTTGTAGCTGAAGAAAGTTGCTGGAACACAGGCTCAGTCCTGCAGCACATGTGTTTGAAGGTAGAGCACTGTTTTTCTTTTTTTTTCTTTTTTTTTTTTTTCTTTTTTTTTATTTTGAGAGGGTTTATCTGTATTTTAAACTAAAAACCCAACACTAGTCTATGGATACCGTTACTTTAGTTTATGGCAAAGAAAGTAAAAGAAAAAAATCTCAAGCTTCTTTTAAGTAAGCAGGTCAATCAGCTTTTAAAATCAAATATAAAATGTCTTTTAAATATGATGCTAATAGTGAAAAATGAGATAATACCTTTTTATGTTTTTGAAGTCCAGAAACATTGATAAATTATCCAAACAGGATTAGTGTGTAGTTATTGGTAAAAAAACTGAATGTATTTATATGATAAGGATTAAACAAGATGAGACTTCATTTTTTGGAAAGATGCAAAGATATAAATAATCCTAAGAAAAATAATGTGCTGTGGATATATATTTAAGGCACAACTGGAGGTAGAATTAAAACGGTGGATTAAAGGTGTTTTGTGGTAAAATAATGGCTGGAGTTGATACATTCCATTTTCATTCTGTTTAATTTATTTGAGTTTATTGCCTGCTGATGAATCTCGCTGATGATGCCGATTCCATGAGGTCAGCTATGTTATTAACTTCCTTGATAACGAGGTGGAAGTGTGCTCTGGAGAAGGAGCAAGGGTCCTTCAAATGGATGGGAACTGCTGGGGTTTTTTTTTACTGTGAGGGTGTGGATCTCCAGCCCATGACAGAGAGTGATGGGTGATATGTAACCCTCAAGAAGGGGTGCTCTTGGGGGGACGCAGGAGATCCTTCTGGCTTTGAGAGTGCTTTCTTTGAAGCATTGTACTTTGGTGGAATCAGGATTGCGAGACGGCTGAATTTTAACATCTGTAAAATAAGTCACATGGGAAGGCAGCACAGTTGTAGTGTGTGTGGCCACAGCGTCTCTTCAAACCTGCAGATTGTATCTTGTCCTGCAAGAGCCCTGCATCAAAATCCTCCTTCCTGGAAAGGTCATGCAAGTTTTGCTTTGGCATTGATAAAACCTGTCTGTTTTCACTCTTCATGTCTGAAGGCTGATTTGCTCAATGGTGCCTTACAAGGCAAGCTCAGAGTTCGTTCAACTTGTCTCACTGGTATGAACTGGGTCCTGTGAGCTCTGCCCCTGTTTTGTCTCAGATTATTACATTCCCCTCCCGTTCCACCTTGTTCATCACCATGTGCATATTTCATATTGTAATGGTTGCCCATATGCGTGCCTGGAAATAGCACCTGCTTTTTCTAGAGTCTCAGTACTACCTAGGGAGACACCTGATTTGTAATCCTGGTTATATTAAAAGTCGATGTAATACTGGTGGGCCATAGAGTGCAGATTCAGAAAGAGAAAAACCCCTCACTGAGTGATTTGATATGCATTAAAACAATCCCATATTGATAATATCTGCATTTGCACTGGTGTGCACGTGTGCACACATGCCCTCTGTCTTACTTTTGAGTTCTCTGCACTCACATATGAAGGATGGAATTCCACCCATGACAATGTAAAAAACAGACTTTTTTTCCTCCTTTCTTGCTTTTTTTTTTTCTTTTTTTTTTTTTTTTTTGTGTCACATTTCCTTTATGCAATAGTTGTGAGTTCATTAATGACAAGCACTCGAGTTGGGCACTATTCACTCTGTGTTCTGCATTTATCATATGGCAGAGATCCTTTGGTGTGCTCTGATGAACCAGCATGCAGACAGAAGCACAAAGCATTGACTAAACAGATTAACAGGAATAGTTTATTTAAAGAGGGGATGTTCCTGGTGGGATGAGAGGATATGAATCTGCTCAGCTTCAGCATGTGGGGCTGTAACGTCTCCCTCTCTGCCCCCTCTGCCAGAAAAGTTGAGGCTGACTTTGTTCTTTGCTGGTTTGTGTTGCAGCAGAAAAACATACTTACAAAATGCTGTGATTGATTCCCCAATTCAGTTATATTTTATGTGTAGGTAACTTGTTACATACCTGGCTTATTCCACTTTTAGTTCCGTGATTTATGTGGGCGGGAAGGTACTTTTCGAGTCTTTAGGAATGGACTTGTATAGGGTCTGACCTGGGGCCCGTTGGATGGAGGGAATTGGAGCACCACCTTGCACTTGGTGAGCTGGTGATCAAATTTGTGCAGTCTAAAATGGCTTTTTGCTGTTGGGTTTGTGCTGTGAATCCATGAAGGGATGATTCCCCCTCCTGAGCTCTGTCTGGGCATCCAGGTCCCCTGCTTGGGTGGTAGGCTTCCTGCTCGTGGCAAGCATCTCTCCATTCCCCTGTGCCAGACCCTGCCAGAGACTAATTCTCTGCTCCATTAGATGTTACCCTGCCAAACCCAACCCAGGACAGATAAACTGAGAAAACAGGTCTCATGTGAAACATACAAGTAACAAACATTGTTTGTTTAGTGCTTCCCCACCCTCATGTTTAATTGTATAAATGAAATGTCGCGTCAGTCTGCCTCAGGTGTTGGCATCCTATTCAAATTTCAATTACCACCATTAAAGTATATTTACGCAGTGCACAAATATAGGGAGAACATATTTATAGCAATCTTTTATTGCTGGTTACGTCCTAAAAAATAACACTGAAATGCTGAATCGCTAAGTTTAAGCAACATTTAAGTTGAAGGAAAATTTATTTTCTCACACAGTACAAGTCCTAGATGAAACAAACAGCGACGAATTGTATCACTGCTCAGCTCATGTCTGTGTGACTGCACAGCAGTAATCATATATTGTTACTGGAACCACCTAAATAATTAATTGTAAGAAAACAACATAGTTAAGGCTCAGGAGGGGAGCAAAGGGGAGAGGTGCAATACTGAATTTTCTCACTGCCTGAAAACAACATTTCCAAGGCTCTCTTTAGCTACTGCTAGGAAGAATATAATTGAACAGAGGCTGAAATTATACTTCTGAAAGAATAAGCTTTTCTGTATATCAAACATTTCATACAGTAAAACAATGCTATACCTGATGAATAATTAAAGTACTGAAGAAAAACATCTTTCCATGTGTAACTTAATTATATGTGTGAAGCATTTTTGCCCTTATGAAAAAAATGTAAGGAATGACTTTTGTTTTCATCTCTGTTCATTATATGAGAGGCTCTTTCTGTAAAATATGAAGTGTTGTGGAGCTTTGTGAACTTCTCAGTGGCTTTCTGGGATTGTCCTGCGTGACCCTTAAAGTGTTGGTGATAGATTCAAGTGTGGTGGTGTTTTCAGGCTGGGGTTTTTTTGTCTAAAGCAATGGGTGAAAACATGTAAGAAGAGGAGAGAGTGTAAATGGTAGCACTGCTTCCTTGTGTATACAAAGAAGTGCTTATGAGAAAGAGAATTAAGAGTTCAGTATTTCAATAATGAGAATATTAATTTATAGATTTTTGTGAGTGTATATGTCTTAGATAAAGCTGCAGCCACTCTAAAGTATTCTTTTCTTCCTTACTCCTTTAAGTGAACGTGGTTTGATTTTTTCTAAATATTGCTAAGACAGACACTTTTCCACCTTTCACCTTCAAGCCATTTTGCACCCACTGTCTGACAAACTCGTGATGTTCTTGAGGCTCCTGCACCACCAGTGCAAATGTGTCTGGATCAGAGATATTGACATTATCTCCAGCAACCTGGACTTCAGATTACTCCAAGTGACCAGTGTGATTGTGTTGGGCAATTGTGGGGAGCTCAAGTTCCCCAGCATAGTGATTTTACAGGTGTTCTGCAGTTATTGGGTATTTCTTTCTCTCACAAGAGAAATACCAGCTGGGAAGGCTCTTTTAACTCATCCAATCTCAGCCCTTAGTCGTGCTCCTGTCTCCACTGCTGCTGCACCTGGATGGCTTTCCCTCTCCAAGTAAGAGGTTGGCAGCTGCTCTGTTCAAGACTTTGTAGCCTGTTGAATCATTCAAATGTGTGTCCCCCACAGAAGGCACTCTTTTTCTTTCCTTATTCTTTTTTTTTTCTCCTCAGTGTAGTCAAATGTCTGGTTTTGTTTCTCACCTCCACGTAATAAAATCAAAACTATTAGTAATAGAAGAACCTGTAGAAAGGGGAGGCTTTTCTCCCATCTGCTACTTCGTGCTTGGGTGTGAAAGGAGCCAGGATCATGTTTCTCCTGGCAGTTGTCTCGCTGGCATCCTGGATGTGGGGAGGCAGGGGAAGGTGCATGAGGGCGAGGAGGGACACCCTGAATGTGGCTCAGTCACAGTAATGAAACCCCTGTTGCCATCCATTGTTTTGCTGGGCAGGGAGGTCTGTCTGTTGTCACAAGCTGCACCTAGGAGCTGGGTCACAAGCCATTCAAATATATCCTAAACAAGTATTCTCTTGTGAAATGGGTAAGGAAACTGCTGGAAAAACATCCTTGTGGATTGTTTCTAACCCAGTCTCTGAGGACAATGTATGTCCCAATGTGAGCCTTGTCCCCTGTAGCAGAGGAATGAGATGAAGTGGGTTGCATCTGGTTAATAAATGTTCTCCTAAGGGTTTCTTTGGGGACCTTCTTCCTCTGAAAGTACTTTTCTAAATTTCTGTGAATCAAGGGTGGGAGGAGATTTGATTAGCTTGGGTATTCCTTGGTAGTCATCATGAAAGCCTTCATTTTTGTTTGGGAGGACTGGAGAGTTTTCCTGGTGTATGTAGTGGTTACTGCCATGGAAATACCTCTAGTGCAGAGGCAGAGCTACTTAAAAATACTTTCAGCCAGCAGATCCTTGCTGTGTTTGCAAGGATTCCTTTGGCAATGGAGATGATTTCAGAAAAGAGTATATTTTTTCTTCTTAAAAGGTTACTAAGGATACTGTCCCTAAAATAAGGATAGGAAACTCTTAAATATGGCATCACAGATTGGATACCTTTGCTTCTAAATCACTTGTGTTTGATATGTGGGTGCTTGTGTTGTTTTCTCATTCTTTGTTAGCCTGTCTGTGCAAACAGATGTACATTGTCTTCAGGATTATTTCAAACCATAAACTATTTAAGGCATTCTAAGGTGAAAACCGCAGTATTAGAAATCCAGGCTGGAAGCAGGTGCTAATCCTGCTGCTTGGTAACTCAGGGAAGGTTTGAGTGTAACCAGTGAAGGGTTTTTGTTTAGTTTTGGGCATTTCAGTCAAGAATGTATTTTTATTTTCTATAGACCCAAGTACATGATCTGAATATATTCTGGACTTGGGAGTATTTTTTGCTATTTAATGCTAATAATATTTACAATATTTACTTTGTTCCTGTTAGATTGTCTTTAGCTCTGTAAATGAGTCTTTGACTTCTCCTGTACGTCATTGCACGCTCAGGTGGCTTCATGTAGAGACAAAGTCATCAGAGCATTGAAAATGATTGAAAATTTCTGAGCATCTCAGTGATGCTGTTGGTTTTCATTTTCCAAGAGCAATGCAGCCCTTCATTGCAGGTTGATATACCTGACATGTTAGAGGGGAATTTTTGAAAAGAAAACGGTTTTCAAGGATATTTTATTCTTGAGCTGTAAACAAACGTTGACATCAAAGTCTCAGGCATTTCTAGCTGAGGTGTTAAAGATATCTACATAGTTCTCTGCTGCTCCTGGAAGATGCTGCCAATTTTATTAGTTTTTAAAGTTTTCTGGTCCTGCTATTTGAGCAGGAGCATAGTTGAAGATGAAGGTCAGTCTCTATACTCTTCAGATACCAGAATGTGCACTGTTGAGAGGTTTCCATCCCTTTCTTCTTTTTATGAGCAGAACAGCTTTGCTAAGCAGACACATATTTTAATGATAGCAAACTACATTTACACATTGTACAGTGGTATTTTGCTACATTAATTACCTTGTCAAATGTAATAGGTAATTACCACATTAAATCACCTTCATATGTTACATAGAGGCATAACTTGCTAAATTATTTAAAAAAACAAACAAACAACATCCTGGAAGCCCAAGGGCAACATCACCACAAACCTGTCTCTTTCTCTTTTAAAATAACCCACTGATGTATGTGAAGGCAGGAGCCTCACTAACCTCAGCCAGCATTGGTTTTGGAGTTTGGCAGTGGCTGCTCTGTGTCCCCCAACACCATGCACGTCCCTTCTCTGATTTTAAATAAAATCCTCTGATTTTATCTGGGGTTTTTTTTGTTTGGTGTTTGTTTTTTTTTTTTTTTGTTTTGGTTTTTTTTTTTGTTTGTTTGTTCATAGACTGAAGTTGGTCTTTTCAGTGCATCCATGAACAGAATTGTGCCCAGTCTAGGCTGTACTGAAAGGAGCACTTCTCTCATGTGACCAACTGTGGTACACAGAGGAAGAAAACCAATAAATTTTGGTTATTCTTTCCTATCTGATAGCTACCTAAATGACATTTCTGGTGAATCTCTGCAACAAATGTGTGAAACTAGTTACTGCTTTAATGTGCAGATAGCACGTGCCACAGTGGTACCCACAGGGACCAGGAGCTGAGTGATGCAGATCTTTGTCTTGTCTTACCATAGCAGAAAAGGGATGTGGGGGAAAGGCTGCTTTGAAGTGCAATTGTGAGTAGAGACCAATCTGTAAAGCTCAGTTAGCAGGTTGCTTTGCAGAGAAGTACTATTGCTTTAGATCCTCCTTATTTTGCCTTTTTGGAGGTCTTAGTGTCCTCAAGGGTTTTGGCAGAGGCTGCTTGGTGCACTACGCAGCTCTGGGAAAAATAAAGAGCAGAGGGGCTCTGTCAGGGAGGGGAGATCCTCTTGTATATTGATATTTTGTGTCTTTGTTTAAATATCTGTGCTGTCTTTTGTCCAGTGGTGAAAGAAGGGTGAAAAGAAGTAGCAAATGCTTCTGTTTGTACTTTCATACGCATTACATGCACCTAGAAAAGACTCCAATTACCAGTTTTTGGAAGACTCATTTATTTTGAAAACTGTGTGAATATATTGCTATGTAACTATAACTATCTATCAATCTATCTGTGTATATATATACACACATAACTATATATAACTATTATTCAGCCTTGAGGAGACTGAGGCAAGACTTCATTGTGATCTTCAACATCCTAATGAGGAGAAGCAAAGGGGCAGGTACTGATCTCTTCATTCTTGTGACCAGTAGCAGCACTCAAAGAAATGATGTGAAGCTGTGGGGGAGGTTTAGGTTGGATATCAGGAAAAATGGTTTTCACCCAGAGAGTGGTTGATAACTGGAACAAGTCATAGCATTGAGCCTGTCTGAGTTAAAGCAGCATTTTAACAAAGCTGTCAGGCACATGGTGGGATTCTTGGGGTCTCCTCCACAGGGCCAGGAGTTGGGCTCAATGATTGTGATGGATCAGCATATTCTGTGATTCCAGTAAGGGCTCCTTGGCAGGAACTGAAACTGATTTATGGAGGCACTCTTCAGTCTCAGTGACGTGGCCTCCTGCGAGCTGGAGAGCCTTTGGGGCTGCTGGCCCTCCTTTTTCGTGGTTGCCGTGGTTCCCCAGCTGAAGGATCACTGTCCCTAATGAAATTAGGAGGGCCTGGGCACAGCATTTCTGGTTCCTCCTGGGGCTCTTGTTCCACGTGGATGGTAGTGGAAGCAGAGGGGTGTGTACTTGGACCCCAACCAATGGCACTAGATGAGGTGCTAGGCATCTCATCCACACTGGATCTTGCTTGGTCAGGGGTAAGAGATGAGGAGCTGTCCTCCTGCCCTGTGGCACCACGGGTGTCCCACTGGTGTGGCAGGTGGCGGTCCTCCCTGCAACGCTGCTGCTCAGGGATGTGTGTGTGCTGGGCCCTGGATGTTGCTGTTTCAAACAGCATCTCCAAGCTCTGACAGAACCACGAGTGCAGGGTCTGTTGTATTGCTGAGTTGGCAGAGAAACAGCTCATCCAGTTTGGGAGCTGGAAGCCTCCCACGAAATGCTGGACATCTCCCGCTGTCACCCACTGTTGATGTGCTCTAGGGCAATGGAGGTTGGGAGCATCTGGCTCTCTGTGACCTCTTCTTGCTGGGAAGACTACTGGTGGTGTCACGGGTGGAGTGATGGCATGCTCCTCAAAATCATCATCCGCCCGCAGTGAGTGCAGGATGGAGGTCATCTTCCCCTTGCACAAGGGGCACTGGGTTTTGTTGTCGGCCCACCGCAGGATGCAGGCATAGCAGAAGCGGTGCAGGCACGGCATCACAAAGCTGGGCTCCCTCCAGCTGTCCAGACAGATGGGACAGCGGTCCTCCACCTCTTTGTCCGTGCTGCCCCTGCACTGCAGTGTGCTGGGGGGAACTTGGGATGGTGAGCCACTCCCCCTTGCTGCTTCTGCAGCAGTGCCCTCCATGCTGGGAAAGGGCAAGAGACACAATCGTCACTGACGGGCCCAGGGAGCGGAGGAAGAGACACCCAGCTCTCTCAGGAAGGAAACCCTCCCAGCTCCCCAGGGTGACGTGTCCCTGTCCAGCTCACCTCAGCTGCTGTGAGCGCACCTTCCTCAAGCCCCGGCTGCCCAAACCTGGCATGGCCGGGGAATGTCCTTCAGTGGCTCTGGAGTGAATGACCGAGCGCTGTGACCAACTCTCAGCTCACTGCCAGCTCCAAGGCCTGGCACTCGACACCTCGCGTCCTGCTCGGCTGGAGTCCGTGCGCAGGCTGGCTGGGTCAGCTTCCGTGCCCCAGTATGAACAGTCAGGGCAGGTGACACCACAGTCATCGCTTGGAGGCACCTTGGTTCCTTCCTTGGTGACCCTGGAACCCATCGCTTGGGCTGTTAGCAACACCAGAACCCGTTGCTCGGGGCTGGCATGGCCCTGGGCCGTCCCTGCCATGGCGCTGCCTGGCAGCTCTGTGGGCCCAGCACATGTGTCAGGGGTTGTCCCTGCCCACCCCATCCCCTGTCTTGTGCTCGGCATCGGTGTTTCCCTCCGCCGTGTCTGCCCAGGGCTGTCAGGTTGCTCTGGCTGTGTCAGATGTCTCTGGGTATGCATGGCCAGAGGGTTCACTTGGTAACAGCTCATGGTGCCCTTGGAGCTCTGTTGCTGCAGGCCATCCCTCTGGGCTGCTGCTTCTGCCAGTATCTCTCCCTCTTACACACTTCCCATGCTTTAGTTCTTTTTCTCCATGATATCTCTGCTGGATTTCACAGGATTGGTGATCTCCCATTCCCTTTTCATTGCTTGTTCAGATAAAGCAAGCCTTCTTGCCCTCTCACCTACTGCCACCTTGCAGTTGTACCTTGTGTCCTTCCTCAGGCCGTGAGCCTGCAGTCAGAGCCTGGAAAGATGAGCAGAAGGTTGGAAATGATTGCTGGTTGTTTGGATCAGTGCAGTGAAGCCATTCCTGATTTTGTTTTACCTGGTGGTTTATTCCTAGCCTAAAGCTGGTCTTTTGAGTGAATCCCTGAGCAGATTTGTGCCCAGCCTAGGCCATGCTGAAAGGAGCACTTCTTCTTTGTGATTAACCACAGTACACAGAGGAAGAAAAGTAATAAGTTTTGGATAGCTACCTAAATGGCATTTCTGATAAAGCTCTGCAACAGATACGTGAAACTAGTTTAGTGCTTTACTGTGCAGAGAGCACGTGCCAGTGGTATCCACAGGGACCAGGAGCTGAGTGATGCAGATCCTTGTCTTGCTGCAGCAGCAAAGTGAAGTGAGGGAAAGACTGCTTTGAAGTGCAGTTGTGAGTGAGTGGAGACACACGAAGGGGTGAGGTAGTGGGGACTGAGTGAGAGGACTCTTCCCAAACCACGAGTGTACTTGTATCCTGATTAATTATAGTCCAGACATTGCTTTTAGCAAGCCACACAACTTCACCAGTTTTAAAGACCTGCATAAGTTCTAAGTCTGTTCCCATGTGTTTCATAAAGCTCAGTTAGCAGATTGCTTTGCAGAAAACTTCTAAAACTTTATATCCTCCTCCCTTTGTCTTCTTTGGGACCTGTGGAAGGTTTTTGAGGCAGATTGATGGAGCAAGCTGGCCCCAGAGAGCCCTTGCCCATGGCCCAGGGAGCAAAACTGTAGTGATCCAGCTATCTCTTGTGGAAATCTTGGCAGATCATCAGGATCAGGAAGTTTGTGATCTGAATCTATATCGAGAGCTGCTCCTCATCCGTGAGCCTCTCCTGTCTTTGTGCTCTTGTGAGGAATGGCATCCTTTGTGCCTCACCAACCTCCGAGTCATTCTCAGAGGCAGAGATGGCAGGGAGAGGCAGGAACTGCCTCACTGTTGCTCCTTGCTGCCCAGGTTGGCCTGCTACCCTCACCACAGCTTCTCTCTAACCTTGGGTGAATCCCAGCCATCTGCCCTGAGATTGCAGGGCTGCTGCCACCCCCCAGTGCAGAGCTAGGGGCCAGCAGGAGAGCTCCTGTCTCCATCTCTGGAGCTGTGGGTGAGATTTTTTTTTTTAATTTGGTTGCTTTTAGGTTTTTTTAATTCTTTGGTGGTTGCTACTTCCTCTTGCCCAAGATTTCTTAGCCAGCGCTTAGGGAGAACTTGCCTTAAACAAGAAGTATAACCAAATCCATTGCAAATTAGCAGTTAAACTGACAGAAGGACGTTGGAGTTTTTAGTTGTTGCGTTTTAAAGTTGGCCAAGTCATGCTGTGGATATAAAAGGATTGTTCTTCACACTCTGGCATGCTGGCGAGGAGGCTACTGTGGTGTGTCCACACAAAGTGGCTGAACATGGCATAATTTGGTTTGAAATAAACTTGATGACTTTCTTCTCCTCTGTCTGAATTAATATTGGGGGTTTATAAGAACAGAGAGCAAAATGCATCATGTCCTCATTTTTATGACAGCTGACACATAGAGATGCTGTTGTTTAGGAGAAGGCCACTCACCAATCCATCCCCAGCCATGTGGAAAATGTTAGCGGTGCTGTATCTTGGATACAGCACCTCTGTTTTCCAAAGAGATGAACACTGTTAAGTGTATCTTTCTGCAGGAGCTGAGCCTCCGTTTAGGATTCTGGGATCTCTTTTTCTGATCTTTTCTTTCCTGCTGAGTGCTGAGGTATTTCTGGGGTAGGTGCCAGGGTTGTTCTCTCACTAATGATTCATGTGCCCTTCGCATGTTGCTCTGCAAAATGACATGTAACAGCGTGTACCCAGTATTTACATTACATTGGCTTGGCTCTCCAAACATGTACTTTTGCTTTCATCTCGGAAGTTGTGCCGCTCCAATAGATTTGTGGTGCTGCCGTTGGTCGAAGTTATTCAAATGTTAATTTTTGGAGTATTTGGGGCCACTGGTGAAGTGCCCAGTGCTCTGCTGCTTCATGGTTTCTAAAGATGGCATGTGGTACTCTGCAAAGGGACCCTGGTGCTGAGCACGTGAGATGGTCTGGCACTTGGCTCTGAGCTCTAATGCTGCACTGTAGCTCCTTTGCTATTCTTACCCTATCAAAAAAGGGTGATGAACCATAATGTGAGAACTGTAGATATCAGGCTCCATGCAAAAAAAAACCCTCTTAAATACAGATCTCAGTGCAAGTCAGCAGTGAGCAGCCAGGAGGGCACAGGTGGGGGTTGTAGAGCCCTGCCTGGGGCCAGGGATCCCCCTCGACCTCCGATTTTCTACTATGTTCCTAATAAAGTTGTGGCTTTTGCAGAGCAGATACAGCATGTGAAGGAGACCACAGATTGAATTCCTGGAGACCACTAGAGAGCCATTAGCTGGTAATGGCTTTCAAACTGTCCTGGGGTGGTGGTGGAGCATGTGTCTCCCTTGCCTTTATGTGTAACACTTTCAAGTTTATAATGTTTTTCTAAATGACTCAGTAGCGTGTGCTAGGCTTTTGGTGGCCCACTTGAAATGCTCTTAGAAGGGTTTGCTTTTCTGAAAGAGCTAAGTGTTATCCTTAGAATTTCAGGCTCTTTTTCAGGGTAGTAACGTATCTTCAGTCTGTGTGCTTAACGTACGACACGCACTGGTCGGTCCATTGGCCTCTTCCAGGATTGCAATTCTGCATTGCTGCAGAGGCACTAGAAAAATATAGAACTGTAAATATGGTAAAGATATGCAGTTGAAATAGGCTCCATAGCTCTGCTAGATCAGGACCCATAGCGAGGGATAAAGGTTGATTCTGGAAAGCACCATTCAATTTTTCTTACCCTTTATGCTTTTACATCCAGATCATTCAGAGATACATAAAACCCTTATAAACTTCCAGAGTACCTAGTGAGGAATCAGTTGTAACAATATAATCTAAGAAAAAGAGGCCCTTTTATTCTTAACCTGTGATTTGTCTAGCACAAGTTTCTGTTCTAGGAAATTATTTTTTCCTAGGAGAAAGAAAATACTTTCAGAGTCTCCCTTTGTCCACAAAATTTATGTCCTGAGTGATCCAGACAGTAAAACTCCATGAAAAGCTACATTATTTGAGAAATACTATTAAAAATTAATCCAATTTTCTATTCTTCTGGTGTAAATAAATGAGAAAAAAAACATCTTGAAATCAAAATGGCCACTTTCTGAGTTTTAGGCAGAATAAAAGGCTGTTTATCCTTTCCACTTTATTTTAAGCCATGGTTTTACTATTCAAGAAACAAATTCTAATCAGCCACCGTATCAGACAAATGGGAGCTTTAGTGAGAGGTTCGTATGTTGGGAGGGAGCACTAAGATTCTCATTATAGTGCATGTCTGAATAATTAGTAGGACCACTCTGCACTTTTTTTGGCAGTAAGAAGAAACTCTCTGTTCAGTGCAGCGACAGACTGACAGGAGCATCGAGCAGTGCAGTCATTAGTGTGTGTCTGCCATCAATGTCATGTTACGGTGTCAAATTAGTTAGTGCCCCCTCCGGAGCCAAGCTGGACCTGCAAATTATCCTCCTACATCCCAGGAAACCGTGTTTGCTAAACCTCAGATCAAATGGGAACAAATGATTACCATGGCTCATAAATTAACTACTTTACAGGCTTATAACTTTTTACAAGTAGATAATAAAGACAGAATTTTTAGGACTGTGTAGTGTTTACTTCAAAGCTGTGTTGTACTCTGGTTTTGTTTTTTTTTTTTCTTTGCCTATTTGTTGTAGATAGGTTTGCTTTTCTCTCAGGGGATAAAATTTGTATACAGCCAAGGAAATAATGTTTAGAAAATCTAGTGTCCTAAAGGAAGCAAATGTAAATCCACTGAAAACAATATAATTAAGTTTGTTATCTCATTGCCTGATAAGTCGCTGACAATAGTCTTTCTTCTTGTAGTGGCAGTTGTTCATTAATGAGTTCACCAATTAAGTTTGAAAGATTACAGCCTTTGCCAAGAGGATTTATCTGTTTAAAAGCATTATATTTTTTGTGATACATTCTTACCATATTGTAAGCCTCTTTGTTAAAGAGGTATAAGACTACCTCTTAAACACATTAAATCCTATTACAGGCCCAAAAATAATTTTACAATCTGTTTACACATTAGCATCTACAAAACTGTAACAAATCTGTCCAGAGATGTCTGTTTTGAGAATAGGATGCTAACAGATAGTGCACTCTCTTGAAGCTGGATTGCCCTTGTGAAACGAGTGCTCTTTTGCTGCAGAATAATTGTTTTATAATGATTTATGACTATGCAAATAATATTCTTTTTATATCTCCCCCTTTTTAAATCTCTTCTCAGCTGCGTTTTTTAACCAATGCAGAAATAGTACTGAATTTTTAGTGCTCTTTTATAGCTTTTGAATCTAAAATAAACTGAAAAGAGTAAGTTTTGTGCTTTCTATATATTAAAGTCTCGTTCCCCCACATGCAAGCTACTGTTACCTTTCTTTTGTACCTTCAAGGGGGTGAGTAAGCCTTGATGTCAGAGATCAAATCAGCATTTTGGAAAGGGCCTAGCATGCAAAAACGTGCAAAATATATCTATTCATAAGAAAAACGTCTGAAAATGCCAGAGGTTATGCTCAGTTTATCTGTCAGCAAGTTGAAGTTAAAGTAGGTGGTAGTCAATTTAGTAAATACTTTACTAATACTGTAACTATAAAGAACCATGAGTGCAGTCTCAGCATCCTGACCCATGCATGCTTTAATCACTCTGCTAGGGAAACACGCTGTACTGCAGATTAGCAGTAACATTTAAAACACAAGTAATTTCTGCAGGAGGGTATGCTTGTGTACAGTCATAGTGAAAACAGGAGAGAAAATCATGCTCTTTAGTTAATCCTGGGAAAGAAGACTTGTTGTTGCTTATATATCCAGTGAACCTGGGCCCATCCTGTTCTGAGTAATACTAGTGTAGCTCTGGGGACTCTATCAGGGATAATCTTGTGATGTTATTTTTTCTGAAGTTTCAGTGCCTCTTTCCTGGGTCTTCCTCTTCTCCCTCCAATGTGCTCATTGCTGTCCTTTACATGCAACTGAAGGAAGAGGCAAGAGTGGTTTCACACACCAGAGCTGCCCTAAAGCTCGTTGCTCTGAATTCCTTGTTGCCACACGCCTGCAGACCTGCTCCTGGCACAGAGCCCTCCCCCTCCAGCCTGGCCCATTCCTTGGTGATGCCCCAGCTTCCAGAAGCAGCAGTGCTGTAGCAGAGCCCCACAGGCAGGGTGGCAACACCTTGGGTTTTTTTTAAGCCTGATATTTCCCTGTCACTTTGCCTTTCCCTATGAAGTCAGGCCCTGGGCAATGCATTTCCCCTGGATGGTTTCCCAACCCCTCTTAGGAAACGACAAGGATATTTGCTAACATGCTAAACCAGCTGGGAGCTGCATCCTCAGTTCAATCGTGCCTTAATGTTTCTCATCACTTTCTTACATGTAAAGTGCCTGCAGTGAGCCGGTAGCTCACAGCTGAGCAGTTAATAAATGTGATATATCCCCAAAGCATTGCACCAGATGCCCTGCAGCAGCTCTAAATCAGCAGGGCTGCCCCAGATCTGCCATGGGTGGGGGGCTCTGGTTCACATCACCTTGAAAAACTTAAAACTCTGGGGTTCTAGAAGCAGAGTTAAAGGTGGGACTTTGTGTTTGACTTGCCACCTTATTGTGGTTTAAATATTACTTCATTGGAAATAAGACCACCCACCACCTCACACATGCTGTGTATGCTGTTGTCCTACATGTGGCATTTAGGGGAATAATGAAATTATACCTGTGGGATAGTGCTACTTGGTGCCTAGTTAGCAAGACAAAATTACACTCCTGGTTGTGAGAAAAAATAAATTGTAAATTAAATGTACTGTGAATTGCCTAATTGTTGAGAAAAACATGGGAGGCTTTTTCACATCTTTGGCCTTTGTCAAAATCAAACTTATGGTACTTCTCAAAATACTGGCTGCTTTCCTTTCCCCCCACCTCAGCACACTTGGTACCTGGTGAGAAACACTGCTGGATGCTTCTGTGGATCTGTGATAACTGGGTTGATGTGGAGTGCAGTGGGGTTGCCTCCATCACATCGTGGCTGCTGAACTGTCCCAAGCAGCCCACTTTAGTCTGCAGTTTCTGAGGAAGCTGCTGTAGTCCCAAATCAGACTTTTTCTTCACTTCCAGCCCCCCTTGACTTCTTGTGTCTTTGCTCCCTTCCTTACCTTCACCCAACCACATAATTGCTTTATATTGCTTTAACACGCCAATCTGTGAAACTGCTCCATTTTCTCAGTTATTGGGCTATTTTCCTTGTTCTTTTGTGATAGAAATCCTAAGAGATTGTGCCTTTTGCACAATAGCAGATTTATGTTTAAGGAGACTGGCAGTCCTTGGAGAATGGGAAGTCTCGTGTCTTCATCCTCAGATGATGATACTGAAGAGAGGATTTCTAGTACCAGTAGGCTTGCATGTAGGCATGTGAAAATGATGCCAAAAGCCTATTTGATCTAAATGCATGTATTCACAAGTGTGGGGGGAAAAATGCTGATTCTGATATTGAACACTGCAGTCTGCTTTGTGTTCTAACCTAAGTGGAGCAAGCTGGCTTAAATCATCAAATATTTTTGAACTCTGCATGGAGGCGGCTGTTGTCTTACAGAGTGAAGGCAAAGCTGACATGTACTGGCATGCTCGGAGCAGACTTTATAGCACTGAATAAGGATCACATCGTATTTAAATCACAACAGGACAAACCACCCAACCTTGCCTACCCTTGGGAGTGGGGAACACCCCTGGCACTTCCTTTTAGGGTGGGAAAGCTCGCTTTCAGATACGTCCCAGGTACTGATAAGGAACTTGGAAGCTTTAGTTAAACTGAGTTAATCATGGTTGTTTTCATTTTTATGGTACATGTTGATGTGTTTGCAGTGACACTCTCTACTGATTTTTCTTTCATGCTGTTTAAAAAGAAAAACCAAGAAAACAATGTCCTGTTTGCAGTGAACAAGAGTTTGAGGGTACAGCATGGAAAATGAGTGAGAATTTCTGTCTTGGGAAAAAGCATATGAATTTTGTGCTGGGTTTTTGATACTGAATGATCAGGTTCTGTTTTTATTAAAGCAAAACATATATATTGTACAAGGATAAGTGTTATATTTATAAACACTTCCCTGGCTCTACAAGCTCTTGTTCCCTTTACAAAAAAAGCTGTTCATGCTGCAATAAAAACACATACATTTAATTCTTAAGGAGAGGGTTTATACATTTTACTCCTGGTTCACAAAGAAAGTTTTGCTTAGCAGAAACCTGCAATTCCTTGCAAGGCAGCTGCATGAACTTACATAGAAAATACAAACGGGCACAAAGAATAAACTCCTTAAACCTGGAAAGGTCTCTGGTGAGAATCCCTGTTCAGGAATATCTCATTCAGAAATGTTATCTCATTCAGAGATGTTACAGTGTGAGCACTGGGCATTTTCCTGTGCTGTCCTTTTGATTTTCTTAGAGCAATTCTAACTCTGTTTTTGGAAAGTTAAAGATGCATCACATGTTGAGACTGCAAAGCCTGCTAGTTATGTAGTGGACAGTTAGAATTTTCAAATCATAGAATGGTTTAAGTTGGAAGCTCAGTTTGTTCCAACCCTTGGCCATGGGGCAGGGACACTTTCCACTAGATCAGGTTTCTCTGAGCCCTATCCAACCTGGGCTTGAACACTTCCAGGGATGGGGCATGATTCATGCACTTGTTTGAAAATAGTATTTCTATGTGAACATCCATGGGCAGGGTTAAGGGAAGCTCAGTGGTGTTTCAGGTTTGATGGCTGCTGTGCTGGTGTTGGGGTGGCAAGCCCTGTGAAGAGACTGCTTGTGTGGCACAGCTCATCCAGGTCTGGGTCAGGGCTGGCTGGGACCAGCTGCTATTTCAAGGGTGAGGGAAGGGCACATTCTGGGCTGAATCCTTTTCTCTCCATGCTTCAGCTGTGTTTGGGTGGGGCAGCAGCAAGGCTGCAGGTGGGCACAAGGGTGATGTTTAGTGGCATCCCCAGGGACTGGGCTGGATCTGAGGTGCCTGAGCAGCCCCTGCCCAGCTCCTAATGTTGACAGTTACACATTTTCCAGAGAGCTGGTGGCAAACCTTCAGCTGCTGGTGAGTTTGCTGCCTTCACCACTGGCTTTGGTCTGACCACAGGCATGAAGAAAATGGGCGTCAGGCATGAGCCAACGGCTGGAGGAACGTTGGGTAATCCTTCTGTAACCATGGGCAGGAGCATATGCTGCCCATGATTTGTGAGTTCCTCTGCTTTGAAAGCACCCTGAGTGTGACTGTACCTGCTTTAACACGGAATGGGTTTTCCAAGCCAAAGAGTCAGTGTGACCTCTGATGGGTTCCACAAAACAAGTACAGAGATTATGAAGAAGCAAATCCTGTGCTGAACTGAATGTCTCAACTGAATGATCCTTCAGTGGGCACGTGGGACCCCGGCAGCCAGCAGGGAGGCAGCCTGCACAAAATATTTCAGGCTAACTTACTTTGGGTTAACTGGTATGACAGAATGATGAATGCTGAGGTTTTGTGATGCAGCAATTGCACAAATGTTGAAATGTTAATTGTGAGGGCTTAGCTGCCTCGGGCTGGATGTCCCTCAGACGTGGCTGCCCCAGCAGCTGCCGACCCAGGGACTGGAGCTTGGCACAGGCAGTGTGGCTGCTGGGGAGGAGCTGAAGTGTGTGCTCAAGGCTGTCTTGACCCTGGTAAAAATGGTTTCTAGCTTGCCTTTCTTACAAATGTACAAACGTATCCCAGAGCAAACTGCCCTACGTGTTTGTGGGCACCACGTCTGCCTTTGTGCATTGTGTGGGTGTGAAGAAGCAGGGATAGGTAGTCCCATGTTTGGAGCTAGTCCCAAGTGCCTTGACTTTGCAGAGGACTACACTGGGCTGTGCAGTGGTGCTGGGAGCAGAGCTCACTTTCTGCAGCTCTGCAGCAGGAATAGTGTTCAGAACAAAGGTTAGAGGCCATCTGTGCAGGAGGCAAGTGCAATTTAATGTCAGCTGCGTGGGATAGCAGGACTTTTCTGCAGGCTATTTACTATTGCCAGCTTTAAAAATCAAGTCCTTGTAATTTGCCCAAAGAGGTGGAAGCAGACCTCAGGCCTCCTGTTTCTCTGCATTTACTTCAACCACAAGATCATGTTTCCCACCAATTTCACACATATGAATGTATGGGTTTGAACACACAAAATCAGAGACACAAACTCAGATGCTGTCTTGAGGCACCTTTGGTCCTTTTTCCTGTTGTTTCCTCCATTTGGGGCCTTAGGGGTGGTATGATGAGATCTGATTAGCAGTAAGTCTGTTAATTATAACTTCTAAATTAGAGCAGCAGTGCAGAAGCATCACTTTCTGATTTGGATTAAAAAGCCCTTCATCTCAACAAAACACAGCCAGTTGCAGCTGATAGCAGAGTGCACTGAGATGCATCAGATCATAGTGATGCACACAGTGTGTGATGCCAAAATGGATAATGAATTACTTAGACTAAGATTTATTAGCTACCACTTACTGATGCTCTTGAATGGTACTATCCAAAGCCATGAATTTATGTTTAGACTAAACTGCTGGTTTATCTTTCTGTTTCACCAAGGGGCTCCTCTGTGAGTGTCTAACTTTAAATTTAGTTCAGCCTGGTGTAGTCCTTCCTTAAATTCTGAACTTGGTAGAAGTTTATTCTTGGGGTGGGACTGAACATGAGGGCTTCGATCCAGAGAGTCTGTATTTCCCTGGCTGTGTCCAGAGCTGCTGGCCCCATGTATGTTTGCACAGAAGGGTAACAGATAATGTCTCACTCTCACCTTTACTCCCCTCCCCTGCTCTGCCCTTCTACAGCCACCCTCCTTCTCAGCTTCCCATGTCAAGGACCTCTCCCAAAATACCTCTGGTTCATTTTGCTTGTCCGAAGGTCTCCATGTGACCTCAGGATAATGAGAAAGCACTGAGGATCATTACACAGCTTGCTGAACAGCTTGTGACTCTTCCTCTGCTTTTGAAAAGAGGTTTTGGGGACTGCAGACCATGATATGAACTGAGCTGTGAGTAGGGTGATTTTTTCTGCTTTTGTTGCTTCTGTGCCAGGGTTATATTATGCATGAACAAATCCAGGCTTCTGGAAAATGTTTAGGCTGTGGATTTAAGGGTAGGAGATGTTAAGAGAATCCACCTGGCTTGACATGGAGCCATAAAAAATAGGAGGGCCATGTGAGAACTGAGTTACCAGAACTTCTCGTTTCCAACTCTCTTTATACCAGGATGCCGTAGCCAGTGGTGTGGCCACGTACATAACACAGACTTCCACAGTTGTCTTCAGTTGCAATTTGTCTAAAAATAGGGTAAGACGAAGCACCTAACTCTATTAGGGTGGAAGTTTGACACAAGTAGGTGAAATGGCCTGGCTGTGTACAAAGATACAGGAACAACTATTTTTGCTTTCACGATTTGTTGGGCAGAAAATAACTCGGTCCTACCAAGGCTGGGACATCTGGTACATGAAAGTGTTTTGTAATGAATTGGAAATGGCATTACTGCAATATATATAATAACATGGAGATGGTGCAGTATGGTGTGGGGAACTTGTGTAGAAGATAGAAAATGTCATGGTTTTCGCATACATTGTGGAAAAGAGAAAATAACTTCAAGTGTAAAGGATATGGAAATTCAGTGAATAAACATCAGTGCATTCGAGGATTTTTCATGCAACAAGCTAGATTTATCTTTCACAGAAAAAAATCTATAAACATCAATGACTTCAGTTAGATGAGAAAGTCTGGGTGTGCAAGAAAACCTACTTTTCAAAACATCTAAATTTCCTTAAATTTAAACAATCAAACATTAGAAGTTCTAAGATCTGATTCATTTGTCATTTGTATCAGTTTCATCCAGGACACCTCCTGAGATTTGAAAAAAGCTGTGCTGTTTAACACCTGAGTAAGCGAAAACCAGCTTCATTTTTCTGTTTGAGCTCAACAACATTTCAACAGCTTGTTTCTTAACAGGCAAAATGGACTAGAACTGTGAAAACACTCAATTCACTTTAAGCAATAATTCACCAGGGCTGGGCAACTTGTAAACACATTGAGAAACTGTTCCTTCCAGATTTAACCAGGGGCTCGTTGGGAGTAGGAAAGAAATCCAACATTTCTTGAAAAGCTGGGATTTCTGTCCTTTTATTGTTTTGAAGCAGATAAAGTCTCATGAAATGCAGGTGCAGCTCTGACTTCCACCTAGGCAATGAATGACTCAACAAAGAACTTTATCTCCTTGTTCAGAAACAGATGTGGTGCTCCTACCTATCCCATTGCACAGGAGAAGACACAGGAACCTAGAAGTGCAAGACCACCTTCATGGAATATCACATATTCCAGTATTTTTGTTAGCTCATGTGTTCATAAACTACATCCACATGGTATAATACCCCAGAGACATATAGTATAACATGATGCAGTTTACTTCTAAGTCAGGCCTCTGTTGTATGGCCTAAAAGCTTTGTAAGAGTTTAGCAGCAATATCAAGAAAAAACAATATAAGTGGTCCATTAATGAATAGGTCCTTGAGTGTCAGGAAGCAGACGTTGTTGGAAACTTGTGTAATATTACTGTTGGGTTTTATTAATTAAATATAGCTATTAATATGACCTTGGATTTAAACACAATGACCTCTTTTGTGAGTATGATTAGCAGATGTTTACCATAATTCTTCACTCTGTGAAAAATGCTTGTTGCACCCAATAAAAACAACCATATTTACTTTGCTAAATCAAATATTTGGAACTTGGGTCTTACTTTATATATCATGGCTCCAGTGTCTTAGACTTTCCAAGTTTAAGGTTGAGAGCCCTTGGAGTAACATATGTGGTAGATCCGGGAGTACAATGACCTATTGTATCAGGGAGTGCTTTTCCCTCTCTCTTTGGCATTGTATCTGCTACAGTGGAACCAGTGTGCTCCACCAGCCTCTGGATTTTATTTTTACAGAAGGGTGAGGAGAGCATTTTTGAATCCACAAGGTTTTCTGTATTTTATCCATTACTTGCAGGCAACTTCCTTTCCAGAAGAACTGCAGCAATAGAAGCAGGAAGCCCAATTCCAGTTCTTAAAATAAAGCTGGAAGTTATTTTCCTTTTCACTAGTATCTCACCTAATTTTAGACTTAAAAAAGTTCTAAAGTTTGCTGGTAATTTTCCTTGTCTCCTACCAAATCCAGAATTTAGAGGTGATAAATCCCATTTACATCCCCCTAAATGCCACCTGCTGCCCTGAAACTATTTTCTGGGTATATTGAGCGTTGGTTCGTAACTGCTGGGGTCAGTTTTAGTAGCAGGTCTGCTGCCTGCTTGTCTGCAGTGCTGAAAGGAAATAGCAAGGGAACAAAACTATGCTTTTCTTGGGAAACCACTCCCTTTGGAATGGAGAGATATGGCTTGCCACTTTTATTTTGTTTCCCCCTCCAAAGTAAGCAACAACATGGCAAGGAGCAGGGCCAGCAAGAAAGGAATATTATTTAAAAGGCGTCATCTATCTAGCCCAGTGTATTTCAGGAAAAGGAGTCTCCCGCTTCATATTTTAAGGAGTGTAATAAAAATAGCAATCGGTTTAAGAAAGGGGCTGACGGACCGGAGAAAGTGACAGCAGCAGCGCAGGGAAATAGTGCTCCATTTATCTGAGCACGCGAGCACATTGATAACGCTGCTCTCTGCAGTAGGTGCCATCAAATCCCAGACAATTTGTATCCCCGGCGTGGCAGGTTACTTACATGGGAACAAGTCTCCCTGACGTTACTGCAGATCATCATTAACCAGCTACTGCTGTTTGTTTGCCGTTACCTGCTGCACGGTGTTCCCAAGCCTGGATCATTTATACACCTCACCCACTTCAGGGACCTGCCGCTTCCAAAAACACACTCTGCCTGGCATCTCTTCCCTTGCTTTCTTTTCCATGGGAGAAAAAACTACTGGGTGCAGCTTCTGTCTTGCTTTAACCTAAGCAAAGGTTGTGTAATGAACGTTTAACAAGCTGTGAGAAGCAGCTACAGTGGGCATAGACAAAAGGAGGGGCAGAAGTAATAAGGAAGAAGGATGGGCTCCTCTTCTCCATCCTCAGATCTGCTGTTGACAGGGGTGTGGGTGTGTAAGGATCCAGATAAGACTTAACGGCTCTAGGTGGGATATCCTGCTTTCTGAAGGTCTTCAATCAGTTGGACTGGCATCCTATAAGCACATTTCTTGATTATCTTTCTTGGCATGTTTCGGTTTCCTTTTCCTTTGTTCAGTAATATTTGTGATTATTGTCTTCATTAAAATGCTAGCTTCTTTGTAGCTTGCAATCTGAAGGCTATTTTTTTTTCATTTTTTGCTAGTTTTTAAAGTTTTATTTGGTGATTTTTCCAGCTTGATTAGTTTCCTCTCAGGAGTACTTAGTCCTTTACTGACAGTATGCGGGATAGAGTGTCACAAGTCTTTGGAAGCCAATTGCAAAATCTCCATTGAAGCCAGTACATCTCTTGATTTGTAGTTGACAGTTTGCCCCATTATATCTATCCTAAATAGTTACAGGTTAGGTCACTTGGGAAGGAAGGCTATAATTTCGTCTGAAAGCACAGTTTGGTGAAACTATGATACCAGCACAACTATTATAAAACATGAAATCCTTTGTCTTCTCCCTTATAAAAACGCGTAATTTCTACCCATTATCGGTATTATTACTAGACTCCTCGCAGTAAACTTGTCTTTTGATAGGCAGAAACTTGTCTTTCCTAAGAATGAGTACAGTGAAGTGTAACTTTTTTTTTAAAGGAGAATAAATAACATGAGTGAAGTTTACTAGAACACAACAAAGCTATTTCATGGAAAGCTGCTGCAGAGTCAGGTAGGATATACTGAAGATTTATACTTGGGGTGAACATGTGCAAGTACCATAATGGCACTGTAGAGAACATTGGAGTAAAATATTTGATCAACGGATATGCCTAAAGAAAATACATGGTTTGGATATCTGACTGGCTTTCAGATTACAGGACAGTTACATGAAAAGTTCCTTTAAATATGTGCATGAAAACATCATCGTGGCTGAGGGGGGAGGTCAGGTCGAGCATGGTTACAACCTTCTTAGACAGAAGAAACCTTGACTAACCACCAATCTCCCCTGGATTGTGAACTCAGGGATGAGCTCCAGGAGGAGGAGAAGCTGCACAATGAAAGGGGAGTCTCAACATCATACAACTCACTGTGCAGTTGCTACTGTGAGAAGGGTTTTAAAACCAAAGTGTTGCTTATCCTGGCTAGATGTGCAATTGTTTTGAACTAATTCAATCATGAATCAGAAGATTTATAGTGAAATAAAGAAAAAAAAAAAAGAAAAAGATCAATGAAAAGGGTGGAGTAGCAGCTGTGATTAAGGAAAAAGATTTCTGTTGATTTATTGATTCAGTCCTCAGCTTGCCATCTCAATCAGGGCTTTTTTTTTTTTTTTTTTGGTTAATGTTATTAATATGTATACTTTAGTGCCATGTGCCAATTAGAGTAGATTGTAATTAAGTCTCTGGGTCTGAAAATATTAGGCCTCATGCAACACAAAGTGTTAGCATTGCACATTACTGGAAAGAGAAACTTAAGTCTGGAAAGCTGGTGCTGAGCACAGAAAAAGGCCAGTTCTCTCTGCAGTGCAAGCAGCAGTTTTTGTGGTCACCCTTTCTGGGAATGCCAGAGAAAGAGGGTTGCAGAAGACTGTTGTGCCAGGCTTTTGAGTTTTGAGGGAAGTCACTCCGGCCAAGTCACTCTTCCCCTGTGTGGAGTGAAAAACGTTCCTCAGGCTCATGTTGAAGGGCCCCTTTCTCTGCAGAGAATTCGGTTTCGGGGCACTTTGTCTTCAAGATGATGTTGTCTGTTTGCTGGGCGTGGGTTAGCACAGCACCCTGGCCTAGGGTCTTACTGCAATGGGCAGCACAAATTATAGGAGCTCCCGAGGAAGGAGCTCTTCCCTTTGGTTTGAGCTGAGAACAGGATAGTTGAAGACTTATTTTCTTTTTTCCTGTGTAGAGGGAAACATGAGAACTCCTTGTTGTGAAGCGGCAGAACTGAGTCACCGAGGGTTTACACATCACTGTAAACCAGAATAAAAAAACGTGCTTTCTTCATTACTCATTATACCACAATGGGAATCAAAATCACTCAAAAATGGTTGTAACAGCTATATGTTGCTTAGATAAAATAGTCTGGAAAGGAGAGATTTTTGTGGGAATAGCTTCTGATTTATGCAATACAATATGCGAAGCCAACTTGCTGTGATTTTTTCCAGTTATATGCAATTATGTGAGATTTAATCAAAGAACTTTGAATTACTTGCATTGCTCCATAGCACTTGCATGGTACCTCTGGGTGTCACTGAATGAGTTGTGGCCATTTAAGTGTATTGCTCTTGCAAACAACACAGTGGGAAAATTAATTTAAAATTTCCTTTTATATCTGGGTGCTTAATTTTTAGAGCTGCGCTACATTGTGTGTTGGTTTTCTGTATTTGAATCATAAATCCCATTTTTAAGACAAACTGTAAGCAATTCTATTTTGCCCTTACAGAATAAAGAGATTTACTGTATAATATGCTGGGAATGGGGGCTGAGTTTAACCTATTGTGTGAAAGTTAGTCCTTAACCTCCCTTTCCTGCTTCCATATGGATAGGCAGCATGTGGAGATTTTGTCTTGTGGGGAATAACAGACCCCAGCAGATACTTCCCTTTAAAAAATGTGCTCTGCCCCTCAGCCCAGGGGTCAGAGCCACGTCACCCTTATGGTCCACAAATGATGGAGTCACCAAACCTTGGCTGGCTGGGATGATGGGTTTGTCAGCTCTGGAGAGCAGATGAACCTTTGAGGTTGCTGAGAGCACTTGGGACTATTTAAGTAATCAGTTCTTTATGAACCCACGCTCTGCCAGCCTCTGTGTGGCCTTTCACGCCTGTGGAGCTGCAGCGAGTGTGTTTGTTCTGTGCAGTCACTCATAAGTGCACTTCAGTATCATTAGAGGGAGGGATTTATTAGTTTCTCCCATTTAAAAAGGTTTAATTAGTTCCTGTAATATTTCATATTTTACGTGCAGGAAAGATACAAAATGGCTCCTGAGGAAAACTGAGCCAGCTCAAGGGGGGGAAAAAAGCCAAGCCCTGACCTTGGGAAGCCTTTGTAAAAGCAAAAATGTGATAGAAAAGTCTTGTCAGTTCTCAGCACCTACTTGATTTATTATTTTTTATAGAGCAACTACCTCGCAGCAGCTGGAGTTGTATATGAATTTTCTTGGTGCAAACCCACGCGTAGGGCAACAAATACCACATGGAAAGATGATGGCCACTTCCTTCTAAAAAAGGCAAAGCTATCTTCTTGTGCTGGGGCCAGCACTGGCAACCTCTCCACTGCTGTGCTGGTGCCATGGTCAAAGCTCTCTTGGCAGGCAGAGCATTGGGGACTTAGAAGCTTCACAGCTCCTGTGGGTAATTAAATAATAGAAATAAATTTTGTATTATTTTTTCAGAAAGACCATAACTTTGTGCATCAGCAGTTCAACACATTTGGACTTTGGTTAGTCTTGCAGTGGTTGTGAAAGAAATGCACTCTTTAGTAAACCTATGTCTTAAAAAATACAGTAATTGCTATTTAGCCATACAAAATAAATAGCTACATAAAAATGAGCTCCTCCTCTAGGAAAAGAAATAGAGCCTATAAAATTTCTTATTTTTGTTGATATTTGCCTGCTCTCTTGCAGCTGCCAGAAAGGTGGCTTTGCATTTGCAGAGCTTAGTGCACAAATAAAGGAGTAAATAAAAGGGTTTGCTGACGCAAGCGTCGCGAGGAACACGCAGCACGTGAGTGGAAAACCACTCCAGTGGGCAAACAAAGTGATGTGCTGCCTTGAGTATCCAGGGCAAACCTGGGGGGAGTGGAAGGCAGGAGTGATTTTTTTTGTCTTAGTGTGAATGTTTTTAAAACATTGCTGACTGTCAGTGTCAACAGAGAAGTACAGAGGAAGAAAAGCAGAAATAAAAGTGTGACTGGAAAGGTGGATCAGAATACAGTAATTACAGAAGCTTTATTTTTGCTGCCTTTGATGCTAGCATAAGTATGTGAAAACTAATGCACTGCAGAGGACAGGTTTGTGGTTGAAATACAGTTGATAGATTTTGACAAATTAAACAGTTGTAAAGATGTTTGGAAGTTTTCCAGATCTTTACTGTTATTTATGTCACTGAACTAAAAAATCAGTGGTTAATTTGCAGTTCTTATAATTTTTATGATACTTATGTTGTTGTAAATTTAGCAGCGTGCGGCATCAACTCAGCGGGATACATTTTATGTTGTCAGCTACCTTTTGATATCATAATAGATTTCAGTTGCCAAAGCTTCAGGGAGAGAGAATAAAATGTATGAGTGCGCTGTGTGAGCGCCTGGATCAGACCCAAGCAGGAGAGGAGTTGGTGCAGGGAGGTCCCTGAAGCCAGGCCTGGTCCTTGCAGACAGTGGGGATGCACCAGAGTTATCTGCCAGTGGTGGTAAGGATGGATAAGATGCTGTTAGGATTGGTTGGGCCCTGAAGTATCATTGGCAGGTCTTTGAAGTCTGAGTGGCTGCTTAGATCTGAAAACGGCAGCAGTGCAGAGCTCCTCAAGTCTGGTCCCACCACATGGACCTTGTCCTGACCCTGCATCCCAGGAGTGCCCAGTGTGGGCTGTGCCTAACAGGTGGCAGGATGAGATCTGGTCTTACAGCTGTTGTCAAACTCATGTGTGTCTCAGTGTGTAACCTGAGGGTTCGGGGAATTCTCCACCCCCAGTTTACTTCTGCTAGTGACTCTCCATACACAGTGGTCCTCAGTGTGTTTCCTGGGTAAACACAGGATAGAGAGAGAGCAAGTGAATCTCCAGCATTGTCTGGTTGGACATGGGAGAAGCTTTTGTCCTGTGGGATGGTGTTGATCAGAAAGGGAAAGTCCTAACTTGTATTTTACAGAGTGCCTCTGATACCCAAATTCACACTTTTTTTAATATATACTTTTTGTACTATTTTTCTTTTTATGAAGACTCTCTATTCTGTGTATTTATAGACTTTTCTTCTGTTTTCTCCTATCATAGAAGATGGAGAGACATCTTAAATTTAGGTGACTTAAAGAAGAGATGTAGTTGTTTCTCTCTTGGGAGGTGTTTTTTAAGTGGGTTAAAAATACTGGTTTTAATCTGAGGAGTGAGACCTACCTCAGGAATATGTCACACATGAAATGAACTTCTTATGAAGCCTAGCCATGCCTTTCCCGTCTTCTACTCATTTCAACATTTGCCCTTTGCTTTCTAAGCCTGAAAATGGAAGAATTTATTAACGGTTGTTTCCTCAGTGTTTGTGGCATTAGCCACGTTTCTCAAGGGCGTTTCATGTGCTCTTTCCACTCTAACGGGATTGTCCATTGAGTTCAGCTCTGGCACATTGGGGATCCATTTGCACAGATAGCTGATTAAGCTGAACCTTCCTCATCCGTAGGTAATCCCAACATACGCAAATTGTTAGCGTGAGATTGGTTTTCAAACACTTTTAGGTTTATAATTAAGCGCTTTGTAGTTGTCCTCCACCTCCCTCCTCATCAGAGTCTTTAGCTATGCTGACTCGAGCTCTCCCCTTTTTCTTTTTTGATTATCTCTTTATTTCTTTTCTTTTCCCCTGGAGGTAGTTTTATGTCTGGCTCTTTCTCTGGGTACCGCTTCAAAGCTGCATGGCTTGGAGCAGATTTTTGGGCACAAAGAAATTTTGCAAAAAGAGCGTTCTGCCACTGGGGTTTTGCTGGGTCTTGCTTCCCAAAATGACAATGGCTAGTGCTGGACAAGCACATTGCTCTGGGGGGAAGACACTGATTTACTCTTGAGGAGAGACTGGAGATGGGACAGCTGAGGTGGGTGTGTTTGGAAATTGCCAGCCAAGAAGGAGGTGAGGTGTTGGTGTGAGCAGCAAGGAGCTGGTGTTTGCCTGTGCTCCTGCACTGATGCTCTTCATGTGGAAGATGCTGTGCTTCTGTGTTGGAAGAACAAGATCAAATTTTCCTTCTGCCTTGCAGCAGCAGACTGGTATGTTAGTCTGCATTTGCTGGCTAGACTTATTCTGGCTAATGTTTGCCAGATTCTTCTATTACATATTAAAATAAGATCGTATGAGTGGGTTTTCTTTTTGTGCATGTTTCAAAAAACTAGGCCAGCCCTAACAAGCACATTTTTGTGTTTTTGTTGGGTTTTTTTGCATTTTGTCATTTTACATATTGAAAAATGGAATGCAAAAAGAAAAAGGAGAAGCTTGCTAACATCAAAAAAGAAATAAAGCTTTGCATTATTCTGCGTAAGTGTTAAAATCTGACTGATAGTGTGTATATACAGACTTCGTTCTTTTTGGTGTTTCCTTTCCCCACCCAAAGATCACAGATGCTACGATAAAAAATAATGCTCTTTTAATAAATGCTTTTCTTTTCTGAATTTGACCTTAAGAGGGTCGTGCAGTGCTTTTGTTACTAATAAATGTGGCAGAATTTAGATAAAAAATAGGCAGACGTTAATTTGTTGGGGTAGAATATTCTAAAACAAAATGCAGAGCATTTCTACCTCCTGAAATCCAGCTATGTTCATATCACAAAGTTTTTATTTTAACCATCAGGAGAGAAGCCCTGTTTGAAGAATTCAACTTTAAAAAATGTCTTTGTAAATTGAGATTTTAGGACTACCTATTTGGAGGATGTTCTGCATGATAAATGACCTTATAAGACAAAAAAAAAAAGTAATTTTGCATGTCTGCTCCCTAGGATGTGTGATAATAATAAATGAACATTTTATATATCATTATATATATATCATGGCAGAACAAGGATCAGAAGATATATTATTCATTATTCCTGTTACTTCATATTTAAAAGGCAAAGGTTTTTGCTTCTTTGCCAAAACAACCGCTACAGAATGTATTTGTAATAATCCCTGCAAATATGAAGGGGAGAAAGATCTTCCAGGTCGTTAGCACTGAAGAAAACAGAGATGCTTTTAATTGTATTCATTTGAGCATTAATACATTAATGCTGAGATTTAAGTACTGTTACTATTAAAAATTAAACTGGAGGGGCAGTGTGCAGATCATATGCTTTAGTGTAAGTTGTCAGGTGCAGTGTTTGCATATTTAGCCTGCCTTTCCAGCACTAAAACGGATGTTTGAGGCTGCATCTGGCTTTCCAAGGGGCACTTTTTACACCACCCTGTCCCGGTTTAATTTCTGGCAATAGCACTCCTTTTCATGGATGCAGTTGCACCACCTGAGCAAAAGTTGCAGTGGTTAAAATCAGAGGAGGGTAAGGAGTCACTTGTTTGCTGTCCTGAAGTCCTCTTGTTCTTCCCCTGTCCTCCCCCTGCCGTGTCCGCAGTTATTTTGCAATATGCAACCCCCTCCGAGCACTGCCTGCGGAACTGGAGTAGCTCTGGCATGTAGATTTCCCAGTGGGAGAACTTGTGTGGATGGTAATTTTAATGAGACCTGATTTAAGCAGTAGAATAGATCCATAAAACTAATACAAGCAGACTTTCAAGAGCTCTACTATTTGTCAGGGCAGTGAATTTTAGAGGTGCATCCATTGGCTTGGTAAAGAATATTATAATCTGGAGAACTTAGTCTGTATTAATTCAGATTGTTTCTATGCAAAGTACTATTGAGAGTGTCTTGAATCCAGGGCAGGCCAAATATAGACTTATTTATTTTTGAGTCTCAACTTTCGTCCAAAAATCGTGCTGGAACCACAGGATCTGAAAGCTGTGCTCTATATGAATGAATGCAAAGTCTGTATGAGTGCACACAGCTGTGCCTCTAAGCTGTGACAAACCCTTAGCTTTGCTTTTTTTCCCCTTCATTTAAGGCCACCGCTTGGTCCATATGTATTTCAACCTCTCCCAAGTTGTCACACCTAGTTATATATGGGAGTAACACAGGTTTCTTGGGAGACACGGAGTTTTTCTGTGAATACAGGCGTTACACCCATCCCAGAACCTGAATCCTGCTTCACGTAATACACTTGGTCCATGGCTTTTGTTTTTCATCCCAGTGCTCTGGAGCATCTCTTGCTGTTGTTGGAAATTGTGCAGTTCTGCTTGGCCTTACTAAACTGTTTTCTTTCCCTGCTCTGCTCCCCAGCCTCTTCCCTCTGTCCTATTTGTTGTGGGCTTTTTTCACCTCAGCTATCTCAGATGGCAGCGAGGAAGAAAGCAGGTTTAGGAAGCTCAGGGCAGGAGCTTGAGATGGGAATGGGGGGAGCAGGAACACCAATAAACAGCAGAGAACAAGGGGCAGACAAGCAACATGGGGAGAAATAGAGGGAAAAGTGAGGAGGAAAGGATGGAGACACAGGGCAAGGAGGGAGGGAGGCCAGGGAGTCCATGTGAAGGTGAAGCAGAGGGATGTTCTGTGCCATGGGAGGACACCAGCTCTGCCACCCCTTCCCGTGCTTGGGCGTCCCACTGACTGCAGGGACAAGGGCAGAAAGGATGAAAGGAGGTGACTTCTGGCAGAGCTGGTGATAGCAGGGACATGCATTTAAATAGGGAAAAAGTTTATTTGCTTTTTCTCGCAGGAGATGCTAAGTGATTTTTTGCAGTTTAAGTGGAGTGGCATTATTGTACTTAGCTCTGCATTTATTAAATAAATTTGTTCTCCAACTCAAGTGTTAAGTGTGTATTATGAAACCTTGGAGCCAATCTTAGTGGTTGCAGTGTGCAAATATTTTTAAAATTATGTAATTAAACAGGGATTGGGCTGCAATGTCCACTGAAGTGATTTATTAATTGAATGGTTTGATTAAATTTAATGTTATTTCAGTTTATACAGAAAGGGTTGGTATCTATTTCACAGACAGGGACATCTTGTGGGGCTGTCAGTGATGGTTCAGAGGTCCTTAGGAGGAATCTTTAGCACCCAATTAAATATTAACCAAGAAGATGTGACTTGTTCTTTCTCTGTCCCTGAAACTGTGTTTTGACATCTAAGGCTGGTGATAAAAATTTGCTCAGCAGAATCACTTGCAATGCACTCTATTTATCACTAGATTATTTCCAAATTAATCACGCTAAAAATCTTTCCATTGTAATTGTGCTGGGGCTCAGCGCTGTACGATGTGTGTAAATAAAAAAATGCCCTTTTAATTCCATGTTAACTGTGTCTTGCTGCTGTTGCAGCCAAACTGTATCTGTTTTGGTGGAATGTCATTTTAAAGGTATTGTGGTTACTGAGCGGCAGCTGTGATTGAAAAGTATGTAAACTAATCTTTAGTTGCTCATGTCATTTTTATATTCTTATGTCAGAACACAAGAAAGCTGCTTTAAATTTGTCTTTCACTGTGTATTAATTTTCAAGTCTAATTTTTCTTGGGTTAAAGCATATACTGCATTCTCTGCTACACATTACCATTTGGTGCCAAAGTAAATGGCTACTTGTGAAAAAGTACAAAATTAGTTCCTGCTTGATTACTCTAAAATACATATTTATTTTCCTAGGGAGAGTTTTTATTGCTGGTGTATAAAGTACAATTGTCCTGTATGGTATCGGTGACTTAAAAGGCAAAGTGATCAAGCACCATATATTTATTACTGTGAAGAGCAGAGCTGTGCATTGCTTTCCCAAAAACAAGAAGGAAGGTATAAGGGGCTTTGGTTCTTTTTTCTCCTTTTTCTTCTAGGCTTGAACTATGTGTTGTTCTGCTCTTTTAAATGCAGACCATTCGAAATGAAATCCTCAGCTAATATGTCTGCATAAGAACTTCTTTGTCTCTCGAAGCCCAACCATTGAAAATTAAATGTGTTTGCGGATAAGTATTTATTCATACCATACCTCACACCTGATCTTGTGTCAGTATGACATCATCTTTGCCACAAAGACTTCTGGTGGTTTAAAAATGCTCCGTTGTGAAATAAGTGGGAGAGGTAGAAAAGGGGCAAGGAAGGCAACAAAAATAAACTGCTAGTGGGATTTGATGTTTTGCCAATTAAAAACAAAATATAAAAAATCATGTTCTGAGGTCCACATGCTGCCTTTGATCCATACACAGGACTTCCATTTGTGCCAGTGGCTGTTCAGCCTGCGGAGGGAAGGCTGTACATGACTTAATTTGTATGTTGTGGGAAGTACATTTTCCTAGCATGTGGTCTAGCTTACTTGAAGAATCTGAAATGCGTTATAAATGTAAATGCTGTGTTTAAGTAAAACTTCATTATGTTTTGGTGGTTTCCAAAAATGCACAGGATTTGACCTTAAAGTGTTATTTCAAGGTGTTATGATGTATGAGCTAGACTTTGTAGTCTTCTAAATTAAATCTTTGAACATGTTATTATTGTATTTTGGCATCGGCAAGATGTAGTTCTCAGCTATTTTTTGTCACAGCCTTCATTTTTCTAACAAGAGTAACGAGACAGGGCCAGATTCTTCTGTAAGAGGCGTGTGCTGGATGGGGATTACCCTGCATTCACTGTGGTGTAACCAAGGATGGGTCTGCCCTTTGAAGCCAAGTCCAAGGGCACGGAGACTCCTCACCCGTGGCTGCCATCAGCGCAACCACCACCCACCACCACTGCCTGTGACCATCACACAGCCCCACGTAGGATGTGGTGAAGGGTTTAGCATTTGGATCCAAATCTGGTTCATATATAAAAGGGGTTGTGTTTCTGTTTGGAAAATATGAGCCCCTTTCACGTAGCCCAGGTGTGGATTAGCTCTCTAAACCATTTGCCCATTCCCGTGTTTGTGGGAGACTGTTTTCAATTCTTACAAAGAGGCTGTACAAGTCCAGCCGTACAAACAACAGAAGCAATCCAAAAGTGGATTTAAAAAAAAAAAAATTAACAAAGTGTTTGTGATCTCAGCTTGGTAGTCTGGATGAGGGCGCAGACATAACCGCTATACGTATGCTTATTTCCAAAGAAAATAACTGCAAAACATTTCCACCTATGCCATGAGTGCTCAGGGCTTGTATTTCTCCTGCTCTGTGTAACAGCCATCTGTTCGTGTTACGGCAGGGCCGTGGGGCACCGTCCCCGCCGTGCCGTGTCCCCCGGGCAGCACCAGGCGCGGGGAGTGTGCCAGCCAGCCATGGGGAGAGGCAGGGCTTGGGCCGGGGTATGTTGTTGCAGAAAAGTCGATTAAGAAGAAGAGCTCTGAGTCAGCCCCGGGGCCGTGGCCGTCGGCCGGTGGAGTGCCAGAGAGAGACCGTCTTTGTAGTGTTGTTTTTGGTACCGGTTTCACGTTGCGCGCTCCTGGTATGAATCACGATGGTTACAGAGGTGATTTTCCCTCAAGAAAACAATCCCTCCCCCAAACAATCGTGGAGCCACCCTTTTGGACGCTTTGTATGAATGGCTTTCTGTCTGTCTGTCCTGAGGTGGTCTTCCACTGCAGGCTTGGGGTGGGAAGGGAGAGCAGCTCTCACCCAAAGCACAGCAGAGGCTCATCCTCCCTCTGTGGCCAGGAGTTTCCCATTTTCATCCTTCATGAGCAGGCTGGCTTCTGGATGGGGGAGGCCTGAAAAATTCGTGCAAATATTCAAAATAAAGGACACATAGGATACCCTGCTTTCTCTCTGTCACTCCTTCCCTGCATCCCAAATAGGGTAATGCTTAGAAATGCATCCAACCCCAAGTTCAAAACGGATTGCTTACCCATGTTTCTTGAACAGCTAATTTTGCTGGCATGTTATTATTCACCCTCTGCTATTTTCAAACTGTGACACAAAACTAGAGAGAAGTAGAGATTGAAATTTTGACCGGTACGTTATCCTGATACCTGAGATGCTGTGTTGATATGAGAGTATCTTTACCACAAGGACTTTCTTGGTGGTTTTAGAGATCCCAGTGTGAATAAGTAGAAAAAAGCAGAACTAATAGCTAAAGAAGCAAAAATATTTTTTTCTTAAAGAAATTGATTAACATGCAAATATGTACTGTATGCATATTAAATATCATTTCAAAATGTGATGGGCAGGAAGCATAAGTGATGCCATTTGGTTTTGTGGCATCAGTGTGGGTTGATTAAGGGGGTGGGGATAAATTTTGGGGATTATTGATATAGCATGAGTAGAGCCAGATGGTTGTATTACACATCTTTTGTGTTCTTGTTTGCTTCTTAAAGCAGTTGCAGAATTTTGCCCTGGGCAAAATTTACTCTTTGCTCGTATGTTCCCCTGTGAATTTACTTTTGACAAAGTAGTTCACAAAGAGGGGAAACGCTGATCCTGCAAATCCATCTCTTGCCTTCACGTTTGTGAAGCCAACAGCCCCCTACTTCAGAAATATTTTGTAACTTGTGAAATAAATTAGCAGTAGGTGCAAGTTCAGAGTGTGTGTGTGTGTGTTGGGTATTGCTCCCCCTCGGTGTGCGGTATTGATTTACAGAGAATGCCGTTTTTTAGGTTTTCCTTGTGGTGTTGTGAAGAAGAATCTGTGGAAATGGCAACCAGTTCAGTTTAATGCACTACTTATGTAGTGTTCTTCCATTAAAGAAATGTTGTCTTAAAGATTAATGAGCTAATTTTTCCACTACTCCTTTTTTATTTTAAGTTTTGAGATTGTGGAATACCTGATTCATGTGATCAAAAACACATACTTTGTGGTATTCAGGTTGAGTGGGAGAAGGTTGTGCTAGGTAGGTGTTTGTGACATTTGTTGGAACTGCTTACCACCGGAACCACCAAAATTTACATGTGTTTGTTATTTCCCTTTGAAAGCAATTTTTTATTTTCCATAAAAAGATGGGTTTTTGTAAAGGCTTTGTAAGAAGGAATTTATGTCTTTCTTGTGCCTCGCACCAGTTTTTTGTGGGTGTGTTACTCCATTGATTTGGATGAGGTTACTCCCAGCTTACAGTGCTGTAGGCTCCTGGATGATGAGTTCCCTCTACATCTGACAATTACAATGGAAACAGTCCTACTTGTAAACATGTTTTGTCTTCTGCCTGTGTCCTTGTGTGAAATGTGTGTTTGCAGAGGGTGAGGAGACTCACCTTGCTTATGCTGGTGGGACTTTTATGGGGGACCAATTCATGCTGACACTGATTCTGTGGCCCCATGTCTGCATCCCCTCTCCACACAAAGCCAAGCCCAGACTGGGAGCAGCAGCTTTGGGCCCATTTTTTAGAACCAGTACTTGATGTGGAAATGGGGATGGGCAGCTCTGAGCCCATTGAAATCTCCGAGTAGTCCAGTCACAAGTCTGAGACTTGAGCAACTTACTCCTCATAATACTGCCATTGTGCTCATCCAATCTGATCAGTTCTGCAAATGTTTTAGTAAGTCTATCTTACAACACTATAAGAAGATAATCAGCTGCCTTAGAAGGTCCCCATCTGGAGTATAGAGTTCTTTTACTGAAAGATGTTTTGCCTTTCCGAGATAGCTCTCGCATTTCATCATCTGTTGTGCAGAGATGAAGTGCATATGAAAAGTCAGTGACTCTGAATCCATCTGTTGTTATTATTTTCCACTGATAATTGGCTTGAACAATGAAATGTCTGTGTCTGTAGCCTTTGAAACTGTACACCCTGTTTATTTTCTGGAGGTCTTGCTCCACTCTCCCCCCCTGCTTTTTTTTGCCTCTTTTTTTTTTTTGTTTATTTTATTTTGGGTTTTTTTTTTTTGTTTCATTTTTCTCTCAAGCTCATAACTAGTGGAGCTTTTATGAAGATGACATCTTTGACTCTGTGCATCAGTATGTGTCACTCACTATCTAAAGCTTGCCTGCCAATTTTTGTCAGGGTCCTGTGTCTGCTGTGTGAGTGTAGAGCAGGCGTACAGCAGGAAGACTGGCAGATCCAGAGTTCATAGATATCTTACCTGAAATGTAGTATTTATATCACTTTCTCTATTACAATATTAATTTAGAGACCAGTATCTAATACCTATGGAATTAGATACCACCTGTAATCGTGTAATATATTCAGTTGCATCCAGTTTAGCACGATGCAGGGTATTAATATTGGATTCCACTAACAGCACTTCCATTAGCTTGCTCAACCAGTATGAGATATATATGAGCAGGGAGGCATAACTACCAGCCAGAACTGCCAAAACAGTCATTAGAAGCTCCATTGGGATGGACAAAGGCTTTTACACAGTGATATACTGATTAAATTTTGTTCTATGGTTTATTTGCATCAAGGTTAGATCAGTATCATTGATGTGAACCATATTATCTGACGCCTTATTTGGAAGGTCATTTCAATGCAAAAATGGTGAACCACACAGGGGCTCTACAATTTCTCGTGGGATTCTTTCTTGGAGGATTTTTATCCTCTTAGGCTTGCCTAGCTCACGTTATCAATGTTTTTGTGCTTTAACCTGGTGAGTTTATCCAAGGAGATGTAAAAACTCCCTCCATACCATACAAGTGCTCAGTGGAACTGAACGTGCTAGATGCCTATTTAAAATATGAGTTATATCCAGTATCCTTTGAAATAATCTGTGACACATGCTTAAGAATCCAGTAAATGTGTGTTGCATCTTGAAAGGCTGAATTTTCCTGTGCCTGCCTGTGTGTAAGTGCTCTTTCAGAATGAAATTTCGGGGCCGGACGCAGTCGTGTCGTCCGTGTTACACTGTAGTCTGGAGCACCAAGGGAGTAAGGCAGAGGAGTATAATCTTATTTGTGTTTCAATGGCAATCATTTAATACTGCAAGTTATTAAAAAATAATTAAATTACCAAAACCAACATGTAGCTAGGACTTACAATAAAAGGTCAATGTGATTTGACTCCTTAAGTTAGGAAGGAACACTGGTGAATTCCAATTGCTTTAAAATAGTGCTGCTTCATTCTATTTCTGGACTGGAAGGATAAAGGAGACTGAAAAATAATTTATTTCTCTAGAAGGAAGAGTAAATCACAGTATATAATTATGTATATTCAATTATAATAATAAATGTTTAGATATGTTTGGTGGTTATCACAGTCTCTAATTTAGTTGTTTTCTGAAGTAAATATAGTTTGGAGGGCTCATTTCATGAGAGCAATATTTTGAAAATAATGTTTTTCAGGAACACTTCAGAAGTTTCTTCCTTTCTCCCAAATAAACTAGTAAATAGGTGTGCATTATGTGGTGATTCATAACAGCTAAAATAGGTCTGTGTCTGGAATGTCTTTTATATAGTAAACAAAACAGGGACAGTAAGAGCAAATGCAGATTTAATCTGTCAACTCAACCAAAAGTCTCTGTATTAATTTTAAATCCTTGTTAAGAAAAGGCTGGGCCGGGAATATACTGGATTTCAGTACAGTTAATGAAAATCAATTTTACAGGTGGTGTTTGGTTGTGTTTCTTCTGCTGTGGTGAGATGGGTGGCTGAGCCAAAGTGGGCACAGCACACGATTCAGCTCTGCGCCAGAGCAATGCTTAGATTAGGAATGAGCGTTTGGCGGGGAGTTGTTGGTGCTGTTGTTATTTACTATCAGAGGAGCAGAGCGTTTAGCGCTATGATTTGATTTGATTTTGCAGCTCCTATCCCCTTAAACAAGCTGTGTAGCTTGTCAGAGATCAGGACAGGTAGAATGCACAGCAGGCGTCTGATTTGAGCCAGTTACTCATTTGCTGAGTGTTTGTGTTTATGCAAAGGGGCCTCTTCCTGCATATTTAATCTAGAGTAAGGCAGTGGCTTTTGTTGTGTTTAGACCACATACCTTCAGTCCTTCCTTACACTGCAGCCAGTGTTGAAGCACAGAAAGGCTTGATAGTCAAAAGTGCTTTAGTGTTTTCAAACTCTCAACTTTCTGCAGTTGGTTGGGAATTACTGTACAGCTCTAAGCCTTTTTCTTCCTCATTAATGGGTAAGTTTGCACTCGGTAGAATAAGATACTTTGTTTTCTGTTCCATTTTATAAATGCACAAAATATTTGTTTGTAGTTGTCCAAACCTCCTTGAGCAAAACTGGTCTGCTGAGGGAGTCTGTTGCAGGGAATTAGATCAAGAATACAGGTGTTTCTGGCATATACTTCTGAATGAAGTATTAAATGCCATATTGCAATAGGCAGGTATTTGTGGGTTGGGGAAGTGGGGGGTGGGGGGGAATGAGTTTGGTGTTATTATTCTTTGTACTAACAAATCCTGTTTTGTAACTGTCCTGAAGATAATGCTTCCATTGTTAGCTAAAAGCTTTCAAACAGCGAGCAACGCAGAACTGCAAAAGAAGCAGCAAAAAAAAAAAAAAGAAAAAAAAAAAAAAAAACAACCACGGAGGAGGAGGGGGGGAGGAAAAAAAAGCAACCCTCTGGTCTTTATTGTTTCCTCTGCAAGGGTCCTCACTCGAATGTCTGCGCTGTAATAGGGAGGTTTTTCTTATGTGGAAATTGAATCGTCTCTTCATTGATATTAATAGCACACTAGAGATGTTAGCCATGATGCAGAGTACCAGAGCTGTGGAGTAGGAAACCTGATATTGCAGGGGGAAAAAAATGACAGTCCTATTGCTGCTCAGTGTGGGAGACATCCCTCCCCAAGAGCAGAGTTTGCATAATGGCATCCTGCCTCAACTATTTACTTATAGGTATTTTAATCTCAGGCTCTTTCTTTTAGTACAGGCGTAATTACTGCCGCTCGCTCCTGCACTTATTAACTGCGCAGCTCGGTTTCTGATTCCGTCTGGACAAATTAGTTTTAAAAATGACTTTGGAGAGAATCCGTGCGGTGTGCCTGCACAATGTACACAGCGTATACGTAATGTGTGCTGGGCTGGGAGAGCGTCGGGGTCCGACGGGAGGGAATTGGCATCAAAAATTAAAGAAAAGACGACAAAGGGCATGTCTTGGAGGCTGAGGGTTGAAGCACAGACAGCGCTTGGAGAAATGTGGAAAATGTGCGGCGAGGCCAGAAGTAGTAGTTTTGGTTCCCAATTAACTATTTCCTTCGTTTGAGTAACTCCTCTCAAACAGAAGAGTGTGCTGTTCCACCACATGTTGGAAAGTGTGAGAATCTGAATAAAATTTCATCAACCTTATTAAAATATGTAGGGACTTTGGTCTTCTTGGGTACGAATCAGCCTACAGACTCAGAGGCATTTATTAACAATAAGACTGCTGAGGTTTTTTAATAACAAAATTACAAATACCGTGTCTAATTGTAAGTGTATTACTTTTATGCACCAGTTTAAAAAAAAAAAAAAAACAAAAAAAACTTTTTATGAGGAAAAGTACCTCAGTCAAAGCACCTCGTGTGATTAGTGCTATTGTATTCTTAAATTTTGATTGATAGAGATAATAGTTTTCACTTAAAAATACAGACAGGTACTTTAACTTTCCATGACAATAGCTATTTGCATTTCTTTTATCTTTTTGTTTAACATTTGTGGGGGTTGGGACGGATTTGATTATTAACTCTTATTGCACACCGAGGTAAATGCTAAAACAAAGCTTTTGTTAAAGCTTCAAAAGGTAAAACAGCAAATATTGTTTTTAGGCTTCAATATTTAAAGGCTGTTAAAGGATACCTGGAAAATATTTTCACATGACCACGACCAGGAGTGTCACTCGCCTGCCAGGTAAGGGACGGGACAGGGGTGGCAGAGGGGGGCTGTGGCGGGGAAGTGCCCCCGAGCAGCGCCGGGGTCACGGCACAAGGAGGGGCGATGTGTCCCCGTGCCCGTGTGTGGGTGTGTGTGTGTGTGTGCGCGGAAAGTGGCGCTGGGGACAGCGCCAGCCTTGCCCGAGGCCCCGCGCTGGGTGCCGGCGGGGCCGGCGCTGCGGGACCGGCCCCGGTGCCCGCGGTGCCGCCGCTGGGCGCGGGCATCCTCCGCCTGCTGCCACCCGGGGAGGTCAAGTTTCAGGAGGAGAGTTGTAGCACAGGCATAAAATGGTTAAGGCTGGTACTGAGGCACGGGGAGTTATTTTAAGAAACGGGGAAGATCTGGCGATAGGAGCCAGGCGGCGGCGTTTGATGGCTGGCTCTGGCTCCGGGAGATGGTGGCCCCTGGCTCGGGGAGGTGGGATCTGGCCGAGGGAGATGGGGTCTGGCTCGGGGATGTCCTCTCCTCACCTGACAGCCTGGGTAGCTCCCGGGAGCGCGTTCCCTTCACCTGGCATGGATTCGGTGAGGGCCAGCGCTGTCACACGTGAGGCAAACAAGCAATCCATCAGTCAGAGATGCGGGACTGAGCGAGCGGTGCAGATCCCGTGGTGGAAGCGAGCTGTTCCCAACTTGCCTGCGAACTGCACCCGTGTGTTCCCTGCAAGAGCTGTTAAAAAGCGGGGGAGGAACGGATCGTGATTAGTTTGGTAGATTTGGCTTACACTGAGTTTTTCTTTTCCAAGGTTACGGTGGACTTGAAAGGTAATATTATTTTGAAAGAGCAAATGTGCTGTGCATAGCTTCGTCCTCGTGCTGGTATTTATTTTTATTTTATTTTATTTCTGTTTGGAATAAATAATAAGCACCAGCCAGAGATTCTGAACAGCCTGCTAATGACTGAAAAGGAAAATACAGTATGATTTGCTCCATCCTTCCACTGAGAAGCAGCAAGGTAGTGAGCATTGATATCCCTGTGTTTTGGCCTGTACCAAATCCACTTTCCCCTCTTCAAAGAGAGGTGGAAGAAGTGCACTTAGTCTCTCACAGTTTCACTGTTCACCTGCATTTCACTTTCTGACGAGGTGGTGAGGACTCCTGGTATAGAAAATCTCCTGTGCCATGCCTCCTGAGATTTTATATGTGCTGCACAATAAAAAGTGGCCAGCTTGACAGTGGTCAGAAAAAAAAAAATTCTCTCCCAGATTATCTGAAGTATTTAGTTTAATATATATTTTTTTTTCAGGTTGCTAGATAGCTCTTTAAAAATAAAATAGGTACAACAAAACTGGAGAGACAACTGCTAACCATCTTCAAAACAGTTCTACACGTGATTTGTGTTAGTGCAAGTAACCCAGCTGAGTGTACTGGGTGAGGAAATAACCTGTGTGCAGGATTGGCCCATGAGTGCCTGGTACCAGATGTTTTCTCCTCAATCAGTGTACATTCTGTATTTTCAGAACCAGCAAAATACCAAATAAAAAAATATTTTTGTTTTTCTCTTACAAATATGCAGTTGATAAAAACACAGATTGTGTCTTTTCCAGCATAGGACCAGAAAATAATGGTTATAAGAATAGGGCATATTATAAATAGTACATATTTCATATTTCAGCCTGTGTGCATTTGAATGTGACTCAGGGACTTTTGAGGGGAAAGAACAGCTGTATTAGGTGGTTACAGTTCACTTTATTTAGAAGAAATTACTGCACAGAAGTGCTTTTTTTGGTGATCAGGTTTTGGTATTTTAAAACTTTCAGGAAGCTTTTTAGTAAATATTTTAATCAGACACATTAAATACATTTCAGCTGGTCTTACATAAGAAAAATAAATCAAAATATAATTTCAAACCCATTTTTTTTTTCTTCTGCTATCAGGTGCATGTGTCTGTTTTATCCTTTTTAATTTTTTTTTTTTAAGTGTGCTTTCTAGGTAGTGAAGGGGAGATTCCTTTGCTGCTTTAGGTTTCCTGTAATAAAATGTGGGCTTCTGAGGGCTGGGACACTGACAAAAAAATGTACATGCGTAATTCTGAGCAGAGGAGCAGCTCAACTTGTGTTCTACTTTCCTGTGTAAAATTACTCAGAGCCAGTTTGTGTGGGATCAAGGTCCTTGTTAATCTATTTTTGGCTATACCCAAGGCTGTTCTCATTTAGATATTAGTAAAAATGTTCGAGTTTCAAGTAGACTTTCATTCTGCAATGGTCTCTGTTTCTGAGTATTCTCTGTATTATTGGTTAAATTTGGCTTTGCAGTGATCCCTTGGAGTTAGGGCTCCATCCTGCAGCCTCCCTGGAATGACCTCGCTGCCCTGGAGGAGGAGATCGCTAAATCAAATAAATGTTGTGGGATCAGAAGAGTTACAAGGTCCAGCAGGTGTAATGGCAAGGCTTCTGATCTTTGCCAGGTCCCTTGGTACCAGGGGAATATGTAGGGCCTGATCCAGGACAAGGGTGGGCGTTTCTGTTGGAAGAGTTTATGGCGCTGGCTCGGGTTGAGATGACTGTTGTCTTTCCAAAATCCTGACCCAAACAGTGTTTTAAAAAGTATCTTTATATCCACGGATTTCAAACTCTCTTACAATTACCTATCTTGCTAGTGGGCAAACTGAGGCACGTAGTGAACAATCCTGACATTTTCAGGACTATCTGGTAAAATCTGTTCGGGGCACAGAGTTTTGCGTGGACTCTTCCTCATGTATGGAATCAGTTGAGCCTTGGAGGTGGCATTGAGGGTGCTTTGACACCTTGTCTCTGCTCATCAGGCAGCAGGACCACTGCTGCTTGCTTGCAAAGTGGATTTTTGTTTGTGGTTTGGTTTCTATTTTAATCATCTCCTTGGGGGGGAAAATATGAGTGTAGCGAAATGTCTTGCTTTGGTAGGATGGGATTTTTTTCTTTGTTTGCTCCACACACACACTTACAGTGTTGATGGTACTTTGTGTTTATCTTAAAGACAGTATGATGGAAGGAATGTGTGTTGCCTACATTGATTCGCTCACCCATATAAACAGTTTCAGGAGGAAAGTCTGTATTTGTGTTTCTACATTTTGAGATACTCAACTTTTAGACTATTAATGAGAAATTTTCACAGGTGGGAACAGCTGTTTCTGCTGCTCATTTTAACTTCAATGGTGCATTTTCCATATTTTTGAAAGCCAGGTAACATATAGCAGGAGTTTGATAACCAGAAATTAAAGCAGTCTGGATTTGAATCCGGGAGTAATTTGTGAGGACAGCTGACTCCTCCTCAGCCCCCTGTAGACCCTGTTGGTCTCCCACCAGCTGATTGTTGAGCTGGATTTCCTTGGAGTGTGGTTCATGCAAGACAAATGTGTTTAGAAAATGATACCTGCCTTTTTCAGCACTGCCCAAAGAGATACTGTATGCACATTTTATGCAAACATGCAATTTTCAGCAGCTTCCTTAAAAAGTACATTTTAAGATGGTTCATTTTCTATCGTGAAGACTCAGGGTAGAAATGAAGTCTGCTTGCCAAAATACTGCCAAAATAAGGATCTGACTGCCAAATACCCAGAAAATTTATAAAACAGATAAATATGAAAAGAGGTTTAAAGTGTCAAACCCAAGATAACCCCTGCAGCAAAGCAGGATAAAAGCCTTTATTGTTGCTAATCTAAGAGCACATCACATGTCGGAGGTCATGTATTTTACATAAAAGATGTATTGTTTTACATACTCTCAGGAAGGTGAGCCCTGACCTATTATGATGGAGTAGTGTTATGTCCTTTGCAGTGCAGAATCAGGAATGTCTTATATGTGTACCTCAGCAAGGAACACAGGCTTCCTATACAGCAAACATGCTCAAATTTTGGCCCCTGATGTTCTGGTACTGGCATTACAAGAACTGTGAAGAGCTTCTCACACAAAACATAAAAAATAAAAATGAAATAAAGTACCAGTAAGCAACAGATAAAACCAATATTGATTTCATATCAAGGTAGCCTTTTTTCTCCCAGCTAAAAATAATCAAGTTTCAATGGTAAAGAAGTAATGCCTCATTCTCATTGTGAAAACATTTTTCCTTCCAAAATAAATGGTGAATGAGTTCATATTCTTTTGAGTGAACTTAGTGAAGATTCTGATTTTTTCCCAGAGGTTGGTATTTTACTGCTCCAGTAAAAAGCTTCACCTAGTGATGTAAATAGCACAGCTTACCATTTGGCGAGTTTCACAAACACCCCCAAAACTCCACATCACTGTGTGAATTTTATGAAATGGAGTTTCACGTAGATCTGTCTTACACATCCACATGTCACTGACTTTCCGTTTCATATGAAGTCATCAGTGTCACCAAACGATCACATATTTCTTTCTGTCTATATTAGATAGTACTCTGTACCTCTGCAGCAGCAGATCAGCATTTCAGTGAAATTATGTTATAATTTTACTCTGTTAAGGTATTTGGTCAATTGATGTGGAATTAATTCTGAATGCTGTTAGTGGTTTGAGTTAGTAACTAGATCTAAATTAATAAACAAATGTTTTTCTTTTCTCTTGTACCATATGTTGATCCCAATTACATGAACAGAAAGTGGCAGATTGTCATGTTTCTTAAAAGATTACATACTCTTTTGCATAAGAGAGAGTACACAAGATGCAGTAATATACAGGGTAAAAAAAACCTACACGTGCTGTTTTTTCCCTCCTACTTTTTATAAAGATACACTTTAATTATTCCTCCTTTTAATACCCACTGCTCTCACCACCTTGGCGTGCTCTTGGTAATGCTTAATGAGAAGATATCCCAAGACAGTAAACAACTTTCTGAATTAGGAAGATGCAGCTAGTTCTAAAATCTCATCTAGGACTGTGTCTCTATGGAAAAGGATGAGAAAAAAGAAAGAATCCAGAAGATAAAATAGCAGCGGTTACAAATGGTCTTAAAATGCCTTAAGTGAGGAGAATCCATGCAGACAATAGTCAGGTATCTGAAACAAAGAACTGAACTCATTTATTATTCAAACTGAAAATAGATTGATAGACATCAAGATTAAGAAAGTTTATGTTAGAGAACAAAGATGTCTCATTTCCATGGGGTTTTTTACTTCTCTTTTTCTTCTCCCAAAGACCAAGTTGTTTGTGCTGAACTGAAGAACCTCACACTAGCTGGTACTGATAAGCAGCAGTCCTGTGACTTGATTGTTTTTATTAACTCTCTCTGAAAGTCATTCACCATTAAACACGATTAGATTCATTTGTTGCTTTATTTATGTTTGTACTTGCAAATGTGGTGCCAATGAAAATGCTTTGGGTGTTGCTGCTGACACTGACCCAGAGTCACATGTGTTACCTCCTTTCTCTGCAGGGTAAGAAGAGTGACCTTTTTGGGTGGCTGTAACTGAAGATTGCTTTACAGGAGCAACTGAAGAAGGTAAATACAAATATACTGTCTTTCACACTATCTTTGAAGTATGTCTGAACATAGGATTTGATCCTGCAAACCTTGGGACCGTACCTTAGCTGCACAAGTAAAGGCTTTTCTGGCAACATGGATGAAGTTTGCATCATTGGGCTTGGAGCTTCTGGAGTAAATGCTGTGCCTTAAAAATACGTATTTTGCCTGGAAGCCACTGGTTTAGGTGTTCAGTTGCATTTGAGGAAAAAAAGATGCACTTTTTGTCTTTCAGCCATATTCAGAGAAGGCTGTTTGGTAACTGGGCAGAGCCTGTGTGGGAATGGGAAGACCCTGCTCTGGCTGGTCTTTGTGGCAGCTCCTTGGTCCACGGCTGCTGGGCTGGGAGATGCAGTGGCACAGCCTGTGGCAAGGTCCCCTTACTGAGGCAAATCCCTGGAGAGTGGTCAAGTCAACCTCAGTGCTGCTTCATCCCAGGCTGAGACACTCTGGGTTTCCAGCAGCATGTCGAGCAGAGCAGGGGAGCAAAATTTAGCTGTTAATTTGATTGCTTATTATCACTGCAAAAGTTAAAACACATGCTTTTTAGTCTTTGGAGCACAGCAAAAAGGAAAGAAATATCACTCTCTGCAAAATGATTTTTATTTAAAGCTGCGTGAAAGTCCTTTGCTTCTAAATTAACTCCTTGCCTCTCTTCTGGTCCAAAGTTTCAAGTTGGGAAGGAATATTAACATCACAAAAGTGGTGATTCACAAAATTAACTTGCAGAGGAGAAGAGTAACGCAGATCAGTGTTTGGTACTGAAGGGTGTCATCTGACTGAGGTTCATATGGCTGCTTTATAATCACCTTCTTTCAGAAATTAATAGTCGGTTAAGCACCATAGCAACAAGCAACACTGATGTAAGCGCTGAGCAGTGGCTGCTGTTCACTGTGATGTCAGTGCTCGTTAGTGCTGTTCTCTTGACCTTGTTTGAATATAAAACGGTGATTTCATTTTAAACTTAGAATTTTACAGAATGACTAAATGCATTGGAGTGAATTAGAGCTATTTTTATTTTTAATTTTATTAAAATGTACTTGAAGGGGGAAAAAATGTCCCTGTTCTCTTCTGTTTTAAATTAAAATAGATCTGAGGACAATCTGGGATTTTTTTTTTCAGTTCTTTGTTGCCAAAAATATCTATTTAGTTAGGATGAAATTCATGAAGTTCAAGTGAATATTGCAATCCTTGGCCATGCCTGTAGTATATGTCAGCTATATGATATATCCCTCTCTTCAAGATTTGAATCTTACTGGTTTGTTTTTTTATGGTGGAGCCCATGAAGTATTAGATGTATTTCAGCTACTGGAGAAGAAGCAGATCCTGCAGTTTAAGGAGCTAGTGCTTCCTCACTCTGCAGTGTTGTTCCTCCTTTGAGTTTTTGTGAAGAAGGGAAGAATTTGAAGTCCCAGGTGCATCAGAGGGCCTCGTAATTAATGGGTCTCTCTCTTGTTCCTGGCTCATGTGTGGCTGTGTCCTATGTGACCTAGGAAAATTTGGAATTTTGGTGGTGTTACAATGCCACTACCTTTAGACTCCCTGAAGCTTATAGGCTGTGTCTCCAAAAGCAGATCTATTTTGTACTACTACCATCAGTGCACCACTCAGGCGCACATCCCCTCTGTCACTCATCCTTCAGCAGAAAGCAGTTTGGGTGATTCACTGGAAAAGACCAGTAGATTTTTCAGCCTGATCTCCTGTGTATCATAGGTTATTGATTCTCACCTCTGAGCAGAGCTGGTAAGCAGAGTTCAGCCAAACTCTGTTTCCTAGAAGCTGATCCAGGCTCAGGGGGAAGACAGTGAGGACTGGAGAAGCATGGGGCAGCCGTGGTGTGTGCAGATGGATCTGTGTTCAAGGATATGTTATCAAACTGTTCGACAAAATTTAAAACTTAATGGAAAACAAGCTGTTCAACGTGTCCTTAATGTCAGGATTGTTTCTCAAAGAAGGTTTGGCTCTGTCCTGCTTCTACTGCAGTGAGGGGTGCAGTTTTCAACGAAAACCTATTTATTGCAGTATCCGTCTGTAGTCTTGCAACATATTTCATAAAAAAAAGTCATAATGAATGATATGTGGTCCAAGAAACTGGATGTCAAATTTAAACTGGGCGAGAATTGAAACCGCTGAGATAATAAACCATGAGAATAGGAGATAGTAATGGAAATAGTGATAGAGTCCTAATTAGAGCAGTGCCACTGGAACAGGGAAGGTTAAGGGTTTGGTTGATTGAGTTTGAGCTCAATTGCTTGATAGCTTAATTTCAGGTGAAATCCCATCTCCTGAGTTAGCGGTTAAGCTGCTCAGAGCAGTTGCAGAGCAGGACTCTACTCCTTGAGGAGCAGCCGCGTGGCCCCGGGCGTCCCAGCGCTGTGCGCGAGCCTGGCCTCGGGCATGCGGGGTGGGAGGCAGCTCAGAGCTGGCAAAATAGATTTTTATTCTGCGTGGTTTGTTTGCTTTCTCTTTCTCTCTTTTTTTTTTTTTTTTTTTTTTTTGCCAGTGAGCTTCAAGGAGCTCTGAACAGAAGCACAAATAACAGAAGAGATACAGCAAGGGTCTTTGACAGTTAAACCTTCAGAATTAAGATGTTTACATTCTCCTTTATTTAGCACGGTTAGGCATAATGCCTAATTATATGCCATTTTTTCCTCACAGTAAGAATTCAAAATGTTTGATTTGGGGAGAAGGGAGAGGAAATGTATTTTTACAGAATTATGGGCAATAGTGTTAGTTTTCCAGGAGCAGTCATTTGTTTAAATGTAGTAAAAGCATTTTCAATAATCAAAGAGCATTCAGTGAGCATTGTAAATCAGGGATAGCTTGCATGCTGAAAATTTGAAAAGTACAAAACATGCTACTAAAATTGTACATTATTGATAACAAAAGGTATGTGTAGACTTTTAAGATAGCAAAGATAGAATCCTTTAGAAAACCTTTAACAGCAAAAAATCAACACAAAGGATTTACCAAAGTTGCACTTAGTTTAAAATTTCAAATCTTAATGCTTGTCAGAGTTAAATGCTGATTAAATATTGATAATAAAACAGAAGCTGCCTGATGAAACTCAGAGCTGAATGAGATGATCAACAGATAAATCTGTGGTTTTGAGCTATAACTTTCTTATTTAGGTATATTTTCTCCTCCCTTCCCTTCAAGCCAGGAAAAAGGTCAGAAGGACTTTTTCTCCTAAGCTCAATACAAAAAATGTTTTGTGCAATTGGTCTATGTGAAAAAAAAAAGTGGACCAAAAAAAAAACTTTTTTTCGACTTTGGTTTATCAGGAAGAGAAATGGTTCTCAAAACATGTTGTCAAGTCGCTGTGCCATGTCTTTGCTGGCCACTGCAGGCAAAAGTCAAAACCTTGAAACAAACTCTTTCGGACACATCTCTGCTTATGAAAGGCTCAGCAGTGTGTGCAGTTTCTCCCCAGCACTCTTCCTTGCTGGTGACTTCCAGAAGGTGTGCTGGTGATGTCCTTAGTCCTATTTTCTCTGCTGGCTTGGGTGGCAGGAGTGTTTTGCGCATCAGGCAGTGGGAAGTTGGGAGGATGATGTTTTCCTTATTGAATTTGGCACCTTGATTCTTCCCGCTTTTGACCGAAAGGTCTTAAAGCATATTAGGGAGCAGAAACAGCTCCTGACCCTAAAACATGTGGTGTGCAGCTGCTTCTGAATATGGGTCCTGAATATGGACTAAAGTGCAGTCACAAGGAGTGCTGTGACAGGGCAGACAACCTGGTTCTTGGACATTTTTTCCAGTGTTTTCTTTGCAGTGGGCCCAAATTACACTGGAATCATTTTGCATGAGTGCTTGTGTCACCCTCAGCAGGAAACAGGGACTGGGAAGACTGACCCCATTGATCCCGTTGCTCCCTTGCTGCTGGGGTGGTAGTCCTGTGGGTGGAGTGATCAGTGTCTGTCAGGCCCTATCTAAGACTGAATTTATTTACTTTTGGATTATTGGGAGAAGTTGTAATATCTTAATTGTTAAGAACTTTGAGTTATTGGGAGGTCCTAAGGTCACACCTTTTCTTACGGTTCAAAGATACAGTGTGGTGCAAAGTGTTTCTGTATTCATTAGTAACAGAAATTACATTACTTTCATGTTTTGGGGTAAACCCTAAAAAGTCTGTGTGGGGGTCATTGGAAACATAAAGTGTTTGAAGACCTTACCTGTGTGAATGAAATGTTCAGTCTAGACATGTGTGGAGCTGTAACTTTTTTGAAGCAATCGGGTCAAGAAGATGTAGAAAATAGATTAAGACATTTTGGGATAATTTAAGAAGTATCTGAGCAAATCTCATTAACATGGCCCACTAGCTTGCTGTATTGAAGACTTCAAAGATCTGTCAGAGGAGTTCTTTCTGTGCTATTGTCTGCCAGCCTTAGCAATCTCGAGAGAACATGTTTCTTTTGTTTTCTTTTGGCCCATTTAGCTTTTCTTCTTTTTCTTCTTCTTAATATTCCTTAATATCTTATAAATCTTCAAGTGGGCTGATAGAAAAATGTGTTTCTCTGCTTTAAGATAGTCAGTAGCAGGTTTTGATCCTCTTACCTAATGCTTTTGGACCAAATCTCTCTGGTCTTCAGGAAGACTGCTGAAGTGAGCAAGACTTGGCCAGTATTTTGTATAATCCCACAGTGTTTCTCCTGTTATTGCCATCACCCGTTCTGAATCCCTGAAGAACATGGAGCACAAGCTTGAGAAGTTCATGCACACGTCCAGATTAGCCTCATCTGCACCCACAGATCAGACAGGTGCAGGTATTGAAACAAATGCATATATTGAAAATGGCCCAACATGTAAAAGTTGTGACTGCAAATTAAGCAGCCAAAAAGGATGCACTGATGTTTGCCAGTACCAAGGAAACAGCTCATAATATACCATGTGATGCAGACTGTGCAATTTCTGGCCTGGTTCTTCAAAATCAAGCTGGATAATATGTCAGGATGTGCTGCATTTTATCACAGCTTGGCTGAGGAAAGAACTGGGAATGGCAAAGGCAGGAACAAGCATTGGTATGTTATTCCAGAACCAGGGCATGACTTCCAATTCAGATAGCCTGAAGAGAGACCTCATGCTTGCCCTCAAGCACAGAATGTGATGGAAGTACCCAGTTTCAACGTTTCCTTCTGGAGCAGGCAGCGAACTCTGAATTCAGAGCTGTGCTAACACTTTTTACAAGTTATGCTGCTCTGCCAGTGGATACAGCGATGTTTTTCACTTCCTTGTAATAGGCTTGGTGGGCTTCCAAACACACCAGGGCTGTCTGCTGGGGTCTCATGGCCGTGCCTGTGTCTCAGCACAAAAGCTAAGAGCCCCTTGCAGGCTTGGAACCTGCCTTTGGAACACTCACATCACAGACGGTGCACATTCCTGTGGTATAAAATCTGGAGATGTGAGAAAATGACTCCAGAAATAGAGTCTTGTTGCATATTTTATTTGGTCATCTGTAAGGTCACTGCCTGTTGCCTGCTCCTGCACCAGAAGTATATCTTCCGTGATGTTTAAGTTATTGTTGTTCAGCGATGGCAGATGTGTTTTACAAGTGTTACAAGACCAGTGATGTCAGTGGGCATTATGGGAGGTCACCCTTTTTATCTGGTGGCTCATCCTAGAGCCAGGCCATTAAAAAAAAAAAAGAAAAAAAAAAGTTATTTTTTGTTCCTGAAAGCATTTTTCATTCAGATAATGGCAGGAATTTCAGACACCACCTCTGAGATGTTTAATTGTTCAGTGTTTCTCCCAGTGCTATCTGTGAATTTTAATTTGTGCCTCTCCCACCTCTGCTGGCCCTATACTTTTCAGGGTGTTTTGCATAATATTGCTTAATTGCTCAAACGGGTCCTTTCTGACTCTGAGCTCACTGTTTATTTTTTTAGTAGAGTAGCACAAACATTTGGACATTTGTAACTAAGACTCTGATGTCATTTCCATTGCAAACCATTAATATCCAAGTTTATAATATAGGTTTTTGTTGAAATATGATGATTTTTTAAAAGAGTAAAATTGTTACCCCTCCTTTAAAAAAAAGGATAAATTGGCATATTTTGAATAATAGATCTACTTCCTTCTCCTCTCATACACTTTTTGTTAGTTTTGATAGGCCCTGTATTTATCTTTATTAGTTGTAATACAAGTGTTTCACCTAATCCTCTGACTTATTAAGGGTTAGTGGATCCCAGTACTGGAAGGAAATGTCTGTGGAAGGGCACAGCATTTCCTGCTCCTGGGGCACTTCCACCAATGGAGCAGGGCCACAGAGCTGTGACATTAGTAATTGTCTGTAAAGATCTTAGAAATAGAAAGTGCTGGATGTAAAAGCCAACAACAGCATAAATCAATAATATGAGCAATGAGAGCATTTCCTTTTTTGGGGGACTTTTTAACTCTTTTTTTTTTTTTTTTTTTGTGGATTGTGTTTATTTTATTGCTATCATCCTTATCCATTGAAATTTTATTCCAGTAATTGGGAAGGGAATTATATTGTGAAAATTTTGCTTCTAAAGATTTAGTAAATGCATATTGGACATTGTTAAAAATGTTGTTATTGAAAAGGAACAGAAAAATTATCTCTGAAAAAGTGAAAATTAATTTGTATCTTTGCTCCTCTTTAAGATCCACTATCCAGGAAGAAGAATGTGGTTTTATTGTTTGTTTCCTTTTTTTTTAAGGAGGGAAAGATGATTGCTTTTGGTGCTGCTTGCTTAGAGAGTCCAAAGCTTTGAGCTCAGTTTTGGAGAACGTTAAAATAAGCCCACAGGAGGTCTTGTAAAAGTTGTAAGAAATTGTAAGCATGTCTGCTGAGTCAATTATAGGAGACAAATTGCCAGGGTAAGGCTGAAAGGTTCCAAATTTGCTATTTTACTCTCTGCTATCTTTAAACCAATTTATTTCTGCTTTTGATTTCACAGCAGATAAATACATGTTTTGAGAGGGAAAAAAAAGATACTAATTAGACAAAATATTAGTTAAAATTGAAAGAATTACCTGGATTTTTACTAATGTAATTAAAAGGAGAGTCTGGCCTGTTCTTCTTTAGAATGGTGAATATCTGAGAGAACATAGTTTAAAAATGCAGACTGGCTTTTTTAAGTTTCTCCTCAACAAGACTCAAGTGCACAAGGCAGTTCTTTTTAAAGACAATTTGAATTTTACTAATAAAATTATTCATTTTAAAAAAGTTACATATCTTGCATCTCTGAGACCATTTGCAGTTCTTTCCAGTTTCTTAACCCTGCAGTAATTTTCAGAAAATTGCAAGAAGAAAAGTGCAAACCCAACATGTGGATGGTGTAAATCCCAGGTGTATAGTGGGGACATGTTAAATCTCCCCAAAATTTGTGTCCTGTGTTCATGATCTGCAGGCCAGCTACAGCAATGCTGCTCCATAAGCTGCCATGGTTAGCTGGCATTGAAATACATCCAGATCAGCTGCTGGATTTTCTAGACACTTGATAAGGTGAAAAAGCCCAGTAAAGCCCTTTTCCTCCTTTAGGGTGGAAAGCTCAGAGAGGAGCCGGGTAAATAGTTTGGTTTATTAGGCCTGGCTGTGTTTGAAGCTGATGCTGAAGTCCTGCAGTGGTTCCTGGGTGGGCAGGGCTGTGCCTGTGGTGCTGTGCTACATCCTGTGCATGCCAGTGTCACTTGTAGTCCGTCACTTGAGGAACCTGTCTTTGAAGTTGCCCTGCCAGAAGCTGCCAGATGCCTTCTTAGCAAGAGAGTAGGGCTGTACCAGCTGTGTGATGAGGCACCAGGTATCTGCAGTTTCCTGCTGCCATGCCTGGGACATAGCTGGCCAGGTGTGAAGTCCCCCAAGAACAAGTGGGACCGTGCCCACCTGCAGAGAGGACTGGCCCCCAAAAGAAGGAGCATGGAGTTAGGGGTGCTCAGTGTGAAGTGCAGCAGCAGGTGGGCTGCTGGTGCTGTGGGAGGAGGTTGTGTAGGAACCTGTGATGTGTAGGAGAAAACATCAGTGGGACAGTAAGTTCTTCCCCCAGGAGGAGGGAAGGGAAAAGGTCCTAACAAGCTTGGTGGACATTTGAGGAGACGTCTTTAAAAACAGCTCTGAAGAGACTCGTCCTCTGACATTGACATCCTCTCTGTTCACCGCCCATGAAGAGTGATCTGTGGCATCATCTGGGCAAGACCTTAGAGTATCTCTGCAGGAGAACTAGAGTTTATCATAGTTTTATATTGGGTTTCCTTCGGCGTGTAACTGGATGCATTAACAGTGACATGATCCCGGTGTGACCTGGACTTTAATGGGTTTGAACTTGGAACTGTTCAAACATTAAGAAAAAGCCCTCACTCCCTGCATGTATTCAGCAGCTGCTTTTTATATGCAGAACCCAGAGCTGCAAAGGTTCAGTGGTGGTGCATTTTCAACTTTCAGATGAAAAGGACTAAATAACTGCCAACAAAAATGGGCTATTTCTCTCCCGATGCAGATGTGTGACTGCCAGGACATGCATACATCAAAAGGATAACGTGCCTCTGAGCAGCTAAAAACCTACTGCTTTGTTTTGTTTTGCTTGAGGCAAACAAAATGTCAAGGCCTTCAGTCTTGGGAGAGGGTTTTCACTGTTAATGTGTCCTTTGCCCAGGGCTTGAGCCCACAAGACAGGATTTGGGGTTCGTTTCCTACCCCTGCAGCTGACTCACTCCATGGCATGGGTACTGTTTGTTCTGGACAAAGCTTTCTTGGGATTTTTTTTTGACTTTGCATGCTGCCAGCTGTGCATGATGTGCCATCCAGAATGTGCTCTTTATCCTATGTCAGACCTTAACTGTGGCAACAAGAGGGCGATTTGATTTTCCTGTCTGCAACGAGAGCCAGATTTTTCCCTTGCCCTCCAGAGGGACATTGCAGGTTAGATTATCTGGCTGCTGTGTGCTCAGGCAGCTCAGAAAGGTAAAAATTGTTCCTTTTTAAAAAGAAAACAACAAACCCAAAGCAAAAAGACTCCCCAAAAACTCAACAACAAACCAAACAAACCCTGTAAGGCCCATTTTTTTGCAGTTTTGGAAAGGTGTCCCATTCCTCTCCTGCTCAGCCACACACCTAACGCCGTTTCTTTACCAAGTTTCCGCTTGAAAGAAATTCCATTTACAGAGTTATCAACTACCTGCAAACAGATGGGCATAAGGGAAGGCCTCATCCCAGCTTGGGCTGGTGTGTCACAGGGAGCTCTGCAGTAATGATGAAGTTAGTCACCTGCCAGCAGAGTCATTCCCATGGAATGATGATAGAGTGACCCGGAGTAAAGATGTCTCTTTGGTGGGCTGTTGACAGATTTACTGACCACCGGGTCAGACTACATTGCCCTTTCTTTTTGGTATTATGAATTACTATGCATTGAGTTTACTTATTAAATTGTTAGCAAGTTGTGTTGTACCATGTCCCTGTGGTGTCACCAAAGTCACCCTGCCTCACCCCCTTCTCCCTCCTCCCCAGCTCTGTTCCAGGAAATCCATCTCCTGCTCTTCCACAGAGTCACAACTACGTTGTTTCCTACATAATACTTCTCTTTAGGGATGTAAATCCTTGGTCTATAGACCCTTGGTTCAGTTTTTTCCTCAAAACATTAATGAGCTTTTTAGGTTTTTTGTGAAAAAATAATTGCCATTGATGATGACATGGTATAAAAATGTAGCAGCTAAAGCATATGTTCTGTTGGTTTGCCTTGTCTTATAGGAACATCATTTTTGCACATCACTATTAACAATGCAAACACCCTGAAATGCTAATAGCACTAGTAAGCTTTTAATTCCATGGAATTTATTGCTTGCTGTATTTCCATGAATTTATAACGCTTTGATTCTTAAGAGCCCCATTTAATCAGTTTTGCCTGGCACAGAACATAATAAACAACTTGCTGGTGCTAAAGTGCCACATGGGGGAGGCTGCTAACAAGAAAGTTAAATGCTTCTGCCACTAGCAGTTTCTTCGCTGTATTTTTCATGAGCTGTTACTACCAGTAATGTACTTTGCTGGCTTTAGAGCAGTGGTTAAACACAGTGACAAACCAATGAGTGCTCCAGTGCTGTAAACACCCAAAGCAATGCCATTTTTGTTCAGAGCTACAGTTTAAACCAGGCTTGAGACTCAGTGGCATTTTATGGTGATCAGGGATTTTTTTTTTCTAAAGGTCTCACTTTTCTTGATAATATGGGGCTTTTAGGAATAACTAGTGAGTGGTATTGATCAAGAAATACAGTGTAGGGAGAGAAAAAAAATTAAATACCTTAAAAACAATTCTTGTTTGTTTATGCTGTTTGACCATCGAAGTACAAAAAGACTGTCTTAGTAGAGAAATACCAGATTATCAAGTGCTTTAAAGCAGAAAATGTCATTTGAGTCTCAAAACTGCACCAACTTTGTATAATTACCCTTTTAATTATCCCCAGTGGCCCATGAAATTTGTAAAATAGAGCATTGAGAGTTTGATTTACTTACATTTTGCACTTTAGTGTTATGCTCTTAATGAATATTGTTTAGTACTAATGTCAAGCAGAGATTGCTGAGTGCTATAGTGAGGTGCATGCTGCAGAGCTGGGTATTCAGCAGGGAATTGAGGAAACTCCACCTTAAATGAAGAGTATCTATGTATCTAAAGCAATGTGCTGTAATTTTTATTGCCTGAATGGAAACAATATTGATTTTATACTTTGCATGCAAAGTAGTTTACTATATTTTCTTTATTTAACCATGCCAGAGAATGAACCATTTTTAGGGCCATTATTTGCTTTTGTGTCAGCATCTTCCTTGTTATGGAGAATAGTTACATCCTTCCTCTAAAGGACCAGAACTTGGAAGCAAGCTCTTTAATTTGCCCTTAGGACCTAACTGGTTTAGCTTCTGGTAATGGAAATAACAGTAATCAATATTTGATGTGGGGTTTTTGTGGGGTATCCAAATATCATTTATTGCCAAGAAATTGCTGGAATAAGCTTGTGGGAAATGTAATCCACAGTGTGGTCTGAAAACCCAGCTAAATTAAAAAGGCATCTTCAAAGGTGAATGGAAACATCAGTGAACAGTAAGAGTAAAAAGAAAGCAAGCAGAGTCTGAAGGGTTAGATAATAAGATGTAATAGCTGGTGACCTCTAAATTATTGGTACAAATCTGAGCGAGGTGGAGACTCAGCGGAAAGTATTTGCATTTGAAAATGGTCATAAAATGCTTTCAAGTGGTGGTCTTATCCTCTGGATCTATCTGCTGATAAGTTGGGGCAGTTGGACACTGTGGGTGAATCACTCTTGGAAGGATGAGCTGCCTTCCTCTTGCCTCACTTTCTTCTTTCCCCTTTTGAATTTAGCAAGTTTTAAGAGCACTGTCAAGTGCTGGTATGGGAGACTGGACCATTGGTACAGCTACCTTGGCATCTCTAAGAAAGCACATGACCAGATACCTCCAGAGAAAGTGCAAAGTCTGAGGTTTTACTTTTCCTTCACAAATTTTGTTTGTGTTTTCCTGCGTTTACTTCTGTGACAGTGTTGGTACTCATCTATCTATGAGCTGGTTTCATTCATCTGCTGAACTCACAAGATTGCAGCATGGCATCACATTTCACAGATCAGTTTTTACTGAGTAAAAACTCAGCTCTTAATTTGTTTTTCCAGTTTGTGAATATTCCTGTACATTTGTCATTTATGTTGTTGATACATAAATACTGTAGTTTGAGGAAAGAAACAACAGAAGACCAATGATTTTGCAACTTTCACATAGTTCAGAGAAAATTTGAGCTTAAATCCAGGCTTTAACTGAGCAACAAAAGTCTGTTTACATCCCAAGGACCAATATTTTAGAATATAATTTTTTGTTAAAGTAAAAGAGTGAAGTGTTTTGTGTATAGCTGAAATTTGGGAAGGCACATTCATGTTAATTGTTTACAGATGCAAATTCTGGGGAACTGATTTCTGGAATTCTGAAATTTGAATTTATTTATATTTGAAAATATCTTGTTTAAAAGAAGCTGAAGGGAACAACCTATGAAGAGGCTAATTAAGCATTTCTGTATGATGCTGAGTGCAATGGGGCTCCTTTTTTGTTTGTCCTGAGGCCCCACAACAATAAACAAAATAACTGCTAATAATTGGAAGCCTTGGTTTGAAGCCATGCTGACTGCAGGACACAGGCAGTGTCAGTTTTCAGTGAGTGCATCAAGGCTGACCTTGAACTCGTGTGTGCTGATAAGAGCAGTACAATAACCCAGTCATACCCAGAGCTGGTCGTATGCTCAGCACTGCTGGTTGGCTTTGGTGTTTCTTTTTTCCTTGTCTCGTGCCCTTCTTTGGCCAAATGTTGGATGCTCCAGGTTCTCCTGGTGCAGAGAGTCATCTCCAGCAGCAGTACCGCAGATCACTCAGGTGCTCCTTGTGCCAGGAAAGCCGTGTCCAGTTTGGCAAGGGAGCATGAGAAGATAAATTTGCGTAACAGAAGTGGTTCTTATGGCTCTGTTTGTTTCCGTGTGCTATGTTTGCTGTCTCCTACCACTGTGCAGGGGTGCATCGCTCCCTTCTGCTCGTACAGCTTTGTAAGTGTGTGTGGTATCACATCACACTCTGGCCTTAATATACCGGGAGATGGTAGAAGGCAGTGTATTTGTCTGGTTTTTTGCTATTGAAAGGGTTGGAAGTTTGCCTGCAAGCCAAATTGCATGGCAGGAGATTACAAAATGTTTAGTTTCCAAATCTGATTTTCTCCCTTGTGAATTTTTCTTGCTTGCTCAAAGGCAAGATTCATCTTGACCAGCCCAGACTGAGGTGGAGCCCATAACCACGCTGGAAGGAGTCCTGTGGCTTGGAAGAGCAGCTGGTTGGAAGAAGAACAGTTTTTCAGGAGCAGTCAGGGCGCTTTCAGTTCTCACCCCATCTCTCTTTATACTCACGAGCGTTGGTGGGATGTGGTGACAGCATGGACTTGTCACTGGGTGTTTAATGAAGGTAATGATTAGTCATGATGCTGCCCCCCCCAACGGACGGTTGCAAGTTGCCGTTGCAAATCTTGCATCCAAGAGATCACCTCTGTATTTCATTTTGTGTCTAGGCATCAAAATTCAGGCAAGAGCTTATGGCACTTTTGGAGCCACTGAGCTGCTCTTGTAAAGGTTCTAAAAAATAAATTAAAAATCCAAGGAATAATAGAAAAATGCTAAACCCCGGTATATTTAACTCAGTGTTGTGCTTCTGCGGTAGTCTGGCATCACAGATACGGGCTGAAATGTAAACTCTCACCTTAGAAGTAATGAAGAATAAGGGAAATTTCTGAAAGGGTATTTTACTGCAGTCTAAACTTGGAAGGATGAAGTGGAAGGTTAAGAAGAACACAACTCTCTGAACCTCATGGTTAGACTCACATTTGGCCACGCAGCTGAGGAGGGGCAAGGGAGCCAAGCCAAAACCATCACAGAGAGCCCAGATCACTGTAGGCATTCTTGTTTTCAAAGTTGGTAGGAAATGGTTTTCTTAGAAAAAAATGGAATTGGTGTTCTTTTTTTTTTTTTTTTTACTTTAGGAGCCAGGTTTCTGATCTCCAGTTCATATTATGAACTTGTACTGGCCTCAAATTTTGGGTCTCCATTTCGCTATTTTTCACAAGCTGTAGTTTGTACATTTGTTGGCACATTGTATGTTTTTGCAATCCTGCACGCCTCTTGCTTTTAAGTAAAGAGAGAATAAGGAAGAAAATTGTGTTATGTTGAAATACTCTTTAGATCCCTTTGCATATGCTTTTGCATATTCTTGACCAATCTTCCTTTGTTTTAGGTGTTTGTACTATTTTTTCTCACACTTTGTACAATCATTAGCAATAACAGGAGTGTACCAAGGACAACATACTTCAGAGTGTATCACCTAATTTCCCCTCTGAAGTGGAAGGAAGTTGTCCAGTTGGCCATGTGCTGTGATTTACCATCATTAGAACTAGATTTTTACTCCTTGTAGGGGGGGTTAATCTGTTCTGGGGAGCCTACAATGAATCACACTGGACTCTGTATGCCACAGATAGGTAAGTGCCACCTTTAAAAGTGCCAGTAAGATTCTGAGGCACCTTTTCCAGCCAAGAGCAAGAGGTGCATGAGATAAAAGAACCATTTGCCCCTGCAAGAATTGTGCATTCACATGATTAGTGAGGCGTGGTATTAAATTATTCGAGCTTTGTGCATAAATATATACTGAGAGAAGCTCTGTAGCTGGGGACTTTGGCTGTAGTTTTCTTCTTCATGGGCCAAATGCTCTGCTGCAGATAGGGCTAAGAGTATTTTGGTGGAGCAGCTGAAGAGCTGGTCCTCCTTGTGTGCGTGTTGCCCTGTCCCACACCCAAAGAAATGCCTCCTCATGTTTTATGGGTGGACTTTGCAGCTTGATTGGAAATAGAAACACAGTAAACAGCAACTGTGTCTCAGAAATATCCCCAGCAACACAAACTGTCACTATTTCAGCTTCTCTCCAAGACTGCTTCTTAGGGGGCTGATCTGCAGCTATATAAAAGCACGGTAACATAAGCTGCAGCACCAGCCCTGGAAAATCTTGTAGTACAGCTAACAAATATCTGCAAAACCTTGTTTGTATGTATGTGCGCTTACGTTTAAGATGCAAACTTGTATCTGAGTGTGTTCGGCTCCCTGCAGTATATAGCTGCAAAGCTATTTTGAACATCTTGGAAAAGATGGGTTTGTAGTCTGATTTTCTTTTTTTACTGTGTTTTTCTCCCCCTGATGATGTTTATTAACATCCTCCCTGATGTCCAGCTACAAGGGATGGGGGCATAAAAGTTTACATGAAAATACATTTCTCTGTAAGTGCTTTCTCCCTGCGATTCTTTTACAGCTTTAACCAAAACCAGTTTCATCCTGTTTCATCCTCTACCCCTCAGAGCTGATAGAGAGGAGGGATATTGCACTTTCATCAACAATTCACCTTGTCCTTTCCATTTCTCACTTTGGTTTGCTTGTTGATTTGAAGTAGCGGGTGTGACCAGCCATCAAAGAGCCCTGTTGGGAGCCCACTGCCAGGGAGAGCACCCTGGCTCACCCTGGGGATAGCAGGAGGCACAGCCCTGACTCCTGCTTTTTATTCCAGCTTTTTCCGTTTGAGCACACCAGCACATCCAAAAGTCTCCTTGCTGACCACTAGTGACTCGAAGCACTGAAACAGGAGCTTGCAGTCAAGGCCAATGATTATCTCTTCTGCTTCACTCCCTGAGCTGGGACCCATAGCCAGGGTCTCTGGGCACAGTTCAGTGCATTCGGGGACGTGCTGGACACGAAGGATTTGTCTGTTTGATAAAAGAGCTGCCGGTGCCTCAGGCAGCTGGCACCTCTTTGGGCCAGTTGTGTTCTGCTCAGAGAAGAGCACAAAGAGGGCAGATGGGAAAATGGAGGGAATCTTGTTAGATTGAGTTAAGGAAGATGGAAGGGCTGAACTCCAAGGCTGACTCTGTGTCCCTGGGGCCAAGAGACAAGTGTGTGGGACAGCAGTGCTCCCACCCCTTTTCCTTAAGGATTTTATGATTCTCTGTGAGTCTGCAGACACACCTGCCAGCCAGCCACCTTGCAAGGGCTTTGCTGGGGACAGGACTTTGATCAGGAGTTTATGTTCTTGTCAAAGTGCAAGCTAACGAGGTGTTGTAATAATTATTTCAAAGCAGTTTTGGAGGAAAACCTGTGCCAATTGGTTTCGTTTCACTGCACAGCCACCTCCTGACCTTCCTTATTTTTTCTCCTTTAGCTCTGTCCCCTGCTGGAACTGGAGTATGTAGGGCAGACCTGCACATCCTTAACTGAGGCGGTGAAAACTAATGGACACTGACATTCCAGGAACAATAGGTGGATCTGGGGCAAAGTCCTCATTCTTTGTAGCAGATTCTGGTGGTTGGGTTGAATTTGGTTTGGTTTGGTTTGGTTTGACCGGGAATATCTTGATCACCATTTCTAAGGACATCTGTCCTGCCTCTAAAAACAAATATACCAAACACAGCAGTAAAAACAGGCCGTATCCATTGTTATTTGTCTGGTACCTTTCCTTGATGGAGTTTTCACCCTGCAATACAAACAGTATCTTTGGATGTCTTAGATTCAGTATGAGATGTTTTCAAAAATCAATTTGATATCATGTCCTCTAGTAGCCAAACTCTATTAAAAACCGGTTTGAATGTTGTTATGTGTAAATAGAGCTGAAAGAGTCTTTCCTACCTCTTTTACTTAACCCTAGTAATGTCTGTAGGCTGGAGCTCCAGCAGGTTTTTGGGTAGTTTGAGAAGAAAAATGTGGGAGTTGTGCTAAGCCACCTGAGAAGGAATTGCAGCCAGTAAAGCCAACAGCCACATTTAACCTCTGGTACGTCACTGTAACACACATTCTAAGAGTGATAATGATTATTTCTGGTACCTTAAGCAGAGAATGTGTACTGTCAGCTGTTGTGGAAACAAATTAAAGACAGTCCTTTTCCTAACCAGTGTAAAAGGAAATATTTTTTTCTGCCTAATTTCTACTTAAAAGGGAAATTATTTTGAACAACTGTATTTTTTTTTCTATCATTCCATTTTATTTCCTTTCACCCACCTATCCCAGAATCTTCTGTGTAGCTAAATCCAGTAAAATAATGGCAACTGCAAAGCTAAGTAAGGCCAGGAATAGGTTCCAAGTGCATATTTACAGCTGCCCTTCTCAAGGCATCCTGTTTTCTTCAACACTGAGTCTGTTCTCCATAAATCAGACCTTTTGGAGATAGAGGGACCTCTCTTAGGTGTCTGGATTTGAGGAGGTTTTTGTGTTTGGGAGGATGGATACATGTCTCTACACAACTGGCCATGAAAGGTCTCATTTTTGTGATTCTTATTATTGTTTTGTCTTTCCTGATTATTTTTTTACTACTCCTCTCCAGTGATTTCTTTCTAAAAAGCTTCTGTTGTGAGCATTTAATGTCAATGGGCTCAGCCACTGCTATCGTGTGGTGCAGAGAAGTGGGAAGAGGGTATGACTTTGCAGAAACATAGGGTTACCTCCAACCACAGAAATCAGGCTGTAAAAATGATGAATATCTCTCTTCTGTCATCCATAGATCTGACAGTTTTGTATAACTTATGAATTAAACATCTGGGAGGTGTAGATGTATTTTTTTCGTTTAACAGTCACCAAAACCGAGGCCGATAAGCCGTTGAATAATTTTCAGTCATCCAGTAATGTTACAGCAAGTTTTGGGAGCAGATCCCTGGATTGTCTTTCTTAACAGAAATGGCAGAATTGTCATTAGTGAGATCAAGGTGGCACCTGGTGCTCTGTCTTAACCATGAGACTTTAACCCTCAGCTCCATGCAGAACAGACAGGACCTTTACTGCAGAGGCCTCATCGAACAGACCCCGACAAAGTAAACAGCGTGACACTTAATTTATCTACCCCAGAAACATGAAGGGCTCAGTCAGCCTGATGGGATCTGTGGTTCCAGGGAGTCTAGGTATTTAAAACGTGATGCTCAGCCTGCTAAGCCATCCCCTGCAGCTTTCCTTAGTGCATAAGATATGAAAAAATCTCCTGTCCTGCAAAACAGATATTAAATTGGATACTCTTTCACCCTGCCACGATAAGAAACGCGGCAGAGAGAGGCAGGAAAATGGAATGCTGCTTAGAAAGAAAATATATTTGAATCTAACATAAAAATTGGTGAGATAGGAGGATTTTCAGAGCTAGTAGCAATCCCCTCCCCAATGAGTTGCTGAAAATTCAACTCTCCCTGTAGTTTTTGCTCTGGATTGTGAATAAAAATGGTTGTGATTGATGAAGCGTTTGGTGTCTCACTGTAAGTTGGTCAAGAGGGACTTCTAAATCACCCAAATGAAATATTGCATTATCATGAATGGTAACATGTAACTGTTAAGTATGCCGTTGCTTATCGTAAGCTCAGGCTCCTCTGGAGCTCTACCCGGCGAGAAATCTTTGTGAGCATTGGAGCAGAGTCTCCACACAGCCTGGCAGTGCACAGGCCCTTCCCTTCCCTTCCCTTCCCTTCCCTTCCCTTCCCTTCCCTTCCCTTCCCTTCCCTTCCCTTCCCTTCCCTTCCCTTCCCTTCCCTTCCCTTCCCTTCCCTTCCCTTCCCTTCCCTTCCCTTCCCTTCCCTTCCCTTCCCTTCCCTTCCCTTCCCTTCCCTTCCCTTCCCTTCCCTTCCCTTCCCTTCCCTTCCCTTCCCTTCCCTTCCCTTCCCTTCCCTTCCCTTCCCTTCCCTTCCCTTCCCTTCCCTTCCCTTCCCAGCAATGAGCAGGGGGGTTGATTTTTGGGCTTTGAAAGGAGAAAAAGGCTACATGCTTTTGGGAAGTCTTGGCAATGAATTACTCCCTCCTGTACAGGGCTCATTACATAGTTGTGTTGCCTTTTTAAATTTTTTTTTCTTTTTTTCATAAAGCTTTTTTACCAGTCCTGTGCATGGGATGATAGGTGACAAGACAAAGTTGATGTTTCATGGGTAACTAGCAAAATAGGATTAGGGGAAAAAAAAGTAATTTCTACTTTCTTTACTGACACAAAGAAGTGGCTGATGTTGTTTCTGTTAAAAAGAAAACACTTCCAGAGCAGAGACCCACACTTCCCAGTGAAAAGCCCTGAATTCACAGTATGACTAAAAGCCAATCCAGTTGGGCTGAAGTTTTCTACGTCCAGAACTTTCCACGAAGGCCTTGGCAGCTCTTTCTCAGAAAAGGATTAGTGAAATAGATGTTGCTTGGCTGAGTGAGAACACAAAACACCAGTTAGCCACTCAGCCTTAGGATTTTCCATGTTTTAAGGCAAAAATGTGGAAATGGGGAGGGAGGTCACACTGAAGTCCAGGATTTTGCTTTGGCTATACCTGCACATTCTGTTCTCAGATTGGCCAAGCTACAGGTTTCCAAAAATGCTCCAAACTGAACTAAACTCTGTAGTTCTCTGTAATGGCCAAAAAATGTAAGCAACCCTCGGTATAAGTGACATGCTCAGGCAGTCATGGTTCATTTATCTGGCTTTCTTGTCCCTGTCTGCTCATTTTCCTGCTTCTGAGCTGGCCGTGTCTCTTCTCTATTCAAATCAGGTGGCTTCCTGTACCCCTGCCTGTCCCTCTGCTGGGGGGCAGAGAGGAAGAGGACGAGGCAGTAGGTGGGGAATGGTGCATGCACCTGCCTCCCACGAAGTCTTTTACCTGCCTGTTTTCATGTCTGTGCTCCAGCACGCGGGAGCTTGGTGACTTCTCAGAGAAGTGGTGATTGGGGTTGCTCACCTTGGTAGATCAGTGATGTTCCTTGTTTTCAGGAGTACCCTCAGGAGTTTCGGATCCTTTTTTTTTCTTTTTGCCAGAATTTGGATTGTGGCAGAATGCTCAGCAAGGGCAGACTTCAGCCTTCAAATGACTAAAATTTGACAAATTCACTGAAAACAAGGTAATGGGGATGGGATGTGGTATGTTGGGTGGTGTTAGTAGTGACACCTGTGCAAGTAGCATACTTTCAAATACTAATAGTTTAATTAGTGTAAAGTTAGAGGAAAGCATTCAGTGTGCATTAGTCTTGGATCCTGTTGGGGTGAAGTAATGCTGCACAGGGGTTGGAGGAAGAGGAGGCAGATGAAGCTGGGCCTGCACTGGTTCCCCCATCAATAGTAACCTTAACTCATGAACCTAAACTGAAACAATTGTTAAACTTTTATCTGAATAGGAAAGCTTCACGTTTTCTCAACAGAACAGATTCTGTGGCTACTAATTTATTACTGCAATTTAAGAAACAGACGTCTGTCTGACATGTGCCATGTAGTTCAGTAGGTCACTAGTGACATCATCCTTAAAATCGTTATCTTTGCAAACCGTGCATTTTGCATAAAAGCTTTTATTTATAGTCAGTCATTAAAATTGGACCTGATATTTACTTTTCTTCTGATTAGGTTAAAGAGTGAATATGAACAAAAAGTACCCTCCTGTTAGCACCAAGCAGTTTGCAAAGTGTGCTATTCATATCAGCCTTTCTAAGGAATTATGTTGAACCATTATGGGCTTAGATGGTGTGTGCTGGTTAATGCATTTGGTGTTTTCACTGCTAAGACTGAATTTGTGTCACAAGGGGTATATTTTATTTGGTTTTGTCCTCACTGCAGAGCAGCTGGAGCCTGCAGTTTGCAGTGAAGTGTTAGACTTGTAGAGAAGGGCTGTTTCAAAGGATGAGGAGATTGCTGGGGGGCTTGGTGGGTCTCCTCCTTTGCTCTGAGGTTACAGTAGCAGGAGGTCCAAGGTAGTCCAGGTTCCTGTCTATGTGTGAGTGTTTTGCAGGTCCAAACTCTGAATCATCCCATTGCCTAGCCCCTGATGTGATGTGTGTTTGACCCAAGGCAGGGGAATGGACTCCTTGGGTGCATCTCTCTAGAGCATGAGGCGTCATAAGGCACACGTTGAGGTCCCCAAAGGACGCCCTGAGTTGCACTGTGGGATGTCACCACCCAACAGCCTGTGATCTACTGGCCATGGCTTACAGGGCAACACAGCCCTAAAGGGCCAGACACAACAGCCTCCTTCAAGGATCAAAGTTCTTGGGGTGTCCATGAACTCTTCTCCAACATTTCCTCATCCTCCTGTCCTGCCTTATCCTTGCTATCAAAGGTCATGTTGAATCTTATACTCTGTGAGTGCTTAAAAATAGTGAACATGAGTGCTGGTAACTTTTCTCCCCCAGTTTTCCCCATGCAAGCATGGGATTGCCTCCATCCCAGCAGGATGGGCTGTGCAGGATCAGAACCTGCTCCAAGGGAACCCAGGGGCTTCTTCCTGGGCTGGCGAATCCATGAGGTGAGAGAAGAACCTTTCAAAACTAAGAGGCAGTTTAATAACTATAATGAAAATTATTTTTGACCAAAAATTACATATTACCAGTTGGCTGAACTGCACAGCATACTTTTGTAATATTAGATAGGGCTGGGTTGTTTTTTTTTCCTCCAGATCTTACTGCTAAGATCACTGGCCCATTTCAATTTTTATTGAAACAAATAAACCCAATAAAAACACTTATGCTGAGAGCTGAAGCTCCACAATCAAAAAAAAAAAAAAAATTACTCTGTATTGAATTTATTGATTTATTTATTTACTCCAACTGGAAAATTGAGTATTGTGTTAATGTATTTTATAAGAATCACGGTGCTCGATGAAATGGCTAATTTATTTTAGCGTATACATAAATAGCTAGCAATTTTCAGTGAGACAGGCTAATGAAAATGATGCCATGAAATTGTCTATACTATGAGGAGTGATGGAGTCAAGTTATTATTGGTTGAGTGCTGCGACGTAGTGAACTGGCCATCATGTCTTTGAACTTTTGAACTGCTACTTGGTCGTGTGATTTATTGATTTTGGTATCAGCGTGTTAACTTTTTATTTTTGTTGGGGGGGTAGCACACGCAGCACGGATGAGTAACGCAGTGTGCAATTTCATAGATGTTTAGGTTAAACAAGATGGTTGAAAAATTTAAAGCGTGTTAACGGAGCAGGGTTATGCCATATGGAAAGGCAGAGAGATGCTTGTAGGTACCATTAGATGTCAACACTGATGTTCTGATTGCTGCGGATTAGCCGAATACAAGCGAACTTGGCAGGGTAAGTGTGCATCCTATTTGTCAGAGAAACGTTGCCTTTGTTCTAAATTAAGTGTGTGATCTCATAGCAACTTTGTTTGCCTATCTACCTTCAACCTCTCCTCATACCGTGTGTTATCACGGCGGTGCCTGGTACGGGCAGAGCATCCACACTCTCCCGTCAGCCCTTCCCAGAGGCGCGCTCCACGTTGCTGGCTGTTGCTCGATGGAGGGTGCTGGCTGGCGGTGTGAACAGCTCAACAGCTCGTGTTGGACTGTTGTACCCGAGAGCTGCCCCTATCTGCAGTCACCCAGATGTGTAAACTTGTTTCATCTTCTAGCTGTGATCCCCTCCAAGGCTGGCTGTAGTGCTGAGCCTCGGCAGGCAGCACTCACCGGTGGCTGCCTCATCCCTTAGTGCGAGGAGATGCTACACTTGTTGTTCCTGGTGATTTGCTTAGGATGTGGAATTCAGGCATTAAAATAATATTGTTTGACTTACACTGTTTTCTTGCTGCAGAACTTTTCACTCGACTGCTGGTAGGAGACCCCTTTGCATGGCGGCTGCTCTGAGCTCTGTTTCTGATTAAACCGACTAACTTGACACCTGCATTTTACAATTTGCTTAAAGTGCTTTATCCTGTAAAAACAGCGATTTCAGAGCTTTAAAGCCAGCAGACTTGCAAGGCTTTGCACAACTTAGCTCATCCCACCAGTTCGCTGCGATTGTGCAAAACACGACTGGACTTTATTCTACTCTACTTGACCCCTGCTTTCAAAATTGCAATTTTAGTGTCTGTCCTTCCCGTCCATACTTTAACCCCCTTTTTTGCTGTGGGTCTCGGCCATGCATGCAAGCATTATTGTATTTCTTTCCTCAGTTATGAAACTGACATGTCTTTATTTGGATATTAAAAGTGCTCCCCCCTCTTTCCCCACTTCGACCCAAAGCATTTCCAGCAGCCTCGCGGTGAGCAATTGGGAAGCTGGTACCACTTGCCTCTCCCCTTCACCCCTCTTTGCCTCTCCATTATTTTTATTTTTTTTTTAAATATATATTTTTTTTTTTTAGTTTTTAAGAGATGAGCAGTTTAAGCCAGAAAACAAAACGGGTGGGAAAAGGCTAAAAACGGGACTGACACCAACACCATTAGAGGTCGGGGGGGGGGGGGAGAAAAAAAAAAATTCCATTTCATTGCAACTCTGTTATTGTTTACTTTGCCATACACATCCTAATATGGTTACCTCCCTGTCAAAGCGGCCGAGCCGGGCTGAGGGGCCCCCTCGGGGAGACGCTTCCAACTGCTGCTCAGACAATAAGAAACAAACGGCGCAACTCCACAAAAGGGCTGCCCGGAAAATAAGTGTCAAATAAATCCTGCCGAACTCTTCCTTTCCCGGCACCCGGCCCCCGCCGTGTGTAACCTGCGCGGTGCCCGGCGGGGCTGGGGGGCGGCTCCCGCGGATCCCCCCGCGGCCGGGGCCGGCCGGGGCGCGGCGGGAGCGCTCCGCGGCCGCGCAGCGCTGCCAGGTGGTGCCGCCGGCCGGGCCGAGCCCCCGCCGGGCCGAGCCCCCGCCGGGCCGCCCCGCGCCGCGGAGCCGCTTCTTATCTGCAGCGCCAGAACAAAGGTAGGTTGTTCAACTCCGCGCTCCGGGGGAGGGACAAGTTATTTTTGGAGGGTTGTCTTCCCAGTGCGTGACTGGTTGACCTAAAAGGAGAAGGGAGAGGGGGAAAAAAAAAAAAAAAAAAAAAAAAAAAAAAAGGAAAAAAAAAAAAAAAAAAGCAGCCCGGCACCGCCACCCCACCGGCACAGCGCGGGGCGGGCAGGGGAGCAGCGCGGCGCGGCGTAGTTTTATTTTTATGCAACTTAAAGAAGCCGGATTCCCCCCCCCTCCCTTCCCTCCCCCTGTAAAATGCCCAGCTATTTCTAGAAAATTTGCGTTGCTGAAATACTTTCATCTGTGTGCTGTATTTTATTCTTTTAAATATTGTTTTTTTCTCCTTTTTTTTTTTTTTTTTTTTTTGCGTTTGTGATTTTATGAGCACATATTCCTCTTAGCGGCTATGAATTTCTATGAATTCTAAATAAGCTTTTCTAGGGATGAAACGTGCGGGGTATTTTTACACGAGGATTTCAACTTTTCGGTTGACATAATCTGAAGGTACCACAGCCTTTTCTGCGACTGTTCAAGTGCTTCTCTGCCCTGCAAGGAGTTATCACATTGCTTAAACCAGCCCTTTATGCCATCATTTTTCCTTTTTTATTCTTTTTTAAGCCTGTATGTTGCTCAGCTTCATTGGATGCTTTTCTTCTCCTCCAAACTGAAATGCTCTCAGGTTTTGCCGTGCTTCTCGGTTTGTTTTGAACACGTAGGAAAATATTAATACAGAGCAGTGAAAAAGAAACAGTGATGCGTCTTCCGTTCAGGGGAGTCGGCAAACCTGTCCACTTCTGTGCCGGGAAGTACAGAGAGCAAATCCATAATTCAGTGCAGGAGCAGATGAATTCACGGCGATGCATAGGATGGGTATTATGTAACTTAATAAGAAATGTGGTTTTGATCGTAGGAGCGGACGCTGCGCTTGTAGGTATAAATATCAAATCTAGGTAAGTCTGTGGAAGAGCACTTTTCTTCCAGCTTGCATTAAGCAGCGTTGTCTTCAATCCCTAATTCTTATGGGATTTTGGGGGGGAAGCAGCTTCTTACTAAATTGAGTATCATTCAAAAAATCTTTTAAATACCTGTTGTGTACTTGGTTGCTTAATTGGCTCTCCTTCCTCCTGTCTCTGCTGCCTGCTTTCCTCAGTTATTATGGGATCTCTAGATTTATTTTTTTTTAGGAAGTCTTTAGTTCCAAAGCAAACCTGGATAGCAAAGCTGTTCTTTTTTTTTTTTTTCTCCCTGCTAAAATATTATTTCTCACATATTACTGGAGATTTCTTTTCTCTGTCTTTTTATTTATTTTTCTCTTAAGCTGTGCAGCCTGACCTGTGCTAATCAGAAACTCTTTTTAAAATATGAGACCAAGTCAGATAATGTAAATAAACTTTTGTACCCACAAACTTTTATCCTATAAAACTGGGATTGATTTTTCTTAAAAAAACAGACATTGCAACTTACTAATGGTAAACACAAATAAATGTGTTTTGTAAAATGAAAGGGTGTCTTTTTATCACATTTCTAGTTTTTGCTTTTTGGGCCTTGTAGGGGATGATAGGAATTAGTAGCCTTTAATTAGACGTGGAGATATTCACATTTTACAGGGATTTATGTTAGAACATGGAATGGCGGGTGGCTTGTTTCCTCATTATGAATACTCCCTGCACATAATGAGGTTCATCATTAGTTGATGGAGTGAATTTGCCCTAGCTCTACCTTGAAAGGCACATAATTTACATACTACTTCAGAGCTTAGGCTTTAATGGATTCCTCGATGAATAAAATGAAAAGCTACTTTCTTTAAATTTTTGAACAGTGTTTTGATAATACGGATTTAATAAGACATTCAATTTCCTTGTTAAGTATATTTGAAAGTGCATTCCCAATTTTAGCACAAAATATACTTCCCTGTGTTGCTTCCTGTGATACTAGGTAATACATAAGCAAATATATACTACTGTAAACATTTTTGGGGACGTAGAGGGATTATTTTACCCCATGTGTGAGGTGACACTGGCCTCCTTTGGCCTGGTCTCCAAGCATAGGAGAGCTCACCTGCACTGTTAAAATATCACCGAGCAGACCTGCTCCCCTGTTAAAGCTCGTTCTGCCTGAAGAGTGCTTTAACTGTGTGTTTGCTGTGTACATTTGCAGTGATGGATCTTTGGAAATGTGTTGCTGGCTGCCAGGCTGACAGTGACAAACCCTCCGGTCCCACCTCCCTATTTATTTTAATGAGATGAGAACAGCAAAAACTTCTCTGGTGCAGTTCCACCTCTGGAACTGCTGCGTAGATGTGATTAGATTAGAGTAAATTGAATTGTAGGCTGCCTGATGTGTTATCATGTCATCAGCTTACTCCAGCCCTGGTCTACCGGGTAGAGTTAGTGAGACGTCCTCATCTTCTTCCTCTCCTCCTCCTCCTCCCTCGGTGTGTAGGTGGGGGCTGTGCGTGTCCCGTGTGTGGGGCAGGCTGGGCATGGCCAGCACCTCTCCCCATTGACATTTGCCAGTGTGGTGGTGGAGTTGAGAGGCAAAAAATACGAAGCGAAGGCTTGTTTTGATAGAATGTTTTATTACCTGAAAACGATGAGCATATATTAACATTAATAGAATAGTCTGTGTCATTCTTTTTTAGGCAATTTACCTCTGCCACAGACCTGTCTGCTTCAAAATCTTTCTCTGTTCTAAAACATATATTTGTTTAGGGAGTTTTCATTGAAGTGTACATGACAATTACAGCTGTTCATTAACAAAATTGGGTATTTGTTTTAAACTTTAACCAATCACTTTGATATGCTAATTATGGTGTAATTTAATTTGAGCCCTGTAATGATGATGCCGTTATTATGGACATAAATGATGCAGTTAAGCTGAGAGTAATCTCATTTGCATACTGTACATGCCAGTAAATTAAGCCCTTTCTTCGACTGCTTCAGCTTTAATTTTCCACTTCTTTTCACACAGCGCCTTTTCAGCCAGTCTCTTATAAGCCCACTTTGTAATAGTGCTGATGACTGTTTGATGTGGAGAGTTGCTGCACCACAATAATGCAAGACACAAGATGTAACATTTAAAGGATTCATTATCTTACTGAGTGTTGCTTTAAGAAGCTGGGATTAACAAGGGTGGAAGTGTCCTCTCCGTGGAGCCATGCAGGTCCTCCCAGAAAAAAATGCAGTCTTTATTTTTTTCCCTTTTCTCTTGGTGTACCCTAATAGTGAAAGGGTTTCAGTAAGGCCCCATGGTATTTCTCAGGAATGAACTAAGACACCATCAGAGCTCTATAGTACAACATTTGACCTTCTCTGTAGGGTATTCTGTGATGCTCCACTGTTGCAGAAAAGTTATTGGATACAATTTGCAATATAATAGAGATGTGAGATACCAGATTATTTCTCATATTGGGTATGTGGGCTCCAGATCTACCTGTGTGACATACAGCAGTGCAGAATTGAAGTCTGCATTAGATTTTTTCTTTCTGTTTATTTGCCAGTTTCTCCTTTCATGGCCCTTACATCAGTTGACCTTAATATCAGGTTAATTGCAGATTCAAATTTTAAAAAATGTTGTTGCGCCTGCTGATATTAGTGAAAACTTGGGTTTTGAAAGAATAAAAATCACTAACACCAAACAAAAATGAACTGCGTAAGTGCTGACTTCAGTAGTTAATCTTTTCCAATTTACCATGTTGTCATTGAGCTGAAGTGTTCTCATAACACTGTGGCGTACAAAGAAATCATGTGAAATAAACAGGGCTCTTTTTATAGCTTCTTACTATTATGGTTAGATATTTTCATAGTTTAATACCTCTGGAAGTAAAGCCCATCTCAAGTTTTTGCAGCAGTTGGCCTCTCAGAAAGCCATTGTTGTGTGGGTAACCAAGTTAACTGAAGATCATTATTAAAACCTCGCAATCCTTTCCTTCCACGGGGTCTCATGACCAAAAATAGCTTGTGCAGTTGCCCACAAACATGCAAGTTAATAACTTCCTGGGTGAACAGTGTAAAAGCTGCTGATTCCCAAGGCATGCATGTCACCCTGGCCTCTGCCCCTTCAGGGCGCACGGCAAACAGATGGGAGGGTCCACGCTCACTGCCTGGCCAGCGTTTAATGTGACTTCAGTTTTTATGGCTGTCACCTACTCTTGGTTTCAGTTCTGCATTTCTCACATGCCATCTTGTTTTCCAGCAGCCCTTCCATGGTAGCGTGGCCATGCATGAGCGCCGGCTGGGGTTGTGTTGTGGTGAAGCGCTTCCTGATGGCGATCTGATTTCCCCGTTGAACCCCCTGTTTCTGGTTCAAAACCCCAGGAATCATTCCCAACAAGCCCACTGCTCCGGCCACCAACTGCCCTGACATGCAGGTTTTCAGTTCTCCTTGTACACATCTACACATGGCTGGTGTGAAGAAAACCACCCAAGGAGATGTGTACGAACACGGAGCGCAGTGTGGGTCTTGGCTTTCACAGAGCCTTTGCTTTTCCCCCATAGCACCAAAGCTAAGGTGACATCTGTCAGCTACTTCTTCAGGGTGGACTACATCGGTGTGCAGTGTCAAATCTTGGGGTCTGCTTCTGCAGCAAAATGTGTCCTGAAAAGGAAAGGCCTCCCCAGTGCCTTTTCTGAGGCTGTCGTTGGGGTTCATACACGAGCACACCTGGGAGACAATACCCAGCAGCTGTTCCCCTTTGTGCTCACAGCCCAGAGCTACTCAAGTTGCTGATAAAACTGGGTATGAGCCAACTCCACCCAGGGGACAGGTAGAGAAAGGGTTTTTCACAGCACAGGGTGATGCAGACTTTCCCCAGAAACTCCATAAAGTCAGCAATTCTCTAGAATGATGCTGGAAAATTTTGGCCTCTAAAGCTCATGAGAAAGAGTTTGTGGGTTTATCTATTTTACCAGTACCCCTATGGCTCAACCCTTTGTTTTCCCTCTAAAGTTAATGTATATGTTGCTTTAGGATGTCAGTGGCTGCAAAGGATGTGTCATGTCTTCAAATTAGGCAGGAATGAGTATTGTGAGCATCTGTCTCATGTCATGGAGGGATTTTTTTCCCAAGCAGACAATGCCAGTAGGACGGACTGAGAGTTGGGCTAAGAGACTCTCTTCTGGTGCTTGTTATTGTTTATGGATGAAGCAATTCTGCAGGTGTCTGTGCACAACTATAGTGTTAATCTTCTTGGGAGGTAAAAATAGTTCTTCCAAAATGATTTCAATACCTTGCCCTTAAAGAAATTATGTTGTAAGAGTTGTCTTCTTCATAAAAGAGGTTTCAGGCATAGTTTTTCCTACTCTCTTTGTCCTAATGAAACACATATCCTTCCTCCCCTCATAGGACCTTTAGAGTTTATTCTGGATAAAGAAACTCATTTATGAAGATTTTACCTTTATCATCCTCCCTCTTTAATCTGATCCTGGATTGCAATTTTCAGTAAGTTTCTCCTGACACACTTCCCAACGTATGAACGTTTTCAACCCAATCAGGTGGGAAATTAAAGGCTATACCAGTTCTGATGATGTACTGTGCAGCCCTGTTTGAGTATTTCTGTGTAATTCAGGATTGCTGGGTTTAAAGAAGTTTTCACCCTGGGTAATGGTAGGTCTCTACAGAAAGTTATTGTGAGGAGTTTTGAGCTTTGTGGGAGATGGATTTCTCTTTTTCCAGCTTTGTTTACAAACTGCTTTGTTCTTACCCTTTTCCAGCAAAACAAGTGTTGCTTTACAGAAATATTTGTGGTTGAAAGCAAAGCCACTGAACCTGTCTCTAGAACTGTAACTACAACAGATTAAAGAGTAATTTATCATATGGTAATTTACTTACCCCATCAAAGGCATGGGCATCAAGACACAGAAACAAAAATAGACCTCTGATCTCTATCTCTGTAGTGTTTTTCAGAATCGAGTCTGCTATTAGTATCTGGAGAAAAAGCTCTAGGAATTTGTGATTGTATTTACCAGTAGCTAAGGAGAACAGTTGTCTGTCACTGAAATTACCCCAAGTGCCAAAGCTGCTCCCTTTTCCGTGTTTGACTGAACCAAGTTGACTTCAAGTTTCAAAGTGTGAAGATTCCCTGTTCCCACACTTGTCAGTTTATTCTTATTTGTAAACACATCTTATCGTGGCTGTAGATGGTGCATAGGTATCTGTGATGAGAAGCTTGGGAAGAACCAACAGATGCTTTGCTTTTCCAGCATATGAGGGAGCCTCCTACAGCTGTTCCCCAACAGCAGGCAGCTGGCTCACCTGGAGAGCATCCTGAAAAGAGGGATATTTTGGAAATCCAGGTGAATCTGCCTGTTGCTGCTGGTCCTCAGTGTACACAAAAGTCTAGTAGTGAAAGTCAGGTAGCTGTTGGGGTTTCTTTAATCAGTGAGCCTTTAGTTCTTCTGGCTGCATGCGCCCTTTTCTGGCAGCATTTTTTTCCTGTGACTGGAGAATGTGAATGTCTCTCTAAGCTGGCTGAATGGACAAAGCAATGTGATGGAAACACAGAACAAACATGCTTCAAGCAGGACAGTGAAGGTACTGAAGCAAAGCTGTTAGAGATAAGGCACAAAGTTCAACCCCTTCCTTTGCTCCTGTTACCCCTGTACCACCTGGGCATTATAGAGAGCAGCAGTGTAGGTAGAAACACCTTGGTGTGTCATCAGCTCTTCCCTGTTACATGTGTCTGCTTCTAGCTGTCTAGAGTTAGACTTCACATTGGCTTTTCTTCCAAATGAAACACTTACTCTAAGGATGGTCTTTCAAAAGACCATGTTCTTTTTTTCCAGATAACTGTTAATTCTTGAGCTGCGCTATTTAGGTAGTTTCCTGTGACCATCACTTTGAGGAAGATGAATGAAAAAATTCTGCTTTCAGGTGCATGGCCTAAATCAAAAGCAGCTCTGTTTGAGTTCTCTGAAGTCTGTGAGGGTTTTACCACTATTAACAGCCATTTAGCCCCAGGCAATGGCCCTCTGTTTTACAGGGGGGAGAACAGTGTCTTCTTGCCTTGTGCTTCTCTGCTGCAGGGTAACAGTGTGCAAGGGACAGCCATGAGCCAGGAGGGCTCCAACAGCTTGGTGACATGGCCAGAGCTGTTGGAGATGGGCAGCCAGTCTGGTCCTGTGTGACAGAGCCTGACCTGGAGGCAGTCTGCCAGCTGGGGAGACTCGCCTGTCTCTGCAAACTCTTGGACTTCAGGACAAACAACAAAGCTGTGCATGAAGAGTTTCCTAGGCTTCACGCTGGGGTAAGGCTTGCAGTGTGTATCATCAGCAAAGCTTTGAGACCTGCAGTGCAGCCTTTTCCAGCTGTGGGATATTTCACGTGTTTGTTGGTATCTCCTTTGGCAAAGGAGATTGAATTAGGGTGGGTGTGCTACAGGCTTGGATGAGGGAAGGCAGCACTAAGGAATGAGCAGCTCCCAGTGAATGGGGAGCTTTATATTGCTTTTACAGTGAAACAAATATAAAAAGGAAGAATGAAATTATAATAACCTAAATTGGTGCCAAATGTATGGGATTCCATGTGTGTGCAGTAAAGGGAAACCCACCTCCTATAGTTTTCCCTTAGAAAAGAATTTGTTCTGTATTTAGAACCTATGTGCAGGATGACCATATAAATGTGGTTAAATGGCATAGGATTCTGATCAAAGGGGCAATTACAAGTAATAAAATAAAAAATATAATTATTGCTGCCGTTTCAGATCTTATAGACAGGGAGAATCCTAGCTGCTAGATGGAGAAAAAAACATAACGTGAAGAGAAGAAAAGAAGAAACCCCCTAGATTTCAGCTTGTTGGGCTCTATAATAAGAGGGCTGAAAAGTAAAGATACATTTCCTAGAATCTCAGAATTCCCAAATAATTATCAGGGGAGAGTTGTAAGCAAGTTAACTGTTGGCTGAGCTGAATTAGAGCAGAAACTGAATTACCAACTTCCACACAGGAAAATGTACCAAAGTTGGAGCTGTGGCTGGGTTATTTTCACCAAATGTCCAGCACATATGCTGCGCTTGCTTTTATTGTTCACCGTTATGGTGTCATGTCTCGCTAGATTGTGCTTTGCTACACACCTCCACCCCCTAACAAACTGGCCCTATATGTGCATGTAGGCAGAATATAGGGAATTAAGCTGTGTGACAGTGAACTTCTGGGGGTTTTTATATGCTTGACAAATGTTTCTTAAACATGGTATAAATACATTGTACAGTAGAATTCAAGTGTTTGAGGGGCACGTTTTACTCCCAAAAGAAATGTGTGTATTTTGGCTTCATACTCCTCTGTCTTTTTTCCTATCCTCTAAAAGAAATATTTAGTATTTTAAAGGTACTTATGCTTAGATTATACAGGTTTGGACAGTATTTCTCCTCTGTATGTTGTAGAGTTCCTGCCGACACGCCTGGACAAACCTCACCACCTAAAACCCTCAGGCCAGATTTTGGCATTTGGTGTCCTCAGAGGGAGGGATCCTAGCTGCTAATCCTGTAATAGTCAGATTCTTCAAGGTAGCATCTTATGTCCTCCCACGGGTTAGATCTCTGTTTTACCTGACAGCCTGAATATTTTTCTTCAAAGGGAACGTAAACTCTTTTGCAGGCTGGGCTCAAGTTCGCTTCCCCTCGCCAGGTCTTGCCCGGACACTTCTCTTGTTCCTTGGCCTTTTTGCCATAGCTGTTTTCTTCCTTCCTGGATCCTTGGAGAAAATACACTGTGTTTGTAAGGGCCTGTCCCTCCTGAGCCCATTCCCAGGGGTCTGCTTGCCTTGCTAAAGAGGCCTCTCCAGAGGAAAGGCAAGGGCAGCTGGACTAATCCCATCACTCTTCAAGACGGCGAGGTCATGCATTTGGTCCCCTTGCAGAAATGCCAAAGCCTATTTAGAGTCAGACATGTAAATATTCTGCTCAAAAATAATAATTAAAAAACAAATCTTGTGGCTGAGTTCTTCAGAGAAATGGGAACGTCAGCTGGCATTGGCTCTCACCTGTTTTGATAAGGCACTGCGTTTTCAGCGGGTGTTTGTAAGCTCCAGATACTTGGGATGAAAATAGCTTCCTCATCCTGTTCCCTTGCCGCGGGTGGGCGAGTGGCTCAGAGGCACAGCAAGGGACATGGGTGCCTTATCCCAGCTCCTTGTCTTTTCCAGTCATGCTAGCTAAGTTGTTTGGAACCTGTAAATGCTTCACTGCACGCTTGGCCCCGTCACACCCATCCCCATGTTGAACTCTGCCATGGAGGGGGGCTCTGGCCTCCCTGTGCCCTACAGGCTCCAGCCATAACAGCTCGTCTGCTTCATGGAGCTGTTGTAAGCCCCAGTTGGTGGTGGCTGTGAGGCACTTGGTTCCCCTCAGATGTGTGGGCCCTAAGAAACGTTTGGAGCCTTGGTGTTTCTTCTGCAGGGCGGAAGCTCTCCTTGCCCCTGTGCAGCTGATGCTCCTTGGCCTGGCACTGCACCTGAAGGCTTGGTAATGCTCCCAGGTGAGCTTCACTCACATGAGAAGCTTTGATAAAACACCCCCTCCAGAAAACTGCAGGAAAAGCATTTTGTTTCATTAGTATTTAGGGTGGAAATATGCTGTAGATTAATCCTCTTTGGAAAGAGATTAAGAAATGTTCTCTCCTCCTTCTTTCTCATGTAAGAGTAGGTAATGTTTATTCTTTCTTTATTAACTACAGACGTCAGAGAAAAAGGACTGTTGCCCTTTGATTTTATTTACAAGGCAAAAGTGAAAACTTGTTTGATCATATCATGGCTGTTTAGCTTCAATGTAAGAGTGGAAGGGAACCTGTTTCCAACTCCTATCGTGTCTAAATATAAATCTTCTTCTGTTTAGTTATCTCTGAATTTTAAATGCTGCATCCATGGCCTTACTTATTTTTCAGGTTGACTGAAACTGCTTCATGCTCTGCTTACGGAAATAAGCTATTAAAAATGAAATTGTCTACGAGAACTGAGGGATTTTTGTGGGTGTCAAATCTGGAGTCCTCATTTCCACAGAAATGATCCATTGCAGAGAAAAAGCTGTTCTGAAAACTTGAGTTTGCTTTTCATTGAGGCAGGAGGAGGCCTGGGGCTTGATAACTCTAGCTAGCAGTCATGTTCTGGGGCCAGACAGGCTTTTTTTCCCTCTTTTCTTGCTAGC